>NC_134835.1:98634709-99942999 GCF_004210375.1 Tachypleus tridentatus | reverse complement strand
ACATTGCTGCGAAGTTTTACAGTGTAACGGATTTACCGTTGTATGAAGTATGTTCTGTTCTCAGAAACACATTGCTGCGAGGTTTTACAGTGTAACGGATTTACCGTTGTATGAAGTATGTTCTGTTCTCAGAAACACATTGCTGCGAGGTTTTACAGTGTAACGGATTTACCGTTGTATGAAGTATGTTCTGTTCTCAGAAACACATTGCTGCGAGGTTTTACAGTGTAACGGATTTACCGTTGTATGAAGTATGTTCTGTTCTCAGAAACACATTGCTGCGAAGTTTTACAGTGTAACGGATTTACCGTTGTATGAAGTATGTTCTGTTCTCAGAAACACATTGCTGCGAGGTTTTACAGTGTAACGGATTTACCGTTGTATGAAGTATGTTCTGTTCTCAGAAACACATTGCTGCGAAGTTTTACAGTGTAACGGATTTACCGTTGTATGAAGTATGTTCTGTTCTCAGAAACACATTGCTGCGAAGTTTTACAGTGTAACGGATTTACCGTTGTATGAAGTATGTTCTGTTCTCAGAAACACATTGCTGCGAGGTTTTACAGTGTAACGGATTTACCGTTGTATGAAGTATGTTCTGTTCTCAGAAAAACATTGCTGCGAAGTTTTACACGTTGGATTTGCGAGGTTTTACAGTGTAACGGATTTACCGTTGTATGAAGTATGTTCTGTTCTCAGAAACACATTGCTGCGAAGTTTTACAGTGTAACGGATTTACCGTTGTATGAAGTATGTTCTGTTCTCAGAAACACATTGCTGCGAAGTTTTACAGTGTAACGGATTTACCGTTGTATGAAGTATGTTCTGTTCTCAGAAACACATTGCTGCGAAGTTTTACAGTGTAACGGATTTACCGTTGTATGAAGTATGTTCTGTTCTCAGAAACACATTGCTGCGAGGTTTTACAGTGTAACGGATTTACCGTTGTATGAAGTATGTTCTGTTCTCAGAAACACATTGCTGCGAAGGTTTTACAGTGTAACGGATTTACCGTTGTATGAAGTATGTTCTGTTCTCAGAAACACATTGCTGTAAGGTTTTACAGTGTAACGGATTTACCGTTGTATGAAGTATGTTCTGTTCTCAGAAACACATTGCTGCGAAGTTTTACAGTGTAACGGATTTACCGTTGTATGAAGTATGTTCTGTTCTCAGAAACACATTGCTGCGAAGTTTTACAGTGTAACGGATTTACCGTTGTATGAAGTATGTTCTGTTCTCAGAAACACATTGCTGCGAGGTTTTACAGTGTAACGGATTTACCGTTGTATGAAGTATGTTCTGTTCTCAGAAACACACATTGCTACCGAAGTAGTTTTACAGTGTAACGGATTTACCGTTGTATGAAGTATGTTCTGTTCTCAGAAACACATTGCTACGAGGTTTTACAGTGTAACGGATTTACCGTTGTATGAAGTATGTTCTGTTCTCAGAAACACATTGCTACGAGGTTTTAGAGTGTTTTTACAGTGTAACGGATTTACCGTTGTATGAAGTATGTTCTGTTCTCAGAAACACATTGCTGCGAGGTTTTACAGTGTAACGGATTTACCGTTGTATGAAGTATGTTCTGTTCTCAGAAACACATTGCTGCGAAGTTTTACAGTGTAACGGATTTACCGTTGTATGAAGTATGTTCAATTCTCAGAAACACATTGCTGCGAAGTTTTACAGTGTAACGGATTTACCGTTGTATGAAGTATGTTCTGTTCTCAGAAACACATTGCTGCGAGGTTTTACAGTGTAACGGATTTACCGTTGTATGAAGTATGTTCTGTTCTCAGAAACACATTGCTGCGAAGTTTTACAGTGTAACGGATTTACCGTTGTATGAAGTATGTTCTGTTCTCAGAAACACATTGCTGCGAAGTTTTACAGTGTAACGGATTTACCGTTGTATGAAGTATGTTCTGTTCTCAGAAACACATTGCTGCGAGGTTTTACAGTGTAACGGATTTACCGTTGTATGAAGTATGTTCTGTTCTCAGAAACACATTGTATGAAGTATGTTCTGTTCTCAGAAACACATTGCTGCGAGTATTTACAGTGTAACGGATTTACCGTTGTATGAAGTATGTTCTGTTCTCAGAAACACATTGCTGCGAGGTTTTACAGTGTAACGGATTTACCGTTGTATGAAGTATGTTCTGTTCTCAGAAACACATTGCTGCGAAGTTTTACAGTGTAACGGATTTACCGTTGTATGAAGTATGTTCTGTTCTCAGAAACACATTGCTGCGAGGTTTTACAGTGTAACGGATTTACCGTTGTATGAAGTATGTTCTGTTCTCAGAAACACATTGCTGCGAGGTTTTACAGTGTAACGGATTTACCGTTGTATGAAGTATGTTCTGTTCTCAGAAACACATTGCTGCGAGGTTTTACAGTGTAACGGATTTACCGTTGTATGAAGTATGTTCTGTTCTCAGAAACACATTGCTGCGAGGTTTTACAGTGTAACGGATTTACCGTTGTATGAAGTATGTTCTGTTCTCAGAAACACATTGCTGCGAGGTTTTACAGTGTAACGGATTTACCGTTGTATGAAGTATGTTCTGTTCTCAGAAACACATTGCTGCGAAGTTTTACAGTGTAACGGATTTACCGTTGTATGAAGTATGTTCTGTTCTCAGAAACACATTGCTACGAGGTTTTCATTGTAACGGATTTACCGTTGTATGAAGTATGTTCTGTTCTCAGAAACACATTGCTGCGAGGTTTCTCAGAAACACATTGCTGTTCTCAGAAACACAGTTTTACAGTGTAACGGATTTACCGTTGTATGAAGTATGTTCTGTTCTCAGAAACACATTGCTGCGAAGTTTTACAGTGTAACGGATTTACCGTTGTATGAAGTATGTTCTGTTCTCAGAAACACATTGCTGCGAAGTTTTACAGTGTAACGGATTTACCGTTGTATGAAGTATGTTCTGTTCTCAGAAACACATTGCTGCGAAGTTTTACAGTGTAACGGATTTACCGTTGTATGAAGTATGTTCTGTTCTCAGAAACACATTGCTGCGAGGTTTTACAGTGTAACGGATTTACCGTTGTATGAAGTATGTTCTGTTCTCAGAAACACATTGCTGCGAAGTTTTACAGTGTAACGGATTTACCGTTGTATGAAGTATGTTCTGTTCTCAGAAACACATTGCTGCGAAGTTTTACAGTGTAACGGATTTACCGTTGTATGAAGTATGTTCTGTTCTCAGAAACACATTGCTGCGAGGTTTTACAGATTTACCGTTGTATGAAGTATGTTCTGTTCTCAGAAACACATTGCTGCGAGGTTTTAAGTGTAACGGATTTACCGTTGTATGAAGTATGTTCTGTTCTCAGAAACACATTGCTGCGAGGTTTTACAGTGTAACGGATTTACCGTTGTATGAAGTATGTTCTGTTCTCAGAAACACATTGCTGCGAGGTTTTACAGTGTAACGGATTTACCGTTGTATGAAGTATGTTCTGTTCTCAGAAACACATTGCTGCGAAGTTTTACAGTGTAACGGATTTACCGTTGTATGAAGTATGTTCTGTTCTCAGAAACACATTGCTGCGAAGTTTTACAGTGTAACGGATTTACCGTTGTATGAAGTATGTTCTGTTCTCAGAAACACATTGCTGCGAGGTTTTACAGTGTAACGGATTTACCGTTGTATGAAGTATGTTCTGTTCTCAGAAACACATTGCTGCGAGGTTTTACAGTGTAACGGATTTACCGTTGTATGAAGTATGTTCTGTTCTCAGAAACACATTGCTGCGAAGTTTTACAGTGTAACGGATTTACCGTTGTATGAAGTATGTTCTGTTCTCAGAAACACATTGCTAAGTTTTACAGTGTAAGGGATTTACCGTTGTATGAAGTATGTTCTGTTCTCAGAAACACATTGCTGCGAAGTTTTACAGTGTAACGGATTTACCGTTGTATGAAGTATGTTCTGTTCTCAGAAACACATTGCTGCGAGGTTTTACAGTGTAACGGATTTACCGTTGTATGAAGTATGTTCTGTTCTCAGAAACACATTGCTGCGAGGTTTTACAGTGTAACGGATTTACCGTTGTATGAAGTATGTTCTGTTCTCAGAAACACATTGCTGCGAAGTTTTACAGTGTAACGGATTTACCGTTGTATGAAGTATGTTCTGTTCTCAGAAACACATTGCTGCGAGTATTTACAGTGTAACGGATTTACCGTTGTATGAAGTATGTTCTGTTCTCAGAAACACATTGCTGCGAAGTTTTACAGTGTAACGGATTTACCGTTGTATGAAGTATGTTCTGTTCTCAGAAACACATTGCTGCGAAGTTTTACAGTGTAACGGATTTACCGTTGTATGAAGTATGTTCTGTTCTCAGAAACACATTGCTGCGAGGTTTTACAGTGTAACGGATTTACCGTTGTATGAAGTATGTTCTGTTCTCAGAAACACATTGCTGCGAAGTTTTACAGTGTAACGGATTTACCGTTGTATGAAGTATGTTCTGTTCTCAGAAACACATTGCTGCGAAGTTTTACAGTGTAACGGATTTACCGTTGTATGAAGTATGTTCTGTTCTCAGAAACACATTGCACAGTTTTACAGTGTAACGGATTTACCGTTGTATGAAGTATGTTCTGTTCTCAGAAACACATTGCTGCGAGGTTTTACAGTGTAACGGATTTACCGTTGTATGAAGTATGTTCTGTTCTCAGAAACACATTGCTGCGAGGTTTTACAGTGTAACGGATTTACCGTTGTATGAAGTATGTTCTGTTCTCAGAAACACATTGCTGCGAGGTTTTACAGTGTAACGGATTTACCGTTGTATGAAGTATGTTCTGTTCTCAGAAACACATTGCTGTTCTGTTCTCAGAAACACATTGCTGCGAAGTTTTACAGTGTAACGGATTTACCGTTGTATGAAGTATGTTCTGTTCTCAGAAACACATTGCTGCGAGGTTTTACAGTGTAACGGATTTACCGTTGTATGAAGTATGTTCTGTTCTCAGAAACACATTGCTGCGAAGTTTTACAGTGTAACGGATTTACCGTTGTATGAAGTATGTTCTGTTCTCAGAAACACATTGCTGCGAAGTTTTACAGTGTAACGGATTTACCGTTGTATGAAGTATGTTCTGTTCTCAGAAACACATTGCTGCGAAGTTTTCAGTGTAAACACATTGTTCTGTTCTCAGAAACACATTGCTGCGTTTTACAGTGTAACGGATTTACCGTTGTATGAAGTATGTTCTGTTCTCAGAAACACATTGCTGCGAAGTTTTACAGTGTAACGGATTTACCGTTGTATGAAGTATGTTCTGTTCTCAGAAACACATTGCTGCGAGGTTTTACAGTGTAACGGATTTACCGTTGTATGAAGTATGTTCTGTTCTCAGAAACACATTGCTGCGAAGTTTTACAGTGTAACGGATTTACCGTTGTATGAAGTATGTTCTGTTCTCAGAAACACATTGCTGCGAGGTTTTACAGTGTAACGGATTTACCGTTGTATGAAGTATGTTCTGTTCTCAGAAACACATTGCTGCGAGGTTTTACAGTGTAACGGATTTACCGTTGTATGAAGTATGTTCTGTTCTCAGAAACACATTGCTACGAGGTTTTACAGTGTAACGGATTTACCGTTGTATGAAGTATGTTCTGTTCTCAGAAACACATTGCTGCGAGTTTTACAGTGTAACGGATTTACCGTTGTATGAAGTATGTTCTGTTCTCAGAAACAAACAGTGTAACATTGCTACCGTTGTATGAAGTATGTTCTGTTTTACAGTTTTGTAACGGATTTACCGTTGTATGAAGTATGTTCTGTTCTCAGAAACACACAGTTTTACAGTGTAACGGATTTACCGTTGTATGAAGTATGTTCTGTTCTCAGAAACACATTGTAACGGATTTACCGTTGTATGAAGTATGTTCTGTTCTCAGAAACACATTGCTGCGAAGTTTTACAGTGTAAATTTACCGTTGTATTTATGTTCTGTTCTCGTTGAAGTTTTACAGTGTAACGGAGTATGTTCTGTTCTCAGAAACACATTGCTGCGAAGTTTTACAGTGTAACGGATTTACCGTTGTATGAAGTATGTTCTGTTCTCAGAAACACATTGCTGCGAAGTTTTACAGTGTAACGGATTTACCGTTGTATGAAGTATGTTCTGTTCTCAGAAACACATTGCTGCGAAGTTTTACAGTGTAACGGATTTACCGTTGTATGAAGTATGTTCTGTTCTCAGAAACACATTGCTGCGAAGTTTTACAGTGTAACGGATTTACCGTTGTATGAAGTATGTTCTGTTCTCAGAAACACATTGCTGCGAGGTTTTACAGTGTAACGGATTTACCGTTGTATGAAGTATGTTCTGTTCTCAGAAACACATTGCTGCGAGGTTTTACAGTGTAACGGATTTACCGTTGTATGAAGTATGTTCTGTTCTCAGAAACACATTGCTGCGAGGTTTTACAGTGTAACGGATTTACCGTTGTATGAAGTATGTTCTGTTCTCAGAAACACATTGCTGCGAGGTTTTACAGTGTAACGGATTTACCGTTGTATGAAGTATGTTCTGTTCTCAGAAACACATTGCTGCGAAGTTTTACAGTGTAACGGATTTACCGTTGTATGAAGTATGTTCTGTTCTCAGAAACACATTGCTCAGTTTTACAGTGTAACGGATTTACAGTATGTTCTGTTCTCAGAAACACATTGCTGCGAGTATTTACAGTGTAACGGATTTACCGTTGTATGAAGTATGTTCTGTTCTCAGAAACACATTGCTGCGAGGTTTTACAGTGTAACGGATTTACCGTTGTATGAAGTATGTTCTGTTCTCAGAAACACATTGCTGCGAAGTTTTACAGTGTAACGGATTTACCGTTGTATGAAGTATGTTCTGTTCTCAGAAACACATTGCTGCGAAGTTTTACAGTGTAACGGATTTACCGTTGTATGAAGTATGTTCTGTTCTCAGAAACACATTGCTCAGTTTTACAAACACATTGCTGTTTTACAGTGTAACGGATTTACCGTTGTATGAAGTATGTTCTGTTCTCAGAAACACAGTTTTACAGTGTAACGGATTTACCGTTGTATGAAGTATGTTCTGTTCTCAGAAACACATTGCTGCGAAGTTTTACAGTGTAACGGATTTACCGTTGTATGAAGTATGTTCTGTTCTCAGAAACACATTGCTGCGAAGTTTTACAGTGTAACGGATTTACCGTTGTATGAAGTATGTTCTGTTCTCAGAAACACATTGCTGCGAAGTTTTACAGTGTAACGGATTTACCGTTGTATGAAGTATGTTCTGTTCTCAGTTCTCAGAAACACATTGTTCTGTTCTCAGAAACACATTGCTGCGAGTATTTACAGTGTAACGGATTTACCGTTGTATGAAGTATGTTCTGTTCTCAGAAACACATTGCTGCGAGGTTTTACAGTGTAACGGATTTACCGTTGTATGAAGTATGTTCTGTTCTCAGAAACACATTGCTGCGAAGTTTTACAGTTTAACGGATTTACCGTTGTATGAAGTATGTTCTGTTCTCAGAAACACATTGCTGCGAGTTTTACAGTGTAACGGATTTACCGTTGTATGAAGTATGTTCTGTTCTCAGAAACACATTGCTGCGAAGTTTTACAGTGTAACGGATTTACCGTTGTATGAAGTATGTTCTGTTCTCAGAAACACATTGCTGCGAAGTTTTACAGTGTAACGGATTTACCGTTGTATGAAGTATGTTCTGTTCTCAGAAACACATTGCTGCGAGGTTTTACAGTGTAACGGATTTACCGTTGTAAGTATGTTCTGTTCTCAGAAACACATTGCTGCGAGGTTTTACAGTGTAACGGATTTACCGTTGTATGAAGTATGTTCTGTTCTCAGAAACACATTGCTGCGACAGTTTTACAGTGTAACGGATTTACCGTTGTATGAAGTATGTTCTGTTCTCAGAAACACATTGCTGCGAGGTTTTACAGTGTAACGGATTTACCGTTGTATGAAGTATGTTCTGTTCTCAGAAACACATTGCTGCGAGGTTTTACAGTGTAACGGATTTACCGTTGTATGAAGTATGTTCTGTTCTCAGAAACACATTGCTGCGAAGTTTTACAGTGTAACGGATTTACCGTTGTATGAAGTATGTTCTGTTCTCAGAAACACATTGCTGCGAGTTTTACAGTGTAACGGATTTACCGTTGTATGAAGTATGTTCTGTTCTCAGAAACACATTGCTGCGAGGTTTTACAGTGTAACGGATTTACCGTTGTATGAAGTATGTTCTGTTCTCAGAAACACATTGCTGCGAGGTTTTACAGTGTAACGGATTTACCGTTGTATGAAGTATGTTCTGTTCTCAGAAACACATTGCTGCGAGGTTTTACAGTGTAACGGATTTATTGTTGTATGAAGTATGTTCTGTTCTCAGAAACACATTGCTGCGAAGATTTACCGTTCTATGAAGTATGTTCTGTTTTACAGTGTAACGGATTTACCGTTGTATGAAGTATGTTCTGTTCTCAGAAACACATTGCTGCGAAGTTTTACAGTGTAACGGATTTACCGTTGTATGAAGTATGTTCTGTTCTCAGAAACACATTGCTGCGAAGTTTTACAGTGTAACGGATTTACCGTTGTATGAAGTATGTTCTGTTCTCAGAAACACATTGCTGCGAAGTTTTACAGTGTAACGGATTTACCGTTGTATGAAGTATGTTCTGTTCTCAGAAACACATTGCTCGAAGGTTTTACAGTGTAACGGATTTACCGTTGTATGAAGTATGTTCTGTTCTCAGAAACACATTGCTGCGAAGTTTTACAGTGTAACGGATTTACCGTTGTATGAAGTATGTTCTGTTCTCAGAAACACATTGCTGCGAGGTTTTACAGTGTAACGGATTTACCGTTGTATGAAGTATGTTCTGTTCTCAGAAACACATTGCTGCGAGGTTTTACAGTGTAACGGATTTACCGTTGTATGAAGTATGTTCTGTTCTCAGAAACACATTGCTGCGAGGTTTTACAGTGTAACGGATTTACCGTTGTATGAAGTATGTTCTGTTCTCAGAAACACATTGCTGCGTAACGGATTTACCGTTTTACAGTGTAACGGATTTACCGTTGTATGAAGTATGTTCTGTTCTCAGAAACACATTGCTGCGAAGTTTTACAGTGTAACGGATTTACCGTTGTATGAAGTATGTTCTGTTCTCAGAAACACATTGCTGCGAGGTTTTACAGTGTAACGGATTTACCGTTGTATGAAGTATGTTCTGTTCTCAGAAACACATTGCTGCGAAGTTTTACAGTGTAACGGATTTACCGTTGTATGAAGTATGTTCTGTTCTCAGAAACACATTGCTGCGAGTATTTACAGTGTAACGGATTTACCGTTGTATGAAGTATGTTCTGTTCTCAGAAACACATTGCTGCGAGGTTTTACAGTGTAACGGATTTACCGTTGTATGAAGTATGTTCTGTTCTCAGAAACACATTGCTGCGAAGTTTTACAGTGTAACGGATTTACCGTTGTATGAAGTATGTTCTGTTCTCAGAAACACATTGCTGCGAAGTTTTACAGTGTAACGGATTTACCGTTGTATGAAGTATGTTCTGTTCTCAGAAACACATTGCTTCGAGGTTTTACAGTGTAACGGATTTACCGTTGTATGAAGTATGTTCTGTTCTCAGAAACACATTGCTGCGAGGTTTTACAGTGTAACGGATTTACCGTTGTATGAAGTATGTTCTGTTCTCAGAAACACATTGCTGCGAAGTTTTACAGTGTAACGGATTTACCGTTGTATGAAGTATGTTCTGTTCTCAGAAACACATTGCTGCGAAGTTTTACAGTGTAACGGATTTACCGTTGTATGAAGTATGTTCTGTTCTCAGAAACACATTGCTGCGAAGTTTTACAGTGTAACGGATTTACCGTTGTATGAAGTATGTTCTGTTCTCAGAAACACATTGCTGCGAAGTTTTACAGTGTAACGGATTTACCGTTGTATGAAGTATGTTCTGTTCTCAGAAACACATTGCTGCGAAGTTTTACAGTGTAACGGATTTACCGTTGTATGAAGTATGTTCTGTTCTCAGAAACACATTGCTGCGAAGTTTTACAGTGTAACGGATTTACCGTTGTATGAAGTATGTTCTGTTCTCAGAAACACATTGCTGCGAAGTTTTACAGTGTAACGGATTTACCGTTGTATGAAGTATGTTCTGTTCTCAGAAACACATTGCTGCGAGGTTTTACAGTGTAACGGATTTACCGTTGTATGAAGTATGTTCTGTTCTCAGAAACACATTGCTGCGAAGTTTTACAGTGTAACGGATTTACCGTTGTATGAAGTATGTTCTGTTCTCAGAAACACATTGCTGCGAGGTTTTACAGTGTAACGGATTTACCGTTGTATGAAGTATGTTCTGTTCTCAGAAACACATTGCTGCGTTTTACAGTGTTTTACAGTGTAACGGATTTACCGTTGTATGAAGTATGTTCTGTTCTCAGAAACACATTGCTGCGAAGTTTTACAGTGTAACGGATTTACCGTTGTATGAAGTATGTTCTGTTCTCAGAAACACATTGCTGCGAAGTTTTACAGTGTAACGGATTTACCGTTGTAGTATGTTCTGTTCTCAGAAACACATTGCTGCGAGGTTTTACAATGTAACGGATTTACCGTTGTATGTATGTTCTGTTCTCAGAAACACATTGCTGCGAGGTTTTACAGTGTAACGGATTTACCGTTGTATGAAGTATGTTCTGTTCTCAGAAACACATTGCTGCGAGGTTTTACAGTGTAACGGATTTACCGTTGTATGAAGTATGTTCTGTTCTCAGAAACACATTGCTATGAGGTTTTACAGTGTAACGGATTTACCGTTTTACAGTGTAACGGATTTACCGTTGTATGAAGTATGTTCTGTTTCAGAAACACATTGCTGCGAGGTTTTACAGTGTAACGGATTTACCGTTGTATGAAGTATGTTCTGTTCTCAGAAACACATTGCTGCGAAGTTTTACAGTGTAACGGATTTACCGTTGTATGAAGTATGTTCTGTTCTCAGAAACACATTGCTGCGAGGTTTTACAGTGTAACGGATTTACCGTTGTATGAAGTATGTTCTGTTCTCAGAAACACATTGCTGCGAAGTTTTACAGTGTAACGGATTTACCGTTGTATGAAGTATGTTCTGTTCTCAGAAACACATTGCTGCGAAGTTTTACAGTGTAACGGATTTACCGTTGTATGAAGTATGTTCTGTTCTCAGAAACACATTGCTGCGAAGTTTTACAGTGTAACGGATTTACCGTTGTATGAAGTATGTTCTGTTCTCAGAAACACATTGCTGCGAAGTTTTACAGTGTAACGGATTTACCGTTGTATGAAGTATGTTCTGTTCTCAGAAACACATTGCTGCGAGGTTTTACAGTGTAACGGATTTACCGTTGTATGAAGTATGTTCTGTTCTCAGAAACACATTGCTGCGAGGTTTTACAGTGTAACGGATTTACCGTTGTATGAAGTATGTTCTGTTCTCAGAAACACATTGCTGCGAAGTTTTACAGTGTAACGGATTTACCGTTGTATGAAGTATGTTCTGTTCTCAGAAACACATTGCTGCGAGGTTTTACAGTGTAACGGATTTACCGTTGTATGAAGTATGTTCTGTTCTCAGAAACACATTGCTGCGTTTTACAGTGTTTTACAGTGTAACGGATTTACCGTTGTATGAAGTATGTTCTGTTCTCAGAAACACATTGCTGCGAAGTTTTACAGTGTAACGGATTTACCGTTGTATGAAGTATGTTCTGTTCTCAGAAACACATTGCTGCGAAGTTTTACAGTGTAACGGATTTACCGTTGTATGAAGTATGTTCTGTTCTCAGAAACACATTGCTGCGAAGTTTTACAGTGTAACGGATTTACCGTTGTATGAAGTATGTTCTGTTCTCAGAAACACATTGCTGCGAAGTTTTACAGTGTAACGGATTTACCGTTGTATGAAGTATGTTCTGTTCTCAGAAACACATTGCTGCGAGGTTTTACAGTGTAACGGATTTACCGTTGTATGAAGTATGTTCTGTTCTCAGAAACACATTGCTGCGAGTATTTACAGTGTAACGGATTTACCGTTGTATGAAGTATGTTCTGTTCTCAGAAACACATTGCTGCGAAGTTTTACAGTGTAACGGATTTACCGTTGTATGAAGTATGTTCTGTTCTCAGAAACACATTGCTGCGAAGTTTTACAGTGTAACGGATTTACCGTTGTATGAAGTATGTTCTGTTCTCAGAAACACATTGCTGCGAGGTTTTACAGTGTAACGGATTTACCGTTGTATGAAGTATGTTCTGTTCTCAGAAACACATTGCTGCGAGGTTTTACAGTGTAACGGATTTACCGTTGTATGAAGTATGTTCTGTTCTCAGAAACACATTGCTGCGAAGTTTTACAGTGTAACGGATTTACCGTTGTATGAAGTATGTTCTGTTCTCAGAAACACATTGCTGCGAAGTTTTACAGTGTAACGGATTTACCGTTGTATGAAGTATGTTCTGTTCTCAGAAACACATTGCTGCGAGGTTTTACAGTGTAACGGATTTACCGTTGTATGAAGTATGTTCTGTTCTCAGAAACACATTGCTGCGAAGTTTTACAGTGTAACGGATTTACCGTTGTATGAAGTATGTTCTGTTCTCAGAAACACATTGCTTTGGCGTTTTACAGTGTAACGGATTTACCGTTGTATGAAGTATGTTTTACAGTGTAACGGATTTACCGTTGTATGAAGTATGTTCTGTTCTCAGAAACACATTGCTGCGAAGTTTTACAGTGTAACGGATTTACCGTTGTATGAAGTATGTTCTGTTCTCAGAAACACATTGCTGCGACAGTTTTACAGTGTAACGGATTTACCGTTGTATGAAGTATGTTCTGTTCTCAGAAACACATTGCTGCGAGGTTTTACAGTGTAACGGATTTACCGTTGTATGAAGTATGTTCTGTTCTCAGAAACACATTGCTGCGAGGTTTTACAGTGTAACGGATTTACCGTTGTATGAAGTATGTTCTGTTCTCAGAAACACATTGCTGCGAAGTTTTACAGTGTAACGGATTTACCGTTGTATGAAGTATGTTCTGTTCTCAGAAACACATTGCTGCGAAGTTTTACAGTGTAACGGATTTACCGTTGTATGAAGTATGTTCTGTTCTCAGAAACACATTGCTGCGAGGTTTTACAGTGTAACGGATTTACCGTTGTATGAAGTATGTTCTGTTCTCAGAAACAAATGTGCTGCGAAGTTTTACAGTGTAACGGATTTACCGTTGTATGAAGTATGTTCTGTTCTCAGAAACACATTGCTGCGAAGTTTTACAGTGTAACGGATTTACCGTTGTATGAAGTATGTTCTGTTCTCAGAAACACATTGCTGCGAGTTTTACAGTGTAACGGATTTACCGTTGTATGAAGTATGTTCTGTTCTCAGAAACACATTGCTGCGAAGTTTTACAGTGTAACGGATTTACCGTTGTATGAAGTATGTTCTGTTCTCAGAAACACATTGCTGCGACAGTTTTACAGTGTAACGGATTTACCGTTGTATGAAGTATGTTCTGTTCTCAGAAACACATTGCTGCGAAGTTTTACAGTGTAACGGATTTACCGTTGTATGAAGTATGTTCTGTTCTCAGAAACACATTGCTGCGAAGTTTTACAGTGTAACGGATTTACCGTTGTATGAAGTATGTTCTGTTCTCAGAAACACATTGCTGCGAGGTTTTACAGTGTAACGGATTTACCGTTGTATGAAGTATGTTCTGTTCTCAGAAACACATTGCAGCACGTTTTTACAGTGTAACGGATTTACCGTTGTATGAAGTATGTTCTGTTCTCAGAAACACATTGCTGCGAAGTTTTACAGTGTAACGGATTTACCGTTGTATGAAGTATGTTCTGTTCTCAGAAACACATTGCTGCGAGGTTTTACAGTGTAACGGATTTACCGTTGTATGAAGTATGTTCTGTTCTCAGAAACACATTGCTGCGAGGTTTTACAGTTTTACAGTGTAACGGATTTACCGTTGTATGAAGTATGTTCTGTTCTCAGAAACACATTGCTGCGAAGTTTTACAGTGTAACGGATTTACCGTTGTATGAAGTATGTTCTACTCTCAGAAATACATTGCTTTGGCGTTTTACAGTGTTTTACGTTGTATGAAGTATGTTCTGTAACGGATTTACCGTTGTATGAAGTATGTTCTGTTCTCAGAAACACATTGCTGCGAAGTTTTACAGTGTAACGGATTTACCGTTGTATGAAGTATGTTCTGTTCTCAGAAACACATTGCTGCGAAGTTTTACAGTGTAACGGATTTACCGTTGTATGAAGTATGTTCTGTTCTCAGAAACACATTGCTGCGAAGTTTTACAGTGTAACGGATTTACCGTTGTATGAAGTATGTTCTGTTCTCAGAAACACATTGCTGCGAAGTTTTACAGTGTAACGGATTTACCGTTGTATGAAGTATGTTCTGTTCTCAGAAACACATTGCTGCAGTTTTACAGTGTAACGGATTTACATTGTTCTGTTCTCAGAAACACATTGCTGCGAAGTTTTACAGTGTAACGGATTTACCGTTGTATGAAGTATGTTCTGTTCTCAGAAACACATTGCTGCGAGGTTTTACAGTGTAACGGATTTACCGTTGTATGAAGTATGTTCTGTTCTCAGAAACACATTGCTGCGAGGTTTTACAGTGTAACGGATTTACCGTTGTATGAAGTATGTTCTGTTCTCAGAAACACATTGCTGCGAAGTTTTACAGTGTAACGGATTTACCGTTGTATGAAGTATGTTCTGTTCTCAGAAACACATTGCTGCGAGGTTTTACAGTGTAACGGATTTACCGTTGTATGAAGTATGTTCTGTTCTCAGAAACACATTGCTGCGAAGTTTTACAGTGTAACGGATTTACCGTTGTATGAAGTATGTTCTGTTCTCAGAAACACATTGCTGCGAGGTTTTACAGTGTAACGGATTTACCGTTGTATGAAGTATGTTCTGTTCTCAGAAACACATTGCTGCGAAGTTTTACAGTGTAACGGATTTACCGTTGTATGAAGTATGTTCTGTTCTCAGAAACACATTGCTGCGAAGTTTTACAGTGTAACGGATTTACCGTTGTATGAAGTATGTTCTGTTCTCAGAAACACATTGCTGCGAAGTTTTCAGTAAAGTGTACACATTGCTGCGAGTTTTACAGTGTAACGGATTTACCGTTGTATGAAGTATGTTCTGTTCTCAGAAACACATTGCTGCGAAGTTTTACAGTGTAACGGATTTACCGTTGTATGAAGTATGTTCTGTTCTCAGAAACACATTGCTGCGAAGTTTTACAGTGTAACGGATTTACCGTTGTATGAAGTATGTTCTGTTCTCAGAAACACATTGCTGCGAAGTTTTACAGTGTAACGGATTTACCGTTGTATGAAGTATGTTCTGTTCTCAGAAACACATTGCTGCGAAGTTTTACAGTGTAACGGATTTACCGTTGTATGAAGTATGTTCTGTTCTCAGAAACACATTGCTGCGAAGTTTTACAGTGTAACGGATTTACCGTTGTATGAAGTATGTTCTGTTCTCAGAAACACATTGCTGCGAAGTTTTACAGTGTAACGGATTTACCGTTGTATGTATGTATGTTCTGTTCTCAGAAACACATTGCTGCGAAGTTTTACAGTGTAACGGATTTACCGTTGTATGAAGTATGTTCTGTTCTCAGAAACACATTGCTCACAGGTTTTACAGTGTAACGGATTTACCGTTGTATGAAGTATGTTCTGTTCTCAGAAACACATTGCTGCGAGGTTTTACAGTGTAACGGATTTACCGTTGTATGAAGTATGTTCTGTTCTCAGAAACACATTGCTGCGAAGTTTTACAGTGTAACGGATTTACCGTTGTATGAAGTATGTTCTGTTCTCAGAAACACATTGCTGCGAAGTTTTACAGTGTAACGGATTTACCGTTGTATGAAGTATGTTCTGTTCTCAGAAACACATTGCTGCGAGGTTTTACAGTGTAACGGATTTACCGTTGTATGAAGTATGTTCTGTTCTCAGAAACACATTGCTGCGAGTTTTACAGTGTAACGGATTTACCGTTGTATGAAGTATGTTCTGTTCTCAGAAACACATTGCTGCGAGTTTTACAGTGTAACGGATTTACCGTTGTATGAAGTATGTTCTGTTCTCAGAAACACATTGCTGCGAAGTTTTACAGTGTAACGGATTTACCGTTGTATGAAGTATGTTCTATTCTCAGAAACACATTGCTACAAGGTTTTACAGTGTAACGGATTTACCGTTGTATGAAGTATGTTCTGTTCTCAGAAACACATTGCTGCGAAGTTTTACAGTGTAACGGATTTACCGTTGTATGAAGTATGTTCTGTTCTCAGAAACACATTGCTGCGAAGTTTTACAGTGTAACGGATTTACCGTTGTATGAAGTATGTTCTGTTCTCAGAAACACATTGCTGCGAAGTTTTACAGTGTAACGGATTTACCGTTGTATGAAGTATGTTCTGTTCTCAGAAACACATTGCTGCGAAGTTTTACAGTGTAACGGATTTACCGTTGTATGAAGTATGTTCTGTTCTCAGAAACACATTGCTGCGAAGTTTTACAGTGTAACGGATTTACCGTTGTATGAAGTATGTTCTATTCTCAGAAACACATTACGAGGTTTTACAGTGTAACGGATTTACCGTTGTATGAAGTATGTTCTGTTCTCAGAAACACATTGCTGCGAAGTTTTACAGTGTAACGGATTTACCGTTGTATGAAGTATGTTCTGTTCTCAGAAACACATTGCTGCGAAGTTTTACAGTGTAACGGATTTACCGTTGTATGAAGTATGTTCTGTTCTCAGAAACACATTGCTGCGAAGTTTTACAGTGTAACGGATTTACCGTTGTATGAAGTATGTTCTGTTCTCAGAAACACATTGCTGCGAGGTTTTACAGTGTAACGGATTTACCGTTGTATGAAGTATGTTCTGTTCTCAGAAACACATTGCTGCGAAGTTTTACAGTGTAACGGATTTACCGTTGTATGAAGTATGTTCTGTTCTCAGAAACACATTGCTGCGAAGTTTTACAGTGTAACGGATTTACCGTTGTATGAAGTATGTTCTGTTCTCAGAAACACATTGCTGCGAAGTTTTACAGTGTAACGGATTTACCGTTGTATGAAGTATGTTCTGTTCTCAGAAACACATTGCTGCGAAGTTTTACAGTGTAACGGATTTACCGTTGTATGAAGTATGTTCTGTTCTCAGAAACACATTGCTGCGAGGTTTTACAGTGTAACGGATTTACCGTTGTATGAAGTATGTTCTGTTCTCAGAAACACATTGCTGCACGGTTTTACAGTGTAACGGATTTACCGTTGTATGAAGTATGTTCTGTTCTCAGAAACACATTGCTGCGAAGTTTTACAGTGTAACGGATTTACCGTTGTATGAAGTATGTTCTGTTCTCAGAAACACATTGCTGCGAGGTTTTACAGTGTAACGGATTTACCGTTGTATGAAGTATGTTCTGTTCTCAGAAACACATTGCTCGAAGTTTTCAGTGTAACGGATTTAACGTTGTATGAAGTATGTTCTGTTCTCAGAAACACATTGCTGCGAGGTTTTACAGTGTAACGGATTTACCGTTGTATGAAGTATGTTCTGTTCTCAGAAACACATTGCTGCGAAGTTTTACAGTGTAACGGATTTACCGTTGTATGAAGTATGTTCTGTTCTCAGAAACACATTGCTGCGAAGTTTTACAGTGTAACGGATTTACCGTTGTATGAAGTATGTTCTGTTCTCAGAAACACATTGCTGCGAGGTTTTACAGTGTAACGGATTTACCGTTGTATGAAGTATGTTCTGTTCTCAGAAACACATTGCTGCGAGGTTTTACAGTGTAACGGATTTACCGTTGTATGAAGTATGTTCTGTTCTCAGAAACACATTGCTGCGAGTTTTACAGTGTAACGGATTTACCGTTGTATGAAGTATGTTCTGTTCTCAGAAACACATTGCTGCGAAGTTTTACAGTGTAACGGATTTACCGTTGTATGAAGTATGTTCTGTTCTCAGAAACACATTGCTGCGAGGTTTTACAGTGTAACGGATTTACCGTTGTATGAAGTATGTTCTGTTCTCAGAAACACATTGCTGCGAGGTTTTACAGTGTAACGGATTTACCGTTGTATGAAGTATGTTCTGTTCTCAGAAACACATTGCTGCGAGGTTTTACAGTGTAACGGATTTACCGTTGTATGAAGTATGTTCTGTTCTCAGAAACACATTGCTGCGAAGTTTTACAGTGTAACGGATTTACCGTTGTATGAAGTATGTTCTGTTCTCAGAAACACATTGCTGCGAAGTTTTACCGTTGTATGAAGTATGTTCTGTTCTCAGAAACACATTTACCGTTTTACAGTGTAACGGATTTACCGTTGTATGTTCTGTTCTCAGAAACACATTGCTGCGAAGTTTTACAGTGTAACGGATTTACCGTTGTATGAAGTATGTTCTGTTCTCAGAAACACATTGCTGCGAGGTTTTACAGTGTAACGGATTTACCGTTGTATGAAGTATGTTCTGTTCTCAGAAACACATTGCTGCGAGGTTTTACAGTGTAACGGATTTACCGTTGTATGAAGTATGTTCTGTTCTCAGAAACACATTGCTGCGAGGTTTTACAGTGTAACGGATTTACCGTTGTATGAAGTATGTTCTGTTCTCAGAAACACATTGCTGCGAGTTTTACAGTTTTACAGTGTAACGGATTTACCGTTGTATGAAGTATGTTCTGTTCTCAGAAACACATTGCTGCGAAGTTTTACAGTGTAACGGATTTACCGTTGTATGAAGTATGTTCTGTTCTCAGAAACACATTGCTGCGAAGTTTTACAGTGTAACGGATTTACCGTTGTATGAAGTATGTTCTGTTCTCAGAAACACATTGCTGCGAAGTTTTACAGTGTAACGGATTTACCGTTGTATGAAGTATGTTCTGTTCTCAGAAACACATTGCTGCATTGCTGCGAGTTTTACAGTGTAACGGATTTACCGTTGTATGAAGTATGTTCTGTTCTCAGAAACACATTGCTACGAGGTTTTACAGTGTAACGGATTTACCGTTGTATGAAGTATGTTCTGTTCTCAGAAACACATTGCAACGGATGTACCGTTGTATGAAGTATGTTCTGTTTTATTGCAGTTTTACAGTGTAACGGATTTACCGTTGTATGAAGTATGTTCTGTTCTCAGAAACACATTGCTGCGAAGTTTTACAGTGTAACGGATTTACCGTTGTATGAAGTATGTTCTGTTCTCAGAAACACATTGCTGCGAAGTTTTACAGTGTAACGGATTTACCGTTGTATGAAGTATGTTCTGTTCTCAGAAACACATTGCTGCGAAGTTTTACAGTGTAACGGATTTACCGTTGTATGAAGTATGTTCTGTTCTCAGAAACACATTGCTGCGAAGTTTTACAGTGTAACGGATTTACCGTTGTATGAAGTATGTTCTGTTCTCAGAAACACATTGCTGCGAAGTTTTACAGTGTAACGGATTTACCGTTGTATGAAGTATGTTCTGTTCTCAGAAACACATTGCTGCGAAGTTTTACAGTGTAACGGATTTACCGTTGTATGAAGTATGTTCTGTTCTCAGAAACACATTGCTGCGAGGTTTTACAGTGTAACGGATTTACCGTTGTATGAAGTATGTTCTGTTCTCAGAAACACATTGCTGCGAAGTTTTACAGTGTAACGGATTTACCGTTGTATGAAGTATGTTCTGTTCTCAGAAACACATTGCTGCGAAGTTTTACAGTGTAACGGATTTACCGTTGTATGAAGTATGTTCTGTTCTCAGAAACACATTGCTGCGAAGTTTTACAGTGTAACGGATTTACCGTTGTATGAAGTATGTTCTGTTCTCAGAAACACATTGCTGCGAAGTTTTACAGTGTAACGGATTTACCGTTGTATGAAGTATGTTCTGTTCTCAGAAACACATTGCTGCGAAGTTTTACAGTGTAACGGATTTACCGTTGTATGAAGTATGTTCTGTTCTCAGTTTTACAGTGTAACGGATTTACACGTTGATTTACCGTTGTGAAGTATGTTCTGTTCACAGAAACACATTGCTGCGAGGTTTTACAGTGTAACGGATTTACCGTTGTATGAAGTATGTTCTGTTCTCGTTGTATGAAGTATGTTCTGTTCTCTGAAAGACATTGCTCAGAGGTTTTACAGTGTAACGGATTTACCGTTGTATGAAGTATGTTCTTCAGAAACACCGTTTTACAGTGTAACGGATTTACCGTTGTATGAAGTATGTTCTGTTCTCAGAAACACATTGCTGCGAGGTTTTACAGTGTAACGGATTTACCGTTGTATGAAGTATGTTCTGTTCTCAGAAACACATTGCTGCGAAGTTTTACAGTGTAACGGATTTACCGTTGTATGAAGTATGTTCTGTTCTCAGAAACACATTGCTGCGAAGTTTTACAGTGTAACGGATTTACCGTTGTATGAAGTATGTTCTGTTCTCAGAAACACATTGCTGCGAGGTTTTACAGTGTAACGGATTTACCGTTGTATGAAGTATGTTCTGTTCTCAGAAACACATTGCTGCAGAAACACAGCGAGTTTTACAGTGTAACGGATTTACCGTTGTATGAAGTATGTTCTGTTCTCAGAAACACATTGCTGCGAAGTTTTACAGTGTAACGGATTTACCGTTGTATGAAGTATGTTCTGTTCTCAGAAACACATTGCTGCGAAGTTTTACAGTGTAACGGATTTACCGTTGTATGAAGTATGTTCTGTTCTCAGAAACACATTGCTGCGAAGTTTTACAGTGTAACGGATTTACCGTTGTATGAAGTATGTTCTGTTCTCAGAAACACATTGCTGCGAAGTTTTACAGTGTAACGGATTTACCGTTGTATGAAGTATGTTCTGTTCTCAGAAACACATTGCTGCGAAGTTTTACAGTGTAACGGATTTACCGTTGTATGAAGTATGTTCTGTTCTCAGAAACACATTGCTGCGAAGTTTTACAGTGTAACGGATTTACCGTTGTATGAAGTATGTTCTGTTCTCAGAAACACATTGCTGCGAAGTTTTACAGTGTAACGGATTTACCGTTGTATGAAGTATGTTCTGTTCTCAGAAACACATTGCTGCGAAGTTTTACAGTGTAACGGATTTACCGTTGTATGAAGTATGTTCTGTTCTCAGAAACACATTGCTGCGAGGTTTTACAGTGTAACGGATTTACCGTTGTATGAAGTATGTTCTGTTCTCAGAAACACATTGCTGCGAGGTTTTACAGTGTAACGGATTTACCGTTGTATGAAGTATGTTCTGTTCTCAGAAACACATTGCTGCGAAGTTTTACAGTGTAACGGATTTACCGTTGTATGAAGTATGTTCTGTTCTCAGAAACACATTGCTGCGAAGTTTTACAGTGTAACGGATTTACCGTTGTATGAAGTATGTTCTGTTCTCAGAAACACATTGCTGCGAAGTTTTACAGTGTAACGGATTTACCGTTGTATGAAGTATGTTCTGTTCTCAGAAACACATTGCTGCGAAGTTTTACAGTGTAACGGATTTACCGTTGTATGAAGTATGTTCTGTTCTCAGAAACACATTGCTGCGAGGTTTTACAGTGTAACGGATTTACCGTTGTATGAAGTATGTTCTGTTCTCAGAAACACATTGCTGCGAGGTTTTACAGTGTAACGGATTTACCGTTGTATGAAGTATGTTCTGTTCTCAGAAACACATTGCTGCGAAGTTTTACAGTGTAACGGATTTACCGTTGTATGAAGTATGTTCTGTTCTCAGAAACACATTGCTGCGAAGTTTTACAGTGTAACGGATTTACCGTTGTATGAAGTATGTTCTGTTCTCAGAAACACATTGCTGCGAGGTTTTACAGTGTAACGGATTTACCGTTGTATGAAGTATGTTCTGTTCTCAGAAACACATTGCTGCGAAGTTTTACAGTGTAACGGATTTACCGTTGTATGAAGTATGTTCTGTTCTCAGAAACACATTGCTGCGAGGTTTTACAGTGTAACGGATTTACCGTTGTATGAAGTATGTTCTGTTCTCAGAAACACATTGCTGTTTTACAGTGTAACGGATTTACCGTTGTATGAAGTATGTTCTGTTCTACAGTGTAACGGATTTACCGTTGTATGAAGTATGTTTTACAGTGTAACGGATTTACCGTTGTATGAAGTATGTTCTGTTCTCAGAAACACATTGCTGCGAAGTTTTACAGTGTAACGGATTTACCGTTGTATGAAGTATGTTCTGTTCTCAGAAACACATTGCTGCGAAGTTTTACAGTGTAACGGATTTACCGTTGTATGAAGTATGTTCTGTTCTCAGAAACACATTGCTGCGAAGTTTTACAGTGTAACGGATTTACCGTTGTATGAAGTATGTTCTGTTCTCAGAAACACATTGCTGCGAAGTTTTACAGTGTAACGGATTTACCGTTGTATGAAGTATGTTCTGTTCTCAGAAACACATTGTTCTGTTCTCAGAAACACATTGCTGCGAGGTTTTACAGTGTAACGGATTTACCGTTGTATGAAGTATGTTCTGTTCTCAGAAACACATTGCTGCGAGGTTTTACAGTGTAACGGATTTACCGTTGTATGAAGTATGTTCTGTTCTCAGAAACACATTGCTGCGAAGTTTTACAGTGTAACGGATTTACCGTTGTATGAAGTATGTTCTGTTCTCAGAAAAACACATTGCTGCGAAGTTTTACAGTGTAACGGATTTACCGTTGTATGAAGTATGTTCTGTTCTCAGAAACACATTGCTGCGCAGTTTTCAGTGTAACGGATTTACCGTTGTATGAAGTATGTTCTGTTCTCAGAAACACATTGCTGCGAAGTTTTACAGTGTAACGGATTTACCGTTGTATGAATGTATGATCTGTTCTCAGAAACACATTGCTGCGAAGTTTTACAGTGTAACGGATTTACCGTTGTATGAAGTATGTTCTGTTCTCAGAAACACATTGCTGCGAGGTTTTACAGTGTAACGGATTTACCGTTGTATGAAGTATGTTCTGTTCTCAGAAACACATTGCTGCGAAGTTTTACAGTGTAACGGATTTACCGTTGTATGAAGTATGTTCTGTTCTCAGAAACACATTGCTGCGAGGTTTTACAGTGTAACGGATTTACCGTTGTATGAAGTATGTTCTGTTCTCAGAAACACATTGCTGCGAAGTTTTACAGTGTAACGGATTTACCGTTGTATGAAGTATGTTCTGTTCTCAGAAACACATTGCTGCGAAGTTTTACAGTGTAACGGATTTACCGTTGTATGAAGTATGTTCTGTTCTCAGAAACACATTGCTGCGAAGTTTTACAGTGTAACGGATTTACCGTTGTATGAAGTATGTTCTGTTCTCAGAAACACATTGCTGCGAAGTTTTACAGTGTAACGGATTTACCGTTGTATGAAGTATGTTCTGTTCTCAGAAACACATTGCTGCGAAGTTTTACAGTGTAACGGATTTACCGTTGTATGAAGTATGTTCTGTTCTCAGAAACACATTGCTGCGAAGTTTTACAGTGTAACGGATTTACCGTTGTATGAAGTATGTTCTGTTCTCAGAAACACATTGCTGCGAGGTTTTACAGTGTAACGGATTTACCGTTGTATGAAGTATGTTCTGTTCTCAGAAACACATTGCTGCGAAGTTTTACAGTGTAACGGATTTACCGTTGTATGAAGTATGTTCTGTTCTCAGAAACACATTGCTGCGAAGTTTTACAGTGTTTTACAGTGTAACGGATTTACCGTTGTATGAAGTATGTTCTGTTCTCAGAAACACATTGCTACGAGGTTTTACAGTGTAACGGATTTACCGTTGTATGAAGTATGTTCTGTTCTCAGAAACACATTGCTGCTAAGTTTTACATTGTAACGGATTTACCGTTGTATGAAGTATGTTCTGTTCTCAGAAACACATTGCTGCGAGTTTTACAGTGTAACGGATTTACCGTTGTATGAAGTATGTTCTGTTCTCAGAAACACAAGTTTTACAGTGTAACGGATTTACCGTTGTATGAAGTATGTTCTGTTCTCAGAAACATACTTCTGTCAGGTTTTACAGTGTAACGGATTTACCGTTGTATGAAGTATGTTCTGTTCTCAGAAACACATTGCTGCGAGGTTTTACAGTGTAACGGATTTACCGTTGTATGAAGTATGTTCTGTTCTCAGAAACACATTGCTGCGAGGTTTTACAGTGTAACGGATTTACCGTTGTATGAAGTATGTTCTGTTCTCAGAAACACATTGCTGCGAAGTTTTACAGTGTAACGGATTTACCGTTGTATGAAGTATGTTCTGTTCTCAGAAACACATTGCTGCGAAGTTTTACAGTGTAACGGATTTACCGTTGTATGAAGTATGTTCTGTTCTCAGAAACACATTGCTGCAGTGTAATGGATTTACCGTTGTATGAAGTAAGTTTTACAGTGTAACGGATTTACCGTTGTATGAAGTATGTTCTGTTCTCAGAAACACATTGCTGCGAAGTTTTACAGTGTAACGGATTTACCGTTGTATGAAGTATGTTCTGTTCTCAGAAACACATTGCTGCGAAGTTTTACAGTGTAACGGATTTACCGTTGTATGAAGTATGTTCTGTTCTCAGAAACACATTGCTGCTAACGGCGTTGTACAGTGAAGTATGTTCTGTTTTACAGTGTAACGGATTTACCGTTGTATGAAGTATGTTCTGTTCTCAGAAACACATTGCTGCGAGTTTTACAGTGTAACGGATTTACCGTTGTATGAAGTATGTTCTGTTCTCAGAAACACATTGCTGCGAAGTTTTACAGTGTAACGGATTTACCGTTGTATGAAGTATGTTCTGTTCTCAGAAACACATTGCTGCGACAGTTTTACAGTGTAACGGATTTACCGTTGTATGAAGTATGTTCTGTTCTCAGAAACACATTGCTGCGAAGTTTTACAGTGTAACGGATTTACCGTTGTATGAAGTATGTTCTGTTCTCAGAAACACATTGCTCGAAGGTTTTACAGTGTAACGGATTTACCGTTGTATGAAGTATGTTCTGTTCTCAGAAACACATTGCTGCGAGGTTTTACAGTGTAACGGATTTACCGTTGTATGAAGTATGTTCTGTTCTCAGAAACACATTGCTGCGAAGTTTTACAGTGTAACGGATTTACCGTTGTATGAAGTATGTTCTGTTCTCAGAAACACATTGCTGCGACAGTTTTACAGTGTAACGGATTTACCGTTGTATGAAGTATGTTCTGTTCTCAGAAACACATTGCTGCGAAGTTTTACAGTGTAACGGATTTACCGTTGTATGAAGTATGTTCTGTTCTCAGAAACACATTGCTGCGAAGTTTTACAGTGTAACGGATTTACCGTTGTATGAAGTATGTTCTGTTCTCAGAAACACATTGCTGCGAAGTTTTACAGTGTAACGGATTTACCGTTGTATGAAGTATGTTCTGTTCTCAGAAACACATTGCTGCATTGCTGCGAGTTTTACAGTGTAACGGATTTACCGTTGTATGAAGTATGTTCTGTTCTCAGAAACACATTGCTGCGAAGTTTTACAGTGTAACGGATTTACCGTTGTATGAAGTATGTTCTGTTCTCAGAAACACATTGCTGCAGTTTTACAGTGTAACGGATTTACCGTTGTATGAAGTATGTTCTGTTCTCAGAAACACATTGCTTTGGCGTTTTACAGTGTAACGGATTTACCGTTGTATGAAGTATGTTCTGTTCTCAGAAACACATTGCTGCGAGGTTTTACAGTGTAACGGATTTACCGTTGTATGAAGTATGTTCTGTTCTCAGAAACACATTGCTGCGAAGTTTTACAGTGTAACGGATTTACCGTTGTATGAAGTATGTTCTGTTCTCAGAAACACATTGCTGCGAGTTTTACAGTGTAACGGATTTACCGTTGTATGAAGTATGTTCTGTTCTCAGAAACACATTGCTGCGAGTTTTACAGTGTTTTACAGTGTAACGGATTTACCGTTGTATGAAGTATGTTCTGTTCTCAGAAACACATTGCTGCGAGGTTTTACAGTGTAACGGATTTACCGTTGTATGAAGTATGTTCTGTTCTCAGTTTTACAAACACATTGCTGCGACAGTTTTACAGTGTAACGGATTTACCGTTGTATGAAGTATGTTCTGTTCTCAGAAACACATTGCTGCGAAGTTTTACAGTGTAACGGATTTACCGTTGTATGAAGTATGTTCTGTTCTCAGAAACACATTGCTGCGAAGTTTTACAGTGTAACGGATTTACCGTTGTATGAAGTATGTTCTGTTCTCAGAAACACATTGCTCAGTTTTACAGTGTAACGGATTTACCGTTGTATGAAGTATGTTCTGTTCTCAGAAACACATTGCTGCGAAGTTTTACAGTGTAACGGATTTACCGTTGTATGAAGTATGTTCTGTTCTCAGAAACACATTGCTGCGAAGTTTTACAGTGTAACGGATTTACCGTTGTATGAAGTATGTTCTGTTCTCAGAAACACATTGCTGCGAAGTTTTACAGTGTAACGGATTTACCGTTGTATGAAGTATGTTCTGTTCTCAGAAACACATTGCTGCGAAGTTTTACAGTGTAACGGATTTACCGTTGTATGAAGTATGTTCTGTTCTCAGAAACACATTGCTGCGAAGTTTTACAGTGTAACGGATTTACCGTTGTATGAAGTATGTTCTGTTCTCAGAAACACATTGCTGCGTTCTCAGAAACACATTGCTGCGAGTATTTACAGTGTAACGGATTTACCGTTGTATGAAGTATGTTCTGTTCTCAGAAACACATTGCTGCGAAGTTTTACAGTGTAACGGATTTACCGTTGTATGAAGTATGTTCTGTTCTCAGTTTTACAGTGTAACACATATGTTCTGTTCTCAGAAACACATTTGCTGTTTTACAGTGTAAGTTTTACAGTGTAACGGATTTACCGTTGTATGAAGTATGTTCTGTTCTCAGAAACACATTGCTGCGAAGTTTTACAGTGTAACGGATTTACCGTTGTATGAAGTATGTTCTGTTCTCAGAAACACATTGCTGCGAGGTTTTACAGTGTAACGGATTTACCGTTGTATGAAGTATGTTCTGTTCTCAGAAACACATTGCTGCGAAGTTTTACAGTGTAACGGATTTACCGTTGTATGAAGTATGTTCTGTTCTCAGAAACACATTGCTGCGAGGTTTTACAGTGTAACGGATTTACCGTTGTATGAAGTATGTTCTGTTCTCAGAAACACATTGCTGCGAAGTTTTACAGTGTAACGGATTTACCGTTGTATGAAGTATGTTCTGTTCTCAGAAACACATTGCTGCGAAGTTTTACAGTGTAACGGATTTACCGTTGTATGAAGTATGTTCTGTTCTCAGAAACACATTGCTGCGAAGTTTTACAGTGTAACGGATTTACCGTTGTATGAAGTATGTTCTGTTCTCAGAAACACATTGCTGCGAAGTTTTACAGTGTAACGGATTTACCGTTGTATGAAGTATGTTCTGTTCTCAGAAACACATTGCTGCGGAGTTTTACAGTGTAACGGATTTACCGTTGTATGAAGTATGTTCTGTTCTCAGAAACACATTGCTGCGAAATTTTACATTGCAACGGATTTACCGTTGTATGAAGTATGTTCTGTTCTCAGAAACACATTGCTCCGAGGTTTTACAGTGTAACGGATTTACCGTTGTATGAAGTATGTTCTGTTCTCAGAAACACATTGCTGCGAAGTTTTACAGTGTAACGGATTTACCGTTGTATGAAGTATGTTCTGTTCTCAGAAACACATTGCTGCGAAGTTTTACAGTGTAACGGATTTACCGTTGTATGAAGTATGTTCTGTTCTCAGAAACACATTGCTGCGAAGTTTTACAGTGTAACGGATTTACCGTTGTATGAAGTATGTTCTGTTCTCAGAAACACATTGCTGCGAAGTTTTACAGTGTAACGGATTTACCGTTGTATGAAGTATGTTCTGTTCTCAGAAACACATTGCTGCGAAGTTTTACAGTGTAACGGATTTACCGTTGTATGAAGTATGTTCTGTTCTCAGAAACACATTGCTCAGTTTTACAGTGTAACGGATTTACAGTAGTATGAAATATGTTCTGTTCTCAGAAACACATTGCTGCGAGGTTTTACAGTGTAACGGATTTACCGTTGTATGAAGTATGTTCTGTTCTCAGAAACACATTGCTGCGAAGTTTTACAGTGTAACGGATTTACCGTTGTATGAAGTATGTTCTGTTCTCAGAAACACATTGCTGCGAAGTTTTACAGTGTAACGGATTTACCGTTGTATGAAGTATGTTCTGTTCTCAGAAACACATTGCTGCGAAGTTTTACAGTGTAACGGATTTACCGTTGTATGAAGTATGTTCTGTTCTCAGAAACACATTGCTGCGAAGTTTTACAGTGTAACGGATTTACCGTTGTATGAAGTATGTTCTGTTCTCAGAAACACATTGCTGCGAGTATTTACAGTGTAACGGATTTACCGTTGTATGAAGTATGTTCTGTTCTCAGAAACACATTGCTGCGAAGTTTTACAGTGTAACGGATTTACCGTTGTATGAAGTATGTTCTGTTCTCAGAAACACATTGCTGCGAAGTTTTACAGTGTAACGGATTTACCGTTGTATGAAGTATGTTCTGTTCTCAGAAACACATTGCTGCGAAGTTTTACAGTGTAACGGATTTACCGTTGTATGAAGTATGTTCTGTTCTCAGAAACACATTGCTGCGAAGTTTTACAGTGTAACGGATTTACCGTTGTATGAAGTATGTTCTGTTCTCAGAAACACATTGCTGCGAAGTTTTACAGTGTAACGGATTTACCGTTGTATGAAGTATGTTCTGTTCTCAGAAACACATTGCTGCGAAGTTTTACAGTGTAACGGATTTACCGTTGTATGAAGTATGTTCTGTTCTCAGAAACACATTGCTGCGAAGTTTTACAGTGTAACGGATTTACCGTTGTATGAAGTATGTTCTGTTCTCAGAAACACATTGCTGCGAGGTTTTACAGTGTAACGGATTTACCGTTGTATGAAGTATGTTCTGTTCTCAGAAACACATTGCTGCGGTGTTTTACAGTGTAACGGATTTACCGTTGTATGAAGTATGTTCTGTTCTCAGAAACACATTGCTGCGAAGTTTTACAGTGTAACGGATTTACCGTTGTATGAAGTATGTTCTGTTCTCAGAAACACATTGCTGCGAGGTTTTACAGTGTAACGGATTTACCGTTGTATGAAGTATGTTCTGTTCTCAGAAACACATTCAGAAACACATTGCTCAGCGCTGCGAGTTTTACAGTGTAACGGATTTACCGTTGTATGAAGTATGTTCTGTTCTCAGAAACACATTGCTGCGAGGTTTTACAGTGTAACGGATTTACCGTTGTATGAAGTATGTTCTGTTCTCAGAAACACATTGCTGCGAAGTTTTACAGTGTAACGGATTTACCGTTGTATGAAGTATGTTCTGTTCTCAGAAACACATTGCTGCGAAGTTTTACAGTGTAACGGATTTACCGTTGTATGAAGTATGTTCTGTTCTCAGAAACACATTGCTGCGACAGTTTTACAGTGTAACGGATTTACCGTTGTATGAAGTATGTTCTGTTCTCAGAAACACATTGCTGCGAAGTTTTACAGTGTAACGGATTTACCGTTGTATGAAGTATGTTCTGTTCTCAGAAACACATTGCTGCGAAGTTTTACAGTGTAACGGATTTACCGTTGTATGAAGTATGTTCTGTTCTCAGAAACACATTGCTGCGAGGTTTTACAGTGTAACGGATTTACCGTTGTATGAAGTATGTTCTGTTCTCAGAAACACATTGCTGCGAGGTTTTACAGTGTAACGGATTTACCGTTGTATGAAGTATGTATGTTCTGAGTTTTCTCAGAAACACATTGCTGCGAAGTTTTACAGTGTAACGGATTTACCGTTGTATGAAGTATGTTCTGTTCTCAGAAACACATTGCTGCGAAGTTTTACAGTGTAACGGATTTACCGTTGTATGAAGTATGTTCTGTTCTCAGAAACACATTGCTGCGAGGTTTTACAGTGTAACGGATTTACCGTTGTATGAAGTATGTTCTGTTCTCAGAAACACATTGCTGCGAAGTTTTACAGTGTAACGGATTTACCGTTGTATGAAGTATGTTCTGTTCTCAGAAACACATTGCTGCGAAGTTTTACAGTGTAACGGATTTACCGTTGTATGAAGTATGTTCTGTTCTCAGAAACACATTGCTACGAGGTTTTACAGTGTAACGGATTTACCGTTGTATGAAGTATGTTCTGTTCTCAGAAACACATTGCTGCGAGTATTTACAGTGTAACGGATTTACCGTTGTATGAAGTATGTTCTGTTCTCAGAAACACATTGCTGCGAAGTTTTACAGTGTAACGGATTTACCGTTGTATGAAGTATGTTCTGTTCTCAGAAACACATTGCTGCGAGTATTTACAGTGTAACGGATTTACCGTTGTATGAAGTATGTTCTGTTCTCAGAAACACATTGCTGCGAAGTTTTACAGTGTAACGGATTTACCGTTGTATGAAGTATGTTCTGTTCTCAGAAACACATTGCTGCGAAGTTTTACAGTGTAACGGATTTACCGTTGTATGAAGTATGTTCTGTTCTCAGAAACACATTGCTGCGAAGTTTTACAGTGTAACGGATTTACCGTTGTATGAAGTATGTTCTGTTCTCAGAAACACATTGCTGCGAAGTTTTACAGTGTAACGGATTTACCGTTGTATGAAGTATGTTCTGTTCTCAGAAACACATTGCTGCGAAGTTTTACAGTGTAACGGATTTACCGTTGTATGAAGTATGTTCTGTTCTCAAAAACACACACAGTTTTACAGTGTAACGGATTTACCGTTGAGTATGTTTTACAGTGTAACGGATTTACCGTTGTATGAAGTATGTTCTGTTCTCAGAAACACATATGTTCTGTTCTCAGAAACACATTGCTGCGAGTTTTACAGTGTAACGGATTTACCGTTGTATGAAGTATGTTCTGTTCTCAGAAACACATTGCTGCGAAGTTTTACAGTGTAACGGATTTACCGTTGTATGAAGTATGTTCTGTTCTCAGAAACACATTGCTGCGAGTTTTACAGTGTTTTACAGTGTAACGGATTTACCGTTGTATGAAGTATGTTCTGTTCTCAGAAACACATTGCTGCGAAGTTTTACAGTGTAACGGATTTACCGTTGTATGAAGTATGTTCTGTTCTCAGAAACACATTGCTGCGAGTATTTACAGTGTAACGGATTTACGAAGTTTTACAGTTGATTTATGAAGTATGTTCTGTTCTCAGAAACACATTGCTGCGAAGTTTTACAGTGTAACGGATTTACCGTTGTATGAAGTATGTTCTGTTCTCAGAAACACATTGCTGCGAGGTTTTACAGTGTAACGGATTTACCGTTGTATGAAGTATGTTCTGTTCTCAGAAACACATTGCTGCGAAGTTTTACAGTGTAACGGATTTACCGTTGTATGAAGTATGTTCTGTTCTCAGAAACACATTGCTGCGAAGTTTTACAGTGTAACGGATTTACCGTTGTATGAAGTATGTTCTGTTCTCAGAAACACATTGCTGCGAAGTTTTACAGTGTAACGGATTTACCGTTGTATGAAGTATGTTCTGTTCTCAGAAACACATTGCTGCGAAGTTTTACAGTGTAACGGATTTACCGTTGTATGAAGTATGTTCTGTTCTCAGAAACACATTGCTGCGAAGTTTTACAGTGTAACGGATTTACCGTTGTATGAAGTATGTTCTGTTCTCAGAAACACATTGCTGCGAAGTTTTACAGTGTAACGGATTTACCGTTGTATGAAGTATGTTCTGTTCTCAGAAACACATTGCTGCGAAGTTTTACAGTGTAACGGATTTACCGTTGTATGAAGTATGTTCTGTTCTCAGAAACACATTGCTGCGAGGTTTTACAGTGTAACGGATTTACCGTTGTATGAAGTATGTTCTGTTCTCAGAAACACATTGCTGCGAAGTTTTACAGTGTAACGGATTTAACGTTGTATGAAGTATGTTCTATTCTCAGAAACACATTGTTGTTTTACAGTGTAACGGATTTACCGTTGTATGAAGTATGTTCTGTTCTCAGAAACACATTGCTGCGAAGTTTTACAGTGTAACGGATTTACCGTTGTATGAAGTATGTTCTGTTCTCAGAAACACATTGCTGCGAAGTTTTACAGTGTAACGGATTTACCGTTGTATGAAGTATGTTCTGTTCTCAGAAACACATTTGCTGATTTACCGTATGTTCTGTTTTACAGTGTAACGGATTTACCGTTGTATGAAGTATGTTCTGTTCTCAGAAACACATTGCTGCGAAGTTTTACAGTGTAACGGATTTACCGTTGTATGAAGTATGTTCTGTTCTCAGAAACACATTGCTGCGAAGTTTTACAGTGTAACGGATTTACCGTTGTATGAAGTATGTTCTGTTCTCAGAAACACATTGCTGCGAGGTTTTACAGTGTAACGGATTTACCGTTGTATGAAGTATGTTCTGTTCTCAGAAACACATTGCTGCAGAAGTTTTACAGTGTAACGGATTTACCGTTGTATGAAGTATGTTCTGTTCTCAGAAACACATTGCTGCGAAGTTTTACAGTGTAACGGATTTACCGTTGTATGAAGTATGTTCTGTTCTCAGAAACACATTGCTGCGAGGTTTTACAGTGTAACGGATTTACCGTTGTATGAAGTATGTTCTGTTCTCAGAAACACATTGCTGCGAAGTTTTACAGTGTAACGGATTTACCGTTGTATGAAGTATGTTCTGTTCTCAGAAACACATTGCTGTTTTTTACGGATTTACCGTTGTGAAGTATGTTCTGTTCTCAGTATACGTAACGGATTTACCGTTGTATGAAGTATGTTCTGTTCTCAGAAACACATTGCTTTTACAGTGTAAGGGATTTACCGTTGTATGAAGTATGTTCTATTCTCAGAAACACATTGCTGCGAAGTTTTACAGTGTAACGGATTTACCGTTGTATGAAGTATGTTCTGTTCTCAGAAACACATTGCTGCGAAGTTTTACAGTGTAACGGATTTACCGTTGTATGAAGTATGTTCTGTTCTCAGAAACACATTGCTGCGAAGTTTTACAGTGTAACGGATTTACCGTTGTATGAAGTATGTTCTGTTCTCAGAAACACATTGCTCAGTTTTACAGTGTAACGGATTTACGTTGTACAGTATGTTCTGTTCTCAGAAACACATTGCTGCGAAGTTTTACAGTGTAACGGATTTACCGTTGTATGAAGTATGTTCTGTTCTCAGAAACACATTGCTGTTTTACAGTGTAACGGATTTACCGTTGTATGAAGTATGTTCTGTGTAACGGATTTACCGTTGTATGAAGTATGTTCTGTTCTCAGAAACACATTGCTGCGCGAGGTTTTACAGTGTAACGGATTTACCGTTGTATGAAGTATGTTCTGTTCTCAGAAACACATTGCTGCGAAGTTTTACAGTGTAACGGATTTACCGTTGTATGAAGTATGTTCTGTTCTCAGAAACACATTGCTGCGAAGTTTTACAGTGTAACGGATTTACCGTTGTATGAAGTATGTTCTGTTCTCAGAAACACATTGCTGCGAAGTTTTACAGTGTAACGGATTTACCGTTGTATGAAGTATGTTCTGTTCTCAGAAACACATTGCTGCGAAGTTTTACAGTGTAACGGATTTACCGTTGTATGAAGTATGTTCTGTTCTCAGAAACACATTGCTGCGGAGTTTTACAGTGTAACGGATTTACCGTTGTATGAAGTATGTTCTGTTCTCAGAAACACATTGCTGCGAAGTTTTACAGTGTAACGGATTTACCGTTGTATGAAGTATGTTCTGTTCTCAGAAACACATTGCTGCGAAGTTTTACAGTGTAACGGATTTACCGTTGTATGAAGTATGTTCTGTTCTCAGAAACACATTGCTGCGAAGTTTTACAGTGTAACGGATTTACCGTTGTATGAAGTATGTTCTGTTCTCAGAAACACATTGCTGCGAAGTTTTACAGTGTAACGGATTTACCGTTGTATGAAGTATGTTCTGTTCTCAGAAACACATTGCTGCGAAGTTTTACAGTGTAACGGATTTACCGTTGTATGAAGTATGTTCTGTTCTCAGAAAAGTATGTTCTGTTCTCAGAAACACATTGCTGCGAGTTTTACAGTGTAACGGATTTACCGTTGTATGAAGTATGTTCTGTTCTCAGAAACACATTGCTGCGAAGTTTTACAGTGTAACGGATTTACCGTTGTATGAAGTATGTTCTGTTCTCAGAAACACATTGCTGCGAAGTTTTACAGTGTAACGGATTTACCGTTGTATGAAGTATGTTCTGTTCTCAGAAACACATTGCTGCGAAGTTTTACAGTGTAACGGATTTACCGTTGTATGAAGTATGTTCTGTTCTCAGAAACACATTGCTGCGAAGTTTTACAGTGTAACGGATTTACCGTTGTATGAAGTATGTTCTGTTCTCAGAAACACATTGCTGCGAAGTTTTACAGTGTAACGGATTTACCGTTGTATGAAGTATGTTCTGTTCTCAGAAACACATTGCTGCGAAGTTTTACAGTGTAACGGATTTACCGTTGTATGAAGTATGTTCTGTTCTCAGAAACACATTGCTGCGAAGTTTTACAGTGTAACGGATTTACCGTTGTATGAAGTATGTTCTGTTCTCAGAAACACATTGCTGCGAAGTTTTACAGTGTAACGGATTTACCGTTGTATGAAGTATGTTCTGTTCTCAGAAACACATTGCTGCGAGGTTTTACAGTGTAACGGATTTACCGTTGTATGAAGTATGTTCTGTTCTCAGAAACACATTGCTGCGAAGTTTTACAGTGTAACGGATTTACCGTTGTATGAAGTATGTTCTGTTCTCAGAAACACATTGCTGCGAAGTTTTACAGTGTAACGGATTTACCGTTGTATGAAGTATGTTCTGTTCTCAGAAACACATTGCTGCGAAGTTTTACAGTGTAACGGATTTACCGTTGTATGAAGTATGTTCTGTTCTCAGAAACACATTGCTGCGAGGTTTTACAGTGTAACGGATTTACCGTTGTATGAAGTATGTTCTGTTCTAGTTTTACAGTGTAACGGATTTACCGTTGTATGAAGTATGTTCTGTTCTCAGAAACACATTGCTGCGAGTTTTACAGTGTAACGGATTTACCGTTGTATGAAGTATGTTCTGTTCTCAGAAACACATTGCTGCGAAGTTTTACAGTGTAACGGATTTACCGTTGTATGAAGTATGTTCTGTTCTCAGAAACACATATGTTCTGTTCTCAGAAACACATTGCTGCGGGTTTTACAGTTCTGTACACGGATTTACCGGTTGTATGAAGTATGTTCTGTTCTCAGAAACACATTGCTGCGAAGTTTTACAGTGTAACGGATTTACCGTTGTATGAAGTATGTTCTGTTCTCAGAAACACATTGCTGCGAAGTTTTACAGTGTAACGGATTTACCGTTGTATGAAGTATGTTCTGTTCTCAGAAACACATTGCTGCGAAGTTTTACAGTGTAACGGATTTACCGTTGTATGAAGTATGTTCTGTTCTCAGAAACACATTGCTGCGAAGTTTTACAGTGTAACGGATTTACCGTTGTATGAAGTATGTTCTGTTCTCAGAAACACATTGCTGCGAAGTTTTACAGTGTAACGGATTTACCGTTGTATGAAGTATGTTCTGTTCTCAGAAACACATTGCTGCGAAGTTTTACAGTGTAACGGATTTACCGTTGTATGAAGTATGTTCTGTTCTCAGAAACACATTGCTGCGAGGTTTTACAGTGTAACGGATTTACCGTTGTATGAAGTATGTTCTGTTCTCAGAAACACATTGCTGCGAAGTTTTACAGTGTAACGGATTTACCGTTGTATGAAGTATGTTCTGTTCTCAGAAACACATTGCTGCGAAGTTTTACAGTGTAACGGATTTACCGTTGTATGAAGTATGTTCTGTTCTCAGAAACACATTGCTGCGAGGTTTTACAGTGTAACGGATTTACCGTTGTATGAAGTATGTTCTGTTCTCAGAAACACATTGCTGCGAAGTTTTACAGTGTAACGGATTTACCGTTGTATGAAGTATGTTCTGTTCTCAGAAACACATTGCTGCGAAGTTTTACAGTGTAACGGATTTACCGTTGTATGAAGTATGTTCTGTTCTCAGAAACACATTGCTGCGAAGTTTTACAGTGTAACGGATTTACCGTTGTATGAAGTATGTTCTGTTCTCAGAAACACATTGCTGCGAAGTTTTACAGTGTAACGGATTTACCGTTGTATGAAGTATGTTCTGTTCTCAGAAACACATTGCTGCGAAGTTTTACAGTGTAACGGATTTACCGTTGTATGAAGTATGTTCTGTTCTCAGAAACACATTGCTGCGAAGTTTTACAGTGTAACGGATTTACCGTTGTATGAAGTATGTTCTGTTCTCAGAAACACATTGCTGCGAAGTTTTACAGTGTAACGGATTTACCGTTGTATGAAGTATGTTCTGTTCTCAGAAACACATTGCTGCGAAGTTTTACAGTGTAACGGATTTACCGTTGTATGAAGTATGTTCTGTTCTCAGAAACACATTGCTGCGAAGTTTTACAGTGTAACGGATTTACCGTTGTATGAAGTATGTTCTGTTCTCAGAAACACATTGCTGCGAAGTTTTACAGTGTAACGGATTTACCGTTGTATGAAGTATGTTCTGTTCTCAGAAACACATTGCTGCGAAGTTTTACAGTGTAACGGATTTACCGTTGTATGAAGTATGTTCTGTTCTCAGAAACACATTGCTGCTAAATTTTTCATTGTAACGGATTTACCGTTGTATGAAGTATGTTCTGTTCTCAGAAACACATTGCTGCGAAGTTTTACAGTGTAACGGATTTACCGTTGTATGAAGTATGTTCTGTTCTCAGAAACACATTGCTGCGAGGTTTTACAGTGTAACGGATTTACCGTTGTATGAAGTATGTTCTGTTCTCAGAAACACATTGCTGCGAAGTTTTACAGTGTAACGGATTTACCGTTGTATGAAGTATGTTCTGTTCTCAGAAACACATTGCTTCGAGAAGTTTTACAGTGTAACGGATTTACCGTTGTATGAAGTATGTTCTGTTCTCAGAAACACATTGCTGCGAAGTTTTACAGTGTAACGGATTTACCGTTGTATGAAGTATGTTCTGTTCTCAGAAACACATTGCTGCGAAGTTTTACAGTGTAACGGATTTACCGTTGTATGAAGTATGTTCTGTTCTCAGAAACACATTGCTGCGAAGTTTTACAGTGTAACGGATTTACCGTTGTATGAAGTATGTTCTGTTCTCAGAAACACATTGCTGCGAAGTTTTACAGTGTAACGGATTTACCGTTGTATGAAGTATGTTCTGTTCTCAGAAACACATTGCTGCGAAGTTTTACAGTGTGTAACGGATTTACCGTTGTATGAAGTATGTTCTGTTCTCAGAAACACATTGCTGCGAAGTTTTACAGTGTAACGGATTTACCGTTGTATGAAGTATGTTCTGTTCTCAGAAACACATTGCTGCGAAGTTTTACAGTGTAACGGATTTACCGTTGTATGAAGTATGTTCTGTTCTCAGAAACACATTGCTGCGAAGTTTTACAGTGTAACGGATTTACCGTTGTATGAAGTATGTTCTGTTCTCAGAAACACATTGCTGCGAGTTTTACAGTGTAACGGATTTACCGTTGTATGAAGTATGTTCTGTTCTCAGAAACACATTGCTGCGAAGTTTTACAGTGTAACGGATTTACCGTTGTATGAAGTATGTTCTGTTCTCAGAAACACATTCTCAGTTTTACAGTGTAACGGATTTACCGTTGTATGAAGTATGTTCTGTTCTCAGAAACACGAAGTTTTACAGTGTAACGGATTTACCGTTGTATGAAGTATGTTCTGTTCTCAGAAACACATTGCTCCGAGGTTTTACAGTGTAACGGATTTACCGTTGTATGAAGTATGTTCTGTTCTTAGAAACACATTGCTGCGAGTTTTTACAGTGTAATGGATTTACCGTTGTACTAAGTATGTTCTGTTCTCAGAAACACATTGCTGCGAAGTTTTACAGTGTAACGGATTTACCGTTGTATGAAGTATGTTCTGTTCTCAGAAACACATTGCTGCGAAGTTTTACAGTGTAACGGATTTACCGTTGTATGAAGTATGTTCTGTTCTCAGAAACACATTGCTGCGAAGTTTTACAGTGTAACGGATTTACCGTTGTATGAAGTATGTTCTGTTCTCAGAAACACATTGCTGCGAGTGTAACGGTTTTACAGTGTAACGGATTTACCGTTGTATGAAGTATGTTCTGTTCTCAGAAACACATTGCTGCGAAGTTTTACAGTGTAACGGATTTACCGTTGTATGAAGTATGTTCTGTTCTCAGAAACACATTCTCAGTTTTACAAACACGTTGTATGAAGTATTGCTCAGAAACACGAAGTTTTACAGTGTAACGGATTTACCGTTGTATGAAGTATGTTCTGTTCTCAGAAACACATTGCTGCGAAGTTTTACAGTGTAACGGATTTACCGTTGTATGAAGTATGTTCTGTTCTCAGAAACACATTGCTGCGAGGTTTTACAGTGTAACGGATTTACCGTTGTATGAAGTATGTTCTGTTCTCAGAAACACATTGCTGCGAAGTTTTACAGTGTAACGGATTTACCGTTGTATGAAGTATGTTCTGTTCTCAGAAACACATTGCTGCGAAGTTTTACAGTGTAACGGATTTACCGTTGTATGAAGTATGTTCTGTTCTCAGAAACACATTGCTGCGAAGTTTTACAGTGTAACGGATTTACCGTTGTATGAAGTATGTTCTGTTCTCAGAAACACATTGCTGCGAGGTTTTACAGTGTAACGGATTTACCGTTGTATGAAGTATGTTCTGTTCTCAGAAACACATTGCTGCGAAGTTTTACAGTGTAACGGATTTACCGTTGTATGAAGTATGTTCTGTTCTCAGAACGGATTTACCGTTGTATGAAGTATGTTCTGTTCTATAGAAATCATTGATAATAAATATTATTGAATAATCGTTATTACAAAATTGCTGCGAAGTTTTACAGTGTAACGGATTTACCGTTGTATGAAGTATGTTCTGTTCTCAGAAACACATTGCTGCGAAGTTTTACAGTGTAACGGATTTACCGTTGTATGAAGTATGTTCTGTTCTCAGAAACACATTGCTGCGAAGTTTTACAGTGTAACGGATTTACCGTAAAAGATACTCTACTCTTAATCTGAGGGTCGCGGATTCGAATCTCCGTCCCACCAAACATGCTTGCCCTTTCAGCCGTGGGGAGGTTATAATGTTTTGGTCAATCCCACTATTCGTTGGTAAAAGAGTAGCCCAAGAGTTGGCGGTGGGTGGTGATGACTAGCAGCCTTCCCTCTAGTCTTACACTGCTAAATTAGGGACGGCTAGCGTAGATAGCCCTCGTGTATCTTTGCGCAAATTTCAAAACAAGCCAAGCAAATCTCGTGGTCGTATTATGTAATTTGGCATTATTAAATTTGTCCATAGTTTAAAAGCAAGGAAACTAAATAATTCACTGTTCAACATTATTAGTAATGTCTGATTTGTAAATATCACTGTTGTTTAACACTACATATAACAGAAACTATTGATGCTTTACTGTTGCATCTCGCTTCAAAACTTGTCGGTAGATAATTAAATTTTCTTTGGTGAGCTACGGTGCGTGCGCTCGTACCATAACTAGGTGGCACTAAGTACTCCAAAATACATTAATTGGCATCCAACACACTTATAATAATACGCTATGAGTGGTGTTTGTTACAACAGCACTTGATATTTAAATCTTAATCCGATTATTTGGTCTCGTTAAAGATGTAAATGCTGTTTTTAACTTAACCTTAACCAGACAACAAATCCCCATTTTCCCTCAGTCTTTTTCTGATCTAACAACTGTTCTTTACAACATATATCAAAACAGATTTATTTTCTGACTAACGGAAATATCCATTTTGTTAAAAAAATTGTTTCATTATTTTACGTATAAATCTAGTAAGACATGCAGTTAACTTGAACTTTTTAAATTTTCCGTAATTCACGATGGACCAATTGAAGTATATTTTATTTTATACAGCTGATTCCTAGTGAGTTTTATAAGATTTATATACATATTTACTTAAATTTCGTAAAAACTTCGTGAAAACAATTTTCTGCCAGTATAGACGTTAGACCTTTATGTATGAAAAACATGTTTTCACAAAATCATATAACTTGTTGTTAAGGTTTTTGTAAAGACTGAGACAGTGAAGGATATATCATATTTCTATATGAATTCTTGGTCTTATAATTATACACAAACAAATTACTTTTTCTATGTAGAAACAAATCTTTCCATCACTCGAGGTTTTTAATAAATAATATAAATATTTCCATTTTACACCAATACTATAAGATTACTCTGATGATAAGAATTCTCAAAATATATATAAATCCTTGTTTTTTTATATTTTCTCAAACCTTGATCAAATTTACATATTTTAATTCCGTTTGCTTATTTTTCGCGTAATTCTTTCGGTCTGTTTTGTTGTTGTTTTTTCACGTCAGGAACTGCTAGCTTCATACACGTAAGTGGCAGACGATAACCATGTAACGTACAAAGACAACAATAGGAACACTAGCCTACACTTGAATATAAATCACTGGTAAGATTTAAGTTGTTTTATTTAAAAAATACTTTTGAAAAATAATTATAACGTTAAATGAGAGTTATGAAATGTAACGTTACAATAAGGAACAGTGAGTTTGTTTGTTTGTATTAATTTGTTTATCTTTCTCTCTTTTAAAATAGAGAACGAAAGAAATGGATTTAGTTGAACAAAAGATTACAATTCCTTTTCCAGACAGCTTGTGTTCCTCAAACATTATGATTAAAACAGCATTTTCTAACCTATTTTAATCCATGTCTTGATATACATTAACGTGAAACTAGTATTTATCGATATCTCATTGTATTTTAAGTCTTTCAACGTTGACCGTAATTAGGAGTTCATCTTTACATATGAGATTATAACTTTAGTGCTAACCCTTAAATGTAGTGCATGTTCGTGTGTATATACGAAAATATGTAATGTATATAAATAATATAAAATACGCTAACGTAAAGATCTATATAGTTCTGTGTGACGTAGTTTTAGGGCGCAACTTCAGCACGTGACGTAACCAAGAGTAAAGAGTAAAATGTCGCAAGTTGACGTGGTGTTTTTTTTATACAGTGAGAGGTTGGAGGTTTGAACAAACGTGTTTTTAGTAAATGATCAAGAAAAAAAAAACATAAAACAATCGCATATGTTATTCAACGACCAAGTTTATGATCAAATCGGTGATATTGCCGTGGGATCACTGTTAGGCTCGTTTTATAAAATGTATATTTAATTGTTTAAAATAATTCTTAGAACAACGTCCTTTAGTTGTAATGTATATTATACAGGAGATACTGATGATACATTTGTGGTATTCAGTGATAAAGAACATGCCCGTAGGCTTACTCAGTGAGTACAAACTTATAAGTGAGATACTGATAAAACATTTGTGGTATTCAATGATAAGGAACATGTCAGTAAGTTTACTCAGTGAGTTCAAACTTATAAATGAGGTTCTGATAATACTTTTTTGGTATTCAATGATAAAGAACGTGTCAGTAGGTTTACTCAGTGCGTGAATACCAGTATCAAGTTTACAACGGAGGAAGGAAATTAATTCATAATACTTTTTATAGATGCACAACGAAAACGAAAAAATTAGTGGTAAGCAATATCATAAAACATTGCATTGAAGTCTTGGTGCATCGGGCATGTAAGTTACTGGAAACATTTGAATTGTCCCATAACGAAATACTAATATTTTGGAAAGTTTATCAACCCTATTAGATCAATAAACAAAGTACGTAATACTTTTATTCTATAGAATAATCTCTGGGACTAACTTTATTGGTCTTAAAAAAACACAGAAAGAGTTGTTTTGACGTACGTTATAACGTACAGTTTGAGTTCATAAAAATACTGAGGTAATTTAAAAGATTTATTCTAGTTTTAAGCTGAGAACAGTATAAAAATTCCACTGGTGCCACAAAGAAAATTAATATTAAATACTGAGTGCTGCAGCTACGAACCTGACTCGTATGAATATATATATATCAAATGTTAATTTATATAATATTTGAAGAGTAGTAAGCGCCACCTGTAGTTTAAAAGAACATTCACTGAATTTTCCGAAAAAATAAGTACTTCCATTATCTACCAGCGCGATTTGAAGTGCGATGTATCATTAATAACTCAACTGTTTTTCATCATAATTGCAATACACAGAACACATTATCTCTACGAATTACATATACCATACCAATTACACATTAAACGAAATTGAACTGTGGAGACTATACAATCACTTTGTTTTCACAGTATTTTAAAATTCAATGGCTCTTTATCCGCCATGTACATAAGTGACCAGGCCATAGATCAAAAGGTCTGGATATAGATATTCTGATTTAGAACTGTACATCATAGGGAAATCAAACAGTTAGCAGCATTCGATCCTGGACGGATATTTTAAACGGAATATGGGATTGACTCACGTTTCCAAAACTTTCACGGACTGAAAGTGCGGATACTTTTTAACGGCATATGAGCCTTGTATGGCCTGGTTGTTAGGGCGTTCGATTCGTAATCTGCGGGTCGTCGGTTCGAATCACTCGAAACACCAAATATGCTTGCACTTTGAGCCGTAGGGTGATACAGTGTGACGGTTAATCCCATTATTCGTTAACAGAAGAATATCCCAAGAGTTGGCGGTAGGTGCCCTCTCGTCTTACACTGCTCAATTAGTGACGGCTAATGCAGATAATCCGGGTGTAGCTTTGAAATTTGAAAATAAACAAACAATCAACGATACATGGCAGATTTCGATTTTGGATTTCCGATACACACAACTCAACCAAGAAACTACTATTCCAGCCCGAACCAGTCATGTTGATAAATTATTTCTAAAACAACCGTCGAGAACTGTCACGATTACAAAAAACAAAAACATAAACAGCAAACTCTTCTATATGCATTGTAATTAATTCATGTTTACAAGAGAAACAAAGACGACTGCTGTTTAACTATTATAAGCAATAAAAGTCGAAATAAACCTCAGTCATAGAATCTTATTACGTCAGAGGATAAACATTATTAGCGGTGAGGGTACTCAAGTGACGATGCAATGCATTCTAAGTTTTAAAAGAACCTAACTTCCATCTTTTTTAAGGAGTATTAATAAATACATAATAAATATTGCTAAATAAGTCAATCACTCCAATGTTTAGATAAAAATAATCATGTGATAAAAATAAACCACTTTATTTTTACTTCTGTAAGACTCTCAGCTTCCACACAATAATTATTACAAAACAATGCCCAATGGAGGAGGTTGGTAGCTCGAATAATTATTGCAGAACTATTAAGGTAAGGGTTCTGATTCTATTTAACACGATTAATTAATTAATAAGAAAGAAAGCCTGTTCCCTACAGAGTTCACACTTGCGGCGGCTTTAGCTTCTATTCAATGTAAACAAATTACTACAAGGTCTGTAGCAACTTTTTTGTCCAAATATATTTCTATGTGTAAGAACATATATGTTTGCAGTATCCACAGACGTTAGTATGGAAAACACATACCAAAAGTATAGGATTGTAGTGATTCCATTACTACCATATGATCTGAACTATGCATAGTGTTGTTATAGTAACGACATCGTAGTAAAAGTACCTTTCTGAAGTAATAGATGTTAATAGATGTTGGACAAGTATACGACATCGAGGAAACATTATGAATATATATTTGAGAAACAGTTGAATTTCTTAAAGAGATCACAACACAAGACAGAAATAATTGTAAGAAAAAATGTTAATATGGATATATATATGATATAACATAAATATTTGTAAATGTTCATCATTCTTATAGGTTCCTGGGACTTCCAAATCCTCGTTTTGGATGACTAATGTTCAGCACAGCTCGAGCTCCGAAAACTTCCTGAAATAATACCCTTACAATAAGTTTAATGATAGAGTTTACAGATCATAAACATGGGGCTTACAGAAGAAATAGTTAATGCAGTTTGGTGTGTTAGTTTAGTTGTCATAAAACTATCCTTATTTGTCAGTTTGCCACGTACGGAACTATTGATATTTCGGGAGTGAAATGTTCCTCAATAACGTTTGGAGAAAAAACAAAGAATTTGTCATTTGGTTCGCAAATAAAAACAGTTAAAACAATTCATATCAAAGTTGTACAGTAGCTTAAATTTAAAATAGCAGTTGAGAAATTGTAATTAACTTAACAACCAAGAAAACGGATAAGACAAAAAATATGTATAATTTCAAAAAAAACTAACCGCTCGCGTTAAGCCGATGGAAGTTATTTTAGTTCAAACTGTATAGATTTTTGTTTATTGTAAAGCACAAAGCAACAAAATGGGCTATCTGTGCTCTGCTCACTACCGTTATCGAAGCCGTATTTTTACTGTAATAAGCCATCAGACGTACCAGTAAGCCCCTGAGGAGCAAAATAATGGATATCTAATTATTATTTTAGTAAAACTGGATTAGGACTAATAATTATACACAATTATTAACAGGTTTTTTTAATTTGCTTAATTAAACATGGGATTAAAAACAAGATAGATCGGCTGTACTCAAACTTTTGTTAATTTTTTACCATCAAAGCATAACTGGAAAATTGAACTGAATTAAATATAAGTGGTAAGTACAATAATATATATATATATATATGTTCAAATGGGAAAATTGAATACAGTCATTTGTCATTGCGAAGTAGTAATTCCATTTCCTCTCAGGTATAAAAAAGCAAAGAAGGAAAAGAGTGCAAAAGTGTTAGATATTTAACAAAACGCGATGTTAAGTATGATTCTTAAGCCTATCTCTTCATTGAAAATATCATTCACTCTATCAAAACTTCTAACTGGGCTCAGCATGGCCAAGTGAGTTAAGGCGTTCTACTGGTAATCTGAGAGTCGCGGGTTCAAATCCCGTCGCACCAAACATGCTCGCCCTTTCAGCCGTGGGAGCGTTATAATGTGAAGGTCAATCTCACTATTCGTTAGTAAAAGAGTAGCCCAAGAACATTGGGCTTATTATTTTTTTTCTGGTAGGTGGTGATGACTAACTGCCTTCCCTCTAGTCTTACACTACAAAATTAGGGTCGGCTATCGTAGATAGCCCTCGAGTAGCTTTGCAAGAATTTCAAAACAAACAAACAAACATTTCTTGAAAAGCACTATTTATTTTTAGCCTAAACCACTATCAGTAAGACGATTCGTTACAGTTACGAGATCTATATTTTAATTATAATTGTTAAATAAATTCTAAATAGTCTCAAAACTTTATTGAAAGAAACAATTTTTTCTATAGAAAGGATTACAGAAAAATTTCAATCACAAAAGAGTTTGTGTTCTAATAAGAATCACAAATGTTACAACAACTCCTTCAGTGGTACAACGGTATGTCTGCGGAATCTTATGGCTAAAACTGGGTTTCGATACTCATAGTGGGCAGAAAACAGGTAACCCATTATGTATCTTTGTACTTATGGTGGGCAGAGAACAAACAGTACAGTGTGTAACTTTGTGCTTAATTCTAACCAAACCTTTTATTTATTTTATTTTCCACCCATTTATCTATTATTTATGGTTGTCTGTAACTGGTATACGATAAATTTCATTTTTAGTCCATAATTTAGTAATAATACTAGCAAGATGACCCAGATAGGGTTCGCATCTTGCTGTTTGGGTTTTTTAATGATTTTTTATCTATTTCTAATTTAGAACTATTTCAAATAGTTTGGTCACTGTCCTATTTATCCGTTGAGCTGTATTTTTAATGTTGATTGACTATAAGGGACACTTATACAAGTATTGCAACTTTTATAGTCCTCGTCAGATCAATAAAACATGAAAGACGCTCAAACTGCGTCTTTATAAAGTTGGTTTCTTCAACATTTTCCCAGTTCTTCTAAAGTAGGTTTAAGATATTACTAACGGATCTTAAATTTTTGTCTGTTATTAGTAATTCCTGGACTGAACACGAAATATGCAATGCAGCCTGGTATTTTATTTGGCATGAATAACTTAGCATTGGTTTCAAGCTTATCCTAACCTTGTAACCTCATTTCTGATTAGTTTGTCATTCACTCTTGAGTTTGGATTATATTTAGATGCTGGTTTAATCCGTGTTTAGGTTTGTTTGATATGATTTTATATACACACCACACAAAATGTAATTAACATAGATTTCACATTTTTTTATTTTAATGTCGTTTAGACACTACTCTGTCGATGTATACTATTTTAAATAGGCTTTGGGGTGGGTGTATAAAACAAAGACATTGGTAATGTTGCTGTTTTTCATTTTGGTGGATATTGAATTTACCCATATAGTTTTATTTCAATAGATTCTAAGACATCCTGTGGCTGCATTATGCCATTTACTATTTCACTAAAGTTTGTTGAGATATAAACAGCATTATTGTCTAACGTTGGTTCAAAATGTCTTCAAACAAATTCTGGTTGACTTTCCGTGTGTCTAACTATCTCAATTCTAGTTGACTTCCCGTGTGTCTAACTATCCAAATTCTGGTTGACATCTCGTGTGTCTAACTATCCAAATTCTGGTTGACTTCCCGTGTGTCTAACTATCTCAATTCTGGTTGACTTCCCGTGTGTCTAACTATCCAAATTCTGGTTGACTTCCCGTGTGTCTAACTATCTCAATTCTGGTTGACTTCCGTGTGTCTAACTATCCAAATTCTGGTTGACTTCCCGTGTGTCTAACTATCTCAATTCTGGTTGACTTCCCTGTGTCTAACTATCCAAATTCTGGTTGACTTCCCGTGTGTCTAACTATCCAAATTCTGGTTGACTTCTCGTGTGTCTAACTATCCAAATTATGGTTGACTTCCCGTGTGTGTAACTATCTCAATTCTGGTTGACTTCCCGTGTGTCTAACTATCCAAATTCTGGTTGACTTCCCGTGTGTCTAACTATCTAAATTCTGGTTGACTTCCCGTATGTGTAACTATCCAGATTCTGGTTGACTTCCCGTGTGTCTAACTGTCTCTTACGTCTACATAATGATATATATATACGGGGTATACTTTAAGTTACTTGAAGACGTGACAGAACTTCCTTATTTTCTTGTGAAAGTAAATTAATGTTTCTTTTCAGTAAATGCAAACCGGATTTGACGTCTTTCAAATTTAGACCTTGATGTTGAGTCTTCCCTAAAATGGTTCTAAACTTCAGTATCTTATGTAGTGTGACTGGTACCATAAACTTAGGCCTTTTGGTTTATCTAGGGAAGTACCTTGTAGGTAAGTCCTTGAATCAGCAGAAGCCAGCTAGTTATTTTTTCAATATATTGTTGTCATATGTGTGGTTATGTGAGCTCTTTGGCTCCATGGTATAATGTGCAGATTGTAAGGTTTGGCACCCATAAGTCCTGAATACTTACTGAAATATTGTGGTATAATGTGCTGGTAGTATAGCGTGGTACCAATTACGTCTTTAACACTCGAGTTTAAGTACCAACAATATAGAATTAATAGCTGTGAGCTAAGAAACTGATCATTTTCATAAAATGATTGTAATGTGTCGTAGTTAAAACAGCGATTAGGAGTTGAGGTGACGCAATCCGTTTGGCTGTTCTCATACAAATAAATAAAAATATATGTAGTTTCCAAAACTCGGTTTGGAACTCGGAAATATAGGAACTTTGTTCGTTTGTTCCAGGATTTTCGCGCCACAGAAAGGGCTATCTGTGCACAATCATCTTTAATTTTTGAACTGAAAGGGTTCGTTCGGTTTTGTATGCAATTAAGCACAAAGCCACAGAGTGGGCTGTCTGTGCTCTGCCTACCATATCTATCAAAACTCGGTTTATAGCGTTATAAATTTGAAGACATGCCGCTGTGCTTTGTGGGTTGAACTCAAAGGTTAGATGGCAGATAATTAAAGCCCCTCATCACTATCACTTGGGGTACTTTTATTCGAGTGATAGTGGATCCACGGCCCCAAAGACTGGCGCAAATTTCTGCTACAGTTGGTAACAAACCAACCAGCAGAGGATTCGCCCTTTAGGCACATTAATCATTAGGCTAGGCTCATCCCTGTAAGATAATATTAAACGATTATGCCTATCTAGAAATATTCTACGCAATTATTCTCTGTATAATTGACTCTAAAATCATTTAACAATAAAAAATAATAACCATATTTAGTTATTGTCCACAATGAAATGGTTTGTTATTATTTATTTATTTTGATCTTTTTCTAAGTTGAACAGCACTAAAATTTAGAATGATAATATAATTCGTTGTTTCTGCTTTAGAACAGAGCTACACGGTGATGTCTATATGTGCTCTGTCCACCGTTGAGAACTGAGCCTCGGATTTTTACCAGATAACCTGAATATAAATTTTACACTTAAAGGCCAACGAGAGTTTTTATCTTTAGAAATTTTGCTCAAAGATACCCAGTATATATATAAGTAGTGTTGTCACTAATTGTAACTGACAAACTAGAGGGAAGATTTCTAGCCAACAACATACACCGCCAAATTCTGGGCTACTTTTGTCTGACCGCATGGTGAGATTTGACTGTTATCCTTACAATGCAGAATTTATATTTGCGACAAAGTCACGAAAACCATAAATTAACGGATTTACAGTTCGTGCAAGCTAATCTGTAGGCCACAACCGGCTAATTAATCGTCAGTTATAACCTGTTGTTGAGATAACGTTATAGTACAGAGTACTATTAATTAAAGAAAATATACAAGGCTAACAGGTAAATAATCGAAACAACAGTTGTTTAACTTAGTATAATGATACAAAACTAATGGGCCTGGCACGGCTCGATGGTTATGAGGTCAATTAGCAATCTATGAGCTGCGAATTAAAAACCCTTGGTCAAGTACGCTTGCTGTTTCGGTCGTGAGGCCATTTTGATGTGACAGTCAATCCCACTTTTTATTGGTAAAGAAAAGTCCAAGAGTTGCAAATAAATGATGTTGACTAGTTTCCTTCTTTCAGTATACCCCCGCTAGTACAGCGTTATGTCTCCGGATTTACAACACTAAAATCAGGGGTTCGATTCTCCAATGTGGGCTCAGCAGAGAGCTCATGTGTTTTTGCTATAAAAAACGCACCCTTCTTTCTGCTTGCAAATACAACCAACGAATTTCAATTAATAAACAAGCAAGAAAACTAATTAGTAAGTTATGTTCGAAAAGTTCTGAACTAATAAATAATTATAATGAAAGAGAGTAAATAAATATTTTTAAAAAAATGTAAGATAAACAAAACAAAGTTCTTAAACTGAAATAATATTAATGAGTTTTGAAGAATATTTATGAAAGAAGAATTTATTATTTCTGCTGAAATAAATTATTTTTTCCCTTACCAGTAAAACTTCTGCTGGAATAATTATTTCTTCAAGCTCGTCCATTCAGCCATGGGGGCGTTATAATGTAACGGTCAATCCCATTATTCGTTGGTAAAAAAAGTAGCTTAAGTGTTGGCGGTGGGTAGTAATGACTATTTGCCTTCCCTCTAGACTTACACTGCTAAATTAGGAGCAGCTAGCGCAGATAGCCCTCATGTAGCTTTCCGCGAAATTCAAAAACAAACAAATTAGTCGAAAATATATTTGTAGTTGATATGATTGCCATCTGGGTCAGCTGGCTAGGTGAAAAACATTATTGGCTTCCAAATGTTAACGGCCTACTCCATCTAGATGGGATTTTGGTCATTACGGAGGAAAAGAAGAAATAAATGAATGTCCCAAATAATTCTAAATACATTATTTATGGTACTATTTATTATAACTATTATGAATTGTTAACAGAAATAAATATTTCAATTGCACCAGAAAAGTTAGAATAACTATCGCAGGACGCGGCCCTGTAGCGGAGCTCTATATTTCGGAGCAGGCGAGCAAGTTTCGAATGTCTGCGATTTGCCAAAAGTATTCCTCACCCTTGTGTGAACGTTATAAAAGTAGCAGTCAATCCCTTAGCGTAGACGGTGGGATTGTTGACTGGCTCGTTTTTCGTGGTCGGTTTTTCAATATTCTAGCAATTTGAGATTCTTGATGACGAGAAACCCACTTGAAGTAAAATTGTATCTCAAGACGGCTGGTATGGGTATTAAAACTGTTATTAAAATAAAGTAGAGAACAACATGTTGACCTTTTTAGGTCATCTTTCAGGTTAAATAGGTCCTGGCCTTTAAGTACAGTTTCCTTTTTTGTTTGTTTCGTTATTTACTGATATATACAATACTGTACAAAAGTGATAAGGTTAAGAGAATATTTTGTCATTATTTCCATTGTGTAGGACTAATTTCCATACCATTACATAATGTAACTTTCAACAGCATGATAATACTTCAGTGATTCATGTTGCCAATTGAATGAATTAGGGTGAGAACACTTATCATTCTCTGGTATTACCATACACTTGTATCAAGGACATGTATTAAAGCTTCTGGTTGAATGAAAGTACTGATCAAATTTACGGTCTGAAATGACTGTAATGGTACCCCATGCAGTATCTTAACTATATAGAAAGAAGCTAGCATATGGTAATAGTATATTCTTGAAAAAAAACAAGTTAATAGCACATTACAAATAAACCTTGATAAAAAGACTGTTTAACACTATATATTAAGCTTTGTTATCATGTCACGTAGAGAACTGCTCCCAAAACTCTATCATGTACACCCTGGATATGAGACCGAAACAAATAAATCTGGATATAGTAAAGTAAGAGGCAGAACACCTAAACTCAATGATACTGATGTTAAGTATCTTCGTTTATGCAGCCTTTAGGACAGAAGGAAAACTGTTACTGATCTCAAGCATGAGATAAACAACCAGGTAACAAATGATAGAAATGTGTCCAGATCCACAGTATCAAGAAGACTTAACGAGAATGGAATATTTGGTCGTTCAAGAGTTTGAAAACAAACAAACTTAACGTTTATTTTCAAGTATTGTCAAGGGACTGAAATTACAAAAAATTGGACTATTGATGATTAGTAAAGGGTAGTATGGACAGATAAGTCCAAGTTTGAAGTATTTGATTCAAAGCGTAGGTTGTTCGTCCTGCAGAAACAAAAGTGAAATATACTTATCTCAATGCATGTTACCTACCATGAAGTATCGGGAAGGCAGTGTGATGGTTAGGGGTGTTTTATCTGCTGAGACAACGGGAGATATTTGCAAAATAGATTGAAAAATGGACCAGGGAAATTACCATCAGATACTGATTCGTCACGGTTTCCCAGAGTTGTTTGCGTATTGTTGGTAAAAGATTTTATTACCAAGAAGGTATTGACTCTAAACGCACTCATCCAACCAATACAAAAATAACTTAGTTAAAGTAGAAGCTGCTGGAATCATTCAAATGATGTAATGATCCCTGATCTCAATCCAGGAGTATATTAGAGACACTTGGAGTAGGATTCCAAAGGACACTTTCATAAAATATGTTGCAATAATGGTTGAGAACCTCTGCATTGTTAGAGAAGAAAGGAGACACACAAAATGTTAAATGTTTCCTGCAACTCAGTCACTTCCACTGAGTTTCTGTTGTACTAAACATGAAGATTAATAATATTTTGATGTTTCATCTGTGATTTACCTTCCATTAATCTTTGAAAGTAGCCAGAAATCTAATTTTTGACTTTGTCTTAACACTTTTTGCACAGTACTTTATGTATTATCTCGTAATGAAACTTAGTTTATTTACATAATAAAATATTTTAAACAAAGCATTTTTGGACCAGATACCCTTATTGTTTAAAATATTAAAACCACAGATTCTTAATACGACAGTCAATAATATTAAAATATTTCATTTTCTGAAACCTTAGTACCATTAATTGTTTGAAAATAAACATTTGTTATTGAAATAGTTTAACCTGTTCAGTGCCGTAGACGAGATAACTCGTCCAAGCCAATCGGTAACACAGTGCCACGAGCGAGTTAATTCGTTCTCAATAATACCTAACTTCGACGCTAGATGTCAGCACCATACATGCATTTGACCTACTTACATATTGTTTCACTTTCGATCCAAAATGGCGTCACGAAAAAGGTTACAAAATGAAGAAGCATTAGAGGCGTATTTTGAACTTGGTTCGGAGTTGCCGTAGCAGCTGAAATACTTGGCAGTCAACAGGTTACTATGTTTCTTCTAACTGCCAAATTACGTTTCTTTGTTTTGTGTGCTTTGGAAATATGTAGATAAATCATTAGTTTCAATACATATCTAACAATTCACGTAGATCGAATCAAAAGAAAAGAAAGGTGATTTTTAGTCAGGATGATTTTATTATCCTACACTGTACATAAACATGACCAAACATGTTACTGTCAATACTGTTTTTCTCTTTAATTTAGTACTCTGAAAGTCCAAATTTTACTTCAAAATTTTACTCCCTTAGTCGCTAAGACTAACTAACTTATTATTCAATACAAAAAGTAACTATAAATACGCCGTTTTCAGTACCACTTTGTTTTGCACAGAACAAATACTGGGAGATAATAATATAACTTATAGCTTTGATCCTCTATTAAGCAAAGTTAAAAATTTTCTGAGAAAAGTGAAAATTAACATGAAAAGAATTTGATTCGCTAATTAAAGAAAAGATATCTAGCTTTGCAGCTTGGTGAAACATTTGCCAGTAAGTATAATCGTGGGTTTGAATTACACTCGGATGTAATCTCCACTCTTTTCCTTATCACAAGTGCATATACATGCAGTTTTAAATGATACAGCAACAATGATCATAAAATGTTTTCTTTATAATTTCATAAAAGTTGATAAAAGTTAACTTTAGAGTCGAATATGGGTACAATTTAATTAATGTTTGGTATATTTAGCACTGAAAACATGTTGAATTTTAGTTTACAAAACGAGTTAATGAGTGAGAGACAACTATTTCAGTAACTGTTTAGGCTGCACCAAGAGGTGTTGATTAGATAGTATAAGTACAGGTGGTTAGAGCATCGACTCGTAATCTCAGGGTAGTGGGTTCGAATCTCCGTCACACTAAACATCCTCGCCCTTTCAGCCGTAGGTGCTATTATCATACATTTAGATACCGGTACTGAAACGTCATGTTGTACATAACGAAGATTTAAAACTCTTAACGGTTGTTTGTTTTGAAGTTCGCGCAAAGCCACACGGGAGTTATCTGCACTAGCAATTGCTAATTTAGCAGTGAAAGACTAGAGGGAATGCTAGTCAATACTACCCACCGCCAACTCTTGAGCTACTCTTTTGCCGATGTATAGTGGGATTGAATGTCACATTATAATGTTTCCCCAGCTGACAAGGCGATTATTTTTGCTGGAACGGGGATTCAAGTCCCCAACTCTTAGATTGCGAATCAAGCGCTCTAACATCGTGACAATGTGGGGTTAATTATAAACGAGCAAGAGACTTAAACTACACGAACATTCTTAAATTAAACGTGATATAACAATTTCATATATGTAGTTATCTCATCATCGCACCGTTCAAAAGATGCCGTCTTATCCTGATTGGCTGATTCAGGGAGAAGGTGTGGAGATACCATAACGCAAAATTACGTCATAGTTCTTGATATTGTTACTAGAGGGTGGGTTCTTAGGGACCTTAATTGTGCAAATTTTCTAACAATAAACGGAAAGCTTGTTTGTTTTTGTAGTGTAAGACTAAAGTGAAGGGAGCTAGTCATCACCACCCACCGCCAACTCTTGGGCTACTCTTTTATCAACGAATAGTGAGATTGATCGTCACGTAATAACACTTCTACGGTTCAAAGGGCGAGCATGATTGGTGTGACTGGGATTCGAACCCGCGACCCTCAGATTACGAGTCGAACACCTCAACACGCTTGGCCATGCCGGGCCAAAATAGTTTAAAATATTTACGTGAAAATGATGTCTTCAAACTAACACATAAAACAATCAATATTGTAACACATTGTAATAAACAAGGTTACAATCTTCAGATAAATTTGTTTATATTTATCTTAAAACCAATGCAGACGACACTCATCATACAACATAATATAATTTTAACATGATCTATAGTTGATCAAAATTTATTAATAATGTAATTTATTTATTCCTAAACTTATCAACTTAAATACAAATTTATAGCTGTAACCAAAAAGGCCACTGTTGAATATTTATCTCTTTTAATAGATAAATCTTTTCGGTACATCACAGAATACTTGTAGAAATATTGTTTGGACAAGAAAAGACAGTTTTTAACCAAATTATCACTTAGAAACGTCCATATAATATATATGAAAGAGAAAATATTTCCCATCTAAAGCTTTTAAAACATTTGAATTCACCAATATTTATACTAGCCTATCCTCACGAGAGTAACTTGAGTCTACAGTTAGTATATATGTTAATAAAGCAGACAAAATAATGAGTTTTAAAGGTGAATTAAACAGTAGACTTGTTTAGTTTCGAACTTGAGTATGAATACATCACATGAATACAGAAGACTTAACAAGTTAACGATTAGGCAGATACATCGATGACACATCAGAACCAACTCTATCAAATTGTCTTTGTATAGTAAAGAATATACAATCAATGGATATAATATTTGAAAAGGCTTAACAGATTCTAATACACTATCACGGATATACACCGATGTTTTTTATCAAAAATTTTCTTTCCAAACTTGCAATAAAACAAATAATTTAATAGACCTCTCATGAGCGAATGAGAGCATATTTGATGAAAAGAAAACAAACAACAACTATACTCAATGCGGTTTTTCTTCATTTGAACTGAAATTTTTGTACGGGCTAAAAAGAATGTATTTCCCCCCCACTTTTGGTGGTAAGGTGACTGAAATCTATTAATGAATCAGAACTTAACAACCAACCACAAGAAACATGGAAATGGCACACACATATATTTAGGAATACTTTAAAACCACCCGGGTGGATATTATGCAGCAAGCCGAGATCAATATTATGTCCGTAGTTGCTTTAAAAATGTTCCTGTCTGCTTATCCTACTGCTGACTATAGTGATGCTTCGACTTTCCTTACTAAATAACAAGTGAAACTGTACCTATCGCAGATGAAAGCTAAACATGAAAAGGTTATGGTAGAAATATTAAACGTTAGATTTGCTTAATAAACGATACCGAGAATGTGGTTTTATTGATATGTACAGAATTTACTCCTAGCGATAGACCTTCGTACTAGCTACAGTGGAGCGTTATTAAGCCACGGACCAGTAAACCGCGAAATCGCTTAAGCCGCTGTAGCAAGTCTTGTGAGCGATGTGAGCGAGGATTATCGCAGCTCACCGCTAATTTAAGAACGTGTAAAAACGCGGCTTACGAATTTAATCCTGGCTTTATCACTTCAAGGGGATATTTAAAAAGGATTTGCTTTAATTTGGGAAATAAATAAAATATATTACAATAGAAATCGACCGTTAATCTACCTTATCGGCTCTCTATGTCAGCTTTATGGAGGCCGCCATTGTTACCGAATCACACCTCTCCATACATTAAAGTTAATCCGCGGTAAATCCGTGAAAAAAGTGATCAATAATTAAAGTATTATTTTTAATTTGATAATCCGATATAATGATCACGCAATGGCCCGAATGAGGCTCCTCAGCGGAGCTGTTGGCGACTTCGGCTTTTCAGTCACAAAGGTTTAAGCCGCGGTTAAGCAGGTTGAACCCCCAAATACCGCGGCTTAACGGCGCTTCACTGTACAATGGAAACTTGAGGATGTTGTGTTTCACTTAAATATTTATCAAATAACAAAAGAAAAACTTTTCTCGAAAAGATACGTCCAAAACCACCATTAATGGAGACTCTCGCACTGAAATTACTTTTAATATTCAACGAACTGAAGTGTAAAGACACTCCTGAGGGACATATTGAACCGGAAATAAAAATAGTTTCGAACTGTGTCTTACCATGAATAAACAATTTTAATTCGGTGTAAGGAACACAGCACAAACGACTCAGAGAATAGAATAGATAGAAGAATATCTCAAAATGTGTTATTATTTTATTTATAGAAAGGTTATTATACAAATATAAATATGTAAAAAAAATTATAACGTTCTATCTACAGAAAACAAAGCAAGAAAGAATAAGAAGATAAAGTGTCTGTCCCCAATTTGCTTTGTTAACATAAATGGATGTGCAGGTAAGTCGGTTGCTCTGCAAATGAAATACCCAAATTTAGTTTTTATTTGGTTTTGCTTTACTAATAAATATGTATTTTATAGCAATAATATATTTTATTAATGAAAAAGTTTCCTTCTTAAATTGTGAGATTGGACAGTTTAACTAAACAAACAAACAAACATAATTCCCACACATTCTTTTGACTTGAAGTCTGAGGGTCGTGAGTTCGAGATCCCCTTCTCACCAAACATGGTCACCCTTTCAGCTGTGGAAGAGTTATAATGTAACGGTCAATCGCATTAGTCTTTGGTAGAGAAGTAGCTCAAGAGTTGGCGGTAGGTGGTGATGACTAGTTGTCTTCCTTCTAACCATACACAGCTAAAATAGGTTACAGCTTGCGCAGATAACCCTCGTGTAGCTTTGTACGAACTTTAAACAAAACAATAACATTTTCTCTAGTCGTGTTTAGAACTTTAAGATGAACGAGGAATCACATCACGAACCTATTCGATATAAATATGAAAATAAAAGTAAAAAAGAAGTTTCTTACACAGATATTGTGTCCGGCATGGTCAGGTGAGTTAAGGCACTCGACTCGTAATCCGAGGGTCGCGGGTTCGAATCCCCGTCGCACCAAACATGCTCGCCCTTTAAGCCGTGGGGGAGTTATAATTTGACGGTCAGTCCCACCATTCGTTGGTAAAAGAGTAGCCGAAGAGTTGGCGGTGGATGGTGATGACTAGCTGCCTTCCCTCTAGTATTACACTGCTAAATTAGGGACGGTTAGCAAAGATAGCCATCGAGTAGCTTTGTGCGAAATTCGAAAAACAAAATAACAAACAAATGTAAATAACTTGATACGTGAAGCTGAGTGGTAGATTAATAACCGTTGTAAAATGTCCGAAATTACCACTCAGAAATTTAAGTAGAAATATTCAATATTTATTGGAATTACGCTCATAATTTGGGCAAACAGAAAACAATTAAATCAATTAGTTTTTAAAACAAATAAGGTTACGTCAGTTTTACCTTCAGCATTTGTTTGTTCGGTTTTTGCTCTCGTTCCTCCTGGGCCCGGCATGGCCAAGTGTTTTAAGGCATTCGAGTCGTAATCCGAGGGTCGCGGGTTCGAATCCCCGTCGCACCAAACATGCTCGCCCTTTCAGCCGTGGGGGCGTTATAATGTGACCGTCAATCCCACTATTCGTTGGTAAAAGAGTAGCCCAATAATTGGCGGTGGGTGGTGATGACTAACTGCCTTCCCTCTAGTCTTACATTGCTAAATTAGGGACGGCTAGCACAGATAGTCCTCGTGTAACATTGCCCGAAATTCAAAACAAACAAACAAACTCCTCCCCCCCCCTTTCCTTCCCATAATAGCGAACCCAGCTCAATTTAAAGAACAGTCAATACCCGTGACGGAACCTCATTCTAAATTTTATTAAAAATATATTCGCTTTTATAAACAAATTTGAGTTTCTTCACAGAACGTACTGTTACGTTTCATTAAAAAAAAATCGAAACAAAGGTTGTTGTTTTTTTTAAATTCGTCAGTTTCACGGCGACGGTATGAAAAAGTCTTTAAAATATTAATATACGTATGAATACGTTGCAATTTTTTTCTTCTTAACTTCAATATTATTCAGTAGGTTAATGGTAAATTAACAGAACTAAATATTAAATAATTTTTAAGGTCTAAACATTTTCTTACAAATAATAATTTCATACTTCAAACGAAAAAAGAAAACCTTTTACCTGACACGTCTTTTGATACAACTAGAGCGAAAGTTAAAACATAATGCGCATGCGTCTCACGCGTCGTAAAGAAATGATCTTCCAATTAGCTACAAGCAGATGTTTGATATCAAAACGCAAGAAGGTTTTGAACATGCAGCTTGAGGCACTTATTGTTGATAATAGAATGAAGTGCTTGAGGATATTGTAGATATTTACAGAGTGCTGCGGGTAAATGAAACCCTTATCTAAAAAGCCTCGAATCCTCATAGTCTTCTCAGTTTAACAAAGCCGTTTTAGTGTAAGAAAAACGTTTTGAATGTATTTAGCTGTTCAGTTTTAATGTGTATTTCATCTCAAGTAAGACAGCTTTTTTGAAAAAAAAACAAAGCCCAGGATTTCTTGTTGAATATGAACAGAGACACAATTACAAATAGTGGAAATAAATGTATATTAATTTTATATCCGTTTAATATGACGTACTATTTTAAAATAAGGTAAATATTTCATACAAGTGAAAGTGAGATATAGCTTTCAAAAGAACAGAGTAACGATTTTTATTCTGATGTTTTTAAAGAAAGAAACGTCTCTGAAATAGGACAGTGTCACTAACTTCATTTCACAAATATTTAAAGTAGCACACAGATTCAAAAGGGTGAAAATCCAACATATTCAGTAAGTAACAGCTGATTTAATCAGAAGCTCATATAAAGAAAAAAAAAACCGTTCTGTTATGAAGCGAGTTTAACGACTTTAGTCAATATAAATATAATAACTAAATGCAAAATACATTGTAAAGTAATCTAAAATAAAATTTAGATACAACACCGAGTTGATATGAATAAGTTTCCGTTCTTTGTTTGTAAGAAATAGATATATTTAAATAACACAACTGTGAAACAGTACGTCTTGAATAAAGCGAAGTTATATCGTATTGCATGAATAACATGATAATGTTACGAAAGCTACATCCACTCGGCATGGCCAGGTAGTTAGGACACTCGAGTTGTAATCCAAGGGTCGCAGAGTCGAATCCCCGTCGCCCCAAACATGCTCGTTCTTTCAGGGGCGTTATAATGTACGATAAATCCCACTATGCGTTGGTAAAAGAGTAGCTTATTACTGTGGCGGTGATGACTAGCTGTCTTTCATATAGTTTTAACACTGCTAAATTAGAGACGCCTTGCGCAGATAACCCTCGTGTAACTTTGAACGAAATTCAGAAACAAAGAACAAGTTATTTGTTTTGTTGTTAAGCACGAAGCTACGCAATAGGCTTTCTGTTCACTGCGAGTATCGAAACCTAGATTTTAGCGTTATAAACTGAAATTCAATCCAAATAAACATAAAATCTAAAATAAATGAATTAATAATACATACGTGTATATACGTACATATATACATCAATAATACATTACACAAACACACACATTATACGTGTATATTTGTATATTTGATATATATCAAATTTCTAAAAATCAAAAACAAATACAATTTGCTTTTCAGTTGAATGTTTTTACTTTCTGTTTCTCTAATGCATTGTGTAGCACTGTGTAGCACATTTCAAATGTGCATCTCATATCTACAGATGTATTATATACTTTAGCAGAAGAAATCGAAATACGATGACAGTGCTTTTTCAAAATATGTTATTTATCAGTAACATGAAGCTTTTTTTCTCTTGCAACATACAAACGTTTCGGTATTAAAAATAACAATGTAACAACAATGTTGAACCGGGTAATCTAACCACTGTCCATTTAAAATGAATTTTTTTGAAATTTGTTTAAAGTACTTCAGAATAACAATAAACAAAACAACAACCAATGGTTTTCCTAAACTTAAGCTTCCTACTTTAATGATAATTATAACCATGAGACGTTACGAACTGTCTGAAACACGTGTAGAACGGTGTAAAACTTTTAACATGGTTTTTAGAATATCTTTGGTGATTGCGTCTCATTATGAGCATTTAAATGTGAATTGTTCCATAAATCATTCTTCAGTTATATATAGTTTAACTTGTTTCTTGGTTATATTATGTATTGTTTAATCTTTTATTAAAGTTACACACACAATTTCACAGTATTGTGAAATGTCCAAACCTCTTATTTATACTTAACAAATATCATAATATGCTTAACTGACTTTACGTAATTTTATGGAATGTAAGAACCGGTATCTTTTGTTCGAACCTTTAAATTCGTTCATTCATTTTTTTCAAGACAGGAAGGTTAGGCATAGAATTAGTTGTTTCGTTTTAGCGTATCTCCCCAGTGGCACGACAGTATGTCTGCTGATCTACAGCACTATAATGCAAGTTTCGATACCCGTGGTAGACAGAGCATAGATATCCCACTGTATTGCTTTATGCCTAATTTCAAAGAAACAATCCTATTGACGTTGATGACTCATAAACAGACAAACAGGGAACTATTATATTCGAAATATGAACTAATTGTACGATAAAAAATACAATTATAGTGACAAAAAAACTGTTTCTAAAGGGAATTGATATTTAACTTTGCATAGAAGAGAATGGATCGAATCGACACCAAACATACCGAAATTCGATTTGAATTTTGAACTGGCTTCTATAGTTTATCTCTAAATGTTAAAATCATTATTGTAGCAATACTTATAACATTTAACATTAAGATTCTTCCTACATAACAAAGAAGAGCGAAGATAACCCTGCAGAACTGAGGCAGGTCGCAAGTTGTTAAAGTAACTCATAATGGTCACCTCACAACACCCGTTAACTTCAATAAAATTCAGAGTAAAGGTGGGTGTTATTAGTTAGATTAAAAAAGTTTGTTTGTAATTGAACAAAAAGCTACACAATGGGCTATCTGTGCTCTGCCCATCACGGGTATCGAAACCAAGTTTTTGCAGTGCAAGTCCGCTGTGCTACTGAGAGGCATTAGTGATGGGCATCTAACGGCCACCTCACAACAGCTACTGAAATTATGTAGAAAATCAATGAAATGACAGGTGTTATCAGAGAAGGAAATCCAATGGTCACCAACACTTTCAGCAAGTGTTTTGGAATTCTGGAGTACGGTGGGTTGTCTTTGAAGATTGTCACTTTACATTATCTGTTCAAACTGTGGTGGAATTCAGAGAAAATTCGGGTGTTTTGGGAAAAGAAAATTTTCGCAAAAAGGTAGTACTATATCAGATTCATACATTCAAGTCTGGCATAGCCAGGTGGGTTAAGGCGTTCGATTCGTAATCTGAGGGTCGCGGGTTTGAATCCCCGTCGCACCAAACATGCTCGCCCTTTCAGCCGTGGGGACGATATAATGTAACGGCTAATACCACTATGCATTGGTAAAAAATTAGCCCATGAGTTGGCGATTGGTGATGATGACTAGCTGCCTTCCCTCTAGTCTTACACTGCTAAATTAGGGACGGCTAGAACAGATGGTCCTCGTTTAGTTTTTCGCGAAATTAAAAAACAAACACAACAATTCTGGGGCATCACTACGTCGTTACTGTCCGTGTCGTCACGTAGATCTTGACGACACCAATACAGTGTTATGTCCACTGTAATCTATCTAGTGTTCGAAGATGAAAGTTTCTTAAACTTTCGTTTCAACGACTTAGCAGATTTCTACAATCAACACTGTGAAAGTTGATCCCTGAGATATCAAGACTATCACTCCTAAAGGATATTGATATGCTATGGACCATTGACATGGATGCATCTGAACGATTAATTTAGGATATCTGGCTTAATCCTAAATCGACAACGCTTGGTTAAACAACATCTTGTGGTCAGAGGAAACTTGTTTCTCTCTTCACAATCAGGCCAACACTTGCAACTGTGTCAGTAAGAAAGAGAAGAACTCAGATTGGTTTTCTAAAGTTTCTACCTACACAGTGTGAAGGTAGAGTGTAAGTTATTTATGTAGCCCATAAATAATGAATTTCGCACATTGCTGATGAATAGAGAACATTTCTGGTCCTTGTTACCTCCCTAATACTTCGGATAAGACGAAATGAAAATCAAACAGCTTCTCGAATTAAAGCGCACCACCTCGTATTTCAGTAGTTATCAAGGAATTCATTAAATTTTGTTTTTTGTGGGAAAGGAGGGGTCTATTAATTAGAGATTTTCTACAATTACCCAACTCTAGGTCTCACTGTTACTCAGTCGTACCAGTGGGACTGCGTCAAGTCACCGATATGTCTCGGCGTTTCCTCTGTATTGGAAAACCTGAAAGATATCATATAACGCCAAATGCACACACGCCAACACACAAACAACAAACAAATCGAACGGCTTCTTTCAGCTTTCAATGTTACGTGAAGAAAGTATGCAGTAATAGCCACGAATAGCGGTTCCATCGAAAATTGTTAGCGGATTTCACGGTCAATGTTTCTAATGGCTCTAGAAATAACGTTTCCATTGTCTAACTAATTCATTTACAAAATATGATATTTCAGTGGTGATCACGTAGACCAGGTAGCACTGTGTCTTTAGTGTAGAATATTTTTAATGCGAGTCTTACTTTTCCTTTAAAAGTGTTAAGAATATTTTATTCGTTAAGCGCTCAAGTCTCATTTTAATGTTTACGAAAATTAATGTTCTTAATGCGAATAAAATTTCAGAATCTAAGTTATGGTATTACTTAAAGCATTGTGCGTTTTGTTTTTATTACAATCGCACTGTTTCTAGAATATTTTAGAAAGTTATGATTCGACATTATTTAAATCAACAAGTTTTATTAATAACAAAACAATAAGCAATATTTAAAACGTTACATTTCATTCGAAAGATTTGTTTCTCTCCAATGGCTCAAGGGTAAATTTCTGGACTTTTGGAGCTATGTAGAGAGATTTTATACCCATGGCTTCCAGCGGTTTGACTGTGGACTCCTACCGCTGGAAACCGCGTTTCGTACCCATAGTGGGCAGAGCACAGCTAGCCCATTGTGTAGCTGTGTGCTTAATTACAAACAAACATAGATTGATATCTATGATAGGCGCAGCATAAATAGTCCACTGTAGTTAAGATTTATATGCAAAAACGGCTCGTTTGGGCTGAGAAACACTTTTACATAGAAGGTCGAAACGTTGTTCGCTCTTCTATGTAAAAGTGTTTTCTCAGCCCAAACGAGCCGTTTTTGCATATAAATTTCTCAACAAGTGGGTTTCTCGTCATCACTGTAGTTAAGATTGTCGTGTTTATTTTGTAATTTTGCGCAAAGCTATTCTAAGGCTCTCTGTGCTAGCCGTCCCTAATTTAGTAGTGTAAGACCAGAGGGAAGACAGCTGGTTATCATTACCCACCGCCAACTCTTGGGCTACTCTTTTACAAACAAATAGAGGGATTGAATGTCACATTATAACGCCCCCATGGCTGAAAGGGCGAGCATGTTTGGTGCGACGGGGATTCGAACCCGCGACCATCAGATTACGAATCGAACGCTTTAACCCACTTGGCCATGACGGGCCAGACAGCTATTCATCACCACCCACCTCCAATTCTTGGACTACGCTTTTACCAACGAATAGTGGGATAGACCGTCACAATATAACGCTTCCACGGCTGAAATGGCGAGCATATTTGGTGGGACGAGGGTTCAAACCCAAGAACATCAGATTACGATTCGAGTGCCTTAAACATGTGGTCATGAACCCTCGTTTAATAACCTCAGTACATTTTAAGACATCAACCCTTGTGGTGATCTCTCAATGTTACAGATAAAATTGAAGAAAGCAACAAATGGTACGTATATTCTTATGACGTATATGCGTCAAATGTGCAATTAACCTGTTTCCTTAAATGATAATAATTTTCATTATTCCATTTCTTGGATGGTATTTCATTCTAAAGTTGATAATACCAGAGAAAACTATGAAAACATTTGAAGAATATAATTCTTAACTCGCTAATGTGTCCATTCCATGCAAAAGGAAGACATAGGGGGCCAAAAACGTATGCACATCTTTCAGCATCAATTTGCCTTGTTTTGTTTGTTTCTAAAAGAACCACATTCAGCAGTGTCAGTTATTTTTTCTCTCCTTCTTAGTTTTTGATAAGTTTACTTAATTTTGTCAAACCGTCAATTTGCTTCTTCTTTCTCTTCCTAAGGGAAGTTTTCATGAATTATTTTTAGTTTTATTCAGAATTTTAGTTTAGAATTGATTTCATATATTATGTTAGAAGTGTTCGAATGAAATGAAAAATTGAAATACGCTGACGCTGTAAACACTAGATTCTTTCATTTGAATATTAACCAATATTTCAAACCTTTGAGTTAATGTATAATGATATTGAAAAAATAACATGAAATTTCAGCTCGACTGGAATCTGAACAAGGGTTAAATAAGTAGATGTAAACTAAATACAAATGTTGAAATGGATAATACATTTCCTTCAAGCCAATGAGCGCCAAACATGCTCGCCATCCCAGCCGTGGGGGCGTTATAATGTGACGGTCAATCCTACTATTCGTTGGTAAAAGAGTAGCCCAAGAGTTGGCGGTGGGTGGTGATGGCTAGCTGTCTTCCCTCTAGTCTTACACTGCTAAATTAGGGACGGCTAGCCCTCGAGTAGCTTTGTGCGAAATTCAAAACAAACAAACAAACAATCAAGCCAATGAAAATGTTGTTTTTTTGTATTTTTACTTCAGGTGTATCAACAGATGGTATACTGTGAAAAATAATTACTCATTCAGTTAGCTTTAGAATGGTATTTTGAAAGAAGTTTACTGCATAGAACGTAAAAAGTTATTTTGAAATTAACTGTGGCTGTTATTTGGTATTAGTAATGTGCATCAGGTATTAAATATACATAAACAAGTCAACTTACTTCATTATTAGTAATGTGCATCAGGTATTAAATATACATAAACAAGTCAACTTACTTCATTATTAGTAATGTGCATCAGGTATTAAATATACATAAACAAGTCAACTTACTTCATTATTAGTAATGTGCATCAGGTATTAAATATACATAAACAAGTCAACTTACTTCATTATTAGTAATGTGCATCAGGTATTAAATATACATAAACAAGTCAACTTACTTCATTATTAGTAATGTGCATCAGGTATTAAATATACATAAACAAGTCAACTTACATCATTATTAGTAATGTGCATCAGGTATTAAATATACATAAACTATTAAGCTTGCTTCATTATTAGTGATGTGCATCAGGTATTAAATATACATAAACAAGTCAACTTACTTCATTATTAGTAATGTGCATCAGGTGTTAAATATACATAAACAAGTCAACTTACATCATTATTAATAATGTGCATCAGGTATTAAATATACATAAACAAGTCAACTTACTTCATTATTAGTAATGTGCATCAGGTATTAAATATACATAAACAAGTCAACTTACTTCATTATTAGTAATGTGCATCAGGTATTAAATATACATAAACAAGTCAACTTACTTCATTATTAGTAATGTGCATCAGGTATTAAATATACATAAACAAGTCAACTTACTTCATTATTAGTAATGTGCATCAGGTATTAAATATACATAAACAAGTCAACTTACATCATTATTAGTAATGTGCATCAGGTATTAAATATACATAAACTATTAAGCTTGCTTCATTATTAGTGATGTGCATCAGGTATTAAATATACATAAACAAGTCAACTTACTTCATTATTAGTAATGTGCATCAGGTGTTAAATATACATAAACAAGTCAACTTACTTCATTATTAATAATGTGCATCAGGTATTAAATATACATAAACAAGTCAACTTACTTCATTATTAGTAATGTGCATCAGGTATTAAATATACATAAACAAGTCAACTTACTTCATTATTAGTAATGTGCATCAGGTGTTAAATATACATAAACAAGTCAACTTACTTCATTATTAGTAAGTGCATCAGGTATTAAATATACATAAACAAGTCAACTTACTTCATTATTAGTAATGTGCATCAGGTATTAAATATACATAAACAAGTCAACTTACTTCATTATTAGTAATGTGCATCAGGTATTAAATATACATAAACAAGTCAACTTACATCATTATTAGTAATGTGCATCAGGTATTAAATATACATAAACTATTAAGCTTGCTTCATTATTAGTGATGTGCATCAGGTATTAAATATACATAAACAAGTCAACTTACTTCATTATTAGTAATGTGCATCAGGTATTAAATATACATAAACAAGTCAACTTACTTCATTATTAGTAATGTGCATCAGGTATTAAATATACATAAACAAGTAAGCTCGCTTCATCATTAGTAATGTGCATCAGGTATTAAATATACATAAACAAGTCAAGCTTGCTTCATTATTAGTAATGTGCATCAGGTATTAAATGTACGTAAACAAGTCAACTTACTTCATTATTAGTAATGTGCATCAGGTATTAAATATACATAAACAAGTAAGCTCGCTTCATCATTAGTAATGTGCATCAGGTATTAAATATACATAAACAAGTAAACTTGCTTCATTATTAGTAATGTGCATCAGGTATTAAATGTACGTAAACAAGTCAACTTACTTCATTATTAGTAATGTGCATCAGGTATTAAATATACATAAACAAGTAAGCTCGCTTCATCATTAGTAATGTGCATCAGGTATTAAATATACATAAACAAGTAAGCTTGCTTCATTATTAGTAATGTGCATCAGGTATTAAATGTACGTAAACAAGTCAACTTACTTCATTATTAGTAATGTGCATCAGGTATTAAATATACATAAACAAGTAAGCTCGCTTCATCATTAGTAATGTGCATCAGGTATTAAATATACATAAACAAGTAAGCTTGCTTCATTATTAGTAATGTGCATCAGGTATTAAATGTACGTAAACAGATCAAGTCTGCAAACATTGCTAATCTGTGTGAGTAATGAATTACAACAAAACTTTCATAATAAGTTCCCAAAAAGAACTCAAATTATGGTGTAGAAATGACATCAGTTGATTGAGTTCAAGGAGTCATATACTTTTGTATTGAAGATTTAATTTTGAACATTTTTTCCCCTTAGACTGTTTAATTAGTTTATAAGAAAATAAGCTGAACATTACATATCAAAATTGTCTTCATAGAATTAGGCCTTACCTGGTCGCCTCGATAGAGCATTGCCAGCTTCTTAAATAAATAACGAAGTTATGTCTGCTAGCAACACGTGAGTGTCGGCTTCAACCAAATGGGATGCGAAGTCCTTTGTTGGTTCTTCAACTACTAAGTTGTGCTTGCCAGTCTACCACAAGAGGCGGACTGCCACATCTTCCCAAGAAACACTTCGCGCACCTTACTTCGCACGTAATGACGTTTATTGATCACTGAGATCTCTGTTACCAGCTGTACATACGTCAATATTGCACAGTAGAGTCCATTATTTGTGCAGGAGCGTTAAATAGTAAGTAAGGAAAGTGAAGTGAAAAAAAAAGTGGGATGTATAATGATAAACTACTACGTCCACCTGGATAACATTACACATTTAATTATTGTTTTAAACTTAAACACCATCAAAACAGTTTCTATTAAATTTTCACTGTTCGTTATGATCTCCCCCTGGTGGCAAAGACTACACGTTTAACATAGTTTGCGTGTTTGCTACTTCCTGCGATAGCTCCACTCACGTAATAGGAAAAAAAAACAACCACAAAACTTATGTAGAATTTCCAATTAGTTTAATATACCTTTGACGCTGAAAAGAGAAAGTTCAATGTTACAGATATGTAACTGGACAACGATAGTACGTGAAACCGTCGAGATGTAATAAAGATTTTCTTTATGAAGTTTATTAGAAAAACGTTATTTTAGAGTTCAGATACGCACTTTTCACAAGTCGTGTTTCAGTCACTAAAAAAATTAGTTCCTTTGGAAGGGGTTTAGTAGATATGGGTCTTTTGACTTCGGTAGAAGAGACCTGGAATAAAATAAGAATTATAAAACATGAGAACATAATGAACACAATATACTGTGCTGAGATATTTGTATATCCCACTTTATCTGCAAATTATATAGTCATTTGCAGTTTTATGGTGCTATTGTCAGACCAATATTTTTCATTGTCAAATGAGTTCCACTTAAGCCTGAGACGTGGTCGCTCGTAAGCAGAAAAGCTTATCTCTTTGATTACGATTTTTCCTGTGATTCTTTAGGTAATGTATCTTGAGCTCCTAAATATCTTATCATACACGGAGTTTCCTTGTCGATAAACACGTTTTACTATAGTGATTTACTCCAGATCTACTCCAGATTTACTCCTGTGTTTCCTTTTTAAACTCTTACTCGATTAGACAAAAGAACTATTTTGCGATTTGATCTGTTATGAGGTTATTCATGTTAAAAATATACCGTTTTGTAATAAGCAATGTTTGAGTATACTACATTTAAATAGAAACGAAACCATAAGCGTCAGAGTATTAGAATATTCCCTGAGTTCGAATACAGTAACATCAACGTATCTGCAAGTACATTGAGGCGTGTAATACGAAAAATATTGAACCTCTATTTGTAGTGCGAAGAGCAAACTAACAACTTATAAAAAAAATGAAAAAACAACACGTACAATTCTATTGGTTCACAAGTTAAACACATAAGCAGCAGCAACAGAAACATCTGTTTTTATTTAAACAGCAGATGGAAAACCAAATTTTGCTCATCAGAGACATTAATGTTTGTGTGAATCGTGTAAATATGTTATTTAGAAACGAAGATAGTGGGGAAAGAGTGAAAGTTATAATACGTTTCTCTACTTATGTTTGTTTCAGATGGATAGATTTGAATTTAATGAAAACCTGGACGATGTTTGGATATGACTGTTATCGTGACCGTGTAGAACAGAGGAGCTGTGAAATATCGTTGTGTGTGACTGGCTTGAACTTATATTACTAAGAGCTAGAAAAACAAAAACCTTCACAAATACAACATATTCTGACATTCTAGATATGATTACGCTAAATGCATTGATAGATTTCTTTGGTTTCAATTTCGCGCAAAGATACATAAGAACTATATTCGCTAGCCGTCCCTAATTTAGCAGTGTAAGACTAGAAGGAAGGCAACTAGTCAACACAGTCCAACTTTTACCATCGAATAGTGAGATTGATTGTCACATTATAACATCCCCTCAGCTGAAAAGGCAAGCATGTTTGGTGGAAAAGGAATCAAACTCGCCATCTTCAGACTATGAGTCGAGCGCCCTAACCACCTGGCAATACTAAGCCAAATTGATAGACTGTGACGAAGAAGGACCACATTGGTGTCAGAATTACAATGATTCATGTTACAACCTATCCTGCAGCATTTTTAGACAAGTTATATCGAGAATACTGAAGCTACTTTAAGTTACCACTAGATTTACCATATCTAATGAAGGAACGCAGAGCTTCTATTCTTATTATAAACACGGTGAAACTCCCTTATACTATGTGTAGTGAGGCCCGGCATGGCCAAGCGTGATAAGGCGTGCGACTCGTAATCCGAGGGTTCGCATCCAAATCGCGCCAAACATGCTTGCCCTTTTAGCCGCGGGGGCGTTACAATTTTACGGTCAAACCCACTATTCGTTGGTAAAAGAGTAGCCCAAGAGTTGGCGGTGGGTGGTGATAAGTAGCTGCCTTCCCTCTAGTCTTACACTGCTAAATTAGGGACGGCTAGCACAGATAGCCCTAGAGTAGCTTTGTGCGAAATTCAAAAAAACAAACAATGTGTAGTGAATTGTTTGAAATTGTCAATTTCAGAAACGAAATTAAAACAATTGGTTAAATGTCACAATAATGAAAGAGAAAAGTGGATGTCTTAAAACTGTTTGTTTTACCAAAAAACTACAAAATGGTTTGTTACGACTCACTGGATCGAATTTCGAATTCTAGCATTATAAGCACTGAAGCTTACAACTAAGGCCCGGGGGGGGGGACGCTATTTAAAAATTTTAAAAAAAAGATAGATCTCCCGTCTAAAAAGTAAGGATAGAAAATATAACCTATTTTATTCGTCTGTGATTTAAAGTCTTAAAGAATTACATGGTATTCTTCAGAAATGTGCAATGACACTTAAATACTTTCATCCGCTAGGTGATAAGATATGTTGCGCTTGTATAAAAGGAAAAGGCAGGGAAGATACTGCTGTATGTAAAAGTTGACAAAGTAAGGAATCTTCTTTAAAAATGTTCTTAAAAATGAGTATGTGTGTGTTGTTTTTTTATCGCAAAGCCACATTGGGCTATCTTCTTAGTCCACCGAGGAGAATCAAACCCCTGATTTTAGCGTTGTAAGTCCGTAAACTTAGCGTTGTACCAGCGGGACACTCTTAGAAATGGAACCATTCAACACGGCGCTGGCAAATTTAACAGAGCTCAAGAGAAAACTGTGACTATTAATTTTCATAGAAAACAACCCTGAACAGACTCATGTACACATAAAATGTGTTTACATTTCTGTAATCTAAAGGCATGCGTACAACTACTTTTTAAAAACTTTAACGTATCTATGACGAGTGTGTTACTCGATTTGTTCCTGTGTCTGCTTATAAGAGCCTTTGTACTTCTCCATCATGAGGGGTTAGGCATGACCAGTTGGTTAAGGCGCTCGACTAGTAATTCGTGGGTTCGAATCCCCGTCACCCCAAACATGCTTTCTCCTCCAACCGTGGGAGCGTTATGTTGTTATCGTTGGTAAAAGAGTAGCCAAAGACTTCGCGGTGGGTGGTGATGACTAGCTAAGAAATTAGGAACGGCCAGCGAAGATAGCCCTCGTGTAGCTTTGTCCGAAATCCACAACAAGCAATCATTATGAGGATAGTATAAGTTTTCGGGTATTTTTGCGAGTCGTGATTGCGCCACTATGAAACGCGTGCTACTCTTTAAAATACTTAAGTTTACATTAAATAACAAAACCAATACCAACTCAGCAACTACACTCACACTTCGAGCAGTGATAACTCCTACAGGTTTAGTTAGCACGGTGATCAATAATTTTGTCTAAAAGATGTATATATATATATATATATACATGTGTGTATATTCAGGGTGAGGTCCTTACTGATTTTGTTTTCTGTCTATTTTTCCAGCTGCGGTGGATATATTTTCTTCATTTTACGGTAATATAAGACGTAATTTGTAATAAATGAAGTGAAGAAACCAGCAAATAAGTTTTATGTTTCTACAATTTAGCCAGTGAACTTATTTAACTAAAACTGGTCGCTCGCTGATACAGCGGATTCACAACACTAAAATGAGGGGTTCGATTCCCGTCGATGGACTAAGCAGATAGCCTGATGTGGTTTTATCATAAGAAAACATACACACACATTATAACGAAAATTGGAAGAACTGATAAGGTAACGTGCTAAACTTTATACTTCTGAACTAAAAGGCCCTGCATGGCCAGGTGGTTCAAGCACTCGACTCATAATCTGAGGTTCGCGGGCTCGAATCCCTGTCGCACCAACCATGTTCGCCCTTTCAGCCTTGAGAGCGTTATAATGTGACGGTCAACCCCACTAGTCGTTGGTAAAAAAGTAGGCCAAGACTTGACGGTGGGTGGTGATGACTAGCTGCCTTTCCTCTAGTCTTAGAGCTGATAGCCCTCGAGTAGCTTTGCGCGAAATTCAAAACAAACCTAACTGAACTAAAATAAATAAATAACCTTATTGACAATGGATATTACGTAATTTATTTTGCTTCAGAAGTTTACTCGAATAAAAATGTTTCATACAATTTTAATCACTGTTATATGGTTAATACAGTTCATTAAACAAACAAAAATTAATATTTACTATATAAAATGTATATTACTGTTCCTCCTGATTTCGATATAAAAATGATTAAAAATGATTTGGAATTTGTAGTTTTAATTTTTTTTTAAATATTACGGTTTTTACTGTTGTTTTATTTTTAGTGTTTAATTTGCGCTTATATCCTTATTTTCTCTTCTGAAGTTTCAATTTGAGAGTTCTTGCTTAAAATGTTATTTCGTTTGTTACTGTGTTCTGTTTAATTTCTAACATGTACTACTATTTAGTTTCAACTATTATTCCATATAATACTATGGATGTTACAACAATAAACCGAGTTTTTACTTTAGTTTCCAGTGGTTCATCGGCTACTTTACGGACTTACAAAACTAAATTCCGGGATTCAATTCCCCTCAGTAGACAGAGCACAGATAGCTTATTGTGTAGCTTTGCCATAAAACAAACACAAAGTAATTACTTTAGGCTGTTTTATTCTGTATTTAAAGTTTTATTCAAATTTGTTGTTTTATTATACAATCAACACTTCTCTTAAACTTCGGTTCTGGTTTATGTGAAAATATACCACGTTTGCCATTACCTAAAATTTGGGTTTAAGACCGATGCTGCTTTCTCGAGACCCAGACGAGAAGCAGAAACCAGAATATTGTTTGTCAACAGCCTACTACTGAAATGGAACTTTCTCTCGAGATTTCAGTAGTTATTTATTCTCAGTTTTACTAACTTCTAAACTTATTGTTTTATCTGCTATATTATGTTCGGTTACTGATCAGTGCTGGAACCATCACCTGGTTTAATTGAACCTTAATCTTTTATACTAGCTATAACACGCTTGTGAGCACGAATATATATTTCCAGATGTAGCAGGTACAAATTTACACGTCAGTGAAAAAAATAATAGTTTGTTCCAGGACAACACCCGCTTAAAACTGGAACTTGGAAAACTTTTCTCTTAAAGACGCTGATTTTATGTGTTCTAATGTGAACAGGCTCTACTTAAGAGAGTTAATATCTTAGCATATTGATATAAGAACAAACTCTCACAACAGTCTTATTTTCTAATGAATAGTATATTGTAGAATGTTGAATTGTCATTGACTCAATATATCATACATCATGTTTTATAAGACAGTTATTGTTAAGAAAGATTACTAACGCTTTCCTTCTTATTTCTTTATTTAGTAAAGTATGATTACTGATAATTTAGTAAGCACGATCTATTAAAAACTTCATTAAACTAACTTTCATATATGTTTTAACAACTCTATCAAATGAATATATAACCATGAGCCTCCCTCCAGTATGTCTGCGGACTCACTCCGCTAGAAACGGGGTTTCGATACCCATAGTCGGCAGAGCACAGATAGCCCATTGTGTAGCTTTGTGCTTAATTACAAACAAACATAATATAACCATGAAACTATTTATTAATGTACACCTTACTTTAAACATACACTGTTATTTTAATATCGTAATAAAAAAGCATGTTTTCCATTCATGTACTTGTTGAAACGTAAGTTTTATTTTTGGATATTTTCTATTTAAATAGTTAAACAGTGGAGCAGTTCATAAAGGTGATCTTCCAATGAAAATATGTCAATCTAAGGTGAGTTGAACCACATTTTGTTCCAATGATAACCCTGACGGAGAGTAGAAGACGCTCCAAAAGGTGATAGATAATATATTTTTGTTATGATATATAAATTCTGTGCCAGATGATATATTTTTCAATTGTAGCTAAGTTGTGGAAACTTATAATTAACAATGCCTGCAGCTATGCGCGAAATTTAAAACAAACCAAACCAAACAATGCTATCACAGGTGTTTGTTATGGCGAATACATCTTTGAAATTCATTTCCAAATGCTCTATTGGATTGAGGTTCATTGACTGTACTAAACCACGAAGATGACTCAAGTTATTGTCGTACTGTTCAAACCAAATGCAGATAACAAAAGTTTAGTCAATTGTTCCATGACTATTTTGAAAGTTGTCTGGTCCATAATGGTGGACATGTCACAGTGTAGAGTGTATAGAATCAGAAAGATCTTTTAGGTACACTCTTTCTAAGATTTCTTTAAAAAACCAAAGGACATAACATCTCTCACAATAATGTTCCTCACACCATTATACCTTTATGCAATCGAAACAGTATAGACGAGATTAAGCTTCTCGTATGGCTTTCATCATATTTTTCACAATTGTGTCTTTCAAACGGTTAAATTCAATGTTCCACATACTGTTTATATCTTCCCTTTTTGAAACGAAACAGAAAGGATCAAGCGTCTTATATTATCTTCGTCATATTTCTCACCAGAATTCTCTTTCAAACGGTTAATTTCTTTATATGTACTCGATTGTCAAATACAGGCATATATAATTCTTTCAGAAATATCACATATTTCTTGTATTGATAAACTAATCCAATAACATGGTTTTTACAAAATGACATGAATCTATCTCAAATGTTTAGATATAGTTAATAATAATGATATATATATGTATATCGAGAGAGAAAATTCATACTAATAAAGTTAAGTAAGCAAAATCAAAAGGTTTGTTTGTTTTTAATTTCGCGCGAAGCTACACGAGAGCTATCTGAGCTAGCTATCCCTAATTTAGGAGTGTGAGACCAGAGGGCGGGCAGCTAATCATCTCCGCCAACTCTTGGGCTGCTCTTTTAGTAACGAATAGTGGGATTGACTGTAACATTGTAACGCCCCCACGGCTGAAAAGGCGAGCATATTTGGTATGACGGGGATTCGAACCCGCGACCCTCAGATTAAGAGTCAAACGCCTTATCCCACCTGGCCCATCTGAGCCTAAATCAAAAAGAAGGACTGTGTTAAAAAGAGCAAATCCAAACCTTTTACGAAGTACATGAGTTTGTTATAACCTAAAAACAAACTGAAATAAAAAATAAAAAAAAACATCCCACTTATTGAAAGGATACCAGGGTACGATATATAATGTGGTATATAAAATGATCTTTAGGGTTTGGAGGTGATCATGTGAGACATGTTTTGCTATTACATTTTATAATATTTGCAGCAATGTAATTACTATAATCAGTTCGCTAGGCTTAATTATAGTTTCACAATATGTCATTAGTTAAGGTTATTACACTTAACTTCATAAAGATTGAACAATGTAAAAGAGAAGTATGACGTAGTCAGCAACAAATCACATTCATTGAATATATTATTAGAGAAAATTAATACTAGTAGAGTTAAGTAAAAACATCAAAAGGATGGACTGCTTTAAGAACAGCAAATCGAAACTTCTGACTAATTATATTAGCTTGTTACAACCTAAAATGTTGAATATAAACCTAATATATATGTAGAAACTTAGTAATTATTCAGATTGCAAAAGTGTATGAAACCAACAACAACAAAGAAGTACTTTGTGATTTGGATGCTGAATTTGTTTATATTTATTGTCATGGGTATTCTACATCATAGCGATCTGTGGTTGGATAAAAAGTATCTATCTTTCTAGGCATTTCAAATATGATCCATGATTCAAGTATAGTGAGCTTTATCTACGTTTGATTAAAACTAATTTGGAGCATCACAACAATGCTACAGTCCATGTAACCATGTGTGGTTGTACTCTTATCAGACGACGGTGCACGTGGGCTGCTGAAGTGTGATTCATGTTACAAAAAAACACTGTCGTAAGATTTTATTGCACAAAGCACACTACCCCATAAGCCGTGTATTGCACAAAGCACACTACCCCATAAGCCGTGTATTGCACGAGAACGATAGTTTTCCATAGATCGTTTAAATAGTTATCACACAGAAATCCATCGATACTTCGTCTGGGACTTGAACGGTATTTTTCGTTGAAATAACCATTCATTCTCCAACTGTTTGAGATATGCGACAGCTCAGCAAATATGTCGTGAAAAGAACGTGCGTACAGATGACTTGTGTCACTTTTATTTACTATGTTCCACACTGTTGTCTAAGCACGTGAATGGCTTTTGCCACAAACTTTCACGTATATTTATTGTTTACATAATTCGGCACCTTGCTTGAAACGGCTATGACCCTACCTGCTGTCTATTTCTGGATGGTTTTGATGACCCAAATTAATCCATATTTCTTTGTTTTCCAATACCGTTAAGTTTAACGGATGTTATTGTATTGGAAGTTATAAGTTCCCATTATGAACACATTTGTACTAAAGGTTTGAGTGTATGAATTTATGTGTTGAAAAAAATTGTTGCATAGTCTTTAAAAAAGTCAGTTTTTGATGAATTTTTTCTTTCTAGAAAATTCTAAATAACGCTAAAATATATTTCTGATACAATGTGATCTATCGCGACTTTCTATCAGCTGTGGTTGTCACCTAATTTGTCGATTTTCAAAATTGTTGTAATATGACGTACTAAGCCCTGACCTCAAATGACCAGGTTGTCATCGCCCTCGACTCTGAAGGTCACGGGTTCGAATCTCCATTGCACTAAAAATGCTTGCTCTTTCAGCTGTGTGAATGTTATAACATGACGGCCAATTCCACTATTAGTTGGTAGAAAAATTAGCGGTGAGTGGTGATGACTAGCTGCTTTTACTCTAGCCTTTCACTGCTATATTAAGGACCGCTAGCGCAGGTAGTCCTCGTGTAGCTTTGCGCGAAATTCAAATCACACTAAACCCTGTACTACTCTTGTTCACCAGTTATTACAATTTTATGAGTAAGAATAATATGTTGCTTTAAGTCAAGCACAAAGCTACACAATGTGCTTTCTGTGTTCTATCCATCACGGGTATCGAAACCCGGTTTCTAGCATTTTAAGTCCGCAGGCATACCTCTGTGCCCCTGGGGGTGAATAAAAATGAAGAAAGAGTAATAAATTCACTACGACCTTTGTGAGATGACCTTTGTGAGAATCTATATAATGTAGCATTAGAGAGAACCGTTTATCTAAAAATATGTGTTTTAAACATTATACAGGGGTGGACAAACTTGCTTAACGTAAGAGCTATATACGATAAACTTCAGATGTTTGAGAGCCGCACGCAAGACATGAACAAGCATTACACACACGTTTTTATTGTTATATAATTTTATATAAATATTAAGAAATACATATACGTAATAATATTTATTCATGTATGTAGTTTTTAGACTGTTAATCTGTCTTAGTGTTAATAATCACAAATTACACATATGTATACCGAATGTTTTCAATTAATAATCACAAATTACACATATGTATACCGAATGTTTTCGAAATCCTGGCTCATTATTGTTTTAACTATATTGAGCGTATTTAATATGGTAATGAACTGTGGAAACATCTAAGAAAAATATTCAAATTTGCATTTCATTAAGATAAATGAGAGACCCAAAAATATAAGAGGTTAAAACAGATGTTTTTAATGATATTTATTTGTTTTAGTAAATATCTGGTCAAAACATAGAGGAAAATATGTAAAACAATAAAATTACAGATATTTTAATCAGATACCACCTTACGAAATTTTAGTCTTATCATAATATTTTTCTTACACAAACAGACATTAATACAATTATCAGGCTACTTACTGCTAGTAGAGGTATTGTGAGTGGTTGAAGTTCCAGCTTATATGTTGTCAATGTTGTACGAATCAGCTTCATCAGGTGTGGTTTGTAAGGATTGCCCGATGCTTCCACTTCACGAACTTCATTACAGAGTACAGTGATTCACAGCAGTGTGTTGTGCTGAAAACTGAGATGAGTCGCACACTGGTGTTCTTCAGTTCAGGATATTTCATTTCTGGAACTTATTTCCAGAACTCAATTGTAGAATGGGATTTATGGATCATCTTTAAACTCAGGACCTCCTGTAGTTCTATTAGTTCCATTTTCCACAGCAGATGATTCTGTAACCAGAGGTACAAGAAATGGACAACCATCATTCATCATATCAACCATGAATGGATTTAGAAGAAAGGCGAAGCAGGACTTCAGCATCTGTAAGTCCTCAAACCTATCTAGAAAATTATCAAGCAGTCCTTGTAATTTATCTTTGTATTCTTCCAGCTTGTGCTCTTTTATTTCAATATCAGGGAATGTATTTACTCTCCTTTTGAGATTGTGGAAAGTGACTGAAGTTTCTTGACCATATGTCTCTTTAAAAAAGTATTGTTTTATTCAATAAGCTGAAAATTGTCTGTGTAAGATCAGAAACAAACAATCTTATCCTTCCTTTGGAGTACCAAGTTGAGAGTTTGTAGGTGATTCATTATATCAGTAAGGAACATTAGATCTTGCATCCATTCATCATTTCCCAGTTGAGGATAGAGTCTTTTCTTTTCTTCAAGAAAAGTAATAATAGGCTCCAACAGATCCACAAACCGAGTTAAGACATTGTTGGTTGACAGCCACTTCACAATACAGTAGAAAGAGACATCACTGGGTTTATCTTCAAGCTCCAGTTCTTCAATAAAATTTTTGAACTGTCGGTGGATCTTCCCATTTAAGCATATGAAATTGATAATTTCAAGAACAAATTTCATAACATCTTCATACTTGAAGTATTTGGCTGCCAGGTGTTCATGATGAATAATGCAATGAACAGGGAGAAACTCTGGAAAGCTGGGATCACTTTTCATAAGTGCAATTAATCCTGCATTTTTTCCCACCATTGCAGATGCTCCATCTGTTGCAACACTGACGACTTTTTCTGTGGTATATCAGCATTTGTTTAGGCTTTGTCAAGTGCATTTTTAATGTCAACATCATGAGTTGTTTCTTTTAGTGCCACCAAATCCAACATCTCTTCTTTCAGTTATATCAGAGGAAACACAACGAACAAATGCCTCCAGTTGTTGGTTGTCACGTATGTCTGTAGATTCGTCAAGGGCTAAGATGAATGCAAGGGAATTCTTTAAATCATTTTGCATTTCGCCTGCAACAACAACACTAATCTGGGAGATATGTCTCTCTGTAGTGTGGCATGAAGCTGGTGTTTGTGCTATTAGTCGCTGAAGTTTTGTGTTATTTGGATCTAACACTGCAACAACTTCAGCTATATTCTTCTTAACAAATTCACCATCAGAACATGAGCGTTTAGCACGAGCAATATTCCACGATATAACAAAACTAGTTTCAGTCATTGTATCAACTTCCTTACTGAACGTTGTCAACAATGTCTGCTGGCTACTTAGTGATGAAGTTAACACAGTTAATTTATTTTTCCGTAATTCTGATTTAGGTAGATAATCAGGCATAAAGTTTACGTGATTTATTTTATAGTGGCGTTTCAAGTTACTGGCTTTGTAACAATTGAGTAACACATTGCAGATAAGACACAAAGGTTTACCTTTTTTAACAGTGAATACAAAACCTTCCTCCTGCCACTCTGGCATCAAATTTCTGTTTTCATCTTTATACTTTCGATAAATTGATGACGTTATCTTCCTTCACCAAATTTTCACAGACACTAAAAAGTTAAAGTGAAAAGAAACAATAACTTCCAACACGAGCAACGCAACCAATCTCTACAATGCCCAGTATCATATTAACACTTGACTAAATTCACTGACCCCAACATAGCCATACACGACACAATAACACGATCGCAAGCCACGCGCGCTAAAACTAACATTGTCAGCACCGGCTTGTACGATTACTGGTTCTCCAGTACTATTCTTCTGTAGTCCTTGCTCGTAGGATTACTGGTTCTACAGTACAATTCCTCTATAATCGTTACTTGTACGCTTACTGATTCTCCAGCACAATTTCTCTGTAATCCTCGCTTGTATGATTACCGATTCTTCAGCACAATTCCTCTGTAATCCTTGCTTGTATGATTACTGATTCTCCAGCACAATTCCTCTGTAATACTTGCTTGTACGATTACTGGTTCTCCAGCACAATTCCTCTGTAATAATTGCTTGTACGATTACTGATTCTCCAGCAAAATTCCACTGTAATCCTTGCTTGTACGATTACTGATTCTCCAGCACAATTCCACTTATATCCTTGCTTGTACGATTACTGATTCTTCAGCACAATTCCTCTGTAATCCTTGCTTGTATGATTACCGATTCTCCAGCACAATTCCTCTGTAATCCTTGCTTTTACGATTACTGATTCTCCAGTACAATTCCTCTGTAATCCTTGCTTGTATGATTACCGATTCTCCAGCACAATTCCTCTGTAATCCTTGCTTGTACGATTACTGGTTCTCCAGCACAATTCCTCTGTAATAATTGCTTGTACGATTACTGATTCTCCAGCACAATTCCTCTGTAATCCTTGCTTGTACGATTACTGGTTCTACAGCACAATTCCTCTCTAATCCTTACTTGTTCGATTACTGATTCTCCAGCACAATTCCTCTGTAATCCTTGCTTGTATGATTACTGATTCTCCAGCACAATTCCTCTGTAATCCTTGCTTGTACGATTACTGATTCTCCAGCACAATTCCTCTGTAATCCTTGCTTGTATGATTACTGATTCTCCAGCACAATTCCTCTGTAATCCTTGCTTGTAATCCTTGCTTGTATGATTACTGATTCTCCAGCACAATTCCTCTGTAATCCTTGCTTGTATGATTACTGATTCTCCAGTACAATTCCTCTGTAATACTTGCTTGTACGATTACTGATTCTCCAGCACAATTCCACTGTAATCCTTGCTTGTACGATTACTGATTCTCCAGCACAATTCCACTTATATCCTTGCTTGTACGATTACTGATTCTTCAGCACAATTCCTCTGTAATCCTTGCTTGTATGATTACCGATTCTCCAGCACAATTCCTCTGTAATCCTTACTTGTACGATTACTGATTCTCCAGCACAATTCCTCTGTAAACCTTACTTGTACGATTACTGATTCTCCAGTACAATTCCTCTGTAATCCTTGCTTGTACGATTACTGATTCTCCAGTACAATTCCTCTGTAATCCTTGCTTGTATGATTACTGATTCTCCAGCACAATTCCTCTGTAATCCTTGCTTGTATGATTACTGATTCTCCAGTACAATTCCTCTGTAAACCTTACTTGTACGATTACTGATTCTCCAGTACAATTCCTCTCTAAACCTTACTTGTACGATTACTGATTCTCCAGCACAATTCCTCTGTAATCCTTACTTGTACGATTACTGATTCTCCAGTACAATTCCTCTGTAATCCTTACTTGTATGATTACTGATTCTCCAGTACAATTCCTCTGTAATCTTTGCTGCTCTGAAATTTCTTTAATTCCCAACTCAAATCTAACATTGAAATTAGAATTTAAAGTATTACATATATTTACTCACTTTGAACATTAAACTTGTGTTTTAATCTAGTGGACCCTCAGATACCAGGTAAATAATTATGAAGCTTGAAAATTCTTTATCTACCTTTTGTATTAATTATAATGCAAAAACGAGTTCAGCCAACATATTTTCGCGAGCCGCCGTTTAGCCACCCTTGATTCATATGATTTTTCTTTGAAGAACACTTTTTTCTCACGACATTTTAAACTAAACATAAAAAGTGCTCTGACATGCAACGTTCTAATCAGATAGCAAGTTTTGGTAAAACCGGCTTAAAAGTAGACTTATATCGTAATGTACACGTTTCAGTTCTTACATTTCTGCGATTTTGAGCTACTATTACAGAATTATAAATCTTAGTGTTATAAGTATTTTACTTATAGCAAAGCCACATCTGGCAATCTGCTGTGTATACCGAACTTAATAGAGCTCCTTATTTTAGCGATGTAAATCCGAAGACGTTGCCCAGCGTCGAACTAGCGTTCTTTAAAATATAAACCTTACATTAAGAATTCATTCATATAATAAAACTGGGTCAATACTATTCAAGTTTCTGAATTCTCAGAAGAAACTTGCCCCCCGCTAGTACATCGGTAAGTCTACGGAGTTACAATGCTAAAATCAGGGGTTCGATTCCCTTCGGTGGGCTCAGCAGATAGCCCGTCGTGGCTTTACGAAAAGAAACACACACACACTCAGAAGAAACTCCAATCCATCCTCTCAAGAAATGAATTTATTTCCCTATTCTTTGAGAGCAATGATCAAATATGTGTAAAATTCGATATAACCATGTAAGGCAGCCCTTTTGAATAACTAATGACATATTCATAGAAATACGTACAACCAATTTAGGCCCAGCAGTTATGGTAAGAACTACCTCAGAAATAAGACAAATATATTCTTATTCTAAATTTTGTATTGTAAAAGTCGTGTGTCATATTGTAAGGTAATATACTAACACGGTACGAAGTCACTTGTAACGCCATATATTAGCAAAGCACAAAGTTACTTCTAACGTAACATACTGACACAGCACAAAGTCACTTGTAGGTAATGCACTAACACAGCACGAAATCATTTGCAACGTTATATACTAGCATAGCACAAAGTCATTTGTAACGTAATATACTGACACGGCACGAAGTCACTTATAAAGTAACATACGGACACGACACTAAGTCACTTGTGAGGTAATATACTAAAACAGCACGCAGTCACGTGTAACATAATACAGTGACACGGCGCGGAGTCACTTGTAACGTAATACACTGACATCACACTAAATTGGATGTGTTTAAAAAGCTATGGAACTATCTTAGGTTGCTTACATTTTCAAACAGATTTTAACGACCTACTTTCGTGTTTCAACTTATTATAATGAATAAAAATCATTAAAAGCAAACTTGTAATGTACTAAGCTGTCACCAGTAATTTGGTTGAAATTTTACTTAGATATTTCGACTAGAAGGTGTGTTTGTTGAATTTTGCGTGGAAGGTTTGATTGTTGAGTTTCGTGCAAAGTTTTTCGAGGAATAAACACTCGTAGGTATCTCTAAATTTAAAATAATAGACTGTAGAGAAGGAAGTAAGTCAACATCAACCTTCCGCCAACTCTTGATCTGTTCTTGTGAATCATAATAGCAGTATTTAATGATCACTCTTATAACGCACTTAAAGCGCCAAAGTGCAAAGCACTTTTTTTTTTTGGCTGGCGGTTATAAAGCGCAAAGCACACAATCTCAGATCCATATTTCGACACTCTAACCACAAAGGAAGAAGGAAAACGAATATGCGCATGTTCTAAGAATACATGTTTTTTTGTTTAATGGTTGTTTTTCGTGTTACCACTGGGTTTCAAATAATATCAAATGGCGCAATAGAATATAAGTTTTCAAGATTGCTGGATCACAATCATAAATTTTGTTCTTTATGAGAAGTTGGTTTGATTATTGTTTACTTTGTTACACAGATACGAGTAAATAAATTTACTTTGATACACAGATATTAGTAAATATTAAAAATAATTTATTTGATCTTTATTCCACTCCATTAATAATAAAATGATCGCAAGTTTTCAACTTATTTAGTTTTTCTTTTTTAGTGAATTTATTCAAAATGTGTTGGCTTATTTTTTTCTTCTTAAGATACTTTTTTATAGATAACTAACGAGAAACGTAGCATAAAAAATTCTTATAAGGTTTGATGCTCAGATGAAGAACCTTTTATATCTGAGCTTGAAATATATATCAGATCTTATAATTTAAACCACTTTTTAACTTTTGTCGTTGTTTGTGTCTCATAAAATGATTAAAACCTTAAACGTTAGGACAATTACAATAGTGTTCAGTCACAAACTTTGAAATTATTATAAATATAATTTTTACGTATTAAAAATGGCCCGGCATGGACAGGTGGGTTAAGACGTTCAACTCCTAATCTGAGGATCGCGGGTTCGAATCCCCGTCACACCAAACATGCTCGCCCTTTCAGCCATGGGGACGTTATAATGTTGCAGGCAGTCTCAATATTTGTTGGTAAAAGAGTAACTCAAGAGTTGGCGGTGGGTAGTAATGCCTAGCTGCCTTCCGTCTAGACTCACACTCCTAAATTAGGGACGGTTAGCGCAGATAGTCCTCGTGTAGCTTCTCGCGAAATTAAAAAAAAAAAAACTTATTAAAATTACTTTATCCTGATAATAGTTTCATAGTTACGATCTTTTTTAGTATTTTATATAAATGCTGATTTTAATGAAGCCCTTATTCAAAATTCTGTAGTAATCAGATAAAACACATTTGTTTCAGGTGTGTTTGAAAACCCTTGACACTGCTTCCCTTCTGTATATTTGCATACCAGTTCAGGCGTTTCTGGAGTCTTCTTTTTGTAGTATCGACAGATCCGTGCACAACAAGCACTACTCACCATTTCATCGATTTTGTGGCGACGTTTCGCTTGATAAATCCGAACCTGTTTTAACCTTCAATTCGATATCTAAACACATCTCGTCTGTTCACATCAGTAAGACATATGAATAATAAGTCAAAGTTTCTGATTTTTCTTTTCCTACAAATACATGATTTCTTGTACAGGACAATACGACGAAATCGCTTATTGCGAAACATTTTAAACTCCAACTGTTTAGCGTTGTTTATGGTATAGAGATATTGACTAGGGTTGTTAATGGTACAGAGATATAGACGATAGCATTCGTGATAAATCAACTGAACTAGTTTTGGAAAAAGTATACATATGTATTGTTAGTTTTGAAGTAAGTGACTGTTGAACTTATGCAGGTATATTAATATTACTTGGTTACCGGGAAAGTAATCTTTGTACAAGTAACCGACAATAGTTCGAAATTCAGGGCTTCTTATGTCATAAAAAATAAAGTCGTTAATCAAACATCGAAGTTAATACTCTATTGGTGCAATTATTTCAATACATAAGATACTTGTATTATTATTCCGCTACTGTTAGACTTATTACAATCCAAATATTAATGTCTTCTCATTCGTGCAATTATTTCAATACATAACATATATTTATTATTACTCCGCTACTGTTAGACTTATTACAATCCAAATATTAATGTCTTCTCATTTCAAGATCCTGTAATGTTCGTAAGCCATTTATTTCGTTTGCTCATTAATTATTTAATCTCATGGTGGTATCTGTTTTTTCCGATTTTTGTTGTAGAAAACATCAAAATAACCCATAAAAATAAGGCACTGGATAGTATGCTTAAACTGATTGATTGCTACTATCAAAGGCCTGGCATGGCCTAGCGCGTTAAGGCGTGCGCTTCGTAATCTGAGGGTCGCGGGTTCGCGCCCGAGTCGCGCCAAACATGCTTGCCTTCCCAGCCGTGGGGGCGTTATAATGTTACGGTCAATCCCACTATTCGTTGGTAAAAGAGTAGCCCAAGAGTTGGCGGTGGGTGGTGATGACTAGCTGCCTTCCCTCTGGTCTTACACTGCTAAATTAGGGACGGCTAGCACAGATAGCCCTCGAGTAGCTTTGTGCGAAATTCCAAAAAACAAACAAACAAGCTACTATCAAAACTATGTAAGCCGTTTATACGTAATTTTGTAAATAAATATAACCATGCTATCTCAAAAAGTGATTGTTGTGCATAAGATTCATACTTACCTAGTTTATGTTATCACGTGATATTTTTTATTTTTAATCAAAACACAGATTTGTATTATGAAAGTTATGATATTAAAAATAAATGTATTCGTCGAAACTGTCCCTTCGAATTATCTCTAAGGTGCTACTGATCGTTAAAGTCCTTCCTAAGGATGATCTATAGCTGTTAAAATTATTCGTAGGATGATTCCTAGGGATTTTAACTGCATTATTGTTTTGAACATGAAAACTGTTACTTGAGTGGTTCGATTGATACGCTTAAGTATAATATGCAATAATGAACGAAACGGTTAGCAATGGATTTTATGAAATTAAGCCTGCTATTTTGATTCTCTGATTGTTACTAGACGTATAAGAAAAGTGGTAGTTCTCATTCAAACTACCATGTAGTCAGACATCGCGATTATGACAACCAGTCATTTATTGTTGGAGTAAAAATATCTTAAAACGTTTAAGTATCACATGTGTTACTCAGGTTTTGTAAATACGACAGTCATGATCATACTCTAATTAATTAATCCATAAAAAGTTTAATTCAAGTTGTGTTGGCCAAACAAAGGTCGAAAAGCGTCACAGGCTAAATCAGGAATTTGTGCCAAGCAGCAAAAGTGTTGTATTAGTTGTTAAACTGTTCGTGTAATTATTACTGTTGTATTACTTGTTAAACTGTTCGTGTAATTATTACTGTTGTATTAGTTGTTAAATTGTTCGTGTAATTATTACTGTTGTATTAGTTGTTAAACTGTTCGTGTAATTATTACTGTTGTATTACTTGTTAGACTGTTCGTGTAATTATTACTGTTGTAGTAGTTGTTAAACTGTTCGTGTAATTATTACTGTTGTATTAGTTGTTAAACTGTTCGTGTAATTATTACTGTTGTATTAGTTGTTAAACTGTTCGTGTAATTATTACTGTTGTATTACTTGTTAGACTGTTCGTGTAATTATTACTGTTGTATTAGTTGTTAAACTGTTCGGGTAATTATTACTGTTGTATTAGTTGTTAAACTGTTCGTGTATTGAGTGATGATCTCTAGCAGTTACGTTTCTTTGGGAGATCTGTTTCTAGGGTCGTTAAGAAAACTTTAGAATACTCTGTGTGTTTGTTTTCGCGGAAAGCTACACGAGGGCTATCTGTCTGGCCGTCCCTAATTTAGCAGAGTAAAACAAGAGGAAAAGCGGCTAGTCATCACCATTTACCACTAACTCTTGGGCTAATCTTTTACTAACGAATAATGAGATTGACTGTCACATTATAACGCCCCAAGGCTGAAAGGGCGAGCATGTTTGGTGTGATGATTTTTAGAACAAGCGACCCTCAGATTACGAGTCAAGCGTCTTAACCACCTGGACATGCCGCGGTCTTAATGATAATTTCTAGAGACCAGTAAAATATTCAGTTTACAAGTGAAATTCCAGTTTACTCACTTATGTTTACCATAACAGTTACATAACTCCATCTCTAGTGAAGTTACCAATGTTATCAGTGTTCCTCTGTGGTAAGTTGTAAGTTAAAGAACTTGCAACGGTAAAACCCAGAGTTCGTTTCTAACTGGTGGATAGAGTGCAAATATCACATTGCATAATTTTGCGCTTAGGAAATTCCAAATCTATTTGTCAATAAAAACGCTTCCAGGTTTTATTAATATCGATATAAAAGTTAATTAATTAAGTTCGAAAATCTTCTACATCGTTGCTGAGAACAGTATAACTCATCTTTGCCCCCTAGGGTCTCTCTGTTTATTTACCCAATTACTTTCAGAGTTTGCTATCGATCAAGTAACACCCTCCTTTAGTAACTAGGTAAAACCCGTAAAGAACCATCTCGTGGCAAAACATATAATAATATAAAGTCAACTTCATCATTCCAGTTTCCTGGTTATAGCTAAGAGGAAAACCTCAACATTTTACTCGTTTAAGAAAGACTGTGTAGTGAGAAAACTTATTTACTACATACATTATTCATTGGTATTTTATACGAAAAATAATATTTCATTGTTTTAATATTCCAGGAAATAAATATAAACGCCCATTCTCAAACTACCATGATACTTGGATTTCTACCAAGTAAAGTGCCCCCTAGTGGCTCAGCGGTATGTCTGCGGACTTCCAACGCTAAAAACGGGGTTTTGATATCCATGATGGGCAGAGCACAGATACCACATTGTGTGGCTTTGTGCTTAATTCAAAAACAACAACATCAACCAAGTAAGGCTTACATAATATCTACAACTGTCCTTTAAAATCGTTTAAATAGAAGGCGTGATAGTCACAGGAAGAAAGCAATATAACGTCAGATTTTTAACGCCACTCTTCGAATACCTTTTGCTGGGATTACAAAACATCAGTTATCTAATAATTGTTTGTTTGTTTTTTTAAATTTCGCGCAGAGCTACACGATGGCTATCTGCACTAGCCGTCCCAAATTTAGCAGTCTAAGACTAGAGGAAAGGCAGCTAGTCATCACCACACACCGCCAACTCTTGGGCTACTCTTTTACCAACGAATGGTAGGATTGACCGTCACATAGTAACGACCCCACTGCTGAAAGAGCGAGTATGTTGGGTGCGATGGAGATCCGAACCCGCAACCATCAGATTAAGAGTCGAACGCCTTAGCTCACCTGGCCATGCCGGGCATCTAATATTATTGGAACCTTTAGCGAATTTCTACTGGTTCGTTTTGAATTTTGCGCAAAGCTACATGAGGGCTATCTGTTCTGGCCATCTCTAATTTAGCTGAATTTACCAGTCCTCATCACCCAAGGCCAGTACTTGGGCTACTATTTTATCAATGAATAGTGGTATTGATAGTCACATTATAACACCCTCACAGCTAAAAAGGATAGTATGTTTGATGTGACGGGAATTCGAACCCGCGATCCTCAGATTGCGAATCAAGCGCCCGAAACGCGTGGTTATGCTGGGTCATTGCTACTGGTTAAATAACTATTGTATTTTCCTCTAATACTTTTTGCTTTAGTTTAGGTAAATAGTGAAGTACTCAGAGTAAAAAAAAAAATAGATAGTATACAAAAATAATAACTTAAATGTATATACCATAACCAAAAACATGACATCAAGGAAACTAAGCCTTTTATTACTAAAATTATCATTGAAAACGTTACAAAGGTACGAAAAACGTATAAAAAGTGATATTCCTATAGCTACAAAAGTCTTTTCTAAATGAATAAATTACAAACCATCGAAAGTTTCTGTAAAAACAAGAAAGTATGATTTTATTAAATTCTACATCAATTATTGACCAAATGTTCAAATGTCCAACGTGTCAAAGTCGCTTCTTTTAGTACAAACGTGACAAAAAATTAATAATTCTAATGATGAAATACTCTGTATTTATGGACTGAAGTCCAGTTTCTATTCTACCAAATGATACGTAGTGGAAATATTATAAAACAGAAATTAATATTTTAGCACAAATTTAGAGAAATCAAAAACTACATAATAACAATTTAAGGATAATGACTCTAACAAGAGTATTAAATTAGACTCAAGAGCTGTCTATCACACTCTGAATGAACATTGCACACATAAAGGATTAATGTTTAGGTCAGAGATCCCTGAGGATCCTTCCCGTTGTTGTTCTTAATTTTGAACTAATGACAAGAGGACGGTTTGTTTGTTTTGAAATTTCGCACAAAGCTACTCGAGGGCTATCTGTGCTAGCCGTCCCTAATTTAGCAGTGTAAGACTAGAAGGAAGGCAGCTAGTCATCACCACCCACCGCCAATTCTTGAACTACTCTTTTACCAACGAATAGTGGGATTGACCGTCACATTATAACGCCCCCACGGCTGGGAGGGCGAGCATGTTTGGCGCGACGCTGGCTCGAACCCGCGACCCTCGGATTACGAGTCGCACGCCTTACGCGCTTGGCCATGCCACGCCTGACAAGAGGACGGACAGTCATTCGGAAGTATTCATCCCTAGAAATGCTCTGTTTGGTTATATGAACCGAATTACCGAATTCAATGACATTTATAAGTCGTCCACTGCTGAAAGTGTTGAGAGTGTTCACAGACGTAACGTCTCGAGCCTTAGTCTCTTAGGTCCGCATCCCAAAGTACTAACCATAAGGTGGTGTCATACCCGACTTAACCGTAAAAAAGTAACACCGCTTCATCTTCTGTTTTCTTTTCTATCATGTGTTCTATAAACTGTAAAGTTCTCCGTTTCTTCCTGATTTTATTTTATCTTATGCGTAATTACCGTGTGGTGTGCTCCAGCTACGACAATATACAGCTTCTGTTATTAATTAAAGCCAGTGGCTCCCTCAGTTAATTTTTGTGCTAAACAAGTGTTATGTGATCTATGAACCACGTCTCCTCTGTACAGCAAAGAAAATAAAATAGTGTATTCTCAGATAGCATTTTCAATTATATCAGAGCAGTTAAGTAGTACAGATTGAAGGTAAATCGTTCTAAGATACGAACAAAAATTTGGGGTCTTTTCGAAGACGTTGAGTGAGATAGGCAAAGAAGAAATTCATCAAACATAACAAGTCGTTTCAGAACACTTCCAATTCTCACAGGTATGATTAGGATGACGTAGACTTGCCTTCAAACCACCAGTATTGTTAGCCAGCGATCTCGTCAAGATAAACCAATGTTGACTAACTCACAAGACGTCAGCTATTTGACAATATGGAGCCTAGCGAAGTACGTGATTAGCGTGCCGGTCTGCAGAGTTAAACTTCTGTTGTTCATGTAACTTTGTTGCAAAAAACACAACAGAAACAGAATCTGAGAATCGCATTCCACACTTTTAGGTTGTGAGTACACTAAAAGCTTGATGTTATAAGACTTAGTGGGAGACGGTGATGAGTAGCTGAATTCCCTATAGATTACCATTTTAAAATTATGGACGACTGGTACAAACATTCCTCATGTAACGTTGCATGAAATTAACCAAACAAATAAAAATTAATATAGGCTTAAAGCAACGGTTAAGTCTCAGTTCGCCAATCTATTTAACTGTTGAAATAGCCATCGGATGAAATATTATTGTGAAAACAGTCAGAAACTGATTTCATAAGGGTTAGCCTTCATATCATCTGATCATCGGAGTGGTTCTTCTAACTCATGGTCGGCCCGACCTATGGAATGCCAAGAAAAGTCACGCATATATTGGTGGTCAAGTACTAGTTAGGGCAAAGATTAGTATTGATGTAGTCATAGTAAATATTAGGCGCTAAAACTGAGTAATATGAATTTAGTACAACAATAGTATTGTAATATGAATTTAGTACAACAATAGTATTGTAATATGCAAATGAATTTGGTGGGAATTTGTTTACTAGTAGATGAGAACACACGTCGAATCTACTGAGATAGTTAAAAAATGCCTACAAAAAGAAAAGTGTCGAAAGAATGAACTGACCAGCACGTTCACTAGGCTTGAATATGAATGACCACATAGAAGAAGTTCTACAAATTTACCTCTAAACAGGAAAGCTCATTGATTTACCCTTTCAAGCTTGCCACATCGACGTACAACTAGTATTAGTGTACAGGTTCATTTATACGCTTTACTGGTCATTCACCGGGTTGCAGAGTCTTTAATACCAAATGAGCATTTGTGGACAAAATAAAATGACACGAACAATGATCTATTTTTTCTTTAAAAATCAAGGACTCCACTGGCATTATTTGTGTTTTGTGACAGCAAGAGACCAGAAAACTCTGCCTTCTCCACAGTTGTTGTTGTTGTTTTGAATTAAGCACAAAGCTACTCAATAAGATATCTGTGCTCTGCCCACCACGGGTATTGAAACTCGTTTTTTAGCTTTGTAAGTCCGCAGACATACCGCTGAGCCACTGGGGGACTCTCCACAGTTAGTTTCAGTTATTTGTGTCTTGATAAAACATTGGAAACTCTGATCATCCTTTCCATTCCCCACAGTTATTTGTGTCTTATAACTGCTAAAACCTAAAAAACTCTGATCATCCTCTCCATTCCCCGCAGTAATTTATGTCTTGAAACTGACAGAACCTAGAAAACTCTGATCGTCTTCTCCCTTCAACACAGTTATTTGTGTCTTGTGACTGCAAAACTGAGAGAACTATCATTTTCCACTTTCCTCACATATATTCGTATCTTGTGATTTTAAAACCTAGAAAAGGCTGTTCACTTCCTCCTTTTTACAGTTATCTTTGTTTTTTGATTTTACAACTTGGGGAACTCTGATCGTGCCCTCCCTTCCTCACAGTTATTTTCAGTTATTCGTGTCTTTTGACTGCTAAGAACTAGAGAACTCTGATTATCATCTCCCTTCGCACAGTTATTTTCAGTTATTCGTATATTTTTACTGCTAGGACCAAGTAAACTCTGACCATCTCTGTTCCCCACAGTTATATATGTTTTGTGAATGATACAACCTAGAAACCTATGATCATTCTCTTCATTTTCCACTGTTAGTTACAGTAGTATATATTAATCATAAATTTATATTCGCCTTACGTTGCAAAATAGAACTTTGTGTTTTCGTGTACCAACTAGAATACATTGGTATATACATATATATTGTCATTTGTTTTACAGTTTAGGGTTAACCCACTATTACTGATCCTCATATGATGTCGATACTGTAAATCAATAAGGCTTTTTGCCTGTGGCACTTTGTATTGAAGATATTCTAAGGTGAAATAAAATGATCTATACCATTTTCTAAAATAGGGAAATAGACCCCATGACAATGTTCCAAAAAGTTATAACTAACATTATCCAATAAGATGAAATAAATACTGAGGTTTGTACTATTCGATGTGAGTTAATTGTTTTGAAACATATCTCCCCCCCAAAAAAAAACTATAAAGTTTGTTTGTTTTTGAATTTCGCGCAAAGCCAGACGAAGATTATCTGCGCTAGCTATCTCTAATTTAGAAGTGTAAAATTAAATGGAAGGCAACTAGCTAGTCGTCATCACCAACCACCAACTCTTGGGCTACTCTTTTACCAACGAAGAATGGGATTGACGATCACATTATAACGCCCCTATGGCTGAAAGGGCGAGCATGTTTGGTGTCACGGGGGTATGAACAAACGACCCTCGGATTACGAGTCGAGGACCTTAGCCACCTGGCCGTTTCGGGCTCCCAAACGATAAAACTGTGGTATTTTACTGTAATATTAGCATTAATGTGAAATAATAAAGCATATATTACCTTATAACGACATTGATTTTAAAATTATTCAGTATTGTTTTTATCTATTTACTGTGACGTTGATTCTAAAATCAAATAACACGATTTTAACACTTTCAAACATAAATAAACAGTAATATTTAGAAATTTTATAATTTTCAAAATATGATAGTCCATCATGAAATATACGTATTAGGTACAATTCTGTTTGAATTCAGTACGTTATTTCGCGAAAATGCAAGCAAGAATTCGGATATTGTCCATAATCAGTCCATAATTAGTGTGTTTTAATCGTGCTACAAAAGCTGTCTTCTACAAATTCTTGCTACAACGTCATGCATGTACGTCAACAGCCAAGATAACCAGCTAAAACTGATATGATTTGTTGACCGGCTGTCAACGTAGGATTGAAATATTAAATGGTACGTAATGCATTCTCGGTCACTTACGGCAAGAAAGTCACGCTAGAGAGCAGATTAAAAGTTATTGAACCTTACAGTAATATTAATTCTAAGCAACGAATTAGGAATGGTCTAATTGTTAGCGCAACACGTGGCAGATCAGAAAGCCCAAGGCTCAAGGCGCGATATGCTATAGAAAATTATTCGCAATTTCAGCTGTTATGGTCTTATAAATTGACAGTAAACATCAGTATTCGGTAAAAAAATAACTGTAAAAACGATTGGTACGGATGACTGGCTGCAGTCATAAACTGAGATTGTGTGAACCTTGTAATTGCTGACTAGGCCGTTTTCCTTTGTGCTTTGAATGCTAAGTAGCATATCAGATTTTAAACGAAACTAAATTCTCCAGTTCTGGGCCATGCACTTTCACTTTACTTAGATACTGTAGACAGCAGAGACTTAGCATGTGAAACACTTCCAAACGACAGCAAACGGTCAACGGAGTCCATGTTTAAATCAGTGTTTATTCTCATATCAATAAATTGGTTATAAAGTTCAACTAATTCAATAAATGGTTTGCACAAAATATCATTTTCTTTGGGACTGTTGACTTTGACTCGTCCATATCGAAATACATTTACATAAGTATTGTTTTGAAAGGATTATAGTATAGCTATAGAAACTGGTCGCTAGAAATCGAATATAATATGTATTAAATATCCTTGTGTATTTTAAAAATTCAAACATAGTTGTTCTAAACTGAAGCTATTTTCTTTGAAATTAAACCACGATTACGTTTGGAAAACTATGATAGTGGTTTTAATATAAAACTTAGCAGTTTTCATTAAGTAACAAAAACCATATGTTGAATAGGTAAAACATTTTGTTTCGAACCATAATAAATTCAGTAAATGCAGGTAGGTCAGTCTCAAGAATCACTAAGAGATAAAGTTAGTTTGTCCAGTTTAAATTGACAGTTTTTATCTGAAAAGTATCTGTTGTCAACTTATAGTAGACATTGTAGAGTCTTGTTAGGGTATATAGTAGACATTGTAGAGTCTTCTTAGGGTTTATAGTAGACATTGTAGAGTCTTCTCAGGGTTTATAGTAGACATTGTAGAGTCTTGTTAGGGTATATAGTAGACATTGTAGAGTCCTGTTAGGGTATATAGTAAACATTGTAGAGTCTTGTTAGGGTATATAGTAAACATTGTAGAGTCTTGTTAGGGTTTATAGTAGACATTGTAGAGTCTTCTTAGGGTATATAGTAGACATTGTAGAGTCTTGTTATGGTTTATAGTAGACATTGTAGAGTCTTCTTAGGGTATATAGTAGACATTGTAGAGTCTTGTTAAGGTTTATAGTAGACATTGTAGAGTCTTGTTAGGGTATAGAAAAGATAGTTTCTTCTTGTAGCTTATATCTGCACCATCTACTTCAAAAGTATCTTTTGTCAACTGAAAGTTGGTTTTTATCCACTTTAAATATCATTTCGTATTGTTCTTATAGATTTCAAAAATGGTTTTCAAATGTCGAGTCCCTGCTTCGGCCCAAAATTTGGTGTTTTTAAATAATTCCATCTGACTTTCAAGACAGAACTGAATTTTTTATCAGTGTTATTAAATGTATAATGTTAAAAAATATATTGTTTGGAAGTATTGAAAATTACCTCTTAGACTATTTATTCTCTTCGTAACCAAGTACATATAAGCAAACAATTTAAAAGTCATTGAAATCTAACAACAAAGACTACCATGTCAAGGTTTTATTGAAATTAGATTAGATAAGTCTGAAATGAAGTCTTTAACACTATTTATTTGTTATTGATAAGCGTGTTGGTGCATTTAATGAAATGCGAGATAGTAAGCCGAGGAAATGTGATAACAAATGCAGTCAACAAGAGATCTCATGACTTACCAGGACAACAGAGCGAAATGTTAGGATATTTACAGATCTGAAGAATATTGAAATCATCAATAAAACGCTAGGATATGTTGGAAATAACAACACAACATATTTTAAGTAAAACAATCAAGTGAAACATTTAGCTGAGTTAGAGCTATAAGTGATAGTATGGGAAAATGTTAAGTGAAACTCTGGACTAAGTTAGATCTGGTATTAATAGCATATTTTGAGTGGAACAGCAAAGTGAAAGGCTTAGCTGAGTTAAAGCTATAAGTGACGGTATGTGAAAATGTTAAGTGAAACTCTGGACTAAGTTAGATCTGGTATTAATAGCATATTTTGAGTGGAACAGCTAAGTGAAAAGCTTAGCTGAGTTAAAGCTATAAGTGATAGTATGGGAAAATGTTAAGTGAAACTCTGGACTAAGTTAGAACTGGTATTAGTAGCATATTTTAAGTGAAACAACTGAGTGATAGGATAAGCTGAGTTAAAGCTATAAGTGATAACATGTGAAAATGTTAAGTGAAACTCTGGACTAAGTTAGATCTGGTATTAATAGCATATTTTAAGTGGGACAGTCAAGTGGAAATCAAGTGGACTTGGATCTCGTAGTGATAGAATACTCTGAGTGAAACCGCCAAACAAAAGTCTGAATTCACTTACGTTTACTCATTTGAATAACAAGTCAAATCAGCAGGTTAGCTTGAATGTAGGTTAATGTATTAAACCAAATTTTGAAGCAAAACCATGTAGAGGAGTGCAAAATATTTTCAATATTTTTTGTAATTGAAACTATGTTTATTGCGCAAATAAATAAATAAAAGATAAATAGAAATTGTGTTTGTTCTTAAGCAGAAAGCGAAACAATGAACTATTTGGGTTCTGCCTACCACGGATATCGAAACCCAGTTTCAGCGTTGCAAGCTTTCAAACTTAATGCTTAGCTACCGTGGGGAGGGGGGTTAAAGCACAGGTTTGCTTGTTTGTCTTTGAATTTCGCGCAAAGCTACACGAGGACTATCTGCGATAGCCGTCCCTAATTTAGCAGTGTAAGTTTAGAGGGAAGGCAGCTAGTCATCGCTACCCTCCGCCAACTCTTGGACTACTCTTTTACCAACGAATAGTGGGATAACCATCACATTATAACGCCCCTACGGCTGAAAGGGAGATCATGTTTGATGCGACGGGGATTTGACCCCGCGATCCTCAGATTATGAGTCGAGCGCCTTATCCACCTGGCTATGCCGGGCCTAAAGTAAAGGTGTTTCTAATGCTGGTGTAAAATGATTACAGTAATCCACAGCAACACCAGTAATTAAAAGATTAATATTTTCTTTCGTTTCTCTCTGAATTATTTATTTGTTAGTTTGTGCTTCCTTTTACAGTGGAACAACAGTTGTGATTGGCACAGCACAGATAGTCCATTGTGAAGTGTTTCTTTCTTTTAGGATTCCCTCTCAAAGCCACAGAAAGTCGTCTTTAATTTTGAACTGATGGTCTAGAAGAAAGGAAAATTTGGCAGTATATGACACCAACTCTTGGGCTAAGTTTATCTGAACGAATAATAAGGTTTCAGTGTAATTCTTATAAGGTAATGTCGCTCCCAAAGAGTGCAAAGTGTTTATGCGGTAGCGAGTTGTGTACCAGTTTTGTTTGTTTGGACTTAAACACAAAGCAACACGATAGGTTGTCTGTGCTCTGCTCACCACGGGTATCGAAACCCGGATTCTAATGTACGTTCGCAAACAAAGCGCTGTGTCACAGGGGAGGTTATGCATTAGGGTTTTTTAGATTCACAGTCCTAGCAACGACTATATCACGTTAGGCTCTAAGTAAATAGGTAAATATAGTGTTTTTTTATAAAATCTATAAAAATGGTGTTGTGGATCGTCTCTTCTATGAAAGACGAACTTAATGTGACAAATATATGTAATCAAACGAATTATACAAACTCGATGTTCACTTTAATCAAGTGAGGTCTTAAAGTCAGCTTCCTCATAACTTTCATAAGACAACGTACGAATCTTAGTCTAACTTTTATAATATTTCACTAGGACTTCTGAAAAATATAATATTAACAGTCGTAGTTCTATTTTTTCCATCTCACTTTAACTATCTTTCATGAATATTAGATTTTTTTTAATCAGATCTAAGTCCTGCGTGATTTCATTCTATATTTCATTTTAGTTCAGTCTTAATCCTACATAACTGTGCTAACCCTTGGATTACACAGTTATCGTTGAACACCACCTTACATCAGTATTTGTTTGGAATTCCGCGCAAAGCTACACGAGGGCTGTCCGAGCTAGCCGTCAATAATTTAGTTGTGTAAGACAAAAGGGAAACAACTAGTCATCGCCAGCCATCGCCAACTCTTGGGCTACTCTTTTACCAACGAATAGTTGAATTGACCAAACATAATAACGCCCTACAGCTCAATGGAAGAGCAGATCACGAGTTGAGAGCCCTAACTACCTAGCGGTGCGTGGCCTTCAGGTCAGTAACTCTAGACGTTTGTGTCAATTCATTTCTCTAACTCAAACCGAGTTAGTGGAATAAAATTAATAATACAGTAGCTCCGAGTCTTTGTTTCAGCTTTTTCTCTGTTTTACACAAGGTTAGTGAAATTAATGTAAAATATCCGTTCTAAAATGTTACTTTTCGTTATTACAGCTGACCCAATGTATCCATAAAGCTTCACCGGTATCCTCAACTTATTTCTACAGACATGTCTTTTGCACGTGCTCAGCTGTATTTTAGTAAATGTTATAAAGAATGCGCTACGCGAATATAAGCCCATTAGAATACATACCCGCCAACGATAAATGAGTACGTGGCCCAGCTTAGATTATCAGTGGGGGGCATGAACCCTGTTTCAAGCAATTTGCTCCAGATTTCCATATCTCGCATTCCGATGCAATAGTCATTCTTAAAAACATTGAAAAACTATTTCTTGAATCCATCATACGCAGTTGGTCTTTCAGGAGCATTTCAACTACCTTTAGTAGGGTTGGCTTCACCGTATAAATATGGGCAATCAATACCCCAGATCACTCCGAGTTCAACTGCTAAGTTTGGTTTTTCTAATCCCAAAACTGTAGGAGAAATTCACACATAGCGCGAATTGGATCAATATGGGATAACGAAACAGGTTAGTAAATGTGGCTCTTTCTTTCGGCTTATTACTATAAATTAGATGAATTTAGTTAAAAAATAATACTCATCTAATTCTCAGTCGTTGTTTTAGTTCTCTTCTCTGAAACTAGTTTTGAAAATATCACTGTATGTATCAATAACTTTTACTTTAACCAATCAAATCACGTTGTTAAGCCTTACTTCAAGTGTTCAAATTAATTAACATAAATGGTTTTTCCTTATGCCATTCTTTAAAAGGCACGCAACTCAAAGCACATGCTGTAAAAATGAAATGCACGTTCATCACTATGACTACCGCCAGGTTTGTTATTCAGCTTTAACTTCACAAGTAAAATATACCAGAGCTACTCAAACTTCAAATATGGAAACTACTAACATTAAGGGTTCGAGTTTAACCTAATTTCCTCAGCTTAGTGAAGTGAAAATTTAGAGATGTAAACACAACTAGTAACCATTCGAAAATGTAATGATGACACATTGAGATGTAATCTTAAACAACATTATCTCTACAACTGAAAGAGTAAAGAGTAACTAAGGTTTCCTTTCTAACTCTAACACTTAAATTGTAACATTAAACAACATTATCTCTACAACTGAAAGAGTAAAGAGTAACTAAGGTTTCCTTTCTAACTCTAACACTTAAATTGTAACATTAAACAACATTATATCTACAACTGAAAGAGTAAATAGTAACTAAGTTTTCTTGTGTAACTCTAACACTTAAATTGTAACATTAAACAACATTATCTCTACAACTGAAAGAGTAAATAATAACTAAGGTTTCTTGTCTAACACTAACACTTAAATTGTAACATTATCTCTACAACTGAAAGAGTAAAGAGTAACTAAGGTTTCTTTCTAACTCTAACACTTAAATTGTAACATTAAACAACATTATATCTACAACTGAAAGAGTAAATAGTAACTAAGTTTTCTTGTGTAACTCTAACACTTAAATTGTAACATTAAACAACATTATCTCTACAACTGAAAGAGTAAATAATAACTAAGGTTTCTTGTCTAACTCTAACACTTAAATTGTACATTAAACAACATTATCTCTACAACTGAAAGAGTAAAGAGTAACTAAGGTTTCTTGTCTAACTCTAACACTTAAATTGTAACATTAAACAACATTATCTCTACAACTGAAAGAGTAAATAGTAACTAAGGTTTCTTGTCTAACTCTAACACTTAAATTGTAACATTAAACAACATTATCTCTACAATTGAAAGAGTAAAGAGTAAGTAAGGTTTCTTGTCTAACTCTGACACTTAAATTGTAACATTAAACAACATTATATCTACAACTGAAAGAGTAAATAGTAACTAAGTTTTCTTGTGTAACTCTAACACTTAAATTGTAACATTAAACAACATTATCTCTACAACTGAAAGAGTAAACAAATAATAACTAAGGTTTCTTGTCTAACTCTAACACTTAAATTGTAACATTAAACAACATTATCTCTACAACTGAAAGAGTAAAGAGTAACTAAGGTTTCTTGTCTAACTCTAACACTTAAATTGTAACATTAAACAACATTATCTCTACAACTGAAAGAGTAAATAGTAACTAAGGTTTCTTGTCTAACTCTAACACTTAAATTGTAACATTAAACAACATTATCTCTACAACTGAAAGAGTAAAGAGTAACTAAGGTTTCTTGTCTAACTCTAACACTTAAATTGTAACATTAAACAACATTATCTCTACAACTGAAAGAGTAAATAGTAACTAAGGTTTCTTGTCTAACTCTAACACTTAAATTGTAACATTAAACAACATTATCTCTACAACTGAAAGAGTAAATAGTAACTAAGGTTTCTTGTCTAACTCTAACACTTAAATTGTAACATTAAACAACATTATCTCTACAACTGAAAGAGTAAATAATAACTAAGGTTTCTTGTCTAACACTAACACTTAAATTGTAACATTAAACAACATTATCTGTACAACTGAAAGAGTAAAGAGTAACTAAGGTTTCTTGTCTAACTCTAACACTTAAATTGTAACATTAAACAACATTATCTCTACAACTGAAAGAGTAAATAGTAACTAAGGTTTCTTGTCTAACTCTAACACTTAAATTGTAACATTAAACAACATTATCTCTACAACTGAAAGAGTAAAGAGTAACTAAGGTTTCTTGTCTAACTCTAACACTTAAATTGTAACATTAAACAACATTATCTCTACAACTGAAAGAGTAAATAGTAACTAAGGTTTCTTGTCTAACTCTAACACTTAAATTGTAACATTAAACAACATTATCTCTACAACTGAAAGAGTAAAGAGTAACTAAGGTTTCTTGTCTAACTCTAACACTTAAATTGTAACATTAAACAACATTATCTCTACAACTGAAAGAGTAAATAGTAACTAAGGTTTCTTGTCTAACTCTAACACTTAAATTGTAGCATTAAACAACATTATCTCTACAACTGAAAGAGTAAATAGTAACTAACGTTTCTTGTCTAACTCTAACACTTAAATTGTAACATTAAACAACATTATCTCTACAACTGAAAGAGTAAATAGTAACTAAGGTTTCTTGTCTAACTCTAACACTTAATTAGCTGAAAGCTTTTCGAATTCACCTCTATCAAGGTTATTGTTTTCTTATAATCTGCCGTACGACAAAGGCCTCAAAATAATCCAGTTTGTTTACTGTACTGATTTGATCTGCTATACACTTAGGTAATCAAATTTTATGTTCTACTATAAAGTATAAATTTGAGTTTAATAAGAGTTTAGAAATATAACACTGTCACATGTAATATACTGTATGCAAATAGTGCTATCAGCATGTAATTAATTCAGTAATTATAATCTAACAAGTTAACAATAGTGGAACTGTTGTCAAGTAAAGGATGCCGAAACACGAGTTTAATGTCTGTAAACACACAACAAAAGTATAGAAAAACGAAAACAGAGAGTCCTTATTTAACTTTATACTTGTATTTTTTAGAATTATGATACACTTGAAACACGTTATTTCTAAAATTTTCTAATTAGGTGGAGTTTAGAGTAAAATATTCGTCTGATATATCATACACATTTATTACTATAACACAAAATATAGCTTCAACACTTTCGACAAAAGTTAGTACTACAACAACACAAAACTATAGCTTAATGTCAGTCAGGCAATGAATCTACTAGAACTTTGATTTTCAGAGCAAAAATAAAAGCAAGTCAAACTAATTCATTTAATAGCTTCCGGAAATGGCTTATCTTTGTTTCACAAAGTAACCCTAACAACAATTTCCTCAAGTAAAAATCATCTAAATAAAAATAGGAATTTTCACTGGGAATGAAATCCAAAGATCCTTTATCAGAAGGAAGTGTAAAGTTTCGAAGTCACACGGGCTTTCAATGTTTGAGGAATAATTTAACAGTTTGAAGAAATAAATTTAAGTATTGAACTAGGATTCACCTCCAGTGACGAAGCCTTAAGTCTATAATGCTAAAAAATCTGATTTTACCGCCTAAGGCAACCTATTGTGTAGCTTCGTACTTACCTACAAATAAGCAAACAAAACTATAAACTGTATTTTTATTTTTAATATTTAACTATTTATAAAACGAATCACTTTGCAAGCAAGCTAATATATATTTATTAATTCAATGCCTATTGGCATTTTTTCATGTGACGCTATCATAAATATGTAAGTAAAGAAACAAACTAATGTATTATACACATCTATAAACATTTGAAAATATTTACAACTGCAGTAACAGTTAGCCAACTACAATTGTTATTTTCTTTTTTCAGTTGTTCAGCAATTAGGGCATTTGTTTTGGCTTTAAGCCGGAAGACCGTAAGGCGTTTAACTACAAAAAGATTACAAAAACATATTTTTATTTCTATTTGAGTTATAAGAGGATTAGAAATACGAAACCTCTTACCGATGTTTCAGAGAAAAGTGTTATTATGTTGTGTTTGAAAATATTAAGAAATTTATTTTTTTTTTTACTTTTACGCGAATATTAAATAAATTATCATATGGTCAATCCTCTCTTTTGTTTTCCATTCAAAACGCAGAATCATTTTTTCAGGAACGAAAAACTACGTTAGGGTTAGTTTACAATTCTGTTCTTTTACATTCAATATCACACGCGTGTACGCTGTTCAACAGAGTTAATGTTTAAGACTATGTTAGGCCTCAACGAGATAATTATTTGTATTTTTTTGTAGTTATCAGGTCTCAGTAACGTCATTGTTTTAATGACAATAATTAGGATTTAAACAACTTGTAGAGATCTTTCTTCATTAATGTTTACGGGTGCTTCTTATTGAGTTTCTGTACATGTACTGTCTTTCATCTTTAAATTATTTATTAGTGTTTGTTTTGTTTCTATTGCAAGCTCTCGAGGACTTATTTCTAGTAATTAAATACTGTGTATTATTCCGAGCCCTCCGGGCCTAGCATGGCCTAGCGCGTTAAGGCGTGTGCTTCGTAATCTGAGGGTCGCGGGTTCGCGCCCGAGTCGCGCCAAACATGCTCGCCCTCCCAGCCGTGGGGGCGTTATAATGTGACGGTCAATCCCACTTTTCGTTGGTAAAAGAGTAGCCCAAGAGTTGGCGGTGGGTGGTGATGACTAGCTGCCTTCCCTCTAGTCTTACTTTTTAGTTATATATCGCTACGTTTATTTCACTATTTAGTTTCTATATGTGAGTTTCCTCCTTCTCTATTGTTAGTGCAAGTAGCTATACTATTGTATTATTCATCCAAATTTCAATCTTTTTACCACTGTTGGATAATTTCTGATAACTGGTAGTTTTACTTCTCCAACTTTTCGCGGTTTATCATTATAGGCTTATTTCCAGAAATCAGTTGCTGCGAAATTTTGCAAGCTTAGTTCACAATGATACTTGTATTTTTTTGTTGTTGTTGTATGGCCATATTCAGTTGTCTTTCTTCTAGTAATTAGCTGTTTTATGTTGTTATGATTTATATTGATTATTGGCTTCTTATCTCTGCTAGTTTGGCGGTAAGCCTCAGGGGTTTGTGACGTTTAAGAACGCATGAATGAAAGTATAGGAGGATATGTCAACCATAGTAAATCTATCACATTCGATGTCGGTGAAGCCTTTTGCCCAATACCATGGCTCATCAGGCCAGCTGGGACAGTACAGACAGTAGTAGTCTATACTCTATAACATAATCAATATTCATGAACAAGGACCGTTGTAACATGAATGATATTTAAGCCACGTAGATTGTAATTATTGCCAATTTTAATAAAATTGTTTATGAGTCAGATTTTTTTAGATATTACAACGTTCCTACTTCATTTTTACTCATTTCTCTTTGTATGTTTATTACTAGTCGGTGTTTACTGTACACTCTTATAAACATATTTATTTCACTTTCTTACTCTTTACTCTTGTAGGCTTACTTTCAATTTACCGTTGCACTTTAATTTTTGTAATGACTTTTTATGCAAATAATTAGCATTTATTATTGTTTATGTAAGTAGTTGCATTGTTTTAATGGTTCTTCTGCTATGAATAACTGTATTTAATTGTTTATGTAAGTAGTTGCATTGTTTTAATGGTTCTTCACGTTATGAATAACTGTATTTAATTGTTTGTGTGAATAGTTGCATTGTTTTAATGGTTCTTCACGCTATGAATAACTGTATTTAATTGTTTATGTAAGTAGTTGCATTGTTTTAATGGTTCTTCACGTTATGAATAACTGTATTTAATTGTTTGTGTGAATAGTTGCATTGTTTTAATGGGTGAATAACTGTATTTAATTGTTTATGTAAGTAGTTGCATTGTTTTAATGGTTCTTCTGCTATGAATAACTGTATTTAATTGTTTATGTAAGTAGTTGCATTGTTTTAATGGTTCTTCACGTTATGAATAACCGTATTTAATTGTTTGTGTGAATAGTTGCATTGTTTTAATGGTTCTTCACGCTATGAATAACTGTATTTAATTGATATTTTCCCGATAGGATTATTTATGTGTTTTCTTTAATAATAAGCTATGCGTTTCGTGTTCATAATACAGATCAAACTTTGAATTTTCGCAAAGTAAATTATCAGTCTTATTCTTGAGCCAAATAGGAAGTCTCTATTAGAATGTTCAAACGTAATTTTGTATTTATTTGTAGAATAGAGACAGGATATGTGTTGTCTATGTTATTCTGTTTAAAAATCTGCATATCATATTTAAGTTTAGTGGAAAAGAAATGTATGCAAATTCAAGTTTTAAATAATGATATTAGAACTCTTTCAGAAGTGAATATAGTTATACAAATTGTATAATTTTTGGTTTTAGACTTATTTTTGAAAGGTTCTAATTAATAGAAAATTCATTAGTTTGTTTAAGATATTCACACCGGAATACCTGATGTGGTCACCTGCGGAATCGAACTTCAAGTGTTTGCGTTTTAAGTCCGTAGACTTACTGCTGTCTCACTGGGTGACAAAGTTAACTCTAAAGTTCAGCTTTAGACCAACAACAACAAATTGTGTAATTGTTACGGTGTGAATATCTCTTGCTTGTTTGTCTGAAGCTAAATATAAGCTACGCGATGGGCTATCTGTGTTCTGCTCATCACGAGTATCGAAACCCGTTTTCTAGCGTGGTAAGTCTATAGACAAACTGCTGTGCCACTAGAGAATATGAACACCTTTTACAAGCCAGTGCAAAATGACTAAACTTATACTTGTCATAAGGCATAACTAGTAGGCCTACTACATTTTTAAATAATACATTCTTTGACAATTTCTTAAGACTTAAAAGAGTGTAGAATACTAATGTTCCAACCACGCCATATTTCTCACATTCATTCTTGAAGACGTGTTTCGCTCAATCCAGCCTTTTTCAAGCTTCGTAGAATTCAACAAACACAAATCACAGTACTGCTCGGAACACTGTATATGTATATATATATATATATATATATATATGTTTTATTGCTTTAACTCAAGATATAGCTTCAACTCTTAAGACAAAAGCTAGGACTCGAACAAAACAAGATTATGACTTATTATCAGGCTTGAAACTCACTGCCTGTCATTGAAACACTTTATACTGTGACATATTATGTAAGAACCTGGTTATTTAATCAGCTTAGTTTTAAAACCTTTCCATAACAATCAAGTGGTAACCCATGTGATTCAGCATTAACAATATATTATGATGTGTACGCGTCTTACAAACCAGTGGAGAATGGTTTTTGTTAGATGTGTCATAAGATATTAGTATTAGGCCTATAATATTTTAAGCCCTCCTTTTTTAATCTCTAGTCCATTTAGGACTTTAAGGACTTGCAATAATATATAATTTCCCGACACCTGGAGTGTTTACTCAATTCCAGCCAGGCTGTAAAGATCTAAGTTCAGTGAAACGCGTCGTCAACAATAGATCCTATTATTATATAAGTTTCTATTTCCTGATAATTCCTACGAGACTAGATTTATAATTTAGTGCTTAAAATGTAAAATGAATTAACCCTAATACTACAGTCTTATGACAAATAAAATTGTTTAATGTTGTTTGGTTTCATCCTTGAAATATTCACCTACAGTCTTCCACAGAAACATAAATATATTTTTGTAGAGCAATATTAGCTCGAAACATGATTTTAATAAGTACTTGGACGAATCATTTTCCCTTTCCTTCGTAAAGTTTCTGGTTTCTCTTCAGGTATTATGTTATTACAAAAAGTGAGTGCTTAAATTAGATATAAGCATTTAATAAACCGTGATCCATTTCAAACGATTAAAACCTTTTTCAACATTTTGAAGTAAATTATTTCTAAATACATAAATATATATATATATATATATTTAATAATGTTATTAAAAGGGTCTTATCTTATACCTTGAAACGTACGTGATATTACTAGAAAAGCCTTAGCTTATGAAAAATCTTAAAACTTACATAGAAATACTTTACACTGTGACATGCTATGTGAGAACCTAGTTATTTAATCAGCTGAGTTTAACATCTTTCCATAACGATATATTGTGAAATATATCGATGTCATATTGACTCCAGCTAATTTGTTTTGTTTTTGAATTTCGCACAAAGCTACTCGAGGGCTATCTGTGCTAGCCGTCCCTAATTTAGCAGTGTAAGACTAGAGGGAAGGGAGCTAGTCATCACCACCCACCGACAACTCTTGGGCTACTCTTTTACCAACGAATAGTGGGATTAACCGTCACATTATAATGCCCTCACGGCTGAAAGGGCGAGCATGGTTGGCGCGACGGGGATGCGAACCCGCGACCCTCAGATTACGAGTCGCACGCCTTAACGCGCTTGGCCATGCCGGGCCACGACTCCAGCTAGAATATATATTTAACCTTAACGATACTTGCCCCAGTGGCTTAGCGATATACATGCGGACTTACAACGCTAGAAACCGGATTTCTCTACCCGTGGTGGGCAGAACACAGATAGACCCTTGTGTAAATTTATATTTAATTACAAACAAATTTGACGATGTCCTATTAAGATAATGGAATGTATATTAAAAATAAATTCCAAAGGACAGAACATAAATAGTGATAGAAATACAGTGGCTTCCTAAAGTTTGTTTGTTGTTAAGCCTAAAGCTACACAATGGACTATCTGGACTGTATCATCGGTATGGAAACCTAGTTTTAGCGTCACAAGTTGCAAGCTTGATACTGTGCCACTAAAGGGTTCTTCTTAAGAAGATTATTTATCATGGCAGTTAGAAAGAATTATGCACGAGTTGTATTAAGTTCATTAACCACTCGTTATTTAAACCAAATAAGGACTGTACGAGTACAGTCAAAATTTTGAGCTTGGACCACCTTGGAGCTGGCGGTGGGTGGTATTGGCTAACTGCCTTCCGTCTTGTTTATCAGTATTGAAATTAGTAACGGCTTGCGCAGATAGCCTTTCAGTAGCTTTTGATGATATTCAAAACAAACCGTTCAATAGAACAGCAAATATATAAAATGAGTAGGTTTTGGCTGTCCTAACGTGTCCTCTCTCTTTAAGTCAAGAAAATTTATTAAATATTGCTTTTAATATTTCAATATATAACTCTATGTAACAAATATTTTGTTCCTGGATAGTATGTGTTATTTCTTAATTTCTTATGTTGTAAAAGTACAGAAAATGGCCATTGTTCCTTTCAGACTTTGCTTTAGTGATTTGAATAATGAAATTTATAAATTAACCTATTTTCTATGTAAAAAGGGCAAATTTGCACATATTTGTTTACATAAGGCCTGAATAAAACAACATATTAATCAAGATTTACATGTATTTATATTTAAAGTTATACCAAAAATAACAAAAATGTTTAGAAGTGAGTAGCTTTTCGAGATTTGCGACTGTAATGTAAATCATTTTCACGTATCCGCCCCCAGATATAATCTCCCATCATGTTTTCGTTATACGCTTCTTGGTAGCGGCGTTCAAAGTCCAGTATATCTTGGTGTAAGCGGTCGCATTGCTCCTCTGAGTATGCTCCCATGTCCTCCTTGAATTTATCAAGATGAGCGTCAAGGATATGGACTTTCAGGGACATCCTGCAGCCCATTTTGCCGTAGTTCTTCACCAGAGCTTCAACCAGTTCCACATAATTTTCGGTCTTGTGATTGCCCAAGAAACCCCGAACCACTGCAACAAAGATCCCCCAAGATTTTCTTCCTTCCTACTGAGTTTCTTGGGGAATTCTGTACACTCCAGGGTCTTCTTTATTTATGGTCAAACGAAGACACAAGTTTTGACCTTTGCGTCATACAGCTTAGAGAAGAATGCTCAATGGTACTTGAAGGCTGCAGACTCCTTATCAAGAGCTGTGACAAATTGTTTCATAAGATCCAATTTTATGTGCAATGATGGGAACAACACTTTCTGGAGGTTCACTAGTGGTTCACACTTCACATTGTGCCTCCCCACAGAGAACTCGGTCCGTTATTGCTAGTGCTTCCTGTTGTAGTGAGCTGCAGTTTCCTTGTTGTCCCAAAGGCAAATATAACAGGGAACTTGGTAAAGTCTCCTTGGAGACCCATCAGGAATGCCACCATTTTGAAGTTTCCGATAGCCTCCCAGCCATACTCTCATACTTCAAGGCAGATGCTGACACAGGGTACTGTTTCGCTCTTGTCTTGATAAATTGGCCACATACATATCAAAATGCGTCTGGAGAATGCTTGCAGCTTCTTGACTCTATCTCTGACAAAATCAGATAGGTCCATATGTTCACTTAGGCAGATAGTACTAAACTGAAGTGGAGAGGGGTGAGCCCTGTATGTATATTACTATGGAAAGTTGTAGAAAATTGTAAAAGGTTTTTGAAAATTCTCGTAAGTTCTACAACATTTCAGAAAATTCTTGAAGGTTTGAGATAATTTTCTATCAGCTACTCAACGCTGAATCTTCTTGGAATGTTCTGGAAAATGGGTAAATTTGAAAATTTCATTACCCAGGTCACAAAAGCAAAGTTTGAAAAGAAAAATAGGTCTTTTACATTTACTTTAGGCATAAGCAATTGGGAAATAACGCTCTCAGCTCAGAAAACAAGAAAAGTAAAACTTTTGTTTCATAGTGCAATCAATAATAAATTATACGAATAATTCCTATTCTTATGTACTGGTGGTCTTTAATTAACTGTGATCGGTAAAAAGTTGAGAATTATCGAGATTACACAACTGTAAGTAATTACAGTTTGATATAGAATAACTTCAGAAATAATGAGTTAAATTAGACGATGTTTTATGATACCTAGTTTAGAGAAACCTAAATCATCCAATCACACCTTATATTTCGCAGTTTTTTAACGAAAAATTCAATAATACCATACTACGTAAGCATAAAATGAAATTCTCTCTTACTTATGGTATACCTACAGATATAGGTTATGAAACCAATTTTTAGAATATTGTTCCAGATGGTAATACGCTCACTTACTCCACCTCTATAACCATGGATACAAACCAATATGCACTGCTAGAGCGTCGCACTAGTTTTATATTATTTTGTGCTGTGAGTAGAGATAATATCAGGAAAAAAATTGTAGTTTTTAATCTGAAACTTGCACTTAAAAAACAGAATTCGAATTAACAGTTTATTTTTCATCTTTCGTCTCAGTAGTAAGTGTAAAGGCTTACAGTGCTCCAAACCGGGTTTCAATACTCGTTGTAGGCATAACACAAGTAGCCCGTTGTTTAATGTTTTATCATTGCGCTTGACGACGAACAAACAAAAGGCTTGCAGCAAACAGTGCAATTATTTAACTCAGTTGTCTTTCAGCTTTCTTCCCCTTGATTTACTATTTTGTATGAATAGCATATTTTAATTATTTAATGACGTGATTGGTTGGTTGGCGTTTTATGGCGTAAAGCAACTAGGTATCTGCGCCAAACAACTGGTAAAAATAATTAAAACTAAAGTACAATTATTACAATTCATAAAAAGGCATCATGTTAAAACAAAACAAAGTCAAATTTTTGAATAAAAACTTAAATGGTATTAAAAAGGCCAATGACCGTTAAGAAACTATAAACATTTGAAAGGTGGACAGTGTCACCATCACCAATGACATTGTCTAACGTTATGAATAAACTTTTGGAAAAAAAGATGTCTAAAATGGTGTCGTCGTTGAAAGTTTTTATGACAACATTACAGTAAAATTGTTTCGCATGTTATTAATTATTTACAGTTATTTATTACACTTTTCTTGAAAGTGATTCGTTATTTTTGAGTCTTCTTGGATGTTTCTGATTTGTTATCTTTTGGTTACTTTCCGTTTGTACAGAGTGTATTATACTATATTGCCTTCATGTTAATCTTTATTCTTGTTACAATGTATCATTGGAGGATTATTATCTGCCTTTTCATTCTGAAAAACGAGTACTATCTAGAACGATAACACCCATTTTTTCTGTCCTGAAATGCGCGGGTACTTTATTATCTAAATATGCATGAGCGCGCCCTTCATTTCAACCAATATAAACAAAATAAAGATTAAAACATAACTTAGTAGTCGTTTTGTATAACAGTATATTAAAAGCTCCTCAAAGTGTTTTAAAAGTTCTAACGTTAGGTCGTAGAACAACATTATAAGTTTATTTGTTGATACTGTCAAGTATGGAAAAGTTTAGGTATAACCAAAGTAAATCAAAAAATCGTATAAAAGTTACAGTGTTAATTTTTTTATTTATCAAATAAGGGCCGTACGTAATAAAGTCTTAACTAATGTTAGGCCTAAGACATGTGGATTTACATATAGATATAAAAAAATAATAGATAGGTCAACCACTGGTATTTATCGTTGATGGGCATATCAGAATGCGGCCGCCATTACTTTTTGTTGAATTTCAAACAAGTAGAAAGTGTCTAATGGCTGAGAGTGACAGTCCTCCATCTAAGTCAGTACCTAAAATAATGTAGACGGAACTGTTACATCTACCATAACCAAAAGTCACAGGGTTTAGGGTGTTACAATCCACAAGTAAGTAAAACCTTTTATTTAATACGTTACAATGGGGAACATTGAATTGGAAATTGTGGCGACATCGAATTGGCTTTCTCATTTCCTTTTTTTTTTGAAAGTATTTCACCGACACAAGTCTGTATGACAGTTTGACAGCTTTTATTTTAAAGCGCTGACAATATTACGTACTCGTGTGAGTCGAAATAATCATCCACGACATTCTAATGTCGCTTGCTGGCCTATCAGGCTGTACAGAGACGCCTCCAAAACGTACACTATCTACGTGTACAAGTTCTGTGTATATTCACTTTTTATGCTACCAGTAAATGTCAAGGTAGACGTTTATTAAATATACCACTTCTCTTAATGAGTGAAAGAGGAAATTTGGGTTAATTTATATGTTTTAATACAAGTTTAGTCTTATCAGTGACTTTATTACTTGTCTAGGAAACAGTTGAAACGTAGGCCTAATACGCTCAATAAGACTAGTTCTCAGAATTGCATGACAGATCAAATTTTTGCAGGTGGCCTCTTCCAGTCCAAACAATTGAGTTACAATTGATCCAAACAACAAGAAGAAAAAACCATTAATGTATATGTGATATACGTGGAGAGTGCTTATAACAAAGTGAGCCTAGTTTTATTACAATATATATGTACATGCCTTTCTATTTTGTTACATTTAATTATGATGTACGTGTGACATATCAGTTAATTCCTGACCGTGAATTTTCATGTCGTTACGTATTATAATTTATTTCGAACTAGTCTCCGATTTGTTATGTTACGTAAACCAAGTATTAAAATTTCAAATGGCCGGAAATTTGAATGTAAAGTTAATTAAGTATTAATATATCTTAGATTTATAATATTTGTCAACAAGATTGACATTCACAATTTTCTTTTTTAGCATAAATACACTTCAATATGCAGACAAAAAAACAATACAATTTATAATAATGGTTATTACTAATAGTTATTATAAATGATGGTTTATATACAAGAGTTGTTTTACAAACTGTACTGAGACATATATCCAGTCTGGAACTGAATATCTTATCGACTTTCCAGGTCCATGACGAGCAAATTAATTCTGAGTTGATTTGCCACACTTCGCTTAAACTAGCTAGTTCGGTTGGTCTAACGTCCTTGAAAGCTGACCATTTGCCGACGAAAATATTTTATGGGATCGTAGAAATAATAACGTCCGAAGTAATTCACTAAATTTGAACTATTTGTATGTTCGAAATCTATCAACGTTACTGGTAAAATTGTATAGTGTTCCAATTAATGGACGTTAATTACAATTATAACTTCCGTGGCCAAAAGCACATTAACTGTAGATGCCCAACAACAATCTTTTTCCGGCGCTTTGGTTTTATATAGCAGTCAAGTAAGTTTTAAGAATTTTCAAAAATGATCTGACACACCAGCGTTTTCTTAAAAAAAATATTGTTGATTCTTACTCTCAAGAATCTTCTACACATTTAGAGAACAGGCAGGACTTGCGCAATACACAGTCAACAATATACGTCACATGCAAGAGAAAAGACCAGCACTGAAATAAAGGTAAGTACTGAAGTAAATGTACAACATCAAATCTGTTACAATGTTCACAAGAAAACAAAGTCGTGTACAATGTTCACAATAAACAAAGTAGTGCAGAGATGATTATCACATGAAATAGCAGAATTTAGTAAGCACATAATTATAAATTGCATATTTCATGCTCAAACTTCAGTATGTTGTAGATAAGTACATGCCTGCAGTGTTCTTGAAATTCGTACGCTCTAGTGTACTGTATTCAGTTAAAAAAGTCAGTCTTATGTTCTTGGTATTTCTCTATTTAATCACGTTTGTAAGATTTGTGAAATTACTGTGGCATACATTACCTACATACCCGCTTTCTGAAAAATAAATAAATAAGTGAGGTATCGAGAGAAAATTGGATTTATATTTTAATCTTTTGATTTGCTACTATATATATTGAAATACCAAAACTATTGGCCAATTTTAAATTTATAAAACTTGAAAAAGGATCGTAATGTACTGTTTCGAAATGTCCATAGAAGAAAAATGTACTGTTCATGAAAATGTAGATACTTACGTGGTAGAATAAGACGTAAAGATACATACAACAAACATTGGACGTATATTGTAAGAAGTTTAGATGATGCCAAACAAATGAGATAGTAATGAAAAGTGACACATCATCATGTTTTTATTATTAAGTATATACTCATAAACCTGACCGATTTAAAAATTACAACTTTATTTGGACGTGAAAGTTTATATAATTTCTAATTTTATAGCTTGTTATATTTTTCTGAAATCAACATCAGTTAAACATACATTAGATCAAATGTAAACACTATTTTCATGGTTAGTCTGTACATGTCTTGTAATATACCAGTAATATATGATTTTCATGTAAAATAAAATGTATTGCACAATTAAGTTTCTTTTTGAATTTTCGCGCAAAGCTATACGAGGGTTATCTGCGCTAGCGTGTAGCTCTGTGCGAAACTGAAAACGAACAAACAAAACAAAAAGGACATGACATGTTACCTATTATTAATTGGCGACAACATTAATTGTGCCACATAATAAACAAAGAGTCAAAATAATAAATTTTAATTTTAAGATTTTCTTCTGGGATAAAATCTAAAGCATTTTTTATATGACATGTCAGGCATGTTTGTTTTGTTAATGTTTCTTGCACTTATTTCTTAGTTGAAATCAGGTTAGCTAAAGAAGTACTGTTGTAATAAGTACCCCCAACTTGACAGTTACCTTGACGGACCTTTGTATTTGATTGATAATGTTTAATTGATTTGGTTTGTTTTAAATTTCGCGCAAAGCTAAACGAGGGTTATATGCGCTAGCCGTCCCTAATTTAGCAGTGTAAGACTAGATGGAAGGCAGCTAGTCATCACCACCAAGCGCGAACTCTTGGGCTACTCTTTTACAAACGAATAGTGGGATTGACCGCCACATTATAACTCCCTTAGGGCTGAAAGGGCGAACATGTTTGGTGCGACGGGGACTCGAACCCGCAACCTTCGGATTACGAGTCGAGTGCCTTAACTCACCTGACCATGCCGGGCACAATATCTGTGTAAGAAACTTCTTTTTTACTTTTATTTTTATATTTATATCGAAAAGGTTCGTGATGTTATTCCATGTTCGTCTTTAAGTTCTAAACACGACTAGAGAAAATGTTATTGTTTTGTTTAAAGTTCGTACAAAGCTACACGAGGGTTATCTGCGCAAGCTGTAACCCATTTTAGCTGTGTATGGTTAGAAGGAAGACAACTAGTCATCACCAACTACCGCCAACTCTTGAGCTACTTCTCTACCAAAGACAAGTGCGATTGACCGTTACATTATAAATCTCCCACAGCTGAAAGGGTGATCATGTTTGGTGTGACAGGGATTCGAACTCGCTACTCTCAGATTACGAGTCGAACACCTTAATCCACCTGGCCATGCCGGGCCCTAGATTCTTTAGAAAATCTGTTCCTAAACTCAAAGAATAGGAAGGAAGGAAACTCAGACGGACCTAGACTCTTCCAAATGGTATTGGAGAGATGAAAATTTATAAATACACAGATCCTTTGCTTTAGAACTTAAGAAAGGAGGACCTAGATGAATAAAAGTAATGCCTATATATTACAACTATTTTGATCAAAGACGAAAGAAAAGTGAACAGTATCCAGACAGATACCTCTCTTCAACTGAGATATTAGAAAAAATAGTAACTAGTTTTCCCTATAAGGTGCGCGGGTGCACAGCAACCATTCAAGTGCCGCGCACTTTATTATGCCAGCTACGCATATTATCAGTAGTGATGAGGAGTCTCAACATGTTGACGATCTTAATGACCCTGGCAGTCGATAAGCCTAAAGTCCAAATAAACAACTATAGCATTACAAAGCGGTCTAATGATCCAGTAGAATCGATAGTCTAAAAATATTCTGAACAAATCTACTGGTAGCGCACATTGCCTTTATATTGGTGCTCATGAGAAAAACCTTCATTCCGCACATCGATTGAAAAAATTACATTGAACATTGGTAGTAACAATAATATTGACGTTAGGACTTCTTGGGCGATATGTGGTTGTATTTGACGAGATGAACACTACCAATGTATATTCTAGAGGATAAAATGTTCCATGTGTTTTAATCAACAAATCTGCTAAGTTAGACAATTATGAGAAATTTTAGGTATCGGAAAATCTAACGTTGATTTAAATACAAAAGTTGAGACTAACTGGTATTGAGAGCCCGACACCGCTAGGTGATTAGGGCACTCGACTCGTAACCTGAGGGTCGCGAGATCGATTCCCCGTCACACCAAACATGCTCGCCCTTTCAGTCGTGGGGGCGTTATAATGTGTAGTCAATCCCACTATTCGTTGGTAAAAGATTAGCCCAAGAATTGATGATGGGTAGTGATGACTAGCTTCCTTTCATTTAGTCTTACTCTGCTAAATTAGGGACGGCTAGCGCAGATAGCCCTCGTGTAGCTTTGTGCGAAATTCAAAACAAACACACAAACAAACAGACTTTCAGCTAACTATTTTCACTTAACTTAACTAATTCTGTTTCTTCTATGTGTTTTCTTGTAGCAAAGCCACATCCGAAGACTAATCATTGTCCCATCAGGGAACAGTTCTGGTTTGTAAAACTTTTTTCATTTTTTTTTTTTATTTAGCGCAAAGCTACACAAGCGCTATCTCCCTAATTTAGAATTATAAGACTAGAGGTAAGGCAGCTAGTCATCACCACCGACCGCCAAATTTCGGGCTACTTTTTCACCAATGAATAGTGGGATTTACCGTCACATTATAACGCTCTCACGGCTGAAAGGAGCGAGGATGTTCGGTATGACGGGGATTTGAACCCGCGACCATCGAATTACGAGTTGAGTGCCTACACCATCTGGCCGTGCCGGGCCCATAAAGTGGGAGTTAAACCGTTACAGCTGGGACATACAGGTATGACAATGAGAAGGTAGAAAGGAAACACATGCAGTTAAATGTTACAAAAACACTTATCTACTGGGCAAACTTTTCAGGCTGTTTTAGACCCAGAGCAAATATAATAAATTAAGAGTTCACTTATGGGTTAATTGTGCTTTACAAGAACGTTTCGGTTATGGTTATTTAATGTTGTGTCGTAGCCGACGTTATGGATGAAAATGTTTAAGATTTGTTTTTTTTAATGCCCAACAAGTTGACAGTGCAATGTCTTCATGAGTAGAATTATCAAAGTAATAGTACTTCACAATCCTTTTCTGTGGAAAAATATTCCAATAACAGAGCTATTAAAATATAATTAAAAAGTAATCTTTATCCTTCATGAAAACGAAAAAAGGTTGCCCAGTGGTGTTGAGGACACCAACAGGTTCCAAAACCACAACCAAGACAGTCTCAATAAACGCCCTTACCTGCAAAAGAAGGTTATTATGACGAACCAAAAACCCACTGTGATGAAACTGGACATTTCTCCTGGTACTGTTAATTGTATAAAAACTTGTGGTTGACCAAAGCCCAAAAGCTGCAACTCACACTTTAAAATGAATAGCTGGTTTTATGGAGAGGGTCGGATAGACTGGTATTTACGTAATTTCTTTCAACCAGAAATTTCTAGTTTTTTGATGCGACTCCAATGGGAACTTGGGTTTTGTTGTACTTTCAAGTGGTGTTGGAAGCCAGAGACCAAGTTTAGTGTATCGTCCTTGAAACGTTTATCCGGATTGATTAAAATAAATCAAACTGTTTTTCGCAGAAGTTGTCGTTGTTGAAATTCCAGTGTCTAACAACAATGTCTAATGATATGACGAGCATAATGAACAGAACCAACTACGGAAGAGAAACATTCAAGAGTGACACGAGATCTAAAACATCGCCCATTTGAAGTATGTATTGTTCTACTGGATTCACATTCGTTTTTAAAGACAAGTATGAACTACATATGTTTGTTTGTTTGTTTTGGAATTTCGCACAAAGCTACTCGAGGGCTATCTGTACTAGCCATCCCTAATTTAGCAGTGTAAGACTAGAGGGAAGGCAGCTAGTCATCACCACCCACCGCCAACTCTTGGGCTACTCTTTTACCAACGAATAGTGGGATTGACCGTGACTTTATAACGCCCCCACGGCTGAAAGGGCGAGCATGTTTGGCGCGACCTGGATGCGAACCCGCGACCCTCAGATTACGAGTCGCACGCCTTAACACGCTTGGCCATGCCCGGCTAAACTACATATGACTCAGTAATAAGCTTTCGGAGACTTCCCATCTTACCATACAAAACTTTCCATAAAATTTCTCAAGCACTGCCATCTAAGTTTTCATAATGAATTCCATTGTAAAATGATCGTCAGGAAAGAACTGGTGACAATACTATTATTAAAAGAAGGCGACAAAACATGCAAATTAAGTTCGACAGTGGCTCGAACGAAACGGGGTGAAACACATAACCTGATGTCTTAATGGTCAGAGCACTCATCTCGAAATCTGAGATTCGCGGACTCGGATATCCATCACCGAATTTGTTCGCTTTTTCAGCCCTGAGGGCGTTTGACGGTCAATCCCATAATTTGTTGGTAAAATAGTTTGTTTGATGTTAATCATAAAGCTGCACAGTGAGCTATCTGTGCTCTGCTCATTATGGGTATCGAAACCCGGATTTTGTATTGTAAGTCTGTAGACATACCACTGTGCCACTGGGGAGCTGGTAAAAGAGTTCAAGAGTTGGCTGTAGTTGCTTTCTTCTAGTCTGTCATTACTAAGTTAGGAACAACTAACGCAGATAGTCTCCAAATAGCTTCGCGCGAAATAAAAGCAAAGAAGCTATAACCTAAAGAAAAGTTGACTTTAGGTGATGTAAGCAAATGTAAAAAGTCAGTTAGGAGTTTTTTAGTGTTCTTTGATTAATTTTTAAATACAGTGGATTCACTCCATGCCAAATAAAACGTACGAATAGAATCTGCCATCCTTGCAATAGAAAGGCTTACTTTGATCTTAGAATTTCTGGCAGCTCGTAGGTTTCAAGATCGTGCCATCGCATATATTATATTGCCTTATTTGTTTAAATTTATGAAAATATATCTCATTGAATACATTTAATTCTGTGCGGTGTCTTAAATATTTGTCCCCTGATAGTACAGCGGTATATCTCCGGATTTACAACGCTAAAGTAAGGGGTTCGATTCCCCTCGGTGGGCTCAGCAGATAGTTCAATGTAGCTTTGCTGTAAGAAAACAAACTTAATATTTTTGTCTCATGTGACAACTACACCAGCATGAAATATCTTTAAAGAATCCTAAGTCAGATAACTTGAAAGATTTATCCAGAAGTCTGCAATACATTTACAAATGTACTTGAGAAATATATAAATGTAATAAGTTCTTTAATAACTTCACCGAATGATTATTAATAACTGATTTGAGTAGCTACACCATTTGAATCTATTATTATTCAACTGCCAATGAAATATTTCATTAGATGGATAAGCGTGAATAACGAAGGGTGTTAAAAGTTTTCTTAAATAAAAATATTTTATCATAATTATACGTTTTGATAGCTTTTTTCGGAAATGGGTTGGTGAGGTTGTTTGGCTATGAAACCCATCCTAAGAGTTGACGTTTTTACGTAGAGGATGGAACAGTTGGCCAAGGTTCAGAGACGTATTCTGCTTGTTGGTATTTTTATTTGTTGTTGTTTCCTGGATAGTTATATGGTTAATGGAAAGCTCCTTATTATTCAATATTATACACAGAAATTTATATGCAAAAACGGCTCGTTTGGGCTGAGAAAACACTTTACATAGAAGAGCGAACAAGTGGGTTTCTCGTCATCACTGAATATTATACACAACTTGCTGAATGCGCATCTTTGCCAACCTCATGTTATATTTGTTAATTCACAAGCTATGTGCACAGGAAAATTTTCAAATGCATTATTCAAAAATACCACGGAGACATTGTTTACGATCTTATCTGCACACACAGTTGCTTCTATTGGTTAACAACAAGCTATGTGCACAGGAAAATTTTCAAATGCATTATTCAAAAATATCACAGAGATATTGTTTACGATCTTATCTGCACAGACAGTTGCTTCTATTGGTTAACAACAAGCGATGTACACAGGAAAATTTTCAAATGCATTATTCAAAAATATCACAGAGATATTGTTTACGATCTTATCTGCACAGACAGTTGCTTCTATTGGTTAACAACAAATCCTCAGTGGTATCCCAATTATTATCTTTGTCAGGATGAATAGAATGTTAGTGAGACTTTCAGTAACAGAATTAGTACTACCTTCATCAGGAACGTCATCTTGTCCATGTACGCCATTACCTTTACTGGATTACAGTGCAAAATTAATAGAATTATCCCATGTCTATTTTTTTTAAATTTAAATATGATCTTCAGCCGTTGTAAAGAAATTAGCATCGCTTTTAGGATTCTGTGATTAAGACATGATTACAAATAATCGTATGATCATAAGTTAGGTATTATATTTAATGTAATGTAAAATAAAGAAATAACAAAATCATATATCAGAATTTTACCGGAAACCATAATTGTAGTACTTATTATATCCTGTAATTTTAAACGGTTTCCTTAGTCTTAAAGATTTATCTCTTACGTATTCTCATACAGTTTATATACGTAGCATTATTTCAACAGGCTTTATTCTACTATAAGAAACAAAATATAGATAATTCTATGGTGGTAGAAAACTTCTGGTCATTGCTCAATATAACAGGTACCTCAAGAACAGTATCAGTGAAAAGAGATAGCATTCGACTTTGCCCAAAGATTGAATGTTAGCAATTATACACTGGAGCAATTGTTGGATAACTTATCCCCATAAGACTACTTCCTGGAAGTGATTTATGGTATTTCAGTCACAAGCAAAGCACTAGTACAGTTGTCCTTGTTTTGAAAGATGATGTTATGAGTGTGTTTATGTTGAGGTTTTGTGCCGACTTCAGGGCATCTGATTGGTTGGTGGAGTTGGTGGGATGAGGTGGGTTAAATCTCTGATCTTGGTAAAGATTTAGAAAATGGTGATTTTAGCATTCTTTCCCCATCAACACTTGGAAAACACCAAATCAGTGCGATAGGTTATCGTTGCATCTGTTGCTTATCCTTAAAAAGAAAAAGGAAACCATACAGTGTACGAGAAATGTCCATAAAAAAGATAAGTTTTAACTATAGGCTGAATACAGCGACGTTCTATCAGACCATTTGATAGTGTTCAGGTCACCCATATTATTACAACCTGGAATATTTGACTGAACTTTCTACGGAGGAGCTCGAAACATTTGCCCTTCATGTTGGTTACTGGATATAAAAGATCAGGAAATCCATGATGTGTACCCAGTTTGATGGAAGCTATATATATAGTCCAATCCAGAAGGTCTGGAGAAATTAGACCAACGCATTGGAAATATAGTACAAAGCTAAAGGGCCCGACATGGCCAGGTGGGTTAAGGCGGGTCGCGGGTTTGCATACCCGTTGCACCAAACATACTCGCCTTTTACGCCGTTATAATGTGACGGTTATTCCAACTATTCGATGGTAAAAGAGTAGCCCAAGAGTTGGCGGTGGGTGGTGATGGCTAGCTGTCTTCCCTCTAGTCTTACACTGCTAAATTTGGGACGGCTAGCGAAAATAGCCCTCGAGTAGATTTGCGCGATATTCAAAAACAAAGAAAAACAAAACAAAGCTAAAGTTCTTGTAAAGTTTCAAACTGTGGATTGGAAAGTAGCTAAATACGTTATATATTGGTAGAAATCAGTGTTATTTTAAAAAAGAGTATTATAATATTATATTAAACTGTCAATAAAAAGGCAAACAAGTTTCGAGGATATAATTAAATATTAGGTGTGTGTGTTTTTCTTATAACAAAGCCACCTCGGGTTATCTGGTGTGCCCACCGACAGGAATCGAACCGCTGATTTTAGGATTGTAAATCCGTAGACTTACCGCTGTACTAGTGGGAGGCTTAGCTATATACTCCTAAAAGTTATTACGAAACCCTTGGCTATTTATAATTAAACTGGTTAATTGGTGTGAAATTAACCTTCATTAACCTGCAAGTTACAATCCAGAACTTTACAATATTCACGTTTTATCTCGTGAATATTTTGTTTAGTTTTGATAACCTGGGAAAGGTTTTTACTAGCTAGGAGTATTTTATAATTCTGTGTAAAATAATGGAAGTTGCTATACGACTGTTAAAATCTTACTATATTTATGTAACTTGTATAATGAGTTGGAATATTAAGACTGCTAATAACAATCCATCATTTAACAAGTCCTATCGATGATGCTATTAGGCATATATACAACTGTAGGAATATGATATAATTCTTTGACGTTGGAATAGTGACCAATTTATTTATGTAATTTTAAATAGAAAAGAAAAGAAGGCTCTATTTTTGTACCTATTGCTTGTATTGGCATTCTCGCTTCCTGATCTCTCTTTCGTAATGATTCTTATCTATGGTATCAAATAGGTAAGACTTGGTCTTTCATATTTCAATAAACTCTGTAGTTTGTTTCTGTGTTGAAAATCCATTAGTACTTGTGACGGCCATTTTGTGGCTTGTTTTTGAATTTCGTGCAAAGCCACACAAGGGCTATCTGCACTAGCCGTCCCTAATTTAGCAGTGTAAGACTAGAGGTAAGGCAGCTAGTCATCTCCGCCAACCTTTGGGTTACATTTTTATCAACGAAAAGTGGGATTAACCATCACATTATAACGCCCTCACAACTGAAAGAGCAAGCCTGTTTGGTGGGACTCGGATTCGAACCCGTGACTCTTGCATTACGAATCGAGTGCCTTAACCACTTGGCCATCCCAGGCATTGTGAAAACATTTTTGGTGCAGGCAAAATCATTCACCAGTTATGAAGAAGCGTATTCATTAAACAACGTACAAAAGTAGGATTTAAAAAATGTGAAAGATTATTTCATTGAATATGTCATCTTAATGAAGTAGTAACATAAGCAGAAAGTGCAAACTGTGCCTTCTTGATGCTCTGTTGTGATTTATTGAAATTTATTATTATAAGCCAAGAAAATCGAAGAAAACAGCTTGTTAGAGACTGGTAGATTTTAAACATTAATGCTAATTGAAGGACCATAATAAACATCCCACGGTCAGCTCAAAATAACTAATTTACAAGTTGTTCAAAGACTTGGGATATACAGTTACTTCACTGCAGAAGTTAAGATCAGAAAGATATGACATTTTAGACGTATTTCAGGAAGAGAAGATAACCTTGATGTTTCGTTAGGTGAGGTACAATTTTAGAGAAGTATTTCCACAAAGGAAGGATAATTCGGTGGAAGTAGACCATTCGAAGATTGGTTGTGGGTCACAATGATGGTTTGTTTGTTTCTTTGTTTGTTGAATTTCGCGCAAAGATACACGAGGGGGTATCTGCACCAGTCGTCCCTAATTTTGCAGTGTAAGACTACAGGAAAGGCAGCTAGTCAAAACCACCCACCGCCAACTCCTAGGCTACTCTTTTACCTACAAATAATGAGATTGTTCGTTACATTAAAACGGACACACGGCTGAATGGGCGAACATGTTTGCTGTGACGAGGATTCGAACCCGCGATCCTCAAATTACGAGTCGACTGCGTTATCCATCTGGCCATGCCAGGCTGCCATATTGTGCTTAAAAAATCCTGAAACATTTTATTAGCGTTTAATCAGTGCTGCAAACTCAGTAAACTTTTACCACTTACCAAAAGCTAGAAACTTTTTAACATACATTGTTTATATTTGTTACCGAAACAAAATGTTCGTAACATATATAGTGTCTTCTGGGCATAACTCTTCTTTGTTACACAAAAATCAGCAAATGAACAAACAGGACTGAATCCACAACATTGTTTAGTGATGACAAAATCCATAATCTACCTTTTCTGATTATTCTAAAAGTCATAGACATATGATTCATCGTACATATTAACTTAAATCTTCAGTTACGTAGCGTAATAAGTTTATTTCTTATACTCACGTACAGTGTCGACATATATATAATATTTTAAACCATTAACGGGGAGCATGTTTTAACACATTACCTACAATGAATAAACAACTAGACTGATATTCTAACCTATAAAAGAACGCCAATAAGACTACTTGTCTAATTATAATGTGTGAGAGGCTTTGAATAACAGAAAGTTAAATGATAATATTATTTTTCTAGTGTTCAGGTTGTTTAGAAGCACTACTTAAAAACAGATAAAAAACTATTACGTGATATTTTTTCACACGTTTATTAACGCTAATAGTTGGTCATGCCAATAAAAGTAAAGAATTCACGTAAATCAACCTTCAGACTTCACGTAAGCCTAAAAGTGACTGTAATAATACATTTATCGCTGTTGTTTTTGTTATTTTTATATATCGTGTCACGATTATTCTTAAATATTTACGCTATGGAGCAACTGACATTAATTGCCGAAATATATATATTTTGTGTATGCTTAATATGAATATTGTCAATAATTCTGGAGATCTCACAAGGTAGATTTTTTTCACTATTTCTGGATCCAGACGCAAATTACCAGCTAGAGCGTATTACACCTAGAAACGAAGATCGCGGGTTCGAGACCTGATGCTACCAAATAAACTTTGCATTTTCAGCTGTGCATGCGTTATAAGATAAACATACAATTCCGTTATTATAATAAAGGTAGTTGTTTTATTTTTAATACGGTGTATCCCGTTGGATTGTTTCCTTACTTCTAATACACGGCTCAAAGTTAGCTTTGCCTGAATCATAGTTTGAGGCCAAACAGTTTCGTTCACTGTCTACATAAGATGTCTTTCAAATGAAAAAGCACGCATTGTGTGCGTACGTTTATTTTCAGGATTTATACAAACAACAATTGCCTCTAAATAACCTAATATTTCAAAGTAACAGGATTCATTTGTGTTGATCTGAGCTTAACCGAATTTTAAACGTAAAAGGTTCATTCGTTCGCTTCTTATTAATTAGAACAAATCTCCACAATGAACAACCTGTGCTGTGCCCATCATGTATAATGAAACCGTTTTTGTTTGTTTGTTTGTTTTTAGGAACTAAGCCCACAGCTACACAATAGGTTGTATGTGCTCTGCCCACTACGGGTATCGAAACCCAGTTTCTAGCGTTCTGAGTCCGCAGGCATACCTCTGTTCCACTGGGGGTAACTGTGTTTGTTTTGAATTTTACGCAAAGCTACACGAGGGCTAACTGTGCTACCCGTCCCTAATAAAGCAGTGATAGACAACAGGGAAGGCAGCTGGTTATCACCGTCAGCTCTTGGATTACTCTTTTACAAACGACTAGTGGGATTGACTGAAAATAATATCGCCCCGATGGTTGAATGGGCGAGAAGGTTTGGTATAATGGGGATTATAATCCGTGACTCGCAGACTGCAATTTGAGAGCCATAACCACCTGGTCGGGTGAAACCCAACCACACTTTTAGTGTTATAAAATCCCATGTTAACACTGGTATTGAAATCATCGCTATGACAGAATTCAATAAACGTTAAGGCATAATATCTTTCCTGCTTGGAAACATATATTTATCGGTAAGGCAGTAACACGAAGTACGTTCTGTTTAGAAGTCCAGAAATGTCAATGTTCATACAATTCACTGTTTACGTACACGTGGGTATAAAATCAGTCAAATTAATATGCATTCTAATTTAATTATGAAGATATTCTTCAAAGTTAGCTTGCTTGTAAAAATCATATTTTGATTCTAGCAAAATAAAGCTGAAAGAAATAAAATAAACATAAAAGCGATATAAGAATGTTCTTACAAAATGTGATAAAAGTCATCTGAAACACATTCTAATATTTGGTCAGGTGGTTAAGGCGTTCGACTCCTAATCCAAGAGTGGAGGGTTCGAGTCCCTATTACACCATACATGCTCGTCCCTTCAGGCGTGGGGGCGTTATAAAGTTACAATCAATCCCACTATTCCTCGGTAAAAGAGTAGCCCAAGAGTTGGCGGTGGGTGATGATGACTACCTGCCTTCCCTCTAGTATTACACTGTTAAATTAGAGACGGTTAGCGAAAATAGCCCTTGTGTAGCTTTGCGCGAAATTCATAAATAACTAATTGAAACTTCAAAAAAAATTGAAATCTAGTGAGTGTGTTTTCTTTTAGCAAAGCCACAACGGGCTATCTGCTGAGCCCACCGAGGGGAATCGAACACCTGATTTTAGCGTTGTAAATCCGTAGACTTACCGCTGTACTAGCGGGGGACCGAAAGATACTGAAAAGATGTTTTTTATAGTAGGTTGATGGTTTGCTGTATTTATCTTTCACTGCAATGTACATGAATTTAATTCAACAATATTTATGTCATCTTATACTTGTTCTTACTTTATTCGTTTCTTTTATTTTAAAGATGTCGCCACATTAACAGGTGTACACAACAGCTTCTAAAATATAAATGTCACTTTATATTTGTAGTAGAAATGCCTAGTTGCTGAAATAAAAGCTTACGAACTAATTAATTTCTGTAAAGTAGTGTTCACAAATCAAAGTTTAATGAAGTGTAAAATATGCAAAACTAAAATCAAGTTGTATTCATGTTGAGACAAGATTTACTCAGCAATTTGAAGTCGTGAATGCGTTATAATAATGACAGTCGGCCAGATCCTGTACTGTTCAATCACATAAGAGTATCCCAAGAGTCGGGAGTTATTGATCAGCTAGTTGTCTTCCACCTAGCGTATCAGTTTAAAGAATTAGGGACGTCTGTGCGCATACAAACCTTGTTTAGCTTTGCACCAAATTCTGAAATAAACAAACAATATTCATCAGATTATGCCAATCATCTTCTAATGAGTATGGTGTGATTTCATTATTTAGCACTGAAGATTTTGAATTTAAAAGTTTAAACACAAAGAAATTAGAATTTTGGAATATTAAAGCATTAATTCTTTTCAACAACACAGATATTCACACATGATTATAGGTCAACGTCCCGAAACTCTATGATTATCGGATTTGGATTCTTGCGCTTGTTTTTGTTTTTCGTGTCCCAAATCAACGACATCATTTTCAATGTGGATGGATATTCGATCACTAACTATTGACTTGATACTAACAAATATTGGGAATACTTTAATATTAACAGCATAGTATATCCGTAATATCTATATTTTATTGATTCTAGCCCCCCAGTGGCTCAGCGGTGTGTCTGTGGACTTACAACGCTAAAAACCGGGTTTTGATACCCGTGGTGGGCAGAGCACAAATAGCCCATTATGTAGTTTTGTTCTTAATTCAAAAACAACATTTATTGATTCTAAGGAATAAAATTGTAGGAATGAACTTCAAAAATATAAAAAAAATGGTTTTACCCCGCGGTCTTCCGCCAGCTATTTCATAGCGCAATATCTGTAGAACCTAATGTATTGAAGAATGAAGTAGAAAGGGGGGATTCGGTTCTGTTAAATCCAAAAAAAACAACAACAAAAAACACCAAAGTTTCGAAGACTTCCTATCGCCCAAATATCCACGTGGCAGCTTGGCAGGTGCAGTTCAAACTATCATCGCACCTATCGATTCCAGTTGGTAGCTGATTTAGCGACGTATAAGAAAAGTTGAGATGTACACATGGCCCAGGGTGCTACGTAGACTTTCTTGTTGACACGCACGAACTAACTTCTCTTTCAAGTGCCTGGTCGTGACAGTATCCTGGTTTGGGTGATTTGCTAGATCGGCCAATACAATACGAGCAGCCGCGAGGGCGGATTGATTGATTTGTGAGGGTTTAAGGTTAAGAAGACAGGTATTCTATTTTATCGTAGTGAAGGATAGAACATGAGAAGTTTTGTTTTTGGTGCCAGTTTGTTGGAAGATTAAAATGTTATAATAGACTCCATTAAAGTAATGAGACATAAGATAATATCAGATAACAGTGGACATCGTTGATAAGGCAGAAGTTTTCCAGCAGGTTCAGCCAATTAGAAGTAATAAGACACAAGATTACTGGCAAGACAAAATCTGAGCCAAGAAGAACCAATCAAACGTACAATTATATTAAGTAATAGTGGAAACCACAGGTATATAGCAAAAGCTATCCAACAGGCCGAGTCAACAAGTCGTAATTAAACATATTATAACATTAAATAATGTAATTATTTGTAAGAAAATAAAAGCTAAACTAATAGTAAATCATCAGACATACAAATTTATTAGGAAGTAGCAGTTGTCATAGGTATGGAAAAATATATTTATCAGGTCAAGCTAACTTGAAATAAACAGACATAAAGTAAAAACAGACAAATATAATGAAAAGCAATTGAAATAGTCATTAAGAACCGTACAATGAGGGTCCGTTTCTCCAGAGACATATGTAACATATACGGAATAATCATAAAAAATATACAAATCGAAGAAACTCTCTACTGAAAACTGAGCGGACCGTAAAAAGCGACTAAAAGTAAAAGTAAATCTAAAATTTGTCTCAGAAATATGTGTACAATAAAGATCATGGTGAAAGGAGCGCTACCTAGTGGGAGTGTTAAGCTTTTAACTTTGAAAGTTATGCCTACATCTTTTCTTCTCGTCTGTTTACCAAACAATTTAAATGCAACAATGCTATTATTATAACAGTGTTATTAAATACAAGAAAAAACTCGTTTACAAATACCACAGAGACGATCGTCTCGTAGCAGATTAATAGGTTTGGCTGAGGTTCATAAGACACAAGGTTCGAGCCGGGCAGAAGACGATGGGTACTACAATCTGGCTGCTCTTTCCGGTCAGCAACCTTAAATTAGGATCTTCACCTGGCTCACGTTTAGTAATAAAATATCACTGTTACACTTGTTTTTTTCAAGCGACGTTTGAAGTACTCATCTGATTCCTGCTGTTAATATAATGTTTGAACATGCTTATACGGGAAAATGTTTCAAATGTAACGTAGCCCGTTTGTGTGACAATAAATTATTTGTTTTAACCACGCGTGGAAGGCCAACACTGACACCAAGCCTTATTAAATATCGGATCCATTAAATAAGAAGCGTCAGGAGTAATTATAACAAAAGGAATGTTGCCAAACGGCTTATATCAATAGCGTTCCGACCACTAACATGTTTCTTTGATTACTTTACAACTACAAGGATTAAGTGGCAACTTATCATATATATGAAAGCAAAAAGGTACAGTAACCATAAGACACGTGTTCTGAACAGAGTGGAAATTTATTGACAATACACTGTTTAATTTCTTTAGTGGGTGTTGGTGTATAGGTGACGTGTAATTGATCTTACAACACGAATTGTTTCTTTAATTAATTAAAGCGTTATAGATTATTCACAAACCTTAACTGACAGCAAACCTGTTTTTATTTAAATCATTTCGGTGTAAAATACAATATCGTTAAACAAAATTATTTATATATGTATAAAATTAGAAAAATTAAGGTATGAATGTGTCAAAATATTAACAGTAAAATTCATATTTTATTATTATCATAATGTTTAGCCTTTTTAGTTATTAATCTTCAGCCGAAATGTTTGAATATTTTGTAACAAAATTGCCCCAGAAAAAGAAAGGAAAATTTTTCGAAAGCGCTTTGGCTATAGTGTTTTTATTTATTTCTATTGTATAAAACAAGATCATTGTTATTAAAATGGAATACAAACACATTTAGTGCTGTCTAACTGAGAAATGCGTATTATATTAAACATCAAAATATGTTACTTGTATAATCAGAGAGGTTCTGCGCATGTCGTGAACGATTTATTAGAACAGCAGGTAATTTTATTAGACACCTGTGAAAGAATGGAAATCAACATTTCAATTATCACACCAAAATCTTATCGAAACGCATTTAATATAACATTAAATTATTATAGATAATTTCTGTAACATTTATATCAGTGCATATTAAACTTTCGGTGCTCAGTTGATCCTCATCGTACTTTAATCGACTCCGCAAGGTGGCGTGGCGTACTGTCGATAACGTTATTAACGTAATCCAGCGTAATTTCATCTTAAATTGTCGTTAGAAGGTGCTGCAACTTAGGTACAGTGGTAAAAGCTCTGCCCAACACATTGCTGCTCATGCCAATCTTATAACGTCCTTCTTTTTGAGAAAACCCTTACAATACACGCACTGTGTGTGGGCAGTGGCATTTTCATCCTGGAACAAAGTTTTTGCCAAATCTAACCATAGCATATGGCAAAAATATCGTCTTTGGGTGATACCTGTAGGAGGTGCCATTGACGTTTCTCTGGAAGCTAGGAAGAGCAGTTTTTCCACCATGATGAATAGCTGCCCCAACGTGTACTGCACCATCTACTGTGTGCGCCCTGTGGGAAAGACAGTATTTCTGTTCTCTGAAAAGACGATGAGCAGAAATCATACCATGAACTTTTACAAGCCGGAAACAGGGTTCCCCTGTAAAGATGACATGTCACCAGTGTTATACTTGTAATTTGGTAAGATGTCTTATCCAACTGACACTATGAAGGAGGTGAATTCTGGTTAATATCGGTTTATAGGTAGCATATTTTACAAAATAACTTTTTTGGTCAGTCTCTTATTCACTTTTTTTTGTACCTGGAATGAATGTTATTTCTGTCCGAAATGTTACAATACTTCGTCCTTCATCGAAGCACGATAATCTCGACGTCTACCAGTAGACACTCCTGGAACAACGTCTCTTGCAGTCAGTCCAATGACGTTTCAAGATTCTGAATACAGTACACTGGGAGTAGTAGCTACTGTTCCGGTAATGTTCAGCTGCTTCATACCATTTTTGGACAGTCGAACAGTTTGACGCTATATAACTTCTGACACGAGACGAAACATATCTGTACCTAAGTGAAAATAAATTTTCCGAACAAATCGTTAATCAATTTCCTAAAATATTATACCAAAAGCACGTCCTTTTACACAAAACAGGTGTGTGTTTAACGAACAAAAAGACAAATTATATAGTTTGTTTGTTTGTTTTTAAATTTCGTGCAAAGCTGCTCGAGGGCTATCTGAGCTAGCCGTCCCTAATTTAGCAGTGAAAGACAAGAGGGAAGGCAGCTAGTCATCACCACCAACCGCCAACTCTTGGGGTACTCTTTTACCAACAAATAGTGGGATTGACCGCACATTATAACGCTCCCACGGCTGAAAGGGCGAGCATGTTTGGTGCGACAGGGATTCAACTCTGCGACCCTGAGATTACTTGTCGAACGCCTTAACCCACCTGGCCATGCCGGGGCCCAACGTATACAGACCAGAATAACAACTCGAATATGTTTGTCTGATCTAACGCTACCTTCTCTGTTACTGCTTGAGCATTTACTCAATAGCTACTCCGTATATCTAAACAATAACATCAATATATAATAGTATACAGTTATTTTGGCCAAGACTGTATTATAATAGATTCTTTGATTTTTTTTCGTCTGAGTAATTATTTCCTTATAGTAATGGTTTTGCCTTATGTAGTGTTTCTTTTCATCTTTGATAAACCATGTATTTTCGTAGAATGTTCTGTTCTTGTTTTCTATCATTGAGACTTTGGATGCATTTAGATGCTGTATGTTTGTGTCCTATACCTTACTAAAATGTTACGCATTAACTCTCTCCATCGTACTTGGATGTTGTACATTTGTTTTCTCTGCCGTACACGGACGTTTTACTCTTTGTTTTCCATGCCGTACATTTTGTTTTCTGTACCGTACTCAGATACCGTGCATTTGTTTTTATACCACACTAAGATGTTCTATGTTTGTTTATTGACAGCTTCTATTCAGTAAATTGTTTTTATTAAAATAGATTTTAAAGGCTTGCTGGCTTTATGAATCCGTTTATTAAGTGTTCCAGGAATTTTTAATTCTATCTCAGCAGAACGGTCAGTTTATCATTTACGTGTGATATAATTCACAGAATTTATTTTTGAATTTTCGATTTTTATAACATAAAGGGTTGTTCTTTATTGTTGTTTTTTCTGGGATTAAACTCTCGCTCTATGAATTGTACATTACAGTGAAGGTTTGTTTTGTTTCGTAAATTATCGTTTTCTCTCTTCAATGGTTAGTGTGTTTTTAATTTCGCGCATAGCTACACGAGAGTTATCTGCGTAGCCATCCATAATTTAGCAGTGTTAAACTAGAGGGAAGGCAGCTAGTCATCAACACATATCACCAACTCTTGGGCTACTCTTCTACCCACGAATAGTGGGATTGACCGTCACATTATAACGCCCCACGACTGAAAGGGCGAACATGTTTGATATTACAGGAATTCGAACCCGTAACCCTCGGACTATGAGTAGAGAGTTGTCTTAACCACCTGACCGTGCCGGGCTCTCTCTTTATTGATTCCGTTTTTATTGATACATAATTCTTCATTCTACTTCTGGAGGGAAAGCGAAGTGTAGCTTTGACGTTAATTGTTAGTTTGATGCTACTTAAATTATTTTATGTCGTACGACTGTCAATAAAACTGAACGACAGTGTGTGTAAGAATAGTAAAGATTTATTAGCTGTTAAATATGTTGAATTAAATTCGTCAAGGAATGAAGTGTGTTAAGAAATTCATGGCAATTTATGAGTAGGTCTAAACCTGAATTTCATATCCCAAATATATTTTCTATAAAATAGTATAAAATTGTTAGGTATATACTAATTCTTATAGTTCTCAAAATCTTAGCTCAGAATTAAACCAAACAGGTGTAATAGAAATAATGTGTTTATTAATTCACAAATATTAAAGACATAAATTGAAAACCTCATATTACAAAATTTATTCAACGACACAGCAAAAAAACAACAGAGCATTTATCCATTTCTCTGTGCTGTATAACAATTAAGCCCTATATTTGTAATCCTAATTGTCTACGTGTAATGCTACTAGAATTTTGTTTTAATAAGATATTTTTCCTATTAATTTATGCTGAACTATAAAACACTGTGCAATATATCTCCAATCATTTCCAGAATTTACCCTTTCACTTTACCCTTCACATTCTCAAAATTTTAACAAAATCGACAACTCGTTTTATACTACAGGTGTGAGTTTGTGCCTAAATTATGAAGTGATTTGGTTAAAAAAAAAACTAAGCTAAGATTGCTCTTGCAAATAACGAACAATTAGGTTCTACAGTGTAGATGATGACTAAACCTAATGTTTTACAGTTCTTTAACACAGATCCGGAACCACCTGGTGATAAAGCCGACAAATCGTTTTGAACAAAAACAATGCGTAACTTATTAAACAGCAATAGAAGTTCTCAGCGTTAGTGTTTTGAATTTGAAAAAAAATCTACATGCAGGCTTAAAATACATCTTAATTGAATCCCATAGTAACATTTATGGCTTGGTTAAAGGTATTTTTTTCATAAGAAGGCTTATTTACCAATGTTGCTAATTACCAAATACATAGAATGTTACGGAAACTTACACTTAATTATATGGGGATGTTCTTCTCATGGTTATGTTTGTTTGTTTTTTTACAATTTCGCGCAAAGCTACTCGAGGGCTATCTGCGCTAGCCATCCCTATGTAAGCAGTGTAAGACAAGAGGGAAGGCAGCTAGTCATCACCACCCTCTGCCAACGCTTGGGCTACTCTTTTACCAATGATTGACCGTCACGTTATAACGCTTCCAAGACTAAAAGGGCGAGCATGTTTGGTGTGATGAGGATTCGAACCAGCGATCCTTAGATTACGAGTCGAGTGCCTTAATCACCTGGCCATGCCGGGCCCATAATTATGTATAATCCGATTTATGATGATAAGTAGTAATCCATATTCCATCAAAATATTCTTAGTAATACCGAGTTTCCTTATTAATAAATTATGTTAGCATGAGACGTTATCACTACTATTGCAGAGTCGATTCTAATTAGCTTACCAAAGAAAGCATTCCTCGTTAGGATTGTTTTCTGTCATTTATGTGTGTTATTTACTAGAGTGATAATAGTTGTGTTTCCCGTATTAATTTCTAGAATTACACAAGGCCATCTGGTGTGAAAATTGATCTTGTAGTTTTGTTAATACTGTGGCTGTTATTTCTTTTTGTTCAATTATTTTATTTTTATTTTTAGGCTTATCATTATATGAGAATACTCCATTTTAGACCGGTATTACTCCAATTACAAACCACACTCTAGAAACAATAAACCTGTGGTACTTCTGTAGAAAGAGAGCTTTATAAACAACATTTGAGGCAAAATTTTAATTTATTCAAAGGCATTATATTATTAACTTTTATTTGGTAGCTAAATTGCGCAGTAGATGTATAATCAATAGAAACATTTTTATCCAGTTCATCTTTTTACGTAGTGAGTAAGCCTTAGACATGTCTAATAATCTTGGTAAAGCAACTGCAGGCAACCGATCACAAACCAGCGAAGTAAGCAACAAAGACTAGTGTTTGAACTGAACGCACTGAATGTGGATTGTTAACACTGACTTTTTTATATTCAATATAATGAGGAAAAAATGAAGTGAACTGAACATACTGACTTTGAGCCTAAGGCACAATTTAAAACAAACGTTGAAAAAGAACAAAAACATTTTGCAGGTTGATTAAATGAATTGAAGGGTTGTTTGTAATTAAGCACAAAGCTACACAATGGGCTGTCTGTGCACTACGGGTAACGAAACCCAGATTCTAGCGTTGTAAGTTCCCAGAGATACCCCTGTCATTGGGGGGGGCCAATTGAAGAGTAAGTTGATATATGATTTAGAGTTAAAACTCACAATACAAACTATTAATAAACAATGAAAGAGAATATTTTATTATTAAACTGTCCTTCAGTCAAAAGATTAAATTTTAAGTGTATTTTTAATAAAAAAGAAGTGATTCATTCACTGAATACAGATGATTAACCAGTATTTGTATTATTATTAGCCGTATACAACTGATGAAATATGGATATCCTCAAGTTTAGAGGACATAATGTAAGCTGAATAAACTTGTTTGAAAACGTTCAATTTACTAAATCATTGATTTCGGTAACTGCAAACATACTCATTTTATTGCTCAGAATTTCTGGTCTCACTTCGCACATTAAATGCCATACTACTGACTCTACTGACACATCAGTACGTAGTCTAGCAACAAATATATATACTCTGCAAAAAAAGAAACGCAAAAGGCAAAATTTGAGACAAATTGTTAACAAGATTATTCCGGGTAGTTCTGTATGACATGTGTGAAACTTTGCACATTCACTGCTGAACATCCAAAGTCTGCAAAGGTGAAGTCCACGCTCACTAGTTGAAGTTTAACGTTACTCAACGTCAATAACGAGTATGCCCCCTGTGAGCATCAATAACTGCTTGCATCTCCTGCCTATGGAAGCGATGAGATGACGAATCACATCCTGTGGAATGGTTATCCACTCAGCCTGCAAAGTTGCTGCAAGCTGAGGTAGAGTCTGTGGTTGAGGTTGTCGCTGTCGCAGACGTCGGTCCAACTTGTCCCAAAGATGTTCGATGGGGTTTAAATCTGGTGATCTGGAGGGCCAGGGAAGAACGTTGATGTTGTGGCAGAAGACAGTGGTGAGCCGGGCTGTGTGAGGACGGGCGTTGTCATGTTGAAAAACGTCGTTGACGTTCACCATGATGGGTTGCACATGGGGCCTAACAATCTCGTCGACGTATCGTTGAGCCGTAAGATTCCCTCGAATGTGCAAAAGGTCTGTTCTGACATTGTAGGCGATGACAGCCCACATCATGACACTGCCACCACCAAATCTGTCAACTTCCTGCACACAGTTTGCTGCAAAACGTTCACCTCGGCGACAGTAAACACGGATCCTTCCATCCTGCCTACGAAGCATAAAACGTGATTTATCGCTGAACCAAACATGCCTCCATCGTCGATGAGGCCATACCCGATGTGCCCGAGTCCACTGCAGCCGTGCTTGACGATGTTGCTGGGTGAGGATGACGCCTCTGACTGGACGCCGAGGTCGGATTCCTGCATCTCGTAGACGGTTGCGTACGGTCTGATCGGAATCCTACGCAGCCCTGGTATGGTTGAGGCAGTAGACGTCGCAGTGGTGGTCCTTTCCCGAAGGTGACGTAACCGGATGTAGCGATCTTGTGCGGGCGTGGTCACACGAGGTCTGCCAGATCGTGGACGGTCACGAGTTGATCCATGTTGTTGGTGACGATTCCATAGCCTTGTGATGGTGCTTTGGTGGACATTCACAGCTCTGGCAACATCTGATCGAGATTCGCCTGCTTCCAAGCGACCAATGGCGTTGTTGCGTTGTGCTTCAGTCAGTCTTGGCGTAACTGTATTGTGTGTCGGTGGCTTAACACTGAGCTATGGAAACCGAGAACCCGTCACTTTTTATAGGGATTTTGCACATGTTGCACTTGCAGAACATGCAGATCTCTCAAACAAGTTTATTGGACACGCATGCGTTTTGGCGAAAAATCCGATGTTTTCCTCCGTTTTCAAAGTGCACAACTTTTATTGTCATTTCGGTCTGACAATCAGTGCCTTAACACGTGTAACATCACATACTCTGAGCTTGTAACGTTATTACATATATTTCTCTTTAAAATAAAAAATATCCCTTTTGCGTTTCTTTTTTTAAAGAGTATAGTAGTATTTATCTTACCATTTTAAACAAATGTTAAATATATATCCACTAGGAACTGTACTATTTCTGTTTCCACATGTACTTAGTTATACTCAAGTGACACTCTCTGTAGATGCGTGTAATAATATGAAAAAAAAATCGTACAGATTACACATTATTTGTTTGAAATGTAATTATATATGTAAAAAAGCAAATAAACCTATTTCCATACATTACTGAACGTGAATTGAAACAACAGTGAAATGCCAAATTGTATCAATATTAATAAATTACCCCCCCCAATGGTTCAGCGGTAAGTCATTAGGCTAAAAGTCGGGTTTCGAAACCCGTAATGGCCAGAGCAGAGAAAGTTCCTCGTGTAGCTTTATGCTTAACGACACCTACTACAGGAAAATACAGTGTATTTTTAAGGACCAGCTACAGCAAAATACAGTATATTTTTAAGGACCAACTACAGCAAAATACAGTGTATTTTTAAGGACCAGTTACAGCAAAATACAGTGTATTTGTTAAGGACCAGCTACAGCAAAATACAGTGTATTTTTAAGGATTAACTACAGCAAAATACAGTGTATTTGTTAAGAACCAGCTACAGCAAAATACAGTGTATTTTTAAGGATTAACTACAGCAAAATACAGTGTATTTGTTAAGAACCAGCTACAGCAAAATACAGTGCATGTTAAGGCCAAACTGTCGTTTTCAAGTGAATAACATGAGAAAGTGGATTAATCAATTCATTCATCTTTTTAATTAATCTATAAATAAAAAAGGAAATTTTAATGATTAGATTTAACCAGAATTTTTAAAAGTAATTATGGAAAACAAAAAAAACTATCAAACCTCCTTTACAATACACAACTAAAATTTATTAAAGGGAAAATCGGTGACAATTGACAGATGACAGAAATCATTCAGTTTCCAAGGTTTGAATACGTGTATCTTACAAATAATAGAATCTTACCTATTTCTGAAATGCTTTTCAACTCTATTTATCCACAGAAGAAGAGACCTTTTAAAAAATAAACAGAGAATACAAGATGAGGTAAGTTAATTCGCTTGTTTTTATACCCCCTCCAGTGACACAGCGGCATGTCTTCCGGACTTACGACGTTAAAAAAAAAAAACGAGTTTCGTGGTGGGCAGAGCACGATAGCACAATATGTAGCTTTGTGCTTAACTAGAAACAAACCTATTTGTTTTTAAAAGTTTTTAAAAAACAAAGATATAATAATGTTCCTGTTATTTTATGTTACGGTAGGAACATTGGGATATATTTTATTTTTTGCAATATTTATTTAGTTTAAACTCACATCACAGTCTGATTAGTGTTACCGAAAATATCTGCTATCTACAATACTGTAAGCAGAATTAAAAGTATAATAATAATACGTTTTATAAATACCCAGGAAAACCATACTAGGAATAATTTATTTTGGATACACATAAAAACATACTGTGTCTTCTGTTGTTTTAGTTTCAGTTCGAGTATCCCTTCACATTCTTACTCTCAGGGTTTCTTCTTCTCCTTGCAGTCGTATAGTTAATGATCTGCTGCAGTCAGTACTGAGACCCTCGAGAGGAAAGTTAGCTCAATCGATGTAAGAAATTTTAGATTCTTCTAAAGCATACATAGCCTAGTAACAAGCAGAACACGCACTGATCTGTGACACTTAAGCAGTGCACTTTATCACAATGGTTTCTTGAACATGTAAAACAAAATCAAGTCGTATGTGAAAAAACTGATTTTCCTCGATATTTATTATAATTCTTTATTTGTTGTTAATGAGAGTTTCCAACCTTTTCTAGGTAACTGTGCTTCTTTCGTTAATAAACTTGTAGAATATTAGTGATGAAATTATGTTAAACAACATTGTATTTAAGGATATAATTTGTTAATTAGAACACGTGCCCATGTATCTCAAGACATCCTTACTAGCTTAACTTAGTAAGTTTTGAACCTTCACATTAATCAGACATATTATTGAGATCTTGCATTTATTGTTTTTGTTATTATGTATCTTATCCACGTGTTCCGTTTATCTTGCATTCCTTTTTATATCTCTGTTAATTACCTCTCTACAATTGTTCTTTCTAGGACTGTTTTCGGTGTTCGTTTTTTATCACGTCACAGTTTCTTTCTTGTTCACAACAACTCAGGTTTACAACCTTGCTCCATTGACTATCAACAGCTTCCCGCCAATCTAAACAGAACTAGTAGTTTCCAACTGGGTTCCAAGCTCAGCTTGGTTTTTCTCTTCAACCTTTTAGCACGCGCTCTCTTCTTAAAGTTAGCATTTTTATTTTTACTTCTTCACAAGAAAACTAAAACTATTTGCCTTTTTTTCAAGCTTTCTGTTAACAAGTGTACACTGACCTAAGATATCTTTGTTACGTGTGAATGTTTACACGTTGAGTGTTTTTGTATATTGTTGACACTAATCTTTCTCCAGATAACATTCTACTTTTTTTTTGATGCTGGTTTCAACGTTGTTCTTTTTTTCAAAATTTCTTTGTTAAATTTACATTCAATCAGAGTCAAACTATGTCTCTTGTAGTCTCTTTTTGTTCTTTCTTAATACAAGGCCAAGAAACCACATGTTAAATCTTCTATTGATTCACTTAGAACTGCAAAAAACTTCATTCCTTCACACACCAATCGATTCAACTAGACGTAAACTCTTTAAGCCAAGTTTCTTTACCTCAAATCCAACGTGGTTAGCTCATCTACGACATTTTAATATTCTTTCAGAACACGTTTTTGTATGTCTTTCGATCATGCTTCTACTCAAATGTATTTTTTTTTCTTGTCTATGTATCTTCTCAAATTTACCTCATTTGATCTTCATTGTGTCTTTTATATTCAGATAATGGCGATGTTTACATGGACTACAATACATTGACCGCACGTCACCATGAACTACAAGACATATCTTCAAAATTCTAATGCTAATCAGTGCATGGACAACATTTTGTTGTTCTTTTTGTCAGTTTCTGAATCAGTTCGTCGAATTCCATTTCTTAAGAAGGTTAATTTCTTTGGTAACTGATATTATATTTGTTTTTGTTCCTGTCCCTCTGGGCCCGGCATGGCCAAGCGTGTTAAGGCGTTCGACTCGGAATCTGAGGGTCGCAGGTTCGAATCCCGGTCGCACGAGAACACGTTCGCCCTTTCAGCTTTGGGGGCGTTATAATGTGGCTATTCGTTGGTAAAAGAGTAGCCCAAGAGTTGGCGGTAGGTGGTGATGACTAGATGCTTTCCCTCTATCTTACACTGCTAAATTAGGAACGGCTAGCACAGATAGCCCTCGAGTAGCTTTGTGCGAAATTCAAAACAAACAAACAAACCTGTTCCTCTATGTCATCTTCCAATTAACTTCCTACCAACTGCACTTTCCAGCTGGATTTATAAGCGTTTCTCGCTGTTGTTTCTGTTGCTGCTGGCTCAACTAGAGCTCTTTATTCTTATTTTATCTTTTTATATCAGATTTATTCTCTACTTAATTTACTTTTATCCTTTTCAGGCGATATTTTTAAATTCAAGTGTATCAATATCCATGATTTGTTAAGTTGTTCTATTTTAATCATTTTTAATATACTTAATTTTCCCGCCTGATTGAACGAAGAAGACTGTTGCCTTTAAACACTCTTAGACTCATCCCAACAACCCATTTTTTTAATAATATGTTTCTTTAGGTCATTCTGAATAATATATAACAGATATGCCTATCGACCTCGTTTGTGTCAAGTATTTTAAAACAATTCGTTTTTTGTTATCCCAAAAGCAAAACTTCAACAATTTATTAATACAAAAAACAACAACTGGAAATTAGAAAAATATATAAATGAAAAGGCACTAAGAGGATGGTGTTTGTAAAGTAGCCATTCGAAATAGTATTTAGAATACGAACGATATTCGTAAGTTAAAAGCGAACTATTTCATCTATTGTAACATTTAGAAAAGAAAAAACTCTGTTCAAACAGCCCAAATTCTCTCATTACAATCGCATTCATAGCTCTATATTATTGTATCTATTCTTCTTCTATAGCTTTTGATATTTAATGTTAATTTATTAATCATCTTCAAACATATTACACAGATGTATCGATATATCATGATGTACTGTCCGATAATGCTTTTCTGTTAACAGCTAGTTCGAATATCCAATTATACTGCTAGAAACCAGATCTCGATACCCGTGGTGGGCAGAGCACAGATAACCCTTTGTTTAGCTTTGTGCATAATAAAACAAACAAACAAATGGAATATCCATAACGGGCCCGGCATGGCGAAGTGTGTTAAGGCGTGCGGGTTCTCATCCCCGTCGCGCCAAACATGCTCGCCCTTTCAACAGTGGGGGCGTTATAATGTGACGGTCAATCCCACTATTCGTTGGTAAAAGAGTAGCCCAAGAGTAGGCCGTGGATGGTGATGACTAGCTGCCTTCCCTAGTCTTACACTGCTAAATTAGGGACGGCTAGCGCAGATAGCCCTTGAGTAGCTTTTTGCGAAATTCAAAACAAACAAACAATATCCATAACATTGTATTTGGCATTGTGATAAATATTAAGTAAACTGCAGCGTTATTATTATTTTGTTTTTAGATTTGTTCCAGTAGTAAATTTTATCACTAGTAATTAATTATTTCCCGCCCCTCAAACAGTGGCTCAGCGATTGCTTGATGGCTTATTACATTAAAACTATACACTCAATCTTCTAGTTGCAAGTAACACTTTGAGTAGCTTTGCGTTTAAGAACAAACAAATTTTATTTAAAAATATAGCTGAAAAAAAGTGTCAAAATATTCGAATAGGATAATAAATCACATGACTTTCTCTTATAGAAAGTGTGGTCAAGTGCTGTAATGAATGTTTACAATAATTTTATTTGCACACGCAAAAATCTGTTTTATACACAACAGCGCCACCTAAGCCAAAATGTAAATGTCTGCCATTTCTTTATGTTTATCTAATTCACCTACAATAATTGATGCTACACAATTTTCTGTGCATTTTAACGAGATACTACGCGAATACTGACTGATATTAACAGTGAGTTCTGGCCACCCATCTTTCGCGAGAGATCTGTTTACCAATTGGTTAAGTATTGCCATCTAGTGTTAATCATCAAATTCATTGTTTTCTTTTTTATATTTAAAAGGTTCAATAATTTAATTCAAAACTTAATGTTGTACTTGAAATTTATTTCTTAAATATCATATTGTTTTTATTTAAGACTTTCTAGAAAACGTAACTTATTTTCACACTTCATTGGATTTCAATATTGTATTGTATATTTGAGTATTTTCTTAAAACTTTGTTGCACTATTTTATACCTCGTAATTCTATCGAATCCATCTGTTATTATGTTATGTACTCTCCTTGTTTCAATACAACATATTAAATTTTATCAAATTACCACTTGAAACTAAGTTAGAAATAGTGTCTGTAAAAAATATTTTAATGTGTGATAAAGCTACTCTTAACATTTAGATTCTTTTTTTCTAGATTTTAGAACGATATCTGTATCTTTAGCTGCACCTTAAGCTGTGTTGCCTTTTATATAGTCGGTTTTTTTACTTTTGCTAAGTGAAGTTATTTTAACGAGCAAAAACTTTAATACTTAAAAAATACAATTTGTCGTGATTCTATAAAACGTTCATAGAAATTGTAAAAGCCTAAATAATAAATAATTTTAATTTTAGTCATAGAATTACCAATTCTGAAGTTTAAACTAGAAGCTAAACACATTTTACTTGTTGGTGAGTGACTCTGATCTCGAAATATTTTGCGTAGGTATGGATATAAAGTCACAGAAGATACAGCTCAATTGTATGATTCTAACGATTCGTGAAATTGTCATTGACTGTCACTTCTGTCAACCATCATATATTTGTTCATTAACACAAAACATTCTGTAATTTGTTTGCACAGATGTATAATTCACGCACATGTACGTAAGAATGGAGCAACTTCTCTTTAAGTTTGTAAAATAATGGAGATCACAGTGTGTTAAATATATTTGTTTATTCTCATACAGTGAAATAATAAGGATAATGTTTTTAAACATTCGTAAATTACTAGATGAAGCAGGTTCACGTTAATTTTCAGAACATTTAATTCATAGACAATTTTACATCTTGCAAATATTTCACAATAATTTTCTAATTGTTTTAAATTTTAATTTTAGCCTAGTTTTATCGTCGAGTTTCTGTATGATACTTTTTAATTTACTTTTCTTATGTTAACAAACTAAGTGTGTTTTATTACATTTATCTGAACAATTTATTTTATTTATCATAACAATAATTATTGGATGAATATATTTATAACCAAATATTTTAACACACTAACTACCTAATTTTTTGTTACCAAAACCAGGATGCAGAGACAGTGTTTTTTTACATGTGGATATTTTGTGCTTCAAGATAATTTTAAAAATGCTAAAAAATAATGGTATATCTAATATTATTGATTTTTTCCCATAAAATCAGTATTATCCATGTTTTGACTGAATCTTTTTTTAAAACAATGACTTTATTGTAGCCCGGTGGCAAGTTTTTCAAATTCGTCAATTAATATTTTGCACTACATCTATTGAGTATAATATATTTCTTAACATTAAATTTCAAATTTGAATAATTTTTTAACTTTAAAGTGGTGAAAGAAAAACATGCTATATCTTTGAATGTGTTTTAAAAACACTCAAATTTCTATAGAGTCCTTCAAGAATATTCTTAAAATCTGAACAGCTGACTGAACTCTCCATTTTATCTTAACTAATTATTTATGTAGTTCCGAAACGGACTATTTGGTGTCGCCTTATATGTGAAGTATTCAAACTCGACTCATGTAATACTAATTGTAATATACTACAGTTTGACTTTATGGTTTACATAATGAACCGAAATATCTTGTTGTACAAGTAATTTGGAATTAGTATTATGTAAAGAAACAATAGTGAAAACTCAATTTTGCATTCTGATGATGTTATTACTTCTGGAATGAGCTATGGACTCCCAACTATCATATATATGTCATATCTAATGCCATTTGAGAAAAAAAACTCTGTATATAATAAAGACCTAGTGTTTCCCAGTTCAAAGTGATTTTTTTACAGAAAATCACACGAGTTGTGATGTTCTAATGGATTTTACGAAAAAAACGAAATGTAATACTTGTTGATATTTATCTACTTAGTTAATTTAATATAAAACCTGAAGAGTTTGCGCATATGAAACAGACTTTTATCTACGGTAAGTTGTTCATTTAGAGAAAAATAACAACAAAAACACTTTTGACAAAGTTTAATATCAGTGTTACAATATTTATTGGAGCAAAGTAATATCGTACACAGTGCAGTAACTATATGATAATATCATACATGGGATAAAATCAGGGCTATATAGACCACGATAGACCAATTACTGTCTCACTATTTATCTTTCATTTGGACACCATAATATCTAATGTTTGAATGGTTTAGGATAATATAGAAAATAGTTCTCTGCGTATTTTGTGAGCTAAACTATAATTTATAATAGCTTGAGTGAATTAGTGAATTACGAAACATTACAGTTAATTAATGTGATACATATAATATTAATGTAGAATTTGAACTTTTTATGTATAAATAACCTTGGGAGCCATTTCAGAACGATATAGATCCCAAGCTAAATTATTTATGAATAGGAATTACAGTGCATAGAATAAGTCTAGTTTAAATGTTTTATGTTACCTTAGCACAAAACACAGAGTTTAATCATCTGTATAGATTGCAAGTTTAACTATTCTATGAATATTCCTGAAATACTTTACTCAAGTTACTCAGTTTTTAAAATATGAATTATTAATTTTACTCATTAATATTTGTGTTATTATTGTTATTGAAGACGGACAATAGTGTTGACTCTAAATAACAAAGCAGGAATTTATATCGTGTTATGAACTGTAGTAGTATATTTATATAAGTTGAGAAATTACGACATTCATGACCAGCCTCTGTGATGCCCCTTTGGATTTACAATGATAAAATCAGGGGTTCCATTCCCCTTGATGGACATAGTACATCGCCCTATGTGGCTTTGCTATTACAAAAACACACACACGGCCTCTGTGACACATCGTGTAACTAACTCTCTTCTGGCACCACTATGTGGAACAACGACGTCACATGAATTCCCAGTCTGAAAGGATATCACCAGCTGGGTGAATCCCCTTTTTTTTCCATTGAGATCGCTCGTTTGTCTCAGGTTTTGTTCCCTGACTACTAGGTTGTTAAGAAACATTGTTCAGATGACCTCACGTAAAAAGATTGAAGTTTTTGAATTATAAGACCATTGGGATAGACATTTGTAAAATTGAAATAATTGCAGAAATCATATATTGTTGGTATCCATAAAGAAAAAAATATGTTAGAGTAACAACATAAATTGTTGAAGAAGAATGTAAGTTGTAGTTGATTCTGCCAAACCAGTGAAGATGAAATCTACGCTTCTGGCTGTTGAGAAAATCCTTCACGTTAAGCATGAGCAAGGAAAAGATACCATTAGGAATATATGTTCAGTTAAAATGTAAGTAATAATTCATAACTCCCTTGCTTTTCAAGTTATTGGACTGGTTATTCTCTTTTTCATTGTATGCACATTATTTTCGTTATGTATTTTGCCATTCATTTATGAGTCAAAATCAACTGTCGGACATGCAACTGTTTAACGTAAGAAAATAATGTTTCCTTATCTTGATGTCATATGAACTGAGAGGCCTAAGGAACAGTTTTATACAAGTATACTGCAAGAAACCGGGTTTTCATATCTGTGATTGACAGAGCACAGACAGTTAAGATACTTGCATCTTTCTTTGATGTCACTTTCCCTTGCTGCTTGTGACTGCTGTACTACACGAAAATGTTGCTCAAAAGGTGCCCACGCCAAGATGCTGGCCTTGTGTACTGCTGGCTTTGTATGCTCTCTAAATGAATCAAGAGCTCTTTTCCAACAATACATTAATGTTAAATTAATGAATTAATGAATTTAAAATGTTCAGACACACATTCAAATGCTGAAATGAGAGTTTTTTTTTGTTCGACCCTAATTGCTCATAAGGTAATTTGCTACACTAACTTTGGTTCCATGATATATTATGTATTATATTTTATTTCGGACGAGTCTCTGATTTATTGTGTTACGTGTGTTAACGTATTACTATTTTAAATAATCGGAAATTTGAATCTGAATAAAGAAGTTAATTATATATTGAAATGTATCAAATTTATGTTATTTGCCAACAAGAATGATACACACAATTTCTTTCTTTTTTAACACAAATATATTTTAATATACAAATATAAAAAACAATGCAATATCTAATAAGGGTTATTAATAATAGCTATTAAAATAATTATTTCTACGCAAGAGGTTTACAAACTTACAAACTGTACTGAATCTTTTACCTGGTCTAGAACTGAATATTTTATCGACTATCCAGGTCCAAAACGAGCAAATTAATTCTGAGTTTATATCATTACACTTCGCTTTAGCTAACGACGTCTTTCTTGGCTAGCCTCACACCGCTGACTTTCACGGCAATGATATTTAATGTCCACGTAGAAATTTTAACGTCTGAAGTAATTCACTGAAGTTGAATAGTTTGTAATGTTCGAACTCTATAAAAGTTCCTAGTCCAGCTTAATTGTTTTCCGATTAATAAACATTAATCACAATTACATTTTCAGAGGCCTATAGCATAATGACAGTAGCTGACCATCAATAATCTTTTTCCGGCGTGTCCGTTTTTATATACCAATCACGTGAATTTCTAGAATTTTCGACTATGTTCTAACGCGTTTTCATAAACAAATGTTGTTGAATGTCACTTTCAAGAATCCTCTGCAAGTTTCGAAATCAGGCGGGACTTGCGCAATACACAGTCAAAAATTTACGTCACATGCAAAATAAAAATATACAGAAAGAAGCATAGGCACTAAAATAAATGTATAATGGTAAATCCGTTACAAGAATATTTTCTATATTTTCGAAACGAGAAGCCTCACTTCCTTCACTAAAATCCACTGATATGGTAAAACCTGATGCGCCTGTTTCATTTCTGGAGTCATGGACTCTTCAGTCTGTGTGATCTACTGCTTCTCTACCTTCCTTGCATCGTTACGTTTCAAAAACTGCCTGATATCTATTCCCTGCGAATAAGAAGAATTTTGTGCTAAACAACAGACATTCTGACAGACAATATGTTGATCTTTTCCAACCCTCTTTTGTATTTAGATAAAAGTGTTTTTATTTTGAAAGCAGTTCATAATAATAATAAAAAATCTAGGCCTATCAATAACATACGTGTATATGTATTAAATTATTTTAAGTAATCCATTAGGCCTACTGTATATCGTTATCAGAATGTAGAAGCAACGCCAAATCACTAATTTTTTCTGTGTTGTAATCAATTAATTATTTTTCTGATAGAAAATAACCTCAATTCTGAATTTGTTGTCTAGAAATTTTCTGATCTGAAATGTATAAACCTCAGAGACGATTAGACACACTAACATTACATATTTTACAGACGTTTTTGATCAAGTTGGAATTTTAACTTTATAACTTGATAACAATGTTACTGAATTCTCAGCTATCAAGTCCGACTTACATAGTGTACTTTTGAATTATGATTTTGTTGTTATATTTTGTTTATTTCCCAGTAAACCACATTTTTAAAACTGAATCACACTCTATAATGGTGAGTTTATTAATAACAAGATAAATTAAAAATATATAATTTAAAAACTTACAAACAGCGATCATATAAAAGTGAGGGAAAAGGCTGGAGATGCTGTAGATATTAGTTACCCAAACTACAAATGCCTATTCTGGCTCCATATTGTTATCTAGAATTATATTTGGTGGAGTTTTCTTTGTTGGATTCTTTATTCTCAAGTATAGACAAAGGACTACTTGATATGCTATGTTACATTATATGTTGTAATGATAGATAACATAGCTAGTAACTTGCTGATACGGTTCATGATGATTTACTGCATCTATAAACTATTTGATAGCATTAGTTCGAGATATAAAATGTGAAGCTGCAGCTGGAGATTTATTTTTGAGAATATAGTGAGCATTTATAGTTTTTATGTAACAAAATTATTTATTCTTAAAATTAATAGCAAAAAGAAAATATACGTTTAGACAAAAACACAGACCGAGTAAGCGCAAAAAATTTACCAGTAGAAAAGCAGCCTTTTTAAATAAAACGTACACGTCAAAAACATTGATTTAAATATAAATATGTGTCTTTTAAAGAATGTGTATAATAAAATTTTATATTACGTGTATTGATATATTTTTCTTTCACTTCATAAATAATATGGGGATCGAGTCTTTAAAGACACTGATTGTATAATGTACAAAGTACTGAGTATCTACACGTTATAATCATCTAATGTTTCTTTTTCATCAGCTGATTGTTCCTGTTTCATCCAGTACTTAAGTTTTTAAATAAACACCAGATGTTTCTATGAAAGCTAACTTCAAGGGGTAATGATAACATCGTTTACACAATAATTATGTTGTTTTTAAGCTTATGTATGGTATAAAAAACAAATCGATTTTTTAATACCTCACGACTTATTTAGCATTCAGCTAAAGGCTTGAGTGCAACATACCAAATTGTTTTTGTTGTAAACTGACAATAGAATAATAATAATAAGATTGTTTGCTTGTTTTGAATTTCGCACAAAGCTACACGAGGGTTATCTGTGCTAGCCGTCCCTAATTTAGCAGTGTAAGATTAGAGGGAAGGCAGCTAGTCATCATCACCCACCGCCAACACTTGGGCTACTCTTTTACCAACGAATAGTGGGATTGACCTTAACATTATAACGTTCCCAAGATTAAAAGGGCGAGCATGTTTAGTGTGACGGGGATTCAAACCCATGACTCTAATGTTACGAGTCGAGCGCCCTAACCATCGCTCGAAATATGAAGTTGGTAGATGTGCAGGAGAAAGTGTGTGTGATAATTCGTTAACCAGTGAGGTATTGGTGCGTATTAATAATAACATCCATCGTCTGAAAGGGCGAGCACGTTTAGTGTGAAGGGGATTGATCCCGCGACCCTCATATTATGAGTTGAGTACCCTAACTACCTGGTTATGCCGGGCCCCTGGCGAAGAGAGATATCTATTAGGCAGTTCTTCATGATCTCATAAATCATTTGCCTCTCTCTGGAACTTTGATGAATTGTGTTGATTCAAACTGAATGATAAATCAAAAAACACTTGTGATATTCTCAGTCTAAAAGTAATTTTCCGCCACATCTATTTAGAATGTTTTCTCAAATAGAATTATCCACGAAATTTTCGAAATTTCATGTGACTAAAGTATTTAGGCTGAGTGGTTGTTTCTTTAGTGTATAAGTAAATAGGCTGGAAAACGTAAAAGGAATTAATAAAATATTTATTTAAATAAAAACAACAAAAAGAAGAAGAAGAAATCTTAGCATGTCTACTCGCTGTTAACGAAATGTATTCTTTCCTGGCTAATCAGCATAGGAATAAAATAGGTTTTTTTTTAGATTATCTTGGAGAAAACTAGATTGAAAAATGTGTACATAGATTTTAAACATCAACTTACTTTCTTTGTCCAGCAGAAAGTGTCACCCATGACATATGTTCGTTGATAGCAATGGCTAAGTATCAGATCCAACTGACAGGCATGATTCGGTCAGCAAAGGATATTTCAGTTTTGATAAGTTCAACCCTAGGATATATGATAAAAATTCTTGGGACAGAAGACTAGAATATAATAATGTTAAATGCATTGGACAATATTTTGCCGTCATCAATGTAAGTGAGTAGTTAGTAATTAAGAAAACATATCACTGTAGAAAGTAAGCAGACACATGAGATTGCGTGAATAACATCCAGGGGCAATTTTAGTTAATCTGTAGTCCTAGGCAGAATTCAGTAAATTGTGCCCCATAATGATAAGAAAACTCAGATTTAGATTAAAAGGCAAAGCATCGGAGCATCTTTCATATGTGGGGCCCCATGTAATGTGTGTGTGTGTATTTTCTAATAGCAAAGCCACATTGGGCTATCTGCTGAGTCTACCGAGGGGCATCGAACCCCTGATTTTAGTATAGTAAATCCGTAGACTTACTACTGTACCAGCGGGGGACCCCACGTAATTTCCAAATTTGTCCAATGGGTAGGACCGCCTATAATAACATCCTCACCTTTCTTTTGGGCCTGTCCTCATACCCACAGTTAAACTTAACTCTAACATAGCCAGATGGTTAAGGCACTCGACTCGTAATCTGAGGATCACGGATTCGAATTCCCGTCACACCAAACATACTCGCCCTTTCAGCCTTAGGGGCGTTATAATGTTACGATCAATCTCACTATTCGTTGGCAAAAGAATAACCCAAGAGTTGACGGTGGGTGATGATGACTAGCTGCCTTTCCTCTGGTCTTACACTGCTAAATTAGTGACGGCTAGTGCAGTTAGTCCTCAAGTAATTTTGCGCGAAATTCAAACCAAACCAAAGCCAAACTTAAAACTAAGACCAATTAGTTTTAAATTTGCGATATGATGATTCAGAAATGTGTTAACTTTTAACTTTAAATTATTGTTTAAACATTCACACATGAAAGAAAAATCACAAATGTTCTTTAATGTAAGAGGTGACAGTTATTACAAACTTTTACAGTACACAACAATAACAAGAAAAACAACAGCTACAAACTAATAATAATAAAGTAAATAATAATGTTGTTACACAAACAAAGATAATAATAAAAATGATGACTATGAAATACAACTCTACTGTAGGTACACGCATATACTACCACAACATAAAACTAAGGGAAAGTGTAATAATACAATGCGTATACCTACTGTGAACTTTATGGATAGGCTGAACAATATAAGAGAACGCTAAATCATAAAACTAATTTAAAAAGAAAACGAGAACCACTTTTAAATTTTAACTTCTAACTGCTATAGACAGAAAGAAAATACCAAGAGGATTACATTAAAATATAATTATTTCATTCTAAAACATAAAGTAATAACAACAAATAGAAACAAACTGTTTTGGTATATATATTTATATAAAGATATCTGTTGAATTAAATGTATTATTTGATGACTCAGATCATAGCTGATAGAATTTTTTATTTTGTTTAAAATTCATTTTAATTACACTGCACAACAATTTTTTTTAAAGTTTTTGCTAATTGTGACAGGTACCTGGTGGGTATGCACAAATATAGTTTTAGTTTTGCTTCATCACGTAGGAACTCTGAAAAATAGACAGTTAACTGTTTACCGGGAATAACGTATTTAATTGCGTTTATGTTTCTAATACGCTATTAAGTTCAACATAATTCAAAGTGTTTTGCTCTTGATTTTCGTTTGTATTCAATGTCCGGTGCATCACGTTGCAGTGTCCAACAGTAGTCAGCAAGCATTGACGGATTCCAGTTGTCCTGATATCGTTTTTCCATCGCAGCAAAACTGAAGATTTCGATGAAACGGTACGTGATGGGCAAATTGTGATGTGATTTTCGTAATCAGCAGCCAAACATCTATAAAGAACACCCAACAGTGTTCAAGAAGCAAAAACTTTGTTGTGCAGTGTTATTGTATTAAAATTTAGACTAAAGTTATGAGTGTATTTGATGACAACTGCTCGAGATTTTTCTTCGCATTTTTACATGACTAGCTATTTTAAATTAATTTTTTCATTGTTGAGCACAAAGCCACACAATGATCAAGTTGTGCCCTTCTTGGATGTGTTGCCCCAGAGCCGGAATAGCCATTGGGGTATTTCCAAATGGTGAAATTCATCTCTTGAACTATCTTTTATTATATTATTACTTTAATATTTATTTGTTATTATTGTTTAAACTAGGTTAGAAGAACGTGATAAATTTTCATTCAAACTCCATGAAAATAACTGAAAGAAAACCTCACTGATTGAAGATACTTTATTTTTGAAGATATTGATTATTATTTAAGTACTTGTTTGTTTGTTTGTTACACTAATTATAACTTTAATAAATAATTGTACTATATTGATGCCAATAGGTGGCATTAAAGTGTGCTGACGTGAGCAAGCTCATTAAAGTTCACCGTACGTGAACGTTATCATTCCAGAAACATGTCTACTGTTGGTAAGTGGGAAGTTGTAAAATCTGGTAAGCATAAAAATGCTTCAAATCAGCCTGGGTTTGGTAAATCAAGCAAAAATCAAAAGAAGAAAGTTATAGAAAACATGCCGAAAATTGAACATGCTCGTAAGTAACCAAGAAATGCGACTGTAGTGTATTTGTTAATGTAAGTTGATTTATTTTTGTGCACAAGTTGTGGTTAAATTTTAATATTGCAAATTTCTTACAGCTGTTCAAATTGGACCTGGTAAGCTAACAGAAATTCATTGATCTGTACGGCTTAAAATGTTTTTAGTTTAAACTGTTCAAAGAAACCTTGTAGCTGCTGCTGTGTTGTTAGCAATTTAATATTTATCTGTGTATTTGTATTTCATAAAAACACAAATAATGAATGAAAAAAAAAAGAACTTCTTTATATGTTCAGTCATTAGGCTGTTCATTTGGTCCTTTCAGGATACTTCTGCACCTCCCATCCTAAATAAAAATAATAAAAGTTAAACTTGTTTTTTAGTTTGAGGAAGTTATTCATTTGTGGTTCTCATCTTAAAACTGTAAGTTATTGACACCAGGTTTCATTACCAAGTACCACTGATGGTGACTTCTCCCATGAGTGTTCATTCTTGGAAACAAAATTAAAAATACATTAACTCGAAGCAGATATTTATTTTATAATTCTAAACTTGTGTGATCTCATGTTTTTGATTTCAGAATTCAGCATTAAGAAAACAAACTAATGTTACTAATTCTCCAAATAATTTTGCAAATAATGTTGACTTCCAGTCAGAGAAAGCTACTTATTTAGGTAAAAACTAAAAAATTGGTCAATACGCGTTTTTTCAAAATGAAATCCGAGATCCTTACCCATCCCTTGACAACACTTTTATTCATGGAAGACCTTATATGAAATCAAGAAATAATTACTACAACATGTATAGTATTTTAATGTGTATCTTTGTGTTATGTCTGATCACTTAACTCAATTTTATTAATTTAAAGTGTGGGTGCATGCAAGAAATTGTATATTTATTAAAGGGTGAGGCATGGATGAAAGAGGGAAATGCTGCTTTACTTCTTGTATGTTCAAGATGGTTTAGTGTTTATAATAATGTAACAATCATGGCCAGTGTTTCTTAATTGCACATTTACATCAATTAGGTGTGAGGGCTGAAATGTGAACTTGTGCACAAAAAATTATTATAAATATTGTACTTGATTTTGTAGGAATCCACTATTCTTCATTTTGTATTAATTTCTGTCGATGCAGAATTTGATAACTTTTCAATGAAACCCTTCATTTTACTTTATTTTATGAACATCTGTTTGAAAATTGTTGAACTGAAGTTGACGCCTAAAATTTCTCAGTTTTATAAGCATTCAAGAATTTTATTTTAATGATGTTTCAGTTGTGGGTAATTGTTCTAAGTTTTTCTTTATATGAATTGAATCATCATTTTTTTTGTTTTATGTTTAGACAAAATTGTTTTTATTGTATAAGTATCTTTTGTATTTTCCTATAATTTAAAAACAAATTTAATCTCTTGTATTTGACTGAAAAAATGTGTTTTAACAATTGTTTTATACGATTTCTTTCTAAATGATGCCAATTTTATGCAACAATGTGTAATTTCTTTTGAAGAATACAAACTATAATTGCCAAATTACCTACCTAATTAGATTCTCACTTTGACATGAACAAACTTTCAAGATGTCTTATAAAAAGTAATAAATAAATAAAAAAGTAGACATATAAAAATATTTGGGTGACATAGTGTCCTTTTTTTTTTTTCCCAAACCTGGTGATATGTTGTCCAGTGAGACATTGTCCATATACCATTGTCATATGTTCTTATGAACTTTATATTTAATTACATTACTCCTAAGTTATTATGATAAATAATATAAAGTCCTTTGGCTCTTATTAACTAGACTAACTTTTAAATAATTACCTTAATGTCTGCATGACTCGTGTTTAGCTTATTCATGTAATTCTCTGGGAAATTCTGATATTCTAATATAAATTATTATAATAAATAATCCCTTTGTTGGTTTTTTCTTTATTAGCTCCAATTGAAGAAAGTCAAACCATATTTGATATTTTTTTGGAAAAAGAAGCGAAGCAGGAAGAGAAAAAAAAACAAAGTCAACAGAATTCGTTGGAACAAAAATCGAATGAAAACACTGACCAAAAATCCCAGTCCAAAAAACATATTCAGCAGAAAAAGAAATCTCTTGATAAGAAAAAGGATTCAAAACCTGTCAATCTTGATGAAGTTGCTGCTCAGGTAATAAAACAAATTTTGGACAATGTGGTGTTTGAAAGGGAAGAGAGGCTGATGAAAGACTGGTAACCATGTGCAAAGTCCCAATATGAATCTTATTATCAAATAGGTTGGTGTGGATTTTACTTGTGGAAACTGCAAAGGGTAATTGGGCATCAAGCAGTTTGGTTGAATTCTGTTCAGAAAAATGGGACATTTGGAAAACAATGTTTTACAGTAATACATTGATAAACCTTATACTAGTGCATTGTACAACTTTTAGTGTGTGTTTTTTTAATTTTCTGTAATAGTGTTCTGTTCTAATGATAAATTGAGCATTCAGCTAAAATTACTTAGTTCGTAACCTTTATGTGTGCATCACTTCTACACACAACCAACACACTTTTTCCAGTATCAGATGGAGTTAAGCTGAAAAAATCTTTTTGGAAAATAAGAAATAATAGGAACCACTGTTGGTAAAAAGTATTATCAGAATTGGGGTTATTGTGAATGTGTATGTATTGACCTGTAAGCATGCAAGATGTACATTGCTTAATATGTGACTGTGTGCTGTTACTTGTAAACAGATTTCAACTAAAACTGCTGAAAGCTCTCCATAAGAATAAAAACAACAGTTCAGCACACTTTGGTGAAGTAAAACTGACAGTTTCCGGCAAACTTACTTTACTTTCTTGTCCAGACTTGAAAGGTGATGGAAATGAACCATTATGAAATACCCAAATTATCCTGATTCAGTTTTATGAGGTTATATTAAAATATAATAGTTTCTGATTGATGATGACTGGCAGTATGTTATAAAGTGTGGCTATCTTACTATATTATTGTACAAACGATAGGTTTGGTTTGTGGTGAAGCTGATGGTAAATACGTGTAAATGTCTCTATCTGCTTCTCATTCAGTGATTACTGTGGTACTGATTTACATTGACTTCTAGTACTGTTATAGTAGTGGGTCAGATAAATTTGAGCAACTGTTATTGTATCTTGAAAATTAGAAACCTGTACAAACTCTTATGCATGCTGTTAAACAGTTCTTTAATGATAAAGAACATAACTGAGGAATTAGGAAATATCTACTCAGGACTTTATTTGTAAGATTTGTTCTGTTTGGAATGTATATCTTAAAGAAATGTCCAATTCTTTTTTACAAAGGTGTGACATTTTGAATTAGCACCAGTATGGACATTTATTTAACACTGATATTGTGAGCAAACAGTTTTCCTTGTGTTAATTTATTACCAGATGGCTGCGAGTATATTTTCAAATAGTGAATATTACTAGTATTTACATGAACATACAACTGTTGTCATTAATTTGATATAGATGGAAATCATTGTTTGAAAACATTGGTGCATATCATATATCTTATTAGTTACTCTTATGTTATGTACAAGGGTTAACGGAGTGTGTGTACATGACTCTAAGTGTGTATGACATAGTATCATGTGGGTTAGATCAAGCAATCTACTGTGAATGTTGGAATATCTTATTACTTCTTTTCCTTACAAAACAAAATGCATACCTGAATGTTAAAGTATTGAACTTAGGAATGAAATGTATGAAAACCCTTTAATTTTTCACTTTTCTATGTAACTACCTGCATCTAATGAGTGCTACAGTAAACATGTCAAAAGTATTTTTTTATGTATTGATTTATAGGTTATTAATTTTTTGCACCTAATGTTTTCAATAAACATTTTAGCTGAATTCTGAAGATTTCCTTTCACTTCTTGAGACTGTCCAAACCAAGTTTCCTAACACACCATCTGTCTGGTTGAAAGACCTGGCTTCCTACATCAATGAGAAAATCAATGTGCATATTTCTGATCCAGTTTTCACTGGAAAGCCTTTCAGTAAGTGAATTATATAATTAATTATATACTGAAAAATCTTGACAATTTGTTATTGGTCGTACAATATGGTTTTATTTAAAGTAAACCTTGATTTGTGACCTAAATTCATTGACAAATCATATGAAAAGTAAGTTATATATATGTGTGTGTGTGTGTGTGTGTAAATATACATTTAACTTGCGATCAGGAAGTACTTAAGAAATGCCAAAGTTATTTATATGGTTATGTATGAACATCTTAAATAATCATTTTACAGTTTGTGTTGTGATTGTTTACAAGTGTTAATCTACTGCTGGTGAGAGTTCAAGATTTGTTAGGTGTGAATGTATTATAGTTTTAGATATCTGATCAACTATATTAGGATATTTCATTCATATACATGGCATGAGTTATGTTGATGTTGGAAAAATTCCTATGGAGAAAATGTATGTAATGAATGTTACAACTGTTTTGATAAACTTGGATTAGAAAACTTTCCAGTGAACAATACTGCTAATATAATTATTAAAATCTTCAGAAAGTAAATGGTCGTGTATAATTTACAAGCACTGAGAATAATATATGCATTTTCTTTCTGCAAACCTTTCTGTTATGTCTAAAGAAAACCAAACAGATTATTTTTAGTTCTCTAAAAACCTCATTTTAATGAGGTAATAATTTTAAATCAGTGAAATTTATAGGAAAGTTGTGATCACATTTAAGTACATTATATAAGATTCTTTAAAACTGAGTGCTGACTGGAATACATATATTTCAGTCAGCAGAAACTTTAACTTGTAGGTTAAAAGTATTTGGTTAAATCGACCATTTCTACCACAAGCTTTTATCAGGTATTGTTCTATATTTGTTAAACAAACTGACCTTCAAATGAGAATGTAATAATGATTCAATGTAAGATATTGAAAGAATAAAATGTTTTGGAGAACAGAGGCTCTTCAACAACTCATGTACAGGTCCTTAAAGTTCTATAAAGTCATGAAAATGAGCTAATAAAAATGTTTGCAGTGGAAATTCTGGAAAAATGACTTTTTTTTTAAATCGTTGTCCCACAAATGTTCTGAAGTTTGGCTTAAGATATGAAAGGGAAGATTCCAACTGTAAAAGCAGTTTTTCCAGAGACTTTAAACAAAATATACATAACAAATAAGGATTTGAAGATAATGAAAGTTCATGGGAAACCAGAATAAATTAAAGTAACTGTCATTTTCTATCAAGTTCATAATGCAACTGTAGGTGAGTTTTCTATATTTGATCTGCTCGAATGGAAATCACTGATGTGAGTTTATGGGAGATTTGTCAGGGTGTGTGACGCAAGACCGACCTTGTTGAAGCTTGTCAATTAGCAGCGTATAGTCATGCCCGAGTATCCTTGACACTAGAGGAACTAGCTTTAAAGACTTTGATTACCGTTGTTGTAAACTGATTATTCTCCATATAATTAAAGTATCATCAACTTTTCAAAGAAAATTAAATAAAAATATAAATGCAGAGTAACAGTTCAACAAATGATGTGTATTTGTAGGAGATTCGTGTAGAAAATAATTCAACAGGTTATTTAAGTAGAAGATTAGTAAGAAGATGAGATTATGAGTCGGAGCAAAATTTTGTTACAGGGAAGGTTGTGGAATTTTTAATTTTTCACATATTTTAATACGTGCATTTGAATAAATATACGGCTTTGTGTATTCGATTCACTGTATTATAGACATCTTTGTTTTTATTTCAGCTTACCCACTTTCATTGTTACCAGGAGATATTCAAAAAATACTCAGTGAGACACTGAATATGTGCACTCCCGAGACGTTACAATTGTTTACTGACTTTTGCTTACATACAATGGTACAGGACATCACCAAAGGTAATATTTGCACTTTCAATTTCCATTAGAAACTAACTTTTCTAAAGTGGAAACTTCAAAAAGATGAGAAGGTGGAGTTTTTTGAACTTCAAATCTTTTTCTATTCTTTTTTTTTTACTTTTCTCTTTCAGCTTTTTAATTGTTTTTGGTGTTTTATCTCGTTTTAAAATGAGTTTTGGCCAGTCCATTCTTTAATTTTCTGTAAAAAAAAAGTTAATTGTATTGTCTCCACCTACTGATAACTATTTCATCTCTTCACCTTTAATTTTCTATTCAGTTGTGTGTAGTTCTTCTATCATCTTCAAATTTCATGAGTATTTTTCTTTTTCTTTTTTTAATTATGCAAAACAGTACTGTGTGAAATTAACAATTGATATATGATAACAGTGTGAAATTCAGCAGATTAATATAAAAATGTATGGATTATTGGGAAATTTATAATGCATAAAATTATCAAGATAACATTTAAATAAAATATTAATTTACTGAATAAAATGTCAAATGAAGTTGGTTATTTTAGTTAGTTGTTTTAGATTCCTAAATACGTGTAATTTTATCTGAACCTTAAATATGTTTGTAACACAATTTTCATGTAAATGCAATAGTATTAATTGTAAAAAAAAACACACAACAAAACTACATTTACATTTTGTGAAAATGTAGGGTGTTATACATTAAGTTCACAGTATATGACTGAATAGTGAAAAATAAACAGGAGATAATATTAAAGGAAAAAAAAGTCTTTCTTGATCCTCAGAAGGAAACAGTTCTTTGAATGTAAATAGAATGATGTTCCTCACATTCATATGAGGACTATTCAACTGAAGCAGACCTTAAGGTGGCTAATTTGAGTTCTGGATATTGTTTTGTCATTTCAAAAATGTCAGAAAGAAGATTGGCTTATCGGTATTACCAATAATAATCCCATCTGTGTTAAAGTTTCAACTTTGCAATCTGCTTCACCAGTATAACATGTTAGAAAGATCAACATTTATGCACATGAAGGATTTGTATAGATACATCAGTTACCTTTTTTATCTCACAATGACCTTGTAGTTCACCAATGAAAGTACTGTTATCCACATTATTACAAGTCATATGCTGTGATGTTTTATAAGGAGAACATCATACAATGTGTGTGACTTGAGTACACAGTGTTGTCAAAACTGGAGCAAACCAATAAATTTTATAGATAATTGTTGTGTATATGCAATCTCAGGTCTTTCAGTAAAAGTTTTTTAATGGATGGATTAGTTTTTAAAATGAGAAGGTTGTTAGTAGTTTAGTTACTAGTAGAGACACAGTAGGATGTTGTTGATGATCTGAGGAAAGTTTTATAGTGTTTTATGAGCAATGGTTTAAGTTTTTGGATATAAGGCTGGATGTGTGAAGAACTCTAGTGTGACAGGAGACGGGTAAACATTTGCTATAGTTTTGTCACTGCTGTAACAGTGCTAGTATGTAGGTGACAATCTAATTTCCAGTCTCTCTAATGAGGCTTTCATGACCATTCTCCTTAGCTTGATAGCATCATTTGCAGTTAGCATAAATAAGAATGTTTGTGGATGTGTTTATTTCTTGGTCAATCACTGTTATGCAATAATTTGTTATGCTTTTGTGAACATATACCACAATTCTCCTTACTGCAAATATTTACTCAATACGATTAGCATTTGAAATGCCCACAAATACTGCAAATGCTACATAACTGTGTTCAGATGCTTTAAGAACTATTTGTTTAAATAAATCATTTTTGAGATAAACACAAATATGGAAGCCAAAAGATCTTAGATCTGGTCTGTTGAGGATAGAGAAGGACTTTTTCTGTTAACATCTCAACTGATGCTGTTGTAACAACAAGGAATACAGAACCTAGCCTTCACATGTTTTATGAGGACATCTAATGATGGAAGGATATGCTTCTATCATGACCATCCATTACCCATACTTTACCAATGACCAACATATGTGAAAAGTGCAACTATGTCAACATATTAATTCCCTTAACTGTTTAAATACTACTGACAATGATTTATTTTGATTGCATGTTACATGTGTAAAGGTTTGAAGTCAATGATTACTAGTATTACAAGTAAAGAAAAAAAAATCAGATTTATTTAATTTACAATTTTCAGGACATCCAACATGTGGTTATAGACTGTTCTTACAATGTGTGGCCCATGAAAAACCAGAAATAATTTTAAAAAACTTAAACAAGGTAAGACGTTTTTATGTGTAAGGTCTTATTTAGATGTGGATACAAAGTAAAAACAATTCAGTAGGTCTAGTTTAAATTTCTAAGTTTCATGACTTAGGATTAATCAGTGAGTGTTTTATGTTTGTTATATCATATTCTGTATGCTGCTTTGAATGTTATTCAAGTTAAAAATTTGTATATCTACAGCTGACCTTGATTTCAAACTTTTTGTAACACTCCTAAAACACAGCACACACAGTCATTCCATGACTTTTCTGCCACTGTAAGTTCAATGAGATTTTGAGATTGTTATGTTTTGATTGTCAGTTTCATGTACTTTCTGAAATAACGTGGTTTTTGCTCACTGACTTTTCACTTGTAGTTATTCTATAGCAATGTTTTAATAACTTCTGATAAAATGTGAGTTATTACAATTTTGGCTTGTACTAGACATATAATAAATATTTATCAAATTGTAGGATGTGTATTTTATGCATGTTAAATTACAAAATACTACATAAATTTTTCAGTAGGATACAAAGAAATATAACAATAGGGTAGTGAATATTTTTATTTTTGTTTCTAGTGTAGTGATTTTAGGAAGTCATACCAAAACTGTCAACTTGTGTGTCTATCTGTTCTGTGGGCTGCTGGACAAGCTGGTGCAAAAGATTTGAAAGCCGGATTGAAAGGTTTAAATAGTCAGAGAACTAATAATATTTTACAAAGTAGTATCTACCAAGTACCGTATGTGAACTCTTTGAAGAATTATTTTGTTATCGACTTTAATTATTGTAATTATTGTTGCATTTGCTCTGGTATAATTCAGAACATATTAGTTTTAAACATATTTTTTAGAGAATATATATTTATGAGAAGGGAATTTTATCTACAAGGATTGAGAGAAAAAAAAAGTTCTTTTTCATATAATAAAATTACCATATTGTGTATTTGCAGAAATGAACTATAATGTTTATGATTGGTACTTGAAACAGTTTTTGCATATGTTGAGATGATCAAACATTTTATTATAGAATGTAAATAACCAGAGTTAACTGTTAACTCATTTAACACAAAATAAGTGTTATTCAGTGAGACTATTTCTCAGTTATGGAACCACTAATGTTTTGTCCAAATGTTTACTGAGTGATGTATAATCCTCTCACTGATGTAGTGAGGCATTATTTCATCATGGTTATCTAAAGAGTAGCTGTACTTGTTGATATTGGACATACAGTAGCTGAGGTAAATAGTATTATGTACACACGTTGGTCTGAGCTGAAACTGTATAATGGGCTTAATAGTGAAAAAATGGGTTTCATTTGGTAAATACTTAGTCCCATCATATTTTAAAACAAGGTGTCATCTGTGGGTGCTTGCAAGAAGGGGAGGGGGTGGTATTTTCTCCCACCTTCCCAGTACATTTTACAAATAATTGTATCATTATGATATAAACTTAGCATTATAGTTAAACTAAATATTTTGAGTGATATATGTTAAAACTGAAAGCTTGTGTTTAAGCACACATAACTCCTTTAGTCTGTTGACTGGCAATAAAAAGCTGATCTCAATATATGTTTTGCCCTCTCCCCTAAAAAAAAACAAAAAATAAACAACTAACAAAAAAACTTTGTGGGTGCCCATTATGTACTTTTTGTTTCTCTGTATTCAGAATAACAGTCACAGTGACATATCTGTACTAGCCAGGTCTGTTTCTTTCTCTGTATTCAAAATAACAGTCAGTGAATTATCTGTTCTAGCTAGGTCTGTTTGTTTGTTTCTTTTCCAAATAACAGTCACAGTGACTTGTTTGCACTAGCTAGGTATTGTCTGTGTCATGCAATCACAAGAATGTGATATTGTGAACTCAGGTTTAGATATTAGACTCCTTGGACTCAAACAGGATGGAGGTATACAGGTCCACAAAACCAGTTTCTTACCTAAAGTTGTACAGAATGCTTTGGGTGTGTCATGAATAAGATAGAGACATTTGTGATTATTTATTGTTCATCATTTGCCAGATAAGGTGAACAGTACATGTAAATAAAGAAATTTGAATAGTGAACAAAATTATCTTAAATGTTGCGAGTTGGTTTCCATAAACAGTAAAATACTTTCTGATACTGTAATGTGTAAATTAACATAGATAAGTTATGCATGAAATTGTGACTAAATTACCTTATGATAACACAGCACAACAAAGTGTTTGCTTCTTGAACACTGTTGGGTGCTCTTTATAGATTTTTGGCTGCTGATCACAAAAATCACATCCAAATTTGCTTATCACGTACCGTTTTATCTAAATCTTCAGTTTTGCTACAATGGAAAAACAATAGCAGGGCAACTGGAATCCATCAATGCTTGCTGACTACTGTTGGACACTGCAATGTGATGCACCGGACATTGAATACAAACAATAATCAGGAGCAAAACACTTTTAATTATGTTGAACTTAATAGCATATTAGAAACATAAACGCAATTAAATATGTTATTGCCGATAAACAGTTAACTGTCTATTTCTCAGAATTTCTACTTGATCAAGCAAAACCAAAACTATATTTGTGCATAACCACCAGGTACCTGTTACAATCAGCAAACACTTTCCAGGAAGCAAAACTTTCAAAAAATTGTTGTGCGATGTAATCAGCAAAGATATTTATCTTTTAGTTCCAATATTAATTAAATCATAACTTATTCTTAGAGATGTCCTTTGCAAGCTTGCATTGTACTGTATTCAAGGACCTATTCCTACCAAAAGACCATGAGCAGAAGTGTTGATTTGTTACAGTTTTAATTAGACAACAAATTGAATGTGATATGAACTGTTCTTTTTAAGACTGTTAGTATGAATCATTTCCTTTCATTATTCAACTATTTTTCATGTACTTGTTAACATTGATGTGGTTTTTAATGACCAGGATATCCAAAATTTGACAATCTGCTAAAACAAACTGAAATCTTACTAAATGTGTTCTATGAAAATCTCTTGAAAGCATTTTATAACAGTAGTACAAATTTTCTATAATTCTAATAATAATATTCTATAATTATAAAACTATAAGGTGAAGAGAAACGTTGGTGCTGGGGCTTGAACTGAGCTGTCCAAGAGTGAAAGTCATCCATGCCTCCCTTCATTAATATGAGTTTTTAAATAGGAGTATGAAACTTCATGCTATTTTGTGTTGTTGAGATCAAGCAGTTAGTGCTCTGACATTTGTATTTAGAGTAATGTTTGTTAGAAAATTTACTTTGATTCATGATAAGAATTAGCACTGTAAATAATTTAAGAAAAGAAAACCTAGCCAACCAGTTGTATCAAATGTAGACAAATGTCAAAAGTATGATCCACAAAAATACTTTTAAGACAGTCACTAAAAGCAGCGTTTGTGTCGATGAAAGTTAGTGGAATGGACGGTAACTTCCTGTTGTACAAACAGAAGTGTAGCGTACAATGTTTTGAAGGATGCAATACCTTGGAAGCACCATCCTCTATGGTTGTTTCTATGACAGGCAGTTATTGTCCATTCCACTAAGTTTCATCATGAATGTTTGTGCTATCAAACCTTGAATATTTGTGATTATATGAAGAAGTTAAAGAAAGTGACCTTTCTTATTTGATATGCAACATTAGGAAACTTGACCATTTCTATTAATCACTCCTTTTTTTTCCCACCATGAAACCTAAGTTGCATCAAGATTATTAACATACTGAATCTAGAAATAAAATGGTGTTATTTTTTATACCACATAAATCATTAGGTCAGTAGGCTTTAAAATCTGAGAAATTATCTGAATGCAATCACATTTTTTTGTTTGTAAAGTTTGCTTGTTTTTCACTCAGTAATTGAATGATCTTTTTTGTGTGTTTGTTTTCAGTTTGGCTTGAGTTGATGCTTCCTATTGTTGGGATGAGAGCATATTCAAAGTTTGCTATTGATTACTTGGATAACTTGTTGAAGTAAGTTTTCCATTGAAATGTAGATTACTCTTTACCATTTATAGTTGCATTTCATAATGTATTGTATATTTAAGGTTGAACATTCTATCGTGTGAAGTAATTTAATTTCTTCTGACATTCAGGTATGTTGTGTAATAACTTAATTCTTGTTTTCATACTATTTGTATTCTGTGTTTGAGTGATAGGTCTTTTCATGGCAGTCTATGGCTGGAATATATATGCAAAAACGGCTTGTTTGGATTGAGAAAATATTTTACATAGAAGAGCGAACAATGTTTCGACCTTCTTCGGTCATCGTCAGGTTCACAAAGAAAGAAGTAAATGACCGGAAGCTGACCACATGTTTGGAAGGGGTTGTTTAACTGAGTGTCGGAATGTAGAGGGCAGTGTTAGATGTTTGAATATATAATTTTATTTATTTTATTAAATGGGTATAAAGGTATAACATGTGGTCATCTTCTGGTCAGTTACCTCTTTCTTTGTGAACCTGACAATGACCGAAGAAGGTCGAAACATTGTTTGCTCTTCTATGTAAAATATTTTCTCAACCCAAACGAGCCGTTTTTGCATATATATTTCTCTACAAGTGGGTTTTCTCGACATCACTGAGTCTATGGCTGGGTTGTGCACAGAACTGTAGTGTACATTATGAAATTAGATACCTGACTTATAAGTTCAAAAGGTAACTACATGTTAAACTCGATTTTAACGTATCATTAAGACGTCATTTTTTGTCATGTTTTTATATTGTTTCTAATCTACATTTATGACCATTAAAATCTTTCTCTCATATGCCCTAGACTTGATGAGGGCTATACCTCAGTTGTTTTGGCCCAGATGTTCCAGAAACACTGACACTCCTAGGAGTGTACCATAATATGATTTTGTGGGATGCTCTGGGGTAATATGATAGCCTGGGGCATGGCATAAGGAGAGTAGAATTTAAGCTATGAGATTGTTTTATGAATATACAAGAGCTATTTCTTTCATTTATTTTTTAACATAACATTAAGTGTTTGAAATTGTAATTAAATTTAATATAGGTAAAATAAGTAGATTCAAAGAACTGTATCACATGAAACAACAGTTAGCACTGTAGGAAACCAAACATGAAAATTAGGTTTTGTTTTTCATTCAAGCATGTATTTTTCCTTGACAAACATTTCCTTCTGAATGCTTTCCTAATGCTCGTTTGTAAATCATTAGTTTCCTAACAGAGAATTATGCTTTTGAATATTCTTGTTAGTATGCATCCAAAGGTTAAATCTGCTAGCGATGTTCTAGGAGTTCGGGAGTTTTTCTCTGTTTTCGACTTTCTCTTCACTTCTACGGGCCTACCTGATAATTTGCATAAGAAACTGCAGTCTTTATATCCAAAGTTAAAGGTATGTAAGTTTAGTGTATTCATATTGAACTTCCTGTAAAAGGCACTGCATGTTAAGGTCATGATGAATTTAATCGCATTCTAAGTAACAAGTTTTCTATATAACTTTATATGGAAGGTATGTTTCAATTTTCTAGCATAGAATGATGTTCCTGTGATGGTCTTTGGTAAAGTTATATTAAAAACAATTCTTTTCTTTTCAGTTCACTCATCACTATTTCAAAACAAGTGTTGTTTTTTTTCTAGTAAAGGTCCTTTTAATCTGAAATGAATGTTAAATTTAAATGGTGTGTTAAAGTATTTAGTTTTTGATTTTCACCTATATCCAAGAAAAACAACAGCAGTATGAAGAGGTAAAAGTGAATCATTAATAATAAAAGGATTTACATTTGCTATCAGTTGGTTGTTGATAAAATATATTAAATTTTAAAAGTAATTTCAATATTACAATTAGAAGTCATATAACATTTGTTTCCATTGTTCCAGTGATCTCAGTGTATGTAAGTTCAAGTAATAAGCAACTTAGTTTTGTTAGCACATTAAATCACTGAATGTATTTTAAGTCAGAAATGAAGACCGATAACACTATGAAGACAGGGGCCATTTTCTTCATATATTAAAAACAAGTTTTGAGGAAAATTGTTGCATGGTAAGAATGAAATGCAGAAATCTATTGGCACTTAGATGGCATGACAAGCGTGATGTGCACATGCTCACTACCATCCATGGAGGAAATGTGGAAAACAGTGACAAAATCATTCATAAAATTAATAAACCAGTAAGGAAACCTGATGTTATATAAGACTATACTCTTAATATGCATTTGATTGATAAAGCAGACATGCAAATAACTACAGAAAATGCATAAGGAAATCTGTGATGCTAAATTTGTATAATTTATGTCTGGTAAAACCAGGAAATAATGCATTAGTTATAAAAATTTCACTATTAAATTAATTAGCCAACTGCTTGAAAAATATGGTACAGTAACTGTGAAATGATGTGGATGACAATCAACCCAAAATATAGATAGACTACTTGCCTTAAATTTGATGAAAATACATGTTCCAGCACATGTTCCTCCAACAGGAACTATGGAAAAAGGTTAGTGTATATGCTATGTATGCAGGAGGAATACCAAACATGAACATGGAGAAAATATGTAACAACATGGTGTCCTGGGTGCAAAGTAGATCTGGAGGATTGCTTTTGTACACATTATAGCCAAAAAAACTAAATTCTGTGATATATATTGTATTTTATATATCAAAAAAAGTCTTGTCAACATATATGAAAACTAATTTTAAGAATTGCACATTTTACCAATTTATTTGTGCCTGGACACTATCCGTACAAACATTTGTGTACTTAAAGGGTTGAGTGTCTTTTTAAGCTTTAGAATCTAAGTTCTCAGTTATTAATTTTCCTCTTTTGTTATATTGTACATAATACAGTGGTTTCTCACTATAATGTGCATTTATTGAAAAGACTTTGTTTTTTTAATGTTCTATTCCTGAATTTACACTTGTCTAGGGTTTAAAACCTATGTTTAATTTCTATTAAATATTTTTAATGTTTTGTCCTATCTTTTACTTGTTTAATGACATTTTTGAAGTGTTAATTTTAGATTAATTGTGTTTTTTATTTGCAATTCTATTCAAGATTATATTTTTAAGTTCTACAAGCTGGAGCTATAAACTTTTTTTTACCAAATATGATTAGAAAAAGAAAATGAAAAAAATGATTTATTTTAAACAATTGTACATGAGATCATCTCTGCTGACAAGATTCTACAGTTTGTACAAAATCTAAAAGAATGAAATCCCATAAATTCAACTTGAAAATGCATTCTAGGATATAAAATAGAATAACACAGTTCTGAAACAATCTGTGTTGAATATCTTTATAGGCATTAAGCTATGGAACTAGTCCTGAAAGTAATTACAGAAGTTTCTTTCCTTCTTACTTGCGAAGGCTGCATAACTCCTGTTCACCGGCTTTACAAAAAGAGGTTTGTTTTGATTTTAAAATACTAATTGTGTATTCAAAATACAAATTAACATTTTTTTAGAAAAGGTTTGTGAAAATGCTTTAAATATATGGTGCTATACATCAATTTTTAATTGAATATTTTGTAATAGTGGAAAGTTTTAATTACCACAAAACAACCAAAACAAAGATATTCCAGTCACTAAACATTGTCACAGTGGGCATACTACTACATGCCCTCTTCACTTTAACATTCATTTATTGATGGCTAAGCAGTTATAAATTTTGAAGTTTTTGTTAATTAAAATAGAGAAGTTAATTTTTTCTTATTATATTTTTATTCTTTTTAATGAAATAATGCCCATTATGAGTGTATAATACACAGTTTGTGTACATGTGACTTTTTTTTTACTTTTCTGTGGAGCTTGGCACTTCAGCAGTATCTTTTGGGCACTTCATCTGCGGCCCGGCATGGCCTAGCGGGTAAAGGCGCACTTCATCTGAGTTTGGAAGAACATTTCACATGGTTGCGAAATTCCAAAACAAACAAACAAACAAGCACTTCATCTGAGTTTGGAAGAACATTTCACATGGTTATGAAAGTTTTTCCAGATTTTTTTATTTATTGGGCTTTATAAACAAAACGTGAAAATAAATAATAAAACAAAAGATTTATGTATTTGACATTACTTCTGTCAGTGTTAAGTTTAGTGTATACACTAGCATTAAGAGAGTGGGTACAAAAGTTTTTGCTGTTTAGCTAGCTAGGACTAATAATGTTGCCAACCTTTACAATATATGTTACCTGAAAACTTTATAGTATATTTATTCCCTTTAGGTTTATATGTTTTATAATGCACAATGTATTCTTTTCAAGTAGTAATTTGTAGGTGATTGACCAGATATTAAACAATGTTCATACTTGCATATCTTGTATTTGAGACCTTTCAGCATGTGGTCTTTTATGAAGCTAACGTTATTAAAATCTATTTTTTGAGATTAATGTTTTTTATATCACTAAACATTTTTTTGTAATTATAATTCTGTTAAGAAAATACTGAATTGTTATTGGCTAACACTTTTAAAAAGAAGCATTTAATTTCAAGTTGCTTACTATTGAAGTGGATACTTCAAAGTACGTGGTGTACAATTGACTAGTTTTAGTTTTGTTGTATTCATTATTTGTGAAGGACAATATAAGGTAAAATGATTAAACCTGGAGTCGAGGAATGTAAAAGTGGACCATTACAGCACATGAAGTGAAAGATATTTTCTGTTGAATTAACTACATTTGGAAGTACAGTGAAATGAAGATTGTATAATGTAAACACAACAACAACAACAAAGACCTTTTACAGTGTTAATGGTTTTGTCAATGCAAATTGGTGATACAAAACTTAAGAGACAAAGGTAATCAATAAAATTTTCAAATAAAAACATACTGTAATATAAATAAAAGTTGTCAGTAAATATTCCAATTTTATTTCAATAGTAAATATTCCTAGCATTGGGTGCAACTTTTGAACTGTTATTTTTCGACCATTATTTTATTGAAAATAACACATCTCACTTTTGTTTTATGTCAAGATCTCATTTTGTTTAAGTGTCTTTTTTTATTTATATTTTCAGAAAATTGGTAATGTTGAGTTTTCACTTTGTTTGAAGCATTTGCATGGTTATTAGTACCTTTGCGTTTTTTGAGTGTACTCGATGAAATTTCATAAATTAAGATTTATATTTCTGGTATTTAGTTAACAGTTGCTGGTGAGAGAATGGTTTTAAAGTGGCTGTTTTACACTTGTTTTTCTTCATTTGTTGAAACTTTCGTTATTATTGTGGAACAAAATCCATTGATTACATATTTTTAAATAATATACGCTATTTCCTCAGAAAACTTAAGTTATTTATGCACTGCCCTCTATTGACAGCTCACAAACTGTTCTGAAAAAAAAATTAGGTCCGAAGTATTTGGAAATATAACTGTGTACTTGTCCTCCTAGTTTCTGAGATACTGTAGTTATTTATCATCAGAAAATACACTACAAATGTTTCATACAAACATGTTTCATTATATGAGCAGCTCCTGTCAAGTCTGGATACGTGTTTGATCCAGGACAAGATGTGTTATAGCGTTTGGAGACAACTTTACACAAAGCACCTTGTTCAGTCCAGGTACTGTATTCTAGTATATGCTGTTTATGTATCTTGAGTGACTACAATGTGCATGTGTTCAATAGTTTACTTATTTTCATTGTATTTAGTTTACAAGAAAGTATAAGAATGCTTTAACAAAAAATTGGTCTTAACCTGTTGACCGCCAAGTATTTCAGCTTCTATGGCAACTCCGAACCAAGTTCAAAATACAACTCTAATGCTTCTTAAATTTGTAACCTTTTTCGTGATGCCATTTTGGATTGAAAGTGAAACAATTTGCAAGTAGGTCAAATGCATGTATGGTGCTGACATCTAGCGTTGAAGTTATGTATTATTGAGAATGAATTAACTTGTCCATGGCACTGTGTTACCGATTGGCTTGGACAAGTTATCTTGTATATGGCACTGAACAGGTTAATACCTTATTTTTGTGTGTGTTGTCTAAGGAACTTTAGTTTGTGTATTTGTTGGTATTACATTGCAAGTACATAAAGTTATGTGCTTAGCTTGACTTCAATGTTTATTTATTTCTGATAATAGTTGTAATATTAACATTAAGTATTAGTATTTATTGTTATTGGGTTTAAATACAAAAATGTAATTATAGTAAGTGGTGTGATATGAATATTGTACATAGCAGGTAAGTGCAACTATGAATACGGTGTACAGTGGCTAGTAAAATAATATTAATGATAGATATGTGTGTAACCATAAGTGTCGTGTTTTGATACTCTGTATAACTGCCATCTTTCATAGTAATGGTTAATATATGTGTAATCTTGAATATTGTGATTTACTAACCAATGTAATTACAACAATTAAGATATTAATTGTAGAGAGATACAAAACAGTGGTGCTTATTAATTATTGAAAATTTGCATGTATTACTCAGACTGTAAACAGTATCTCAATCTTCAACTCTGTTTCTATAATTCAGTACTGGAACTGTATTTAGACTGATGCAGAAATTCGACATTTAGATATTCCATGTATTGTCCAAGCACTACTTATGCGTGCATCTTAAAGGATATGTGTGCATATTATGCATTGTTTAATTTTAACATATTTGATATTAACTGTAGTTACATAATTGTTGTTATTTGATTGTTGTTAGTGTTCTGGTTTTTGAATAACATGAATAAATAACTATACTAACTTGTTTTGGTTGTGAATTTTACATGTAAGCAAATAAAATGTATATTTATTTAGAAATAACTTAAAGGTTTATAAGTAAGCTCATTTTGATATAAAGTTTATTTATAATGACTAAAATTTCAGAATTTACTTTTGACCAGAAAATAGTAAAATATAAAGGAAATGGGTGTTATGTATTTTTAGTATTCTGATGAAGCACCTTGTTGATGAATGGGATAAGCTTCCATCCAGTTTTCCACGGAGTTTGTTGAAGGAGACTCTGAGTACATTCCGAGTTACAAATGAAGAACTTTCCTCCCAAGGAAAGACCAACCAGGAAGGATTTACTGCCTGCATTAGCAACTGTAACGTAAGTTGATGAATAACCGAAGTTTTAGAACTTTGAATAACTTTATCTGCATTCAAAGATGTGTGGAAAAAACATTTAGGTTCTGATACCTTTCACTCTTTTTTATTGTTACTTGTTCATCAGTTATGATTATTTTATTTGCATTTGTATTCAGTTAAACCAGATTAATTCTCAAATAAGAAGGTTTATTATGTATTTATTAGTATTTACAAAATTTCCCAATGTTTGTTCTATTGATCATCTTTGTGATATGGAAATATTTTAATTTCATCTGGTAATTTGTTTACCAAAACATGCAAAGTAAGACGAACTTGTATGTAAAGTTTTGTTCCTGGGGCATAAGGATGTTAGAACACAATAGGAACATGTTGATATGTTTATTTTATTTAAACTGTTTAACCTTATCACCATGGATCAAAGGCCACATCATCACGCTTGTTGACTTTAGTTCAAAATTTTATTAAAGTACTGTTTTATGTATTTATGTCAGTAAGTTTGGAATCAAACTGTAGATTATAATTCAGATTTTAGTAATATACATAAGTTAATTTCTTAATTTAATAGTAATAATTAAAACAGCACTCCTAAATATTGATTTTTTGTATGTTGTATGTTGAATGCAGCATTGGTTTAAATTATTTTTGTGATGTCCAGATATGTTTCATACAAATTAGGAACTCATAATTACCAATATTGACAAGCTAGAATATAAAATAAGAACCTTCTTCATTTTCTATTTGCAAAGATGTTGCTTTATATAATGAACCAAACACAGTTTTTCTAGAATGAAAAAGCATAGTTTATATTCCTAATTTTGTGTGGTGTTACGAGGTCAGTCAAATAGACAGATCTCACGTAGTTAGGGTAGAGAAAGTAACAGACGAAATATAAAGTCTTACAGAAGAGTAAGTTTGAAATGTATTTAGGAAGTTTAAAAGGTTACACAAATTATATTTGGGATTTTGGGGACAAAAAATAATTTTTTAATGGTATAAAAAATCCCTTTACACTTGGACTAGTAATGAAACAGACTGTTTTCACAAACTGATTTTTGTGTAAAAATATTTAATTACAAAAGTTTTACTTTCTGTGTAACAAAAGACTTGCATGTAACCACAAATAAAAGTCTACAAATGTTATGAACATTCACATACCTCATTAAAAGTTATAGCATAAATACTTGATGTGTGCAAATGTGCAGACAAACTCTTGTATTTTATAGTGAGTCTGTCAAGAAAGGGTTAAAGAAGGCATGGATGTTTAGTTATTTTGATTTTGCCATATTTATCTTATTTGACAAATGTGGATAGCCGTTGTGTAGTTTTGCATGAAATTCCATGTTTTTGTATTCTGATAAAGCACAAACAAGCATTGATAAATGTGACTAAAATTATGACTATTTTAAAAAAGTAAGTACATCAGTTGGTGTCACAGTGATCCTTAAAACCCATGTAACAAATGTGTATTTACAGAAATGTAATGTGTTACCTCTTCAGTTAAAATATAAAATTTAGTCTCAAGTTACAGCTGTCATATAAATGTTCTAAATCAGACACTCATTGTGGTCACTTGCAGGTTCAGAAAGATTATAATTAATTTTTATGTGGAAGATTGGAAACTGTTAGAAACTGTCTATTTTAAAGGCCGACAGCATGAGACATTAATGTTAACGGCAGGCCTGCATCAGTGAAAAATTCTGAAAAGGGGGAATATATTGATACATAAAACAAACACAAACGGCATAAGACATGAGCCTTGCTATTGTATTAATATGTTGTTATAAACAGTTGCTTGTCATATACATGTTGTAGTGTTGAGAAAGGCTGGCTTATGTTCACTATTAGATATTGTAGTTTTTCTGGTAGCTTTAAAATATATTTTAAAGTTTGATCAAGTTATTTAGAGTACAGATAGAGTAAACCTTCTAGTTTCTGATGTTATCTAAATGATATTACAAATGTGTAACAGTCAGAGCTCCTTTTATTTATCATTAATAATGTTAAGAGATCAGTACTAATATAAGTAGTAAAAACTGCAGCTTAAAACTAGTTATGACGACCTGCATTGAATCTTTCTAATGTCACAGCATGTCTTCTTGACAAGTTCCGATACCGTATGTACAGTTTGAATGTAAAAGTGTATAACCCCATTCAAATAGGAAGAGTGTGTTGCTGTGTTAATAACTGTTTCATGTTTTGGTGATAAGTCAGCATAACTTCACCTAGGTGCTTTTTCTTGGAGAGATATTTCTAAAGTTGAACATTCTAAGTTTGAAAGTAGATAGTAGTCTTTTCTACTGGCAGGTCGAGTGATACCTTAAGAATACATCCTCCGTACTGTTCTGATGGGATTGACTAACAATGACATGCACTGCATGCACCCTTTGAAAAATACTGTTTCATGTATATAGCATTAAGTTTTCTCAGTTTAAAGTAAAATTTAAACAATTCTTAAGGCACCCTACAAGTTCACATTCTAGACTATACAGATACATGACTAACCTTCAGATATGGAATACTGGAAGACAGGTAGTCAAACTGAGTTGTAGGTAGTCCAATCAAATTAGTGTTCATTAATAATTAGCTTGTAGTTCCTGTCAAAGAATGTTCCACTTGATTTTTTTTTCTTGTCATGTACTTTCTATAAAACCAATCACATGTATCTGTTATGATTAGTATGGTGTTTTCATCTTTGTATCTATCACATGACAGAAATTGGGTACAGACTGCTTTCTGTCTAGATGCAACACCATTCTCCAACAAATATACTTTGGGTTTTCCAATAGTTCAAAAGTTAGGAGGGCATGTTTTGGTTGTTACTCAATCTGATGTTCATTCTTAAACATGTATAGCTTGTATAGTCTGTTGTGTTTGTATCAGAAGTTCTGTGTGAAGAACAACTTTTGTTTATATCTCTTCTGTCAGTTGTATTGACATCTGAAGTTGGATGACTGTGATGTGTTGTATAATATTATGTACCATTTGAACCACAAAATAGTGTTTAAACATTTCAGAATTCATCTAAACATTTTAGTAGAAACATTAGTTTTTTATGACAGTACTCATCATGAACTTTGAACTTTTATTCAAAATAAGCAACACATTGAAAAGTAAAGTTGCTTAAATATGACACACACACACACACACACAGAGAGACAGACACAGAGAGAGAGAAAAGAATGGAAGCAAAGTAAGATAAAGAGCCATAAACAGAGCAGAATTTCACAAGTGGACCTACACGTAGTATTTCATACACATGTAAAATGTAAGACAGTGGTACTGCTAAGCTTGTTTCAGCAGATGTACACTGTGACTGTTCTAACTGGTTAAACAGTGAGACGAACTCTCACTTTATATGATAATATATTTTTTTTCTATAAGAATTGTTTGTAATAATCAGTGTAGTCCAGTCACATTGGTGATATTTAGGAAGTCGCTTTTTCTAATTACGGAGTATTTACATGAGAGTATTCATTCTGTATTGTTTCATAAAGAATATTTAATGTCAACCTAGAAATGGTTCAAGGAATGTTGGTTATTTTGTGTAAACTTATTAGGGTTATTAATTAATAGACTATATATTTAAACACACAAATTGACGTTTTTCTCATCCATTATGGTGATACACATTTACCATGTGAAATGGGTAAACCCAATACACAATATCATACACTTATTAAGTAATAAAGAAAAAAGTGTATTTTAGCATGATTAAAATGTATTTTTGTTATTGACTGAAACATGAAATTTTACCTTGCATCACAGATGGGGTATGTGTATTTATACAGTTACGACAGAAAGTGTTCTAACCCCTGCATCATGAGTAGTTTTTTCCTCATAACTTAAAAAAGTATTATGATTAGGCTAATAGACATACAATATGTTATAAATATTACACTAACACACATCTACTTAAATTTTTATGTAAATTAAACAACAAATTATAAACAAATAACCAAAAATAGGAGGAGCAGAAAGTGTTCATACATTTTGGAACGTGTGAAAAAACTGATATTCCCATAAAAATTTTGTTAAGTTTGGTGAATAAACTACATTATACCATTCCAGAACTAGACACTGGGTTCATAATCATTGGAATTTAGCCAGCAGAAAATTTACTTTTAGCAATTTAGCGCCGTCTCCGTCATTATTTGCTTGATCATCACGGTGAACAGGAAACAACTGTCCAGTGATTTAAAAACCTGAATTATTGTAAAATACAAGTCTCGTGTGTTTCTTTCCGGTATTGCTACAGAACTTAATGTGCCAAAATCTACTGTTCAAAGCATAATTGCCAAGTTTAAGCTAACAGGATCAACTGCTAACCTCCCTCATTCTGGATGCCCCACCGAAATTCCAGAGAGAACCAAGAGGAAGGTTCTCAGAGAAGTTAGTAGGAACCCTCGTTTAACACGTAGTGACATACAGAAACTGGAAGGGAAACTGGGGTTGAAGTAAACACCTCTACAGTCATGAACATGTTACATTCTTCTGGGTTCAAAGCATGCCATCCTTGTAGAACTCCATATTTAAAGCCTGTTTATTTAGAAGCATGACTGAGGTATGCAAGAAAGCATCTAGATAAATTCTTTACCTACTGGAAGAGTATTCTTTGGTCAGATGAGAGTAAAATCGAGCTTTTTGGCCACAATGATGTTCGCTATATTTTCCATAAGAAGGGGGAACGAAATCTTTCAAAGAACACCGTCTCTACAGTTAAACACGAAGATGGCTTGCTCATGCTAGGGGGTTCCTTCATCTCTTCTGGTGTAGGCAGTCTTCACCTCGTCAACGGAATCATGAAAAAACAATAGTACGTTGATATATTAGGCACTTATGTCAAGAATGTTGCTCGGAACTTGCAGTTTGGGTGTTGTTGGATCTTCCAGCATGACAATGACCCTAAGCACACATCAAAATATGTGCAATCCTGGTTACAGAGGAACCGTATAAACATTCTGGAGTGGCCATTGCAGTCATCCGATCTCAACCTAATTGAAAACGTTTGGCACGAGTTGAAAACCAGGGTTCATCAGCATCATCCGAAAAACTTGCAAGAGTTGGAGGCCTTCTGTAAAGAAGTATGGAAGAAAATACCAGTCAATTACTGTCAAATGATCACGGAGAGCTATGAGGAGAGATTGTGTCAAGTAATTAACTCTAAAGGCTACACAACTGACCAGTAAAGTAGACGGATGAACACTTTCTGCCCCTCCTATGTTTGGTTATTTGTTTATAAACAGTTTAGTTGTCATTCAACTTACATAATTTATGTAGATGTGTGTTAGCATAATATTTATAATATACCATACTTTCATTATCCTAATCGAGATACTTTTTAAGTTATGAAGAAAAACTACTCATGACGTTGGGGTACGAACACTTTCTGTCGTAACTGTGCATGAGTTATAACAGGGTAATTAATTCATATTCTTACATTTTTCATTTCTTTTAACTTCATGTTATTTCATGTATAAACAAATAATACAACAAGATTAATGCTGTGAATGAAAACCATTTCCTACTTCAAACTTTTGTTCATACACATTTGTGTTACTATTAACGTAAATTAACATGTTAATATCTGGATATTTCCTGTGAGTATATGCTGCATGGTAATATATGGATATTTAATGTTTCAGTTTTTCATATGGTAATGTCTTGATAATTAATAGCCAGTAATGTTTCTGTATTTTGCATGTTTATAGCTGTATATATAATAAAAACTAACGTCTACATTGTAGATGGTAATAGCTGTACATATAACAACAAATATCTACATTTTGCATGGTAATATCTGGATAATGAATAGTCAGTAATGTTTCTATACGTGGTAGTACCTGTGTGTGTACATGTAACAACATTCTTATTATATATACAGATAATGGGACCAGAAGTGCTTAGAGTATCATAACATTTTAAAAACTTTCACGTCTGAACTTCAATTTATTGGTATACAGTTTAAGGTAATAGTGAGCAGGTTTAATGTACTGATTGCTGATGGTTTCATGTCCTGTAATTGTAATCCGAGGGTCGCGCATCGCGCTAAACATGCTCGCCCTCCCAGCCGTGGGGGTGTATAATGTTACGGTCAATCCCACTATTCGTTGGTAAAAGAGTAGCCCAAGAGTTGGCGGTGGGTGGTAATGACTAACTGCCTTCCCTCTAGTCTTACACTGCTAAATTAGGGACGGCTAGCACAGATAGCCCTCGAGTAGCTTTGTGCGAAATTCCCAAACAAAGCTGATGGTTTTACCTTCCGTTTAAGTGGTAAAGTTTTTAGAAGCACCACATATTGTGTTTAGAATGTTGTTTTTTTGTATCAGATATAACACTGTTATACTTTCATGAGTTCAGTTGCTACTTTTAGAATTTATCTGTATAAGCATTAGTTTTTTGTGTATTATGGAAAAATTACTGCTAATAACTTGACACCATGAATAGTAATGCATATGTCATTAGTAATCAAATATCACTATCTTCTGGTGTTGTATAGCAGGGTGGCTTAATGAGTGTGCTTTGGAGGACGTTGTACCAATTCAACATTTTCGATGGTAGTTAAAGCCGAACACTTTTGTGTTGGACGAGTATGCTATATTTATTTGTTACTTTCTCCAACAGTATTGAACATAGCATACAATTTCGTAATTTGTCTAAATTACCCGCCCCCAGTAACAGTAAGTTAATCTATCAGTTTACACTATTTCACGGACTTTTAAAGAGTTTAATCGAGCAACTTATACAGTTCATCATGAAAAATTGTTATTGAACCTTTCAGTTATGCTGAGAACCACTCAACAATAACGTACGTTATATCTATATTTTTATTATTTATGCCACATTTAAGATGTAAATAATAATGTAATTAATTCATAATAATTTAGTGTAGAATATCCTGCTTACGAAATAAAATTTCACATCACATTATTCATGATTGTTCTCTCAATTTAAAAATGAATGTTGATGTACGTAGCTTCTCAAACGGAAAACAACCTGACGCTGAGACGGTTCGCAGTATACGTAAGATACTTTGCTATGTATTAATACACGTGTAGTTAGTAACGCTACCACAAAAATGATATCACATGTAACTAGTTTATACATCGAGTATTTTCCATATGTAACTTGGTTAATTTATCATTAAAAACTTTACAGTTAGTACGTTTTACACATATTTCATATCTATTGTTGTTTCCACATACAAACATGTTAATAAACATGTCATTTAATCGTTTTTATCACCAATTGCTTATGGCACTCCAAATATAAACATCATTAGAACCACCTGAGTTTGCCTGTCAAGTTTCGTTTTGCTAGCTCCTACACTGGGCGTTCAGTTCGCGGTTAAACAAATTCATACATAACGTGAAACAGTTTTTTTTTATCTTTTTGTTTCAAAAAACGACAATACTCCACAACTTTCTTAAAGGAATATGCATAGTCAATGTGTTTATAATAATGGCATTTGGCCAAACGTCAGTGTTAACCATAACCCTAAAATACTGTTTAAATCGATTATTGCACACAGGTTTATAGTGAAAGAATTCCGACAATTTTCTTCAGCCCAACTGAAAACTTGGTTCCGTATATATATTTTTTCTCGTTATAATGGATATAAGCCTCATATTAAATTACACGGTATTGCGTATTTACTAACATTTACCAACACGTTTCATAACTTGGTTAATTTTGTTTTACCGTTAACTGTATTGTTAACTGTATAAGGCCTCAGTGTAATTGTAGAGATTGTTGCTTTTGCTGAAAATTACGAATTTCAGGTTGTTATTCTTAATATATTTCTTTTACAAATATTATCGTTGCCCGGTTTAAAATCATATTTTACATTTCGTTGTTTAAAACTTTGATAATTCAGTACAAAAAAATATTCAAAGCGTTATTCTTTCTTAATATTAATTGAATTTATAAACCCACGCGACTTTCGCTCGCTCTTTTCTTTCCCGTTTGAACAAATGGATTTGACTGCGCTCATAACTCACGAGCAACTTTGCGACGATTGTAATGATAGAAAACTACGGTACGGCGTTGTAGTGTAGTGGTATTACTAATTGATGAAGCGAAAACGCTATTCGGTAAAGGAAAACAAATGCCAGATGTAGTTTTAGGTGAGTTATGTACATATGCGTGCTTATTTTGTTTTGAGACTAAATAACACTCAGTTTACTTTTCCTATTTCATCACGTGTCGATAGGTTCACAACCTTGTTCTTAATTAATCGTGTTTGTCAATAAGTGGTACTAGTATTACTACTTTTGTTAGTATTTTGAAATATTTTACGTTTAGGCTATAAAGGGTAGCATATTTGACATTCTATAAATATGCACATTTATCTATTTTAAGTTGACATCCAATATTATAAGTTGCAAGTTGTTATTCTTGTTAATGAAAAACCAATATTTTCACATAATCTCTACCGTGGGGAAACAGTGGTAAGTTTGCAGACTGAAAACTAAATCCTGGGGTTCGATTCCCATGGCGGACACAGCATATAGTCCAATGTGCCTTTGCTTTATCGTAATAATTTACGTTAAAGAAATATACATGTATATATATCAAAATAGTATTTATTTTGTGTAACCAGTAAGCTGATATGAACTTTACAAGAAAGAAAATGTAACAATTATCAGGAAATAGTTTTCTGTGTTTAGAATAATATCAGAGATAAAACTAGTTGGAAGAAAATCCAAGTGATAGAAAAAAATTACTAATTTAACCAATAAAAACAAAGGGAATTCTTGAATATTGTTTTGATATATATTTGAAATACAGATAGCAGTTGAATAGTGATTGACTTTAGTTGGAAGTTTTGTACTTTTGTTGTTTTATGCTGTCTTGTACCATTTTTTAAGTACTGTTATTTTAATATTAAATCTAACTCAGTTTATTATTATTTCAATCAGGGACCAAGCCTATATTTTGATTCTTTCAATAACACTATGTAACAAAATTTTTACTTTTTTCTTGTTCCTGGACAGAAAGTGTTATTTCCCAATTGCTTATGTCTAAAGTAAATGGAAAAGACCTATTTTTCTCTTCAAACTTTGCTTTTGTGACCTGGGAGTGTATAACGAAAATATGATGTAAGACTATATTTGGGGGTTGATACGTGAAATGAATTTACATTAGTCACAAATCTTGAAAAGCTACTAGCTTCTAAAGATTTTTGTATAATTTTAATATAAATACATGTAAATATTGATTCATATGTTGTTTTATTCAGACCTTATGTAAATGAAAATATGCAGATTTGCCCGTTTTTACATATAAAATACATTAATTTCTAAATTTCATTATCCAGGTCACAAAAGCAAAGTTTGAAGGGAATAATGGCCATTTTCTGTACTTTTACAACATAACCAATTAAGAAATAACACATACTATCCAGGAACACAATTTGTGTTTCATTGTGTTATTGTAATCTGTTGTTTGTGTTGTGCTTTATATTGATTGCTAGCTAAGACAAACGTTGAATATTCAGACACTTGTAACTAGTTTAACATTTGACAACCTATGTTTTTCTACAATTGTATCTCGGTTTTTGTACCAAACATTCTTTTAAATGTGTATTTGAACTTCCAAAAATAACAAGTTATTGCATAATAGAAAATCATACTCAATATATATATTTTCAAAATTGAAAGTTCTATAATTATTTAAGAACTGCCACTAATTTTGATTATTTATGCATATAAAAAGATTATTTTAGATTTCTGTTTTAAAATTAACAATGAATATTTGTTTTGCTCGTTTTAAAACCAAAGTTGATAGGATCTTATTGCATGATTTTCTAGGAACTTATTGCAAAAATGACTGCACGAAGTTTTCCATGGAGAAGGCTGCTAATGTTTTTCATGTTTATTGTGTGTGCTGCACTTGCCTATGATATTCATGTACATGGCTCTTTCCAGAGTAAGTTTCAAGTATTTTATCCTTGCCTATGACATTCATGTACATGGCTCTTTCCAGAGTAAGTTTCAAGTATTTTATCTTCTACCTAAATATAATTTTTTCTAGAAACAAGATCTTTGTTCTTACATTAACACTGATAATTACTAAAAGCATTATAAAAATACTCAGTTTTCTATCCACAGTTATGCAATAAAAGGTTGTACCCTTAATTGGTTGAAAAGCATATAGGATAACCTTTCAAGCATTTTTTTATAACTAGGTGGGTCATGTACAGTGACACCAGCAATTACATTTCAAGATTACAACAGTTGGAAAGCTGAGGTAATCTATTGTTGGCTCACTTGTAAAGATGTGTTAAACTTTGTTTGGTTACAGAACTATTGAATAGAAAGTGAGACCCCTCCTGTTATGTCCTTTCTTCTGGAACTTAATATTTCTCTCTTATGTTTAGTTATATATTGCCTATAACCTTGGAAAGTTAAAGTTTGCATCTATCAAGTGATGTATTGTATAACAGTGTGTTCTGTTCAGATAACAGTCAGTTTCACTCAAGAGTACAAGCAACATGTGCTAGAGAAACCTTCCAACTAGTTTAGATGAATTTGTTATACAAAACAAAATGTAGTAAATTCATCTTAAAACTCGATACACAGCCAACAGTGTCTGTATGTATTCACACAAAAGAATGAAATGGTGTTAATATGTTTTTTTAAAAAAGCCTTTAATGTTGTTGTGTCTTGTATGTCCAGCACAAATATAACCATCCCTAGATATACTGGATCATAGAAATATCTTTTGCACTGCTCTCAGTTCAATAGATTGTTTTTGTTTGTATTTACTTTTTTGCATTATTTTAAACTATTTTGAAATTTACTTGTACAATCAAAACTGTTGTAAGATGACAAACATTTTTTGTTGTTGTCATTTTTATTGTTAGAACTATTGAAATTACTTGGTTGGTTTGATTTTATTGGGTGGTTTAAAAGTTGGATTGTTCTTTTGTTTTCTTTTAATGGTACAATTTCTTTACTACACTAAAATATACAAAGTAATTTTCTCAAGTTGATCTGTTTTAATATCCTTTCTGTTTTAGGATCTCAGACTGGGAAGTTTTTGAAGGACATTGGTGTGCTGGCAGTTTGTCAACAAGCATGGGGGAAGATAACAGGGGAAGATAACAGTGTATTCTAGTAAGGCATATAGGTAATTACATGTGGATAACAGTGTATTCTAGTAAGGCATATACGTAATTACATGTGGATAACAGTGTATTCTAGTAAGGCATATAGGTAACAGTGTAATACATGTGGATAACAGTGTATTCTAGTAAGGCATATAGGTAATTACATGTGGATAACAGTGTATTCTAGTAAGGCATATAGGTAAATACATGTGGATAACAGTGGATTCTAGTAAGGCATATAGGTAAGGTAATTACATGTGGATAACAGTGGATTTAGAGATATAAAGCTTACATGATTCATATATCTTGGGCTTTGAAATTGCTTTCCTTCATGTTTTTCTCTTGTGATTGCCCATTCACTGTCATTGCCAATAACCTACATGATGATGTAGGTCTAATTACTAATTTATCATTATTGAGAACTAATTATTAATTACTCTGTACTCTGTTTTTCTTCTGACAGTCTTAATCTTTCATTATTAGCATCCATTAATAATAAAACATTAGTAATTTGTAAGTTATTTTATCCTGTAAGCTGCTATTAAACAATAATAGTAAAGTTCAAGGCCTTGAGAATTCTTAGGTTATCATGGAAAGTCATCAAATTTTATACATTAAAGATATAAGCAGTACACTTAATACATTGAATATACTTGTCTTTATTTTTAAATACTCTTATCTTTTGTTAAATAATTATTTCTTAAGTACTGGTTATTATGCATCTATAACTAGCTACTATGTGTTAATAGAAACTATTTTACACTGAAAAACCTTTGTAACAATATCATTATGCCATAACAGAAAAATTAATTTATTTAATAGTTGTGTAATGATAAAAGTTGTATCTTGACTGTTTTTATTACTTATTGTCTAGTCATTCATTGGTTAAAAACAATGATCATGAACATTGTGTGTGAAACTTGTTTTTTTATAGTTAGTTCAAGGCTGTAGTTTTAAGCACTACTAGACATTGTTATTCAGGAAAGTCAGTAATAAGAGATTCTCTGCAATTAAACAAAAATCAAAATGATTTTTAATATTCATTTTCCAGGTGGGCTGAAAATCATGTACCTGTTTACTATAGAAAACTGTCTACTTTCTGTGGCTATTATCTAGAAATATTTTGGACTAACTTCTTTGCCCTGTGTACGTATGTATGGAACAGTACCCAAGGTCTACGGGACTGGATAAACGTGAAGATCCCACCTTTACTTGAATGGGTAATTTTGTTTTATATGCTGAGGGGCAAAAAAAGACCAGTATATATAAGTACTCCATATTTGTATGACTAGCACGTGCAAGTTATAAAAATGATATAAAATAACATTTCATAAATAGAAAACATTTTTTATGCACTAAATAACTGGTTAACCGATTCTGTAAGATATTGCAAGTGAACGATTTAGTATCTCCACTTACCTGTTTCATTTAATAATGAACAAATCCATGCATGTAAATCAGAAATATGCTAATTTTGAAACTCAAAACTACACTTCTGTTTCCATTCCTTGCTATTATACTTAAGTCATAAAGATGATGCCTGTGGTTATGGAACTCAAATGTGTTGAGGATACCCCATCTATCAGGCAAAATTACAAATGCCAATGAAAAAACTTGATAGCATACTGAGGGAGATAAATTAGATGCTAGGAGATGAGTGCTTAAATTCACAGCAACTCAATTCAAACTGTCATGGGAGTTGTTTTTTTTTAAATTAAGTGTAGCTAAGTTCTACTATAAGAATATTATAATAATTTATTTTCTTGTAACATCTGTTAAAAGGGTAGAGGTTTGGAATTTTTGTCAGGTTGATTTAATTTTACATGAAAGTTATTTATAAATATTAAGGGCTAATGCCTTCCCACAACTGATTGCAGGCAGCAAAATACAGTTAGAGTTGATGTTGTAGGTGCAAGCACTCAACTACTAGTCCTTAACTGATTCTCCTTTGTTGCTGGTAAGGTTTTCATCAGCATTTGGATTTTGCCCAACACTTGAGCAAGACAACAAGGAATTGAATATTGTCTCAACATTATTGTTTTAGTGTGCTGATTGAATAACAGGTAAATGAACAACTAACAGGTGGGAAGAATACTGTGTATTTTATACAGTGTATTCAAACCTTTAATATTGTAGAAAGGGCTAGAGAATCCCACATCTGCCTTGGTAAAATGTGACACCTTGTGGGCTAGAGAACCCACATCTGCCTTTTTTTTTAAAATGGGAGGTATGTGAAACTGATGTTAAACTGGATAGACAGTGAACACAAAATGTAAGTTGTCTTACTTCCACTGGTACCTCAAAAACCAGGGCGTGCTTAGAAAACTACCCACCTGATGGTGTGTGCCCAGGTGATGCATGTTTGTTTTATAGCTGTATTGTTTTGTCTACGTAATATTACAATTATGTATATACATTTTAATGTCTCTTGACCATCTTTCTTTAACTACAGGTCATAGGCTTTTTATTTCCTTCGAAAACCATGAGATTATTTATAAAATGACTAATGAACATAGTATATTTGGTACCACTAAGGAAACATTTTGTTACTTTATTCATATAAAAAATTACTGATCTGATAGTTAATACACAGTTTGGAGGCAGGTAAGCTAGCATTTTAACCCTTAAATAGCAGAAATATTGTAGTTAGCAGCATCAATTGATGATGGCTGCCATTTAAGGATTAAGGGCAAGTGAAATATAGCTGAATTAAACAATAGAAGGTAAAACATGCATCAGTTATAAACCAAAATTCTACATACAATATAAATTATTTCATGTTTCTGTTTCTTTAAGAGAATAAAAGAATTGCCAATAGTTACTTGTAGTACCTAATTTTCTTCTATAAATCTCTAGCTCACAGTTTAAACAATTGATTTTTAGAATTTTTAAAGTTGTTAGTTCAGTAACCTGTTTCATCTCTTCAGTGTTGGTATGTGTGATAATCTCATTTTATATGCTATATAATCTGTTGTTTATCAGTCTTTCAGATGTGCTGAAACACAGGAGCTTTTAAAATAGCTAAATCAGAATTCAATTTACAATAATTGTTGTTGATTTAAGAGAAATTACAGATGAACACATTACTTTTGTAATTTATCACACCAGTGCATCGACAAGCTTATATCCTAGATTAATCATTCCACAGTTCGTGAACTGTATTTTTGTCTTCTGCTTTTTTACTTTGCTCTTCTAACTAGACAACAATACTTCCAGGTAAATTTCAAGACTCTGTACACATTCATAACATTTCATATTAGCTTGGGCTTATGTTGGCAGTTCCACTAGGTGGTTGTAGGTAATGAATGGTCATGTTAGATCTGTGTTCAATGTCATAAATAAGAGATTGTATTTTCTTTTCTAAATCATTAACTGACATGCCTGTAACAAGAGGGTAACTAATTAGGTCTCTATGTCATTCCTGTAACTTTGTCATTGCCAGAGTAACAGAGAACTACAGCCTTTGTTATCTAAATATCTGTGCTCTCTGTTGCTTATTAGTATGTATAACACTGAAGAGTATTTTTGAATAACAGATTTAACCATAATTTTGATATTCAATTAGTAACTTAAATTTCTTCAGTAGTTGGTAATGTTTTCATTTTATTAAAAGTTAAATAGTATTTATAGGTATGCATAGACATGCACTATTGGGTAGGAAACTACATCACAAGGCTTGATATATGTGGGTGAGTTATAGGAAAGCATTTTTACAGTGATATTAGTGTTGGCCAAGCATGGAATTCTAGGTTTATGTCTGTTAATATGACAAGTAACGGTTACTCAGACTAAAAATATTTTAAAACTGTATTCATGTAAAATCATCTTTGTAGAATATGTTAACTGAATTTAGGCCTGACATTTTTTATGAAAAATCATTTATCTCATGTTCATGCACTAATATATTTATAAGAAAAAAAAATCAAACTAATCAAATACAAATGTTCTTTGTATTTTTCTCTATACTTGTATAGATTGCTTTGAAGTAATTGTTTAAATGCAAATGAAGTGAGATTACTGAAATATTCATAATAAATTTCAAGTAATGTGTGATTGTTTGAAATAGAATGAAATAGTTATTTTGTGTATATATTTTTTTTCAGCTGAACAGTAAGCTTCCCAAGTTTACAGAAAAAGTGGTAGCTGTGTTATTAGATTCTTGGTTGGTGATTCAGAAGTATTTGGTTTGGTTTGGAAGCCACTTGATGTATTACCTCACAGTCAGTGGAACATGGTTGCAAGAAAATGTGTTTACGTAAGTCGATTATCCAGCCAATTTTAATACATTGAGCAAATTCTATTTACCATATCTTTCAACACTCTCAGTTCCTATCAGACTGGCCTTATAACCATTTTGTGCTTGTTATAATTTTAATGTTATGACTTTTAAATTAGTAAGTGTATGTTCATAAAATTTGAAGATTACCAGTAAACATTACAAGATTTATTAAGTTTTTAAGGTTTCTTAAGCCTTTTTCATTTTTGCATGTTGCCTACCAAATGTGCAAAGTAATTTTAATTTTAAAAATACCTTTATGCATTGGAAGATTTTCAAGTTTCACATGTGGAATCTTTATAATATCTGATAATTATCAACTGTTTCTTAAGAAACACCTTTATATTTTATCTGTTTTCACTACTGAATATCTACGGGTTTGGTCAATTTGACCAATCTTGTGACTACTATAAAAATTAGGAAATATAAATTATACTTTTTTGTTCTAGAATGAATACAAAATATAACACAAAAACACAAATGTGTGGTATAAGTACCTTAAATCTTATAATATTTATACATATTTATTATTTTTTTATTATATTGCCTTGTATAACGATACATAACTTACAATGTTGCACATGTACTCACGTAACTGTATCCAGTAATGTCTAACTGGCTGTTAGTCTTTTACAAAGTGACCTCTGTTGGCTGTGCTTTAGTGGAGTAGTATTTTGTAAAATAGCACACTTTAATTATTGTACATTATATATGTATATACATTATTACTATTTACAAATAAGTTCTTAAACTTGGTTTTCTTAACATAGAACAGTAAATAAAGAAGTGATGCAAACAGTTATTTTGGTTATGACTTTTGCACTCATTTGCTGGTTGTCATAGGTTGCTAAGCCTTAGAAAATTTGGTACATAGAGGATGTAAAACAAAATTTTGTTTTTAGATTTTATATATACATTTGAAAGAACAGTTTACAATGTCAATATCATAGAATTTCACTGTAATTTATCAAGCTTAGTAACTAAGTGGTATTTTGTCTAAAAACAAATATGCAATTTTGAGCAACTAAAGACACAAACTACCTGCTTGAAATTTTGGTTTGAAAGAATGAGGTAGTTTCTTAGCACTTTAAAATGGTGGAGAAAGCCACAATGGAAACATTTTGAACTTTCAATTGGTTACTCACATGTCATAAACAGAAGTATATATAAGGAAGTGTTTTCAAAAATAGAAATAGGTGAGAGGGGCCACTGTATTTGTTTATTACATATCTCAGCAAACTGAAAAAATAGGTGATTCTTATTTTATATTTTGGCTTTGCAATATTGGTAACTTGTTCATAATTTATACAAAACTCTAGACTTTATATTTTGACATCACAAACATCCAAATTCAACTAATGCTACATTCAACATACCACATAACACAAAAACAAAATCAATGTTTAGGCTACTGGTATTTCATTATAGTATCTAATGTTCATTTGAATTTTAAAAATAATACACTGATTAAGGCTAGTTTAGGGATTAAGCATTCCCAGGTTGATAGGTGCATTGAATTGGTTTTATTTTGGTACTCTGAACTAATATGTATTTTTAAGGAAGCTAGTAGTGAGGATGTTATATTTATATATAGTTTGCAGGTTGGGGAGAAGATGGAGGCTATTGTAAATGAAGTTTAGGAAATAAAGTATAAACTGGGAAATGACAGTAGGACTTCAAGAGGAAGTTAAGCATTTGCATGCAAAAAAAGCCATCAGCTAAGATTAATAATGATATTCAGGAAGTTAGAAAGTGTAGTGTTAGGGTTAAAAGTAGTGAACTTAACCCTATTTTTTTGAGCAACAGATATCACCTCTTGACTTCTGTAGATGAGAAACTATTTGAGGGAGGGAAAGCAAAAGGAATAGAAAAAATATGGATTATGGACTTAATGATGTTATTGTTATAGGTGATTCCTTGACATGGCATCTGGATAAAATAGACTGTGAGGTAAATAGGGAGAAAAGAGTTAGATTACACTACCCTAGAGCACAGGTGGAATAATAACTGAAAGAGCAAGAGATATAATGAAGGGGATTGGCAATGATGTATTTATAGGCTAACTGTGTAAGAAAAAGTCAGAGGAGCTAATTGAGAGATTGATAAAAGCATTTAAAGATAAATGCCATAAGTTGAGTAAGGGATATTGCCAAGAATTAATTGTAGAAATGAAATTTTTAGTAGGTCACTAGGGCTTAAATGCTAAGCTCTAAAATTAATGTGTAAGGATGGAGACAGGCTGATTGGATTTGTGGGATCAGATCAGTGGAAGTAGGAAAGGATTTTTGGAATGGATGGTTTAGATTTAAGTAAGAAAGGGTCTGACATGTTTGCAAGAGTTATTAACTCAGCTGTAAAGAAAGTTTTAATCTAGGACTTGACAGAGGTGAGGGCAAAGATAAACTATATGAAACATGGGAAATCGTTTTAAAAATACCTATAACAACAGGCTTAATTGTTAATATTGTAATGCTAGAAGTATAAGAACAACTGATAGATGAAAACAAAGTTGAACAAGACAACTGTATCAATTTTGATTAAAATTAAAACTAAATAAAATTGGGAAGTTTAATGATAAGGACCTTGGGCCAGATAATATTCTCCATAGGTTTTAAAAGGAGGTCAACAATTAAATATTTGAGCCACTTGCCACAATTTTGTGTAAGTCTTTGAATCATGGAAATTAGCTAATGTCACTCCTGTCTTCAAGGGATGTAATAGAAGTTGTCCTAGTAATTATAGACCTGTTAATCTTGCATCAGTTGTGGGAAAAGTTTTAGAAAGTCTGTTCTTTGTAAAGTCATTTAACAACAGAGTTTAAAATTTTATTGAATACTAAACGTTTCATTAAGGGAAAATGACATAGATAAGTCATGGGGAAAAGGTGTAAAGTCTGAATTTCTTTTTTCTGGCCAGTAACCACAAAGAAAAATGTATTGGTTAGCCACTGCATATTTATTTAAAGCAGTTAATGTATGAGATGTGAGCATGCTTTCCTGTGTGTGTGTGTGTATTTCTGTTTAGTGATCTTAACCAGAAATGTGAATGTTTATTTAAATGTGACAAAAAAGTATGATAGATGGTAAAAGTTTAACCAAATTACAGTTAAACAAACTAGTGAGAATGTAACTATATGTACAAATTTAGACTCTGCATTTATATGTTTCTATAAGTTAGAAAATAACTATAGTTCTGATAAATATATAAGTTTGTGAGTTTTAATCAACACAAAGGTGGTAGTGGTTATTGTTTACCTGAAAGTAATATAATGGTTAAAAGGTTAAATCTACTTTCATTACATTTTTCTGTTTAGATTATTTTAAGTGAGTGCACCAATACACAGAACTGGTTAGATTAGGTTGTTACTGCTGGATCTGAAACCCTTTTGGAATTTAGGCATATTAAGAGTAACCATTATCTTTAATAAATACACTTAAGTTCTTTCAGGTATGAGTGATTTGCAACTTTTTCAATTGTTTACTGGTGTAACATATAAATATCAATTTTATATTGATATTTAATATACAAGATCCTAAATCTTCCACAAAGTTTACAGAAAACTATCTCATGAGTTGAGTCATAATGTATATTTTTGTAAATGGGTAACACATTTCAGAAAACTGTTCCCAAGGATGATGAGGTAAGAAAACAGTATTTTTGTTATAACTTGTAATATTTCTGTTGTTACAGAGGAAGTCTTTCTGTAGAGAACCTTCAGAAGTATGCTGTTGATACTGGAGCTGCTGTACAGAAGTACGTAGTTTTGGTATACCAATGGTCAGCTCAGCAAGTTTCAGGTTTAGTGTCCTCAGGCAAATGAAGCAAGACCTGTGGTAATTTTGCTGCTCAGAAACTAAGTACATTCTTTTGAGAAAAGTTTAGTGATTCATGTGGTTTGTTGAATGTGACCTGACATTTAAACAAGTTTTCTTCTCTCCTACTCCCACGTGTTCATGATATTGAGAATATTTGTTCCTAATCTTGGCAAACTGTTTTGAGATTTAATATAAAAAATGAAGCATTTCATAATTCTATCACTATCATATATACGTAATTTTTTTAAAAGGCAAGCATGTTTTGAAATTTTATATTGATATTTAGATGTCTGTGTCATATTCTAATAAAGAAGCTGAATCATATACCCCTGCATCAGTTGTCCTTTTATACATCTTGAGTTAATATGTTGACTCCATTTTGGATATTTTTACTGTTACTCTGTACATACAATTACATAAGAATCAGTGGTGAACTATTTGTACCCAGTTACATATATGTCTAAACTATTTGAAAACCTGTGTATTTCAGAATGGGTGAACAGTTTGATTTCAACATTTTTGTACTGAAATTCTTTGGTAATGGTGAATATAGATGTAATTTTGAAAGTTCTCAGTGGAGTACTGGAAACTATAAATAAGCTTGCAATTTGTGTGTGCAAGTTTAATTAAACATGAAATTAACCCAAATCTCATTAAATCCTTGCACTCTCAAAAAACAAAACTATTCAACTGTATCTGAACCCTGGCAAGCCTTAACATCACCTTTGTACAAGGTTGAAAGTTTCTTGCATTTTAAGGTGTTGTTTGTTGGCTTTATTTAACTTGTCATGTTCGCACTGTTTAATATCAGGTAGAGTTTGTAACATGCAGGAAAAACATTTTGCACAAACAATTTGGATAGTGCATACCATTGGAGCTGGAAATAGCAATAAGGAATGTACACCTTTAAGCAGAGGCAGGTAAGTGTTATAACATCTGGAGCAGTTTCAATTTTAAAATGGAAGGTAATGCTAATGAAACTGTACCATCAAATTAAGTGTACTATTATGGGAAATGCAACCCCAAGAGCCATAACGATCCTGCTTCAAATGTATTAATTTGGAAGTTCTCAACAGCCACTTTCATCATGCCTTGTTCCCAGGTTTTCTTTTACCATTAGTTCAGGGGTCTACTGGTTTATCACAGCAGCAATCATCATGATTAAAAATGGAGTCCATTAACACATGCTATAGGGGGACACACTTGCACAGTTTGTGAAAGTCAGGGTAACTTTTTTTTTTGCAATTATTTGTTCAAAATACAGTGAGTGTATATAAAGTCAGTGTATTTCAAACATTTTTTCAAAATTCTAAATGCCAACCAAACTAATACAAATATAAATTTAATATAAGGATTCATGATTTACAACGTTCAAAAAATACATTCATTGTATTTTCAAATAAAACTGTTGCAATTTCTTCAATGTCCTGATCACGAACTCCAGCAAGCACTTCCAGAACTTGGCTGTAGAATTAAAAATGTTACCCCATAATGAAAATTCAGATGAACAGAAAATTATTTTTGTCAATTTTTTTCCAAAAATAAATTTGGAATATTGATACTAAAATAATTTGGTTGAAAACGTTTTTGACTTGCATAACATTTTATCTTTCAATGAGGTAAAATCTCATGTATACTTACATAATGTTTGAAGGCTCATTCCTATTTTTAACCAGAAATCCTGACTGAAATTTTTCTTTCTTTTTGGATGGAAAGACAGTTTTTACGCATTTTGCGCTTGCGTGTGAAGGCCTGATTTCACACCATGGTGCATCTGTTGGAAACATTTCACACAAAAGAAAAATTCAGTTTTATGACATCAGGTTTAAAACGAGATAACACAGTTAAAAGCTTGGGAATATTAAACATTAATTACATTTTGTTAAAACATTTTCATAAACCTTAAAATAAAAGTTTTGAGAGAAAGTAATATTAATAATCTACAACATAACTGCATCCACTGATCTTAACTTTGTCAGTTACATGTTTGTAAAAAATAATCCATTTATTATATACCCAGTGTTGAACAAAATTAATAAATTAGCTAGAAATATTTGTTTTGAAAACTTAACAGTGAAGAACTCAGTTTAAACTTGTTTCAGTTTCTGATAAGAAAGTAAAAAAAACAAACTTGTATGTACATGATGCATGAGAAATATATACATCTGTATGTTATACTAGTTCAATTTTTTACTTTTTACATGCACATCCTGATGAATCTACCACTGAACAAAACTCTTAGCACATTTCTCAAATATTCCAATTGCTAGAATGTTGCTTTTAACAAATAGTAATGAAATAGTAATGAAATAATGAAATGAAATAGTAAAATTTTTACCATATTCTTTAACAGCTTCTATACTTTTGAAATTATTGTTCAAGCTTATTTTGGTAGCAATTAAGTTATAGCAAACAATGCAGGAAAAATACTTCTTAGGAAGTGACGCATAAATTCTGTTCAGATTTGTAAGTTATGTTCTTTAACACATCAAAATCTATGAAGTATAATAAATACTTTAACATTTATAAAACAGTATTAAAAATAATTATGGAAAAGTACAGATAAGTCAATAAGTTAAGAAACAAAAGCAAGCAAGTTATCTATATATTTTATTGCTTTATATTTGCTTTAAACAGAGCAGAATATCTTATTTATACAACTATGAGTGTTTCAATATGGGGTTGTGAAATGTATATTTATATATCCTGTATAACTCTCCACTATTATATGGTTGTTTTGACCTTAGCTGTTTCCACACAGCCTTAATAACCAGGCCAAACATTGGTTGCAGATGTCCTATTTGGCTTTTTTTTTTTTTTTTCTATTCAAGTATCATTTTATAATTGTTACTACATACCCTGGGTACATGAACTCAATGAAGGACAATGGGCAAGATAACTGAACTTGCTTAATAGCAGTTAATGTCTTTTTGTGGAGATCTCAAAACCATTGCACAAGGGGCTGCCTAGCACCATATTATTCACTAGCATGCTTGTATGTACATATTATAGGTTCACTATGACATCCTTCCCCATTGCACCAAACATGCTCACCCTTTCAGTCCTAGGGGCATTATTATGTTACTGTCAATCCCACGAGCTGGTGGTGGTGACTAGATGCTTTCTCTCTAGTCTTACACTACTAAATTAGGGACGGCTAGCACAGATAACCCCCGTGTAGCTTTGCACGAAATTCGAAAAACAAAACAAACATCCTTCTCTCCTCTGTCACCAAACAACATAAAGTTTCCTGTTGTTAACCAATTTGAACTGATCATTTCATTGTTTGGAAGTCTGTTTCCCAGTTTAGTTCTCTCTCCTATTTTGAAACACTGATTTTTAAGCAGCTTCATATCCATCAGAAATGCTTTGTGCATCATACTGTTCTGAAGGTATCACACATAGCTGTACTTACAGCTATGCTATTGACTGTTGGCAGAATCTGTCTGCTGCATTGTCATATGTAGTGTAAACATAAGGTTTAGGCACAAAAAGGGACCTGTTTGTCCATCTCAGCTGTCCCATTCTCTCAGTGAGACAAAAACTAATAAATACATAATCTAGAACCAACCCTTATGGTTTATATATCTATCAAACTTTCTTTTAAACTCTTTTAAATTCACTGCCTCTATAACATCCAAAAGCAACTCCTTCCATAGGACAGCCACATATTTGAAAAATAAAACTGTCTTAGATGAAGATAGCTTCTATCTTGTCTACATCTATATTTGTATATTCTAGTTCTATAATTCTCACTGTTAAGTATGAAAAATGTTGATCCATAAACATGATCAATTCCTTTTAAAATCTTAAATGCTTCAATCAGATCTCCTGTAACTTCTTTTTCAAGATAAAACAAATTTAAGAATATTAATCTTTCCTTATATGGAACTTCTATCCAAGTACCATTTTAGTAACCCTCCACTGAACCCTTTCCAACAATTCAATGTCTTTTCCAACCTGAGGTAAGAAATCCAAGATTGAACACAATATTCAAAATGTGGATTATACAATGAAATTACTACCTCTTTAGACTTGTATTCAATATTTTTGTAGATACAAACTAAAATCATATTTGTCCTGCCACTAGCAACAGCATACTGCTTGGATGGCTTAAGAGACTGATCAACCATTACACCAAGATATATTTCTTTTAATAACACTATTAAGGTAATTCCCATCTAAATTATATGTGTAATTATGATAATCCATCAGCCACTTATTAAATTATCTTCACAGCCATGTTGATGATATCAAGGTCTTGGGGAATAAATCTATTGACCATTCCTTCATCTTTGTTATTAATGTAAATGAAAAAGAACAAAAGGTCCTAAGACTCAGCCCTGAGGTACACCACTTACAACATTAATCCAGTTGGACTGAAGTTTACTTAACTATAGAGTTACGTTTTTTTACAAGTTTTTTATGTGTCACTTTGTCATTCTCTGAAAAGCCAGATAAACCAAACCTCCATCCTTATCCTAAACTACATTATGCAGTAATATTTTCAAAGCATGTCAAAAAATATGTAAAGCAAGATTTTCCATTAGTGAAAACATGTTGACTATTTCATAAAATTTTAAACTTTGTTAAACGACTTTGCAAAGTATCTCTTATCAGACTTACCAAAACCTTTCCTGTAACTGATGTAAAATTAACAGGCCTATTGTTACTCGTACAACTACTATTACATCCCTTGAAGATTGGAATGACAATAGCTAATTTCAAATCTGTTGATACTTGTCCACTATTCAAGGACTTACAAAAAGAAACTGTGGTAAGTGTCCTTGACCTCCTTTAAAACCCTTGAGGAAATATTATCTGGCCCAGGAGCCTTAGCAGTCTTTAAGCTTCCCAATTTTATTCTTTTAGAGCTCAGAATTTATGTAATTGTCTTGCTCAACTTTGTTTTCATCTATCAGTTGATTAAGATGAGGAAAACTGCTTATGCATTCATTAGTATAAAGAAAAAGAAAATTGTAATAACCTAACAATCAGATACCAGCCATCCTTTGTTATAAACCAAGAGTCCTATCCCCATCCTAACATTGCCCCTAATGTACTTTTAAAAAAATCCTCACTGTTAATTTCTGTGCTTACAGCCAAATTTTTCATGTCCTTTTGGATGTTGTAATTTCCTGTTTGACCAAATTTCTTGATCTTCTATTATTCCAGTCAATTTAAATTTCTTAAATTTGTGATGCTTTTCTTCAATTTTATTTTTTTATACTCTTTGTGAGCCAAACAATTTTTTCCCCCACTTGCAGCTACCCTTTCTTTCTGTAAGGAATATATTTGGTTTGAACGTTGAAAACTTTTCCACATTTCCTAAGTGTCTCCAAATAATGCAGCTGCCCAATTCACAATAGATAATTCTTGTTGTATGCCTTCAAAATTTGGAATCAAACTATCATTCATTATTCCTGATTTCCATATGCAGCCAAACATCAAACCTAATACACTAATAACTTGTACCTAGGTGTTTCCCAATTTCCACCATCTCAAACATTTCTATACTAGAAGTTAACAATAAATCAAAAATAACAATTGAAGATCACAACCACAGCTTCTTAATATCACTTTTGATATTTGTGAGTTATTTTTATGCTATTAACAGTACTAGTTTTACTTCAATAGATTGCATATTGTAGCCTTCACTAGTCATAAGTTTACTTTGTGTGTCTTTCATACCTGCTTTCAAATAGCATTCATCAGAGTTTCATCTGGTGTATCAATACCTAATTGGTGTGAGATTCAATCTACAGGTCACATAATCAAATCAGTGTCAAACATGCTCGACCTATCAACCATGAGGGCATAATAATGTTACATTCATTCCCACTATTCATTGGTATAAGAATTGCCTAAATGCTGGCTGTAGTTGGTGTTGACTAGCTACCTTCCCTCAAGTCTACCTTTGCTAAATTAGAGGTGGCTAGTGCAGATAGACCTCATATAGCTATGTGCAAACTTTAGACCAAACCTTAACGTGACTGTACTCTAGCATAGTTCATTTGTATACAAGAGAGGGAAGTAATTCCCTAGTACACATTTCATACCTGCTTTATTCATTGTTTCTATAATTATTCACCAATACTGTAGATATATTTCTACCAAGCACTTCATTCATTTGATAAAAGTCTTATTATAAAAACACACTACCAGTTTCAATCATTATTCTTTCTGATGGAAGAGAAGCAACTACATCCACGTTTTCTGGTGTTTTCAAAGAACTGGAAAGATAGAGAAAGCTCCATAAAGAGAAAACAATGAAATTTGAAAACATTTTTTAAATAACACTAAACATTACAGCCAGTGATCGAGAATTATTTATTTTCATAAATTTACACAGGTTTTGTTACAAGTATATTTCCTACCATATCCAATTTATTTTGTTTCATCTCTCTAGCTGAGCTGACCTAATCTAGTATTGTTTATATGTCATGTTTCACAATTTTAAGTCAAGATTATTTCCACTAGTTTTATAAACAAATCATAAGATTTGTGTAAATTCTAGACAATACTCATATTAAAAAATTATTGATAAAATGATAAAATAAAAATTACTTGCAGAATGTTTTACAATATATGAAATACACTTGTTAACTAAGAAGAAAGGAAGCATTTAACATGTTACTTTGCTGTTGTGTGACACTTGTTTTGTTAAAGCAATAAAAGATTATATTATTATGTGGATAAGAAAAATTATTTTAATTATAACTCAAATAATTTTAGCTTAATATTTACTAGTATATATTTGTTGTCATTATTATTCATAGTCAACAAAATAAGTTACAAAAATGATAACATCACAAAAATTTTAATATGAACTTAAATCTAAAAGTTTGTGGAAAAATGTGCAAGAAGAATTTATCAACAACAACATAAGAAAATAAAATAATGTATAAAGAAACATCAACAGTATATACGTGTACCTTAAACACCAAAACTGATAAAACATGTTTTAACATGTACATGCTTTTATGTTACTAAATCATACTGATGCTTTGACTTACCATCCATTAATACCAATGTACAAACCAAGATCCAGAAACTCTCTCGCCTCATCCTTGGATCCGTCAAAAGAATGAACCTTTGAAGTAATAAACGAGTTTCAAACACTGAACCTACAGAAAACAACTGTCATCGATGGCCATACAATCTTCTTTAATACGTACTTCTAGATTGATAGTTATGCATGTGTATTACCTTGTGTATTACTTACATCTCTCTGTGTCTGTGTGTGTGTGTATTAGTTTGTTACAACCAAAAAAACAAAAAAAGAGGTGAAACAAAAATAAAAATGCTGTACTAGTTGAAAGGATCCCATGGTACAAGCTATAATGTGTGATATAAAATATACCCTAGGTTGTGGAGGTAACTGAAGAAGTAGGAATCACACTGTGGTGGAGATACACCATCTGTCAGTCTTAATCTCCATTCGCTAGTCTCACATAAAGAAATAAAGTAAAGGAATGGTAATAGAAATCAAAATGAAAAAATAGCAGATGTAAAAATAGAAATTAGGAAAGTAACACAAGGATGTGTAAGCCCACAACATCCCACATCTGTATCACCCTCCATTACCTGCAGACAACTCTGGGATAGTCAGATGGTAGCATATTCATTTCAGGTATCTATGTATCAGAAATGAGTATGCCACTATCTGGCTATCCATCCAACTTGCTTATATTTAGTGAAAAAATGTTAGAGTGGTAAAGACACAGGGGCAAAACCCAAAATACCAGGCTTAATCAAAAACTGCCTTGTCTATTTTGATGTAAAGTTCCTTTAACAGTCAAGCAAATACATCAAAATAATTCAGAAATGCATGAACTTGTTTCAGGGGTTAGTTAATTAGAGTGACCACGTATTGGAGAAGGAATGCAGATTATGATTTTGAATTTACTCTATTTAAACAAAATATGTTAAACATTTAGTAAAATGTACAAGTCTGTTGTATCCAACATACCACGTGTTACTAATAAGGTATTTGTGCTTAAGATATGTCTGTGAAATGATGTAAGACTGACTCAGATGAGTCAAAAGTGTAATGTGATATTCATGTGATAAATAAAATCAATTTTCTCTGATGAACAGTTTGTAGAACCTGGTGAACAACCTTTCAAGAAGGAAGTGCCACCATGTTTATGCTTTTGTCTACAACCAAATCATTTCAAGTATGCAACAAAATTGAATAGGAATACACTAAATATTAACATCTTCGGATAAACAATACAGAAATAAACATTTTACTCCCTGTGCCTTTATCTTACAAGAATAAATATGTTCTATTCAATTTTTACTTTTATTCTTCTTAGCAAAACAAACAGTTCATCTCTAAATAACTAGATATAAAAACATTTAATTTTGTTAAACTTATCATCACTTTTAATATTATTTCTGCTGTTGAAATTATTTCAAGAGTTGCTCAATGTTTGGCAAATACCTTGAGATTTTCAATTTGAGGAAGGTCTCAATACTTAAATCCTTTAGTTGGCTTTTTTCTTTCATGAAATTCATGTTCAAAAACACTTGTTTACAAAAGAATGTCGACCTGAAGGTTTACGTAAGTCCAGATGCCAATTGTTTCAGCTAAATATAAGTGTCAGGTAGACAATTCCACACTTCAATTACAATTTGGTCTTGTTTAAGATAATCTATTTCTGCTGTTTTGCAATTTAAAGGAAGATTTCTGCCCCTTCAGATTCTCAAGTTCAATAAGAAGTTCTTTGAATTAGGAATTCTAAAAATCCTTGTCCTGACAATCTGCTAATTCAAGTTCAAACCATGTTCAGTAAGATAAAAAAAAACACAACAAAAACGCTGCAAACTTCATTGTGGATGTGTCGGATTGACGAGGTTTCAGCAAAAATGAACTTTTTAAAATCACTCAGCAAATACATCTTGCATTTTGAGAATTGTTTCTGCAAAATACTTGAGGTCAATATTGAAGTCACTTGGTTGTTTTTATCACTTCAATGTTGGGAAATGCACCAATTGTCTCAACATCCCTGTCAAATAATGACAGATTCCATTCAAATGAATTTGAATACTTCTTCCAAAAGCAAAATAGCAGTATTCCTCTGTCCCTATAGTTTCCAATTTAGTACTTTTTAAGTGAGAAGTTATATCAACTACAAAGAAAAATTTCTGTAACCACTAAATATCTGTTAGCATATTCACTGCCATTCTCTTGGATGAACACATTTACTGCTTCATGACAGAATTGCAAAATACTAAAGCACTCGATCTCTATAAAGTTATCATACCTTGTTATGCAAAATGTCAAAATACTGGCTATTGATTTCAAAATGTTTGCCACAATGCTATTAACACCTTCTACCACTTTGTTAACAATCTGTTCCACTAAATCTATTACTTTTTATGACTCCCCTGGAAAGGTTTGTGCACAGAGTGCTTCCTGGTAGGTTATGTAGTAAAATGAGACTACATCAAGCTCAAAATGTTTTAGAAATAGAAAAATGGAATCCCTGTGTGCACCATTCATTATTATTCTGTTGAAGTTCATTTCTTTTTGTTTTAAAAACTTGGTGACAGCATATGTAGTGTCTTCTTCCAGAGTCTGCCCTTTAAATGGCACTAATTTCATAAACTCTTCTTGAGGTCCTTGAGAGTCCAGATATCTACTGAAAAGGGCAATTTGTGCAAGTTAATCTACACAGCAGGCAACAGAAAACTCTGGTGCTAAATATTTGTCACTAACCTGCTATTCTTTTATGTCTGTGGTCATATTTAGTGCTGTTTCTTACTATCTTTGTAGATAAATATATATGTATCAATTTTTAAAAAAAAACTTGTTTTGGTTTTTGAAATTGTTTTTGAGGAGTATTTACAGAGACTCACAAGTAATTACACAAAGAATTGCATGCAGCTCTTAAGCTGTTGGATGAAAATGTCTAATTTATAACTAGTTATTTTTAGCATTCTTGTATCTGGTATTGTGTATCTAGTACTTAATCTTCTCTACTACAAACATTGACTAAATCAGCAGTGTAGAATAAAATAAACAGCTAAGTACATAATACCATGTAGAATGGCACTGTAAAAGATCACAGTCTGCACACTGACCAGCAACTGTGCACACAATGTTAAAAGGGAACAACAAACAATCAAAGTAAGCTGCAAATTAATATTTTCACCACCTGCCTTATAAGTTTGAACCTTGTTTAAGCAACCTCTTTTTAATGAACATTATTTTCTGTGTGTAAATTAATAAGTCTAAATTGGACAGAGATAGGGTCCTATGAAAATTAGGGGGTAAAAAAAGAATACAACATGGAAATAAATGAGTGAAAAGCAACTGAAAGACCTTACCGAAAAAAGATGGGTTGATGCCTTCAGAGATATTATTACATCATCTGATGATTTACTTTGCTATTCTAAAGACATTTTCTTAAGTGTCTGACAGCTATAAATATATGCTCATTATCTTTATAGTTGTATTTAAGGCTATTCCCAACTGCATCACAATGGAATTTTTCAGTTAAAGGACTTTATTTCATAACCATAACTTTCACTTTGAAGACGAGATCATTACTTTGAATTAGCAGGATATGATTTTGGAATCTATTGCTGCTTTAAGTCTTGTGCTCTCCAAGACTTCATGCTTTCATGGAGAAAACTAACAGCTCTAAATACTTTTACAATTCAGCTGTATCTATAATACTTAGGTAGTTTTAGACCATCTTGACATTTGTAGGGAAATGGTATCTCACTTATATGTGTGTTTTCATAAACTGTAATTGGTTCTTTGTAAGTCAATACATTACTATGTTGCATTACTTTTCTGCAATATAATATTCAAAGTAAATCACCAAAATCCAGAGAATAACTATATTTAAATGTCTGATACAGTTCTAATGTCTTACTAAAACTTTAAATTAAGGTCAATATTCTATATAGTGTTATAAACTTCATGCAAGTTGTATATATGAAAAAAAATAACATACTTTGTATATATGTTTTTGATATTTAATATGTACCATTGACATACACTTATAACCCTTAATTAACTTCTATGAGGTTTTGTAGGTTGTACGGTAAATGCTCACATTGGCATCAAAATGCTTTATGAACTAATTAAATAATCTATTATTTTTATTCTTTAGTTTTTAGCTGCAAAATACAGTAACAACATATAGCATTTCACAGCTAATTTCAGTACAGAACTTATAATTGGTTTTATTATAACAAAAAATTATTAGCTTTAAGGGAACAATCTCCCAAGGTAAAAACAAATAGATACTTCTTTCTTCCAACATACAACATCAAATAATTAAAAGCTATAAATAATACATTATGGTTAGAATTCTGGCTTTAGTTATTAATAGAGAATATTCATATGTCTGTGCAAAACCTTTATAAGTTCCAATCATTTAAAATCATGTAAAATAATTTCATTACATTAAAATCATTATATAAAAAATACTTCTTGGTCTATAGTGTAATGTATCTAATAACTGGGGTCTAATGGATGATTGGAAGAGAAAACGCACCTACTTAATTATATAAATAAATAAAAAGTTACTGGTTTTTATGAAACTGAGAAGTAAATAACATAACTTATCTTAAAACTATTAAGTTAAACTTTACAGTAACTGTAAATGGTGTAACATTTAGTGAGGCTAAAAGCAATTGTACAATTATAAAATTTTTTAGTTGTAAATTTGTCATGATGTAAAAATATTTAAATAAGTTGAGAAAGTTTCATGACTTTGTGACTAGTACTTATCTAATGAATATACAACATAACCTACTTGTTAACTTTAATAAAAGATAAAAAAAATGTATCAGGACACAAGTACCTCAAAATATTAATTATTTCAAAACGTTTATTTTCTCATTAGTAGTAAAATAGTCTATCTGAAAGTAATATTAAACATGAAGCTTTATTTTATGGCAAAATACTAACAGAGTACTTCACAGAACTGCTTCATATATAATCAGTGATGTCGAGAAACCCACTTATTGAGAAATTTATATGCAAAAATGGCTCGTTTGGGTTGAGAAAATATTTTACATAGAAGAGCAAAGAACGTTTCAACCTTCTTCTATGTAAAATATTTTCTCAACCCAAACGAGCCGTTTTTGCATATAAAAATGCTTTATATATAGTTATTTAAAATGTAATACAAATGAACTGAAATAAGTGAATTTCTAACTTTTTCCAGATGAAATAATTTATCAATTTTCTTTACCCAAGTCACTTTGTAATGGTACATGTAAAAAGAACATAAAGTTAATACTCAGACTTACCACTGCTGTGGAAAACCTCTCTCTGTTTCGCTTCAGTATGGTAACAAGATCCGAGGCAGAGTTACGACAATGTAGAAACATAGGCAAACAAGTTTCTTCAGCTATGTCAAACTGATGCTCAAAGTACCTATGAGATGAATATTTGATACTTGTTATACTGATATTAAAGATGTTATTCAACACTTGTAAAAGACTCTTTGATACAGCATGCTTTAGTTATTATTTGGCAATGGTTCTGAAAACTTAAAAAATATAAATTACCACTTTGTAATGGATACTGTTATGTACTGGTGAAACAAAATGTCATTTTACATATGTATTAGAGACTTGATAGATATTATTTTATATTCATATTACACACTAAAATCGACCAGGAACCAGGGTTAGTAATTGCAAAGATTATTGGAAGTATTACGTCGCCAACCTTTATTTATATAAGCAGGATAATTGTCCAGAGTATATCCTGTTTATAGATATTGGTGTTTTAAAGAAATTCCTGGCAATACTCCTACCTCCTCGTTGGTCCTGGCTGGGAAATGTCTAAAATATAAATAGACGGCTAAAGGAGTATTCAGTGAGTAAGTTATGATAGAAGAAAGGATGATAGTGGAAAGCTATCACTAGTAAGAAAGGATGAAGAAGATAAAGAAAATAAAAATGAAGAAAAGGGAGGAAGAGAGAAGTGAGATGAAGGTAGAGGACAAAAAGGAAGAAGAACACAAAACAGAAATCTTAGAACAGAAGGAAATTAGCTATTTCTCAGATAATAGTGAACTATTAGAGATGAATTCATAGAAACAATATTTACTGAAAAGCTGGAAAAAGACACCTTTAACACATTAAAAAAAGAAAATGAAAATGACGGACATAGTGAGAATAGTTATAATGCAACAAAATGTGATTTGTCATCTACTTGGAAGGAAAATATAGACAATATAAAAGAAGAGAAGAGAATGCCTACTTTTGCAGAAGTTACGAAGATGAAAGTAGAACTGAAGAGTGAAGGGAAAATGATGAGAACAAGAAGCAGAGAAAGAAGTAATAGTAGGAAAAGAAACGTACTCACCATCATACCCAAAAAGAATATGACATCAATGGAAACCAAACGAAAAGTACAAAGTTTGGTTAAATCCAAAGAACTGGAGATAGGTGTAAATGCTGTAAAAACTATAGCTATAGGTGGCATCTTGGTGGAAGTAGAAAAAAAGATTAATTTACTTAAAGATGCACTATTAAAAGCAAAGGATTTAGAAGAAAACTTTGATATAAATGTACCTAAAAAGAGATATCCACAAATTATTATTTATAATACAGATGATATGAACGATCAAGAATTTGGCACTAGTATTAAGGAACAAAATTCAGAAATATTTGAAGAAAATGATGTAATTATTGTTAATAAGAAATTTAAAACATTCAGAGGTTTCAATTATATTGTTACAATTGAACCAAATAAGTTTAAAAAATTGTTACAAGTTAATAAAATTAAACTAAATTTGGGAAGTTATGGAATTAAAGAATATGTAAGACCCACAATTTGTTATAATTGTGGAAAATTTGAACATTTTGCTAAATATTGTAAAAATGTTACTACCTGTTTAAAATGTGGACAAGAGGGACATCAATATAAAGATTGTGAAAAACCCGTATTTTATAAACTGTTATAATCATAATAAAAAATTTAATACACAATTTTATGTGAATCATTCTTGTAAGAATTATAATTGTAGGATTTATCTTAAAGAAATGGATCAATTAATTTCGCGTACTGATTTTGGCTGGTGTTTTAAATTATTTTCTTTTTGTAACTCATACTAATTTGGCAGTGGCACGAGCAGCCAATCTGCAGTTAAACTAAGATATCCTACAAAGAAATATGGATATTATTTCCATAAATGAACTGTATTATTTTGAGGAAAATATAGTTCATTTCTCTGAAAGTATAAGAATTGTTTTTTGTTGTGATGTCCCTAGGCAGGGATTATCATTAATAACAAAAACATTAATTATTATGTTTTATGTTGTACAAACAATTTAGTTGATATTAAAATTACTTATGAAAATTTTATAATGATTATGATTAGTATTTACTGCTCCCTGTCTGGAGTCATTGATGATGACCTTAATATGTTACAAAATTTTATCAGAAAGTATAATAATGAAATTATTTTAATTTTAGGTGATTTTAATGCTAAGTTGGAATCTTGGGGCCAGAGGCCACTTGATGATAGGGGGTTTTCAGTTACTAACTTTATGGATTTAAACAAAATTATACTACTTAATAATTTGGTCTCAATACCAACTTTCTCCTCAATTAGAGGGGGAAGTTTGATTGATTTGGCAATGATAAAGTACAATAACGAATTTGATATTCATTTTGAAGTTACAGATTATATTACTAATAGTGATCATAATATGATAGAATTGCAATTTTCAAATTTTGATATAAAAATAGATAATAATGAATTTATAAATATAAATAAACTCAATTGGTTGGATTTGAAAGTAGAAATAAGAGAATATATAAATGAGATTAAAGATGAGATAATCAACAAAGATAATATTGATAATTATTTAATAAAAATTACAAATAAAGTTAAAGAAATCTGTTTAAACAATTTAAGGTATAAGAATAACCAAGAATTTTGGATACAAACAAGCCTACTGGTGGAATACCAAGCTAAAGATCTTCAAAAGTAAAGTGAGAACTTTACAGAGAAGATTTCAAAAGATTAAAGATATTAATTTAAGACACTATTATATATTAGAATACAAGAAATAACAAGCAAAATATAAAAGGTTAATTATTTTCACTAAAAAAGAAGCTTTAAGAAATTATATTACAAGTATTACTGGTAATAATATTTTTGGTATTCTATACAAAACTACCATGGATAAAAAGAAGAAATATTTACAAATTAATGAAATGAAAGATAAAGATGAAAATATCACCAAAAATAGATATGAAGCTATAAATGAAATTCTTAATTATCATTTTCCATGGGTGAATTTTAATCAAGTGGTCTATGAAATAGGTTTTTGCAATGAGATACAGAATAATAATGATATTGATGTGAATATAAATGAAGATAATATTACACAGTATGAAATTAATAAAGTCATGGGGGAGATGGAGGATAATAAAGCTCCTGGATATGATAATTTAAAATTGCCTATAATCAAAAAAATATATTTTGCTAATAAAATTTGGTCTATTAAAGTATTAAATTTTTGTTTTAATAATGGTATTTTTCTGTTAGTTTGGAAAAAGGCTGAGGTGACTCTCATCCATAAAAAAGGTAAAGATAAAATTATTCCTAGTAGTTATAGACCAATATGTCTTTTGCCCATTTGGGGTAAAATATTTGATAAGATTTTGAAATATAGATTGACTTATTTTATAGAGAAATATAAATTAATTGATAACGCACAATATGGTTTTAGGAGCAAGAGATCTACTCTTCATGCATTACAGAAACTTAAAGATTATGTTTATGAAAGTATAAATAATAAGTGCATTACATTATTAATTTCTTTGGATTTTAAAAATGCTTTTACCTCAGTGGACATCATGATCTTAATAAAACATTTAAATAATCTAAAAATATACTTGAAGTTCAAAAAGGTGATTATTGATTTTATTCAAAATAGAGAAGTTTTTATAGAAAGTACAAGAAATATAATAAGGGGATTCCATAAGGATCTAGTATGGGTCCTATTCTGTGGAATCTTTTATTGATGGAATGTTAAAATTAAAGAGTACAAACAATGCAAACATACAAGCATTTGCTGATGACGTCATTATCTTAATGCGAGCAAAAGATTCATACCTATTTACGTCTTTGTCTAAGGATATATTAAATAAGGTTAAAAACTGGATTTTAGATAATAAATTAGAACCTAATATAGATAAATCAAATTTTATTTTAATTTATAAAGGTAAGAATATCACGCATATACCTACAATTATTATTAGTAATAAAAGAATTAAATTTACTAAAGAGCTGAAATACTTAGGTATTATAATTGACATAAAATTAAACTGGTTATCACATTTTAATTTTGTTAAAAGTAAAATAGTTAATGTTATTCACAAATTAAAGCAAATTTCAAGAGCCACTTGAGGCTTGAAACCAAAAATTTTGAAAGATATTTACATACTAAGTATAGAAAAAATGATAACATATGGATATGAAATCTGGTTTGAATATACAGAAAGGATTAAAAATAAAATTTTACAAATTCAAAAAAATTGCAATATTACCCATCACAAAAACCTATAAAACTGTAGCTAGTTTAACACTTAACACCTTAACGAGGATTCCCCCATTAGATATAAAACTAGAAGTTGGTGTTAAGCTTTATAAATTGTTTTTTCTTAATCAAAATATTAAAATAGAAGATGAAGTAATTGAATTAAAAAATACTGAAGTTCTAATGGAGCTAAATTTTTCTCCCTGGATCAACCATAGTTTTCATTAGTACTATGATGAAGATTTAAAACAATTTAGTAATAAATTTTATACAGATGGCTCAAAAATTAATAAAAGTTGGATGTGCTTATATATATATCTTTATAATGATGAAATTAAAGATGAAAGTTTGTTTAGATTAAATGGTAATACAACAGTATTTATGGCTGAACTGTTTGCAATTTTTAAGACTATTGATTTCATGCTTAATAATAACATTTATGAAGCAGCGGTATATTCTGATTCAAGGTCATCATTAATGGCACTTAAATCAAGTGAATATAATAATTATTTAGTTAATAGAATTAAAGAATATATTATCTACAATAATTTTAATATTACTTTTGTTTGGGTTAAAGCCAACATTGAGATCAATTATAGTGAAATAGTAGATTTTAAAGCTAAGGAAGCCACAGAGAGAATAGAAATCAATGCTAAATTTGGATATAGTAAAAAACAAATTAAAATGAAATTAAATAAAGAATTATTAAGTAATTGGCAACAGAGATGGGATGATGCTTCTGTTGGTAGATTCACCTATAAATATTTTAATAAAGTAAATTTTAATAGATGTAAAGGAGATTTTTATATGAATCAAATTTTAACAAACTATGGTTTTTTCCAAAATATCAAGCAAGAATTTATGGAAAATCTAATCTATGTCTCTGTGGAGAGACAGGAACACAAGATCATATAATTCTACATTACAAAAATTATGATTATATAAGAAAGAAATATTTTCCTAAAAATTATTTAAATTGGAAATTTAAGAATTTATTATTAAATGCAGGAGCAGTAAATGGTAGTAAATGTATTATTACTGATATACTGGAAAAGTTATGTTGAAATTTGTTTGATTTATTTGTTTGTGTTGTTAACTGATGTAATAAATTGTAACAAACTGATGTAATACATTGAATTATTGTAAAAAAAGAAAATGTTGAAATTTGATTAATTTGTTTTGTGTTTTTGTTACCAAGTACGCAACTGATGTAATACATTGTAACAATCTTGTAAGTTGAAAAAAAATAAAATTGTATTATTATTATTATTGTTATAATTATTATAAAAAGAAAATGTTGAAATTTGTTTGAATGTTATTGGTTTTTGTTAGTTACCAAGCAGGTAACTCGTATAATACATTGTAATACTTTTGTATATATATATATTAAAAAAAAAGAAGGATTTGGCAACAAATCTTCTAGTTGGAGGAAGTTTCATTTTGTAATTTTAGGTTTTATTAGTTTGATTTGCTCTACTGGCCAGGTTCGTGATATTGACTTTAGAGTGATTAGTGAGCAGTGTTGCTTTGCAGCGGCTTAATCATTCTTCGAATACCCCGTAAGGGGTGGGTTGATAGCATTTTTGGTTGGTTACACACTAAAATCAAATACTATATTATCACACTGTATTTGCCACTTGTTGCATTTTTTACTGACACTTTCTCTGGATATTTAATCATATTATTTGACTTGTTAGATCAATTAAAATACACTTGTAATTAATAGAAAACATATCAGTTTTTGTGAACATCAGGCTGTATTTTTCAAGATGTTAGAAGTATTTGGGGCACTGAAATTTTATCTTAGATTTATTCATCCTATAATAATACCAATCAGGAGAGTTGTGGGGTATTTTTATATCAATGTACAGTATAATATACAACAGACTGTTATACAAACAAGAGATCTTAATTAGCTAATAATGTAAGTTATTAAAAAAATAAACCATAACTTCAATATATCTCGCAGCCAGGCAAGGGGTAGCTGAATCAGTCACATAACACCTACTTGTGTTCAGTTGTGCTTCCCATGGACTTTAAATTTTTACTGGCAATTCCATTAATTTACTTTTGTTACTCATTCCATGATTCCTTATAGTTCTGTTGTATGTTCATAAATACCAGATAACTATGACAGTATGGTAAGATACAGTATCATGGTAGAAGTAGATAAGGTTCTATGTAAGATTAGAAGTTATAAAATTAGGCATGGCATGGCCAGGTGGGTTTAGGAATTTCATCTCGTAATATGAGGATCACTTTTAGCTGTGGTGCATTATAATGTGACAGTCAATCCCACTATTATTTGATAAAAGAGTAGCCCAAGAGTTGGTAGTGGGTGGTGATGACTAGCTGCTTTTCCTCTTGTCTCACACTGCTAAATTAACCCTTGGGTAGCTTTGTATGAAATTCAAAACACAAACAAACAAGAAGTTATAAAATGAGAATGCAAAAGTCAGGTGGCATTGGGATTTTTAAGGGTGGTGAGTGTCAAATTGTTTTGCCTCCAGACACCATCATTACACCACTGTTGTAACAATGTCAGTTTTTGAAGCTAAAAAATAGTAGGTGTTTAAGGAAAACAGAAACCACACAAGTGTTTGGAGAAATATTTTCTAAAACATTTAATTTTGAGCTCAAAACTTGTTCAACTATATGGGAAATTTACAAATATTCATTAACAGTATTTGTTGGAATGTTAATTGATATAAGTTTTATTGTATTTTATTTATCATTATACATCACATTTTATATTGTTAGTTTAGTATTCTTATATAGGACTAGCCCAAGTCTTCTAACCTGGAAGAACATTGTGAGATAAAGATTACAACTGAAAACATCAGTAAGGACACCCTACTGATTAAAACTGTGTTCTCTAATTTTAATAAATAAGAATATAAGGAAAGTACATTTAACTAGCTGTAGTCATTATTGTTACCAGGTTGAATTGTAGTTTTACTTTGAACAAGAGCTTGCTATCAATGTTAGGTAATCTTAATTCAGTACATCATGCAACTATAATTACTAAATCAGCCCTTACTATGATGACTGTAGTCAACCAAAAATAATGTTCTAACAGTCTGAAAGTATTCAACTATAAACAACTTATAATATTCAACACTAAAAACAATGAAAAGCTCAACTTTCTTAAGGAAAGTATGTAACATGAAATTATGAAAATTCATAAAATATTTTAAGAAGTTTTTACAGATTTTGAAGCCAACTTTTGGAAAATCAGAGCTGCTAGAAAGCCAACAACATGTACATATAGGCCAACAGAGTGTGCAACTGTACTAGATTATTTCTTCCTGTATCTTAATCTGTATTGCTTCATAATTCATGTATTTCATTGTATTTATGTACTGCAGATATAAAAACAAATTGACTGCTCACCATTGGGCTTATTATAATGACTTAGGTCTAACATTTAAAATGACACCTCAGAAATACTGACAGCTTTTCATTGTTCAGTTTGTTCTCATGCTGTCAATAGCAATACGTCCTTGATATAAAACTTGTCATGCATCAACATACTCAGATCTCCCTGTTGCAACACATCTTTCACATGACTTACTGTGCATGTTTCAGGAAAACTTATGCAGAATAAATAAAAATTGTAATTCAAAAACTTACAAATACAGATAATAAAGAAGTAAGAAAGCAAGGCTGGAGATACTGTAGATATTATTTACTCTAACTACAAACCTCTATTCTGGCTCTATGTTGTTACCTAGAATTATATTTGATGGAGTCAAAATAGGGATTTGTAGTTTGAGTAAATAATATCTACAGTATATACTACTTTGTTTGCTTTCTTTTGTTTACGACTCCTATTTGTGTAAGTTTTTATATTCCTAATTTTTTTTATATTGTTTGCTAGCATTTTTGTATGCTCAACTATAGGCAAAGGATTACTTGATATGATAACTAACCTTACACATTGTAACGATAATAAACATAGCTAGTTGTTAGCTGATATGGTTCATGATGATTTACTGTAGCTATTGACTATTTGATAGCATTAGTTTCAGATGTAAAATGTTAGGCTGTAGACTGTCATGAGGATTTGACGGAAAATACAGTGTGCATTTACCATTTGTGTAATTAAATTCTTTATATATAATACATAGCAATGGGCAAATATATGCATAGACGAAGACACAACTCCCATCAATTTTGCCAGCAGAAAGGCTGCCTTTTCAAATAAAACATGTACATCAAAAGTATCACTTTAAATAAATAAATCTTCATGTCTTTTAAAATAGTTATTCTACAAATATGTGTAATGAAATTTTATATCATGTACTGATTCTATTTATACTGCAAAACTTCATACATAATATTAGGGTTGTCTCCCTAAAGACACTGATTGTATAGTGTACAAATCATTAACTATCTACATGTTACAGTCACATAATATTCATATGCTACTGGCTGGTAAATCCTGTTTCAACCTGTACTTTGAGCTTTTAAAAGGAACAGCAAATATATGTAAGAAAGCTAACTTCAAGAGGTAATGACCGTATCATTTACATTAGAATTATGATATTTGTTTTAGCTCATGTGATATATAGAAGAAACAAATTTACTTTTCAATACCCCTGAGATGACATTCACAGTACCTTATTTAGTATTCTACAAAAGGTTTGGGTGTAACATACAAAACTCTTTCTGTTGTATGCTGGCAAAAGAACAATTATAATAATAATTATAAACATGTGATTTTGAGATAAATTTCTTTTTCTCATAAGCCTAACATACATACTTTTTTGTGCACTTTTATGTATGTACAACCATAGTAGTCAATAATAAAGGTTTTAAAGAGTTGTTTGAACTGAATCTTTACTATTTAAGGTGCTTTTTGTCTGAACATTCTATTAGAGTTTTGTGCAATTCCTTCCAATCTCTCTGGTGTATCACTATCGTGCTTTACAATAAGCCCTGCTTTCCCATCATAACCAAGATTTCTCAGTTGCAATCAAAATGCAAAAACCACACATCTCCCACTTATGGAGAGCTTGATGGGAATGTATTTCAGAAGTAAGTACCTTTATGAAATCAATTCTAATCTTGAAAATGTAAAATTCAAATCTATGAAAAAATTCTGTTAACCAGAATACCTATAATGAAAAGAAGGAGGGTATGGAAAAAGAGTTCAGATTAGTGAAACCCAAAGGTTACTAGGTATGATTCCTGACTTTTCCCATGAAGATTAACTAGTTCCAAGCCAAAATTTTACTGGTTTCTTTGGAACTCAGAAGAAAAGGCATTAATAGATTGTTTTTGGGAGGCCTGAAGCCCTCCAAAGTTGTCTAAAGCTTTGCTAGCTGGCCTCAATTATTTACTCACTTATTTACTGATTTTGTTGAATTAAAAAAAAAATGAAAAATCAGATATTAAATCTTATTTTATTAAATTGATATTTGGTTTTGTTTGTTTTGGTTTGAATTTCGTGCAAAGCTACACGAGGACTATCTGCACTAGCCGTTCCTAATTTAGGAGTATAAGACTAGAGGGAAGGCAGCTAGTCATCACTGCCCACTGTCAACTCTTGGGCTACTCTTTTACCAATGAATAGTGGGATTGACTATCACATTATAATGCTCCCACAGTGAGTATGTTTCGTGTGATAGGGATTCGAACCCATGACCCTCATATTACGAGTTGAGTGCCAGGCCAAATTGATATTTGAATGGTATCATTATTTAAAACAAAGAAGTTACTTGAGCACATTTGTGTTGGTATGTTAACATTAACTTATTACGAAATTCATTTATTGGTTGGAAAGAGTTAAAGTTGATATATGTACCTAAAACATTAGTGCTACTTTACACATCCTGGTGGCTAAATACAGTAAAACATAAGTTCAGCTCTGGTTTACCTATACATTCTACATCACATGTCATATTTCAATAAGAAGTCCCTTCTTCTCCTTCCAAAAATAAAAAGTTAGGCTTAGCAGCACTTATTCAGAATTCCTTAAAAATCCACATAATATTCAAATTGTTTATGTTATTACCTTTGTTGTATTTCTTTGGAGCAAAACTGTTGTCTGTCATAGTCTGAAAATGAAAAAAGTAAAAAATAACTAGGTTGTCAAATACTCTGCAACTTCATGTACAACAGACCTCATATTCATTAGGATAAGTCAGTCATAATTTCACACAATAAAATTGTTACTAAATACATTCATTGATGTTAGCCATACATTAGAAACATCAAACCAACCATGAAGATGTAACACTTTAATAAGTAGGGTCATTGTAGTATTTGTTAAAATATACCTAACAATTGTACAAGAAACTTGAAAAATTCAAACAATGATGTTGAAGAGCTAAAATGAAACATTCTAAGATATGAGGATAATAAAATCCAACAGAGTGTCTTATGCATATTACAGGAATTTATAAATGTACTTATAAGGGTATACACACTTTTATAGAGGAAGTAATATACTGACTGAGGGTGGTAGAATAGAAAATACTTTTGGAGATTAAAAACATTAATATATTTACTATAAACATTCTGATATAACTTATTTAAAAGTGCACTTTAGGCTTAAACTTTTCAGTATAAATTTTAATGTACATTTATATTCCCTGTAGGGTACCCAACAAAACAATATTATCTACACTGAGATTATCCAATTATTTTGTTTCTCAGAATGACTGGTATGGGTATTAACACTTTTATTGATAAGCAGAGAACAATGTTTTGACCTTCCTAGGTCATCTGCAGGTTAACAAACAGAGTTTGCAACTGACCATTGCTGGACACATCTTAGGGATGAGAGTATAAGCAGGTACAGGATTGTAGGGGGTGTTGCAATTGGGTATTAGGTTATTAATTAGTATAGGTGTTCCTTTATATTGGTTTAATTTTGGCTTTAGTTGCTGTATAAGTAGGGCTGCTTTGATTATGCGTTTATTTATATTTGTTTCTCTACTTAGTATCTGGGAATTTCCTATGGTTATGTTTGATTTGCAGCAGTCAAAAATGTGTGAAGGTGTTTTTTAATCTAGTTTCCATTTCTTTGCTTGTTTCTCATGGCAGTTGTTGCATTGTATTTTATAAATTACGTTGGTGTTGTGTTTGTCAGTGTAGTTTTTACACAATATGGACTTTAGTTCTGTACCTGGTTTTTAAATAAATTGGTGTTTACTGAAATGTTATGTTTTATTATAATTTTTTCCAAATGTCGAGAACATATGCAGCAGTATAAGGTTTTGTAGTTTTTTGTATCTTAAGATCTACTGTTATTTGTCTGTTGTTGATCAAGGTGTGTGAGTATAATTTTTTTTCACAGTTTTTGAGGAAATTTGTTGATTCTGATGAAGTGTTGTTTCATTTTATTGATTTCATTGTTAATTTTTGTGGCTGTGGTTATTTGGTTCTTCATATGTTGAGTTTTTGTTTTGTTTCTTGTGTTGAGTCCCAGGGAATGTATAATCCAGTATGGGTAATTTTTCTGTGGATTTCTGTTTTGAATTGTGTATCAGTTCTGGTGGTCTTGAGGTTAAGAACTGCTATTTGATTAGTTTTTTTTTCCTGTTCACAGGTGAACTTAATGTTGGGGTGTATCGAGTTAATGTGATTGAAGAAACTTTGTGTGTGTTTTGTAGATGTGAATCCAACAATTGTATCATCAACATACCTGTACCAGTATAGTGGTGGGTGTAAGGCTGAATTGATCGCTTGAGATTCAATCTGTGTCATCACAATGTTGGCAAGAACTGGTGATATGGGATTCTCCATACTTATTAGGCCATTTATTTGTAGGTGTCTGGCAAGAGTCAGTTGCAAACTTTTTTCGTTAACCTGAAGATGACCTAGGAAGGTTGAAACATTGTTTTCTGCTTATCAATAAAAGTGTTAATCCCCATACTAGCCGTTCTGAGATACATTTTTATTTAAAGTGGGTTTCTCATCATCAAGAGTATCCAATTATTTTATACAGTGCTGGAAATAAATATTTTCGAAAAAAGATTCAAGTTGTTTATAATGTTGCACCTTTAACTTCAAACAATTTGCAATACGTAAGCTGAATGCTAACTTGTATGTAACAGCATATTTATTAATAAGATAAAAGCAAACACTGCAAAAATAATTTACTCAATTAAAATATTCCAAACAAGTTAAATCTATTGAAATGAATCAAACAGTGCAAACGTATAAAACAAAATCTGAACAATGATTAATAACATAGATATCATTATTACAAAATAACAACACAGAATCATATTCACAAATTGCAAGTCAGTATTATAACCGGTTGGAAACTTTCTGATGTGTATTAAATGAACTATCAGATGATTTTACTACAAAAATGTTTATCTTAGTAGATTACACTTCATGGGTATCTTTTATAGCTATAAAAAATGAATCCTTTCATATTTTTAACAAGTACTACCAACACCATGCTAAAGCTTTTTGAAAGAAATACAACTATAGCTTTAAAAAAAAAAAGGTAAATCATATTTTATAATAAAGTAATAAAAGCCCAAAAATGTACACTATTCATGTAGTTTAGAAATGAAAAAGTAGGAAGGTAGATTAAAGGTCTATTTGAAATATTATAATTGTTAGTTTTTAATATACTGTTCAAGAGATGTTACAACGTGCCTTAATTAAGTTTTGAAAACATTCTATTATAGTACTGCAGAAAAACGAGTAATGATGAACATGAGGCTTTTTAACAAAATAATAATTTTCCTGAATATCAAAATGCACGTTAAAAGACAAATATGTACAGTTCCAAAGCTCTCTTTTATCATTTGACTTAGAAATGGCTTAAAACAACTGAACAATTTATTTCAAGTAATAAGTTTAAGCATATTTGTAACATAAACACTGACCAAGTCCATTTCAAGTAATAAGTTTGTAACATTAACACTGACCAAGTCCATTTCAAGTAATAAGTTAGTAACATTAACACTGACCAAGCCCATTTCAAGTAATAAGTTTGTAACATTAACACTGACCAAGTCCATTTCAAGTAATAAGTTTGTAACATTAACACTGACCAAGTCCATTTCAAGTAATAAGTTTGTAACATTAACACTGACCAAGTCCATTTCAAGTAATAAGTTTGTAACATTAACACTGACCAAGTCCATTTCAAGTAATAAGTTTGTAATATTAACACTGACCAAGTGCATTTTAAGTAATAACTTTGTAACATTAACACTGACCAAGTCCATTTCAAGTAATAAGTTTGTAACATTAGCACTGACCAAGTCCATTTCAAGTAATAAGTTTGTAACATTAACACTGACCAAGTCCATTTCAAGTAATAAGTTTGTAACATTAGCACTGACCAAGTCCATTTCAAGTAATAAGTTTGTAACATTAGCACTGACCAAGTCCATTTTAAGTAATAAGTTTGTAACATTAACACTGACCAAGTCCATTTTAAGTAATAAGTGTGTAACATTAACACTGACCAAGTTCATTTCAAGTAATAAGTTTGTAACATTAACACTGACCAAGTCCATTTTAAGTAATAAGTTCGTAACATTAACACTGACCAAGTCCATTTCAAGTAATAAGTTTCTAACATTAACACTGACCAAGTCCACATTCCCCGACTGCCACCACTTTTTCTTTATTTTGTAAAACTAACATTTTCAGTTGCAGAAGGTATGAATCAGGATCTCCAGATTCTTCAAACTCCTTACATCGTGTTGGGTGGCACCCTACAGTGGTGTACAGTACATCTGTGAAGACAAAGTATATGTTCAGAGGTTGATTTGGGTTCATTAAAATATATATTTCATAAAGTTCATTAAAGCTCGTTAAACATCTATACAGGAACTAGTAAGTTACAAAATATTAAGAACTGAGCACAACAACTCCAACTACAAATTTAAGCACACAGTAGCCTATAGTTTCATTAATAGTTAGCATAAATTATGCACTACTGCACAGCATTACACTTTTCATTGTAGCATATTTCTGTAAATTATGGTATGAAAGTTTTAGACCACACATTTTAACAAACTTTCCATGGACTCTTCATTATAAGTAAAAGTTGGTCTCTACAATCACAGGCAAACCAAAAATGCAAATTTCCATTGAAGCTTTACTACAGAACTTAACACATACATATTTAAATAGGTGTGGTACTATCCCAGTTTCTTCTATTGCCTTTCTTATGAAAGCAATTAATGATTTTGAGATGTTGCTGAAAGCTTGTAAGCCTTAATTAAATCTAAATCTTACCAATGTTAGAAGGAAATATGATCACTTTCACTGTAATCACTGTTTTTTGAACTGAAAATTGGGTCATTTCATGTAAAATCATCCAGATTTTGGAAAATTTTCCAGGTGACCACCCTCAGAATGCCTTGAAAAAATTCACATGCTCATCGAAGTTGCCCGCTTAAAGCTGCAAGAGTAATGGTGGTAGAAGGCTGAAATTTGCTACACTGACTAATCTCACAGAATTAAAAAATGGTCTTAAACCATCTCTTCAGATTTTCATAGTAAGGCTGTAAAATCACCTGAAAACCCAAAATTCTAAAAAACATTGATTTATTTAATAAACCATAGTTCTAAGACTTAATATGATACAAAGCTGAATTTTGTTTTCACATTTCCTATAACATATCAATTGATAAATCAGCAATTGTTGTAATTAAAAGTCTGTTAGATCTCCTGTAAAAAAATTTAGTTGCATGCAACTTTTTATGATTTAGCTAAAAATAGCCCTACTTCAGGCCACAGTTTGACCATGTCACCAGTTATTCAGCCTTTTGAGACTTTTACCATATATTATTACATATCTGAATATGATCTACAAAAAAATCAAGATGGTGTTCAACCAACTTTTTGAGTTATAATTTTTTAAAGTATCCTCTGACCATACGTTTTTTATTTTAAAAAAATTCAGTTCAGGTGTGTTACTATGTGCAAATATATCCATACAATTTTGAAATAATTAATGAATCCCATTGAAATATGCTAATCAGCCTTTAACATATATTCTTACATCTCTGAATATCAAGGTTGTGAAAAATAATATACTATCAAATTTTATGTGTCTCTGATACGTACCATTGGGCAAAGGACTACATTCAGGGCATTCAGTTCTTACTTATCAATCAGTCCTGCAGAATTGTGTAAAGTTTGATCTACTTGAGCACTATGAAAAAACACAAAACTGTGGCAGGTATTAGGTCACATCATAGCTTTATTCTACTAACACATTCTATATGAGAAGGTTATCAGATGATGATGTGTACACAGTTGTAACTGTTGGTAGTAGCAGTGAAAGTGATGCTGCAGCAGCTCAAATAGGGTCTAATGATAACAATGACAATTATCAGCCAGGGAAATATGTGTCATGCATATATGATCATGAATGGTATATGGGAAACATAAAAGATAGATCAGATGAACATTTTGATGTATTGGTGTCATTTATGAAGAAATCAAGAAACGAACTGTTCTCATGGCCTGTAAGGTCATGTACAGATGAAAGCTGGATTCCTTTCCTACATATTCTTTGTCTGATAAGTGCACCTACTGTGCAAGGCAGTAGTGCTCGCCACTATGTTCTAAGTCAAAGTGATCTCAACATAATCAAACTTGAATTTCAGAAATTTATTCAACCTGTCTGAACTAAGCAATGTTTATTTGATGTTGTTAAGACTAATTTATTGCCAAAGCAGTTTTTGAAACATTTCATTGTCACAATTATTACAGTTTGGTTTGACTATAATCTTTGTCAGTTATCCCCTTTTGAAGCACTGTGCTTTTTGTGTCTGATTTATCTTTGTATTTATTATATTATGAATCTTAAACTCAGCCATATTTGCATAACTGTAATGCATACACAATATATTTGCATTGCCACGTGATCTAACTAGTTATGCTAATAAACGTGTTCAGAAATGAATTAATTCTTTCTTGTTTCTTACAACTTCATAACTTAACATTGTGAAAGTCTGATTAGAATATTTCAATGGCATTCATAATTTTTTTTCAAAATTGTATGGATATATTTGCATACAGTAACAAACCTGAAGTGAATTTTGTTTTCTCAAGTACAAAACGTATGGTCAGAGGATACTTTACAAATTATAATCAAAAAGTAGGTTGAACACCATCTTGATTTTTTTGTAGATCATATTCAAAGATGTAAGAATATATGGTAAAAATCTAAAAAGGCTGAATAACTGGTGACATGGTAAAACTGTGGCCTGAAGTAGGGTTATTTTTTGGTAAATGCATGCAACAAAAATTTTTTTACAGGAGATCTAATAGACTTTTAATTACAACAATTGCTGATTTATCAACTGATATGTTATAGGATATTTGAAAAAAAATAGAGTTCTGTATCTTATTAAGTCTTAGAGTTATGGCTTATTAGATAAACCAATGTTTTGTACAATTTTGGGCTTTCAGGTGATTTTACAGCCTTACTATGAAAATCCTGAGAGAGATAAACTTGGTTTGAGACCATTTTTGAATTCTGTGAGATTAATTCAATCAATGTAGCAAATTTCAGCCTTCTACCACCATTACTCTTGCAGCTCTAAGCAGCCAAAGTTGGCTCAAAACGAATTCACCAAATTTAACAAACAATTAATTAAATTTTACAAGGCTGTAAATCAGAAACTATTAGAGATACTGATCTAATTATTGGCAATTTTTCATTATATGGGAAGATGAGCACATATGAATTTTTTTCAAGGCATTCTGTGGGGGTCACCTGCAGCCCCCTGGATGATTTGACATGAAATGACCCAATTTTGCTTTCATAATCATAGCCTTCACTTTTCCAATGAAGATGTTGATTTATGTATTTTCCTGCACAAGTTTTTTTATTTCATGTCTTTTGAGTTGAACATAATTTAACAATCTCACTATATAACTATACTCTTTCAGAGAAGGTTTTAGAATATTCCTCCAGCCATTTGGCTACCATGGCAATATTACACTGTTGAATACTAGGATACTAATGTTGGGCCAACAATGTAGATAATAAACAAATCACATCCCTTTAAAGTTTTAAATTGCAGCAACTACTAAAATTATTAATAAAAATAAAGTTATTAATCAGCCTTATATACTAGTAGAAATGATGGGAAACCAAAGCCTACTGAATCTGAGCTCTCCAACATGCATTTGCAACTTTGCCAACCCTGTAATCAGACATAAGAAAAATAAAGGGCCTTATAGCTTTGAGAAACTAGAGCCTATCCATGAGCAATATCTCCTTTACCCAAAGAGTGTAAACATGCTACACACTGATGTCTTTGGATAAAAGATCAAAATATGCTCTTCTACTCAGAAAAAGTTGTCCTCTTCTTTACAGATAATTGGTATCTTCAGTCTGTTTTAATAGAGGCTTGTTGTAATAATTCCCAAGCACATGTTGTACATTACTTTTTGACTTGTTTTTCAGGGTCTTCCTAACTGCCCCATTCAGACTTTAACTAGCTTGACATCATAACAATGTTGTGTTACACACATAATGCCATGCTCCATCTGGTAGTTGACAGGCTATTAAATGGAAGAAAAAATGCAAAAATGTGGAACCATTTACACCTATGTTAGTGATTAAATTCAACTAAAACAGAAATGGGCAATCAAAAGAAGTAGCATTATACAAGTAAAAATGGAACTAGATTAGTGTAACTCATGAAATTGAGAAAAATCAAGTGTGACAAACTGACACTTGGCTTTATACACTGCTGGCCAAAATCTTAAGGCCAATGAACATAAAGAAAAAAATATGCATTCTGCATTGGTAGCTTTAACCACTTATTTGAGTAGAGCTTCGAAAGATGAAAATAAGAAAAGGAAAATAAAAATGAAAAACCTTTTTAGCATTTAATAGGAAAAATGTGAACACTATGAAATTATCCTAAATACCAGCTGGTCAAAAGTTTAAGACCATACTGAAACGAAGTGTTAATCGGTAAACACGTAACAAAATTTAGTCATTTGTGTTCAAGCATTAGCGTTGTGAACATCTCCCACTGACATCTCCTGTGTTACATTGGGTAAAACATGGCAAAGGGTAAAAAACTGACAAAGTTTGAACGTGGCAGAATTGTCGAGTTGCAAAAGCAAGGTCTCTCTCAACGTGCCATTGCTGGTGAGATTAGGCATAGTTAAACTGCTGTTGCAAATTTCTTAACACCCTGAGGGATACGGAATGAAAATTTAAAGTGGTAGGACCAAGAAAATTTTGCTGGCATTGAGCAGGAGGATTTGACAGGTTGTCCAGCAAGACACCAGCCGATCATCAAACCAGATTAAGGCCCTTACAGATGCAGAATGCAACTCAAGAACAATAAGACAGCATCTACAAGAGAAAAGCTTTAAAAACCGTATACGTCTTCAAGGTCCACGCCTCCTTCAACACCACATAATAGCTCAGTTAAACTTTGCTGAGAACCACCAAACATAGGATGTAGAAAAGTGGATGGTTTTGTTCTCTGATTAGAAAAAAATTAACATGGATGGTCCAGATGGCTTCCAATGTTACTGGCATGATAAGGATATCCCACCAGAGACATTTTCTGCATGACACAGTGGATGAGATTCCATCATGATCTGGGGTGCTTTCTCCTTACATGGAACAATAGAGCTTCAGGTTATATAGGAGCGTCGAACAGCAGCTTGCTACACTGTCATGTTGGAGAGAGCATCCTCATTGACTGAAGGCCCTCACTTGTGTGGAAATGACTGGATCTTTCAGCAGGACAATGCTGCAATCCACAATACCCACAGGACAGAGGTCATTTTCACGAAGAATAATGTGATTCTTTTGGACCATCCAGCGTGTTTGCCCAAATTGAACCCCACTGAAAATGTTTGGGGTTGGATGGCAAGGGAAGTATATGGAAATGGCGTCAATTCCAAACACTGCATGATCATCGTGAAGCCATCTTCACCACTTGAAATAGCATTCCAGCCAGCTTTCTGCAAATGCTTATATGGACCATGCCAAAGCAAATGTTTGAAGATATTCACAATGACGGCCATACAACTCACTACTGAGACCTCTTGTTGGGCATTTCCTACCTTTTTTAGGACTTCGTTTTGGTATGGTCTTAAACTTTTGACCAGCTAGTATTTAGGCTAATTTCATAGTGTTCACATTTTCCCTATTAAATGCTAAAAAAGTTTTTATTTATTTTTTTCCCTTTTCTTATTTTCATCTTTCAAAGCACTACTCAAATAAATGGTTGAGTCTAACAATGCAAAATGCATATTTTTTCTTTATGTTCATTGACCTTACAATTTTGGTCAGCAGTGTATATATATTTTGATTATTTTGTGTCTTTTTACATTAGATATCTTATAATTTTCTAATTGCTTCACCAAATAAATGAGAAAAAGTTTTGATTAAAAAATAGTGAAAATATATATTCGAGTGTAGAAATGTTTCTCAGTGAATCACTTTTTCTAACTGGTGCAAGGATTTATATTTTGTTTTGTTTTTTCAACCAAATTATTAAGGATTTTTAATGTTAAAGATTCAGTATTTTTTGTTACTTAATGAGTTCAATATAAGCTTCCTAAAAAAAGATTTTAAAAAAAGGTTTATAACCTATGCTTATACTACCACAAGTTACATTACTCTTACCATTTGTTTTTGCTAGTTCTAAGGATGCCTTACTATCTTCTAAACTTCCACCAGTAACAATAATCTGGAAGAAATATAACTAGAATTAGAATTATCAATACCTTTACCTTACCAAATACTCTCTGAAATTTGATAAAGGTATCTGTGTTGGTATACTGGATGAAACTGCAGAGAGTCAGGGCCCCCTATACTCTGAAAGTACACCACTGGTTAGAACCCAATACTGTTAAAACTTTGAAATTAATGCAAATAATGTTTTAATTGAATTATTTTACAATAATTTATGTGTGAATGTAAATATATTAATGTAATAACCTGTTCACTTTACTACATTAACCACCACCTGTGCCAAAGAGGCCTATCACCTAATACCAGATCTCAACAGATCAGCTGGAACATAACAGATACAGCAGTGATCACGGTACATATTAAATTCAGTCTAAATGTTTTGTTTGACTGAACTTCTGCAACAGATTCACTGTAGAGTGTATTTTCTCATCTTTTATGGAGACTGTATTGTAACTGGCAATGGTGAATTTTCCTAGTAATAAAATATTTGTATAAAACTAGCTACCAAAAGAAAGAGTCATTAAGTGACTATATTAACTGCTAGTTTTATAACTTTAAAACTATCTTATTTCTCTATGAACACTTGTCTTTGCATTTGTTTAAAAATGTAGCCTCTAGGCCAAAGTTTACAGGTCAAAGTATCAAGTCTTTCTGGTTTAATATGTTCTTTTACAGTTCAAAATTATCATGTTTCTGGTGTAATACATTGCTTTACAGGACAGAAGTATCATGTCCCTGGTTTAATTCTGAAAGGTTGAACAGTATTTAGCAAGGGAATCCAATAAGCTTCTTTTATTTCTCTCTCTGCTCTAGTTTTGAATCCCGTTTCAATGCCAGTGAGACTAACATCGTTAATGGAATGATCATGATGGCTGAAGCGGTCAGCAACAGGGAGATCATTTTCGGTATTGATAGAGGATCTGCGATTGTTAAAACGTCTTCTGATAACTGTTTGTGTATGTCCTATACACCGATAATTGCATTTCTTACCCTGTATGAGGTAAATGGTGTTTTTTGTTTCACAAGTGATTTCTTTAGATATTTTAAAATTTTCATTGATTGTGCTTGTTAGGAAACGAATCAGTGGTTTTTATGAACTTGCAGGTTCGACAACAGGCTTTATTGCATGGACGACAACCATTTTAGGATGAGGTGTAATTTATTTTTGTGTGAACAAGGATATCTTATAGAGTTCTGTTTTTTCAGAAGGAAACAACAAGAGCTTCAGGAAATATCCATTTAAGACAGCTGTCAAGCTGTAGTAGATGAAAATGTTTTATCAGAATACATCAAAATTTCTGAATATAAAATGTTAAGCAATAACGAGGAATTCCATTTGAAAGTTTACAATTACTCAGGTTTCGGATGTTTTTCCACTGAATGTTGTTAGCCTTCTCAATTTGTTTGTCAATTCTGATTTCTTTATACCCTCTCTGTAACATAGTCTTAGATCCTTAGTGCATTTTCCGTAATGTGTTTCATCCGAGTATATTTTCTTTATTCTAAAAGTTGGACTGTAGATAATGTTTTGTTTAGTGTGAGAAGGGTGACAGCTTATATAGTGAAGATTCCGTGGTCTGTCTGTAGGCTTTTTGTACATGTCAGTTTTTAAAATGTGATTTTTTAGAGAATGTTATATCAAGGAAATTAATCTGCGTAGGCAAATAATCACAAGTAAACTTGTTTTGTGAAAGGAGTTTGCAAGTGTGATAAATTCTGAGTGATCGTAGGTCGGCTGTCCAAATGAAAAATATGTTGTCTATGAAATGTTTCCATGTATGAGGTTTTACAGGACTGGGTGGTAAAAGCTGGAATTCAACATGAGCCATAAAGATATTGGCATAATTGGGAGCCATTTTGGTACCCACTGCAGTACAGTTAACTTGAATGTAATACTTGTTATTAAATTCAAAGTTGTTCAGAGTTAGAAGTAGGCTGGCAAGATCAGTAGTTGTTTGAGATTCCGATGGGTTAAAGATGTTTAATGCAGACTTTAGAGTTTCTAATCCTTTATTATGTGGGATGTTGGTGTAAAGAGAAGAAACATCCATCATGCAAAGAAGACTATTTTGTGGTAACTACCTGTTAGTTTTAATATCTTCTCTGATGTTGGGAAAGTGAGTAGTACCCTTTGTGTAAGAGGATACAAAAACTAATTTTACGTGTTGGTCAACAAAAGCAGACAGCTTTTCAGTAACCACGTTTATATTAGAAATTATGGATCAACTGGGATTGTTTGGTTTGGTATTTTGGGTAGGAGATAAAATTTACCTGGAGAAGCCTGTCTGGATATTAAATACTGAAAGGTTTCTTTGTTGATTTTATTGTCTTTGAGGAGTTATTTAACTTTATCAGTTATGGTTTTAATAAAATGAGTTGTAGGATCATGTGAGTTTTTTTATAGAAATTAATGTCCTCTGGTTGCCAGTCAGCTTTCATGATATAATTATTTTTGTCAAGGATAACAATGGATCCACCCTTGTCTGCTGGCTTTACGGTGATGTTGTTATTCAATTTAAGATTATTCATAGCATTTCTTTTGTTTTGTTTAATGTTATTAGGACAATGCTTGAAAAATTTTAAGATCTGTATTATGTCATTTTCTACAGCTTTGATACAACTTTCTAGAAGTGGTTCTCTGTTTGGTGGAGGTGTCCATAAAGACTTTTCTTTAAAGTTAGACCTATGATGATTTTCAGTTGGGTGAGGTTTGTAAAAAATTTGCAGTCTTAAATTTTCTAGAGAATTCATGAAGGTCAGAAAGAAGTTCAGACTCATTAATATAGATGTTATTTGGGTTGAAGTTGAGACCTTCTCCATGGAGACTGAGTTCTGCTTCAGAGGGAGTTAGGTTTGAGAGATTAACAACAGAGATATTTCATGATTATTCATTGTTATTTGCATGTTTTTTGGTTGTTATTTTCAACATATTTGTCAGTTAAAGAAGGTTTAAGTGTATTAGAGTATAGAGTCTTTTTTAATCATTTTTTAGTCTGTTAGGTTGGAGATAAAGGGAGATTTGTGCTTTTTACTAGACTATTTAATGTTGTGGTAGTTGCTTTATGACAAGAAGTAATGCAGTTAAAGTGTTTTATTGTATTGGTGTTGTTGGTAGAAAACTGTTTTTTGTTATTCTTTTTGAGAAGGAATGTATTTGTTTTATTTGTGATTTTTTTCAGTTCTTTTTCATCCTCCAAAGCATTGTATAGATGATAATAATGGAAAATTTCTATATCTAGAATATCAACAGACTTTTGACAGAATGTTTTAATGATATTCATGAAATCTGAGGTGATTCCAAGGATCTGTTGCCAATTGTTGTAGAAGTTACTATCATGTGCTCCCATTTTCATTGGAGCTTTAAATAAGAGAGATTGAGGTATGTTTATTTTCTATGTTTTGTGCTAGCGACTTGGCATGCTAATTATGCCCCTGGTTTAATATATTGTTTTATAGGACAGAAGTATCATGCCTAAAATTTAATACATTGTTTTACAAGAAAGGAGGTTGGGTTGGTTGTTTAGCATTTATTGGCACAAAGCAACTGGGCTATCTGCACCAAACAGCTGGTACAAAAGCAAAATCATTAAAATATGTAAAATGAAATCAAGTTAAAACAAAACATAGTCCAATTTTCAAATTAAATTCTTAATAGAGTTAAAAAGATCAATGACCCTTAAAAACACAACTGAGGTGGACAGTGTCGCTATCACCAAAGACACTGTCCAACATCAAGGGTGAACCCATGGTAAAAGGTAAAAGTATGTTTAAAATGGTGATGTCTCTCTTGATTGTAATGATAGCATGACAGTAAAATGTGGGATATTGAGAACCAAATATGACAGGCAACAGATTTGCACATCAGTACGAGATAAAAGAAAGCAATGAGTTGAAAAAACTGTGACCAATGCATAGCCTAGCGAGAACAACTTTCTCCTTTCAATCCTTACAAAAGCAAAACAGCAATAGAAGGTTTGATCTGGAAAAGCTTGTTATCACATTGCTCACTCCAAGTTGACTGCCAACTGGTGCAGAACCAAGTCTTGAATACATTTGCTGTGGTCCATTTCATTAAGCAGTTGAGGGCAGTCTGTAGCTGTTGTTCAATAAACCTCATGTTCGATGACTGACATGAAATGTACAAGTCACTGACAAAAAGACCATTTGCAACTGTATGAGAGTTGTCCACTGATGACATTAATCTTCATAAGTAAAAGTGTACCACTTAACACGCAGCCCTGAGGGACTCCAAGCTCTTATGGGAGAGAAAAAGAAAGTGTCAAACCCACACAAACTTGGAATCATTGGTTCATTAAATGTTTAATAAAAATGAGTAAATTACCACACAATCCATACGAGTGGAGGTCTCAAAATGCCATACCTCCATGTTGTATTATAGGTTTTCTCATAGTAAAAAATACATATACAAGAATTTGTTGCTTGAGAAAGGCTTCTCTGATTGATGTTTCAAGTCGAATCAGGTGGTCCATGGTGGAGAGCTGTGGTCAGAACTCACACTGGGTAGGTGAGAAGAGGTTGTTTGATTCAAAAAACCAAACAAGATGAGCATTAACCACCATTTCTAAGCAACTGGTTGGCAATTCAAAGAAATTTTGGGATCCTTCCCAGGCTTAGGAAAAGAAAGTACAGTAGCATAGCACCAAACATCAGGAAAAACATTCTTCTGCCAGACCTGGTTAAAAACAACCCAAAGAATAACAAGAAAGGCAGGAGAAAGATGGCACAGCATCTTGTAATGAATATCATCAGGTTCAACTGATGTACTGCCAGCCCAATGAAGAGCAAGCTTAAGTTCTACTAGCATAAAGAGTGATTACTGTCAGAGACAATCAGCCCAAAAAGAAAGAGGTGATTGCACTGCCGATGTCTTGATGGCTAAGAAGGTAGGGAATGAAGCAGAAGTGCCAGGTGCACAAGAAAAGCTTTTGCAGAGAGCATTGGGAATGCTCTGGGCATCAGCAACTTCATGGCCATCAGAGAGCAAGATCACAAGGGGGCAAAAGTATACTGTCCATTAACCTTTTGAATCTTGTCTCATATGTTTTTGGAACTGGTGGTAAAAGACATGCTAGAGGTCTATTTAATCCAAGATTCATCCTGGCTTTGATGTCTGACATGCTGTGCACACAAATTTAAAAGTGTGGGATACCTATGAAAAGTATCACAAACCCATTTTTGAGCTTTCTTTGCCATCTGGCAGGAAGGAATCCATCAAGGACGAGAATACTGTGAGAAATGTGTCAAGGTTATATGAATACACTGAGCAGCTGCTTAGACAATACAGTAAATCACTGCTGCCATGCAGTTGTTTATCAATGGTTTACAGACAATGACAGGATCAAGTTCTGAGTTGGCCTGGTCCAACTTCCACCAAGGCATGCAGGTCAGGTGTCATCAACCATGGCCAGTCTCTCTCAAAATTATGGGAAAATGATTAATGCCCCATGGACTACTGTCAACCCTCCAAGAAAAGTGAAGGAAAACAGATAGAAAGATCAATAGCAGTAAAAGACTGACTAGGTGCGTAAAAATAAGTATAATGGACCAGTACTGAAGAGAGAGAGAGGCTGTGATCCAAGAGTATACACTCTATGGAAAAAACCCTCCCATCAATATTAGCACCAGAGGGAATTATGTCCATTGAAATCCCCCAAGATAAAAAAGGGAGGTGGTAACTGCTCAGTGAGGGCATGAATGTCTGACTGATCACAGGTCTCTCCAGGAGATAAGTAGAGAGAACAAAAAGTGATGTTATGACCCAAAAGAGCACGGATGCTTACAGCCTCCAAGGGTGTATCAAGTAGCAAAAATAGGCTGGATACATGTCAAAGAACTAGCACTGCCACCCCACCCTGCACTTGTCCATCACACAACCTGTCATTTCTGTACAAACAAAAATGTTGAAGGGTGATATTATTGGCAGGTTTCAGAAATGTTTCCTGTAAGGAGAGACACACACAGGATGATAAGAATTAGTCAAATCTTTAATGTCATCTATATCTGAACAAAATCCTTGACAGTTCCACTAGATCAGAGTGACCATTTTTATTTACATAGCAGAGAACATGATGGGGAGACCTGTTTTCGACCAGGTTTTTTTCTCTTTATTGGACAAAGGTTTATTAACCTTCATGGATCCTGTCTTAGGTTGAGTAAGCAGATCTCTGTGAGTGGACAAATGTTTCAGTGACTGAGGGCATGAATGAATGGTTGTTTTACTTCTTGGGACTGCAGAAGAGGATGAACTTGAGGAAACACCCGAAACACTAGCCAAAGGAAGTGAAACCTGGCAGTCATTGGAAGGAGTAGCAGGGACAGAAATGGAAGTAGACATATATTCATCAACTCTTTTAATTATGGATGGCAAAAGATTCTTCATATGTTTTGCAAATGACTCTGCCAAAGGCATGCAGAGATGCTTACACTCCCACTGTGGCTGTGGAATGGAGTGCAGCAGCAAATGTCTGAGATGGAGTTCAGGACAATAATTTCTGAGCCTCTGGGTAGGAGATATTTATAATCTTCAAGCATTGCACCTTTTTCTCCTTCACCCACTTAATGCAAGAAATAAAGTAAAAGGAGTGTGGAACACCACAGTTAACACAGCATGGTTTGCACTCATAAGCATCATGGTCTTTGCTACAACAACGAGTGCATGTTAAAGAACTACAACATGGTGTTTTTGAGTGACTGAACCATTGACACTGGAAACATCTGAGAGGGTTGGGAATGTATGGCCATACCTCACAGTTCAGATAACTTGCTTTGACTGTGGCAGGGAAACATAGTGATGTAAATGTTAATATCAGGACATTAGTAGGCGTCATAATTCTGTCTTTGCACGTGTAGATTCAGCACACTGTAGAAATGCCTTGGCTTAAAAAACCAGTGAGGATCTCCAACTCAGGAATGTTCTTTAAATCTTTCTTGAACATTACTCCTCTGGAAGGATTTGCAGTTGTATGGGGAGTAACTTTGATGGGTATATCCCCAAAAGCCTTCAATATCAAGATGAGTTTGGTATGTTGTGGTGAAGATGTTTCCACCATAATGTCTCCAGAGCATAACTTCTTTACTGACTTAGAAAAGCCAGCAAGCCCCTCTAATCCCTTTTGAATAAAAAAGGGGACATCTGCTCTGAAAATTTCTCAGTTAAGGAATGGATAATTACAAATAAAGGTACAGAATCTGACTGTGACATCGACTTTACAGTAGAGTCAACCATGGGTGGTAATTTTCCAATAATCTGTCTTTTTAATTTTTATTTATATTTTCATAAATGGGGGTATCCATAATAAAGAAGCTATACTTCAGTGCCCACTGGCCCCACCCACCATGGAGCTCTATAAGGAAAAACATTACAATGCCAAACAAGGTCACTGTAGCAATGCCAGGGTTTAATGATCACTATACCCAGACACTAGCATCAGACACAATGTCTGCAACAACACCTACTGAGAACATCCAACACTGGTACTCAGTTGACCCTAGCCCAAGTGGACCAGCCAAGTGACACTTTGGGGTCCAACCCAAGGCTGCCTCCATCTACAAGACTTCAAGGCCAAAGTGGTATGTTGGAGTTGGCCCCTCAACCACCAAGATCCTCTCCCCCCCTTCACAGGTTGCCATGCATGGCAAGCACATGGGTGGATGTTCAGATCCCAGAGAAGGTAAACAGAAAATACAGAACCTTCACCATGTACAGGAATCCACCTTGAGGGGCAAGAAAGGAGTATCATGTCTAGTTTAATATGTTGTTTTACAGAACAGTAGTATCATGTTTCTAGTTTAATAGATGGCCTTATTACAAAATACAAGAAAAATACCTTTTTCTGAAAGTATTTTCAGTGGTTGAATGAAACATGTAGGAAAAAAATGAACAATAATATTTGAGATAATAGATTTAAGGTTTGCCATTTCAGAAGTCAAAGTGTTTTTTTTTTTAAATAAATTTTATTTGAATGACACTAATCAACTTGTTAAAACATTTTGGCTGACACTGATGTATAGAATTAGTTTTAATTATTTTAAATTTTTCTATATAATTTTCTACAGATGTAGGGTTGCATGTATTTTGTTTTTCACGCTATTCTGTTGGTCATTTTGACAAATAAAAAATGACTTAAATGGGTCAAATGGCTGTGTCACCTTGCTTTATCTTATACCTATTTTTTTCCCCCACAATCCAACTTTATAAACAATAGAAGATCTTATCTTTATTGCTACAGTTTCAAATGTATCCAAACCAAACACACGTATCTGTTGTTGAAAGGGGCTTCTTCTCTTAAACCTGAATTATTTTCTATTGCCAATCACTGTAAACAGTACGTACACTATACCTGTGAGACTTATGCTTGTATCTACAAACTTCTTTCTCATTGCTGTCTTTGCCATGATTAAATGGCAGATCTCGTTTCTCACTACTGAAAATGAGACAATGTTAGCCTATCTTCAACCTATAGCTGTAGAAATAAAAATACATACTTAACTGTTAAGTTCCATGTCTTACCTTTTCAACACCATTAGTTGTTGCTCTCTTTATGACTTCATGGAGATCTTCCACATGTTTCTTGGAACCATTGTAGATTCCTTTAAACATTGGATCTGGAATAAGATTATTCATATAAACATCTTTTATGTAACATAAGATTTGATGCTTTTACTTTTATTTTAGTACATTTGCTTAGGAAATGGCTGATATGTCATACAAAACCAGTTATCACTCCTCACTATACTGATTCTGAACATCAAATGACATTGAACATTACTACCAATGCCATGCAGAATGCTACTACAGTACATTAACTGTTTGGTAGAAATATATAAATAAGAATTGTACAAATAATAGCTAAAATTAGCACAAGATGTAGTTATTATTTAACATGGATATATTCACTAAAGGGTATACTTAATATTTTGACATGTTGACTCCTAAGCCTATTTTGCCAATACTTTACATGGTTCCACTAGTCATTTACAATTACTTTTTTAGAAAAAGTGTAAATGTGGCTATTCTATTCCAGCCAATAGATGAATCTTTAAAAAGAAAATAGAGCACAACTCATTGGTGGTTCCGTGTGAGTCTTACTGGAAGACGATCACAACCCAATGCTGGGTCATGTGGGAGCCAGAGTATTAAAGAAATGATTTAAGAATGACTATATCTTAAGTGATACTGTCATCTAATGTTTCTGTCTAAATTGCTGTTGATAGTAAGCTATTAAAGGCTATGTTTAAAAAATTAATATTCTATATCACAAAACAGATAATTTCAACTTAGTACTTAATGGGTCTAAGTTTAAAAAACATGAAATGCACAGATATACAAAATAAACCTCTAATATCCTTGTTATAAAAGCAAAAAGAAGCAAGACCAGAAAGTCAGTTTAGTCTTCTAATGTATTTCACAATCTGAATCACGTATGTACTTTTCATGTCCAAATAAAATCAAAGGTTACAGTCCCTACCAATTTGTTAAATAACTTTAATCAGCTTTTAAAATAAGCTTAGTTTGGTTAAACAAAAACACTAGTTACACAGCTTATATTGTAATAGCCAAATGGTACTGTAATAATTAAATGCCTAGCATAATTTTTTTTTTTTTTACACCAGTAACTGAAACTGGCCATTAGTATCTGGTTCGAAGTACCTACATTACATCATTTAAGTGTGAAATCTAGTTTTCAAGTAGTTTAAAGCATTTTTATAATAATTTTGACTGCTTATAAGTTTTGACACTGATTTAGATATTGGCAGCATATAAAGTTCTCCATGCCCAAAATGTTAGCTTATAAAATATCATTCAAAAGTTATAATTTATCAATATAATATTTGTGAAGAAGCTAAAACTGATAAACTATCAAAGTTTATGTATACTCTCAACTGAAAACAATAAATATGTTGACTCCACACCAGAACAGTTTATTGCTGGTCAAACATCTCTCCCCTCAAATCACGGACAGCCACTGCAGCAAATTTATCTTTGTCAATCCATGTAGCATAACACCATCCCTAATGTTCTGAACCATGAACCACAAACAGGCAACATGCGAGGCATTAACCATTTTTTATTTAATACTTATTGTTGCATTTTTTTTTCCATAAACTTCAAGAACACACTGTAAATAACATCAGTTTAATACTATTACTGTTAGTACTAATATGTACTTTGTACCAACTTTTCTTATAATCTTTTTGTTGAGGCATTTGTGGTAATGATACACAACTGAAGTAGTGTCTGCACTTTCTACTTTTTAAACATAATAAAAAATAATACATACAAGAGAAATGTACCAAGTCAAAATAATTGCTTTTTTCTAATTTACTAATTTACCAAATTTCTAATTTAGTGGGTTTATTTTTGTAGCAACTGTCATTCAGAAAGATAAAATTTCTAATATTAAAGTATGAATTTACATTGATAGAATTAATGTTGGCACTGAAATATACAATGTAATAATAAGCACAGAAACCTTTAAAGTAAACTCAAAAAGTAGGTTGAACACCATCCTGATTTTTTGTAGATCATATTCAGAGATGTAAGAATATATGGTAAAAATCTGAAAAAGCTGAATAACTGGTGACATGGTCAAACTGTGGCCTGAAGTAGGGCTATTTTTAGCTAAATCATAAAAAGTTGCATGCAACTAAATTTTTTTACAGGAGATCTAACAGACTTTTAATTACAATTGCTGATTTATCAATTGATATGTTATAGGAAATGTGAAAACAAAATTCAGCTTTGTATCATATTAAGTTTTAGGTCTACAGCTTATTAAATAAACTAATGTTTTTTTACAATTTTGGGTTCTCAGGTAATTTTATAGCCTCACTATGCAAATCCTAAGAGAGATAAACTTGGTTTGAGACCATTTTTGAAGTCTGTTGGATTCATTCGATCAGTGTGGCAAGTGTCTACCACCATTACTCTTGCAGCGTTAAGCAGCCAAAGTTGCCCAAAAACGAATCTGCCAAAAATAACAAAAAAGTAATTTAATTTTACAGGGCTGTAAATCAGAAACTATTAGAGATATTGATTTAATCTTTGGCAGATTTTCATTATATGGGTAGATGAGTACATGTGAATTTTTTCAAGGCATTCTGTGTGGGCCACCTGCAGCCCTCTGAATGATTTGGCATGAAATGACCCCACTTCTTTCAAGAACCTTTATATCATTACCATCATCTGGAAAATAAGTAATATACAAACATTCAGAGACACACACACCAATTCTCATGATACATGAACAACCACGTAAGTATAAAAAATTATACTTTCGTTTGTGGTTTGCAACCTTTTTTAAGTTTCAATATCATTACTAAACAGGTCATATGTTCATTTTTGTCAACTGAATGTTAAGAATTAGTAATTTTTGTGAATTTTTCTGGAGGAAATAGTGAACAATTACAGAATAGCTAATAACTTCCTGTCACTCAAATTTTCTTTTTGCATACTGCATATCTACAAGTTTAGGCATACTATATACCTGTAAGATTTGCACCTATGTCTATGAACTTCTTTCTTATTACTGACGTTGCCATGATTAAGTGATTGTCCTCTTTGTTTCTCAATAATAAAACCTGGTGATGTTAGCCTGTACTCAACCTATAGCTGTAAAAATAAAAACAAGACGTAAAATTATTCAAGTCATATATAAAGATATTTCTTTGTTATTAATAATCCTGTACTTACAAACCTAACATATACTATACAGATAACTTTGTAAATTCTAAGAACTTGCTACTGAAGGCAAAGAATGTGTACACTGCACTACATCTGCCACAACAATGCTGATAAGGCCTTTTGCTCACCCACTGAAGATAATCCAATTTCTTTTTTATTTTGTAAAAATATTTTAGAAACATGCAACTTACTTTAGACGACAATAATTAAAATTTTTAAACAGGTTTCTACCAACTTGCAGAAAAAAAATTAACTTCTAGATTTATAAACTTTAAAAAATTAATTCCTAGCTAGCCTAAAAAAATATTGGGATTTTGTTTAAAATATATGGATTTTTAATGGGAAAGTAAGATTACATGGATTCCTATAAAATTGTGCTGAGCCTATAGCCTGACCCTTTTCCCATAATAACAGTATTAGTATAAACAAATCATGGCTTGTTTACCTGAGTATTCATACTTAGAATCAAAATCAGAGCCACAGCGTTTGAGTTGGAGTTCAACTCTACAACTCTAATATTCCAAAATGAGCGAATTTAATTTAGTTTAAGCTACACCAGATAATAGTGATTGCTAATCTTGTTATTTATACATCAGTTTATACGTGTATATTACTTCATAATAAGTAAATCATTAACTCGATTTAAATAATCCAGTTTTTACTTAGTGGTATTAATGTATTATACAATTAGTATTATACATAATTATATAACATTTTTAATTTTAGCTTTAGCTCTAACTTCTTCTAAATGACTAAAATCAATAGAATAGCATTAATACTATAAAACTCATATATTACTAACAATACTAATATATTTTGTCAACAACAAAGTTTTTATTTTATTAATAATACATCTCATGCTATCACATCAGTAGATGACCATGACAACTACAACCTATAGAAAAAGCTACCAGTACAATACTCCAAACGTAAACAAGCATATTATTTGTTACACAGAAAATTACAAACCATGTTTTCACTAATTTCGTGACATATCACCCTCTAGTAGTGAAAGTAGTTTTTTTAGGTCGATTTATTAAATACAATTTATTCACTGCAGTTTTGTTGAATAAAAATATATATTTATATAACCGAAAATAAGAACATATAAAATATACCACATTACAGGAAACTATTTTCCCAAGTTAACACATCTTCGAAATTTTAGTTCTACTGATTTATTTCATGATTTAACTTTCATTCGTAAAACGAGTAAATTACTCTAAATTTTACAAAAAAAACAACAACAACAACAAACTAATAACCAATTTGATGAAAAAAAAACCACTTTGGAAGTAAGTTTAGATGTGGCTTGAATGGGTAATGTAAAAACTTTATTGCAAATTTAACACCAACAAATGTACAACGTTTTGACAGTGTTTTGTTATCGTAACACCTATTAGGATCGTTGTGGATTCGTCACTGTATTCAATTCAACATACAATAATCTTTTATTTGTTACAAATATCGCATTTTAGTAAAAAAACAAACAAAAACAGTTTCTTAACAAGTGTTACATGGAAGATCCATTCATGATGTCAGATTTAGTAAGTCGTGATACAAAATGATAAAACCGTATAGCCTAAGAGCTTTCGACAGGGGAACTTTCTCCTCAAAGACCAACTGTTTTGAATTTTGCGCAAAGCTGCTCGAGGGCTATCTCGGCTAGCCGCCCATAATTTAGCAGTGTAAGGCTAGAGGGAAGGCTGCTAGTCATCACCACCCACAGCCAACTCTTAAGCTACTCTTTTACCAACGAATAGTGTTATTGACCGCCACATTATATCGTCCTCACGGCTGAAAAAGCGAGCATGTTTCGTGTGACGAGGATCAGACTGGAAAGATTCTGTAATAATTGTATAGTTCGATCATGACATTTACGAAAATTTTTATAACCAAGATACTTCGATTTAATATTCTCTTTAACATGTAGATAAACAAAATTGACAAGTTTTAAACAAACAAACAGATTTTTTAATTATACTTCATGTAAAATATTACTATTAGACTTATAATATTATTCTTTATTTAGTTCCTTGGGGACTTTCAAAGCTTAGAAAAGTATTTAACAGTAATGGTAATTCAACCACACTGTATTTGCCTGTATATCCACTGCCAACTACGTGTTTTGCTCAACCCAGAGCATACAGGATTTTACAGTGAAATGAGCTATTCCATCTACAATTTCGTGTTGAGATCTGAGTTATGAACTATGACAAAGAAATGTTGTTATCCAATGTACAATCTTCTCTTTAAGTTTTAAAAGTTTATTTAACCAGTTCTGTGAAACATGGTCCACTCAAATGAAAAATTCTGCCCTACAAGTAATGCAGAAAATGTTCTGTGAAAACAACCATTGCATACAGCTTTTTCTTCATGGTATATTATCTGCTTTCAGCGACCATCAATGTACGACTAGAATACACGACCAGACATTACACTTCTTTTTGGAATATTTACATCACTGTTCTGAATATTTTGTCACTGGCCTCTACGTGCAACAGAAACACATTCTTGTTGAAAACAAGTCAACACTAGAACACCTACTAAAGCAAGTTTCAGGAACGAGAATGCTTGATAGTATTTTTCATTTTAATCAAACAACAGCACTGTACGGTTGAGATACGAATCAACAGTAGTACAATATAAAAAACAAGAAAACTATGGTGATATTTTGTTGTATCCTTAGTCAAGATTGCAGTCTTGAATCATGGTTATTTTAGCTGAGCTTGTTAAAATTCTATTTTTCTAAATGATGTAGCTGAGAAACGTCACCTTTAATTGAAAGAGCAAATATTTCCTAGGTGTTAGTTCCAGGTCAAGTTTTCTCAAGCAATGGAATGCCATTTTCAGGTCTTCAGATACCGCATTGAAAGCGTAACTAAGTGCTAAAATGCTTTCAGAAAAAATTAGCTTTCCCATTGCAGTCCCTAAAGTGTAAACTCAAGCTCAATCAGCCTTTAAAAAATTGCACAGAATTCATATGGGCCATCTCTTGAACTGAAACCAGTTTTTGTACTGCTTTCACCATCTGTTTAAACTTTCTAATATACACGTTCATATATTTATCTGTCTATGGTAATTAGAAAACAATGATGTAAGTCAGCACATGTAGCCATCTGAAGTTTATATAGGATCGTGATGTATATTCTTTTTTCTTTAATATTTTTACTAGATGGGATAAAGCACTCTCCCTCCTAGTACACCAAAGAAGTCAGTGGAGTGGTTGCTTTACCAAGCTTGTGTTATCCGTGTTCCTATGGTACTCATTTACCATTGTTCAGCCCAGTCTGTCATCTGGCCCTACAAAGACAGAAACATGCACAAACAAGTTACTGACATGCCCTTATTGTGTGTGTGTGTGTTTTCTTATAGCAAAACCACATCAGGCTATCTGCTGAGCCCACCGAGGGGAATCGATCCTCTGATTTTAGCGTTGTAAATCCGTAGACTTACCGCTGTACTAGAGGAGGGCACCCTTATTGCATTGGGTTTAAACTGTTAGCACTATTGCTTACCAATGCCCTCATCTGTATTGTTTAGTACTGTGTTTGCTTTTATTCATGTCGTGATAAATGCAGCTCTGGTGTTACTGCTAGTTTTGGCTACTTCATTTTTTGTCACTATACTTATGACATGACAGTTCCATCATAGTACCGAGTAGCTACTTGTCTGTAATCGCAGATCAACCAAAAACTTAATCCTCTCTCAGGTGATAACTACGCGAACTAGTGCTGTTCGTAATTTCGTTTTAGGCACATTGTGCTACTATACTAGGAGCAAAGAACACAGAAACGACAGTTTTTGGCATAAGGAGAGGTAAATATCTTTACTGTAGGTTACAGCTGAGTAGTTTGGGTAATATAGTTACATCAGCAGAGCCAGATGTTAAGTTACGTTATGTACTCCAACTGTCAAATAAAGATTTTTACTTCGTTATAGTATAAACATATACAATGTTGTTGTTGAGCTTAGGATTCTTTTACAGTAGGTGTCTGCGACTTGTTGACAATAAATTCAATGGAATATGAACATCAAACTCTCCACTTGTTTACAAAATAACATACATATTTTGAACAAGTTAAACATACGTACAATAAATTCTTTACATTATAGAGATCACAGGAATATCACAAACACTATACGGTTCTCTTCGTGTTGTTAGAGGTCCATTTAGGCCTATTCAATTACTTTAGATTTTCAGTCAAGCCGAACTATATGTCTTTACTTCTATCGTTCTAGTATTCTACATATAATTCACGCCAGTCACTGCTCTTCCAGCAGTCGTCTGGTTTTCTTACTTCAAAACATTGTCTGTTCCATTAGTTAAACTTCACTCAGGTTAATTCAATTACTTGACGGAATAAATTATTATTATTGTCTCATTTGCTACTATTAGTCTTACTCTTACATATAAAACGTTAGGCCTATCATCTCTACTGCAGTCAACTTCATGTTGAACTTTTTCTTGACCTTGACTTTATCCTGCTATTGTCTTTATCTGTTTGCTGTATCTCCTCATCTCATAATTTTTATATTTCTATTATTAAATAGTCTACTCGCTATATTCTCGACATCAATGAGTTGCAAACACAACTTTCAATAATCGTCTGCTTTTAACCCTCTGATAATAATGATAATAAAAAAAGCAGCAGCAACAACTAAACAATAATAAAATAATCATTCAATAAATAAACCAAGTAATAATAATTACGTTGAACAATATTTTATATAATAACAGTTAGAAACATATGAAACATCTTAGGAAGTAGTCAGAGTTCTCTTTCAGTTCTCCTTATAGGTTGGAAACATAATTTGTTTCGTTTCCTTTACCAGTTAGGCTCGGCATGGCCAAGCGTTCGACTCGTAATCCGAGGATCACGGGCTCGCATACCTGTCGCGCCAAACATGCTCGTCCTTTCAGCTGTGGGGCGTTATAATGTGACGCTCAGTCCCACTATTCGTTGGTAAAAGAGTAGCCCAAGAGTTGGCGGTAGGTGGTGATGACTAGCTGCCTTCCCTCTAGTCTTACACTGCTAAATTAGGGACGGCTAGCACAGATAGCCCTCGAGTAGCTTTGTGCGAAATTCAAAAACAAACAAACCTTCACCAGTTTTTGCACGCTTGACCAATGCCTCCCCTCTCTTTGTGTGGGCCTTGGTACCAGGAGTAAGCAACGCTAACACTCTCAGCTTTTTATAGATGTTATGAATAGCATTCCATTACTTTAATGGGCAATTGGTTTATGACCCATGGTTGTGGGTTGCCCATGGTGATCTATCATACAATCCCAGTTTCCAGAAATGTTAAGGACCAAAATCTGTGTTCAGAGATTTGAAATATTTTTTGTAAGCGTCTTTTCAGTTGGTTTGTTTAACAGAAGAATATATTATCATATGCGCATCAGCGTCTAGATATGACAAAAACTCCTTCAAGAATTAACCAAAAGATGACGCCAGCGTCAGTAAGACCACGATTTGAGACGAAATTGTGGTATTCAAAACAATGCATGATTATATTTCTAATAGATTTCTAGCTATGCCAGAGCGATATTTTACCTTTTAAAAAGTTAATGATGTAATTAAAATCTGAATCAATATCTTACATTATCTGAGAAATCACTTAATATTAATTGGAAATATGTGATAACAAGGTTTGACGAAATAGCTACAAGTTATTAGTTATCAGAATTATTGCAACTTGTACTCTCAATTTGCTGCATGTAAGTACAGTGAGGTAAGAAGTAGTGTTATTTGTAACTCCACAGCTTAGGATAGATTATCTGGATTGTGATTTCCTGCGATACGATTGGGTAAGAATTTTGTTCTCTGAATTTCTGCAATATAGTAAGTTAAATACAAAAAAATATTCTCTTGTGGCAATTAACAGGATAATACGATAAAAACTCTTTTTGTTTGATCCATGTGGCATCTAATAAGGTAAATACTTCTGTTTTCTGACTCTTCCACCTTACTATGATAATATCCTGTTTTATGAAGTCTGTAGCGCAGTAAAATATAAAGAAAAACTTTAAAAAATGTGGTCTTGTTTGTGTCTTCGATTGTATTAAATATTAAAATACTGTTGCTCTGGTTACCAACATTGGTTTGTTTTGAATTTCGCGCAAAGCTACACGAGGCTATCTGCGCTAGCCGTCCCTAATTTTGCAGTGCAAGACTAGAGGTAAGGCAGCTAGTCATCACCACCCACCGCCAACTCTTGGGTTACTCTTTACCAACGAATAGTGGTATTGACCGTCACATTATAACGCCCCCAACGCTGAAAGGACGAGTATGTTTGATGTGACAGAGATTCGAATCCGCGATTCTCGGATTACGAGTCGGGTGCTTAAATGACCTGGCCATACCTGGCCTGGTTAACAAGATAAAAGTTGAACTTTTTTTCGAATAAGTGAAAACTTAGTTCCTAAAGCGCAACGTATTTGACCCGGCATGGCTAGGTGGGTTAAGGCGTTCGACTCGTAATCCTAGGGTCCCGGGTTTGATGTGACGGAGATTCGAATTCGCGACTCTCGGATTACTAGTCGGGTGCCTTAACAACCTGGCTATACCTGGCCTGGTTAACAAGATAAAAGTTGAACTTTTTTTCGAATAAGTTAAAACTTAGTTCCTAAAGCGCAACGTATTTGACCCGGCATGGCCAGGTGGGTTGAAGCGTTCGACTCGTAATTTTAGGGTCCCGGGTTCGAATCCCCGTCACACCAAACATGCACGCCCTTTTGTCTTGGGGGCATTATAACGTGACGGTCAATCATTGATAAAAGAGTAGCCTAAGAGGTGGCGGTGGGTGGTGATGACTAGCTGCCTTCCCTCTAGTCTTACACTGCTAAATTGGAGACTGCTAGCGCAGATAGCCCTCGTGTAACTTTGCGCAAAAGTAAAACAAAACAAGCAAAGCAACGTATTTAACTCTTACAGAATCACATGGAATTCTCAGGACCCGGCACTGCGTATTCTAGTTACTACTCAGTAAAAGATTACGTTATAGATTGATAAAGCAAAACAAAGAACACTATAGTAACAAAACTATTTACAACTTAAGAACTTTCATAAACTTCTTTCTTATCTTTTTAGATGTTTTATTATACTTTGTTAAGTGAAGGATTTGAAGCTTAGGTGTAATGTCTCAGGAGACAATCGTTGACACAGAGCCAATATAATAACTTGCAACTTTTTCTTCGTGCCATTACGAAATACATATATAAAGAAAATAGCTGGAAAAAAAATAACCTAACTATATTGTGCAGTCCTGTCACCATGTCTAAAAAATGTTACTGAAACAAGTAACTGGTTTAGTGACTGCCAAAGGGACAGAGGGCATGTTAAAAATACTTTATTAGTCGAAAAAAGTGGCATAATACGTCACTGAACCAATTCTATGGGATGTGTTGTATGAAACGTGAAAAAGTTTGTTATGAAAATACATTGCGTATTTTCAACTTATGATATTGTTCGAGGTATCTGTATTTTTGTTATAAATTGTTATTATTTGATAACGTTTTATAATTATTTGCAAATCGAATGGTGAAGGTCTGAAAGTAACTATTTTCTCAACAATGTAAACACACATGGATTACTAAGCCTATCTTGCTTGCTTGTTTGTTTGTGTTAGAGCAAAGCCACACTTGTCTATCTGCTTTATCGACGCAGAGAATTGAACCCTGATTTTATTATTGTAAGTCCATGATCCAGGAGCCTGGCTCAGCCAGATGATTAGGGCGCTTGACTCGTAATTTAAATGCCACGGGTTGGAATTCTCGTCACACCAAACATGCTCGCCCTTACAGCCGTGGGGACGTTATAATGTGTCGTCAATCCCATTATTCGTTTGTAAAAGAGTAACGAAAAAGTTGGAAGTGGGTGGTGATGACTAACTGCTTTCGATCTAGTCTCACATTGCTAAATTAGGGACGGCTAGCGCAGATAGCCCTCGTGTATTTTTGCTTGAAATTCGAAGCAACCAAATGATATAAAGGAGGACAAATGCAGTCTAGGTTATACACAGAAGAAAAAGAGATAAACAGATATATCAAACACTTCAAACCCGCGACAGAACAAAGTATCAAATATATCCAGCTGATCACTTTCTTCAACATCACAGTTTTTCAGAAAATGAAAGTTTTTCTTCTCGTGTGACGGCCCGGCATGGCCAAGCGTGTTAAGGCGTGCGAATCGTTATCTGAGGGTCGCGGGTTCGCATCCCGGTCGCGCCAAACATGCTCGCCCTCCCAGCCGTGGGGGCGTTATAATGTGACGGTCAATCCCACTATTCGTTGGTAAAAGAGTAGCCCAAGAGTTGGCGGTGGGTGGTGATGACTAGCTGCCTTTCCTCTAGTCTTACACTGCTAAATTAGGGACGGCTAGCACAGATAACCCTCGAGTAGCTTTGTGCGAAATTCCAAAACAAACAAAAACAAAAATCTTCTCGTGTGTAAAAATTGTCAGTGGCCTTTACGAATAATTTTAAATACCTCGTTTCTTGAGAGTGATAGAACTGAACAGGACATGAAGCCAACTTTTATACTATAACATAAGACTCTCAGTTGTTAATACAATTTTCTGTAGCGTAACTGACATATTTTATCATTTTTCTTATTTCTAACTATTTAACTCCTTTGGGTTTGATTTGTTTTGAATTTCGCGCAAAGCTACACGAGGGCTATCCGCGTTAGGCGCCTCTAATTTACCAGTGTAAGACTACTGGGAAGGCAGCTAGTCTTCATCACCCACCGCCAACTCTTGGGCTTCTCTAGTACCAACAAATAGTGTGATTGATAGTCACGTTATATCGCCCCCATGGCTGAAAGGACGAACATGTTTGTGTGACGGGGATTCGAACCCGCGCCCCTTAGATTATTAGTCGAGTGCTTTAACCACCTGGCCATGCCAGGCCAACAACCTTGTGATACATTATGTAATGTTCACGAGAGGTGATAACTTGTTATAACCACAAGGACATTAAATTCTTTCTTCTCTTCGTGTTTAACAGAAATAACTGGATATTTGGAATAATTCGATATATGTGAAAAATAATTCTTTGTTGTGTAACAAAACCTTTAGCAAATAATCAGCTAAAGTTCTCAAAATTTTGGATTTGAATAAACAAGTAAACATTTTAAAGACCTAAAAACTTCTTTGTTCGATTCAACCCTTTTCACATCCGTCGATTCCGCAACAAGCAAGTCCACTGATTCTTAGATAGAAAGTTATTTCTGTTTCAATTAGTTTTTTACTTAAGAACTGCTGTTTCGTTTACCGTTGTTCTCAGGTGAATTATTTTATAATATGCTACACTCTAAGTAAAAACAATATGATATCAAACATTTATGGGAGTAAAATCCCTAAAAATAAAGATTAATCCTTGCCTTTCGTTAGAGAAACTGATTCCACACTTATAACAAATTTATAAAATGTTAAATTGTAATATTTGTAAGAAGCCATATTTAATACCTAACAATGTTAAGTTGAAATAAGAGCAGCTAAGAAACCAATTTAATGATTGGGCAATATTTATATTATATTAAGTAAATGTAATTCCTGCTCAGAAATGGGATTACTCTGCCTAATTTAGATTGATTTAGAAACACGACGCCATTTAAAAAAATTCTGTCTTTCTAAAAAAATATATTGCTTCACCAATTCTCCTGTTGTCGGCTCTCTTTGGGTTATACAAGTAAAATGACCAAATATTTACATATTCTTAAGTTACAAATGACTAGGAATTCACTCTTGCAAGGTGGAGGTATTGAAAGTATAATTAAATGCATTCCAGTTGACGGTCACACAGCATATATGTTGAATTTGAGAATAATAGAATGCAGACAAAATTTTCAACGCATTCCTGTAGACTGACATGCGAACTTACTTATTGTTGGATTAATTAAATTCTATAATTAAACATTATGCAAATGCAAGTATTACATTGCCTCATTCAGCACACAGTCAATATTTCAGTAAAAGGTAGAGAGCGATCCGTTTCGTGACTCTCTCCTTCCTGCTTTGAAATGTTGAGATCACCCTGATCTGAAGCTATATAGGTATTCTATAAAAAATATTTATATCTGGCAAACATGGTTCATTTAAAATTATTTTGAGAGTTATCTATTATAGAAAATTGAGTATGTTGTATTAATATGATTTTCAATATGACAATTAGCAATTCATTTGATAACTACAGCTAACGTGAATTCGCGGTGGGACAGATCGTATAAGAACTACATTTTCAAATTGGTTGGCTTTATGTAATTCCACTGATGAACTGATCTCTTTTTAAAGGAGTATGTAACGGTTTTTTAAATGCAAAATAATCACACTCTCTGATTGTGAAGATGTGTTCAGATTGGAATTTTGATTTTACAAGGTGCGGATATTCCTTGCATTATACGGAATTGGAAAACAAAATAATATAAATCAATTTAGAGAATTTGATCAGAGAGAAAAAACTTATCACAAATTTTACTTCAGTCGAAGAAATCAAAGTGTGGCTTATTATAATAGGTGGTAATTGACAAACTCAAAGGTCAGTGGAAAAAGTCGTCCACATGCACAAGATAACAATAGGTAACATAATCCAGAAAGATTTACGCCTAGGAACAGGGAAAACAGTACATAGATTTTCCAAGATTTGCAACCAGCACAACCGTTACATACCTCAAACACTCAGAGAATAGGTATTATTCTGATAAAGACATGCTAACTTAGGTCCCGGATGCAACACCTACGGGTTTCTATGCGAGTAGACAGTTGAATCGAGGGCTGGGAAATCGTCGTCCTAGTATAGTAGGTGAATTATTGTGTATTTTTTACAATATTTTGAAAAGAAGCCTTTTGCAGTGGACATGCTGCATGGCTATTGTCAAGATGCATCATTGTCAGATAGAGCATGCCCAAACGTTGCAACGTGGATTGTAACTACGCGGTAAGCATTGAAAATCGTTTTAATACAACGTATTAAGCCTCTGTAAGGGTTCAGTTTATTAAGTCTAACTCTAGCGAGGAGCAGGCACCAGTGTTTAAAAAATAATAATTCTCAGTACGTTATTTTATTAGCTTACTCGCATATTTACTCATCAGCTAGTCTCAAACCAATCAACGCTTACCTTCAGTCTGTATTTTTGAAGTTGATTAAAGTTAGATCTTCTGGGATTGTAATCTGTGTTACATATTTCCTCGTGAGATTACAGCTCAACAATACACGTCAGCAATAAGAAAATGAGACCCAATAAAGAGAAACTTGAGAAAGTGAGAGAAATGATCGTGTAGAAACAGAAGAAAACAGAAAGTAATAATGCTGTAGATACCACCACGAAACGAAGACTTAGAAATCTGGATTGTTCTTAATTTAATGTGCTGACTTTGTGTGTTTTATTACTTATGTGCTTGCGTAATACTTTACATGCAAAATTTTCAGCGACTCTTAATGTGTATTATACTTTTTTTTTTACTTTCATCAAGTTCTCTAAAACTGCAACTTTATTAAAACTTGTCATGAGTATTAAGTGTCGTATTTTATCTTACAGAATTTGTAGTGCATACTTTAAGAATTTAGACATTTTGATAACAGAGTATAAAAAAAGACATTTATGTTCCAAATAATAATAAAAATGCCCTTTATTTCAGCTAACATTCAACCATTGCAGCTTTTCATCAGGGCTAGTAGTATAGAAGCAGCTCGTGTAGTACCAGGGCTGATGAAGCTGCAATGGCTGAACGTTGTCTGAGATAAATAAACTTGTTATTATCAAGATAGTAAATGCTTTATTTTTCTAATTTTATTAAGTGTCATAGGTTTTAGAGGCAAAGATGCATTTAGCATCAATGTAAACGAACTGATAAAACTTACATAACACCAGCCCCAAGTAACTGACGTATTCTGTCAATGGTTGAGTTCTCTTTCTGCAGAAACTGTTTTTCACATGAAGGCGTAGTACAGAACCTCCTGCAAACGACCGGTGATAATTATTAAATAAATATGTTTTATTTTTTATCTCTCTATTTTAAATACACTTTACCGCACACGTGTAAGTTCCTACAGTATTGTAATGTATACTTTTTTACACAATATCTGACAAGCCTGCATAAAGTAAAGTTCAATTGAATGATTGCGTTTTTTTACACTTTTAAAGTTACAATGTTTTAAATTTATTCATTCTTATTATTACAATCTTTGTAACTCTAGTTATATACGGCCCGGCATGGCCAAGTGGGTTAAGGCGCTCGACTCGTAATCCGAGGGTCGCGGGTTCAAATCCCGGTTGCACTAAACATGCTCGCCCTTTTAAGGGTGTCATAATGTGACGGTGAATCCCACTATTCGTTGGTAAAAGAGTAGCCCATAATGTGACGGTGAATCCCACTATTCGTTGGTAAAAGAGTAGCCCAAGAGTTGGCGGTGGGAGGTGATGACCAGCTGCCTTCCCTCTAGTCTTACACTGCTAAATTATGGACGGCTAGCACAGATAGCTCTCGAGTAGCTTTGTGCGAAATTTACAAAACACAAACACACCCTATATATATATATATATTTGGTTTTATTGTTAAGCACAAAGCTACATAGAGGAGTATCTGTGCTGTTTCTAGTGTTATAATTTAGCAGACTTCCGCTGTGCCAGTGTGGGTCAAATTACTATAAGTCAAACAAATACATCGAACAAACATTTATAATTGTGTTGGAATTCAAACTGGAAAGAGATCGAACAATAATACGAAAAAAATAGAATACAATTATTGTTTGAAAGTCTCTCACTCAATAGACACAAACAGAGAAAAGTATGACAAAAGATACTTCATGAGTTTATACGATCAGTACGTAACTAATTCTTATGATGTTACGACACTTTCAGGTTTAGGAACTAAACAAATCGAGATATCACGTGGTATTGAGTGGATTGTTAAGTTACATTCTTATAGACTTGCTGCTCTTCGTAAAGCGATGTAACGATTTCTACTGTTGAGAAGAGATGCCTCGCAGTCATTCTGTACAAATTGATCAAAGTCCTAGTAGAGACACGAGATTAACTTGTAAGCGTTATTAACAACTGTATTTACCGACACAGTAATTATTCTCAGTAAGACATCAAAATCTGATAATAAATATAGACAATGACACAAAAAGTGTTCTTTTTTTTAACTTTAAATGGCATAACATATGAATAAAGTTTCACAAGCACATCACTCGAAAAATCAAGACCTTTTCATTTTATTAACAAATATTACCCTATTGTACATTTTAGTAAAAAAAAATCTCTGTGTTGTATAATACTGAATGTAACGTGTGAAGTTGCTTCCTTGTTCATAATGTTTTTAGTTTGTTTTATTTCTACGAACAGAAAAGCTATTACCTATCGGATATATCATAAACCGAAAAACAAAACCAATTCGTACATAACATTTGTTCCACGCAATTCTGGGTGAAGTTTTACTTGCAGAAATATAAACAATTACAGATGTATGATTATGAGCAAGTCAGATAATTTATATCAATAACGTGAAAAGATAAGCAAATGAAAAAATAAGAATACCTTGAACAATATAAAGCATTTTCAAACTGCTTAAAATACTTGCTAAATACAAATACACTATAGATGTTCAGCCTGTTAATAAGGTTCTACAGTTAACTGAAGATACGTAGGTTTTATGACTTGATACAAATGAGGTGTAGTTGAAATCATATAAATTAGAACGAACAAAACAATCAGTATCCGGAGTGTGACAACTTCATGTTATCAAACTAATCAATATCCAGAATTTAACAACTTCATGTTACCAAACTAATCAATATCCAGAATTTAACAACTTCATGTTACCAAACTAATCAATATCCAGAATTTAACAACTTCATATTACTAAACTAACTGGTGTTAAGAATTTTAAAAATTCATGTTGTGAAACTAATTAATATTCAGAATTTAACAAATTCATGTTATCAAAACAACTAATCTCAGAATTAAAAAATATCTTGTTTACTTTTATTTGAGTGTTTAAAGTTTCTTCAAGGTGAGAATGTTTTAATGAATAAAAAACAAGTGTCGAACTATGGTAATACAACATATTCTTAACACTTTAAACTCCAGGTGGTTATAAAAGTGACAATCAATTCCTCAGCGTAGATGGTTGGCGGTAGGGCTATGTTTTCTCACTGATCCTCAATAGTTGAAAGTTATAGACAGTGGGAGAAAGCTTTGGTAGCGTTCCCTTAATTGTAAAATATAAATACAAATATTGCCAAACTCAAATCGAACTTCTTTAAAGAACATTTATATTTATAGAGTTATACAGTAAGATCACATCTGAAACAGAACGTCCTTAAAAGGAGAAAAAATGGTGAACGTTTATCCAATACTTGTTTTTCTTAAAGCGATTTAAATCAGTATTTAGTTCTGAATGTGAAACAAATATTTTAACAAACTCCAACAAATGTAATCATTATAGCATTTCGTTAGATCTTCTGACGTTTCTATACGTAGTTTATTTCATGGTTTAGCTCTCAGAATGAAAGTCTGTTGAAACCGAATATTTCAGTTTATTAAAAAAAATCACTGAGGCGAATGTGTTTTGGCGCAAAACTACACGACAGGTCATTTGTTCTTTGTCTACGGCATGGAACGAAGCTACTTATTTTAGCGTAAACGTACGGCTGACACGCTGTGTGAGTCGCGGAAACTAACTAGGAAAGTAATATTTTATTGTATATGTTTCCAATTTTTATTTGTCACGAAAGGAAATGTCATTATTTTATTCTTTTTCTGGTTTTGATCTGTTTGTTTTGAATTTCGGGCGCAGCTACACGAGGGCTATCTGTGCTAGCCGTCCCTTATTTAGTTGTGTAAGACTAGAGGGAAGGCAGCTAGTCATCACAACCCACCGCCAACTCTTGGGCTACTCTTTTACCAACGAATAGTGGGATCAAACGTCACATTATAGCGCCCCCTACGGCTGAAAGGGCGAGCATGTTTAGTGCGACCTGGAATCGAACCCGCTACCCTCAGATTACGATGCCCATGCCGGGCCTACTGTGTATTATATATTCATTTAAAACGAACAGCTGGTTTTATGGAGAGGGTCGGATAGACTGGTATTTATGTAATTTCTTTCAACCAGAAATTTCTAGTTTTTTGATGCGACTCCAATGGGAACTTGGGTTTTGTTGTACTTTCAAGTGGTGTTGGAAGCCAGAGACCAAGTTTAGTGTATCGTCCTTGAAACGTTTATCCGGATTGATTAAAATAAATCAAACTGTTTTTCGCATAAGTTGTCGTTGTTGAAATTCCAGTGTCGAACAACAATGTCTAATAATATGACGAGCATAATGAACAGAACCAACTACGGAATAGGAACATTCAAGAGTGACACAAGATCTAAAACATCGCTCATTTGTAGTATGTATTGTTCTACTGGATTCAAATTCGTTTTTAAAGACAAGTATAAACTACATATGTTTGTTTGTTTGTTTTTTGAATTTCGCACAAAGCTACTCGAGGGCTATCTGTGCTAGCCGTCCCTAATTTAGCAGTGTAAGACTAGAGGGAAGGCAGCTAGTCATCACCACCCACCGCCAACTCTTGGGCTACTCTTTTACCAACGAATAATGGGATTGATCGTAACATTATAACGCCACCACGACTGAAAGGGCGAGCATGTTTGGCGCGACGAGGATTGGAACTCGCGACATTCAGATTACGAGACGCACGCCTCAACACGCTTGGCCATGCTAGGCCTGAAAACAAATACATAAACCTGAAAGCACATATGCGGTAAAAAGGGTCTGCGCACAGAAACGTGCAGTATGAAATCGAACAGTTAATCAATAACTCACTCTGTCAAGAGTTTGTTGTTGTTTAGTTTTCAGTATCCTAATGTCTACGATCGTGACATTAAAAATGTCAAAATGCCTGCTAACCAACCTTTGATGTCGATTAATTTGTATTAACTTAAATTACTTTTAAACAACAAGCATGTCTCTGTACCAGTGGCTCAACGGTGAGTTTAAGAGGTTCTAAGTTAAAAATAGGACTCACATACCCTAGACAAGCGCAGCACGGGTAACACGTCATGAAGTTTTAACTTAAACAAACACCAACTATCATTCATTTTCTGTTCATCGTATTGAGCGAGGATGATGAGATCAGCCCTTCTAAAGCATGATAAAAATTAACAACAAAATATCAGCTCATAGTGAGTATAATTTATTCGGTTTTTGTTGAGTAGCGCTTTAATTTCCCCGCTAGTACAGTGGTAAGTCAACTGATTTACAACGCTAAAATCAGGGGTTTGATTACCCTCGGTGGATTCAGTAGAGAGCCCGATGTGGCTTTGCAATAAGAGAAACACACAGCGTTTTTAAAGTTGTTTTCAACTAAATGTGCCCTAAGATATATATGTTTTTTTTTTTCATAATGTTTATTGTTTGTTGACTTTTAAAAATGTTGAATTCTCGATTATTCTTAAACCGACAATATTTGAACATTGTACAAACAACGATTGCGTCATACTTTACCTCATTTTTACTTGTATTAAATATTTTCCACTTTTCTCTGGTAAAACTATAAATTGTCTCTACTTCTAATTAAAATACAAAATCGATTGGGCCCTGATTTGGTCAGGTGGTTAGGGCGTTGATTTACAATCTGATAGGACGGCGTTGGGGGTGTAATTAGCGATGGCCAATCCCACTAATCGTTAGTAAAAGAGTAGCCTAAGAGTTGGCTGTAGGTGCTGGTGACTAGCTGCCCCCTCTAGTGTTTTACTGCTAAATTACGGATGGCTAGCAAAGTTCATAACAAACCAAAATTTATTGTGCAAATTATATTTAAATGGAACTCAACCAATACGTATATATAGAGATTGTTTAATTTAAAAATAAATTAAGTTTCTTATTTCCATTATTAATCTTACGTTGCCTCAGTTGAAGCTACACTTAATCCGATTTTAGTGCCGTCCGTAGTTTATCATCTAATTGTTGAAATAACGTATAACCAGCATCTTTGTAAGAAGTCTCTCGCTGATACAGAGGTAACTCTACCGATTTACAACGCTAAAATCAGGGGTTCGACTTCCTCTCTGTGGACTTAGCAAATAGCCGATGTGGCTTTGCTATAAAAAAACACGCACGCTCTTGAAAAGAAGAATGATGAAAAACGGTTTTTTAAATGCCATTTCATAAGTTGATATACCAACAATAGACTGTGATTTATTACCTCAATTCATAGAAGACAATGTTGAAGGTAATGACCTCCAAAAGTAAATGTCTCTGTTCTCAATGTAGATATTGACATTTTACGTATAATGAGTGAAACTTATTTAAAAGTTATCTTTATTGTTTGAAAACAAATAGACCTCATATAATTAAATGTTTGTGATTTTCTATGCTGATGTTTCGATGAAATATGTAGTTTGTTTTGTTTTGAATTTCGCGCAAAGCTACTCGAGGGCTATCTTCGCTCGTCATCCCTAATTTAGCAGTGTAAGACTAGAGGGAAGGCAGCTAGTCATCACAACCCACCGCCAACTCTTGGGCTTCTCTAGTACCAACGAATAGTGGTATTGACCGTCACATTATAACGTCCCCAGAGTTGAAAGGGCGAGCATGTTTGATGTGACGTGGATTCGAACCCACGACCCTTGAATTACGAGTCGAGTGCCTTAACCACCTGGCCATGCCGGGCCTAAAATATGTATAGACAAACGAACACCCGTAACTGAATACAATTCACTAACATAATTTGCTACGACAACAGAAAGATAACTTTTTAAATACTACTTAATGTATTTTAAAGTTTCAGAGCGAAACGTAAAGTTTGGAGTTTAGTTGATCGTAGTTATTCACTGCACCAATAATCGAAACAAAAATCTTGCCATATTGTAATTTTTAACTTGAATGGCACCTTGTAAGCGCGTACGCTAAATAGTCATTTTAAACATTTTGGTCTCCTTTAATACTAACTTACTAACTAGAGGGAAAACAGTCAGTAGCACTCTTTGCCACAAGGGCTTTGAATTCTTTGAACCGAGTAACTAGACTTCTCGCCATTCTTATAAAGGGCACATACAGCTGCAAATGCGAAGCGAAACTAATTGCATCACGTTTCAAGCCCTCAGCTCTTCGATTCGTTGTTTTACACGATAATCGCCAGGCGTCGTATAACTCAGAAACTGACCAAAAATATTTCAGAAAGAATAAAAAAGGGTCCATATTTGGTACTAAAGAGCCATAATTAGAAGGTTTACTTAATACGACCAATAAATTTAGATTAATATTATGTGATAACAATAATACGATTTGCATGACAAGTCATCTTATTGTGGTCTATAATTAACATTTTCTTATCCCGTACTGTCTTAAGGAATATATTTTATACAGTTTAAAATTTGATTTTCAGATGTTGAACATTCAAATTGTTTAGAGTATCATTGTGTAATGATAAATTTTGTAGATAAAGTGAACAACAAAAAAACAGAAATGAAGGTAATGTGATATTCAAAATGAAAAACAAAGTCATATTGAAGAAGCTAACTATAAATATAAATATAACATTGGGTTTTATGATCGAGATTTTGCTGCATACAACACAAATGGGGCATCTTCTAAATATTCATTACAAATATTATAAACATCATCACCACTACCAGCCAACTAATATGTCTTTGGAATGAAGACCGAATACTGGATCTGCCTCAAGTAAAACTTATTAGGACGATACGTTAAAATAAAAATAAAGTTTATGATTCAAAGTTTTACTAATAAAAGAGCCCGTCTGTGTGTAACTGCTGTTGTTCGATGAATATTTTTTGTTTGTTTTTGAATTTTGCGCAAAGCTACTCGAGAGTTATCTGCGCTAACCGTCCTTAATTTAGCAGTGTAAGACTAGAGGGAAGGCAGCTAGTCATCACCACCCACTGCCAACTATAGGGTTATTTTTTTATCAAAGAATACTGGGATTGCCTGTGACATTATAACGCCCCTCTGGTTGAAAGGGCGAGCATGTTTGATGTGACTGCTATTCTAACCCGCGACCCTTGGATTACGAATCGAGTGCCTTAACCACCTGGCCATGCCGGGCCGTTCCAAGAAGAAAGAACCTAGAAACTTGAAACCTCATACGCATAAGAATAGGATCCTGAGGGTGTGCACCTGGGTAATACTTTTTCAGATTACACTCAAAACACTTTTGCAACTTTTTCCTATAGAATAGAAAAGAGACCTTTTTTCTTCTCTCTTCTTCTTGTTTCTTTGAAAATAGTGATCTTGTGAACTTAAGCTTTAAAACTTTAGAAAAAAAGAGAATTATAAAATTTAATTTTTTTTTATAAAAATGAAAACCGACTAAACATTAATTATTTTAGTTGGCTAATAATCAGAAACTGAATTACGATTTCATATCGAGTTACTATCACATGGTTTTCTTAATGTAAGTAAAAGTTAATCTTCGTGTTCTGTTTTTCAGTGCAAAGCTGTACAATAAGCTAACTATGCAAGGAGTCTATCCCTGTTTGTTAACATTGTAAGTTCGGAAAATTACTGTTGATATCCAAGGGAACCATTTAAACTTTATATTTCTGTTGTTCTGAAGCAACCTAAGGAATTGTACTTAGTATAAACACGAGAAAGCTATAAAAACGATAAATTTATGTACGCTTATAAGTCTGCTTTTATATATGCATAATATCGCTTTGTACATGTACTTTACAAGTTTAAAAACTTGCAGATCGACTTAGTTTACACAAACAGATAATGATATAATCCAAGCTTAATCTAAATAATTTAAACAGGTCCTCGTAAAGGGTGGAATACGACCGAAACGCATTTAATAACGAGCATTTTGGTTTCACCAGTAAATGTAAATTTGTCCCTAAAGGTTTGCATGTATTTTGTTTTAGTGTTGGACACACGTATGTATATGTAACTATACATATGTGATGTGTGCATGAATGAGTAAGAACATATATGCGTGGGTTTATTGTAGTGTATCTGTTTATGCATAGGTATATGTTTCAATATTAGTATAAATATGAACTCCAATCATTATGTATAACATTATCTTCGTTAATGTAAAATGAAGTTGTTCGATCTTGAAAACAAATATTTGAAATTAATATTTTATCAAACTAACATTTTATCGTTACATTGATGACAAACTTGAAGTATTCTTATTTTTAACCTGAGCAGCATCTAATTTGTCGCGTGGTCTGAGAGATGAGGGTTCAAATACTGCTGAATACCATCACCGAGCGACTTGCAAGACCTTTGGGTGACCTTAAAGCAGGTAAAGGAATTGATTATCACTTTTATAACGCAACCAAAACTGAAAACAAGAAACGTGTTTAGGGTTATTACAGAACGAATCTTGAACCTTCCAATTCGCAGTTCGGCACGACTGTCTGAATAAAATATTCATGAGTATTTATAAAAATAGAGTGTGTGAATAAACAAATAAACAGTGAAAGAAATGAAAAGTAAAAGATAGAAATAAATAAATAAGTACTAAAGGAGTTTAATTTTTTGTATTTATTTTATAGTACGGTTTGTGAAAACTGCGAGTTTATTGTGTTGAGACACACACATATATATAAGTACTTTGTCATTACTTTTTCCCCTCGTATCCCTCTAGTACAGCGGTAAGTCTATGGATTTCCACTACTAAAATAAGGGGTTCGATTCTCCTTGGTAGACTCATCAGATAGCTCGATGTTGGGCGTTTCTATGAGGAAACGTCCCCTCGGTTTTTTTTCTTACAATAACAAATGTGAGGCTTCATGCAAACCTGAAGAAATATTTTAAGATACTTGAGAAACCTTTTTATTACATTGGTAAATTTTTGTTCTTATATTGTTTTAAAGACAGCGTGATGACACAAATGACTTTCCCTGGTCATCGCATTCATTGACAAAACTTTGTTTGTTTTTCAATTTTGCGCAAAGCTACACGAGGGCTATCTGCGCTAGCCGTCCTAATTTAGCAGTGTAAGACTAGAGGGAAGGCAACTAGTCATCACCATCCACGCCAACTTTTGGGCTACTCTTTTACCAACGAATAGTGGGATTGACCATAGCATTATAACGCCCTCACAGCTGAAAGGGCGAGCATGTTTGGTGCGACCGGGATGCGAAGTTTCTTAACCACCTAGCCATGCCGGGTCCTAACCTTTCTTCATGTGGAGTTGTTCCATGTGATAATATTAACTCGTATAATTTCACCAGCTTCACTGATGTATAATAGCTCTATCAGTCTGCGATCATAATACAGTTTCAGTTACCAGTTATAGATACATAAAGATAATCCTATTTTTATGTTAAAAAAACCTTTTAAATTAGAGCTACGTTTACGTGTAGGAATCTGTTAGCCTAGCATTGTTTGGCCTGTAAGTTTCTTACGTGTTATATTTAGAGAGGAGAGGTAGTTACGACTTGGGTCATCATGCATTATGAAACTGTCTAGTTTGCTCAGAAGTTAATCTTTAGACATGAATCCTATTGAATATGTATGGAACGATCCTGAATACTGGATCCACTCAGAACAAGGTCTCACGGTATGGTAAGTGGTAATGTTCTTATTAAAACGGCCAATCAGTGTATGTGTTCCAGGATATGGTGTTCCAATTAAAACGGCCAATCTGTGTATGTGTTCTAGGTCACTTGACAGTTCTTGATGAAGTGCTTTCGTGACGGACTTAAATTCCAAAATGTGTATTTATTGATATGAAAAATATCTCCGTTAAAGTGTACCAGACACATTAATTTCTTTCTTATTGGATTTTAAGATAGATTTCAACCTTCCAAGTTAATTTATTCGAGACATAAGTTGTCGACATTGTGCTTCTGAGGCATATTCTTTATACATTATTATTCATTTGATCTAACAAATTACATAATAGCATTTTGTAACTTTTATTAAGCCTATTTCCAGACGCATGAGAGTTTTTCTGATCATGTCTTGTGGAAAACTGACGGAAACGCATCAAAATCCCACCATCTGATTGAACAAGTCGCGCATTCAACATCTCTCTCGCTCGCTTTTGTTTAAACAGTGTTCAGATGTTAAAGTACGTCAAACATAACAGTGTATCCTAAGCAAGTGAAGCAAACTGGAATCGTTTCTGGTCCTTGTTAATAGTAAATAATTTACTTCAACAGCACAACTCTGATATACTATTGATCGTTACATCAGAAAAATGTCCACCAGAGGGCTCTGTGACATCAAAGTAATTCTAGAAAATCTCCAAATGGATTAAAGATTAAGTAATTGATCACTCATAAGTGTTTTATTTACTCATAAATCACATTTATTGATATTATTATATATATTATTTTTATTTTGCGACGAAAAACGAACTCACACTTGTTATAACTTTTTTTTTTTTTTAACTACAGGTGAATGAATCAATTAAAACCTCAGCCAACAATTTTTCATCAGTCATGAGACCATTGGTTGTTTATGAAAATTAAATTAAATGAACTTTGTGGACAGGACCAAATTTCTCTTTGACGCCACTAACTTGAGTGAACCGACAAAGAACTATTCTAGTATGTTATCGTCTGATCGATTGACCATTCATACGATCGATTTCAAGCCCTGGTCATTGATTTACGGTTTACACAGTCAGTCTGAGAGTTATATTTCTAAATTAAATGATTATTATATCTGTATCCACGCTGAAGCGGAAAGTGTTTTATTAACTTTTATTTCCTTTACCTTGTTGGTTACGTATTGATTACACTTCAAAACTTATTCACAAATTTATTGTAAGTTCACACACGTCACGTTCGCTTATCATACAGCCAAGCAATGTTCCTTCTAGTGACAAGTCCTGGAACTATATGTGCAAAAATATATATTTCTCTACTAGTGGGTTTTCTCGACATCACTGAGTTCGTGGAACTATGCAAACATCATCTTAAATTTTTTAACGTAGCCATTTTTTATTTATATATTTTGTCCGTAAAACATACCGAACAATATTTTAACAAAGACAAGCGGCATGACAGTAAAGTAAATAATATAATTTAAAGCAGGGATTATTTACCATGTTTTTTAATAAATCATATTATAATGTTTAGTGCAGTTTCTAACAACGAAATGTGTGTATATATAAATATATATAAACATTAACTTTCTGCATACATTAACGATATTTTGTTCACAAATACATTGAAAACAACATAACATTCTATATAAATATATATAAATAAGAGCTGCACTGCGTTGCCCGCTAGTCATTCACGTTTTGAAACACAGCTTTGACATGTTATAAGAGTAACAGACACAAATAATTGTACAAAATAAAAAAATAAAATACTTATAATGTGAAACACAACCCACTAGCCTGAAGTGGGCGACAGGTTACTGTATTTCTACTTTGATTTTATGATAAACCTACTAAAGATAAATTTTATTTTCAGACGTATGAAAAACATTCACGTCACGCAATCATCGTAACACTTAACGCACTCTGCTGAGAAATTAATTTTCGATAGCCCGGCATGGCCAAGCGTGTTAAGGCGTTCGACTCGTAATCGTGGATCGCGGGTTCGAATCCCATTCGCACCAAACATGCTCACCCTCCCAGCCGTGGGGGCGTTATAATGTGATGGTGAATCTCACTATTCGTTGGTAAAAGAGTAGCGCAAGAGTTGGCGGTGGGTGGTGATGACTAGCTGCCTTCCCTCTACTCTTACACTGTTAAATTAGGGACGGCTAGTGCAGACAGCCCTCGAGTAGCTTTACGCGAAATTCAAAACAAATTAATTTTGAAATGTTCGCATTTATTCACATAATGTTACACCTTCCTCGTTATAAGTATCAAAAGTTTCTCGGCGAAACCAGAATAAAGAATAGCAATAACGTATACCCTCCTTGAATTTTAGGCTACAACTGTTTCACTTAACATAAGGCAATGACACCCTACCACTCACCGTCCACACTGAGGAATTGACTATTACTTTCATAACGCGCCGTTATAACGTTTCATGTGTGTAAGACATTTCCTTAGACACATTTCGTGAGCGTAAAAAATACTTCTTTAGATACATGTCATGTATCCAACAGACAATAAGGTTTGTTTTTGTTTCACCTGAAGCCACCTAGCGACTGTTTTTCTCTTCTTCATTTCTTATCACGTAGCTTTTCAGATTTTCAGACACCAAATCCTCGAATCTCTAGGCCTTTGATTGAATAGCTTCCTTTATGTAGCTACCGAATAACGATTACCACAATAAAAGAAACAGGTTACCACTGCATTTAGAAATGTTTATGTGTCATGTCAACATGCTTAGCAATTGTAATGCAAAGCTGTTGAATGGGCTATACATAGTACGCTAATCATGTTCTGTGTGCACGATGCTTCTCTGTGAAAGTTTAGTCGTCACGAAAGTTTCCTAAATAAGTAACTCTAAGTTATTGTTAAAAAAATCTCCTTTCAGTGGCTTGTAGGTAAACATTTCGACTTTGTCGTTTATACTGAATGACTTAGTGTTTTCCGGTTAATGCATTTATGATAATAAATTTTCAAAAATTAGTGTACATGGTCAAATGCAAAACAAAACAAGTTTTAATCTATAAACCATTTTAAAGAAAAAAAATAATAGTCTCTGAACTCAATAAATCCGTATTTTACCGCTTTTGGTTTCGATATATAAGAAATACTAAATGTAAATAACTTTTGTAAGACATCAATATGAACATGGTGTCATGGAACACCAAAACGTTTGTAGAGTCTTGTTAGGACAAGCCCTTGTTTTAATAACTATTTATTGTGTGATGATCTTAATGTTCCATTCATTTTAATTGTATATAGTAAGAACATTAGTGAATAATTGTACTTCCATTACCTAGGCCCCCAGTAGCACAGCTCTATGTCTGCGGACTCGCACCCCTAAAAACTGGTTTTGTCACATGTGGTTGGCAGAGAACAGATAGCCAGTTGTCTAGCTTTGTGTTTAATTTCAAACAGTCCACTCAGCAAAAAATTCTAAAGATAAGAAATAGACAAGAGTTGAACCTTTATTTCCAATCAAAATATTAATGAATGTATTATTTATGGATGATGCGGTAATGCTGTAATATATTGCCAATGTTCATGTGGTTTTTTATTTTCCTTGCTCAAATCTACACAAGTGACCCTAATCGTTGTGTCAAACGTGGAGAATCAAACCCTAGATTCTAAGTTTGTAAATTCGTAAACTTACCGATGATTTACAATGGTATTTCGGCACATCTGAGAAATAAATACGCATGCATCGAGATGTAGGAAGCTAATGAGATTTGGTGGTAAAACTCATCCCGTTATTTGCATAACACACATTTAAATTTTATACTCACATAACACAGGCCTGTAAATTAAAACGTTTTAAAAACTGTATTGGTTTTAATAACGGATTTTATATAAATCAGCTACAGCAGATTTTGAAAATAATATATTTTTTTTGTCACGTAAGGATTTTTTACAGATTGGGAAGAAAAAAAAACACTTTACCACGGTGAGTATCTGTTATTATTATATTTATTAACAAACATAGACAAAAACTGAAGAAAAAGGAAGAAAGTTCATGTCAAAGGTGTGTGCGTCCTGATTCAACCTGATGGTTTTGTGACCTACGGCCTTTAGTCTCAAAATTATGTGTTATGGTCTTTATATACTATTACGTGTGGACCATCTCTTTTCAACGACCAGCTTAGTACTATAAGCTATTACACTAATGTCCCACTTTATCTGATAACTCCTCTTTATTTCTCTGATGTCTTGACGAAACCTTTTCAAACGTTTTAGGTTGAAAACAACCGCTATCATCATTTCATCTTATGCTGGATTCGAACTAAGATGAGCCTGTATCAAGTGTTTCCGGTGTAATAGTTACAGGTACATCAGGTCCATGAACAACAGGTCTTGTAGTAGACTGAAGGTTCGAATCAGAAATTTACTTTCTATTTCGGATGTTGTACCCTTGTACATTACATAAGGAAAAATAATAGTCATTTCTGTGGTTTCTAGGCTCACGCCACACTATTGGAATTTCGAAAGCCAAAGACTTTTTCTTACCTCTAGTCCATAGCTTCAACTTCTCGACATAAATGGTGCAAATTTTACGCGAAGCCCATGATTTGCGTTGGTCCACAAAATTTATTTCAAAATATGCGTAATTCGCTTGTTTTGACGAATTATGTAATGTTTTGCCTTTGTTTCTTTACAACAAAATTACCACGAATATAACAGAATATGTCTGGGTCGTTTACACAACATGTTGCTATTGCGACGAATAAATAATATTAAAAAAAAAAAAACAATGTCAAAGTGCACACACAAACAAATGCTGTGCAAAAATGACACGTCATGGAGCCCGTTAACCGCTTATTTATTAGTGGCGCGTTTCTCGTGGATTCTAAAACAATCAACAAGACTCTCACGTTGCAATTGGTCTGGAGTAATCTATAGCCAATGATTGTCAACATTTTGGACATAACATAATGTGACCCGATTTCAATGAAAATTATTCACATGTGTACCTATGACTTTTCGTGAAAAAAAAATGAAAGTTATGGAAAAAAATAGATGTCATTTTGTAATTTGGTGAACAGGAATTACTGTAGAACATGAAAAATTTCAAGACAATAAAAACCATCGGAGGACTATGTAATTAGTCCTTAATATGCCAGTCAGCATTTTGACAATCACATTAAATACAGGTCTGGAAGCTTAGTGGTATAATTTTCTGATGTATATTCATTCTAGTCTTGCAACAATGATTGTTTGTTTGTTTTGAATTTCGCACAAAGCTACTCGAGGACTATCTGCGCTAGCCGTCTCTAATTTAGTAGTGTGAGACTAGAGGGAAGGCAGCTAGTCATCATCACCCACAGCCAACTTTTGGGTTACTCTTTTACCAACGGATTGACGTCACATTATTACGCCCTCCCGGCTAAAAGGGCGAGCATGTTTGGTGTGACGGGGATCCGAACCCACGACCTTCAGTTTACGAGTCGAGTGCCAAGAAATTGAATGCAACACTTGTCTACTAATTAAAATATATAAGACGCTAAAAAAATAAAATACACTAAATTTGATATTTTACTTAAGTTAAATTTGTAATAGGTTTATCTATCAAATGTATTAGTCGTGTTCTTACTTTGATGGTATTATTTTGAAAGCATTGGAAATTTGAAACCAGTAAGAAAAAATGAAATTGGATTTTTAGGTTTTCTTAGTTTATTTTTTACTACCATCCGAGGACGTGAGTTTAATTGATATATTATTTATTTGCTGACATATACAACAAATAAGTTTAACAAATTATTTTAGTTTCATACAATAATATATCTGGATCATTTTGATAAGTAAGTGATACAGTAGCACCAGTTGAACGGAAATAAAACTTTTGATGTTAAGGGTGTTTTAGCATCTTTCGACTTCTTTTTGTAGATAAATTAATTAATTAATTAGTGCTATGATAGAAGAACTAATTAATTATTCATTAATTAACTTATCAAAATGTCTTTCTTTTCACTTAGTTAATTTAAGTTCACTACTTATATTATGTTATTTTTCGATATTTTATTTTCTCTCCAGTAGAATATCTGTCGTGATATAAATGTAAGAGATATAAGTCTTTCTAAAAGTATAATTTTTGTTTTTCTACGTATGCTCTAATGAGATATATCTACGTCGTTTAACTGGAATTACACTATGTAACACAGATTTTTAATTTTTTCTTGTTCCTGGGAGGAAAGTGTTATTTCGCAATTGCTTATGCCTAAAGTAAATGGTAAAGACCTATTTTTCTCTTCAAACTTTGTTTTTGTGACCTGGAAGCGTATAACGAAACCATGATGGGAGACTACGTTTGGGGGCTGATACGTGAAAGTGATTTACGTTACAGTCGCAAATCTCGAAAAACTACTCACTTCTAAACATTTTAGTATAACTTTAGTATAAATACATGTAAATCTTGATTCATATGTTGTTTTATTCAGACCTTATGAAAATGAAAATGTGTAAATTTGCCCGTTTTTACAAAGAAAATAGATTAATTTCCAAATTTCATTATCTAGGTCACAAAATCAAACTTTAAGGGAATAATGGCCGTTTCCTGTACTTTTACAACACAATCAATTAAGAAATAGCACATACTATCCAAGAACAAAATTTGTGTTACATAGTGTTATATCTATCTGAAGAATTTTTATGGTTCATCAAAAGCAATGCCATACTTAACAAAGCCGTAATAAAACAAAATGATTTATAAAATATAAATTAATATTCAGTTTCTTGCTATTTCTTATACAATGTTCCTGATGTAAGTAGCAGAATACTATTTCATCAACCACTTAAAATCTAATTTTAAAAAAACATGCCGGCACTTAACAAAATGAAAATAATTAATGACATATATAAGATGCAAAGTTAACTTCTCTGTTTCTAAACATTTTATCACTATAATTTATTATGTATGAGATATTATTGTGAGGCATCGCGGAAATCTGTTTTATCACAGTATCTGAGGAAATCCATATGTACCCAAACTTTCTCTGTCCGTATTATCCTTTCGTCAGTGGAATTGACAAACTATCTGTATTACCCTTCGTCAGTGGAATGTACAAACTTTCTCTATCAGTAATGTTCTTTTATCAGTGGAACAGGTAAGGAAACTCTAATTTCGCTTTTTTTTCCTGTTTTGCATGACTGACTTGGACTTTGAACTATAAATGGCATTTAATCTTTTTTGTGAATAAATTAAAGTGGCCATTTTCGTTCGTCGTTGGACTTGTGCATTTAGAAAACCTATGGACTAATTTGTATTAAATATTGAATAGGTAATGGAAAATGGCCTGGCATGGCCAGGTAGGTTAACGCGTTCGACTCGTAATTCAAGAGTCACGGGTTCGAATTCCCGTCGCACTAAACATGATCGCCCTTTCAGCCGTAGGGGCGTTATAATGGTACGGCCAATTCCACTATTTCTTGGTAAAAGAGTAGCCCAAGAGTTGGCGGTGAGTGGTGATGACTAGCTGCCTTCTCTCTAGTCTTGCACTGCTAAATTAGGGACGACTAGCGCAGATAGCCCTTGAGTAGCTTTGCGCGAAATTCAAAAACAAACAAACAGACAAACAAGATAATGGAAAAACCTAATTAGTTTCCAAAAATATCATAAGGCAGAAATAGCACGGCGTACAATCCGTAAAATAAAACACTTGGACGATTAATTATATTTTATTCTACACCAGTGTGTTTAGGATTATCAATTTGAGATTTGCGGTAATGGCAAAATGTTACTTGTTAAAGAAATTTGAATGACGTACTGAAGACATCTAAAGTTTGTATTTTACATTTATAAAAAAAATAAACATATTGCCAAATCATACGTAAACCTATTTCACGTAAATTTTTCTAAAAAATCTTTTATCCTTTCTGGAATGTGGACTTTGTAAAACCTTATGATCAACATCTTTATAAAAGTCACTTAATTTTTTTTTCTAAAATCTTTCTCAGATAATTGAAATTCGTAGATAAAAGAGACGTGACTATGTTAGTTCGTTGTCGATCAATAATATGATGTTGAGGTTAAATGTAACGAAAGCCTGGTTTTCTAAGAAACTCATTAGACAAGTAACCTAAGACCTTTAAAACAGTCCTATTGTGTTTTTGTTCTTTAAGGCTAAAGAACATTTTTTTCTTTAGCAATTTACATTGGGATGATTTTTCTGATTATGGTTTAGTACATGAGGAAGAAACAGAATTAGGAATTTTTACAAAGAGAATCTTTTTTTTTTTCATTTTGTGAATTAAAAATCAGTACATTTATCTATATATTTGTAAGAAACGTGGAAAAGAAGTGGTTGAACTCGACACAAAAACGTTAAATGAAAATTATCTAGTGGACAGAATGTATGAAAGTTTGTGAAAAGCCATCAACGTCAACTTATATGTTTAAAAAGCAGCCGAATAAGTATGATTATATCTAAGAGGAGAAAACAACAACTTGATTCATTACATATATAACTGAAAAAAGAAATTGAAACCTCCAATCTCTGAAATTAAAAAAAAAAAGTTGTGTCCGATGTTTTTTAGCAATTTATTGATATACGATTGTTAATAGAATCATTAAACTTTAGTTTCTAATGTCCAACTTTAAAGAAAAACATAAGAAAAACTTGTCTGTGTGCGTTTGTGTGTTTTGTTAAAGCAAAACCACATTGGACTTTCTGTTCTGTCCATCGAAGGAAATCGTATCTCTGATTTTAGCGTTGTAAATCCATAGACTTACAACTTTCCCAGAGGGGTAATTGAAAACCTTACACAGTTTTTATAAAGTTATTTCACTATATCAAATTTTTTCTTATATTTTTTGTAATAATAAAAAATGTCAAATCATAATTATAAAGTTTTATTTCAGAAGTCATACACTGTTACATGTATCATAAACAATGAGACAAAAAAGAACTGTACATGTGCATAAGTGAAGCTAAACAGTGCACAACCAAGCTTTCTTTACCTATCATATGTGTTCCTTTCCACAGTATCTCAGTATAATTATATCGACCCCTTACAAGGTGTGTAATTCACTATTTCCTGTAATAACTTGACTTAATTCTATTTACGTATATATAACGTGCCAAGTTCCATTCGTAAGAAACTACGTAATATAATTATTCCTATCTATGAATTAGAAAAATACAGAATAGTGCATTTGCATATACACTGACATAAGGAAGATATTTATTGCAACTTTACACAAGTAGAAAATAACGAGACAAAAGATTATATGAATAATTCTTTTTCTTGTTTCTTCTACTGTTGGGATATACAGAAATATTAATACGTTCAGAAACTAAAATAGTATCGAACGAGAATACTAGTAGTTACGGCTGAACCAGCAATTGTACTTTTTAATTGTAGATAATTCATATGGATTAAACATTGAAATATCCCAGAGAAAAATCGTTACGATTTGTTATTTTATATATATGTAATTGAACCATTTTACCAGTAGTACGTGAGACAACGATTGTTACCACTCATCAAAGAGAAGCGATACTAGTTTTAAAGTTTCTGTTTTGAATTTACATTAAAACTACGACATACTTATTCTGCCTTCAGAGTACTCTCATTTCAGCTTTGTTTTTATGAAGCACACGTTCTAATTTATTAGGTACAGAAATCAGAGTAGGTTTAACGATGATAAAGCAGTTGAAATTCTTCTAAAGATTTATGGGACATCACTTGTTTTATCGTTATGTTAACTAAATCATAAATAAAATTCGAACTGATTTACATGCGTAACTCTTTAATTTAACTGGACGGGATTCTGTATTACAAATAATTGTTGGCTGTACCTAATTATGTAGAAATACGTTGTGGAGAACTCCTAAAAGGCTACTTCTCTTTAAATTCAAAGATGTGTTAATAGCTTTAAGAGTTAAATAAAATAGATGTGTATTTTTTTTGTATTGCCTTTAACAACAGTTAACTAAATCCTAATTAGTTTCTATATAAACATTCAGAAGGTGTATGAAACATCGCCGTGTTCTCACTGTAATTCAAACATTGATATTGAGGTCTATTGTTTTATTTCCACCAGGTTACTCTTAAATCGTAACTAAAGATTAATAGAACATTGAGAAAACATTAACAATGAAATAGTATGTTATTTACAATAGTTTGTGATCCAGAGTAAATAAACATAGCTTTGCTGAATCAAGTTTTCAAATTAAAATAATTTTAAATCAAATCTTACTCAGATGTTTTCACAAATTAAGATAAGTAAGATACAACGAGTACCATCATATCAGCGACTGATAGTAATATAAAACCTTTGTAAACCAACGATTATACAGAAGATAAGAACAGGGTAAGATTCAGAAAGTATAAATAACAGATAAAGTGTTTCAGGTTATGAAGTATGTCTACACTCAAGGTTTATTTGTTTGTAAGGTTTGTTTGTTTGTTTTTCATTTTTGTGCAAAGCTACACGAGGGTTATCTGAGCTACCCGTCCTTAATTTAGCAGTGTAATTACTCTTTTACAAACGATTAGTGGGTGGGATTGATCGTAACATTATAACGCCCACACGGCTGAAAGGGCAATCATGTTTGGTGTAAGGGGGATTCGAACCAGTGACACTCAGATTACTAGTAAGGCGCTCTAACCATCTTGTCATGCCGGACCAAATTTGTAAAGAATGTCGTGTGAAATGAAAATGTTCAGTGAGCACAGTCCCTCTGTATGATTAGAGAAAAATTATATCATAAAATGTTGTTATGTGTATTTAACTCTAAATAGCTCTTGTGTAGTTTTGCGCAAAATTAAAAAACAAACAAACAAACAGACTCTGAAGTGGATTGTATGTACTGTCATTAAACGTGGCAAAATTCAGAAAACTATTTCAGAACTGTACACAAACATTTGTTCTCTGGACATTTAGTTACTATGAACGCCCTCTGTAGTAATTATTAGTAAATCGATTCTTTCTGAAGGTAAGGTAATAAATAGTTTCTTAAAATCCTCCAGTGTACTGACCTGAGCAGTTAACATAAACGACAAGAACTCAAAAACAAACCTATTAATAATAAAAAAAAAAATAATTTAATTATAAATACTCAGATAATTACTTAAGTTTCTAGTTTATTAAAAACACTCTATCTTATCTTAAGTTCTTAATTGGCTAAAGCAGTATTTTGTGCAGTTCTTTGATAAAGTGATGTGAAATGCTACTCCAGACTGCAACTGATTTATTTCACTATCCTATTAATTTGTTCATTCCATATTTTAAATCATAAGTATGTTTCAGTAGTGTGTTAGGTTCAAGTTTTGTATGAGTAATGATTTGTGGCAAGCTCAAGGTGGATCCCAAACGTTGATGATTTTGATATCCGTAATGGACGAATTAAAGTGAAATGTAAAATAAATCACCGGCAGTCAGCCAATAGTGAAGCTGTCAATGAATATCAGACCTATAAATATCTAGTTTAGTAATGTAATGAGCTGGTGATCTTCTTGAGAACTTCATTTAGTAATGCTGTGATAATCCTCCCAGTACTTTGTAAAAGTAATGATTGGATAATTCTAATAACCCTCTCAGTATTTTGTAAAAGTAATGATTGGATAATTCTAATAATCCTCCCAGTACTTTTTTAAAGTAATGATTAGATAATTCTAATAACCATCTCAATATTTTGTAAAAGTAATGATTGGATAATTCTAATAACCCTCTCAGTATTTTGTAAAAGTAATGATTGGATAATTCTAATAACCCTCTCAGTATTTTGTAAAAGTAATGATTGGATAATTCTAATAACCCTCCTTGTACTTTTTTAAAGTAATGATTGGATAATTCTAATAACCCTCCCAGTATTTTGTAAAAGTAATGATTGAATAATTCTTTTGGCATTTAGTTTGTCATAGCAAATAGCCAGAGATGTTTTTTTTATTAATCATTGGTAGATACTGCCAAGACTATGTACAAATTGGACGTTTCTCTTTATATTTTGATACATGAGGGTTATTTCAGTTTGAAATTCAAATCAATTTTTGGTATATCAGTTTTATGACTGATAACGTAAACACTGACTTCAATACTTTAAATATTTCTAAATTTTATTAAATAAATTGTGTGTGTTTTTGTACCGAATATAGGAATTTATGGCCTTTTTTGTCGTTTGCACCAAAAATTCTCCAAATCAATTAATATTCCAGAAAAAAAAAATGTTTATGCAAGTGCTTTATTGTTCTGTTACTACGAGTTTATTTTGATATCTTCAGGTGGTTTCAAACCGGTTATTCAGTGAAACTACAATGTAAATCACTCATTTCACCAAATCCTGTAAAAGTCACATTTTTATACAGTTTACGCTTGAAGGTTAAAAACGATGAAACCTAACTATTGTATTGCACCTGATGATGTCTAGTAAACCTGATGAAATGTTCTGAATAAGATAAACAAACGTTTCAATATGTACAACCGATAAAGAACGTGTTTAACTAATCAAAATAAATTAATAAACTTTTGAGATACTCTGTCTAGTTGAAGAATGATGAGAGTAAAACTTAGAAATTAAAAAGTACATCAATACTGAAAACATTTGGGTAACTGTTACAGCATATTCTAAGTGTAGACTAAAATCTTTGGCAAAATGTTGAAGAACAACTTACATAATAAACTCACAGTATTTTCCTTGTACATTATTATACATTTAAATACTTTCATTGAACACACTCTGACGTTTATCCTTTATAAAACTGTATATTTTATCCTCTATATAAATTGCATATTAGATTGACATTTCAACAGACGAAATGGAAATTGTAAAAGACTTATAAATAATTGCTTGATACGAAAGACAGTTTACAATAGAAGAGAAGCAAGACGACAATACTTTTTCACAATAGAGCAATAAATTGTACAGAGACTGAATTAGAATTGTTACTTATGGAAACGTATATTTATATATATATATATATATTTAACCATACTTTGCTTATGTTTGACTAGTTTACAATATTGAACCAAAAGGTTTTAATCCCTTTTGCGCAAACCTCTGAATTTATCTAAAACAAAACAAACAAAAAACGTTAGAAGCTCGAAGGATATTAAGCAAAATCTGCTTTCAAATAACACCTGTATTGCTTTTCTTCCTTTCATTCAATCTCACTCTAACGTCATTTAACAAATGAGGAAAGGTGGGGCTTAGACTAATCGGACTTCAAGAACCACTCAACATAGGCCGTGGTCGGTCATCCAACACTCAACTGATGAATCAGTTCTTCATTTGCTTGAAAATAGCTGTTGCTAAGAGATAAAGACCAGCACAGTCCATATGATTAAATGCATTTAAGTACATTAAAACAAGAGAAACAGAAAACTCGATGAAAGCAACTTTTCTAATATTTCTAAGTATTAGATAATTATTTCAAGCAAACTTTGTTATATTGAACTGTTAGTAATTCGTCAGGTATTAATAACAGTTACTTGACGAGTACACGTGTAGTTTAAGTGTATTAATTATAAGCCTATAACGATACCTTAGTACTATAAAGTGACTAAATATTAACAACAGTTACTTACATACAAGTCTGTATGAACTGAACTGAAACTTGTACTAGGAATTAACAATAACAACACGTCACTGATATGTTGATGTGTTTGTACAGTACAAGGAATAACTTGATAGGTGAATTCTCTGTTTTACTTACATCAAGTTCGTGTTGTTTTATTGAAACTATGGTGTTAAACACGTGTAAGTGGCGACGTGAGTACTCACCACACCCGATCCAATTTGTTTAAGTAAACTTGTGGATGAAGCCGCTGAACTCATCCCGCCGCCGACAGTCTCGTACAGAACAGTGGCCGAATATCTTCTACCTCCTCGTCCAGACGCAAAATAATCAACGCCTAAGCTGGAAGACGTTACCGGCTAAAAATGAAACAAATTAGTTCCAAAGTTTATTAATATTCGTAGTTTATCCGTTTTATTAAAATACGTGAGTTTTATGTACGATCGATACGTATTTCAGATGATACAGTAAATCATAAATTTTTGAAACGATAATATCGTATGATGCATCTTATTATATAAACAATATTTTAGGAAATAAACACTTGTGTAAAAATGAACAACACATACCGTTAGAACTAAACTTTTACATAACGCTTAGAGACACTAGATGGCGCACACAAATGGAGTAAACAGTTCGTAAATTTGTTATCAGGTATTATAAATAATTACTTTAAGAGAAATAGTTTTTAAACAATAATCGCCTAAATTAACATTATTATAATAGTAAAATATAGTTATTTGCGCTAAGTCTTGAAAAGCTTAAATAACTTTCTTTCTTTCTTTAGATCGAAAAAAATTGTTAAATGTGTTTGAAAATAAAACTTTGAAAATAAAAATAAAGTGGTTAATCACGCAAAATGATAAATTGTAAATAAATGTAAATGGGCCTAGCATGGCCAAGCGCGTAAGGCGTTGGACTCGTAATGCGATGGTCGCGGGTTTGCGCCCGCGTCGCGCCAAACATGCTCGCCCTCCCAGCCGTGGGGGCGTTATAATGTGACGGTTAAACCCACTATTCGTTGGTAAAAGAGTAGCCCAAGAGTTGGCGGTGGGTGGTGATGACTAGCTGCCTTCCCTCTAGTCTTACACTGCTAAATTAGAGACGGCTCGGTGCAGTGGGCTAACAACCTACTCACTTAAATACTTGTTGAAGAATCCACAAGCGATTGCGGCCCTATGTTCCTAGATGGAATCTAATGGTGATAACTACTAACTAACTAAATAAATGTAAATAATTATTTCGATTCTCTTTGTTGATATATATTTTCACCTGACAGGATATGCAGAAATAAAAAAAAACTATTAAGGTGCATGAATACAAATTTAGTTTTAATTACTTTTGAGTTTTTTTAGCTGGTCGTCAGATGCCGGGAAATTTTTGATGTAACCTATAAAAATAAAATTACCTTTTTTCGAATTACTTTCGTTCTGAAGTAAGATGGCGTTAATGTTTCTTTTAAGAAGATTAAATTTTTATAAACGACTTCAGAGCTTTCAAGGAATAACATCTATCTTTGAACGTGTCTGAGATATGGAGAATTTTTTCCGAACATCTCACGCTTACCATATATATGAAATAACACATGTTTAACTTCGTGTAAGACAGTCTATACGATAAAGAACTGATAAATGTAGTTTTGAGTCGTGTGAGCTCTCGCGAATCACGCTCACTCATCGAATGTTACTTGATGAGAAACTTTACATATGTTTTATAGATGTGAGGGGCAGCTTACCGTGCATTTTAATCATGTGCACATCTTTGAAGTATTTCAAATCGAACACAAAATAGAATCCAAATTATTTGCTAAGATTATTTTGTGAGTTTTCTTCATAAACATAAACTATAATATTAAATTTATTCGATCATACCATATACAAAATTCTACACTGTGAACGTTAATACATGCTTGTGAATGTGTGTTTTCTTGTAGCAAAGCCACATCGTGCAATCTGCTGAGCTCTCCGAGAGGAATCGAACCCCTGATTTGAGCGTTGTAAATTCGACGACTTATCGCTGTACTAGCAGGGGGCCGTAATATATACTACACGCAAACTTACACAGTAATAAAAATGTTGTATTTTTACTTTTTCTTTGGAATTTTTATTTTGAAAATTTAAAACTTATTTTTGGTTAGACTGTTAATTCTTTCCTTGGTTTAATTACTGGACAACCCCTTTCCATAACTGGTTGTAGCCAATGGATGTGTAACCTGGTTCAGAACATTATGATAATCTAACCATTTAATAATTTCAATTTTTACCAAGTGTTTTTGTATAGCAGCTGCTCAACAACTTTTGTATACATTTGGAGAGACTGGCTATCTTCAAAGCTATTTAGATGCTGATAAGCAGCTATAAACCACTTATAACTTTATAGTAGTTTTCACGCATTTATTTTGTGTTTGTGTATGGACTGTATTTGCGTGAATTTAGTGTTGAAGTTTTATATTTTCCTCTTCTTTGTGTTTCTTCTGCTAACACAATGATGATATGTTCATGTTACTTATGTTTATTACCAGTATATAAGAGATAAAAAGGGTATTTTCATCTGGGTAATGCCAATTAACCACGTGAATCTATTCAACGTTTTGTACAATGAATAGTAAATAAAAGGTTTTGTCTTACTTGCTTGTTGCTTGATATTCGCGGAGAGCTACAAGAGGGCTATCTGCGCCAGCCGTCACTAATTTAGCAGTGAAAGAGCAGAGGGAAGGCAGCTAGTCATCATCAATCATCGACAACTCTTGGGTTATTTTACATTAACGAATAGTAGGATTGATTATCGCATTATAACGTTTCCATTGCTGAAAGGGCAAGCATGTTTAGTGCAATGGGAATTCGAACCCGCGACTCACAGAATACGAGTCCTAACCACCTGGTAATGCCAATATGTTGTCTTTATTACCTGTAGGCACATTTTACATTCTTTATAGGTAATAATTTTTATTATTTTTGTCCGTTTTGTTCTGTTTTCATTGTTTTGTGTAAAATACAATGTCTAACGCTTGCTTTTGATTTGTGTTAAAACTTCTAAAATACTCCCTTCTTTAACAACCTTTGGTGTTGTTGCGAATGTCATTTTGATGTCCAGTGGATTAACACTAGAATGACGTCTCATATGTAAGTTTCCGGTGCTGGGTCCACGTGACAGACATCCTTCTGGGCTAGAGGGCGCCACTAAGATACAAGGTGGCTGGATAGTGTCATCAGAGTGACGACGTCCAGGTAATCCTGCCTGAACACGTAATAAATTCGAATCTGGCGATGAAGATGCTGAAAAGGAAACATAAACCAAACGTTATTCTTTACATTAAATAAACTTATTAAACTTTTTTTTTATTAAATACAACATTCTGTTACGTTCTCAGCCCTTAAAAATCACGGTCTTAAAGTTGTCTCTTTGGAATGGAACTTAATATTGAAAATACTTGAAAGCAAAGAAGATATTTCCATGTATTGCCTTGTTATTATCATGCAATTTTGCCTGCTTATCTGCCAGAAACCACATATGGAATTGTTGACACGTACAATCAAGTCTTTGTGTCAATACGATTTTTTTCAAACTATGAGTAGGATAAAGTTGGAGCAACCTCATCATCAGGTGGAGCAGTGTACATCTTGGAAAGAGATTTAATATCTTTTGCACAGCCATGAGTCATTCTGATAAAACAAAAAGTAAATTGCCAAATTTGCTAAGTGCTATATGTAGGCTCTAGATTAAATCGAATTGTCAAATGTATATAGTCAGTTAAGACTGTGAATTATGTGTTCGTACAAAAGGCGGAGTCTTCAGAACTTGAGTAAGTCAGAATTGTGAGTTATGTGTTCGTACAAAAGGCGGAGTCTTGAGACCTTGAGTCAGTCAGGACTGTGAGCTATGTGTTCATACAAAAAATTGAGTCTTGAGACTTTGTGTAAAGACATTACCTTTTATAAAGCTGGTACATTTTTCTCACAGTCTAATGGCTGAAATGCATACTAGATTAGTCGACCTTACACGAATAAAGACAGAAGACTTTTGAAGAATATTATAAACTTATTTCAATTCAATAGAGATACGTACACCTTTCACCCGACTTCAGTCTACGTATTAATACGCTGTCTTTAATAGAAAGTTATTTCACATCATTTAGGGCAACAATAGTCTTAAAATGTTTTTATTTTGTGTTCATTCATTAAGATTATAACTAGAACCTTCATACAAATACACAGTTCATTAATAAACACTACATCTAAGATTTTCATACAAATATAAATTCCTGGAATTTTGAAATCTTCTCTCGAAATAAAAAAAAACACAAGTCTTAAATGCAGCAAACTATTTTCAAAATAGATCCTTATTGAATTTGTGGATAGCTTATAAGACCTAATGTCTCTCTTAATTCACAAATATTCTATACCTGTGTATGGTAAGGTAGTAAATATTGTATACCTATGTATGGTAAGGTAGTAAATATTGTATACCTATGTATGGTAAGGTAGTAAATATTGTATACCTATGTATGGTAAGGTAGTAAATATTGTATACCTATGTATGGTAAGGTAGTAAAGATTGTATACCTGTGTATGGTAATGTAGTAAATATTGTATACCTATGTATGGTAATGTAGTAAATATTGTATATCTGTGTATGGTAAGGTAGTAAATATTGTATACCTGTGTATGGTAAGGTAGTAAATATTGTATACCTATGTATGGTAATGTAGTAAATATTGTATACCTGTGTATGGTAATGTAGTAAATATTGTATACCTATGTATGGTAAGGTAGTAAATATTGTATACCTATGTATGGTAAAGTAGTAAATATTGTATACCTGTGTATGGTAATGTAGTAAATATTGTATACCTGTGTATGGTAAGGTAGTAAATATTGTATACCTGTGTATGGTAATGTAGTAAATATTGTATACCTGTGTATGGTAATGTAGTAAATATTGTATACCTATGTATGGTAATGTAGTAAATATTGTATACCTATGTATGGTAAGGTAGTAAATATTGTATATCTGTGTATGGTAAGGTAGTAAATATTGTATACCTGTGTATGGTAATGTAGTAAATATTGTATACCTGTGTATGGTAACGTAGTAAATATTGTATACCTATGTATGGTAAGGTAGTAGTAAATATTGTATACCTATGTATGGTAAGGTAGTAAATATTGTATACCCATGTATGGTAAGGTAGTAAATATTGTATACCTGTGTGTATGGTAATGTAGTAAATATTGTATACCTGTGTATGGTAAGGTAGTAAATATTGTATACCTGCGTGTGTATGGTAATGTAGTAAATATTGTATACCTGTGTATGGTAGGTAGTAAATATTGTAACCTATGTATGGTAAAGGTAGTAAATATTGTATACCTGTGTATGGTAACGTAGTAAATATTGTATACCTATGTATGGTAATGTAGTAAATATTGTATATCTGTGTATGGTAAGGTAGTAAATATTGTATACCTGTGTATGGTAAAGGTAGTAAATATTGTATACCTATGTATGGTAATGTAGTAAATATTGTATACCTGTGTATGGTAATGTAGTAAATATTGTATACCTATGTATGGTAAAGGTAGTAAATATTGTATACCCATGTATGGTAAAGTAGTAAATATTGTATACCTGTGTATGGTAATGTAGTAAATACAGATACCTGTGTATGGTAAGGTAGTAAATATTGTATACCTGTGTATGGTAACGTAGTAAAATATTGTATAACCTGTGTATGGTAACGTAGTAAATATTGTATACCTATGTATGGTAATGTAGTAAATATTGTATACCTATGTATGGTAAGTAGTAAATATTGTATATCCTGTGTATGGTGTAGTAAATATTGTATACCTGTGTATGGTAATGTAGTAAATATTGTATACCTATGTATGTGGTAAGTAGTAAACATTGTATATACCTATGTATGGTAAGGTAGTAAATATTGTATACCTATGTATGTATGGTAAGGTAGTAAATATTGTATACCTATGTATGGTAAATGTAGTAACATTGTATACCTGTGTATGGTAAGGTAGTAAATATTGTATACCTGTGTATGGTAATGTAGTAAATATTGTATACCTGTGTATGGTAAGGTAGTAAATATTGTATACCTGTGTATGGTAAGGTAGTAAATATTGTATACCTGTGTATGGTAAGGTAGTAAATATGTGTATATCTGTGTATGGTAAGGTGGTAGTAAATATTGTATATCCGTGTATGGTAAGGTAGTAAATATTGTATATCCGTGTATGGTAAGGTGAGTAGTAAATATTGTATACCTGTGTATGGTAATGTAGTAAAATATTGTATACTATGTATGGTGGTAATGTAGTAAATATTGTATACCTGTGTATGGTAATGTAGTAAATATTGTATACCTGTGTATGGTAATGTAGTAAATATTGTATACCTGTGTATGGTAATGTAGTAAATATTGTATACCTGTGTATGGTAATGTAGTAAATATTGTATACCTGTGTATGGTAAGGTAGTAAATATTGTATACCTATGTATGGTAAGGTAGTAAATATTGTATACCTATGTATGGTAATGTAGTAAATATTGTATATACCTATGTATGGTAATGTAGTAAATATTGTATACCTGTGTATGGTAATGTAGTAAATATTGTATACCTGTGTATGGTAATGTAGTAAATATTGTATACCTATGTATGGTAAGGTAGTAAATATTGTATACCTGTGTATGGTAAGGTAGTAAATATTGTATACCTATGTGTATGGTAAGGTAGTAAATATTGTATACCTGTGTATGGTAAGGTAGTAAATATTGTATACCTGTGTATTGTCCTGTATGGTAAGTAGTAAATATTGTATACCTATGTATGTAAATAGGTAGTAAATATTGTATACCTGTGTATGGTAAGGTAGTAAATATTGTATACCTATGTATGGAAGGTAGTAAAGATTGTATACCTTTGTATGGTAGGGTAGTAAATATTGTATACCTATGTATGGTAAGGTAGTAAATATTGTATACCTGTGTATGGTAAGGTAGTAAATATTGTATACCTATGTATGGTAAGGTAGTAAAGATTGTATACCTTTGTATGGTAAGGTAGTAAATATTGTATACCTGTGTATGGTAAGGTAGTAAATATTGACATACCTATGTATGGTAAGGTAGTAAATATTGTATTGTATGGTAATGTAGTAGTAAATATTGTATACCTATGTATGGTAAGGTAGTAGTAAAGATTGTATACCTGTGTATGGTAAGGTAGTAAATATTGTATACCTGTGTATGGTAAGGTAGTAAATATTGTATACCTATGTATGGTAATGTAGTAAATATTGTATACCTGTGTATGGTAAAGTAGTAAATATTGTATACCTATGTATGGTAAGGTAGTAAAGATTGTATACCTGTGTATGGTAAGGTAGTAAATATTGTATACCTATGTATGGTAAGGTAGTAAAGATTGTATACCTTTGTATGGTAGGGTAGTAAATATTGTATACCTATGTATGGTAAGGTAGTAAATATTGTATACCTGTGTATGGTAAGGTAGTAAATATTGTATACCTATGTATGGTAAGGTAGTAAAGATTGTATACCTTTGTATGGTAAGGTAGTAAATATTGTATACCTGTGTATGGTAAGGTAGTAAATATTGTATACCTATGTATGGTAAGGTAGTAAATATTGTATACCTGTGTATGGTAAGGTAGTAAATATTGTATACCTATGTATGGTAAGGTAGTAAAGATTGTATACCTTTGTATGGTAAGGTAGTAAATATTGTATACCTTTGTATGGTAAGGTAGTAAATGTTTTTTACTTATGAACCATCATCTTCACATATGAAAACAAAACTTGTTTTTAATTGAAACATGCTCTAATGACTAAAGTAGGTATTTATTCTGTTTCTCATTTTTAACACATTTTAATATCCTCTAGTTCGTTGATGTAAAGTAAAAATTTCCACAAAGTTTAATGTCCCGTGAAATAAAATCATAATTTTCTTGATATATAATACTTCACATTGAAAAGTTACCTCAATATTATGTATCAAAATATCAAAATTAACATTTTAATACTCTTCTCGTGGTTTGTTATTATGTTTGTTATTCAACTAATAATAAAAAAGATCATATGTTTGTTTAAATTTCGTGCAAAGCTACACGAGAGCTATCTGCGCTAGCCATCCCTAATTTCGGAGTGTGAGATTAGAGGGAAGGCAGATAGTCATCACCACCCACCGCCAACTCTCGGGTACTCTTTTACCAACGAATAGTAGGATTGACCGTAACATTATACCGACCCCACGACTGAAAGGGCGAGCATGTTTGGTGCGATCGTAATTCGAACCCGCGACCCTCAGATTACGAGTCGTACGCCTTAACCCACCTGGCCATGCAGGGCTTTTGATCATCTTACTTCTATTCTTAAAAAAGATGAACATGTCTTATCCAACAAGTTGATGTAAAATGATTAGAAAGTTTTCATAATGGTGCTGACTGTGAGTCACAAGAACACAGTGAGTGCATGGAGTTGAATGGTAGCTACCTGCATTGACATTCTGGTCTTTAACCTCAAATTTAGGGACGGTTGGTGCATGTAGTCATCGAGTCGTATTGCGTGAAACTAAACACACAACATAATGAAATGAAAAGAACTCATGTAACACCAAAGCCAGTCTAGAACATTTGTTGATTAAACATTAAAATGCGAATGTTTATTAGCTGTAAAGTTAGTTAGTTAGTTAACTATCACCATTAGATTCCATCAAGGAACATAGGGCCGCAATCGCTTGCGGATTCTTCAACAAGTATTTAAGCGAGTAGGTTGTTAGCCCACTGCACCGAGCCGTCTCTAATTTAGCAGTGTAAGACTAGAGGGAAGGCAGCTAGTCATCACCACCCACCGCCAACTCTTGGGCTACTCTTTTACCAACGAATAGTGGGATTGACCGTCACATTATAACGCCCCCACGGCTGGGAGGGCGAGCATGTTTGGTGCGACGCGGGCGTGAACCCGTGACCCTCGGATTACGAGTTGCACGCCTTACGCGCTTGGCCATGCCAGGCCAGCTGTAAAGTAATCTTCTCAAATATTTCCAGCGAAGTCTGTTATGATTTTTATTCTTACAAATGACACATTGGTTTAAAGTATCGTTCGAGATTATAGTACACACCAAATAAAAGAAGTGTCAAGAAACGTGTATGTGTTGTAAATTAATGTTTCAATATAATTAACAGAAACTGCTGATAATTATCGCTGTTTCACTAGAGAACCTGTACTCGTTAAAGAAGGTGAGTGTCAAACCAGTAACCTGCGTAATAATAGCATCTTTATACGATCATTTAAGTTATTTCAAGCTGTTTATCTCTTAAGTTATTGTACTTCAAGTATAAAACTAAATGACTCTGACTCACCATCATAAAAAAAACCCAACAACAAACAAATGCCTTTAAACATTTGTAAATACGCAAATAATGGAAAACAATTTCGTATCAAAGAAGGCTTACTAACGTTTAAGTTAAAGCCGTTACTAAGAGAAGTGGATAGCGCCAGTTGAAAAACGAAACCACAAAACAAATCAAACAATACTGTTTACCTCTTATATCATAAAAGCCTACCCTACTGTGTATCTTAAAGTATTCGTGTGACCAATTCAATATTATATTAAATTTCAATAAACAACAAAGAACACACTATAAATACATTTCTATGTGCAATCTTATGATATCGTAATACAAGCTCTACGTAACGTAATGTATATCTACGTAACGTAATGTATATCTTTATTCACAAATGTTTTTAATCCCAATACAGGCTCCTGAACCTTATCACACATTCCAAATATACAGAATGTATCTAACCTCGAATTTGAGTAATTTTGCCCTTAGGGCAATCTCCCTGTATACATAGTTCCAAACAGCCTTGCTTGTTGAATTACCCGCATTCTACGTCACAGGGACACTTTTTGCATGGTCATTATAGAGAAATTAAAATTTTTGGCTTTCCATTTCTGTGAATCTGGTTTGGTTGGTGATGGGATAAAATCAGTATCCTAGGCAGGTGTATGGAATTATTAATTAAATACATGATTAGCACTATTGAATCTTTCTGAGATTTTGCCTCATTATTGTAATTTAAAGCCGCCTACTTATGTTTTTGCAGACAAAGAAAGTGTGTTCTTGTTGCTTGCGTGTGCTCTGTTTCTCTAATAAGAAAGTTGATTTGCTGTAAAACGACTCTGAACAAGTCGTGTTTTATTTTTAGTCGAGTCAAACTTGTTCACATTTCATTTACCAAATCCAGAATTCACTGAGGTATTCAATTTACTTAAGTGACGGCCAAGTGTACCTTAAAATAACCTAATATTATCCACTTTTACAGTTCAGTTGTTTTACAAATAATTTCAATTTCTTTCACTATAAGATTATAAACCCACCTGTAACAAAATCATTAGCGCATTCAACAGAATATTCTGTTTATGTTATAGTTTACTTAGACGACAGCACCACTTGAATATTTTAGGTAGTGTTTGATTTTAATTTCGCGCACAGCTACGCGAGGGCTAGGGCATATAGCCTTTCCCTTACACCAGAGGAAAAACAGCTAGTCATCATCAGCCACCGCCAACTCTTGGGCTACTCTTTTACCAACGAATAGTGGGATTGACTGTAACATTTTAACGCCTCCACGGCTGAAAGGGCGAGCATGTTTGGCGCAACGGGAATTCGAACCAGCAATCCTTAGATTACCAGTCGAGTGCCTTAACCACTTGACCATGCCGGGCCTCTTGTCAAAGGCGTCTCTGTGTGTTTTCTTATAGCAAAGTCAGATCGTGCTATCTGCTGAGTCCACCAAGTGTGTATGTGTGTGCGTGCGGTTTGTTTTACCAAAGCCACATTAGGCTCTCTGCTGAGTCCACCGAGGGGAATCGGACCCGTTATTTTTACTAGGTATATGTAACTTATGTGAAAAACAACAAGAACTGTCGTCTTGGTACAAAACATAATTAATTACTTGATAGAATATCTGTCCCTTTGACCAAAGTTATATAAAGTTATGATAAATTAAAGGTTATCTTAGGACATGAAAGGTTGCTTCCCAAATATGTAATTGTAAAATACGCGAAAACGTTCTTAATAGTCCGCAAAACGTAAAACGCAAAACTGACGATCTCGATATCAATTTTGACACAAAGCTATCCACATTCTGTAACGTTGTTATATGGACATACCACATTATATTCATATAGATTTATCGGTTAGTAATCATTACACATTTAATACCAAGAAATAGTCATGTTTAAAAATAGTTTGTCTCTTCCCCTTCTTTACATTTTATGACCAAAATAAACAAGTTTGACAGACTGATGTTGGAGCACTAAAATGTTGTCATGAAACGGGATAACCTATTTTACAGTAGTGTGTTGTCAGTCAGTCAGTGAGTAGACACCAAAATGACGTCACATAAGAGACTCTTTTTCTTAATGTTGCAATCTGTATTATCACAATACCAATAAAACGTAAACATGCTAGGAATCACGAGGAAAATAAGCATCCTCCAGGCTACAACACTTCTTGACATATGAAACAAAAACAAACAAGAATATTTTGTTTTATTTACTCTCGAAACAGAATACGTTCGGAAACCTTGCGAATGCACATTTACTATTACACACAGTTTCAAATTGATTGTTTGTTTTGAATTTCGCGCAGAGTTACACGAGGGTTATCTGCTTTAGTCGTCACTAATTTAGCAGTGAAAGAGTAGAAGGAAGGCAGCTACTCTTCACCATCCACCGATGATTCTTGGGCTACTCTTTCGCCAAAGAATAGTGGGATTGATTGTCACGTTATAACATTTCGTTGGCTGAAAAGGCGAGCATGCCTGATGCGATAGGGATTCGAATCCACGACTTTCATATTACGAGTCAAGTACCCTAATCACCGGGCTACTATTCAAACTGTATTGTGATTTATTAATGCACTTACAAAATATTTTCTTAAGTTAAATATGTGAAATCCTGAGTTCGAAGATTAATTAGGCATAAAAAATTTAGCTTTCTAAAGGGGTGTTTTTGTTGTTTTTCTCCTTTGCTCATTTACGTAGAAATATTTATTTTTAGAACACTAGCTACGTAACAGGTTAATTTCGTTTTTTAGTTCATTTCAGGCCGGTTTTTTATTTTTATCTACCTCATTACATCCTATTATAAGCACTCTAAAGCTACATCCAGTTTGCAGTGGCTGTTATAATTAATGATAAAACAGTTCAAAACTACAAATTGTCAACATAAACGTGTAACGATGCTTACCGAGCGATGCGTGATAAGAAATATGAAAAATGCATTTCCCATTAAAAACACTGTTTCTCTCTCAAACTTCGTTTGTACGAAAAGAAGTCTCCTTTTTGCCTTAGATACTAATACTGGTTAAACACTTGGTGATTAACGAAGTAAAAAACAAAACAAAACATTATGTTCGTAGAATTTGTCAATTTTGTTTTGATAAGAACGAATAGTATTAATCAATGGTTATATAAAAGCTGTCGCTAAAATCTCTATCTATTTCTCATCCTACAGATGTCGTGTCACTGCTGAAGAATTTTTTAAAGGAAAACATAACGTAGAAGATAAAACGAAATAAAATGTCTGAAAAGTTTCATTAATACATGTGTGAAGGTTTAAGTCTTTCTTTTTATCGTAATAATCAACAGTTTTTGTTTTTTGTTTACTTCCTTTCCAAAAAGTGTTCGACTTCTTTTCGATGTTCTTCTGAAACAGAGAGCGTGTTTTGTGTTTTTTTGTGACAGCTGACAAATGGTACTTCACATAGGCGGTTGTATATCACGTGATAGTTTAGGGACATCAATCATGGGAATTTCAAATTTTTCATTCCTGGTACTAGAAAATGGAATAAATCAACTTGTCTTGGAATCTCAGGTCAAATCGACTACTGTTGTTAAGATTTCTTTTGGTTAAATTCAGCACATTTTAGAACGATGGTAATATTTGTGAACAACGTTATGTCGATACTCAACTTTACACAACAGCTCTGTTGCTTGGCAACAAAAATAGCTTTGCCCCACATCTTACCCAAATACCAATTTTTATAACTACATTGCTAAACACTGGCCCAAATTTCTTATGAAACATTACAAGCCCTAAAACACCGTAGAGTATCTTGTGTGATACGAGTACTGTGTGTGGTTGGAAAAGATAAATTTGTTTGTTTTTAAACACATATACAATTGTTTGTTCACACTGCCCAGTTTTTAACATTTATAACCCGACAGACATACTGTCAAGCCGTCGGATGGTAGAAGAGAGGAAGTAGTTATGTTTTCACTGAGTGTAGTTCATAAAATATGGATATTAAGCTAAATCGTACATAAGGTGTGTGGGTGTTTTCTTGTAACAAAGCCACATCAGATTATCTGCTGAGTTTACCGAGGGGAATCGAACCCCTAATTTCAGCGTTGTAAATTCGTAAACTTACCACTATATACCAGCGGGGGAGGTATATAGGTATAGAATCGAAGCACCTCAATATTCCTAAGAGAGCAAACATATGTTTCCAGATTCGCTACTCTTAGTAATTTGCAAGTTTTGTAAATAATACAGTACATTTTTAACAATAGAAGGTAAATATATATATATATATATATAAACTTAGGCTTAAGTCAGTTTATTTAAAATGTAACGATTTTGAAAAAATATACAGTTAAATTTCACTTTTTTTTCGAGAACATTTCTTAATTGAACTTTGCGTTATTTTTTATCCTTAAATTTCGCTCTTTATGAATTTAATGTGTTAGTGAATTCTCTTAGAAAACAAAATTTGAATCCACAGAAAAAAAAATTCATTACACCGTACTGGGAGAGAATGTAAAAAAAAATACATTGGAGAAAATATCACCTGATTAACGAAAAACAAACAAACTTGTAAAGTTAATACATAAAGTGAAAAGTCAGTAGAAATGTGTCCAGAAACTGTCATAAGAATAGTATTATTTTTCATTATAAAAGCTTAAGGAATTTAATAGTCTGAAAGCTAAACCGTGTTTGTTTCCAAGAGAGAAACATGTATCATATAACTGCCAATATAGAACTCATTTTTTTATTATTTTCCAGTCAGACAAATCGCTTAGTTTTCAATTGACATTCCGATACACGTTGTGCGTTTAACCAGGAAATGAAAACCCCAACATATAATTTGTGAATTTGGGTAAAAGGTTCTATACATGATAACCTTACATCGGATTCGTCTATTATCCGCTTTGTGTCACGTTTACGTGTGTACTTTACACGCTGAAATGTGGACTTAGATTATTATACTCATTTTGTATGCATAAAACTGTCTAAGAAAGTTCCTACAAATACTCCTGTCCAGACTTAATGGGTTTTGTAGTTTGTAACTTTTCCAACTGTGAATAACAATAAATCGACGTAAAAGGTGTAATATTACAGAAATGAGAGGAGAAGGTGTTATGGAAAAGATTTTTAAAAAGGAATTTGTGGTTTTTGTGTCTTACTTCTGTGACAAAGTATTTAGAATTTTTCGTCGAAAACATGTATTACCGACCAACATTAGTCACATATTATTGTTATATCCTGATAGGGCTACGGAATATTCTCTTAGTGTTAAGTGTACCCGTGAATGAATTGCATTCTCTATTGAAAATCTTGCCACGAATCAAATTAATAGTTGCAAATATGTCTTCTTTGACGCTATGACTCATATTTGCAATGACGATCCAAGGCGTAAGCCACCGGAAATCGTTCTAGTAGAAATGGCATTGATTTGAATTATACAGGCAAATGTTAAAATCATGTTTAAAACATCAGATTTAGATAAATAAAAAGAATTTAAAGAGAACTCATCTTCTCGATACTTTAACACTTAAAACCAATTACGTATTTGTTTTGGAGTATATTTTTTTCTCATTGACAAGTTAACATGTAAAAATAATATAGACAATAGAAATTACATATTATTTACACCTATTTGAAACTGAAAAAGAAAGCTGTAACGAATATTATAGTGTTAATAATTTTCTGTAAATCAGTGTTGATTTGATGAATTTGCAGACTCGTATGCAGAATGTTTAAAAGGGAGTTTTAACTTGTAAGGTCAAAAGCCAACACATATCGTGTTAAACAATTAGCACCCAAAACATACTAAAGATACAGAAGTCTGGGGGCATGTTTCTATTCCTTGGAAAATTTGTAAAAATAGGTATTATGAGACTAAATCTCTAGGTAATTGCTTGACTGTTCATACAAAATCTACAAACATCTAATGAAAAGTAAACAAATGATCATTCTGTTGTGACACTAGATTGGGAGCTAGGCTTAAATTAACACGAATATATATGTTTTATTATATTATATTATGGTAACGTACTGTACTATCTACATAAAGACATAACAATGTGTGTTTTATTATGGTAAAGTACTGAACCATCTACATACAGACTAGTTTTTAATTATTGAAGTATATTGTATGTATGTACTACTGAAATAACATGTTAGTTTTTTCCACTCTTCTGTGTTGTTTTTCCATAATATAACTTACATAAAGTTTCAGTGTTTGAATCAGTGTCATAATGATAATGTCTTAAATCCAGAACACTCAGCCTTCCTTCGGTTTATGTATACCTCAGGTAATTATTCAGCCAGATGGTTAAGGTGCTCGACTCACAATCTGAAGGTCGAGGGTTCGAATCCCCGTCATACCAAACATACTCGCCCTTTCATACATGGGGGGCGTTATAATGTGACGGTCAATCCCACTATTTGTTGGTAAAAGAGTAGCCCAAGAGTTGGCGGTGGGCGGTGATAACTAGCTGCTTTCCCCTCTAGTTTTACACTGTTAAATTAGGGACGGCTAGCGCAGATAGCCCTCATGTAGGTTTGCGCGAAATTCAACAAACAAACAAACAGGCTGTGTGGACTTTGACGAGAAAGATGCAATTAGTTAGAGCTTTTGATACAACTGTGATAACCAACGGTATAATTAATATTTAAATATATTTTAAAAAGAGTGGACTGTTGAAATTTATCGTCATGAAGACACAGACACCTAATGTAAAGAATTCGGCCTACAAAACCCGGCAGCAGCAATACGGCTTCGGGTGTCCATTTACAACGTGCCAACAGGAACTATAAAGTGCGGCTATTTCAAGAGAAAAATGCTCATGTTTCGTCAGTATGTCGTAGAATACCTAGAAATGATTAAATTCATAAGCAGTTACGCTAATACTACACAAGCATATTTTACATGACGAAAATAAAGGATTCGGCTGAACTTCCTTGAGCCCCTCTTGCGTACGTGCGTAATTTTATAAAGCAGATAGTTCTGAATGAAGTGAGATAAGTAACTTTGGTTTAACTGCTGTTAAACGTCATGAGGTATCTGTGCTTTGCCCACCACGGGTATCTAAATCCGAATTTTAGAGTCTGAACTATTGGGGAATAAGGGAGTTAAAAGCAGAAAACTGCTTAGCTATACTTCATAAGTAATGACGTTGTTGTTTTGAATTAAGCACAAAGCTACACAATGGGCTATCTGTGCTCTGTCCACCACGGGTATCGAAACCTGGATTTTAGCGTTGTAAGTCCGCAGATATACTGCTGAGCCACTGAGGGGTCATAAGTAATGAAAGCGAGATAAAGAAATTTTTCGTTATGGTTAATTTTCAGTTTGTTCAGGATATTTGTACTGTGTCTACCATAGGAATCGATATCCGGTTTCTAGCGGTGTTAGTTTGCAGACGTGCCTCTGTGACATTGGAAGGGGGGGCGCTTTTTTAGATCTACTTTTATTGACCGTACATTTTATACCAATTTATTTTTTACAGGTGGCGAAACTTCCTTTATACTTGTTGCCGTTAGAGTGTTCACTTTGTTGCCGCTAGAGTGTTCACTTTTGAATTTTTCAAGAGTTAAAAATACATTCACTTTGTCCGTGTAAAGCGATTGCATACAAGTTGGCAATTCATTCATTGTGTTTCCATCTTTAAAATGTTGACTGGACATGACTGATGATACGTTAGTTCCTTTCGAATAAGCACCTAGCATATGAAATGGATGAGACTCAATTTCCAACTCAGCGAACACCGATTTGAGGATAACCCCAGGAATCCGGACTTTAATGTCATGATTTTAAATGACTTTGCCTCTGATAAAACGTATATAAGATGTTTTCCAAGTTTCTGATTCTTTCCTTGTACTCCAACAGTCACAATAAAATATATTTCCACAGTTATCAGGAAATTATTTTTATTCTTGATTATACTTTATGATGTGAAACTTATTAATATTATATTTATATTAATATTATTGTTTGTTTGCGCTAGCCGTCCTTAATTTAGCAGTGTAATACTAGAGGGAAGGTAGCTAGTCATCACCAATTACCGCCAACTCCTGGGCTACTTTTTTTACCAACGAATAGCGGGACTGACCGTTACATTATAACGCCCCGACAACTGAAAGGGCGAGCATATTTGGTGCAAGGGGATTCGAACCTGCGACCCTTGAATCACGAGTAAAGAGCCTTAAACACCTGGCCACGCCGAGCATATATAAAATATTATTCCGAATTATTGGACTACAGACTTATACAGATTTACTGGTCTAGCTTGTTTTTGTAGAATAGTTTGTTGGTCATCTTGGTCGAACACAGGAACACAAGAGGCTGTAAAATAAAGTTAATCTAAAGCTGCCATAAACGGTGTGTTAGAATTAAAACTTATAATTCCGGTTGAACACAAAGGGAACGAAAAATTAACCCTTTGTGTTCAACCGGAACACATTAACGTTCTTTACAAGAGTTTTAATGCAACAACCAATGTTCAATACGTGTTGTAAAGTCTATAAAACGTTTGGAATATTTTAGTAAATTCTTGGTTGGTTTTAAGTAGCCTATCAAGTTTCAGAACGTAAATTCATTCACAGGTAGTATCAGGATATCAGCAAATCAGTTGTAAGTTTGTACGTGACTTTTAAGAGAAGAGAAATAAAAATTTACACCTATTAATAACATCCGTTCTTAAAGTATTAAATCGTATTATAATAACATATCAGCTTCCTTTAGCATTGACTATGCAGTCTTAAACAGCTTTGAAATGAAAATTAAATGTTCGGACAACTGCGAGTGCGAAAAGATGATAATCTAACTGATATAAACCTTGGAAACCTGCAAGTACATTTTAAGTCATAAAAGAGTAGACCCCCAGTGGAACAGCGGTGTGGTAAGATGAGCACACATAACCCATTCTTGATGACAAGAAAACCCCTTATAATTAAAATATATCTCAGAACGGCTGGTATGGGTATTAACACGTTTATTAGTAAGAGGAGAACAACGTTTCGACCTTCCTAGGTCATCTACTTAACTGAGATAACCCATTGTGTAACTTTGTTTCTAATTCCAAATAATCACTCATGAATATAGCACAGTTTGTATAAAACTTACAATGAATTACAACATTAAAAAAAACACCATCTATAAGATACCACCAATGTTGTTCCTTCAGGAACTGATGTGATATCCAAGAGGATAAAATATAAATAAAAGTCGCTTGGGTAAGTATCTAATTAACTGAAGATAAATTAGATCATTTAAACTTTAGGATTATTCTACTTATTTACTCACTTGAATTACACGTTTGTTGGATTACGTCCTCCATACTTATAGAAGTTCGTCGAGATTCTAGTCGTAAAGATGGAGGACGATGGGGATAACCAGTGTTCTTTTCAATAGCTCGGATCGACGAGTTTCTGGAGGTTATAAAGAACATTATGTTACCCTTCGAAAAATAAAATACTGGTTTAGTAAAGTAAATATAAAGCCACAGGTAAATACTAGAAAACTCATGTTGTGGGCACGACCACTTTTCAGTTCACTAAAAGATACTTAAGAAAAGTAGAGAACATCATTCTATGTTATTCACTTTACTTACGTTATTATACTGTAACCACTATAGCATGGTTACGTAATGTTAGTGTACGTTGACGTTACAATAGTAGAATATAATGTGCGACCTATGTGAAATATATACGAGTACAACATTAAACCAGAGAATTTACTTATCCATGGAGGACATCGAAAGTTTCTCCAATTTCAGTTTATTCTTTTGACTTTTGCTGACGTGGTCCAGCATCTCTTGTAGTAACTCCACGAGACTCGTAAACTAGAACAACAACTTTATACTCAAGATGAAAACAAACTTTTCAAAAATATATTTCAAGCATCAAAACTTCTAGTGTAATGATATGCCCACTGTGTCTGGAGATAGAATTTTGGATAGACGAGAAAAAAAGCAAACTTTCATATTAGTTTATTTCAAGCATAAAGCTATCGGACTCTTATTTCTAATTGGTTTTCTCCTGACAGTTTATTACTGATTTATTTATTTATTACAGTTTTTTATACTCAAAATAATCAACATAATAATACAACATTTACCCGGAAAACGCGGAAAGTTCAAAACACCAAGAACACACTTTATTCACCCATTGGTTACCTGAAATAACAACTGTAAAAAACGTGCCTCATTTAATTATCCACGGAAGTTGAACATAACGTATTAGATTGGGGCGCTATTCATTTCTAGTTTGCCAGAAATATCTTTTCATTAAATTACTTTGCGAAAATTGAGAGACATCTTACAAGAATTAGGCTTTCTTTAATTAATCAAATAGATCTTAAACACAATTAACTATAAAAAGTCTTTATTCATGGGCGATTTCTATGGTATCGAACTTCTTTCTTTCTTCTAGAAGGTTGTTTGTTGTTGTTGTTTTGAATTACGCACAAAGCTACACAAAGGGGTAGCTGTGCTCTGCCCACCACGGGTATTTAAACCTGATTTTCAGCGTTGTACGTCCGCAGACATACCGCTGAGCCACTAGGGGGCTTTTCTTGTTTGTTTGTTTTGTTTGTTTTTTGGAAAGCTATCGAGGGCTATCTGTGCTAGCCGTTCCTAATTTAGCAGTGTAAGACTAGAGGGAAGTCAGCTAGTCATCGCCACCCACCGCCAACTCTTGGGCTACTCTTTTACCAACGAATAGTGGGATTAACCGTCACATTATAACGCCCCCCACGGCTGGGAGGGCGAGCATGTTTGGCGCATCGGGGATGCAAACTCGCGATCCTCAGATTACGAGTCGCACGCCTGGGGGCTTTTCTTCTACAAATTAAAGTGCATTAAACTTAACTATATTTAAATTTTGCTTGAATATTTTATATGAGAACTAGGTTACCTGATCTAATTTAAGTCCTGGACTCACCACGACTGGGATGAGAGCTGGCATAACTTTAGTTGCTAGGAGATTAACAGTCAGTCCATAACGCTTGTCTCCGAGCATGTGTTTATATATTCCTATGCAAGATGAAAGGCTCATTTCAAAATTTCATTTCTTAACTAACATGAAGCCATATTGTTTCTAATTCTTTGTTTTTCCTGCAATGTATATATATCTATATATTCATTTTCTATGATATGCGAAGCTTAGTTACGTTGTTATGTAAGAGAACTGTGTACCTATTTGATTTTAAATAATTCTTGGATGCTTTTAAACGAATCTTATGTTTTGTAACAGATCTGCGACAGATACGTGATGGTGGCTTTATTTGTTCACTATTTAGCTGTCCATATGCCCAAACACTAGATCTGTTGGTGTAGATTATTAACAATTCTTATTTGTTCTTTAGTAAGCCTAACTTTACACGATTTGGGTTTTTCATTAGCTCATAAATTTACCTTAATGGCATATTAGTTAAAATAGGATCGGTGTTTTTGTTATAATATTTATAGACATTATCTGAACTTGAGGCTCAGTCAAAATTAGGGATAAATGCCAGAAACAAGGTTTTGAGGTAAGAAATTTAAATTCGCGGTCACAATTAGCGAAGTAACATATTTAAGACAGCAGTTAAGTTAAGCCTTTATATTATATATAAAAGTAATGTTTTTAGTTAGCCAATGAACATTAAATGTTTTAATATCATTTTATAAATTTAAAATCTGTAAATTTACTTTTACAAAATATAAAATATATATACAATAACTTTTTTCTCCTAAATCAATTAATTTTTGCAGAAGACATTTTTTTATTTATTTATTGTTAAGGGCCAAGCTACATGCACAATGAATATCATGAATATCATTACAATGTATATCATAAACATTCAATATACATTTTGTATCGCTATAATCCCTCACATTCATCGTTTAGATATGAGATGGCTAATAAGTTTGAAACTGAATTGTAAGCGCATTATTAACGTTGCACACACATTTTGTATGTTTTATGTATAACTCTACCTGTGAGAAAACACATTTTGTATGTTTTATGTATAACTCTACCTGTGAGAAAACACATTTTGTATGCTTTATGTATAACTCTACCTGTGAAAAAACACATTTTGTATGTTTTATGTATAACTCTATCGGTGAAAAAAACACATTTTGTATGTTTTATGTATAACTCTATCGGTGAAAAAACACATTTTGTATGTTTTATGTATAACTCTACCTGTGAAAAAACACATTTTGTATGTTTTATGTATAACTCTACCTGTGAAAAAACACATTTTGTATGTTTTATGTATAACTCTATGAAAAACACATTTTGTATGTTTTATGTGAAAAACACATTTTGTATGTTTTATGTATAACTCTACCTGTGAAAAAACACATTTTGTATGTTTTATGTATAACTCTATCGGTGAAAAAACACATTTTGTATGTTTTATGTATAACTCTACCTGCGAAGAAAACATTTAAGAAGCAATTGTAACGAAACTCGGTAAATTATAATTTTCTAGTATGTATTTCAAGGTCTTAAACACAAATATTTTGTTCACTAGATTTAATCTGAAATGTTTATTTTAGTACATGGCTATACAATAAACTATTTTTCACTGAGCTAATCACGGGAAAATCAAACCCCGGACTTTTTCGTTATAACTCTATAAACTTACCACTGACTCATTAGACTACAATTATTTTGAAAGTAATAGTACTTTAAAAACAAATTTTACCAACCGATCTATTGATTTTTAACATCATTTTATAATCACATAAACAACAAATTAAAATTGTCAGTTGTGTATACACATATTTACGTTAAGCCTCTTTCTGGCCTAACTTCAATGTAACATTTAAACATTGAAGAGCCACTAAACTTATGAGTACAGAATGCAAGAAGTATCAATGATTCATATTTGAAGGCCAGTAGAAACGGAGAGCTGAAAATGATGAATGATACAGAAACGTTTCATTATCATAATTACTACTTACTCACTACCGGAAGAAGTATCGCCGGGTCCTGAAGTTTGGCCTTGTTGAGCATTGGGAGCACTTCGTCCAAGATGTCTGTCTTCTCTAACTTATCAATGATTTTTTCAATACATATCAGAGCGTTGGCTTGAACCTGGATAACAGAGTCCTCCTATACAGGACGAGAATGTTCGGAAGCAAAATGCGAGCATAAAAGGAGGGGTAAAAAAAGGATATGAACGAATCCTGCAATAGAATCACTTATATGGAATATATGTAACTAGCTTAACAATAAAACAACACGATGGTTGCCAGTTACCTTTATACAGTGAAGTGCTGTTGAATAAATTTGAGGATACACTGAAAAAACATGTAAAACATGTTATAATGGAGGAACTGAATTTGTGCGAAGAAAATTCTAAGTTGCGCGAACAGTGTCCAAATTTAGGGTCATTTATTGGAAGTGTTCATGCATCCTAAGTATAGTAAAAGCTGTTTTTAGAGACATATTTAGGCACAGACTATACTTCATGAATATAAACACACATTTTTAAAACACCCAAAACATATTCTTAGATCCAAAACACGAAGTTAGACAAATGGGGTGGATGCCGTCAACAAAAACGTTTTGGGCAACTGAGTTATATCCACTTTTCCAACCTAAGGAAAATACTGGTTAAAGTTATCCAAGTTAATAATATTACCTGATGTTGTTGTCGTATAACATCAAGCTTGTCATATTACTGTGTTTTGTTTGAAATGTTTATTATAATTTACGTTCACAAAACTTTGAGTTAACATATGATAAGAGGTTAAAAGAGCTAAATGTTATTATTCAGACAAAATATTTAGGATTACTTATTTAAGTTTCATAAACAACAACATTAATCTCTGATATATGTTTATTTGTTTTGAATTTCGCGCAAGGCTACACGAGGACTATCTGCGCTAGTTGTCTCTAATTTAGCAGTGTAAGACTAGAGGGAAGGCAGCTAGTCATCACCACCCACCGCCAACTCTTGGGCTGCTCTTTAACCGAGGAATAGTGGGATTGATAACCACATTATAACGATCTCAAGGCTAAAAGAGTAAGCGTGCTTGGTTTTAAGGGGATTGGAACCCTCGACCCTCAAATTGTAAGTCGAGTGCTCACACCATCAGGACATACCGTTCCAAAAACTGTGGGAAGTGAAAATCACTCTGACATCCACATGTTTAGTTAAGAGGATAAATAAATTGTTTGTTTCTTTGTGTTGGAATTTCGCACAAAGCTACTCAAGGGCTATCTGTGCTAGACGTCCCTAATTTAGTAGTGTAAGACTAGAGGGAAGACAGCTAATCATCACCACCCACCGCCAACTCTTGGGCTACTCTTTTACCAACGAAAAGTGGGATTGACCGTCACATTATAACGCCCCCACGGCTGGGAGGGCGAGCATGTTTTGGTGCGACTCGGGCGCGAACCCGCGACCCTCAGATTACGAAGTGCACGTCTTAACGCGCTAGACCATGCCAGGCCCTGGATAAATAAAAACGTAACACTTTAAACATTTATAAATATTAAAAAAATTCATAATACCTTATACAAAACATTGTTTAACTGTTAACAGGTACTTAAATCATACTTCTTAAGGTTTCTTCAATTTGTTTGATGCATTTAAAATTTAAGAGCAAAACTAACATATTTCATAACAATCGCCCTCAATTATAAAAAGCGAAATGCAAAATGTGTCGAAACTAAAATTGCATAATAATTGTGTACTACGTAAAGTCCTTAAGCTAATAATGTCTATAAAAACTTTCGCCCAAAGCTACATAAAAGACTATCTACGTATAATTAGAAAACTGAGAAACTGGAGAGAATGCAACCTCTTAACATCCCCCACCGCCAACTCTTGGGCTACTTTTATCTGACCTAAAAGAAGTGATTTAACCTTTGATGTTGCAAGTAAAGCACCGCTTCAAAACATGGAACATTTTTTTCTATTATCTTTTCCAAAAACATGTCACAGAACATAGGGCTTTGGATTGACATTACGGACAAAATGACCATCAGGACACGCCCATCCTAAACTGAAACTGTTCTATGTCACTTAAAAGAAGATATATGCAATGAATATGATCGTAAAATATGTTGAGGAAGTATGAGACAAAGTGCTGGAAATACCTATAGTATAATTATTCTTCTCTTTATTAGTGTAGTGTGTTACCACAACGTTTCTTGAATTATCCGGTATTCGTTAAGGCGTGCGACTCGTGATCTGAGGGTTGCGGGTTCGCATCCCCGTTGCGCCAAACATGCTCGCCCTTTCAGCCGTGGGGGCGTTATAACGCGACGGTCAATCCCACTATTCGTTGATAAAAGAGTAGCCCAAGAGTTGGCGGTGGGTGTTGATGACTAGCTGCCTTCCCTCTAGTCTTACACTGCTAAATTAGGGACGGCTAGCACAGATAGCCCTCGAGTAGCTTTGTGCGAAATTCCAAAACAAACAACCAAAACAAACAAAAACAATTATCTTTCATAAAAAGGGCTAACTATCTGATTATGATAAATATGCATGTGAAGAATGTTGTTATGGCAACATGTTGTTCAGCAGTGAGACTGGGCTAAAAGAAGAACATTTTGAGGTGGGTAATCACAAATAACCATTTATGTAGTTTTGCACTTAACAACTAAAAAACTCTTTTGTAGGGAAAATCACCCAGCAACAAGTAAAGAATATACATGGACACTGCTCTCAGAGATAGTGAATAATTAATTTTACCTCCTTCCGAGCGGAAAATTACATTAAATCTCCAGTTTAGAGAAATACAAAATTACCTTAGGCTTCGTCTATAACAAACATTGAGGTTATAAACAATAATGATTTACAAGCACCTAAGTTCAACGTGCACATACAGCGAAAAGGTTAGGCCAACAAGATGGTAATTAATGATAAATGTCGTACCTTTGTTCCAGTGTGGTTGTCAAAGACCTGTTTTGTTCGTGGAAGAATCATTTTTCGCACAGCAGTTTCGTCCAAGTAATCTGCCACTTGGGCTAGTGCGTAGAGAGCCGAGCTCTATACAAATCAGAAATTAGGATGAGGTAATTAGGCAGACATGAAGGAAAATATTCCTTAGGTTCTAATATCATGTGCGTGATACTGAGTTCTGCTAACACTTCACATGTCGAAGAAGTTTAATGTCGGGTATCTTGGAAATATCGCCCTTTCGGAATATGCTCTCTTTTTGTCTGTTTATCTATTTGTTTTTCCTATTTATGCAGTCTTGTAGGAAGCTATGATCGTTCATAATAATTAATATTAACTTCCAATCAGGGTGAAACTAAAAGTATTTCATGACTCGGAGAACAAGAACGTCCGTGAGGTTTAATTTTATATGACAAAGAAAATGTGTTGTACTCTATAGTCATGGATAAACTTATATATATGTTTTTTTCAAGCATTTGGAATGTAATCCTAATGTATTTTAAATAAAGAAAACTGAAATATTATATTCCCTATAACGTATAGAACACTCGAGCCTATAATATCCAATACAATTCTACTGACATACTTACATGAATTTTAATCATTGCTAATGCCTGTCTGTTAAGACTGTAATATCATTTGCATTTCTGTCAGAACAAGACATTAAAAATACGTTTAGAGTTGGAATACAAATATTTTTTTAGAAAGAAACTATTGTCTCGCTGAAGAAGACGTGATAAAACGGCATCCACGCTAGTTTGGTCGAAACTAGACCATTTAACTCATTGTCATATAGCAAACAATACTTGATTATATGATATTATAAAACAAACACAAAGGAAAAACTTATGTTTAGTAACATAGAATTTATAAAAATTCGAAAAATTGTCGTACCTTTTGGTAAGGCAAATTTCTCATTTGTTTGGTAGGCTTAATGTAAAAGTATTGTTGTTTTGAGCATGCATTTATATCTTAATAATAATTATTTCTTTTATACTTCAAACGTTTTCTCATTGCCATGCATAAGATCACAAGATGTTATACAAAAATACTTTTGTTTGTAGCAGATACAAGGTTTTGATTAGTATTTGTTCTGACGAACATTCTTGTTTTCCAATAAATTATTAAGAACGAAACTTGCTTCAAGAGTCGTCTGAAGACACATCAAACATTGTTGTTGGTTGTTTCACCAGATATAAAGTTGTAAAAAGCTTTTTATGTTATCCGTACTGAAATGTGATAAATAAAAAATGGAACGACTTCGAGCTCAATGGTAAGGTTGTTTTTAAGTTAATTTTTGTTTCAAAAATTCTATATCGCAATTAGATCTTGCTATCAAAACGTAGATAAACATGCATGTATAACGAAATCAGACACTTTCTGTAAAAAGGGAAGAAAGAGTCTTAATTACTAATTTTGAATTTGTAAGGTTTCGGCATCTCGACAAACATAAGTAGTAAAGAACAAAGAAAACTTTTTTTTCCTTTGTTGAGGAAGGAATATTACGTAGAGTTACACTTTGCTCTCTGTTAACATGACAACAGGCGTACATAGTAGTGAATATTACAAAGCATTAAAATAGAATAGCTCTGATTAAAATGGCCGCAAGATTAATAAGTAAGTAATGACATTCCTAAAACGTTGTTCAGTCTTTATAAATTATATAAAATTTTAACATCACCAAGGAATTAAAATTAAGAAAAGGTAGAGCTGGATTGATGTTTGTTTTGCAAGTTTTTTTAAATAGTTGTTTCACAAGACAGGAATTACTAAACAGATCTGAACTCATTTTTAAATAGTTGTTTCACAAGACAGGAATTACTAAACAGATCTGAACTCATTTTTAAATAGTTGTTTCACAAGACAGGAATTACTAAACAGATCTGAACTCATTTTTAAATAGTTGTTTCACAAGACAGGAATTACTAAACAGATCTGAACTCATTTTTAAATAGTTGTTTCACAAGACAGGAATTACTAAACAGATCTGAACTCATTTTTAAATAGTTGTTTCACAAGACAGGAATTACTAAACAGATCTGAACTTTTTAAATAGTTGTTTCACAAGACAGGAATTACTAAACAGATCTGAACTCATTTTTAAATATCACAAGACAGGAATTACTAAACAGATCTGAACTCATTTTTAAATAGTTGTTTCACAAGACAGGAATTACTAAACAGATCTGAACTCATTTTTAAATAGTTGTTTCACAAGACAGGAATTACTAAACAGATCTGAACTCATTTTTAAATAGTTGTTTCACAAGACAGGAATTACTAAACAGATCTGAACTCATTTTTAAATAGTTGTTTCACAAGACAGGAATTACTAAACAGATCTGAACTCATTTTTAAATAGTTGTTTCACAAGACAGGAATTACTAAACAGATCTGAACTCATTTTTAAATAGTTGTTTCACAAGACAGGAATTACTAAACAGATCTGAACTCATTTTTAAATAGTTGTTTCACAAGACAGGAATTACTAAACACTCATTTTTAAATAGTTGTTTCACAAGACAGGAATTACTAAACAGATCTGAACTTTTTAAATAGTTGTTTCACAAGACAGGAATTACTAAACAGATCTGAACTCATTTTTAAATAGTTGTTTCACAAGACAGGAATTACTAAACAGATCTGAACTCATTTTTAAATAGTTGTTTCACAAGACAGGAATTACTAAACAGATCTGAAATCATTTTTAAATAGTTGTTTCACAAGACAGGAATTACTAAACAGATCTGAACTCATTTTTAAATAGTTGTTTCACAAGACAGGAATTACTAAACAGATCTGAACTCATTTTTAAATAGTTGTTTCACAAGACAGGAATTACTAAACAGATCTGAACTCATTTTTAAATAGTTGTTTCACAAGACAGGAATTACTAAACAGATCTGAACTCATTTTTAAATAGTTGTTTCACAAGACAGGAATTACTAAACAGATCTGAACTAATTTTTCTTACAGTCTTACTCTTGTGCCTGGTAACGGAATGTGTTGTTTTTCCAGTCATTACGATGTTTGATAATAGAAAATATCAGGACATTGGAATTTTACTCCGTCTCATATTGGTACTTGAACTGATCAAGGGATGTGGTTCTGCCTGTAGTCTCACAGATCTGGTTAAGAGATGTGTCTTAACCATCACAGTTGTTTCGGTGCTTAGTTATAAAACTGATCAGAAGAATTTTCTTCAATACCATCACGATGATAGATAACCAGCTTGGAAATGTTGTTTTTCCTATAGTCTCGAACTGTTTTTCATGATGGATCTGGCTAGGAAACATTGCTTTTCCTACATTTTCATCAAGATCTTGATGGCGAAACTGAGCAGAAGATATAACGCTTCCTTCAGTTTCATTTTGGTGCTTTCTAATTAAACTAAGCAGGAACTGTAGATACTTTTTAGAACCACCTGAGTGTTTGGTGATCGAAATGATCACGAGATCTGTCTCTACCTGCAATACCATTCTAGTGTTCCATGAAAAATAGATCAGTAGATGATGGTGCTTCTCCTGCAGTCTGGCAGCGTTGTTTGATATTAGAATTGGACAGGAATCGTGATGACCATAAACCAACTTGAAGTAAAAATGCATTCTAAACGTGACTGCTATGGGTATTAAAATGTTAATTAAAATAAAGTACAGAACAACGTTTCGACCTTTTTAGGTCATCTTCAGATTAATAGGAGTATCAGTTTTATTTCGAATCTCTCATAATGGTGATTGATGGCGAGGAGTGATGATTTTGGTACTTTTAATCATGGAACTGATCACGTGATGTGATGGTTGTTCCTTTAATATCATTCTGGGCTTGATAAAAAGAGGGTTCTACAGTTTTATCTCAGTACCTGAAGCCCTTAAAATATCCTCTCATACTCTAACGAGTGATTGTGAATAAAATATTAGATTTCCTATCTTCAGTCTTATCCTTGTGCTTGTTGAGAAGTAAAGAGATTTAGTGTCAGATGATCATTCCTCTGTTTTTATTATTCACACCAGCACTTAATGATAGATCGGTAGTTCTCAGGCGTTGTTCGATTAAAGGACGTCAGAGGGACAGGAGAATCAATTGTGAGTAACACAATAAAATATTTGATGTGTAAAACGTCTCGCTGCTCTGGCACGAGTAAAACCTCATAAATGTTCTTACCATGTTCCTCTTACAATTTAAATTGGAATTATAAATAGAAAAACTAATACACACGAAATATGTATTTTTACACAATTAAAATCTATTCGTAATTATCTAATTTTTAAATGTGTCTTACTTGAATCTGTGGTGTTGTCGAGTCGAAAGCGCTATACATCATTGGCAAGACGTCGGACTTGATATCGGTCTTTGACATTTTTTTCATGATTATGTCCAGGTTTTCCAGAAGAGTAACAGTTGCCTACATCAATAAAATTATATTTACTCGTGTGTTCGAAAGAAGTGGTTAAAATATATTTCTACATTTCTATATATTAACTCACACACACACTTTGTTTGAAGGAGTAACATAAGGCATACATGATGAGCCAACTGGACTATTCCAGTATTTCTAGAAATCCAATCAAATAAATTAAAATACGCATTGAATATAATTACCACATCAAACACACTCACGTGTGAAACTAAACTCTTTTATCCATAATCATACAATAATTGCTGTTCATTTAGTTAACAAATTCCTATCTATGGCTAGTCAGTAGCCGTGAAAATAATTATTGCATGTGTTTTGTCTATAGAGGATGCAATTTTTTTATCTTTAAACGATTCAATATTTTTTTCTTTTTCGTAAGACTAGGATGAATACAAATAAAACGCTTATCTTTCTATTATTTCAAGGTATAAAACATTATAGGTGAAAAATTTTGAAATGTATAGAACAAGTGAAGTACCGAAAATGGAAAATCTTTTAACTGAATTGACAAACGTTGAATTATTCTTGAAACGCTTTCGCAAAATATTTTATGTCATTTGGTAGATAATTTTTTGCTCTAATAGATGGTGTGTTTGATTTTCATATGTCTTTAATTTTTGCTTTCATTTTCAGCTCATTAAATGGAATGTCAAGTGGACAAAATCGAGCATTTTCGACACCATCTGCTTTTCGCATTTAATTTCTTGCAATTTCGTTTAAAACAATGCATACTATATACCTAGGTATTACATGAAATAAAGTATCATAATAAATGTTTTGGGTGTAATGTGTTCATGCATTGAAGTATTGTATAGTCTTGCATGTAATGCTTGAATGAAATTATTTAAAAACGCTCACGAATTATTCCTCAACCTAATACTTAGCGCGAAATGATAAATGTCTTTTTTTTTCATTTTGTAATCACAGTTTTCCGATATTTCACTGGTTTACCTGAACTGACTTCGGCATTCCGAATACGCTTCGAAACATAGGAAGAATGAGTGTTTGGTATTCGTCAGATGTACTTTCCTCTATTATAAAAAGGAAAGGCTGGAGTGCTGCAGCTAGTGCCTCAGGGGAGTGGATCTCAGATTTTAAAGAGGGCAACACGTGCTGATACCAAAGTTTCTGTTCATTATAAAAAAAAAAGAAAGTGTTGTTTTTAAAAAAAGCAACGTGAATTATATAATATTACAAAAGTACAACTAGATGTCGCTTCCGATGAATAAAATTGGTGTCCTCAGAACATACGAATACAAGTCAAAAGTGCACTATTTTAACATATTTATAGCCGATTGCAACGTCAAAAATTATAGATGTCGTTCATGATAAATTGTTAATAAATGACTATTGAATTAAGTTAAATTACATCGGCATCAGTTTGATCGTGAATAAAATACTAGTGTAGAATGTTTGGACTTAAACTTCCTTAATTAGGTTTGTTTGTTTTTTCTGAATTTCGCGCAAAGCTACTCAAGGGCTATCTGCGCTAGCCGTCCCTAATTTAGCAATGTAAGACTAGAGGGAAGGCAGCTAGTCATCACCACCCACCGCCAATTCTTGGGCTACTCTTTTACCAACGAAGAATGAGATTGACCGTAACATTTTAACGCCCCGACGGCTGAAAGGGCGAGTATGTTTGGTGTGACTAGGTTTCGAACCCGCGATCCTCGGATTACGAGTCGAACGCCTTAACACGCTTGGCCATGCCAACAAATAAAAACAAATGAAATTGTAGTTCAAGGACATAATTTATTAGCTGTTTTACAGGAAATACGTGTTCTCTTTTTTACTTTTCCAGGTTGTGAATTTTACGGAGATATAAAGTATATCATCATTTCAGGTCTTCATGCAGAGTTTGATTTTAGTAAACTTAGAATCGAACTGGAAACTTCAGAAGCTTCAAATTTTGTGTACTTTCACTTTAAATGAGATGCTTTATACCGCAAAACGTTTTTTAACCCTAATAACAACCTGAGGAATTTTCTCAATTTTTATGGAAAATTAGTAATATTTCTTTTATTATGATGTGTCACTAATCACCTATGAAAACAATTCATAGTTGTAATCACAGACTGTTTCCTACAACTTATTGATAACTACACCATTTTCCTTCTTTCTTCTAGATTGGTAAATACAGTGTTTACTCTTGGCAAACTTCATCGCAAAATAAAATTGTGCTTGTATCAACTCAGAGTGTATGGATAAAGTATTGCATTAAAAATAACGTAGTACGAAAAATAAAATATCAATTCGTTAAACGCAGGAAAAAATTCATTTTCTCTTACCCTAGGAATGTTAGGTAGCGCCCCCTTGAGACCATGGTAGAAATTAGATTTGTGTGTGGTATCTTTCATTTGAATGACATCTAGGTATTGAAGTGCATGAACTGAAGAGTCCAGGAAGTATTTTATCTAAAAAAGAAAATGAAACCTTTTAAAAGTAAAGTCAATGATATAATGGAACATTTGCAATAATTTATAATTCCCGGACTAATCCCGGACAACTTATGGAAAACGTAAAACTTAAAAACTGTACAGTGTTTCGGTGACGTCGGCAAATATTCGATTATTCTTCTAGTGTTCTAGAATCAGATAATACGCATGTAAATAAATTGTTTTATATTTCAAAAGAAACAAAGTTTTAGTTTGTTATGTACCGAGTGACTAATTAACGTCATTATTCATATGTCTTTCGTGCTGTGTTTTCAAAAGTATTATACAGTGTAATAACATTAATCTCCTGGTTACTTCAGATAAAGTGATGTTTTTAAAACTCTCGAGGGTGTTCTAGTACTAAACAGCTATAGCCAAGTTCATGGTACGCATACTAAATACATTATTAGTCAAGTTACCTTTCAAAGGCTTTGAAATTATATTTTTTATCCTATTTGATTTCCACTCTGTTCCATGCAAGACACATTTATCTTTGCTTGCTGAGGCACAGTGACGTTCATAATAAACTTGAAGGTTTCTTGGAATATGACATTTTAATTCATTAAAATCAGTGTGTGTTGTTTTGGCAGTTTCTATGATAAAAATTATAATTTTAAGACACTGTATACAGTACGTTATTTTTATTGTCGGTATTCATTCTAGACACCAACGTTTCGGAACGTTCTGTATGTATTTATGTATTTCTTCACTTAGTTTCATTAACCGCTCTTCCGGAATATTCTTATTTAGGTATGGTTATTTTCAATTCCTACATAGTATTGACAGACTAAAATGTATTTAAAATCGCAGGAGAGCTATACCTTCTAACTTATTAGGATCGTTTTCAAAAACGTTCTATTGAGGAATGTTTTTACCTTTCTAGATTTTTGTGACACATCCGCACAAAATCTGTTTCTTGACATTACGATCTTGCGTTTATACGTGCTATGTATTTTACACCCGATATTTTATATATTATTTGATTCATATACGAAGTATTATTGCAATTGTATGAACTTTCAACCATAATTCGCTAAATATAGCAATAACATGACTAGTTGATGGATGCTATGTAGACATCGACTGTAATATATAGATGCACATTACAAGAAATGTTAAAACATTGTGAGAAGTACAAGAGGTGTTCTAAAGAAAATTGAAATTAATTTCATTTAACTTGACACATTTATAAGAGAAAATACAGAGAGAAATAATTATAAGAAAAATACTGTAGGGTCTCGGAAATTAATTCGCTAAATATTCTAAGAAAATAAAATTAACATATGATTAGCAGACTCTAATAACTCTTGGGGTTCACATTTTGTTTCTTTACAATTAAAGCATTAAAGAATGAGTTATTTAAAACACAATAAATACAAACAATGTTGAGTATTTAAAACGTTAAAATAACTTGTGGAATGTACAATATCAATCAACTAAATAGTTATAGAAACACACGTGAAAGACGACTTACTTCTTATTCTAACAAACGATGAGTGATATCTAATGTTATAAAACGTTTTAACCCATGTTTACGTTCAGTTGAAAGAGAATAATGTTGTTGAAAGGCTGTAGTTTTTATATCTTAGAGCATAACTTTATCTGTATCTCTAACCTTTAGTTTTTAAAACATTACAGTGTTTCAAGAAGTGTAAGTGTATTTAGTACTGTTGTTTACTGTTGTTACTACAACCCATGGATGAGTACTACATCACGACCCTCAGTTATTATCGGGTTGGGTGACTTATGGACATGATAACAGCCCAGACTTGTTATAGACTTTACAATACACTAGAAAGTGACTTTGTCGATTATAACCAAGTGGTTCATAAAGAATCGTAATTAAACAAGTGTTTTTTTTTTGTGTGTTTTATAAATAAGTCACTTCGGGCTATGTGATGTGTTCATTGAGGTGAATCGAACTCCTGATTTTAGCTTTGTAAATCCGTATACTTATCATTGTTCCACCGGTGAATAGAACCTAAGAATGCAACGTTCAAGTTAGTGTTAAAAATGCTCAACCCAACTGATGAAGATGACTGAACTATCCATAATGATATTCATAACAAATTTGGGTTATATCAAATGACTGTCGCTCATCAGCCTTCTAATTCTCCTAAGGTAGTCGAACTTCGTGTGATAATATTGGGTTTACGGCCGAAACTGTCGTTATCAGCGAGGGTATTTAACTGTTGAAATAATGCATTATAATCTTTATAAGTAGAAACATAAGAAATGTGTATTTAATTAGCTATACTTGTGGTCAAATTAATTTTTAAGTTTGCTCCAACCACATAGTTTGCTATGTTCAGAAGTTATTATAATTATAAAGTGGTAATAATCAGTAACAATATATATGTAGAATTTCAATGTTATTTACAATTCTATAACAACATTGTTCACATCATTATGAGAAAGCTCTATCGACTTTCACTGTCGGAAAAGCACGAGTTAGGTCATTTTCCCTGTGTTATTTAATTTATATATATATCTCCTTCCGTCATCACATAAAAGGATGTAAAATGATCAACGTAACAGTAACTCTTGCCTCATCTCCACAGTAGAGTGCTGAAATCTGTTTTCTCTTATGCGTTTGAAATAAGCGTTTATCGGATTGGTTTGTCATCTCCTATTTAATAGTTTTATTAACACTTGTCACATGGTTAAGTTGAACATTTGAAACCTTTCCTTTTTGTATCGAAAAGGCTGTTCATTTGGCCCACGCTTCGAACCATAATTGAACTTTAACAAACTTAAATGCTATCTTCAATACTCAGAACATTAACTCTCCCTTTCTAACTTCGGACAGATTTTTCTTTTCCCAATTTGTTTGGAGATTAACTAGGATACGACGACTTCTCAGTATTTATGGGCTCCAATCACATCATATTATCACTCTACTTTGCTCATGCAGATATAACTGTAGTTTTTTAGAAACAAGTGTGTATAAAGGGTTGTAACAAAGTGTTCATCCAGTGTGATTCAAATAAAACAATCTTAATATGCAAAAATAAATAGTACCATTGAAAAATTCTGAGCATTGGGTCGTTTTCTAGGATCAACCTTTAGAAGACTTTGGAGCGGTTCCTGTAGATGGTGAGGTATTCGATCCAATAGATCGTGGAGAGTCTGTTCTAGCTGAAATAAATTATATTCCATATTACTCTTGTGGTTTAGAGCATTGAATCAGAGGAAAATAAATATAAGGAGTGAAGGTTAAGTGAAGTTTATTTGCAACAAAAGAACTGACTATGTTTAACATTAAAGGATGAAATGTCTTAGCTTATGACCAATAGTGTTCAAATATCTTACACAAATATACAATAATTTATTTAGATTCCCTAAAAGTTAACTTTTTTATGCATTAAACAATGAACAAAACTTGGTCACAAATTCTAGTGAATAAAACTGGTAACATAAGAACCAGAAAAACGTAATATTTTGTCATTACGAAAAAACACAGTACCGGTAAAGTGTTACCTAAAATGTTCACTATTTTCTGGCAAGAAATACAACTGTCAGTTGTCACTCTAAATAGTTTATAACTAGTTGGTCAAGTAGTGTTTTCTTACAATGTAACTTCTTCTCTGACATCCACACTGTAAATCTAACAATATTTTCGTAACAGATAAGAATAACTTTTTTAGTTATTTATTTGTCTTATATTTAAAACTACATATGCATAAACAACATGGTTAAGGCCTTCCAAAACTTAATTTATAGTGTTAGTAGACGTACTGTCAAAGTGAAGTCTTATTTAAGAATTTGTATTAAAAGTAATCTGTCGTTCAAAGATGTATTCTTGTTTCGCACTTTGCGATAGTTTCAAAACAGTATAAGATTTGTTGAAACAATTACCAAATCCAGTTGCTTGCTGTAAGTACTGGAACTTAAGTTTGCCTCAATAATTGATCGCCCGTTGTTAAAGACAGCACAAATCAGTAGTCCTAGAGAAAACATGTCACTGTAGGGTGAGCATGTGGACGAGTTCTGGACCTCTGGAGCAGTGAAGTCCAGATCTGGTTGTCCCATTTTGGGCAACTTCGAGGTAAACGGCTGACAATGAACGGCATTCTATATCGAAACAACAGTATTAACAACTCTCAGAAGATTAAACAAATTAAAACACGCTTCATTATCAGAGTTTATCTTATAAAAAACTTGTAATTTTTCAGGACTTATGATTAGGATACTTGAAAACTGGGATCTGTTATGTAATGCGGATCCCTACCTCTTAATATTGCAACTTACACAATCGCAAAGTAAAGGAAACTGTAGCAGGTTAGTGAATCGTAAAGGATAGTTTACATACTAATGATTTTACTATACTTTAAAATTACAGTGAATGATAAAGCAAAAGTATAGTAAAGACGACAGGGTCGTATAAATGTAGCCACTGGCTGTACTAAAGGTTCTGACGACAGAAGTATCTTTCACTAACCCTTCCTTCAGTCTTACCTAGACAGAGAAATGCACTATTGTCGTTACAGAAAACCTGAGAAGAACAAAGCAGACAGTTAGATCCAGATAACCCTGGTCTGCCTAAGTTACTTATATAACAATAGACTCACATCATATGAGAATAAACTCAGAAGATATGCAAATAAACAGCGCCCCCTTCCCTCCTATCGAAACTCTGATTTTATCGTTGTAAATCCGTAGACATACCGCTGTACTCGCGGGGGGCTCTGACGTATGCAGAAGGTGTATTAGTTATTCAAGAACATAGAGAGAAAAAGTTGTGTTGTCCAATATTGTAAGCAAGGCATTCACAGCTTCGAGTTCTTTCCTCTGAAGCGCTCGGGTTATATTCTTGAACATACGTGTTTTTCCAGCATCGCGTTTGTTTCATGCTAAGATGTCAAACATAATAAAGTGGTTGTCGACAGAAGAAGACATACCAATGTTCTATCAAAACATGTTCCTATCCAAAACAAATCACGTAATTATATTTATAAATCGTTGATTGCCAAGTTATTATATTAACATAATATACTTCTTTATATAAGTATATTTGTTTGGTTAGTAATGTTTCTTAAGTATTCTCTGGGTTATTCTGAAGTTTAGACTAAAATTATATATATATTTCTCTATCTTCGTTTCTCTCTTTCTATCTTACCGTCCTCCGCTGGTACAGCGGTAAGTCTTCGGATTTACAACGCTAAAATCAGGAGTTCAATTCCCCTCGATGGATTCAGCAGATAGCCTAAGGTGACTTTGCTTTAAGAAAGCACACAAATACACACTGTCTTAATATTTATGGAGCTTTTACATCAGCGACTTCTAGGCATTTACTATATATTTTCTCCTAGAAGTACATTTAAATAACTACTGTGTTGATGTGAAGTTTGAGCTAAAACATCACTGCCATGGCTTCTCTTATCAAGATCGCCATTGAGTGTAATATCTTATACGACTCACAGGATAGATCATATTAGGTTACAATCCCTCATCACTATATCTTGTTTGTTTCTGTATTTCACGCAAAGATACACGAGGGCTATCTGCGCTATTCTTTCCATAATTTAGCAGTGCAAGACTAGATGAAAGGCGGCTAGTCATCACCACCAACTCTTGGACTACTTTTTTACCAACGAATAGTGGGATTGACTATCACATAACGCTCTTACGGCTGAAAGTTCGAGCATGTTTGGTGCGACAGGGTTTCGAACCCGCGACCTCGGATTACGAGTCGAGCGTCTTAACCTCCTGGCCAAAAACATATGCAAAATAAAACGTCCAAGTTACAGGCTGGGACAACGGTAAGCCTTTCGATTTACAATGCTAAAATTGATTTATTTATCAAAATCGCAAGTTTTCGTATAATATCTTACGCAAATCACAGAATATATCATATTAATTTACAATCCCACAACATTATATCCTATCTTCACGTTAATACACAAGTGACAAATACGTTTGTTTCTACATATGCATTTTTCGAAATGCACTATTTTATGCAGTAGAGTAATACATCGATTCAGCAAGTTCTCTGTACTTTAAACCCTATATTATAAGTATACACAAATTCTATATTTTTCAGTTTGTTCAGGCATCTCAAATTAGATTAAACACACTATACTGAGTTATCACTAATAATTGATTATTTTAAAACACAATCACGTTTTAATTAATCGTTTCACATGCACATAAGTATAACACCACTTGAATCGTTGCTTAAATTAACTTAACATCATCTGGTATTTATATTCAACTGAGGATAAATTATTGGTTGGAAAACAATTAAATATAGTTCATGATGACCACTGACAGATATTTTTACTCACTTTTACCAACATACACTATCTCATATGTATACAATATACTGACTGTTCTTTTGACGATAACATTGTCCCCCAGTGGCATAGCGGTATGTCTGCGGGCTAACAACATTAGAAACCGAGTTTCGATACCCGTGGTGGGCAGAGGACAGATAGCCCGTTGTGTAGCCTAACTTCGAATGTACAATTATGTTAAGAATTATTCAAATTATTATTTTTTACACGATTCTTCTTCTAGTATTTTAGCGTATGCAATGGACTATTTGTAAGGTGTTTACTGTAGATAATAGAATCCCAGATTTTGTTGTTGCAAGTGTATAAACCTACTGCCGACTCACCCACTCAACGATAAGGTTAATAACGCTGAAAATTGAAGTTCTATTCCTATGGTAGCCACAGCCAAGGTAGCCCAATGCTTAGTTTTGTGTTTAACAAAAAACAAACAAACTGACCCTACGGGGAATTAGATAACACACAGCTAGTCTCTACATAAGCGTAAGTCATACTAACAGTATACAGAAAAAAGCAAGACACCTGATAAACCTCTCGATTAGTTCGTTTAGTAGAATTAGACACTTTATGGCACTATAGCTACTGAACCCAGAGACAGCAAGAGAAATAACTTTCGTTAGATTAAGAAGTCTCTAAGGTATTCTAACAGCTTTTCTGTGTAATTTAAGTGAATTGTGCAAAGTGATCCGAAAATAACTACTAGATTAATGAGATGGCAGTGTGCAATTTTATCACTTTCAAACAGATATTTTTCATACTTTTTACACATTTTTAAAACTTATTTTACACATTTATAAAACTTATTTTACACGCATCTATCACTTTCAAACAGATATTTTTTACACTTGTTACACATTTTTTCAAACATATATTTCACACACATTTATCACCTTTAAACAGATATATTTCACAAATTTTTCAAACATATATTTTACACACATTTATCACTTTTAAACAGTTATTTCACACACATTTATTACTTTCAGACATTTTTCACAAATTTTTCAAACATATATTTTACACCCATTTATCACTTTTAAATAGATATTTCACACACATTTATTACTTTCAGACATTTTTCACAAATTTTTCAAACATATATTTTACACACATTTATCACTTTTAAACAGATAGTTCACACACATTTATTACTTTCAGACATTTTTCACAAATTTTTCAAACATATATTTTACACACATTTATCACTTTTAAACAGTTATTTCACACACATTTATTACTTTCAGACATTTTTCACAAATTTTTCAAACATATATTTTACACACATTTATCACTTTTAAACAGATATTTCACACACATTTATTACTTTCAGACATTTTTCACAAATTTTCAAACATATATTTTACACACATTTATCACTTTTAAATAGATAGTTCACACACATTTATTACTTTCAGACATTTTTCACAAATTTTTCAAACATATATTTTACACACATTTATCACTTTTAAACAGATATTTCACACACATTTATTACTTTCAGACATTTTTCACAAATTTTTCAAACATATATTTTACACACATTTATCACTTTTAAACAGATATTTACACACTTTTTACATATTCTTCAAACATATATTTTATACACATTTATCGTTTTCAAACAGATATTTTGTACCCTTTACACTTTTCTTAAAACATATATTTTTCATACATTTATCACATTGAAACAGAAATTTTACATTTTCTACATATTTTTGAAACATATATTTTACACACATTTATGGCATTTAAACAGATATTTTACACACTTTATCACTTTCACACAGAAATTTTTCACACTTTTTACACATTTTTCCATAATGTATTTTACACAAATTTGCCATTTTCAAACCTATTTTACACATATTTCACTTTCAAATATATATTTTACACACATTTATCACTTTTTAACACATATTTTATACACACTTATCACTTTCAAATACATATTTTCCCGGCATTGAAACCAAAAATAAATCGGCCCGGCATGGCCAAGTTGGCTTAAAGCGTGCGACTCGTAATTTGAGGGTGGCGGGTTCGCAACCCCGTCGCACCAAATATGCTAACCTTTTCAGTCGTGGGTGCATTATAATGTGACGATCAATCCCAATATTCGTTGGTAAAAGAGGAGCCCAAGAGTTGGCGGTGGGTGGTAATGACTAGCTGCCTTCCCTCTAGTCTTACACTGCTAAATTAGGGACGGTTAGCGCAGATAGCTCTCGTGTAGTTTTGCGCGAAATTCAAAAACAAACAAACAAACAGATATTTTTCAAACATTTATCATTCACAAACAATATGTTTCACACGAACCACACAGTTTACAAGACAGCACCGAATACAAACATTTTACATAAATACTCTTTAATTATTTTTATTTTGATGCTGAACTAGGGTCGGTTTGCTAGTCTAATTATAGGTGTCCTTATTAAATGCTTAATGATGAGAGATACAATTTTTCTGACTTATAACTCTAAAATCCGAATTCTCCATGGGAGATACAGCAGATAACTCACTGTGGTTTTGCTATAAATTAAACAGACATTATGTTAGCTCAATCTAGAACGAGCAATTAATTTTTGTCACTTTTTGCTTGTGTTATTTCATGTGAGTCACGATGAACAACACCAGGTTTAAACAAATATGAAGAACAACTACTTATGCTTGCAATAAGACATTACTGGTAGGCCTACTACAGCGCTAAACACAACATTATTACTCCAGTCACTGTGTACAAAGATGTTTATACGTGTGTTATCTTTATTTTGAGTCTAGTTTTAATAAAAAATTGGAATTTCCTACCTAAATAACTCCATGGGCTAAGCAGATATGTCAGAGATTTTTAGGATTCAGTTACAGTTGTATCTAAGTTTGAATTACTGACTGTAGAGAAGGAAAATAAATACCAGCACCTGCTACAACAAGTTTGGCTTTAGGAACCAAATAGAAGTATTTACTGGGACTTTTTAACGTCCCCACAGCTTAACATTTAGAATGTACTCACCCACCTCGTGTCCTTAACCTCGGTGCATTCGATTCGCTAAGAGCTAGGTTTATTTATTTGCTTTGAATTCCACCCCAAGCTACTCATGGCCTATCTGCACTATTTTCCAAATTTTAAGATTATAAACTTTTGGGAAGGCAGCTACTCAAACCGTTTACTGCCACTACGTGATCAATCTTTTACAAACGATTTGTGTGTGTGTGTTTTCTTACAGCAAAGCTACATCGGACGATTTGCTGAGCCCACCGAGGGGAATCGAACCCCTGATTTTAGCGTTGTGAATCCGGTTAACGAATTGTGTGATTGACTGACAGATAATGATGTCTCCACGGATTGTTGACTTGATCATAACTAGCTGTCGCTTAGTTGTTCCTTCAAAGAAAATCTTCCTTACAAAAAGATTTGAGCAAAGTTGCATTTCAGTATTTCACGTTTTTCTGTCTTAAGTATATCTCTCCGTCACACCAAACATGTTCGCCCTTTCAGCCGTGGGGGCGTTATAATGTGACGGTCAATCCCACCATTCGTTGGTAAAAGAGTAGCCCAAGAGTTGGCGGTGGGTGGTGATGACTAGCTGCCTCCCCTCTAGTCTTACACTGCTAAACTAGGGACGGCTAGCACAGATAGCCCTCGAGTAGTTTTGTGCGAAATTCAGAAAACAAACAAATAAACAAACCTAAGTATATTTTTTTCGGAACTCGTAATAGAGTGATGAAGAAGTTTAATTTTCTTGGAATAAAAAAAGTAAGATGAAATAGTCCGGGAACTCTTAACAGGGAACTCTTGCAGGTGCGCAAGGTCACGTTTCTTCGAGGAATGTTAGATTAAACTGGACAGTAAGGATATTAAATCTATTTACAGCTTCTCTATTAAAATATTCTTACTCATTCGGATTTGGTCCTCATGTGTAACTGATTTGCAAACCTTAAACATTCTGTATTTCATAAAACTTAGAAACATACTTAGACATCAATATTTGTAACTATACAATGATGTGAATGTTTTTGTTTACTGAAATGTCCCTACCCTCCCCAAATAAATTAACACAGTTTTTAAACATTTTGTTGAAAACAAACCAATGTTATAAATAAAACTTTTCTTAAATATATCTATTAATTTACTCATATTTTCAAAGACGATTTATAACACGTCACGCCTTTAATTGTTAAACAGACCATAGCAACAGAATAAAATATAATTTACCTCTATCCATTCACGTAGTCAGAAATACAACTCATATGTTTCTTTGTGTAAATGGAGAACAACAAAAGTAAAGAATATCTGATCGCGAGATGCTATTTCTAAAGCGTGCATTGTAACAATTGCTTTATGTTTATAGTGTTTTGCGACGGATCTGAACTCTATCACGACATGTACATTTTCTATTATAAAACCAGTTGGGTAGTTTATGGAACTGGACTTTAATAGAGAATTAGACGGAAGGATGAATAGGGTTGACATAACATGCAACCGTGATCATGTTACAGTTTGTTTGTTTGTTTTTTGAATTTCGACCAAAGCTACACGAGGGATATCTGCGCTAGCCGTGCCTAATTTAGTAGTGTAAGACTAGAGGGAAGAGAACTATTCATCACCACCCACCGCCAACTCTTGGGCTACACTTTAACCAACGAGTAGTGGGATTGGCCGTCACATTATAACGTCCGCACGGTTGGGAGGGCGAGCATGATTGGTGCGACCGGGATTCGAACCTGCAACTCACGGATTACGAGTTGCACGCCTTACGCGCTTGGCCATGCCGGGTCGATTATGTTATAGGATCATACAGAGAATAATAAATATTTTTCTGACAATAACATATTTTTTGTTGTTGGACTTTATGAAGTTTAAAGTTATTAAAAAAAATGCGAAAATTACTTCAAAGAAGAAACCTAAATTAAATAACAAAAGGAGAAATATATTTTTGCTTTAATGATCAACATTTGAAAACGAAGACATATTATTCAAAACTTTGTTAATTTTTCCAAACATGACTAACTGTAACGTTTCTTTACAAACTGGTATAATACATGATAAAAACTAAAGGCCATGCAGACAGATAAATTAACTTTTTTGTTGGAGCAATTATAGAGAACTTAAAGTAATTATAGAATGATCAGAATTTTAAGAGAAATAAAACTTTGTGTCATTTACTGATGGGCCCAAAAAATAATAAAATTATTTTGATTATATTTTAAAAATATGAAATGACTGCTAAAAATTTGCTGCAAACTCTCTGTCTCTCTCTCTCTCTATATATATATATATATATATATGTATGTGTTATTTATTGTGTCACTAATATAAAGCGATGGAATTAAGGAAACCGTCCCTTCAATTAATTTGAAATGCACTTTAGCATGCAGACACGACACATATATTATTCATATGTTTTAAAGATGCGAACTAGGGACCGAAAGAAACAGTTGTAAATCTAAGATAATGTTGTAAGCCATGTAAACACAAGCACGTGATTTCTCCGATGTATGCCTGTCATATTTTAACTTGTGTATAGTTCTGCTTTCATATAAAAACGATGAACTTTGTCATGAACCAAGATATCTGAGTTAGAACATCGTAAAATGAATATAGAGGAACTAGAAATTACAAGGCATTTGTTAATAGAAAAGGTTGCACTAGTATTATAGTGTATCTGTCAATAAAGATAGACTATTACTACAGCAGTTTTAACAATAGAGAGATTACTCTTACAACGTATATATCAATATAGGGGGACTAGTATTACATTGTATTTGACAGTAGAGAGGTACTACTATTACAAAGTACTGGTCAATAGAGAGGTACTAGTATTACAACGTATTGGTCAATGAAAAGGGGCTAGTATTGTAAAACATTTGACAGTAGAGAAGAATTAGTATTACATCGTATTTATCAATAAAGATGGACTTGTATTACAGCGTATTTGTCAATAGTGAGAGAGACCAGTATGACAAAGTTTTATCATGTTTACAGAACTTTGTTTTACTGATGATTTGTTTGTTGTTTGTAATTAAGCACGAAGCTACACAAGAAATATAACTTTTGTTCCTTTGATTTGATAAATGGGATTTTAAACTATAATGATTACATAGTATGATAAATCTAATACTGGTTGTTGTTCTTTGTTATTTAGAAAAACGCTACACAAAAAACTATTTGTGCCGTTCCCACCACAAGTATCGAAACCCGGTTTCTAGCAGGATCAGTTCGCAGAAATACAGCTGTGCCACTTGAGGTGGCTGCAAGATTGCTTTGTTTGAAAATATCCAGTAAACATGCTACAGAGTCATCGATTACTTATTTTTATTTATACCCTGACACGGATTTCTATGTAATAGGGCACGTGAGTACACTTAACCGTGTTCGTTTCTCTGAATTTAAACGAAACGTCAGCAATTCCTGTTTCGTAAACTTTGAAGATAAAGTCATTTTGCAACATGACGAAACGTGCAGTGCGTATTTAGTAACACAGTTAGCAACGATAGATATTGCTATAGGTGATGTTTCAAATCGCAGTGGCTGCGTAAGTAAATAATATTAATGATTATTGAGTGAAAATGTGTTATAACTTGATTTGATGTGGTTTAGGTATTCTTTGTTACATTTATTTTAAAGCATACTAAACTATTTACTTACTACCTAATGCTTGGAATATAGCCCGTGCACCTGGAAAAACGCAATATTTATGAAACACAGTTCTTATTTCAGATAGGATTTATGTATTAAATGTCAGCCATCTTTATTTGTATTTACCGAAGAATTTGCTCGAACAAAAATTTCACGCAATACGACGGATAAACGAGCAACACAATAAATATTTTTTAATATGATACATTTGTACTTGGATGTTTTAGGGGAACTAATAGCACGAAAAAAGTTTTGGAAACTGTATATTTTAATCACTGTAATAATAAACTGCACATTAAATTAGTTAAACTTGTCTTTGTCATAAAGTAAACAAAACTGCGTAATATGATGTTTCACGATGTTACAGTTTATGATGAAGCCCACCAAAACCATGATGTACAGAAACAACAATAACATCATATCGAACTGAAACAATACACTACTAATATGCCGATAAATTTTCTTTGTGACTTCGTATACAAGTGACTAAGACACATGACTGCATACAGTTGGGTTCAAGTGTCAGTGCAAAAGTTGTCCTGTCATATAAAAAATTCTCACCCTTTCAGCCGTGGGGGCGTTATAACGTGACAGCCAATCTCGTTATTCATTGGTAAAAGAGTAGTCCAAGAATTGGCAGTAGGTGGTGATGACTAGCTGCTTTTCCTCTAGTCTTACACTGCTAAGTTAGGGACGCCAGCGCAGATAGCCCTCATGTAGCTTTGCGCGAAATTTAAAAACAAACAAACATAAAAGTTGTTTCTGAATTATTTTGAAGCATGCTTGCAAAACACTTTATTTATTCCTTTATTAGCGTCAAGATCAACATGGGAAGTGACTCGTTTTACAGCTTTAATATTTTGCAGGATTATAAGTTTAAAATATTCACTGCATGCGTTGTGATATTTATGAAGGCTCAACTTTACATCCTTTGAAAGTTGCGACCATTTTATTCAGTAGATTGAAACTAATGTGCTAATATGAGCACATATCTAACATCATATGCGTTTCGTGTGACATCTGGTAATACGATTTTCTCGATATAATCAGAAGTGAAATTAATTATAGTGATCACTCCGAGACTTTCAGTATTAAATTTATCGAGATACTATATATGGTAAAACACAGGAAACATCACGTGAATTATTGAACCACACAGAAGCGTGAAACGTTGGTAACAATATGAAATATGTAATGGAATTATTTGCTATTGTGGTAAATGTTAATAACTCGTAATTCACTGCAAACTCGGACTACCAGATACAGACGGTTTACTGATAAAGCAAAACGAACAATTAGTACATTTTTTCAGAAAAAAAAACCAACAAATTAGTTTAGATTTGAACAATAGCTGTTCTTAGATGTCTAAAATTAAGATAAGTTGATTTGCATTGATATGTATACTAATCAATTGGCCCCTCCAGTGGCTCAGCGGTATGTCTGCAGACTTACAACGCTAAAATCCGGGTTTCGATACCCGTGGTGGGCAGAGAACAGATAGCCCATTGTGTAGCTTTGTGCTTAATTCAAAACAAAACAAACTAATCATTTACGGTTTTTAGTTTCAAGGGAAAAGGTAATTACAAACCATATTACGTTGAGCTTATGCGTATTAATTGTCATTATAACACGTTGTATGTCTTACTTCAACTACATTATGTTTAGCTTATGCGTATTAATTGTCATTATAACACGTTGTATGTCTTACTTCAACTACATTATGTTGAGCTTATGCGTATTAATTGTCATTATAACACGTTGTATGTCTTACTTCAACTACATTATGTTGAGCTTATGCGTATTAATTGTCATTATAACACGTTGTATGTCTTACTTCAACTATATATTTCGAGATTTTTAGTCGTATTTAAAAGAAACTGAATATTCACCATTGGGTCTGTTTCATTGCATTTCTCTGTGAATTCAAGTCCAGCGAGCTTCCATGTTCCTCTTTTGTTAATGATTACGGACTGTGGGCAGACGTTCCGATGAATCAACTTACATGAGTAGTGAAGAAATGCTAGCCCTTCGATGAGCTGTGTGGATTACAAAAGGAAAAAGAATGAATAAATAAATCATTAAGCCTATTCATCGAAGAGAGGATCACATTTACATAGAATCAAACTCGGATCATATTATAATTGTTTTCCTAAATAATTTAGTACTTTTTTTTAAAATTACCTGGCATGCCTTGGTAAGACAACTTCGTTGAATATATATGTAAAAAAAAAGCTCAAAACCAAAACCTATGACCGTTCTCTGTTTGTTGTTCTATACTCATATTAAATAAGGTGTCCCTAAAGTAAACATTAACTGGAGTAGGCGTGGTCAGTCGATGTCTCCAGAGCCTCTTGACGCCATCATCAGTCACATCCTTAGGCTTAGTTAAGTGATTATTTTTTACTGCGTAATTCCAAAGTGAGTAGTAATTACAGTCAAATACCGCGAAAGGCAGAGTGGGCATAAATTTGAAACTATTTTCCAATTGGTGTACCTGCACTATTTATTCAAAACTAGTTAAGTTAGTAAGTTTATCGTGATAATGATTAACTTATCTATTTCTATTCACAAACTAAACAAAGATCATACATGAAAGTGATAATGCCTATTTGACTGTTGAAAGAATTGAAGAGGTAAAAATGCTATTGAGCATTCCCATTTTGAATATCGGGTCTTGACTTTCGTTGGTTACAGTATATTATTTTGTATTCTGAGCTAAGTAAAAGCATATTTGGTCTAAGTGTAGAGGCCCGACATGGCCAGTTGATTAAGACACTCGACTCATAATCTGAATCCCCGTCGCACCAAACATGCTCGCCCTTTCAGCCGTGGGGACATTATAATGTTACGGCCAATCCCACTTTTTGTTGGTAAAAGAGTAGCCCAAGAGTTGGCGGTGGGTGGTGATGACTAACTGTCTTCCATCTAGTTTTACACTGCTAAATTAGGAACGGCTAGAGCAGATAGCCCTCATGTAACTTTGGGTGAAATTCCAAACAAACCAAATCCAGGTTTTGAAACAAAACAAGAAGCAATCACATATTTTGAACAAAATCGGTTTTGAGACCCCTTAAGACTAATATATCTCGCATCGTGTAAGTATTTAAATTTGTACATCTAATATTTCAATTACATTTACCGATCGAAATTATGACCTCAAATGAAATATATCTCTCGTGCTCGTTATACTAACATGTACCTCAAATCTATTACAGTATCGCAATATTTTCTTTTTAATGTGACGAAAGAGAGACGTTTACACATTAATTTACCTGCAAGGTTTTACGTTTTTAAAGCACCTTATGGTCGTACAAAAAAATACGTTAGGGCTAAGTCAAAGTATAATATATATACATATATACCATTCTTTGTACATTAAAGAAAAATGGAAATTATTACGATGTTTAAGACACTTCTTGCTGCAGTTTTTCCCTAAAAGAGATTCCAATATTAATTCATTATTCAGCCTTTTATCCATGCATATGTCCAACTCACTCTTTTTCGTTCTTCAGTTTGAAAGCTAGCATGACCAAACTTGGTTGAGGAACCTAGTTTATAAGGCGTGTTCCCCTTACCAAGATTGTTAGAACGCCCTCATTATGTCACTCATAATGGTGGCAGGACCTCAGCATCACTGAAACCAAAAATAGCATCGATTCACGATCCCCACCATTCCCAGGGATAACATTAGTAATGTTTAGGAACAACAAAAACCTGTTGGTTCATCTTGACTGTTCCATCCTCTAAGCCAAACTAAAACTATTAAATAAAAAACAAATTGAAGCTAGTTTTTTTCATCAGTCCCTCGCTGGTACAGCGGTGAGTCTATGGATTTACAACACTAAAATCAGGGGTTCGATTCTCATCGGTTGACTCAGCAGATAGCCTGATGTGGCTTTGCTATAAGAAAACACACGCACCATTTCATGAGGCAAGTGAAACCAAACTTAATTAAAACTATTAAATAAAAAACAAATTGAAGCCAGTCCTTATAATTAAGCCAGTGAAATCAGACATAGTACACGTAATCAGGTACAATGAGCTATTTTCAGGTAGATATAAAAGTAATTGGAGATAATGGAAAATTTTCAAACGCTGATGCTTTTCACAAGAAGAACCATCGACGAGTCAAGATGGCCAATCGGCCGGAACTACGTCATTCAAACCACCAATTCCTTCTTTAGATATCATTCTTCCAATGACAATGACGACATACTCAACTTCCCCGTCATCCAAGTGCATCCCTTCTGCAGGTCTTATCAGTTCTGCCATATCCATTCCAATCGACCATTCTATGTCAATCTTAAGTCCTGTGAAGATACTTCACAGTTCTTCTTCCATCTCATGTTTCCAAGATTTTAAAAATTCCTCACGTTACTTTCGGAGTGTCCCAAAAAACAAACTTTCATTCATCTGAGGGATATCTGCGTTAGACGTCCATAATTTAGCAATGTAAAGCTAGAGGGAAGGCAACTAGTCATCACCACTCACAGCCAACTCTTGAGCTACCCGTTTACCAACTAATAGTGAGATTGACAATCACTTTATAACATTCTCACGGCTAAAAGGGTGAGCATGTTTGGTGCGACAGGAATTCGAACCCGCGACCCTCAGATTACTAGTCTAGTGACTTAACCACCTAACCATTCCGGACTCATTGATCTGAATTCGAAACGTTTGTCTGACCAATGCCCATTTTGAACGAATCAGACCAAGTAAGGGTCGATTATAAATTTAACAAATTTCTCACCAACTCTGGATTATTTAGCTTAAATACCAACCAGAATTGGATTCGGAGCTCAGGTATTCTCTGCTAATTAAAAAAAGAAAGGAAAAGCAGTAGCTATATGTATATATCAGAAAGGTCTCAAGAATAGAGAACAATTCTTGGCAAGTAAATATTCCAGGTAACATGGAGAATTCCCCACTGGTACATGATCTTCGATGTATTACGCCGCTTTCTTGTTATCTAACTGATAAAATTAAAAATATGCTTTTAAATAGATTTATGAAAATAAACTCATATATTCAGTTTGTGCTGTTCAATTTATTCATTTAATATTACTGTATCCAGGAACGAACTATGAACAGAAAAATATTGAGTACTCGTATTGATTGGTTCTTTCAAAGTTTGATATACGTTTTACACGTCCACATTTAAAACATTTTATGGAGATTGGATGTTGAATTCTATTTTACTTTCGGATTTTGAAAGACGTGTTGATTTTCCCTTTTCAACTTGGTAACGTGTACTACCACCACTACTTCGGCTCATCACGTATTCATACAGTTCGAGAATAATATATATATATATTTTAACGTAAGGTGTATGAAAATGTTATCCAAATATTTGGGCGAGAGACGTTTTCTACGCAATTATTTTCCTTGCAGAGATCGAAACTGGTTTGTTGGGAAGAGCTCTTGCAAAGATATTAATTTACAAATCTTCCGAAGTTCCATTTGATAAATTGTTTTAGTATAAATGAAATATTAAAATATATATTTTAGAATAAAAAAACAACGGAAAGTAATAGAATGTTAAGCAAATCTAAAGAAACTGTTTAAACTTCATGAATGATTCAGTGATAGAAAGCAGCGTCAACAAATATTTCATTTAGTATTATCGTATATCTTGATTGTATTGAGTTTCATAGTCACTAGTATTAGGCCCAGGCATAGCCAGATGGTTAAGGCGCTACACTCGTAATCTTCGGATCGCGGGTTTGAATCCCCATCGCACCAAACAGGCTCGCACTTTCAGTCGTGGGGTCGTTATAATAATACGGTCAATATTTCACTATTCGTTTGTAAAAGTGATGTAAAATTTGGAGATGGGTAGTGATGACTAGCTGCGTTCTTTCTAGTCTTACACTGCTACACTAGCAACTGCTAGCAAGGATAGCCCTCGTGTAGCTTTCACGAAATTCAAAAAGGAACAAACACTATGCTTAGTGAACTTACAATAACGATGCCCCTCCAGAAAAACAAGTGTTAATACATTAAAAACAAGTGTTGATACATTAAAAACAAGTGTTAATACCTTAAAAACAAGTGTTAATACCTTAAAAAACAAGTGTTAATGCCTTACAAACAAGTGTTAATACCTTAAAAACAAGTGTTAATACATTAAAACAGGTGCTATACCTTAAAAACAAGTGTTATTACATTAAAAACAAGTGTTAATAACTTAAAACAAGTGTTAATAACTTAAAAACAAGTGTTAATACCTTGAAAACAAGTGTTAATACATTAAAACAAGTGTTAAGACATTAAAAACAAGTGTTAAGACATTAAAATCAAGTGTTAATACCTTAAAACAAGTTTTAATACATTAAAAAACTTCGAGAATATCATTTAATCAAAGTAATTATTTGAACACTACCTTAACTACTGCAAATGAAGTTTTTATAAGAAAGATTATTGGAATGCTTGTGTCTATAAAACACAATGATTTGTGATGATGAGAAAACCCACTTGTAGAGAAAAATATATATGTAAAAACGTCTGGTATGGATAGAGAAAGTCCAAGTAGAGGAGTGAACAACTTTTCGACCTTTTTCGGTCATCGTCAGGTTCACAAAGAAAGAAAGGGTTATTGACCGGTAGTTGACCACATGTTTGAAGGTGGTTATGTAATTGAGTGTGGGAATGTAGAGGGCGTGATTATATGTTGGATTATATTTATTAATATAGGTATAAAGGTGTTCCTTTGTATTGGTTTATTTTGGGCTTAAGTTGTTGTATAAGTAAGGCTTTTTTAATTTTGCGTTTGTTTATGTTTGTTTCTTTGATGTTGTGTTTATTTGACTTGCAGTGTTCGAAAACGTGTGAAGGTGACTTTTTATGATCTTTGAATCTGGTTTCTATTTTTCTACTTGTTTCTCCAACTTAACTTCAAAATTACAAGAACTGATACACAATTTAAAACAGAAATCCACCGAAAAATCACCCATATTGGACTATACAATCCTTGGGACTCAGCACATAAATAAAACAAAAACAAGACACACTAAGAAACCAAATAAACACAGTCATAAAACTATGCTCACCAGATAAAATCAACGACGAATTAGACAAAATAAAACAATACTTCATCAACATCAAGAAGTTTTCTCCACAAACCGTAGAAAACATTATATGCACACACCCAGACAAAAAGCAAAATCAACTAACAAAAGTAAATGTACCCCACGATTTAAAAAATCACGAAACTATATGCTGCTGCATACCATATATTTCCGACATCAGCAGAAAAATAACCAACATTTGGCAAAAATTAATAACAAAATATGACATTCCAGTTAATACCAAATTTATTCAAAGACCAGGCACAAAACTGAAGTCTATACTATGTAAAAACTACACTGACAAACACCACATCAACATTATTTATAAAATACAATGTGATAACTGCCACGACTTCTATATTGGATAAACAAGTAGAAACCAGGTTTAAAGAACACAAAAAGTCACCTTCACACGTTTTCGAACACTGCAAATCAAATAAACACAACATAACCACAGAAAACACCCAAATACTAAATAAAGAAACAAATATATGAAAACGGAAAATTAAAGAAGCCTTACTTATACAACAAATAGCCCAAAATAAACCAATACAAAGGAACACCTTTATATCTATATTAATAAATATATCCAACATCTTAGCACGCCCTCTACATTCCTACACTGAATTACGCAACTGCCTTCAAACATATGGTCAGCTACCGGTCAGTAGCCCTTTTTTACTTTGTGAACCTGATGATGACCGTTGTTTGCTCCTCTACATAGAGTTTTCTCTACCATACCAGCCGTTTTTACATATATACAATGATTTATAATGAAATACTTTACTACACGCTATACTTTTTGATGGTTACATTACTCACAAAACCTTGGCTGTAACAGTTACATTAGTTAAAAAAATCATAGCTGCATCAGTTTCATTAGCTACTAAACCATGGCTGCTCAGTTACATTTGCAACTAAACAATGATTATACCATTGAATTAAATTATAAACCATGTTTGTATTAGTTATTAAACCATGTTTGTATTAGTTGCAATAGCTACTAAGCCATGGCTATATCAGTTATACTAGTAATTAAAACATGGTTTTAATACTTACGACAGTTATTAAACATAATAATATCAGTTAACTACTAAATACTAACTGTATAAGTTATAACAGCTAGTAAGCCGTGATTGTTGGATGTAGTATACAACAGTGGGTCCCGAACTAATATTACAAGTAACAATGTTCTTAAGACAAAGTGACGTGACAATTCTAACACTCACTCGGCTGCTTATGTAACAGCTTTGTAAAGCAAAATCTGAAATGTTGTATTAGGACTTGTAACACTTAACTCTGTCAGTGTTCACGTGTGTAAGTTACTATATATATATATATATCCTAGAGAGTGATATTTCGTAAACTTACAGTAATTATTTACAAAGCAAACAAATTATTTGAATACACACACACACGGAGATGAGCCAAAGAATGCAAGTTTTGGAAATTAATTCGCAATATGGTGTGGTTTAGAGCGTCTGTTATTATTTAGAGCTTTGTAACATAATTTCAATCTCTGGAAGGCTCATTAAGAAGCTGTGACCAGAAAAGCTTTCTCGTCCAATGAGACCCTTTACGCGTTGGAACTAATATAAAACTAAGTAATTATTAACATTCTATCAGCCTTAAGAATCATTGCGCTATTCACCAAAGTACTTTGAAATGAAACGTCGTATTATTTGATGAGCAAAATCATGTGTAATTTTGATTCTACCGAAAATAAGTAAAGTGTAGTACAGATGTTTATGGTAATTTTCACGAAAGTTGTCATTTCAAACAATTTTGCATATTACGCAACCAAGCTTCAAAACATCAAATAAGTTTTTGTTACAAAGTAAATTAAATTTTACTTCAACAGTGCTAAAGCAACTTCACTGCTTCACTTTTCTTTTAAAAGTTTACCCTACTGTTGAAAGACAAACAATGGAAACTAAAGCTGAAACAGTTAAGCAGCAGAATGTTTACGTTAGATTAAGTTCACGTAAGACGTAGAAAAAGATGCATTTTTAAACTAATAATAATGTGAATCATTTTCTACGGAAGAATAACTGAAATGTATTTATTGAAGACCAGCAGAGATTCGCAAAACATTTATGGTCAGATTGCTGTAGTATTTCTTTAAATGCACGTGCTCTAGAATAAACCAAAATAACTCTAATCACAGAAAGCCCGCATTTCCAGGTGGTTAAAGCGCTCGACTCGTAATCTGAAGGTTGCGGTTTCGAATCACCGTCATATCAAATATACTTGCCCTTTCAGCCGTGGAGCGTTATAATGTGGTGATCAATTTCATTGTTTGTTGGTAAAAGAGTAGCTCAAGAATTGACGGTGGATGGTGATGACTACATGCCTTTCTTCTAGTCTTACACAGTTAAATTATGAACGGCGATCAGAGATAGCCCTCGTGTAGCTTTACGCGAAATTTAAAAACAAACAAACAATCTAATCACAGAAGCCGAAATATTGTCTTAAGCCTAACATTAGTGAGCAAACAGAACTCTTTCAGGACAGACTAGAATTTATAAAAATACCAGTTTCTTGTCATAAGGTATTCCTTTAAGTTCAGTATTCTGTTCATGAAGAACTAAAAGCTAGCGAGCATTTTTCTTACGAACTATTGTCAAATCTCAAATTCATAGTGATTATCTTGTTTACGTTATCAATACTTAATATACAACTTCATCACGACGTATTTTTCTAGGCCAGGAGGGTTCATTTCATAACCATAACCTTCATGCTGCAGATGATGGGTTACCCTTGTTTGGATTTGGGTGTGGTTTCGAAGTCCGTCAATGCTGTTAAGGCGAACTTTACCTGTTACATTTTTTTACTCATCAATCTTGCTTTATGAACTTTTATCCTTGAAAATGTTTGTTTGTTTGCTTTGTGAATTTCACACAAAGCTACTCGAGGGCTATCTGTGCTAGCCGTCCCTAAATTAGCAGTGCAAGACTAGAGGGAAGGCAGCTAGTCATCACCATCCAGCGCCAACTCTTGGGCTACATTTTAACCAACGAGTAGTGGGATTGACCGTCTCATTATAACGCCCCCACGGCTAGGAGGGCGAGTATGTTTGGTGCGACCGGGATTCGAACCTGCAACCCACGGATTACGAGTCAAACGCTTGGCCATGCCGGGTCCCCTCGAAAATACTTCAATATACCCTCTAGCCATAACTCTTTTGCAGTGGTAACATTCAAATGTCAAACGATCACGAATTCTTCGTGAAAAAATATATAGGTGCATAATAAGCACGTCACAGTGATGTCACTGTCCACGTTTACAGAGACACTTCCCTGAATTAGAGTATAAAAAAAACTTTAATTTAAGCGCGATTAATCCTGTAGATTAGAATCGAAGTAATTACAGTTCCAATATGGGTTAATTTTATATTAGCTTAGGATGTGTAATTTAAACTAGAGTATTTTGATGAATTGGACAATGTTTGTTGTAAATATTTAAACACCAAACCAAAACACAATAACATTATTTATTCAACATCCCATACATTTAACTACGTACAGAATTATCTAGTTGTTGTTGTTTTTTTCACAAATTAGTGAGTACAACCAGTCACAACTAATCTTGCATGCTAAGATTCTTTAACAAACCAACCTGTGGTTAACGCTATAAAATGTTCAAAAGGTTCTGCAACGATCCATACCAATAAAGTTAAAAGTCTGGAGATTTAACAGACTGTTATGTTAATTAAGGTTCTAATTCGACTGTTCTTACGAGAAATTATATTAAGACAAACATATTACTACAAAACTGTCGTTCTTTCTTGAAGCTATAGTTCATAATTACAATATTTTACAGATTCTAATTTAATCTGCAATGACATTCAAATTCACGTGCCATGAAGCCGAATTACTGAATATTCTACAAAGTTCTTAACTGTGAGTTCCTCGACTTCACGGTTCCCATTCTATAAAACCTTCTGTGTACCTGACGTATTGATTGGTTGATGAATCAGAGCACGTTCTGCCCCTGGCTTGGTTTCGAGGTTCTCTTAGTGTCAGTCCTTTTTCAGTTTCGTTCCTACATTTTTGTTTTTTTAAGAATCGTCATATTAATTCTGTTCTTACACAAATTTTGTTGTACGACTCTGAACTTATTATTTCGACAGTCTTTCTCCATAAACAACAATCATCTTATAGTTTGTAGAATACAGTTTAGCTAAGCCATCGTTTTCTCTTTTCCCTGGCTGTGAATTTTGAAAAGTCTGAAAGTCTTATTTATATACCAGTTATAGAGACTATGTGACACATCTTTAGGTATTATGATTGTCAAACTTACCATCTAGTTCGCTCTGGTGCACACTGTCCTTCACATTCTTGTTGTTGTATTTTTGAGTTCTACATAATTTTGGGAAATTACACCCAGTTTCCTTAGGTATTTTATTTACAGCTACAACTTTGGAGTCTGCTGATTCTTCAAGAGGATTAAGTTGTTTATAATCTTATTTATTCGTAAGGACTTCTGATTCTTCTGTTGACTTCTAAAGATATTTAGCACTTGATATATTTATTTCTTTCCCTATCTTTAAATACGTCTCTAAAATTGTCGTTTGTTAATACATTGCAACTTCTCTATAAATTATGAATTATGCTTTTATTTATATTTTGTCAAAACGTAAAAAAATAAACCATTTTTTTAGTTTGTTTCATTTCAAAGTCGCTTCCATAGAGAAATAAATGTCTAGTTATATTCTTCTAGGTATATTTTGTGTTGGATTCTGGCTGTCTAGTTATATTCTTCTAGGTATATTTTGTGTTGGAATCTGGCTGTCTAGTTATATTCTTCTAGGTATATTTTGTGTTGGAATCTGGCTGTCTAGTTATATTCTTCTAGGTATATTTTGTGTTGGATTCTGGCTGTTTTTTATGTTCCTTGAACTTTTACGAAATCCATTACATGCTTCCATCTTTTACGCATTTCTAGACGCTCCTCAGCGGCATAGCAGCATATCTGCGTAGTTACACTGCTAGAAACCGGGTTACCCGTTGTGTACAGAACACAGATAGCCCATCGTGGAGCTTTGTGCTTAACTTCAAACAAAATATTTTTCAGACCTGCAACCGATTTTTACAACCAGTTATAACACACTGATATTAAAATCTAATATACTCCATTTTAAGACAGATTTTATTAGAATTCATCAAATTGTTAACACAATTGTCCCGGAACAAAATCTTAATGATTAGATTAAACCATGAATACTTTATAAGTGATACTTTATCCAAATAAAGCTCATTTCAGATTCTAATTCTGTTTTTCTTAGACGTCGTTTGCTTGCGTAATATAATTACTTACTCTTTTGAAACAATTTAACGTTTATCTACAGAGAATCTCTTGAGACAAGCCTGTTGATCAATGTTTATATTAAGTAACAAGTGTATGGAAAACAGTACATTCATCGGTCAAACATGGAACCTAATATTACAAGGAATATTAATCAAATAGTAGGCAAATAAAAGTGAAAAGATATTACTCTAGAACAATATAAATATTAGTATGTAACTTTACAATGTGACAACTAAAAACAACCATCTTTCTATGATTAAAAGTTTCTACATATTTCGTTAACAGTGGGTTTTACTTTAATTAAAGTGGACCTGGAGCAGGTTGTCCGGCACATAATAAGCTAACGAATGACGTATTAATTATGAATTCCTTTATAACGGCTAATATGTTTGGATACTAAGGTATTACTGAAATATCGAACTGATAAAGTAATTATGTCCAGCTGGCTGTTTAGTGGAAAGCAAATGTAATTACAACTTAATCATCTTTAGGATTGAATGGTCTTAAAATTAAAACCAGCATTCTATTATTAAATATTTATTATAATATAGAACAGTAAAGATAAATAGACTTCAAACTTGACTTATGTTTGTGGTTCAGAATTTAGCAACATTCGGTGCCTAGCTAATCGTAAATGTAAGTAAATTGTTATTAAATGTGAGACATTGAGTAAATTATGTACATAGCATTTAGGGGCAAAAACTTCATCTTTGGAAAGCGAATACAATTAGAACCAATCAGTATACAGAAACGTAAGGTATAGAATATGTTCCCGCTTCATTGTTTCAAAATTATTGTGTTATTAAAAAATTAAATGCTAGTAACCGATATCTACAATAATTAATGTGTGGTCACATTAATGTGTGCGATAGACATTTTAGTAACATATGAAGTACTAATTACATTCTTATTCGGTATCATTGTAGGTTAAATATATAATATTTTGTTAACTTTAACATCTGGAATTATTCGTAAGAAATATTTTTCTTTCAATCTTCGAAAACATTCAAAAATTATCATAAACGGCTTTTACACTACTGGTTTTTTTTTGTAATGAATTCACGCGCATACAAATTACTTAAATCTTTTAGTAGTCTCAGATAATCTATATTTGAAATTTTTTATTATTTTTATCGTACAATTTAGTGGAAGTAAGTCAGTAGTCTGACTAACAAACTGTATACCTCGAGTTTAATATAAACTACGGAATATCTAACCGGTCTGGCATTTTGAAAACATTACTTACGATGTTCAATAAGTCCGTCACGAGCCAGTGGGAGTATTTTTGTTGAGAAAAAAAAAACACTCTACCTAATTTGATTTTCTTTCATTTGAACTGAAATTTTTGAACATTATTAATGGCTAAAAAAGAAAGCATTTCCTCCACTCTTTTAGCACTGAGGCTGCTAAGAGTGGCTTGAAGTGGTAAGGTGACCGAAATCTATCAGTGCGTCACGAACTTAACGACCTATATATACGGAAGTTTCCAGATGACACAAAGAGGTATTCAGTAACCTTTTAGAAGTATCTTTGTAGATGTTGTGTAGCAATTCGAGTACAATATTATGTCTGCAGCTGCTTTCAAAGTGTTCCTGTCTGCTTATCCCACTGCTGACTATAGTGATGCTTCGACCTTCCTTACTGAATAACAGGTGAAATCTTTCCTATCTCAGGTTATAGTAGAAGCACAAAAGGTTGGCAGTTACTTAACTACTTTTGCTGACAATATGGCTTTACCGATATGTACTGAGTATACTGACACTTCTGTACCAGTTACCATGGAGACCATCAATTAACAAACGAAATCTTGTTGCGAAAATATACGTCCAAAACCACCATGTTTGAACTTACTTTTAATATTCAACAACCTGTAGTGTGAAGACTTTCCTTGGCTTATGAGGGACGTATTGAAACTAATAACAAAGCAGTAATTAAACATTATTTCCAGCTATAATAAAATACAATTTATTAAAATAGAACAGACCCATCAAATCCCAAGTAATTTTATCTTATACTTGAAGCTAAAAGTGTCAGATATAAATCATATAAATATAATATTAGTCACAAATAATCAGAATAACCATAATTTTGCTGTTTTCATTACAATACCGACAAACATTGTTTTAAGATCTAGATAATAGTTACTAGTTAGATATAATATTAATCACAAGTAATCAGAATAACCATAATTCTGTTGTTTTCATTACAATATAGACAAACATTGTTTTTAAGATCTAGATAACAGTTACTAGTTAGATATAATATTAATCACAAGTAATCAGAATAACCATAATACTGCTGTTTTCATTACAATACAGACAAACATTGTTTTAATATCTAGATAATAGTTACTAGTTAGATATAATATTAATCACAAGTAATCAGAATAACCATAATACTGCTGTTTTCAAGTAAAATTTCAAGGTGGTTATCAGTTTTGTTATTATGGTACCAAGATAGTGGAATACTGGTGGTATGGAGACAAACAGGACATGTATAGTGACAGAGTATGGAAAACTGTTATTTTGTTGTTTAAATGTAAACTACAGTTCCTGTGGGTGTGACCGTTTACACAAGCCTCAAGCTGAACTAAAGAGAGGCGATATGTCCTCACTGGCAGACAGTTAATATTGTAATGAAACTATTGAAGGCCACTAATATTATTTTCCTCGAGACGCAACTCAAGTTAAACTGTATAGAGAATAATTTAGTTTGTTTGTTTACCACTAGGCTGAATAGTCGCTCTGATGAGCTCAGATCAATTTGAGGCAGCTGACAAACTGATTTTATAGGACTGTTGAGAAAATAATGATTCAGAATTTATAGTTGCATAGAAAGTATCGCAAACGTGGTTAATCGAAGAAGCATTGAAACAAGATATGTGTAAACTCTGATTCGATTTGTTAGGATAAACTGAATTGTATAAAATTTCTAGACCATAAAATAATGAAGAGCAAAAGTTTTTTTGATTGTTTAACCGATGGTTTTATAATTCTTAACATGCAGTGAGCTCCACTTTATTGTAATTTGAAACTGATGACCCATTTCGTCACCGCTCGTATAAATATATGATAGTCAAAAATGGTCTGTCTGTTTCTGGGCCACGCATGGACAGAAGGTTAGGGGCGCTGGAGTTGTAATCTTAGAGTCGTGGGTTCGAATACCCGTCCCATCAAACATGCCCGTTCTTTTCAACCAGGAGAGTGTTATAAGTCGCGATGAATCCCACTATTCATTAATAAAAGTTTTTTTATGTTTATGAATTGTGCGCAAAGCTACACGAGGGCTATCTGCGCTAGCCGTCCTTAATTTAGCAGTGTTAAATGGTCTAACGAAATCAATGTACTATAAGTGTTGGGCTGTAATAAACTGTCTTGATATGTGAATATGGACCCTTCCAAAACCAGTGGTATTGACCTAAATACGCCTATTACTGCAACGTAAGTTACAAACTCAACTCTTTTTATTTAACATAAATTATTTTGAAACACGAAAAACGCTAAGTTTTAGGCTGGTATTACATGTTGATGTCATCAATGTCAACTCTGTGGCAAGACTGATTGTTTTATTATGCTAAGGCACTGTATAAATAGGACAATAAAGTTATTTTAGACAGATTTAAACTAAATTAAACTATGATTGATTTATTTACCCTTTTATTAATTATATTCTTATATGCCGGCAACATCAAACGTGCGAATACCCGATTCGGTTTTATTACTCATCAGGACCTTTACCAACGTACTCTCAAATTAAAACTATTTTAGGTAAGACAAGAGTACATTAATCTGTGAGGCTTGGGCGTGGGTAATAAGTCAATGAAAAGGGTTTGATCTCGTGAATCCAAAACTTTAATTCGGTCTTGTTACGCATTACATCTCATTTCGGGCGAGCTTCGGATTTATTATGTTAAGTGTGTTAACTTGTTTTTTAATTTTGCGCAAAGCAACACGAGGGCTATCTGTCCTAGCCGTCCCAAATTTAGCAGTGTAAGACTAGAAGGAAGGCAGCTAGTCATCATCACCCACCGCCAACTCTTGGAATACTCTTTCACCAACGAATAGTGCGATTGACCGTAACATTATAATGCCCGCGCGGCTGAAAGAGTGAGTATGTTTGGTGTGACGGGGATTCGAAGTCGCGACCCTCGGAATACGAGTTGAGTACCTTAACCACTTTGCTGTGCTGGGTCGTATGTTAAATTAACCTGAAATTTCAATTGATAAGTTATCTGAATTTCGATATATATCAACTTTACGATATTTACATTCAACATTGATGTAAATAATTTTCTTTCTTACAACACACATATTTTAATATACAAACAACAGTACAATTTATAATAGCGGTTATTACAAATAAAGATGTGTATGCAAACGTTTTACAATCTTACAAACAATACTGAGTAGTCTATCTGGTCTAGAAGTGAATATTTTTTCGACGGTTTACAATTATCGAAATGTATTCTGTGTTGAAGCACAGGTATATTTGACTAATGGAAAGCTAGCTATCCCTTCACAGAATAGCTTTTTTTACTGAAGTTATATAATGTATTTATAAAAATACTAACATTCGATGTTAATTTACTGAAGTTAAACGATTTATAACATTCGAAATGTATAAACGTTCCTGGTCAAATACCTCTAGTTTTCCGATTAATAAGCGTTTATCACAGTTATAGCTTCAGAGGGTTATAGTGTACCAGCTGTGGCAAACCAACGACATTATCGCTACTGTCCTTTTGAGCATCGATTTATAAAGCTCTAAAGAGAGGTTCTCGAAATTCCGGTTGGCAAAAACATTCGAAGATTCATGTACGCTAGTGGTTTCGTAAAATATATATTGTTGTTTCGTACACTCGAAAATCTTCTTCAAATTTAGAGAGCAGGCGGTACTTTCGCAATACGTATTCAACAATATAAAGTTACATGCGTTTGTATATGCGTATTAAACTGGAACGAACGTATATATTAATATAAATATAAAATATTAAATCCGTCACGGTCTCAAATTGGTCAAGAAAAGCAACAAATAAAAGAGGCAAATATTGATAGACTTTTGTATATACCTAGTTTAAAACACAATTAAAGTAGCAACAAATCAATGTCTTGTTATCACGTGCTGTTTTATACCAACTATAACAGGAGTTCTATTTGTTTTTGTGATATGGGAGCGTATCACGAAAACATGATTGGAGACGACATTTGGGGGCTGATACGTGAAAGTGATATACATTACAGTGGCAAATTTCAAAAACTACTCACTTCTAAGCATTTTTGTATAACTTTAATATAAATACGTGTAAATCTTGATTCATATGTTGTTTTATTCAGATCTTACGTAAATGAAAATGTGCAAATTTGCCCGTTTTTACATATAATATAGGTTAATTTTTAAATTTCATTATCCAAGTCACAAAAGCAAAGTCTGAAGGGAATAATGGCCATTTTCTGTACTTTTACAATATAAGCAATTAAGAAATAACACATACTATCCAGGAACAAATTTTGTGCTACATAGTGTTATAGGTCAAGTATCCAAATTCAACGTCATCGGACTGTTGAAATGGTCATTGGTAAATAATCATTCTCGTGCGTTAGATGATATATGGAAAACGTGCATTTAGTTTCAGTGTTTTTAGACGAAGACTTGAAAGAGAAACTATGCTGAAGGAATATTATTACGATGCACAATCGTGAAAACGAAAATGACCGAACGTGGCGACATGAACTGTAACGACATGGTGAAAATCCAAAATTACTTTGTTATAACTTTCTCAACACTCGATATTTAGATAGCTGGTATGTATCAATATTAATGTTGCGGAAACTATTTATAAGAAGGCTGTAGATTGTATACATTGTTGCATATTAACAGTTGAACATAAAATATGTTTTGGATAGATAAACCACTGGACTGAGCGTGTTGTTTGATAACATGGCGATTAGGCTTAAAATATTACTTGGTAGCAAAGATTGACACTGCTGGACACCACGTTGAATTCAATAATAATTTGACGTGAAGGCGCTTGGTATCACGTAACGTTTAGGAGCAACAAGAATCCTATTGGTCCTTCAAAGACGTCCAACCTACTTCAAAGGATAAAGAACAAATCCATTTCCGCCTGATGTGTGCTGCAGATTAACTGCTTATTTGGAAACGTTATAAAGTACAAACAAATCCTGGAGACAGCATAATCAAAAGGTTCTTACAAATGTGCTTTTTTTTAAGACGAAGTCTTGCTTTTATTTCCTATAATCCTAGAATAAAGTGTAAAACATAACAATTTTCAGCTTCGCCAGTGTATGAAACAGATAAACAATTTTTCTTGAACTGCATATAAAAGATAAAAGGACGAATGCTACTTGTAATTTTAATGTTTGTTTTCGTTCAGGCAGTTATCAAAACAGAAACACTGTAAAACAATCTATTATTTACTGATCCGTCGAATTTCTGTCAGATTCAATAAAGTTACTTTCTAATATAATTCCTCTTACACAGGATTACTGTCACGTTCACAAAAGAATCTGATAAGAACGTCATTAGGGTTAGTATTTATTATGTTTTGGTTTCGTTTTATAAAAATGGTACTGAGCTGATTAAGAGGACAACAAGGGTTAGTAGAATGATATATGTATATGTCTGACATTAAAAGGAATGTATTAATATCTTACATTATATTACTTAGAGTGTAAAGAAAAACTAGGACTGTATCAGTTGAGTTTTGCAATTGTAAACGACTAGGATGAGTATATTTCTGATAAGTTGTGGTAACATCAATAGAAAAGTAATAATAATATTTAATGCTGTTGTTTGATAGCTTTGATTTGATTGGAAGTTCGGGAAAAAGTACACAAAGGCTAATCGTCCCTAATTTAACAGTAAAGGACTAGAGGAAAGGCTGCTAGTCAATCTCACCCACCGCCAATTCTTGGGTTACTCTTTTGCTAACAAAAAGTGAAATTGATCCACATATTATAATGCACCGATGGCTGAAAAAGCGAGCTTGTTTGGAAGTATGTGGATTCTAACACGTGATCCACATATTGCGAGTGGGACGTCTTAACCACTTTGCTATTCCAGCCTTAACTTGATAGAGAATGACAAGTAATAATTGTCAGGGGTATTAGCCTGTGAAAATGTTAAATACATTTATATTACTTTGTATGAGTTTATTTTTCTGAATGTTTGTTGTTTTTTGAGTTAAGCACAAAGCTACACAATGGGCTATCTGTGCTCTGTCCATCACGGGTATTCGAAACTCGGTTTTAGCGTTGTAAGTCCGCAGACATACCGCTGAGCCACTGATGGGCAAATAATTTTGTTGTTGTTTTTTAATTAAGCACAAAGCTACACAATGGGCTATCTGTGCTCTGTCCATCACGGGTATTCGAAACTCGGTTTTTAGCGCCGTAAGTCCGCAGACATACCGCTGAGTCACTGGGGGGGGGGCTTTTCTGTATGTATGTATATATATCTATGTAACAAGTTCTCACTCGCATCGTCTTATTAATCAAGCCTTCCAGTCTGCGGACATATACTACTATACACCATGTTTCGATACCCGTCGTGAGCAGAACAAAGATAACCCTTCGTGTAGCTTTGTGCTTAATGACAAAGAACAATAATTATTAATCAAGAGGAAAACATTGCACTTTGACGTTAGTTCTCTTGGCTTCTAGAATCGACCATCACTTCAAGTCTTATGTGAATTAAAGTTAACTAAAAGCAGATTGTAAGTAGAATAGAGAAACTTTAATTTTATCCAATGCTCTCATTCTATATGTTGATTGCTTTAGTATAGTTCAATATGAAAATGTTTTACTAATTACTTTATTTTCTTCAGTCTTTTATTAAAATACTTCCTGTTCGCGTTTCATTAAACTAATAGTTGAACACCCGATCTAAACTCTTATGTGAACGGAAATTACAGAAGCTCAAATGTTGACTGAATTGTTACAGGAATATGAAACGTTAATTTAGTAGTTGAGCTAACAGATAACTTCTTGATTAAACACGAGTTATGAACTAACTGGATGTATACTGAACAGTTCAGGTGACAGATAAATCATAATTGAACTGTATAGCTAGCTGTATAGTTAACAAATAAAATGTGACCTGAACAGTCTAGATAATATCAAAACTTGAATGATTAAATAAATTCCCCAATAAGGTAGTATTTTATTGTGTATCACGATCAAGCACTCCCCAGTGGTACAGCAGTATGTCTGCAGACTTACAACGCTTGAAACCTGTTTTGATATCTGTGGTGGGAAGAGGACAGATAGTTCATTGTGTATTTTTGTGTTTAACTACAACCAAAGAAAGAGTCATGGAATAAAGCGCTATAACTGATGTTTCTAATAAAGCAAAGGAACGATTAGCTGTGCTAAAAAAACATTGAAACATTTTCAAATGTAAACCAACACACAATAGTTGTACAGTAATAATAAACACCAGCAAGTAATTGGATCAAATATATAAAATAAATCAAACCAAACTGGAGAATGGAAGCCAAGAAGACTGGCACGTATTCATTTTCAACTATAAATATTTTACTGTTTTTTCAAGTATTGTATACAACTCACACTATAACTAAGAATTAAAGAAAACTGAAAGCAGAAAGTAAAATCTCTCACGTAGGTGTGGGCAACTCCATGGCTACTGGTCACATGTTGTCAGCTCGAGTTTAGGAATAAACTTTTTCCATCATTTATTTTTATCACAAATTTGGTAATCAGCAATTGCACTGCCTCACGTCATCGCTAATGTCGCGTGCTTCATCATTGCCACAGACTCCGACCATTTTGTAACATCACTCTGGTTTAGATGTTTGTTATCGAGTGTGCGTTGTTTTGCATGCGCTTGCAAACATATTTTTATTGTACAACTTTCAAGTGTTTAAACATATTTTGTTTTTAATCCTATGATATGGATAAGTGGATAATTCGAAAACGAAATAATCCAGATGATGGTGAACACTCACAAAATAAAGATAATTAATTGATTCTAGTATTACTGACGAACAGAAAATAGCGCGTGACTGGTATGACGTGAAAGTTGGGAGTTGAAATTTGTAGTTATTGAAACAAATAATAAGCCAGTGTGTCTTTTGTGTAACAAAGGTTTTAGAAATAATACAGTATACAACCTTAAGCAACACTTTAACAATTTTCACAACGAATTTTATGTAAAATTTCCAGTTGACAGCAAAAATCTTATGAATAAAATTAGCCGTTTGAAAACACAACATCATGAACAAAAGGGAGGCCTAAAAAGATTTCTATCATCGATAGAACTAGTTACGTTAGCTAGTTATAAAGTGACTTGGATTCTAGCTCAAAATAAAGAAATCATTTTCTGATGCTGAACTGGTAAAATAAATTTTGATTGTGGTCATTGAAACTCTATTGAAAAATCATGATTCAAAAATAAACTATGATATTCTGCAAAAGGTAAATTATTTGCAATTAAGTCGACGAACAATTGTCCGCAGAATGCTAGGGTTAGTGAAAGACGTAGAAAATCAGTGTGTTGAACAACTAAAAGACTGTTTCTATTTTTCTTTAGCACTAGAGGAGTCAACAGATGTTAGTGACTGCACGGTTGTAATTTTGAGTTCGATATGTAACTTCGGATCTTTAAGTGAGGGAAGATTAGTTTGTTTGTTTTGAATTTTACACAAAGCTACTCGAGGACTATCTGCGCTAGCCGTCTCTGACTTAGCAGTATAAAACTAGAGGAAAGGTAGTTAGCCATCACCACCTACTGCCAACTCTTAGGCTACTCTTTTACCAACAAATATTAAGATTTACCGTCATATTATAACGCCCCACGGCTGAAAGAGCGAGCATGTTTGGTGTGACGGGGATTAGAACTCCCGACCCTCAGATTATGAGTCGAGTGCCTTCACTACCTGGCCATGCCGGGCCCATATGAGAGAAAAAATGTTTGGCCTTTGTGGTTACGATATCGAACATGTGGAAAAAAATCGTTGAAAAATTTCTTGAAATGTCAAAAATATTCAATCTGGATTGTAAAAGACTGGTTTCTGTCACAACAGACGGTTCTTCTATCATAACTGAAGCGAAATTAGGATTTACTTCTCTTTTGAAGCAGCATTTAATTGAAAATAATGTGAAGTCCACACTGCCATCTTTCCATTGTACGTGCTCAGATGTCTAAAAGTGATGAATTGAAAAATTTGATGTACATTGTTGTAAAAATTATGAATTATATTAGAAGTGGAAGCTTTCTCATCCATTGACAGTTTGTTGAGTCTTTAAAGAGAAGCAGTGACTGTACTTTTGATGATCTTACTGATTTTGCAAATGTAAGATGGTTAAATAGAGGAGAAGTCTTGGAACGATTTACTTCCTTATTTCCTCAAATAAAAGAGTATCTTGTTGAAAAAGGTAAGATTAAAAATTTTCCTGAAATTGAAACTTTGTCATGGCAGTGTGGTTTGTACTTTCTGTGTGATATGATAGTTCACTTGAATAACTTCAATACGAAGTTTCAGGGAAGAGGTTAAATAATAAGCAAGCAATCACAGTCCATTCATGAATTTCAATTGAAGCTAAACATCCTTGCGGAACAATTACAAAAGAATAATTTGACACATTGTGCAAAGTTGAATAGTTTTCAAGAAATAATAAGGATTATGATTTCTTTGATGCTAAAGATGATCTCTATGTCAACTGGACTAAAAATATATCCAAAAAATTTGAATTACCTTTCTCCGAATTTAAAAATTTGAAATTGATATTTGAATTTTTGCATGATCCATTTCATATTGACTTAGGAAATTTCAGTAAGGAAATTATGTCTTTATTGTCTTTGGATAAGTGTGGATTTGAAGACGAGATGCTTACCCTGCAAAGTGTAGAACGCATAAAAGGTAAACAAAAATGTTCTATCAGAGAGATGTGGCTCACTATTCTGATAAATGAGAGTCTTCAAAAGTTAAAAAGATAGCAATTTCAAAATTATTTTCCATGTTTAAATGTACATGGATGTGTGAGTCAACATTTTCTACGTTAGATTTTCTCAAGTCTAGATACAGATCTCGGCTTACTGACATAAATGTAGAGGTAGATCTAAGATGCTCACTGAACATAGATATTAAGCCAAATTTCACGAAACTTGTTGATGAAAATTCCCATCAATTTTCACATTGAAGGTTAGTTGAAATGCAATTATTTTGACTAAGCTAACATGTTTCAATTTTTTTTAAATAGTGTGACCCACGTTGTTTTCATTAGCCACAGTTGTGGCCACTGTGAAAATAAATTGCCCACCCATGCTCTAACGTCGTGTAGCATTACTAGTTTTAATTAAACTAACCATTATCGTATCTTCCTGTTTGTTCACTTATTTCTCGAACGTTTTTTAAAATTAAACGTAATTTCCTTTAATGAAACTTCTACATATAACGTTCATTATTTAACAGGAAATTATTCACTACAAATATAAGTAACTTTCAAAGCAAGGTCCGTTGAAGCCGTCAACCATGTTGGAGTATACATGTATTGCGTTACTGATTATGTAAAAACTTTCTCTGTCTTTAGCTGTTTTGACCTCTATCGCACTGAAGGATAGGGTTTAAAAGTGCTTATAAATTTATATTAATAGATCCTCTTTATTTTTAGTGATTTATTTAACCAAAAAATACAAACAAATACTTAATTCAGATTACAGAATAACTTATTATTTCTCTTGGTTAATGTTGGTAAATAAGTTACATGTTTAGATGAACAATAAGCCATCTAACTTGAATTCTGTTTAGGTTTTCTTTTGTAAAATTCGCATAAACCTATTCGAAGGCTATCTGCGCCAGCTATCCCTAGTTTTGAAGTGAGAGATTAGACGTAGGGTAGTTAGTTGGAACCACCCACGTCAAATTTTAGTTTGCTCTTTTACCAATAAACAGTGGGATTGACCATCACCTCATAAAGCCCCCATGGCCTAACCAACATTTTGATTTTAATTAGGCAACAACAGTGCCAGGCTGCCACTGTAATGCTTTGTTAACACTCTCCATACAGAAGTGTCATGAACACTGAGAATACAGATCAACGGTTACCGAAGGTTTCTTTACGAGCGTAATGTAAGGTCATTATGAAATGTCCAATTATTTATAGCATAAATCACATCAATGATTGAAAAATGCCTAACTTATACAAACGATATAACTGACGTGACAGTTTGTATTATTTTAGAACAGTGATGTTGTTCCGTCTTTATTATAATATCATACATATTCAATGTTTATATTTGTTTCAAGTAATAGTACAGAATTAAAATGCAAAAAAAAAACGCTTCAAACTGACAGCTCGAAATAACAGTAACTTAATCATGTCAGATTAAAGTAAAAAGTTATGAAATCTAAATGATATGAGGTTAATAAAAGCAGCCATAGTTAACTGATGTGATCGTCAAACTTTTAGCAGCCTTCACTGATTATCACGACCATAAAATCAACTGGATTGAGAATCAGGTTGTTTTCTTAAAAGCAAATTTACCTCCTCAACTTTATTGGTAAACCAATTCATAAACTTTTTAAACAATGAGCTCATGTTGCTTTATGAAATGTAATTTGCACGGACACATCAAAATAAATCTTTGGTCATCGATAAAAATTATAATTCCTTACGATATAAAATGTGAAGAAGATATGGGAAGCTGGTCAGAGTAAATACATTAAAAATATATTACTCTGTTGGTGTTGTTTTTGTCGGAAGATCACTGGGTTTATTTCAGAAATGTTACAAAAGTAAACGTTTTACGTTTATTCCAATATTACATAACTTTTATTCATGGGATATTGACAGTAAGGTATCAACTATTTTAACACTTACACGTGTATGAAATGCTACTTAACTGTAATTGAAATTTACAATTTTGTTGTATTTTGGCAGAAAACCAATGAAGAAAGTTTGCTAATTGGATGTGACTTTCAATGTGTATATTTATGAAGACTAAGTTTTATGTCCCAAATGATGTAGCAATATTATATCGGTGGTAACCTTTATCGCTGATAGGTATTTTTCAGAAATCCACTTAAATCCAGCAGTTCCTTATTGAATATTTGTCCTTAATATCAAATCAGTCAACCGCAAATATTACGAGCATGTTTAAATGTTTTGTAAGATTAATTGTTTAATGTTTTCAGTACCTTTCAAATGTGTGTTTTTTCTTATAGCAAAGCCTCATTGGGTTATCTACTGACTCCATCGAGGGGAATCGAGCCTCTGATTTTAGTTTGTTTGTTTGTTTTTGAAATTCTCGCAAATCTACTCGAGGGCTATCTGCGCTAGCCGTCGGTAATTTTGCAGTGTAAAACTAGAAGGAAGGCAGCTAGTCAACACCACCCACCGCCAACTCTTGGGCTACTCTTTTACCAACGAACAGTAGGATTGACCGTCACATTATTCACGGCTGAAAGGGCGAGTATGTTTGGCGTGACGGGGATGCACCCTGATTTTAGCTTTGCAAATCTGTAGATTTATCGTTGGACCAGCACCTTTCAAATGTATGGTAAGTTGAATTCTTTAGTAATTTCTTTAAAGTTTATAACCGTTTGCATTGTTTTTTATTATAGATATAAAGTTTGAATTTTAAAGACGTTTGAACTGCACTACAGTAACGCTTTTTGAGTTTTTTGCATATAATCAGCATAATTTAGTGTCAAACTGGTGACCTACTTTCGTTTTTCTTTGCTACTTTCAGAAGTAGATAGGTATTTATGATTTTACCATTTAGGTTTCATTCTGAAATAGTCCGTGAAGTTCTTCACGACTAGTCAGTGTACATAAGGTTCCAATACGACATAAGTAAATAAATCATTCAGTTCTAATGAAACATTTTCGGAGTCTTAATTGAGAGAATTTTGTGTGGTTTAGCTACGAATCCAAGTTGTAAAAAATTGTAATCTCGCTGAGAAAATTAACTCATTTATCATAACGCTCTAAGGCGAGTTTTTTACGTATATTTAATGATACTGTTCTGGACTTATTTTACCAGCTAGAAACCGAGTTTGTCAAATTTCTACACTGCCATATGTACATAATTTACTCGGGAGGAATTGTTAAAAAGCTAAGTAATTCTAACATGAGAAGTTGAGTGTGAAACACCATCAACACTGACTACCAGTTTATAAAACATGTATGTATCACATTATTTATTTTATTACACAAAATAGCCTGATTATGACAGATATATATATATCAGAATACTGGATGGACTTCGTAAATTCAGGTATGTAACTGTACAAAACTGCACAAAATAACATTTAGGTGTGGATAATCCTAGGTGTTTCAGTTTTATCGTTTATTGTATAAAAAAAACATGAAAACTTCTGAAGTTGTGCTATCCAGTTTATTACCCTTATTACAAATACTACTAAGGTTGTGCTATCCAGTGTATGACTCTCATTCCAAACTCAAATAATGTTGTGCTATCCAATGTTTGTCTGTCATTACAAACACTAATGATGTTGTGCTATCCAGTGTATAATATCCAGTGAACATAATATTGAAAAAAATGACTATAGTATGTGTTGTAACATGACCTTCAAACTGTACTTACTTATCATGTGACATTATTAGGATATATGTGTAGAGCTGCTGTAACTATCTGAAGGCAATAAGCCTACTTACAAGTAAATACCCACTTCTTCTAAGCCTACTTACAAGTAAATACCCACTTTTCCTAAGCCTACTTACAAGTAAATACCCACTTCTCCTAAGCCTACTTACAAGTAAATACCTACTTCTCCTAAGCCTACTTACAAGTAAATACCTACTTCTCCTAAGCCTACTTACAAGTAAATACCCACTTCTCCGAAAGTATGAGTCTTTTAATAACATCATACCCAAAACTGTCCAAATGATTAACATTAACAGCTATTCCACAAAAGAAAGAACTTCAGAAGTTTACCGTATTTTCGCGAGGTCGAATATTTGGACGGTGTGGGTGGAGACAAAATTAAGAAGAAATTGAAAGATCTCTTTACAATGATGAAGTCCGCGATCTTCATCATGTTGAAAAATAACAGGTTATGCCATACCTCGTACAAGTGATTAAGTCCGCGATCTTCATCATGCAGAAAAAAACAGGTTATTTCATACCCCGTACAAGTGATTAAGTTCGCGATCTTCATCATGTTGAAAAATAACAGGTTATGTCATACCCTGTACAAGTGATTAAGTTCGCGATCTTCATCATGTTGAAAAATAACAGGTTATGCAATACCCCGTACAAGTGATTAAGTTCGCGATCTTCATCATGTTGAAAAATAACAGGTTATGCCATACCCCGTACAAGTGATTAAGTCCGCGATCTTCATCATGTTGAAAAATAACAGGTTATGTCATACCAAGTACAAGTGATTAAGTCCGCGATCTTCATCATGTTGAAAAATAACAGGTTATGCCATACCCCGTACAAGTGATTAAGTCCGCGATCTTCATCATGTTGAAAAATAACAGTTTATGTCATACCAAGTACAAGTGATTAAGTCCGCGATCTTCATCATGTTGAAAAATAACAGGTTATGTCATACCAAGTACAAGTGATTAAGTCCGCGATCTTCATCATGTTGAAAAATAACAGTTTATGTCATACCAAGTACAAGTGATTAAGTCCGCGATCTTCATCATGTTGAAAAATAACAGTTTATGTCATACCAAGTACAAGTGATTAAGTCCGCGATCTTCATCATGTTGAAAAATAACAGGTTATGTCATACCAAGTACAAGTGATTAAGTCCGCGATCTTCATCATGTTGAAAAATAACAGTTTATGTCATACCAAGTACAAGTGATTAAGTCCGCGATCTTCATCATGTTGAAAAATAACAGGTTATGTCATACCCCGTACAAGTGATTAAGTCCGCGATCTTCATCATGTTGAAAAATAACAGGTTATGTCATACCAAGTACAAGTGATTAAGTCCGCGATCTTCATCATGTTGAAAAATAACAGGTTATGCCATACTCGTACAAGTGATTAAGTCCGCGATCTTCATCATGTTGAAAAATAACAGGTTATGCCATACCCCGTACATACAAAATCAACAGAATAGACTGTCCATACTGTGAGAAGTGCGGAGAACTACACAAGTCAAGTGCCCGCAAATATTGAAAGTACGTCCCAATAACAACACAAAGTATCTTTATAATATGAGCTACAATAGTGGAGTAGTCAGAGCAAAAGTCATTTCTTACTGGTATAACAATGTGCATTACATATGCTATGATGTCCTATCTGGGAACATTGCAATTTTTTTACGATGAGTCTAGATTTGCACAATTTTCGCAGAATAAATGCATCTTATTTTGTCTCTTTTTCTCCTAAGAAATTTCTTGGACTGTCAGTAATCATGGTGATAATTCTATTTTGATGTGGTATGCAAATAGTTGGTCACTCGGGTTCGATAGATCACAGTTCTTGGACAAGTCTCTTAACCAGTTTGCATCAATAATCTGCTTTCCAAAGAATGTAATACGCTCACGAGGTACAAAATTTTAGCTTGAAGGGAAAGACATTTTCATTCACTTGTGGCCAGGAGGTTACTGGATACGAAATTTAACGAGCATTATTTGTCCATCCCTGATTGTCCTTTGTGAAAGCATATCAAACACCCAAAACTTATGTACAACCTTATCGAATTTTGTTTAATATCATACATTCTATTCTCCAATACATTCTGAATAATTCTGCAAATTTCTACTGTACTCTTTGTAACATAAAGCTGTAAATTGTTTAAATCTTATTTCTAGAATTGTATTAAATTTAACTGTAAAGTTTCTATTGGTTGATTTGTCACTTAGTTCTGTTTATTACGATTTCTTGTAGTAACAAATGAGTCTCACGCCTTAACCCACCTGGCCATGCCGGGCCATTTTTGGGTGTGACTCATTTGTTAGCATGTTTGGCCATTTCAGCCGTGGGGGCGTTATAAAATGACGGTCAATCCCACTATTCGTTGGTAAAAAGAGTAGCCCAAAAGTTGGCGGGGGGTGATGATGACTAGCTATCTTCCCTCTAGTCTTACACTCTAAAATTAGGAACGGCTAGCGTAGATAGCCCTCGAGTAGCTTTGCGCGAAAATAAACAAAAATAAACCAACACACACAAAAACCGTAAATGCATATGTAATATATCATTAATATTGAAATCATTTTCCTTCATTACTGTTAGAGTTCATACGGAGTCTGATGTATTGAACAAAAAAAATGAATAATTTTACTCTATATTATTGGTTAGTTACACCAAAGAACAAGCAAATACATAAAATTACTTAATATGATAAAATATTAATATGATAGAAGAGTATTACTATAAAAGATGTGCGTTAACCAATTGTTTTATGTTGAGTCATATTTTTTATCGTATCGTACAGAGTCATATTTCACGTTTGTAATATACTGGTACTTCTAGCGTGAAATTCATTCAAGTATTAAGATTCATTTCGAATGTCTTTTTTTCGTAATTTTTGGATGAAGCGAAACGAGTTTCGTTATGGAAGCTAAATATTCACAATTTTGATGAAAATGAGCTAAGTTCTAAGGACTATGTGCAACAAGGTTCTGTGAATCTGTCATTTTTGATAAAAAATTTCTTGCGATATAACATCACATGAAAGTATTGGTAAAGAAATACATAAGTATACTGATAAAGATATGGAAGTGTGTTCGTCAGATGTGGTTTTATTTAAAACAACAGCCAAGTGAGAGACGATCATCTAAAAAGAACCGATTCAATAAGGTATTATGGGATGAATATTGATTCAAGAAAGCCTGTATTCAACCGAATCGCGAATAAGAACATTATTTAGAAGAAAAAATACTGGAGTAGAAAAACAAGGAAGAATTTGGAATTTCAGATACGAAAGAAACTAAACAACCTTCAAACTGAAACGATGGTAGATCGCTTTTTGTCAACAAGAAGTACAACTAACAAAGTTCGTCAAATGTTAAGGTGTCGTTAATTTATAATGTTGAAAAACAGAAGTTGTTTGATGGGTCGTTTTCTGTACTTATTATAGGTTAACAATAAGACGCTATCAGGTGCTAAGCTTTTCTGACAGTGGAAATTATTAGAATGTTGTGAAGAACATTCGTTTTTGGAGAGATCAAGTTATTTAATCCCATTAGAAGGGCAAGTAACTATACTTGAATGTTATTGACTATCTATATCTATCCCACACAATAATGCATTTTTATCCTGATGTGTTAGAGTTCACAGTTTGATAACGAAACAATCAACTGTACAGTTTGTTTGTTTTGAAGTTCGCACAAAGCTACACGAGGGCTATCTGTGCTAGCTGTCCGTAATTTAGCAGTGTAAGACTAGAGGGAAGGCAGCTAGTCATCACCACCCACCGCCAAGTCTTGGGCTACTCTTTTACTAACGAATAGTGGGATTGACAGTCACGTTATAACGCCCCCACGGCTGAAAGGGCGAGCATGTTTGGCGCGACGGGGATGCGAACCGCGACCCTCAGATTACGAGTCGCACGTCTTAACACGCTTGGCCATGCCGGGCCATAACTGTACAGTTAAGTAGCTAAATAAGTTTATATGTATTTTTGAAATAATTTCTGCCTACGACTTGAAATTTACAAATAGCATATCCACAAACGAGTACCAGTGACTTAGGGGCAAAAAGTCATAAGTTATTTAGTCACTTTTCAGGTCAACAACTAAAATTAATTCATTTTAAGGTTATTTAATGGAAACATCTGTGATACAACAAACAGCATCCAAAAACAATAACGACAAGTCGCTTACAAACAAGACATAAAAATACTGTAATCACATTTGCTCAGTTCAAATATTAGATCTGTCATCCAACGAGCTGATATGGAGGTCAAGTAATGTAGTGTGAAAATATGTTTGTTAATAAATCTAAAAAACTCATATTTTTAACAATACTTTGTTCTTGACAAAACAATTATATTTGAATATTTTAATAATAAAGCTAGAAAGGAAAAATAACTTTGGTCTTCAGCTAATTAAAAAAAAACACTTTTTATTTCAGCCAATGTTTAACCTTTATGGTGTCATCGGGAGGAAAATAGAAAAACTGATTCATGTTAAATATATGCTAATTTTGGTGTTACGGAATTCGAACCCGCGACCCTCGGATTACGAGTGGAGGGTCTTAACCATCTGGCCATGCCGGGCCAACGTGAGAGGTAGAGGTTAACATTGTACCTGAACCTCCTAGGCCCCCTAAGAAAAATATAAATACTGACCATTAGAAACGATAACTTAATAAACTATTCAGTCAATAAGTAAGCGAATATTTTAACATCAAACAGCTCTTGCACTTGAATTATCCTTGTTGTAGCCACAGTTACGAAACTTTGGCTGAAATAATTAAAAAAAAGATATTTTATTATTGTATGGATAGTTGTGAAAGTCCATTATTTTCTGTCTTTATTACGAAAATGTCTTTATCAATCTTTTATGCACTGTCAATTCTGTGATTATTAGGAATTATTGTATAGGTAGTTAAATTTCGTGTATTATTATTATTTCATTGAGAAAAATAAGCGTAGAGGTAAAGAAAAAAAAAAAGATTACGCAAACCTGAAGAAGTCCATATTTTATCTCTATTGGTAGGAAGTTGTACTCCCTAACGGCAGATGGTAGATTCTGAGGTAGTCTATCCTCCAAGCAACCAAGGACGTTTGCAAGACTTCCAAAGACAGGTTCTGTTGCAAATGCAAGAGTATCGCTAGAAAATTTCAAGTACAAGTTTCAGATGAAAGTAATTTGCATTCGGCCTAAAAAACAGACATTGTTTAGAAAGAAATATCAATTAGACTTTCATTATTGGCTTTAAGACTCATTACGTTTTATTGTTAGCTCGTTATATATCTGGTAACGAGAATTCTAATTGGATTTCAAGGCCATTTAATTAAGAAAAGGCGCCTCTCAAAGATAAGGGCTTCTTAATTAACATATTTAGAGAAAAAAAAGTGTTGACATGTAATCCATCAACAGTAAGGTGTCTTTTACCGAATGAATTTTTTTTGTTTACTTTTTCATTTCAAAATCATTAAAGCTAGTTGTAATTATATGGCTTATAGAAAATTACAAACAGTTTCATCGACCAGTTTTGATTACAATACACACCTATATCCTGCAACATTTTAAATAACACATAAGAGATTACAATTTAAAAGAAATAGTTTAGTGTAAAATTGCGTGACGTTAATTTTAAAATAAATTTAACTAGTAATAACTGCACTAACTGGTAAGAGCTATTGAAAACCTTAAAGAATAAAATCACCCGTACATCTAATTATCAGACAGGTATTTGTTTCAGAAAGGAACTACAAAAAGAAATAGATAGATTGGTTAGACCTTTCTTTATAACAATAGTGTTTGTTTGAATTTCGCGCAAAGCTACTCGAGGGCTATCTATGCTAGCCGTCTCTAATTTAACAGTGTAAGACTAGAGGGAAGGCTGCTAGTCATCACCACCCACCGCCAACTCTTGGGCTACACTTTTACCAACGAATAGTGGGATTGACCGTCACATTATAACGCACTCACAGCTGAAAGGGCAAGCATGTTTGGTGCGAGGGGGATTCGAACCTGCGACCCTCGGGATTACGAGTCCAACGCTTTAACACACTTGGCCATGTCGGGTCGTAACACTAGTGATCCTTACATCATCATATTAGGCCTTGGTGGTTCTTGTATTTTTGTTTTTATCTTGTTTAACAACTTATATTTAATATTCCTTTTACATAATTAATTCCATCCAAATGTCATCAATCCCAAGTTTTATTTTATTTTCATAGATTCATATTTGTACTAATTGTTTTTCCTATGAAACATTTAACTACGTTTAATTGCTATACCATTATATTCTAATCCTATCATTTCCAGACAAACGTTATTATTGCTATATCAATTGTAATTAGTATAGTTCTTGATTTATAATTATTTTTACAGCCCACCATTATAAATCTTCGATTCATTAACATTAGTATATTATTTTGTGTTAATATGTGTTTTATGCTAATTTTTGTTAGTTCGTGTTCTTAATGTTCGTTTCATGTAAATTGTTGTACTCTCGTGAACAGTAACTTTACTTTATGCTGATTTCTGTATTCTCGTTTACTTAATTCAGCTGCATTAACTGAGTTAGAGAATATGATGAAAAAAACGTTCTATAGGATAATTTCTCAATATCTTAACTATTTTATCCATCTTTTACACGTAAAAGTTAGATAACAATGATTGTTTGTATGTTGAAGTTCGGGCAAAGCTACTTGAGATCTATCGAGCAAACCGTCCATAATTTTGAACTGATAGACTAGAGAGAAAACAGCCAGTCAACAGAAAAGTGAAATTGACCGTAAGTTTATAAAATGTTTATTTTGTTTACATTCGGGTGTTTACAGTCACTGAAGAGGCTTAAACTTAATTAAACAGCCAGTCTTCATTATTAATAAAAGTCTTAAGTGTATAGCTATATGTCTTTATAGTTAGATTCAGAGACTGTAGCAATATAAAACTGATACAACAGAATGTTTTTATCTGATTATAACAATCAGTTTATTCGCAAAGAAGTCTGATATATACTAGCATGCGCTTTCTAACCTACATTAAACTCAGTATGTGTCACGTCACGTCACGCTTGATTTCTCGAAATATGAGTCATAAAAGTCAGATAGAATAGTTTTATTGTAGTGATGGGAGTGCAAGGAAACTATCAGAAGAGGTGGATGCCGTGAAACCTTATAAGTGTAGTGAGTGTTGATATAATAAGCCTAAAGAAAAGATGTAGTGTGAGACCAATTAGCTTAGACTCAAGTGAGTAAAATTTGTCATGAAAGTAAAAATATTGATTGTATTTAAACTCAAATCATTTCTGAATTAATCCATTTTCTTCAATATAACCAACGTTTTCAATAAACAAAACAAACCTCTTTAATTAACAGAGATTCTAAGTTAAGAAAACAAGCAATATTTTTCCAGTTTTGTTGTCAATACATTTGATTTTATACTTTTGCTATATAGACTAACAACGATATTAGGTTATACTTTTTGTGCTGAGAGTCGTGACATAAAAGCCATTGTTAGAACATAGTGTTACGAAAACTCACTTACTTTTCTATGTATATCAAATGTTTTTAATCTAATTTTTATTAATTTTCCTTTTGATTTGCTCACAAAATAATTTACTGATAAACATCTGCTTCGACTGCACTTTCCTACCTCTTGATTGTCAAGTTTGATTTCATAAAATGTACTTACTTTAATTAGTTATAAAATGTGGGGTTTATTATGGGGTGAAGATAGTAGTATTTGCCCCGTCATTTTTGACGTGCTATACACTAGTGTACTGCAAAGACTGAAGATAATAACAGTGTACATGATTAATAACAGTATTTAATGTAAAGCAAAATTATCAAATATAGATGATGTATTAATTAATTGTATCATTTGTGGGTTTATTAACATTGCATTTGAAATACGTGCACTGATATGTTTCGTATTTTTAGGTTAAGCATCTGTTTACATTTGTTCGGAATTGTAGCTGTACATAATTATCTTTTATCTACTTTAGATTTTATACTGACGAAAAACGCATTTAAAGTAACTCAGCAGTCTTAAACAAACAGTGCCAGGTTTGTTTGTTTATTTGTTTGTTTGTTTTCGAATTTCGCACAAAGCTACTCAAGAGCTATCTGTGCTAGCCGTCACTAATTTAACAGTGTAAGACTAGAGGGAAAGCAGCTAGTCATCACCACCCACCGCCAATTCTTGGGCAACTCTTTTATCAACTAATAGTGGGATTGACCGTCACATTATAACGCTCCCACGGCTGAAAGGGCGAGCATGTTTGGCGCGACATGGATGCGAACCCGCGACCCTCAGCTTACGAGTCGCCCGCCTTAACATGCTTGGCCATGCCGGGCCTTCAGTGCCAGGTACGATAGTCTATTATTAAAATAATTACTATTAGAACATTTTGCTATTAATATTATTTCGGTATTATTGTTCATATTACAAATAATAATCATATCTATACGTTTATTGTATAGAAAATAATTTTATTTTCAGCAGCCAAGTCTAGATTTATGTATAATAAAATGCATTTATTTATTTATTATGCATCAAGAAATTTTGATGATGCAACAATTTTGGTTTCGAATAGGTGCAATTAATTAGAGTCATTGTTTCGTAGTACTGCAATGTTAAGTTTCGGTTTCGTAAGAATTCGGTCATAATCTTTAATTTATAAAACAGTGTCATGATACTTTTGTCTTCAGCGAAAAAGAAAATATATATATAATGCTAATATCAGTTATCGTTTCACAACGATATAATGGTTCTCTAAGGCTTAGCAGCAATAGAGTTATTGGTTTTGAATTTTGTATGACATTTGTCATTTCAGAAAATTCAAAATTAAATTATTCACAGATAAGATTGTTGGGGTAACTTGAATGTATCTTATCTTGTCTATGGTTGAATCGGAAGATCGAAGTTACCATTGTGGAATAAACAAATGTTTTCGTCCCCAGTGGCAACTAAAGTTTAACTTAATCTACGAATTTAAGTTATTTCATGGATTTTAAAAATGTTAATTGTGTTGTATTCTTGGTTTCACTCGGAGTCGTAGGTCTAAGCTACTTACTCAAGTCACCACGAAAAGTAATTGTTGAACAATTCAGTATTGTTAAGAGCCACTGAACAATACATTTATATTTTTATTTTGGTAATGTTACGTCACAATTCAAAATAAGATTCATACTGTAATTCCTAACACTTTAGTGTAGAATATTCTGCTTGCGAAATAAAACTTAGCATTTACGTTATTCATGACTGTTTTCCCGCCATTTTAAAAGTGAATGTTGAACTTTGTCTGCACGCGCAGGTTTTCAAACGTTTTTGGAATTTCGCACAAAGCTACTCGAGAGCTATCTGTGCTAGCCGTCCCTAATTTAGCAATGTAAGACTAGAGGGAAAGCAGCTAGTCATCACCACCCACCGCCAACTCTTGGGCTACTCTTTTACCAACGAATAGTGGGATTGACAGTCACATTATAACGCCCCGACGGCTGGGAAGGCGAGCATGTTTGGCGCGACGCGGGCGCGAACCCGCAACCCTCGGATTACGAGTCGCACGCCTTACGCGCTTGGCCATGCCAGGCCATCAAACGACAGACAGACGAACAGAAGCCGCGATTCACAATGTATGTAAGATTATATAAGATAAGAAAGTGCATTCGCTGACATTTTTAGACGTACAATTTCAGCAGAAAAATATGATCTATTCTCAACTCGTAGAATCCTAACAGATAATGATGTAATCAACTGAAGTACGTGACTAAGTTAAGGTGTAAAAAGGCACCGGAAATATGTTAATTGTCAGATTTTAAATTTTATGCCTATAAATCGCAACAGTACATCTGTAGACTATTAATTATGTTATTTCATATCTCTGATATCCCTTGTCAGTAATAAGTGACACATTTGTAGACAGCAGAACACTAATTTGGTTGTAGATCCACCGTCATTAACTCTTTAACATTGGTATCTCACAGACTAGAAGACATTTTAACTCTGTAAAACTGTAAATAATTCAGGAGCTTATCTCTGAAAGATGAATTCATATTCAAACAAAATAAAGAGTTTAACATTTCAGTTTTTAGACACCTCTAACAGCAGAAGACATGTTGAGAAAAATTAATTTAGTTATGAATGTCGATATTTCTGCATAATTTGATTGTTTTAGGACATTCGTGCAAAGCTACTTTAATGTTATCTGTGTTAATTATACACAGTTTTTAACTGATAAATAAAAGGCAGCTCATGAGCAGCACCCTCCGCCAAATCTTGAGCCACTCTTATCTAATCTAATAGAGGGATTTGACTTTCATCTTTATAACGCACCAAGTTCTCAAAGTGCGGAGACTATGTGTTATTTGTATTTTAGGTAACGGGATGCGAACATTGAATCCGTTAATCACTGACCACGCTCGTCTCTCGTTGTACCTGAAAGAAGTATTCATGCATAGTTTTGAACTACGCCTGGTTTTTTCAAAAGGTGTTATATTTCACAAACAACATCTTTTGTGCAAAAGTATGAAAATGTAGTTAACAGCTCGAAATCTGTAAAATATTTAGGATTAAAAAGAAAAACCAACATTCCGGTGTTTTCATAGTTATGTACATATTTAACGGGTTCCCATTCCTCCTCTAGAACCAGGTATAAAAGTGTGGTGCATGTGTGTACACATCTGCATTGTTTGTTTATTTTTTGAATTTCGCACAAAGCTACTCGAGGGCTGTCTGTGCTAGCCGTCTGTAATTTACCAGTGTAAGAATAGAGGGAAGGCAGCTAGTCATCACTACCCACCGCCAACTCTTGGGCTAATCCTTTACCAACGAATAGTGGGATTGACCGTCACATTATAACGCCCCCACGGCTGGGAGGGCGAGCATGTTTGGCGCGACTCGGGCGCGAACCCGCGACCCTCAGATTACGAAGCGCACGCCTTAACGCGCTAGGCCCTGCCAGGCCTCACATTTACAAAGCTGTTAAAATCAATAAACTGGTTATTGCGTGGTGTGGAGAGAAACGTAAAGTTCCAGTGAATTATTTTCTCCTAATACGCTTTTATTATCAATCGTATAGCTCATGTCACTTGCGTTACTTTGCAATTTCAACTACTGAAATTCAAAAGCGAAGGGAACGTTTATTGCACGATCCAAATATAACTTTATTTTCCACCCAAAGTAATTGAACGGAGTCAGGCCGCTCGAGCAACTGGAGAGCATAAACTGATTAGTAAATTTTCGTTAGAGATTTATGGTATTCCAAGATCTAGAGAATGCGATAATTTAAGTGCTATAACGCTAAAATACGCAGTTTAATCTATTGACAAAGCACATTCGTTCCATTGTTGAGCTTTGCGTTTAGCAATAAGCAGACAAAGAACAAATATATTATTCAGATTTATAAGTTAAACTATTTATCTTTGTGATGTTCAGATACTCTCTACGGTGGAGGTTTAAGAAGGTTATAGTACAAAATAGTTCGCTCTGTTGTCATAAAACTTTGTGTTTAGCTACGAGTGTCTTTCTCAACAAGTTAGCAGGTTGGTTATTTTAGTGTAAAGCCACATGCGTTTGCCATAATCGAACCACGGATTTTAGCGTTGTAAGCCCGTAAACTTACCATTGTCCTACCGAGGGACTTCTCAGCAAGTGAAAGATAAGTGAATAATATGTTTTTCTTATAGAAAAGCCACAGCGAGCTATCTGCTGAGTCCACCGAGGGGAATCGAGCCCCTGATTTTAGCGTTGTAAATCCGTAGACTTACAACTGTACCAGTAAAGAACTAAACACATCTATATATGTATATATTTCTTACGTTTTTATCAAAGCTGTTTTGAAACTTATTAGATAATCTCACCTCGATTCCTCGATAGGATGATATAATGTTAATACTTTGGGGTGTTTAAATCGGTCCAGCTGTTTAACACCATATCTCAGGATTTCTGTGATGGTTTCTTTTCGTTTAGGTTTGTGAAGTTTGTCTGCCACACGCTTCTCAAAGATAAAGACGGATGCTTCCTGAAAATAACAAAAAACAACAAATGAAAAGGTTCATCGTACGAATATTGTAAAATATTGTAATTTATAGAACTGGCTTACGGTCGTTTCCTCACAATATTTCAGCTCCTGTAACATTTACATTTGCAGATTATTATTTAAGGGTTGATTTTCAGAACAGAAATTTTATGAGGCCCAGCATGGCCAGGTGGTCAGGGCGTTCGACTTGTAATATGAGGGTAATAGGTCCGAATCTCTGTCACATCAAACACGTTCGTCCTTTTATCTGTGAGGGATTTATAAATTGACGGTCAATTCTACTATTCGTTCCTAAAAGAGTAGCCCAAGAGTTGGCGATGAGCGGTGGATACTAGCTGCCTTTCCTTTAGTCTTACACTATATTAGGGAGGGCTAGCGCAGATAGCCCTCGTGTAGCTTTGCGCGAAATTCAAGAACACAAGCAATTCTATACAGTTAGAAGGGTTTTCTGCTTCTCAAGTACCCAAGAAAAAAATCTAAATTTGTAACAAAAGCAAGGAGAAAGTTTGTTTGTTTTTGAATTTCGCGCAAAGCTACACGAGGGCTAACTGTGCTAGACGTCCCTAATTTAGCAGTGTAAGACTAGAGGGAAGGCAGCTAGTCTAAACCACCCACCGCTAACTCTTGGGCTACTCTTTTACCAACGAATAGTGGGATTGACCGTCACATTATAACGCCCCCACGGCTGAAAGGACGAGAATGTTTGGTGTGACTGGGATCAAGGGGAGAGACTGCTCCGCCGCTTATTTTCGAGCTTGCATTCGTTTGTATTGCATAAAGTTTAATTTGGACTTCAAAACTCACACAACTCCCACTTGGATCCAAAATGATCAACGATCCAGATAATTGTTTTGAGTTTTAATCTTAATGTGACTATGAAATGTAGCAAAATCCGATTACACTTTACAGAATTATTAACTCCAAACCGCGAAAATTCTCTACCTCCTCATTATAAAAAGTACTTCAAGATAATCCACACCAAAATCCAGGAGAACTGTTCCATACCGACTTCCAATCAAAGTTTCATATACATTGGTTTATTTTTTTTTCTGTGTTACGTGCGCGGAAACACAGATAGACAGGCACCCACAAGGACCCTGAGATGGAGGGCCAGAGGAGGTTAATTAAAGTAGAAGGAGATATATATATTTTATCTTCTTAAGATGCAATCAAACTGAAAGTAACATTAGCTACATGAATTATGTTTTCTGACGTAGACGTGATAAGTTTTAATAAATTCAACATGTGCAGTGAAAGCACATACGTATATACAGTTAAGCTTCAAGTTACGATTGCACTTATACTCTGTGTTACTATGGAAACTACACATACGTGTGTACACTAATCCTACATAAAGCACTTAAAGGTCTAGAGTTTCGTGGAAGAAATTGTACCACAACCTTCCATGAGTTTAGAGCTATAAATAAAATATATATATATATATCATCCTGAAACGCTTCGAAAAAGCAGAAACGGTCGAATTCAAAGGCAACAACAAGGTGTTATACTGGCTGTCCTTCTTTCGATAAGAAAGTACGCTAGCACTAAATATATAACAAACGTTTAGCACACCATTAGCTCCGTACATTGAAGTTTGATGTCAGAAAACGTTAAAACTGAATTATGGAAATATGTAACTCATTTTTGTTCCCTTTGTTATTAACACTTGAGAGTTATAGTGGAGCTTTATCTGATTTGATGCGTCTATCGCCCAAATGTAAGTAAAATAATTATGAAAAGTCTGTAGTGTGCAATGTACATAGGTTTGCATGCAAGGCAAGGAAGACTTCTAATTTGTACTTACGGCAAAGCTACTAAGGTTGTCTGCCACTCAGTGATGTCGAGAAACCCACTTGTTGAGAAATTTAAAATGCAAAAACGGCTCGTTTGGGTTGAGAAAATATTTTACTTAGAAGAGCGAACAACGTTTCGACCTTCTTCGGTCATCGTCAGGTTCAAAAGAAAGAGGTAACTGACCGGAAGCTGACCACATGTTTGAAAGGGGTTGTGTAACTGTGTGTCGAAATGTAGAGGGCGGTATTAGATGTTTGAATAAAGAAGCCTTACTTATACAACAACTTAAACCCAAAATAAACCAATATAAAGGAACGCCTTTATACCTATATTAATATAATAAAATAAATAAAATTATATATTCAAACATCTAATACCGCCCTCTACATTTCGACACACAGTTACACAACCCCTTTCAAACATGTGGTCAGCTTCCGGTCAGTTACCTCTTTCTTTGTGAACCTGACGATGACCGAAGAAGGTCGAAACGTTGTTCGCTCTTCTATGTAAAATATTTTCTCAACCCAAACGAGCCGTTTTTGCATTTTAAATGTCTGCCACTGTGTCTATGAATTACTAGCTATCAGGCAGTTAGTTATCCAGCAGCACCCTGCCAGCCTCACTAAGAAATTGATTGTTACCCTTATAAAACACTCACAGCTTAAAGTATGAGTAATAGTTGTTGTATCACATGGTTCGCGATCTCTAAAATTTAGAGATATATGACTGGACCAGTCAAAGCCTACTAAAAGACCAGAGCTTTACGACAGGACCAATCAGAATACACTAGAACACCAGAGCTTTACGAAAGAGCCAATCAGATTCTACTAAAATACCAGAGCTTTACGACAGAGCCAGTCAGAACCTATTAAAGGAACCTTTGAATCTTCACTAATTTTCTCTCTGCAAAGCAACTTTTAAAAATTTGCTTTCGGTAAAATGAAAACTGCTGTTCAGGACAAAGTTTCAAAAGATGGAGAAGTTATAATTGGAAATGAAATACAATTACGAGCTTTTGTTATTATTATTTATACTAACTTTACCAGACCAATCAAGAAGTGAGAATTTAGAGTTTTGTAAAAAAACAAACATACAGGGGTTCTCTTCGTTTGTTCAGCGAGTTTTGTTCACAAAACATTTCCTTTTATAATAACAAAAAAGTATCACACGCATTGAGACGAGAAAAACAGTTTTCAAGTGTACTCTAAGGTTATTAAGAACAGTAGAAAATTAAATTAAAAATCACCCATAAAACAAGCGTTAAACGTATACGAACTGAAAATTGGTTTATATGTATATTAGACCAGTTATCCGTGGCAGTAGTTAACAACTCCAGACAGTAGGAGTCCAAGACCCTACTAACATAACCTTATCATCCAAACCCTGACCCATAACGACCCGGCAGAAATTGTTGAAGTTGACATGAATTATCTGCTTCATGAAGTCGTAATATTTAAGTAGCTCTGTGGTAAATGGAAGAGTTATAAATATACAAATTTTATGTGACCCATATAGTTGCCCCTATAAGCTGGTGTGACCCATGAAGTTATGATAATTATTATCCGTTTAGGCTGATGTTGCTTATACAGTTAAGATAGATTTGACCATGTAAGTCTCCTGTTGGGACAGTGGTAATTTGTCAGATTTCTACTTCTAAAATCAGGGGTTTGATTCCGCTTGCTGGACACATCAAGTAGCCCGATGTGGTTTTGCTATAAGAAAACACACACGCCCCTATAAATTGATGAAGCTTGTGGAGTTAAAATAGTTTTATTCCTTTAAGTTGACGTTACCTCTGCAGTTAAGATAGTTGTTGTTCTTGTAAACTGATGTGACCTATAAGTTAAGATAACTTTTGTTCCTCTGAGCTGGTGTGTTCTTCAAAGTTAAGATACTTGTTGTTTCTGTAAGCTGGTGTGATCTATATAGTAAATATATTTGTTGCCCCTAAATGTGGCCTAAATATTTAAGATACTTGTTGTTCCTTTAAGCTGATGCGACTTAAATATTAAAGATAATTGTTCTCATTGTAATCTGGTGTGACCTATACAGTTAAGACAGTTGATGTCCCTGTAAGTTGATGTGACCTGTACATTTCAGATAAGTTGTCCCTAATAGCTGGTATGCTCTATACAGTTAAGATAGTTAAGGTAACAAAATTTCACTTGTGGTTAATTTTTTATATAAAAGAAACTATATTTGGTATATATAGTAGTTTAGAAAATATATTAAAATCATAAATACGAATGAATTCTTTTGATCACAATCATTAACAACTAAGGGGCGTTCTACACAACAATATACTAAGTAATTCTATGTTTTACCTGCTAGAATTCTCATGTTAAAATAATCACAAAGAGCTGGGACAACTTGATTTAGGGAATGTCAGTACTGATTAGTAGGAGTCACTGTAATATCGATGGGTTTTCTTGTACTATTCTTTTTATATCTTATTAAAGACTCCGTAAAATGTAAGCAGCATGTTAAAGAAGCCGATGGCAGTGAACCTGTCATGATTTAAGTTTCAAACAATAATTACACGAATGGAAAAAAATAACGAAACTCACAGTTCATACTTACAATAAATAGCACATGATATGTGAATCATAAATCAACAAAGTTTACGTGGAAGTTAGACAGAACCTTTTTAAAAATGTAAGTTAAGTGAAGAGCTGGAAACTAGTGATGGTGAATGAACAGTTACTTCATGAGATTTTTAACATTTCTAAAATATGAACTATGAGATAAATATTTATTAAGTAGCGAGACTACGTATTTCTATATAAAGAATGAAGAAAAGTATTGTAGCGAGACTACGTACTTCTATATAAAGAATGAAGAAAAGTATTGTAGCGAGACTACGTATTTCTATACAAAGAATGAAGAAAAGTATTGTAGCGAAACTACGTATTTCTGTATAAAGAATGAAGAAAAGTATAGTAGCGAGACTACGTACTTCTATATAAAGAATGAAGGAAAGTATTGTAGCGAGACTACGTACTTTTATATAAAGAATAAAGAAAAGTATTGTAGCGAGACTACGTACTTCTATATAAAGAATTAAGAAAAGTATTGTAGCGAGACTACGTACTTCTATATAAAGAATGAAGAAAAGTATTGTAGCGAGACTACGTACTTCTATATAAAGAATGAAGAAAAGTATTGTAGCGAGACTACGTACTTCTATATAAAGAATGAAGAAAAGTATTGTAGCGAGACTACGTACTTCTATATAAAGAATGAAGAAAAGTATTGTAGCGAGACTACGTACTTCTATATAAAGAATGAAGAAAAGTATTGTAGCGAGACTACGTACTTCTATATAAAGAATGAAGAAAAGTATTGTAGCGAGACTACGTACTTCTATATAAAGAATGAAGAAAAGTATTGTAGCGAGACTACGTACTTCTATATAAAGAATGAAGAAAAGTATTGTAGCGAGACTACGTACTTCTATATAAAGAATGAAGAAAAGTATTGTAGCGAGACTACGTACTTCTATATAAAGAATGAAGAAAAGTATTGTAGCGAGACTACGCACTTCTATATAAAGAATGAAGAAAAGTACGTAGCGAGGACTACGTACTTCTATATAAAGAATGAAGAAAAGTATTGTAGCGAGACTACGTACTTCTATATAAAGAATGAAGAAAAATATTGTAGCGAGACTACGTATTTCTGTATAAAGAATGAAGAAAAGTATTGTAGCGAGACTACGTACTTCTATATAAAGAATGAAGAAAAGTATTGTAGCGAGACTACGTACTTCTATATAAAGAATGAAGAAAATAGCGAGACTACGTACTTCTATATAAAGAATGAAGAAAAGTATTGTAGCGAGACTACGTACTTCTATATAAAGAATGAAGGAAAGTATTGTAGCGAGACTACGTACTTCTATATAAAGAATGAAGAAAAGTATTGTAGCGAGACTACGTACTTCTATATAAAGAATGAAGGAAAGTATTGTAGGAGACTACGTACTTCTATATAAAGAATGAAGGAAAGTATTGTAGCGAGACTACGTACTTCTATATAAAGAATGAAGGAAAGTATTGTAGCGAGACTACGTACTTCTATATAAAGAATGAAGGAAAGTATTGAAGCGAGACTACGTACTTCTATATAAAGAATGAAGGAAAGTATTGTAGCGAGACTACGTACTTCTATATAAAGAATGAAGAAAGTATTGTAGCGAGACTACGTACTTCTATATAAAGAATGAAGGAAAGTATTGTAGCGAGACTACGTACTTCTATATAAAGAATGAAGAAAGTATTGTAGCGAGACTACGTACTTCTTATATATAAAGAATGAAGGAAAGTATTGTAGTATGAGACTACGTACTTCTATATAAAGAATGAAGGAAAGTATTGTAGTATTGAGACTACGTAACTTCTATATAAAGAATGAAGGAAATTATGAAGCGAGACTACGTACTTCTATATAAAGAATGAAGAAAAGTATTGTGAAGCGAGACTACGTACTTCTATATAAAGAATGAAGGAAAGTATTGTAGCGAGACTACGTACTTCTATATAAAGAATGAAGAAAAGTATTGTAGCGAGACTACGTACTTCTATATAAAGAATGAAGAAAAGTATTGTAGCGAGACTACGTACTTCTATATAAAGAATGAAGAAAAGTATTGTAGCGAGACTACGTACTTCTATATAAAGAATGAAGAAAAGTATTGTAGAGAGACTACGTACTTCTATATAAAGAATGAAGAAAAGTACTGTAGCGAGACTACGTACTTCTATATAAAGAATGAAGAAAAGTATTGTAGCGAGACTACGTACTTCTATATAAAGAATGAAGGAAAGTATTGTAGCGAGACTACGTACTTCTATATAAAGAATGAAGGAAAGTATTGTAGTGAGACTACGTACTTCTATATAAAGAATGAAGTATTGGAAAGTATTGAAGCGAGACTACGTACTTCTATATAAAGAATGATATAAAGAATGAAGGAAAGAATTGTAGCGAGACTACGTACTTCTATATAAAGAATGAAGGAAAGTATTGTAGCGAGACTACGTACTTCTATATAAAGAATGAAGGAAAGTATTGTAGCGAGACTACGTACTTCTATATAAAGAATGAAGAAAAGTATTGTAGCGAGACTACGTACTTCTATATAAAGAATGAAGAAAAGTATTGTAGCGAGACTACGTACTTCTATATAAAGAATGAAGGAAAGTATTGTAGCGAGACTACGTACTTCTATATAAAGAATGAAGGAAAGTATTGTAAAGCGAGACTACGTACTTCTATATAAAGAATGAAGGAAAGTATTGTAGCGAGACTACGTACTTCTATATTCTATATAAAGAATGAAGAAAAAGTATTGTAGCGAGACTACGTACTTCTATATAAAGAATGAAGAAAAGTATTGTAGCGAGACTACGTACTTCTATATAAAGAATGAAGGAAAGTATTGTAGCGAGACTACGTACTTCTATATAAAGAATGAAGGAAAGTATTGTAGCGAGACTACGTACTTCTATATAAAGAATGAAGGAAAGTATTGTAGCGAGACTACGTACTTCTATATAAAGAATGAAGAAGAAAGTATTGTAGCGAGACTACGTACTTCTATATAAAGAATGAAGGAAAGTATTGAAGCGAGACTACGTACTTCTATATAAAGAATGAAGGAAAGTATTGTAGCGAGACTACGTACTTCTATATAAAGAATGAAGAAAAGTATTGTAGCGAGACTACGTACTTCTATATAAAGAATGAAGAAAAGTATTGTAGCGAGACTACGTACTTCTATATAAAGAATGAAGAAAAGTATTGTAGCGAGACTACGTACTTCTATATAAAGAATGAAGAAAAGTATTGTAGCGAGTACTTCTATATAAAGAATGAAGAAAAGTATTGTAGCGAGACTACGTACTTCTATATAAAGAATGAAGAAAAGTATTGTAGCGAGACTACGTACTTCTATATAAAGAATGAAGAAAAGTATTGTAGCGAGACTACGTACTTCTATATAAAGAAAAATGAAGAAAAGTATTGTAGTATTGTAGCGAGACTACGTACTTCTATATAAAGAATGAAGAAAAGTATTGTAGCGAGACTACGTACTTCTATATAAAGAATGAAGAAAAGTATTGTAGCGAGACTACGTACTTCTATATAAAGAATGAAGAAAAGTATTGTAGCGAGACTACGTACTTCTATATAAAGAATGAAGAAAAGTATTGTAGCGAGACTACGTATTTCTATATAAAGAATGAAGGAAAGTATTGTAGCGAGACTACGTACTTCTATATAAAGAATGAAGGAAAGTATTGTAGCGAGACTATTGTAGCGAGACTACGTTCTATATAAAGAATGAAGGAAAGTATTGTAGCGAGACTACGTATTTCTATATAAAGAATGAAGTAAAAGTATGTATTGCGAGACTACGTATTTCTATACAAAGAATGAAGAAATGTATAATAGCGAGGCTATATGCGTAATTTCAATATCGTACGTTTTCGTATTTATATTATTATGTTTTTGGTATTTATATATTTAACCCAATAAACTATAGTAGTGTGTATGTATTTGGAGAGACGTAACATATTAAGCGTACGAAGCTTTATTATTATGAACCATAGTTTGTTATGTACATTGAATGGTATATGAATTTGATTGGTTTTACCTATAAGCACAAGGCTGCACAATGGGCTATCTGTGCTCTGTTGTAAGTCCGCAGACTTACCGTTGTGCCAGTGACGGCGTATGGCACTTGGAGAAAGATAAACTGTTATATTAATACCATAGTCAATTCCAGTTTTCTTGCCTGTTGAAGCGAAATGAAAATACTGACGTAATTTCATGGATGATTTTCCTTGGACTCAAACTGCATCTTCTACCGAGGCAACTAAAACAGGTTAAAATATGAAGACACTGATACTATAAATGTTCACATGTTTTCAACCTAACTTAAGGTATAGTGAAAAAATAATACGTTGAATGTCTACTGAAGATTTGAAAAGTATTCTCCACAATGCCTCTCATTTGAGCCCTGTCATACCCAGGTGGGTTAAGTTGTTCGACTCGCAATCAGAGGGTCGCGAATTCGAATACTAGTCGCACCAAATATGCTCGTCGTTTTAGCCGTGTGGGCATTATAATGTGTATGGTCAATCCCACTATTCGCTGGTAAAATAGTAGCCCAAGAGTTGGCGGTGGATGGTGATGACTAGCTGCCTTCCCTCTAGTCTTACACTGCTAAATTAGTGACGGCTAACGCAGATAGCACTCGTGTAGCTTAGCGAGAAATTCCAAAAAAACAAACAAACCTCTCATTTGTTGAGTTGAAGACGAACAGGCGACATTTGACCCACACACTCCTACAATGTGCAACATTTTTCCTTCTTAAGATCATTTTGTCCTTTCATAATGTTTAGAAACATAAATATATTACGCTTGAGAACTTTTTTGTATTAATTTTGTGTAGACTATTTTTTTTCCCCTATTTTACCGAAAAGATAAAGGATGCACGTTAAGAAATAAGATATTGATAGGAGTGGAAAACAAACTTAACAGGGGAAAATAACTTATGTTGATTGTATTGCTTTTAAACAAACAAACAAAAACAAAAGAGCCATAAAATGGACATTAAAGTAGTATTCAGACTTTTAAACCTACATACACACACATAATGATAGAAAATATGTTTTCTAAACTATCTTACACCAGCTTGAAACAGCCCACGTTGTTGTATAACTTATTCTAATTAAAGTTTATTCCTCGTGCGTGAGTTTACGTTAGCTATTACAGAAATGTAACACCATGATTCGTAGTACTAAAGTACTCTTAATTTAAAAGTATAATAAAAGGAACACGTGGTACCGGTTTAAACAAAAGAAGTAAAAAACAGCAGGAACGAGAGGCATAATACAGTACAACTTTCTAAACGTGATTGGAGACATGTGTTCAATATAAATATGTTAAGTTGACGCACTGAGAAAAGAGAATGTATGTTGGAAGGCTCAGAGTGTCTCTTAACGATATACTTTAGTGAAAGAGATGACAACAGACGTGATAAAAGAGGTTACGTTACGTATGATGTTTTATGAAGGAAATTAACATTGAACTGACACACGAAACTGGTATAAAGATAATTATTTCACGTACATTGATGGAAACATTCTATATTTTGAGCTACAGTACTTCAACATGAGAAACTGACGGCTGTAAGAGCTTAGAAAAGTAAACAGAATATAACACTCTTAAGTTTAACTTATTTTTCCCAGGAAGTAGAGTGCGTGCACGTGTTCGTGTGTGAACTTGTGCAGAATGTGTCTTTTGTGTTTTGTGATGGAAACATGGAAAATATAACGTTTTCAAACCAAGCACGTAAAATTAGCCCAGTTTAATTTTCTGTTTTACTAGCCTCCCACCGCTAGTAGAGCGGTATGTCTCCGGATTTACAACTCTATAATTAAGGGTTCGATTCCCCTCGGTAGGCTGAGCAGATAGCTCTATGTGGCTTCGTTATAAGAAAAACACAAACACACTCTTTTACTAATGACGAATATTTTAAAATTATTATAAAATATTCATTCAAATCACGTTAGCGGGACCATTTAAAGATAGTAAAATAAAATAAAATAATTTTATAAACTGCGAATAATATTAGATAAGTGAAATATGCGGAACATGTTTTGTAAAAGTAGATACCTTGAGGTGGTTGTACGGGTGTTTAAATTACCCTGATAGAGATCATACGCAACTTTACCCTCACTAGTTTGGGCTACTCTTATGTATTAGAAGTAGACGGATTTAGCATCTGTAAATTTGCGATGTTTGTTTGAATTTTGCGCCACGTTACACGAGGACTATCTGCACTATCCGTCCCGAATTGAACAGTGAAAGACCTCTCATCACGAACTCTTGGGCTACCTTTTTACCACCGAATATCGGGATTGACCGTTACATCAATACTACCTCACAACTGAAACGAAAAAGCATATTTGGTGGGATGCGGACTCAAACTTGCGACCTTCAGGTTGCAATTTGAGAGCCCTAATCACCCGGCTATGGCAAACATAAATTTACGAGAATGTTCATAGATTTGTTGCACCTGAACTTTATTTATGTCCCTCTTACCAAAGACATTTGTCATCAAATTCTAACTTATTTGAAGATTTTTAGTTAGTTTTGATGATCGAACTGGCCCAGCATGGCCAAACTTGTTAAGGCGTTCGACTTGTAATACGCGGGTTCGAATCCCGGTCACACCAAAAGCATGTTCGCCCTTTCAGCCGTGGGGCGTTATAATGTTACTGTCAATCCCACTATTCGTTGGTAAAAGAGTAGCCCAAGCGTTGGCGGTGGGTGGTGATGACTAGCTGCCTTCCCTCTAGTCTTACACTGCTAAATTAGGGACAGCTAGCGCAGATAGCCTTCGAGTAGCTTTGTGCGAAATTAAAAACAAACAAACAAACTGATCGAACTTTTCCTGAAAACGAAAAACAAATTATTCTAAAGTAATAAGCAAATACTTACTAACCGTAAACTTTTAAGGGGAAAAAAATGATTTTGTTTTTATATTCACTGCAACATTTTAATTCTTACTAGAGAAGAACAAATCTGTCGTGAAATATCAACATAAGATATTTTGAAAGAAACATTTGATGATGTTCATCTCGAGAAGGAACAACCTTTCATGGTAGCTACTTTTTCGTTTTATAATATTTCAAATTATGTTAAATAACACTGAATATTTACACTGCTGTTTTTTTGTTGAGAATCGTGTTAAGTGAAGTTTTAATTTGAGTTTTTTTGGTGAGCGGAGATTAAGAAAACTACCATAAAGTTCGAAAATTATCTTCAAAACGTGTTTTCTTAGCGTGACGTATATAAAACCACGAAGTAACGTTTTTCTGTTGTTTTTTTTTCAACTTTGCTTTTAGGGATTACTGAGGTAGGGTATGAGAAAAGAAGACCAGGTTGTCTAGTGAGGAAATGATAAAGCAAACCAACGTACATTCTTCGCTATAGCGGTTTTATTTTTACTAGAAAATAGTGTCCCACAATTCAGTGAGAACTAAATCAAAACAGATGTGTTGGTGGAAAGATAGATAAACAAACAAAATTGGCGGTAGACACGCAGGTAACCAAGAAACGTAAGTACTGAAGAAAGTCAGATATACAGAAAAGGTAGGACAAACTCGTAGCCAGGTCTGGAAATAGGGGATTTATTTTTAGTCCAAAGTCGTTTCACGTGTCACTTTAGTGCCCAGGGACGGAAAAAAAACACGCGAAAAAACAACAACAGCGAAATATATGAGGCTCTTTTATTACCACGGCGAATAAACTTTTCTAGTAAATTATCTCTGATAATTGTGAAAATGTTATTTCCACATGTATACGCAGAGTTACACTATCAATTATATAATAAAAGGTCATCATGAACGAAAATAAATTAATGTCACTAGGCGTGTTCATATGTCCCCCCCTCCCAGTACGGGCTTGATATAGAGACGAGCAGATAGGTAGATATAAATTAATACGTAGGGGACAAGTGAATAGAAATATGGATATAGCTAACAGTAATTAAGTAATGAGGAACAGATACATATAAAAATGTAACTTGGAAAGTATTCATGAAGTGGACATGGAATTTATAAGTCTGGCCATATTAAAAAGAGACAGACCAAAATCTACAGGTACAGGCGTAACAATTAACAGGACGTCAAGGAATGTTCAGTAAAAATAATGTTATTCTGTTTCTAACTTCTCTCAGCTTCAGGTATTTAGCAAAAAACAGGATTGTTTTATATTACTTGATTTGATCGAATTTCCAGCATATGTATACGAATTTTTTGGTTTTTTGTTTGTTTCGAATTTCGCGCAAAACCACACGAGGGCTGTCTGTGCTAGCTGTCCCTAATTTAGCAGTGAAAGACAAGAAGGAAGGAAGCTAGTCATCACCACCCACCGCCAACTCTTGGGCTACTCTTTTACCAACGAATAGTGGGATTGACCGTCACATTATAACGCCCCCACGGCTGAAAGGGTGAACATATTTGGTGTGACGAAGATTGGAACACTCGACCACGAGTCGAGTGTCTTAACCACTCGGCTATGCCGGGCCTTTATGAGTGATGGAATATGTGTGAATATGGTAAAACATTACGGAATTTCCTTTATCGAACTTTGAAGAACAATTGTCTTCCTCCCGAGATGTAATACCTTACAAAATAGGAAACACTACGATTATTGTTTTAGAATGTTACGAAATTTATCTCGTTTGTATAGTGTTGATTCATTTTTTATGTCTGGGTTAATTGGCTAATTACCTTAGGCACTACTTATATAACTGATTGTTATATAATGATTGTTATGGTGCAATCTAAGTTACGTAAACGAATTTCAATTATTTATTTGTTTTTTCATTTGAAAGTCAGCAGATATTTTAGGATAAGTATTAATTTTTCAGTTTTATTAATAACACATTTATCAGCTTTATTTCTGACATTATAATATTTATAATATTATTATTTCATTTTATTTTGCAAACAGAAGAACTGGGTCAACTAACCAATGGGAGAAAACTTCCTAAATAACTCTAAGAAATTATAAGTGAAAGCAAAGATTAACGTGTTATAATGTATCTAGGACGGTGAATCAGCAACATTTAGTAACTGTGACGCTTTAAACTTTAAAGTTTAAAGTTTAAAGCCTAATACCTAAGGCCTAACAAGCTATGTTGAGTAGACTAAATGAGCTTGATCAGAAAAATTATGTGATAACTGGAGGACAAAGCAGTCGTTTTAAAATACAATTTAACGGCAACGTTTTGAATCACTTGTTTTTAAAGAAGTATTAAAACTAGAAATACAAAGTATAAATATCAGTCCTTCAGACAGACATATGTATAGTAATGTTGGGGTGTGTCGTCCCAGATGCAGGCTAGGTCCCACCACGAGCGATATGCTTAACTGACACTTAGATAGGTGATTCATCGTAAATTCTCAAACTTTTGCTAGTAGAATTCTTCCATGTTCTCTGAGGAGAATGAAAAAGTATCAAGACAAAATAAGTGTTTACGACAGTAACGCTCTCTACAGCCACACCTCCAGCCTATTCCGGAGCAACGCCCTCACTTACAAAGTGAAAGCTATGGTTGAGCAGTGGATCTTGGCAAATCGACTACTATTGTTATCAAGACAGTAATAAGGTATTTGAAGTCAAATAATGCTCACAAATCGAAGACTAACACGCCTCCAGGTAAATCTCGAAATAATCGACAGTTGTTATGAGAATAATAATAATAAAAAAACGATGGAAGAAAGTGGAAAGACAGAAATCCCATTCGATCATGTACAGTTCCAGAATGCAGTTTCCATGACGTTTCGTGTGTTCGGTCTGCTTAAACGTGGACTCAGAAAATGTAGCTTACAGACAGTGTGGAATATCGTTCAAGATGTTCTATTTGTTTTTGTTTTTAATTAAGCACAAAGCTACACAATGGGCTATCTGTGCTCTGCCCACCACGGGTATCGAAACCAGGATTTTAACGTTGTAATGTTCTATTTAAAGTTTTCTTTGTTATTCTTTGTGCAGATTTGTTTCTTTAAAAATTGATTGGCAGTAAATAGAGTAAATATAATCTTGACCAAGTTGAAAGAGTTCTATAAAGGTTCATTAACTTCAGTATTTAGCAACACACATGACTTACATGCGAATGAAATATTTTGCTACAAATATGCACAACAAATTGGAAAAAGTGGGCTTATTTCAAAATAGATAATAAATTTTATTATCACAACGTTGTTAACCCAGCAGCAGGCTCCCCAGTGTCACATCAGCATGTCTGCGGACTTCCAACGTTAGAATCGAGGTATCGATACCCGTGTGGGCAGAGCACAGATAGATTAGAGTGTCGTTTTGTACTTAATTTCAAACAACAGAGCAGCAATTACTAAACACTGAGCATTCATTATTTCAGTTCACACAGCTTAAAACCTATTTGAAATTAAGCCGAGACCCACAGTGATTTTTCTTGGAATTCATCATTTGATGAAAAACCTTCCGTATAATATTGTCACATTGAAACTAAAACTTTGATTAAAATAAAGATATTTGAAATTAGTTTGAAAAAAGAGAGGAAAAGTTTATATAAAATAAATAAGTGGCAAGACAAACGTGATCTGAAGTTTAAACAAGCGATAATTTGTTTTGTTTGTTTTGGAATTTCGCCCAAAGCTACACGAGAGCTATCTTTGCTAGCCGTCCAAAATTTAGCAGTGTAAGACTAGACTGAAGGCAGTTAGTGATCAAAACTCACGGCCAACTTTTGGGCTACTCTTTTACCAACGATTGGTGGGATTGACTATGACTTATAACGCCCCTACGGCTGAAAGAGCGAGCATGTTTTATGCGACGGAAATTCGAACCCGCGACCCTCAGATGACGAGTCGGACGCCCTACCCACCTGGTCATGCCAGGCCAGATAATTTGTATATTCAAATTTGTTCCAAAATTAGTGTTACAAATAACTACACTAACTCTTTTTAATAAATAAACCAGAGAGAACATATTGTACCCGGCCCGGCATGGCCAGGTGGTTAAAACACTTGATTCGTAATCTGAGGCTCGCTGGTTCGAATCCCCATCACACCAAACATGCTCGTCCATTCAACCATGGGGGCGTTATTATGTACGATCAATCCCACTATTCGTTGGTGAAAGAATTATGATGAATAGCTGCCTTCCCTCTAGTCTTACACTGCTAAATTAGGAACTGCCAGCGCGGATATCCCTCGTTTAGCTTTGTGCGAAATTCAAAACAAACGAAACAATTCTTAATACCCTCGTTCCACGAAACCCCCACAGGCACTGCGGCAGACCCACAGATGTATAACATTAGAAATTAGTTTTTCGAAACCTTTGATTGGCATAGCAAAGACAACGCATTATGTATCTCTGTGTTTGACCACAGAGAAACAAGTTTCCGTGAATTCTACAAATGCGCAACGTTATAAACAAAGGATAACTTGTTAATGATGTATTTCGATAAAGAGGACACTTTCATAGTGATTTAAAAACATATCTAATTTATAACAACTGTTTAAAATAGTAACTTGACAAGTTAAACATTGTTTAAAATGTTCAAAAATAGTAGAGATTGTTTGGTTTTATATAACGCAATTTTCAATTAATACAACGTATTAATATTGATCGCCGCTTGTATAATATTCAAGAAAAAAACAACAACTTTATCTTGTTTACATTACTAAAGTTCATTTAGGGATGCTAACCAGTGAGAATATACAGAAAAAAATATACGTTTGCAAGCTTTAATGTTACCTTAGTGCTAATTATGCATTAAATAGGGCCTTCTAGAGAAAATATTTCATCCACATTCGTGATAAGTTCTCATGTTAAAGCGACTCTGAAAAGATCAAACCTACCTTTATTCACAAATAGTTTATTAACACGTGCACTTAAATAATCGTACTTGAATCATCTCACGTTAATTTAACTCTAGATTAGTTTATGAAGTACAGCCCCTTGTTTACATAAGTCTGTCCATTTCCTAATTACGTTTCCTTTAAACAAGTGGCTGTATATTGTTTAAGTAATGTTTGCGTGAAAAAAATCCTTACCTAATTAACGGTGAAACGTGGATAAACAAATTGAAACTTGTCTATTTAGAACATTTGCAGTAATCTTGATAAATTGTCTGTCTGAATATATTATACAAATATATTTTGCTTATTCTATGTCACTTGGAGTATGACGAGAAATCATAGTAGAGTTACGAGAAATCGTACACGGAAACGACAGCAGAATACTTTACTGAATCACTAGCTCTTATTGTTTGTTTTGAATTTCGTGCAAAGCTACAAGAGGGCTATCTGCGCTAGCCCTCCCTAATGTAGCAGTGTAAGACTAGTGGGAAGGCAACTAGTCATCACCACCCACCGCCAACTCTTGGGCTACTCTTTTACCGACATATAGTGGGATTGACCGTAACTTTATTACGCCCCCACGGCTGAAAGGGCGAGCATGTTTGGTGCAAATGGGATTCAAATCTGCGACCCTCGGAGACCGAGTCGAGTGTCTTAACACACTTGGCCATGCCGAGCCCACTAGCTCTTATTAGAATTACAACTATTTATAGATTCCATATATCGTGTGTTGGAATTCTTCGGAACGAACATAAATTTTTTTTTATTTAAAATGAGTGGATACTGGTTTATAACGTACACAGAACGTAACAGATGGAAGAGAAATCAGAGGAAAGTGTTTCACAAAACGAGTATTCCCTGTGAAAATCGTACCAGTGTAAAGTGTAAACTTCTAGTTGTTTTTGTATAAGTGAGAACATGACGAAAACGATAATTTCTTTAGTATGATTCGTAATATTACTATAACTTGAGATACACTTCAGGACATAAAACCAAACGCGTCATTTAGAAAGGTTATGAGAACAGAACAACCAACTGAGAGGCATAAATAGACACAACGTTAAAAGAAAAGACTATAAAAACTAAATAAATAAAATAGCCAGCATAATGTCAGTCTTTCTGTCATATTACTTTAACAGGTTTAGCTAATGAGCCATTTTGTTGTAGCTATCTGAATAGCTTAGTCTAGATTGAGCTTTAGTACAATACGTTAGTTTGATGTCTTCTTAGTAGGCTGTTGTAAGTTGTTAAGAGAAGTTCTACTCTGTCATATCATGTATTTTATGTTCGTTTTAATGCCTTTAGTGTAAGTGTTTGCACTTAGGCTGTAATTATGTTCCTAAAATACACTCGCGTATTTATCTATCTGAGAGACGAACGTGGAACTGAAAACGTAAAATTCATTAGACAGCTGAAACAGATAAGTACAAACATACCTTTCAATGTGAAAAAAATGAAAACAATCGAGTTAACATATAAATAGTTGTTTATCTAAAGTTATCGAAGTTTTAATCTTCACTATTCAGTAACATGTTTTTATTAGTTGACGATACAATTTGTAGGGTGTAAAGAGTTGTTAATTTAAAAAAGAAAGAAATTCATTTACATCTTACTTACACATTATGATCTTACGTCTTACTCACACATTATGAACTTACATCTTACTTAGACATTATGAACTTACGTCTTACACATTATGAACTTACATCTTACTTACACATTATGAACTAAAATCTTACTTACACATTATGAACTTACGTCTTACTTACACATTATGAACTTACATTTTACTTACACATTATGAACTCACATCTTACTTACACATTATAAACTAAAATCTTACTTACATATTATGAACTAACATCTTACTTATACATTATGAACTAACATCTTGCTTACACATTATGAACTAAAATCTTACTTACACATTATGAACTAACATCTTACTTACACATTATGAACTAAAATCTTACTTGCATATTATGAACTAACATCTTACTTACACATTATGAACTAAAATCTTACTTACAGATTATGAACTAAAATCTTACTTGCACATTAAGAACTCACATCTTACTTACACATTATAAACTAAAATCTTACTTACATATTATGAACTAACATCTTACTTACACATTATGAACTAACATCTTGCTTACACATTATGAACTAAAATCTTACTTACACATTATGTATTAACATCTTACTTACACATTATGAACTAAAATCTTACTTGCATATTATGAACTAACATCTTACTTACACGTTATGAACTAAAATCTTACTTACACATTATGAACTAAAATCTTACTTTCAGATTATGAACTAAAATCTTACTTGCATATTATGAACTAACATCTTACTTACACATTATGAACTAAAATCTTACTTACAGATTATGAACTAAAATCTTACTTACACATTATAAACTAAAATCTTACTTACATATTATGAACTAACATCTTACTTACACATTATGAACTAACATCTTGCTTACACATTATGAACTAAAATCTTTCTTAAATATTATGTACTAACATCTTACTTACACATTATGAACTAAAATCTTACTTACACATTATGAACTAACATCTTACTTACACATTATGAACTAACATCTTACTTACACATTATGTACTAACATCTTACTTACACATTATGAACTAAAATCTTACTTACACATTATGAACTTACATCTTACTTACACATTATGAACTCACATCTTACTTACACATTATGAACTAAAATCTTACTTACAGATTATGAACTAACATCTTACTTACACATTATGAACTAAAATCTTACTTACACATTATGTACTAACATCTTACTTACACATTATGAACTAAAATCTTACTTACACATTATGTACTAACATCTTACTTACAGATTATGAACTAACATCTTACTTACACATTATGAACTAAAATCTTACTTACACATTATGTACTAACATCTTACTTACACATTATGAACTAACATCTTACTTACACATTATGAACTAACATCTTACTTATACATTATGAACTAACATCTTACTTACACATTATGAACTAACATCTTACTTACACATTATGAACTTTCTATCCCATACAGAGAGTTATTACATTATATTAAAAAGATATTGAAGGTTCATCACGTCGTAACAGGAAATAGAGCCACGTCCAGTATGTTCTATTTCATGATCGTGAATCTTAACGATAACTCTACACCGTAGTTTTCATTACAAAATTTAACTTTTTAAAGTTGTCATGTCCAAAGCATACTTTTCTTTCTTGCAGGTTTTTTATAACACTATGTAACACAAATTTTGTTCCTGGATAGTATGTGTTATTTCTTAATTGGTTATGTTGTAAAAGTACAGAAAATGGCCATTATTCCCTTCAAACTTTGCCTTTGTGACCTGGATAATGAAATTTAGAAAGTAATGTATTTTATATGAAAAAACGGGGAAAATTTGCACATTTTCATTTACATAAGGTCTGAATAAAACAACACATGAATGAAGATTTACATGTATTTATATCAAAGTTATACAAAAATGAACAAAAATGTTTTGAAGTGAGTAGTTTTTCGAGATTTGCGACTGTAATGTAAATCACTTTCACGTATCAGTCCCCAAATAAAGTCTCCCATCATGTTTTCGTTATGCGCTCCCAGGTCACAGAAGCAAAGTTTGAAGAGAAAAATAACAATAGAGAAATAACACTTTCTGCCCAGGAACAAGAAAAGGTTAACATTTTGTTACAAAGTGTAATCCATAAGCGTTCGAGTATGACATTTTCACTGTTCTCGTTTCAACAGTCCGGCCACACAAAAACCCTGGGGCTCACCGATATTTCTTTCTGCACATGTTATAGCACGAATATCCCACTTCATTCCCTAGATGTTAGCGGTTTGGGATGGTTGAGCTGATATGTGAGGAAAAGTAATTTGTGTACGCGTGAGTTGTGCTGCTTTTCCATACGGAAACCTTTGTTGATTAATTTGCAAACTGTTGCTTGGAGCGTGGAGACAGCTTTTGCCAGTGACGTTTGTGTTTGTGTATTCCCATCTGTTACAACGACTTTTTCTAAAAGGTTCTTGTGAACAAAACTGATTCAAATTCCTTTGTTTCCAATCTCATCAAGTACAAGGACTATTGAATAGAGGAAGTTTTAAATCCATTACCTAAACGTATCCTTGCGTTCTGAAAGTGTTAAGGGAAAGGACTGTCACGTGTCCTTTGTAAAAACAACATTTTTCGATGACGTCACACTATATACAAACATCAAGAAAGTCAGAAGACAGTTGTTATTATTGTTTTGATTTGTATATTTAAAATAGATTTAATAGAAACTAATTAGTTCTGTATATTTATGTTCCGCTAGGCCTTTGTTTTAATGCCGTGGTCAGTAATTAATTCCTATTGTTTAAAAAGCCTTACGAAGGTAATTTTTAAATAAATTATATTTACATGGAAAGCATATCGAACAAGGGATAATAATCTCTCTCTTCCCGCATCATACAGTTGAGCGGTTATGTGGTTGATTGAGTTCCTATCTCTAAAACTGCGTGAGTTTATCTCTTTCAGATATTCTCTGATAGCCTTCCCTAATTTTGAGTTGAGGGAGGAGACAGGAGGCAGATAATCAGTAGAAACCACCTTCAACTACTGACCTACTCAAATGAAATAGTCATTTTTATGACAGGCTCAAAGTGCGGAGCGTGGATTGTCGTGTGGTGACACCTAGATCACGGCATTGTGGAATCCATGTGAATTATGTTACAATATTGAGTCGAACAATTAATTGTTTGTTTGTTTTTGTTTTTTTGAATTTCGCACAAAGCTACTCGAGGGCTATCTGTGCTAGCCGTCCCTAACTTAGCAGTGTAAGACTAGAGAGAAAGCAGCTAGTCATCACCACCCACCGCCAACTCTTGGGCTATTCTTTTACCAACGAATAGTGGGATTGACCGTCACATTATAACGTCCCCACGGCTAAAACGGCGAGCATGTTTGTTGCCGAACAATTAATTACTAACAATTAACAATTTAAAATTTACATTGATTTCCAAAGAAAATATTTCTTTAATTAAAAATTTAGTGAACTTACCAATATATCACAAAATATTGTTTACAAAAAAATTGGTATATAATTTACCAGATGTTTACTTTTTGTTCTTTTGTGGACAGAGGAATTATAAATGTTCTTTAGGCCCGGCATGGCCAAGCGTGTTAAGGCGTTCGACTCGTAATCCAACGGTAGCGGGTTCGAATCCGGTTCGCACCAAACATGCTTTCTCTTTTGGCCGTGAGGGCGTTATAATGTTACGACCAATCCCACTATTTGTTGGTAAAAGATATCAGTTGTATCGTAAGTAAAACTATATTAATTGTTTTATTTAATGTAACTTATATTAACAATATTATTTAATATTTTCATTACATTTCGTATTATTTACCATTTATCTATTCCATAATGAGGATTATTTTAGTGTTAATATATTAGTATATGTACTTAGAAATAACTTGAATATTGTGAAGGCCCGGCACGGCCAGGTGGGTTAGTGCATTAGACTCGTAATTCGAGGGTCGCAGGCTCGAATCCCCGTTACATCAAACATGCTCGCCCTTTCAATGGTGGTAACGTTATAATATGATGATCAATCCTATTATTCATTGGTAAAAGAGTAGCCCAACAGTTGGCGATGGGTGGTTATGACTAGCTGCCTTCCCTCTAGTCTTACACTGCAAAATTATGGACGACTAGTGCAGATAGCCCTCGTATAACTTTGTGCAAAATTAAAAACAAAAATAAACCTACTATTCTCGCTATCAAATATTAAAAACAAGATGTAGTAACGCCATAAATTCTCTTTACAATCTCACGTATTAATTAAAATACATTGTTTCATATGCTACTGTGCTGATTTATTCAAACATTTAGCCACATTTTCCTTTGGAAATATATATTTTCTGAAAAAAATAATAAAAAGCTGGTAAGTTCGAAGAATATTTTCTAAACTTTCTTGATAATTTATGTCGACGCTTCTTTGGCATATTTGTTGACCTTAGGCGCTTGACCAGTAAAAAATTTTATGTTAACCTTTATGGTATTGTTTCTTAAATAATTAAAGATGTGACGTATAAGTTTGTTTGTGTGTTTTGGAATTTCACACAAAGCTACTCGAGGGCTATCTTTGATAGCCGTCCCTAATTTAGCAGTGTAAGACTAGAAGGAAGGCAGCTAGTCATCACCACCAACCGCCAATTCTTGGGCTACTCTTTTACCAACGAATAGTGTGATTGACCGTCACATTATAACGCCTCCACGGCTGAAAGGGCGAGCATGTTTGGCGCGACCGGGATGACGTATAAGTTACTGAACGGCTCTTTTTTGTTCTGATGGGTAAAATAAACATTTTTCTTCCCCGCTTATAAACACTTTAACTATTCATTTGCATAAAGAAATATATGGTTCATTAGTACGACTTGTTTGTAACATTCACAACCATAAAACCAAGTAACCGAACTGTTACTAAATGCTCTGTATTTTATGTGTTTAGTTCTTAGGCCTGGTTGTTAGAGAGCTCAACTAGTAATCTGTGGGTCGAATCTTCGCCACCGAGAATTCAGCCGTTGTAACGTGCAATAAATCCCACTATTGCTAAAAGAGTAGCCCAAAATTTGACTGTTGACAACCTGCCTTCACTCCAGTTGATTAATGCTAAATTAGAAACGGTTGACACAGGTAGCCATCGTGTGACTTTGTTTGAAATTCAAGACAAAACAAATTATTAAGCAAACCAAAGTCTGTCATGTCCTACTTTATGTTAAAAAGAAGTAGCGATTTCACAAAGCAACACAAATGGCTATCTACGTTAGCTCTAATTTTGAATCGGCACACTAAAGGAAAAGGGCTAAGTAGTTAATGGTACATATTGGTCACTCAAAGGACTGCTACAATCTGAGTGAAGAAAAGGATAACATCGTCATCCATGGTCAGATGGATGCTAGCACTTTCAGTCGTGGGGACGTTATAAAGTTATGGCCAATCTCACTGTTCGTTGGCAAAATAATATCACAAGAGTTAGTGGTTGGTAGTGATGACTAGCTCCCTTACTTCTAGATTTTTTTCACTGCTAAATCGGGAACGGCTAGTGAAGAGAGATCCTCGTATAGCTTTGCACGAGCTTTCCAACAAACCAAACCACTATCTTGTTCAAATACAGGTACTCACTATTTGTTTGTTTTCTTATAAATGTTATTTTTGCAAAGCTACGTGCGACTGTCCTGATAACTAAATAAACTAAATTTTCAGCTACTGTTAGAAAACAGCTTTCTTTTCCTTTTCTAATATGATCATTCGATTACGTTCTGTCCTGTTGAAATTTCTTGTTGTTATGATTGGTTTATAATCCTATGACAACTAAACAATAATATTGGTTAGTGCTTTTTACATATATATATATACAGGAGTGCATAAACACACAAACGCAAGATAAATACATAAGTAAACACATATTTAAAATGTTTTCACAAAATTAGAAGACAGAAAAAAATTATCTTGGAATAATTTATAAAAAAAGTAAAATCGATTACTGTTAGTTTATTTGCAAAATAAATACCCACTGTAGATATTTTCTAGTAAAAATAAAACTGAACATAAAACTCCACTTATTTACTAGAAAATTATTTTATGGAGAAGAAAACCAGTTCAAAGGATAGAATTTATTTGCGCTGTTGAGTTTGGTTATTTTTTTATTATTTATTTTTGTTTTAGGAAGATCGCCTTCTCGTTGAACCGCAGCTGTTAAGCACGTGTTTAGCGTGCAAAGCAACTGGCTGAAAAGAAAGTGAATACTGACCAATTTGAGATAAAGTAGTTCACGAAAAACCATTGTCTAAGGTATATTTGTACCCTGAAGGAAATCCTCTAGATGTATGAACATGTCTAGTAGCTTTCATGTATAGAGGGTCAACTTGCTGTACTGATGCTAACCTGGATGAGGTTAAGCTTCAGGATAATCAATTTAATATTATTTCTTTGAATCCTGCAAACGCCATTATTGGTTGCAGAGAAATAGGTTTTATGGGGAAAAGACTCGTTCAAAATATATTGAAGAGGTTCTTTATCTATATAACAAGAAATAATTTAAACATCGTAAGAATGCACATGATAAGAGCTCAGGAAAGATTATAGGTGGAATAAAACCATTTCGAAAAACAACCTTGGCGAATATGTTTATTATTCATCTCAAAAACTAAATAAGTGATGTTTTATTAAATCAGTTGTTCACTAAACGTTTTCAAGCTTCTTTGGTGTAAGAGCTTCATACATAACTTCTAATATGAGGTTATATGGATATTATTTATAACTCAGACCAGTATTAAAATTTTCAAATCTTCCACGACTAACGATTCAGACAAAACTGAATGCAGTGCAACGTTTATATGTCTAACAACGTAATGTTTTTTTGTAAAACTAGAAATAAGCACCATTATCTGAGAAACGACCTTCAATGGTGTGAATATTTCCTTCCCTCTTGCATTTCTTATCGTCTTGTCATAAAAAGGAGAACAATATTCAACCAAGAGTTGAATAAATAAAGTAAAATGTTCAAACAATCCAATTTTAAATTCAGATGACACTATAAGTTTATACAATCTTGGCCAACATATTTAGATACTGTTCCATATTGATGTTATTGTGTACGTACATGGAGTAGTTATTGAGTGATTGGCCGATTAGTAACAGAGAAGGTAGCGTGTGATCAAACAAACATGCACGAGTTGTTATTTCGGTCTGTTTGCCATGAAAGAATAAGATTTTGGTGTCATCTTTTTCGAAACAGATAAAAACTTTCTCTGTAGCTCATGCAGAGCCACGCCCCGTTACGTGCCACAAGTTATAGGGTGTCAAATTGTTCCAAAAATGGTATGAAGCAAACGGACATTGCCAGAACAGTAGGGTACCTTCAGGGTACTGTATTCAGAATCCTGAAACGTTATAGGACAACAGGAAACGTTGTTCCAGGAAATTCTACTGGTAGACGACGAAATACAATTGCCGAAGATGACAGTTGATCAAAATCTGAAACAGCTTGGCATTAACACATTCATTATAGGGTATCCAAAAGAACAGTGAATAGAAGATTGAACAAACAAAGGTATTTTGTAGGAAGAAATATCTACAAATAAATATTCACCAGAATTCACCACTGTAATCCTGTTACTTGTTTATTTGTTTTTAATTTCTCACAAAGCTACACATGCCCTCCCCCGCTAGTACAGCGGTATGTCTACGGATTTACAACGCTAAAATCAGGGGTTCGATTCCCCTCGGTGGGCTCAGCAGATAACCCAACGAGGCTTTGCTGTAAGAAAACAAACACACACATAAAGCTACATGAGGGCTATCCGCGCTAACAGTCCCTAGTTTTGCAGTGATAGATTAGAAAGAAAAAAGCTAGTCATCACCACCTACCGCCAATTCTTGAATTACTCTTTCACCATCGAATAGTATGATTGCCCGTAACTTTATAACACCCCCACGGATGAAAAGGCGAGCATGTTTGGTATAACGGGATTCGAACTCGCGACTTTCAGATTAAAATCAATCGCCCTAACCACCTAGCCGTGCCGAACTCAGTGTTACTTAGACAAGACAGCATGTCCATTACCGTTAGCTGATGGTAGAATTTGTGTTCGTCTTTTGTTTCGAGAATAGATAAGAAAAAAACTGTCTTTCCCACAAGGAATACACAAAAGATGATGCAATACATGTTTGAGCAGCTATTCATCCTGATGAAAACTGTCTTCATATCCTTCAGAGAAACGTCGCTATCCATTTTCCATCCTCTAAACTAAATTAAAATAACTGATAAAAGAAAATCTTAAAGCCAACTCTTACCATTCATACACTCATCAAGCTTTCTTTAAACTCATTTATATTTACTGACTCTACAACGTCCGAACATAATTCATCCAAAGGACAACCTATCTGTTAGAAAAATGAAACTGTCTTATCTGAAGATGACTTGTACCTTGGCATGGCCAAGCGTGTTTAGGCGTGCGACTCGTTATCTGGGGGTCGCGGGTTCGCATCCCCCTTCGCGCCAAACATGCTCGCCCTCCCAGCCGTGGGGGCGTTATAATGTCAATCCTACTATTCGTTGGTAAAAGAGTAGCCCAAGAGTTGGCGGTGGGTGGTGATGACTAGCTGCCTTCCATCTAGTCTTACACTGCTAAATTAGGGACAGCTAGCACAGATAGCCCTCGAGTAGCTTTGTGCGAAATTCAAAACAAACAAACGAAGATGACTTCTACCTTGCCAAAATTTATATATGTTCCCTAGTCCTGTTATTCTCACTATTAAATATGACAAAAGATGATGCAACAGCACTTTACAATGTTAAGCACTTTAATCAGATCCCCTAACACTTCTTCTTTCAAGAGGAAACAGTTTGAGAGATTTCACTCACTCCTCATATGGCAACCCCTCCATCCTTCCTAATGTAAGGAGTCCAAGTCTGAACATAATATTCCAAATGTGGTCTAAGCAGTGACATGTAAAAATTAATTATAACCTCTTTAGACTTGTATTCAATATTTGTAGATACAACCAAAATTCCTATTTACCCTACCTCTAGTAAGAATACATTGCTTGGATGGTTTTATAGGATCTCTTTCCCTCATAACACTGCTAAGGTCATTCCCATCCAAATTACATTTAAAATTCAAATTGTGGTAACCCACATGCATCATCTTGCATTTATTTTAATTAAAACCCATCTGCCATTTATTTGTCTAACTCACTAAATGATTTAAATCCTTTAGTAACTAAGCAGCATCCTCTTCACAAATAGCAACACAAAATACCTTAATGTCACCCTAAATTTAAGTTATTCATTGAATATTGCTTCAGCTATGTTATTGAGGTAAATCAAAAAGAGCAAAGGTCCTAGGACTAAGCCCTAAGGTTCCTCACTTGTGACATTAATCCAGTTTGATTGAACTCCATTTGTAACAATCCTCTGCTTTCTTTCATCCAGCCACTCTTCTTATCCAGTTTCCTAACTTATCCCCCCAAACCAATAAATATAATTTTTGAAAAGACTTCTATATGGCTCCTTGTAAAATGCTTTATGAAAATTTAGATGCACCACATCTATACCCATACCTCATCTATATAAATAGTAACTTTTAGCTCAAAATATTTCAAAGGCAAATATTTCTACAGATGTCTAATAAAATTGTTTGCTGTACTAATAAATCGTTTATGATGTCCATAGAACCTGTCTCATCATAGAAATCACGTATGTAGATGTTTGAATATAACGTGCATTTCTCAGCTAGAGAGTAATAAGTGTATTTGTATTACACCTTAATAATAATGATCTTATTTGTTATGAAATACGAAAAAAGTTTGACCATGACTGTAAGAAGCAGAAAAATAAAATTACTTTTTTATGTGACTTGGTTCGTAAGTTGAATAAAAGATGCCATAAAAATATCTAATTACGATCTTTTGCTTCAGATGTATTGTAAGCATTATCATAAAATAAACTAAAGATTTTTCTTTGGTAAAAGAATTAGGACTAGAAAATAATTTGTCTTGATATCAATAAATCAATAAAACAGTTTCTTCACGCACTAACACTGCTTCTTTCTCCATAGAAAAACAGGTCGCCATTATACATATAAATATTTCCTTTATAACGACTGGTGTCCCATTAAAGCTCATTAAACGGTTCCAGCAATGTAAGTTTGTTTGCTGAACATCTGAAATGAATGACTACCAGTTTTGTTTATTAGCTGGTAATGAGACAAGATAGGAAGTAAGGATGAAAATCACTAATGTTTATGTAGACAAAAATAATTAATTACGTCTATAACTAAATGGCACAATAAATTGTAAAAATAATAATACTATAATTAGCAATAATTGGGCTAGAGAAATAAAAAAAAAGCTCATATCACTGAAATGCCATTAGTTTATGAGATCGTGTGTCCAAACGGTTTTGTTTGGAGATGTAATACATGAAGTTTCAAAGCTTTTGTTCACATTCAACGTTAATGAAAATACGCGATTTATAATTTCAGAAGTATTTCTTTATCTCAGATTTGGCGTTTTGAATTACAGCCTCTATTAAGTGTTTGGTGTTTATGGATTAAAAAAAAGTACTTGTATTTGACCAACGAGTTCGTATCACATGGTCAAAAGCCACAATGTACTGAAGCAAAATAATACGGAAAATGTGTGTTTCTCCTTATAACAAAGCCACATCGAACTATCTGCTAAGCACACCGAGGGGATTCGAACCACCTGATTTTAGGGTTGTAAATCCGTAGACTTACTACTGTACCAGCGGTTCGGAATAGGGAAAATGAGATAGTGTTATACAGATATAGACATCAATTATCTTGCAAAAGTGAAATTAAATAAAAGACCATATTTATGTTGAACATACAATCTATGTTTATTTCCAACACAGTTTTAAATAAATCGAGTTTTTAACCGTCGATTTGATATCATTCTTGAGGCGAATTTTTAACCCTTAGACTTATGATTTTAGTTTCTTCATGAGATCGTGAAGTTTGAAAAATAATAAATTTCCAGTTGTAGAAATGAGCTAATTTTGCAACGTTTACATGTGTATGAAAATATACTTTTGAAGAGTCAAACACAGCTGTTCATTGATGTTGATTTAAAAAAATTAAATAAAAAATTGTACAAAACAAATACAGATAAAGATTGCTTAACATTAGCTGTCCCTAATTTTGAACTAACATACAACAGGAAAAGCACCTACTTTATAGCACAAACCAGAAACTCTTGAGCTGTTCTCGTGTAACTGACCTGTAAGATCTGACCATCAGATGTACAGGGTCCCTGTTGCAACGGGACACAAATCAGTAACCCATGGAGTCATATCTCACTGTCAATACCGTATAATACAGGGTTTGAATCCATGCAATGAACAGAGTAAAGATAGCACAACATGGTGTTGAAAAGAATGTACTCTCACACAATTTTTTGTGGAAATATCTTGCGTTTGTATCAAAGTACAGTTTCCAACTTTCAAATACGACTAACGATTTGAATATTACTGCTTCTCGCAAACACTTTGCTTTCAACTTTCAACTTTTCCTTTAAGGAAAGAAATAAATGTCTTGACAGAAATTTTGGTTTCAAACGTAACACAAATTTTATGTTATTTTTGATAATATTCCTCGAAAAGTTACAAAAATCGATTATCTTACCTGAATCTAGTTTCATGCTGTTTGGCTTAAAGTACTTGTTGTATCAAACGTATCGTTACAAAAATTTCATTACCAACTTTTAAACACAACGTTTTGTTTTCATACATGTTTTTTCACATGCTAAGTCTTGTATTTGTTGAGACGTGGCCTAAATATTTAATGCCATAGTCAACATTTTTGTCTCTAAACGAATATCTATTGTACTAAAACTCTGTTTGGAATAAGATCCCACTTCTGGGCTCAGCCCATTCTCTGCTACCTAAGATGTCATTGATGTGAAAAGTCTTCTTTACGAAATCAAATTGAATGCAAGTAGAATTGGTTGATACTCGCTTATCATACATGTCGAGAACGGTATTAATGGTTCGAGAAATCGTGACATTAATGTAACACAAGATGAGAGTGTAATTCAAGTTACAACCAACATAATTAACATAGATTATGACAAAGTAAATAAAATAAGGTATCTTTTCTTTGACAAAGTAAAATTACAATGATCAGGTCATGAAAATACGAAGCAAAAACTCGATAAAATCACAATCATCAGGTGTTGAAAATACGGAGCAAAAACTCGATAAAATCACGATCATCAGGTGTTGAAAATACGGAGCATAAACTTGAATAAACCACAATCATCAGGTATTCAAAATACGGATAAAAATTCGATGAAAGCCAAGATATAAAAACAATCGTATAATAAAACGAAAATAGAATGGTTCCTTAAAGAAAGTAGAAACAATTATTGCATAACCACTGTTAAACCGTGTGATAAAAGTTTGTAATAATGACTACTGAAGAATATAAGAGCAAACCAGAGGCTTACATATTTAAATACGTGTACTAAGATGATCACAAACAACTCGAGAACCAAACTGAAAAATTAAGAACATGAAGATGAAACATTTATGGACAGTTCTCGTCGTATCAGAGGTGCTGAATAAAACAGCATCTCAAAAGTGAATACACCACTAAGTCCTGTTGTTTGAAATAGGACACCCACTGCGTAAAAAGTATCTTGTATCTTAAAAATAATTATAAACCTGTTAGCCTCTTCTATTCTGTCATATTTGAAAAATATTTCGAATTTTTGAAGTCGTCAACATGAAAACTACCAAAAGAATCCGTGTTACCACGTGTGATGCATTATTATTTCATACAAACTCAACCAAAGAATAAGGCATAGAGGTTGTACTGATAAAACTGAATGGGTTTTTCTTGTTTGTACTATCAAACATTTGTTTCTGTTGTGGAAATTTTTTGACACAGGAAATAGTCTTGAATCCTTCTTACCCCTTTGTCATAGTTTTCATACGCTCTCCTGATAAAAACAAAACGTATCTTTGAATGACCTGTAACACCATATTCTTTAAAAAAGGAAATATGACATATTTTCCATCTACAGTAAATTTCAAGGTGCTTCAACTGTGTTTGTGTTCTTTTCTGTTACGAATGAATTTCATTCGAATATTAAGTTTATCCTGAACACCTTAACAGAAACAGAACAGCTTCCTTTAATGGTTATTCTAACTAAGTTTATCCTGCACACATTAACAGAAACAGAACAGCTTTCTTTAATGGTTATTATAACTCTGTTTATCCTGAACACCTTAACAGAAACAGAACAGGTTCCTTTAATGGTTATTATAACTCAGTTTATCCTGAACACCTTAACAGAAACAGAACAGCTTCCTTTCGTGGTTATTATAACTCAGTTTACCCTGAACACCTTAACAGAAACAGAACAGCTTCCTTTCGTGGTTATTATAACTCAGTTTATCCTGAACACCTTAACAGAAACAGAACAGCTTCCTTTAATGGTTATTATAACTAAGTGTATCCTGAACACCTTAACAGAAACAGAACAGCTTCCTTTCATGGTTATTATAACTCAGTTTACCCTGAACACCTTAACAGAAACAGAACAGCTTCCTTTAATGGTTATTATAACTCAGTTTATCCTGAACACCTTAACAGAAACAGAACAGCTTCCTTTCGTGGTTATTATAACTCAGTTTATCCTGAACACCTTAACAGAAACAGAACAGCTTCCTTTAATGGTTATTATAACTCAGTTTACCCTGAACACCTTAACAGAAACAGAACAGCTTCCTTTCATGGTTATTATAACTCAGTTTACCCTGAACACCTTAACAGAAACAGAACAGCTTCCTTTAATGGTTATTATAACTCAGTTTATCCTAAACACCTTAACAGAAACAGAACAGCTTCCTTTCATGGTTATTATAACTCAGTTTACCCTGAACACCTTAACAGAAACAGAACAGCTTCCTTTAATGGTTATTAATACTCAGTTTATCCTGAACACCTTAACAGAAACAGAACAGCTTCCTTTAATGGTTATTCTAACTAAGTTTATCCTGAAAACCTTAACAGAAACAGAACAGCTTCCTTTAATGGTTATTATAACTCAGTTTATCCTGAACACCTTAACAGAAACAGAACAGCTTCCTTTCGTAGTTATTATAACTCAGTTTATCCTGAACACCTTAACAGAAACAGAACAGTTTCTTAACAGAAACAGAACAGCTTCCTTTCATGGTTATTATAACTCAGTTTACCCTGAACACCTTAACAGAAACAGAACAGCTTCCTTTAATGGTTATTATAACTCAGTTTATCCTGAACATTTTAACAGAAACAGAACAGCTTCCTTTCGTGGTTATTATAACTCAGTTTATCCTGAACACCTTAACAGAAACAGAACAGCTTCCTTTAATGGTTATTATAACTCAGTTTATCCTGAACACCTTAACAGAAACAGAACAGCTTCCTTTCGTGGTTAGTCTAACTAAGTTTACCCTAAACACCTTAACAGAAACAGAACAGTTTCCTTTCATGGATATGGTAACTAAGTTTACCCTGAACATCTTAACAGAAACAGAACAGCTTCCTTTCATGGTTAGTCTAACTAAATTTACCCTGATAACCTTAAAAGAAATAGGAAAGCTTCCTGTCATGGTTAGTTTAACTAAGTTTATCCTGAACACCTTAACAGAAACAGAACATCTTCTTTTCATAGATACTCAGCTCTTGGTTGATTTCTATAGCTCCCTGACACACACGTTACTCATAAAATCCACATATAGTGTTTTTTCTTTGCACTGTGATTTTGCACATATGACTTAAACAGAACAGTCTATTGATTTCTTGTTATTGTTTCGAGCTCTTCCTATTGTTTATAATATCATTAACTAAGAAAGAAGTACAGATGAAAGTAAACAACTTTTTCAACATAATACATCACTGTTGTCATCACTCTAGTTGTTAGGTACTTATGGCTTGGGAAAAACTGGAGCTTACACTTAATTCATTGCATGATTATGGTGCGACCTCTAGTGGGGTAATATCTCTACAGTAGGACTGTAGGTGCGTATATGTTTCTAAACATTGTTTATAGACCATCCAGAACACTAATCACGTAATACTGTACAGAACACACAAGTAGATCTATATGATAAACGACCGTGAACACAAAATGCGAACATTAACTTTTAACTTCACATTGTGATGAACCTACCCCTAATTTTCCCTATAAAACATAATTTGTTTAAAACGTTCATTAGCGTAGATAGTTAATTAAAATTATCTTTATCAGGAACAAAAACATACTGCTTCAAGTAGTAAATTAGCCGAGTTCTTTCTGGTAATTTCACCATTAGAGGCTTATGGTCAGTATTAAAGAAATGTATGTTTGGTCCTGTTTCGTGTAATTGATTGTAAGTAGATGCTAGGATAACGAACTAGCTACGGTTATAAAGTACAAAACAACTGTACAGTTAGGGATCATTGATATGTTAAACATTTAAAACGAGTGTTTTACCTAGCGCGCTCTGGCGTCAGTACCGTTTGTGAAGCGCTCCCAGTATCTCAGCGGTAAGCCTGAGGGCAAAAAACAGGGTTTCGATACTCGTTATTGACTTTGCACAAATATCTTATTGTGTTGCTTTATGCTTATTAAAAAACAAATGATTAGCATTTTGATGAAATCTGGTGTACGTTTGAATGGGTTTTGAGGGAAAAAAAAAGCTTTCTTTTGAACACAAGTTTTGAATCATCTGATAATTTATGTAGACTTGTGGCCGCAAATTGTTGTGATAAACATTTTTATTTGTTGTTGTTTTGAATTAAGCACAAAGCTACACAATGGGCTATCTGTGCTCTGCCCACAACGGGTATCGAAACCCGGATATTAGCGTTAAGTCCTCAGACATACCACTGAGCCACTGGGGGCTTTTATTTGTAAGTATCGTTTTTCATTATTAACCTTAAAAGTTATCACGTGTAAAAATTTGTTTATCGGCTACATATAGCAACCTTACAACACGTGTGAAGAAATAGAAACCATGAATTATAAAGGTAAGTTTGATAGTTTTATGTAATTTTGTATCGTATATAAAGGTAAACCATATCTGATGTAAGCTGAACAGCGTTTTTGAAAGAAATGCATATATATATGAACAAATGAATTTGTATAAGTAACAGGATGAAAATTGCTTAGAACAGGACACGCAATACACTTTTTGCTGTTACACTTTATCACACTAGCAGCAATCATAATTACTATAATCACATCGTTAGGCTAAATTAATATTACTCAGAGGCTTAGATTTGCTGTTTCTAACTCAGTCCTTTCTTCTGATTCTGTTTTATTTTACTTGACTGTACAGTACTGATATTCTATACGCACACATGTATATGCATACCGAAGTGAAAAAAAACAAACCATCAAATATGTCTTCTCTAATACAAAACTGTTTTGATACTCAACAGAAATGTCGAACGTAGCCACAGTATTGTTTGTTCTGAATTTCGCGCAAAGCTACACGAAGGCAACCTGCGCTAGCCGTCCTTAATTTAGCAGAGTGAGGCTAGAGGGAAGGCAGCTAGTCATCACCACCTACCTCCAACTCTTGGGCTTCTCTTTTAACAATAAAGAGTGGGATTGACCATCATATTATAACACTACCATGGTTGAAAGGACAAGAATATTTGGTGTGACGGGGATTCGAGCCCGCGCCCCTCGGATTACGAGTCGAGTGCCATGCCGGGTCTAGCCAGAGTGTTATTTGTTTATACTTAAACACGAAGGTACACCAGGAGTATAGAAACGTAGTTTCCAGTATTATAAGTCTGCAAGCATACCGCTGTGCCACTGTATTTTAACAAAGTACTTATTCCATTATAACGAACTATAGAATAGTACTCTATAATAAAAACGTATGTTTTTCATTGTCTTTATCTGATATGTTAAATCATACCCCAAATTAGTTTATCTGTTTCCACATAATCATATGATAATATTATATTTGCTATTACGCAACATGATTTATTATCAAGAAAAACTAGCAAATTTTATTGTTTTTCTATATATTAGAATAGTGTATATTATACCTTAATAATCTTTAAAAAATTGTAACTGTAAACACACTAAGGTCATTTATTTTTACTGGTAACATTGTTTGACAAATGGTTTTATAAAGAAGGCCCACAGAAATAATACGTATTTTACACAACAATATTTACACGTTTGATACTAAGGCTGTAATGTCTTATTAGTTTGTAATTATTCTGCGCTTCTACAATAGAAGGTTGATATTTGTTTTTATATTTATGATCATTTGTATAAAGGAGAAATTCGCCTGAACATTTAACTAAATGTACTTCGAACTTCATATGTGAAAACTCGAGTTTTCGCAATACAGACCTAAGAGCATCTACAATAACTGTTTTCAACCTTGATCGATACATCTAACAAGCCAGCCAGCCCTCACCGAAATTATAGCGCATGATCAGTAAAGTTCTGATCCTAGAATAGACATGTCGCTTGAAATTACGCACGAGTTTCTACAACGTAATTTATTACACTATTAATAGTCTAAGCTTAGCTTTAGAAATAATGAAAATGTACCTAATGCGATTATTTGAACTTACTCCAAACACAATTTAAAGACATGTGAATGAGGTTATTATCAGTAAATGTTTTATTTTTAAACCTCACGTAGACAAAATGGTTATGGTTAAAAAGTCTGCACTGAGACATTGATTTGTTCGTCATCATGTTAACGTTTCTTGTTGTTAATCATAAGACAAATGTGCTTGCTTCATAAGATAATCTTGATAAAAGTCCAGGGAGAAAAACAGTCCAGTTCTTCAGATGTTTTAACTTACTTCCACCTCTCGGATGAATTGTTAATTGAAAATTAAATTCAATTTCAAATAAATTGCGAAGCCCATTCCCCTATTATCGGATCTTTTATTTTTTTCTAACAGCAGTGGCTATCATTGATTGCCGATAAATCTGTTAGAAAACTTTTAGAGAACCTAAAAAATTATTCATAGATCGTTTCGAAATCAGTAGGATGGAAAGAATATAACACTCATTTCAACATTAACAATTTAAGCACAACCTATAAAATACTTGTTACGTTAGAATGTTGAAAAGGTATTTTTAACATCAGTTTATTGTCTATTTCGTTATATGCGGTATTTTGAACTATTATAATATAGGTAAATAAAATTGTTTCAACCATGATTGCATGTAGAAAAAGTCTTTAACATAGTACGACAAAACGGATTATCAGAAAACGAATATGATATCGAATTTTGCCATTAATGACGTTTCGGATAAACTTGATGTGTAAACTACTACTTTTTAGTCGCGGCACATCGGCTGATTGAAGACTCTTTTTTTTTTTTTTTTTTTCAAGTACGCACTCATAACCCAATCATCTCTTGACCGATTTGACATACAATTACAGTTTTGGATTCAGGAGGTTAAGCCCTTTCACTCGATAAATTTGACCACTTCCAAGGCCTCATAGACTTATTTACTCTAATTTTGTCCAAAAGAATTTTAAGTACCGTGATTATCGAGGGTTCTCTTTTATTTATATTGTCTTTAACTTACTATCTCAGAAGCCTGACGAAATAAAGATTATAAAGAAACTTCCAGTTTTGAGACAAGGATGAAGCGACCATTCTACCGTATATGATGTAAGTAATGTAATAAGCTGATATCTAGAGGCTAGAAAACATGTTAATGAGCCGTGTTGTCTTGTATGCGAGTCAAGCTGTTTAAAATTTCACTGAGAAACGTCTCAACTCTTCACTTCGGGGAACCATTCCAAAATAATTGGGCGGAAAATATTATAAACAAATGAATTTCCACCGTATACAGATATCACAATGGCAATTTTAAATTCTCCCGGGAAATTGGATCCTCCGATTAGAGTTTCCATTGTACGTATTTAGTGTCGTATTATGGTGGCCGTATCTGTACGTTCGATCAATTACGTTAGAAGAGAGCTGAGAAAATTACTTTGTCAGCCTTTACGTAGTGTATATATATATATCATAACATTAAATATGTGTTGGCTAGTATTATAAAAATTATAAATATTAGTTTCTTTCACCTAAAATTATTACAGTTTCTTTCTCGCTCATTATTGGAGGTGATTGTCATATTTCATGGTATTGAGTATCTTTCTAATTTTATTTGCTATAACGCTAATTCGAAAAAAAACTTACAAAATTATTTTCAGTGAAAGTAACCAATTTGTATGCAGAATACTTAGAGGCACCAGCGTTAGTTAATGGAATTAATTAAAATATTGAAATTACCTTTCGATGTAACTTAAATACGATTAGGGACCGTGTAATCAATGCGCCAAGATACACAAATATTTTTCTTGCATGTTTTGAAAGTTTTCGCAAAGCTACAAGAGGGCTGTCTACACTAGCCGGCCATAATTTAGCAGGGAAGGCAACTAGTCATCGTCACCCAATCCCAACTCTTGAGCTGTTCTTTTACCAGTGAATAGTGGGACTGACCGTGACTTATAACACCTTCACAGATGAAATGGCGAAAATTTGTGGTACCTGAATAATTTTAAAGAATATTTTGAAAAACTAATGATTCACGTAAACATCGAGAATTCTAAAGTTAATTGAATTACACTGAATGGCGCTCATGGCCTATTGGTTACCTTACTGGTCTTTGAATGTGAGGGGTCCGTGGTTTGCGTCCATTTCTTAAGGTTGTGGGTGCGTTATAAGTGTGAAGGTTAACACCTTCTATTTTACTAGAGTATTCTACGTTTCGGCAGTAGGTAATATTGAACAGCTGAAGCCCTCTAGTCAATCTTTTCCAAATTAAAAATAACACAACTTAACATCGAGTGGTTTAGCGCGAAATTCAACAAACCGTGAATAAATTAAATACTATATTAAATAGTAATCACCACCAATCGCCAACTCTTGGGCTACTCTTTTACCAACGAATAGTGGGATTCACCGTTACCTTATAATGCCCTCACGGCTGAAAGAGCGAGTATCTTTGGTGCAAATGGGATTCGAACCCGGGACCCTCGGATTACGAGTCGAACGCTTTAACTCACCTGGCCATGCCGGGCCTAAGACTAAAGGGAAGGTAGCTAGTCATCATCATCCACCGCCAACTTTACTGCCTAATGTGCGTTTTGTTGTTTTTTCTTACCTGTAGACAGTTCGACCTAATCCAGTTAATCAGTTTTTTTGAGAGGATTTCTCACTTTCAGTACAGATTCTTGCATCAAATAAAACTTAGTTGTTTGTGGTGTCTAAGAATACACACTAAAGTGGCTCGTAATTTTTAACTAACTAAACTAAACTAACGTGGCAGGGGTTCAGTTTAGAGAGAGAGAAATCCGAAGAGTTCTCTCTCCAACTGGGGTGTTCAGGAACTTTGTAGTTCCTCTTCGTCCCCTTTCGTGGATTGTTATTAGGATTAAGTGGTGGGTTTTTTTTTTATTATTATTATTTTAATAAATTAATTATCGTTATTATTCTTGACTTTTTGGGTGAGGAATGTCTCACTAAATGGTCTTTTGGGTGGAGGCAAAGGTAGCAGTGGAAAGAAGGAAAGGTCGGGACCTGTCTCGAAAAGAAAAAGTTGGGTAGATGTGAACATGAATGTAATTCATTCAAGTTCAGATCAAATCAAACGGCCCGATTCTGGGTCTGGCAAAAAGGTTGCCTGGGCTGGGATCTAGAAATCCAATGCCTGAAGATTTTGATGTGGGGGGAAACGGGAGTACCCCGAGAAAACCCACTTTCACCCGACAGGCGCCGAAAGTTTTGCCTGTCGTGTGCCCTGTACCTGAAAAAAAAGGAATTCATGTTAATAACATAGTTTTTATGTATTTAGACTCTTTGTTGAGTGGATTGTGATTCTTGAAATATGTTGTATGGTGATATGTATTTTGTTGGTGCACTTGATAATTTGTGTAGTGATGCCGTTAGTTTGTTTCTGTTTTCTGCTTTTCGATAATATTTCATAGAAAGTTCTGTTATTCTATCTCTTATAGTTGGTAAATTACTAATTTGGTGTAGATAATTTGTTGGTGTAAAAGATGGTAAACTGAATGCGGATTTTAATATTTTGTTTTGTTGCACTTGGATTTTTTGGAGTGTGTTGTTTGACATGTTGTATGTTACTTGACATCCGTACTCTATTAGTGGACGGATGTAAGCCTTGTATATTTGTATAATGGTGTTCGGTGCGCATTTTGATTGTTTACCAGTTATAGTCTTTAGATATGAAATCCTTTTTCTTATTGATGAGTGTATATTGTTTATGTGTTTTTTCCATGTTAGTTTTGTGTCGAAAGTGACGCCAAGGAATGTGATGTTTTGCTCATGTTGATGGTTGTGTTTCCAAGTGATAGATTTATTTTTCTAGATTTTTCCTTTGCTTCTTTAGTTTTCTATAGAAGGTGATTGCTTGTGTTTTTGTCGGATTTAACACGACCCTCCACTTGTTGCTCCATGTTGAGACGTTGTTTAGTGATTCTTGTACGCGAGACATGGCCATTACTGGGTTTCTGGAGGTGCTCCAGATTGCGATGTCATCTGCGTATTGTGAATTGTGTGTGTATGTTAGATTTGGAAAAGGTATGTCACTGACGAAAATTATGTAAAGAAGTGGAGAGAGGACTGATCCTTGGGGCACTCCTGCCGTTATATTAAATAATTTGGATATGGTTTTATTGACTTTTACTTGTGCTGTTCTATTGGTTAAAAAATTTGAAATCCATTTGACTATCGTAGGATTTATTTGTAGGTGGTTTAGTTTGTATATGATGGCATTGTGCCAAACGCTGTCGAATGCTTTTTTGACATCTAGGAATACCCCGATGGTTACTTGATTGTTGTTGTAAGCTTTGTATATTGATTCGGTGAGTCGTGTGAGGTGATCTGTTGTTTGTCTATTTTTTCTGGAGGCATTTTGAGATTCTGGAAGGATGTTGTTTGATTCGCAAAAATGGAGGAGACGGTTGGAGATAATTCTCTCCATCAGTTTGCCAAGGCAGCTTAACAGACTGATGGGGCGGAAATTATCTGGATTTGTTCTGTTAGTTTGTTTCTTGGGGATCGTTGTTATGATGGCTTTTTTCCATGTGTCAGGGTAATACCCTGTCGCTAATGAAATGTTCATGATGTTTGTGAGGTGTTGTAGTAGGAGAGTGGAACTTTTTTTGAGAATAATATTTGGTATTTGGTCATGTCCGGGGGAAGTGTTCTTCAAGTTTTTGATATTAATCTTTAGTTCGGTTATGGTTATTTTTCTATTGATTGAATTTGAGTATGCTTCTAGTGTCTCTCCGGGAAATCCTGGTGAGAATGAAGCTTGGTTTGCATTTATGTAGTTGTTGACATGGTGTTGGTGTTGTGTGTCGAAATCTACTGAGTTTAAATCGCTAAAAGCGGATTTGTAATAGTCAGCTAATAAGTCAGCTTTCTCTTCGTCCGTCCTTGCGATTTTATTGTTGTCGTAATTTTTCACCTATCTTTTGCGTTATAAGTCCGCAGATGTATCGCTGTGCCGATGGGGTGTCTGATCACAATTAACGACCTTTTTTTTTTACAATACATTGAACTTCCGAAATATTAACCAACACATAATACACATAAAATCTCTCTTTATCTTTCATATTCTAACGTTAATAAAAGCAGAAACACACACATACACAGGAAGTTGTACATCTTTTGTCTCATATTTACTTACAGCTTTCCCGCCCTCTGTTGAACAGCGCTAAATGTCCAAACCTTGAAACTCACAGTAAACACGGCAGATAGCTCATTGTGGCTTTTTTTCTAAACCAAACAACAACAATAACAATTTTTCTCTACTGTTGTTTCATGAAAGATATGAAGGGGTTTTAATTCATATCGTTAGCAGTGGATATAGTTTAATGACCAGTTGTAAGACTTTTATTTGACAAGAAATACTAAAAGTCAATATAGGCCTGGCATAGCCAGGTGGTTAAGGCACTCGACATGTAATCCGAAGGTTGCGAGTACGAATGCTCGTCACCCCAAACATGCTCGCCCTTTCAGCTGTGGGAGCATTATAATGTGATGGTCAATCCTTCTATTCGTTGGTAAAAGAGTAGCCCAAGAGTTGGCGCTTGGTGGTCATTACTAGCTTTTTTCCCTCTAGCCTGATGCTGTTAAATTATGGAAAGGCTAGCTCAGATAGCACTCGTGTAGTTTTGCGCGAAATTCAAAAACAAACAAACAAGAGTCAATATCTTATCACTCATCGCTCGATTTCTACTATACTTGAATGTTCTATTACTAGGTTATGGTACCTATGAACACATCCGAAAACTCGTTGTCTGACTTCTACCACTTTTTAATAGACAAGGCAACCAATGGAAATAGATAACGTGCTTTTGGGCTAAACGTGACGCTGTTCAATAAGACAATAAAGTTTTGTTCCGAAGAGAAAAAATCTTCCCTTGAGGCAAATAAAAAAAAAAACCTATACCAAGGCGTTGTAATTATCTTGCTAAGCTTCCATGATTGCTAAAAAAAGAAAGAAAAAATCCAGTCGATATTGGCAATGGTTTAGGTGTTCAACCAGAAAATCATCTAGTTGGTTTTGGCAGTGGTTGATGTGTTAAACCAGATACTAATTCACTTGATCAATGGTAGTGGTTTAAGTGTTAAACAATACAATGATATCATCTCTCATGTTAGTGATTTAGGTGTTAGAGAAGACAATAATATCATCTGTCTTGGTTTTGGTTTAGGTGTTAAACATAAAAATGATATATGTTTTGATAGTGGTTTAGGTGTTAAATAAAACAATGATATTTGCGTGTTTCAAGTGTTGATAAGGCGTATTATATTTTATTGTAGGAAGTTTATTTTGATTATTTTCACATTCTAATTGTGAATATTTAATAAGATGGATGGAGTTAGGGTACTTATAAAGAAATACTTTTGTTCATCACTATTATTAAACTATATAATACTGAAATAGAAACCCTATTACCGCTTTAGAAAGCGCTCGGGTCAAGTGGTTGCTATTTCATTTTTAAGAAGACTTCTTGGATCTACATTTTTAATAACATCATGATTAAACTATATAATACAATATCGAGATATCTCTACCAAGTGCACGCGACGTGCCAGGCTATTTGTATTCCTTCTGTTTGAAAATAAATCGTTAATAGTTTTGCTGAAGCGAGCGATAAAGAGCAACACCTAAAGCGTCCGTTTTTTTGCATAAAATGGGGTGCCCTAGTTGCACTGTGGTATTTTTCGGACTTATAACTCTAGAAACCGAGTTTCGATACCTGTGGTAGGCAGAGCACAGATAGCCGTTTGTGTAGTTCATTGTTTAATGTTCATGACGTTATAGAAATTTTTCACTGTTTTTTTTATTTACTTTTCAATTCTGACGTCATCCAAAAGTGATATTTACCAAGGTTATAAATGAATGATGCATACGTAGAGATAACTGTTTTGATGCTAGTATTGCTTCCGTGCATCTTGAAACTGACAGAAAGTTTTGGTGATATAACATCCGTGTTTTGGATTATTGTTATGTATCTTCTCTGCAGTTTGTTTTTATACCTATTTGTTTGGTGATATAACATCCGTGTTTTGGATTATTGTTATGTATCTTCCCTACAGTTTGTTTTTATACCTATTTGTTTGGTGACATAACATCCGTGTTTTGGATTATTGTTATGTATCTTCTCTGCAGTTTGTTTTTATATCTATTTGTTTGGTGACATAACATCCGTGTTTTGGATTATTGTTATGTATCTTCTCTGCAGTTTGTTTTTATACCTATTTGTTTGGTGATATAACATCCGTGTTTTGGATTATTGTTATGTATCTTCTCTGCAGTTTGTTTTATACCTATTTGTTTGGTGACATAACATCCGTGTTTTGGATTATTGTTATGTATCTTTCCTACAGTTTGTTTTATACCTATTTGTTTGGTGACATAACATCCGTGTTTTGGATTATTGTTATGTATCTTTCCTACAGTTTGTTTTATACCTATTTGTTTGGTGACATAACATCCGTGTTTTGGATTATTGTTATGTATCTTTCCTACAGTTTGTTTTTTATACCTATTTGTTTGGTGACATAGCATCCGTGTTTTGGATTATTGTTATGTATCTTCTCTGCAGTTTGTTTTTATATCTATTTGTTTGATGATATAACATCCGTGTTTTGGATTATTGTTATGTATCTTCTCTGCAGTTTGTTTTTATACCTATTTGTTTGGTGACATAACATCCGTGTTTTGGATTATTGTTATGTATCTTCTCTGCAGTTTGTTTTATACCTATTTGTTTGGTGACATAACATCCGTGTTTTGGATTATTGTTATGTATCTTTCCTACAGTTTGTTTTTATACCTATTTGTTTGGTGACATAGCATCCGTGTTTTGGATTATTGTTATGTATCTTCTCTGCAGTTTGTTTTTATATCTATTTGTTTGATGATATAACATCCGTGTTTTGGATTATTGTTATGTATCTTCTCTGCAGTTTGTTTTTATACCTATTTGTTTGGTGACATAACATCCGTGTTTTGGATTATTGTTATGTATCTTCTCTGCAGTTTGTTTTTATACCTATTTGTTTGGTGACATAACATCCGTGTTTTGGATTATTGTTATGTATCTTTCCTACAGTTTGTTTTTATACCTATTTGTTTGGTGACATAGCATCCGTGTTTTGGATTATTGTTATGTATCTTCTCTGCAGTTTGTTTTATACCTATTTGTTTGGTGACATAACATCCGTGTTTTGGATTATTGTTATGTATCTTCTCTGCAGTTTGTTTTTATACCTATTTGTTTGGTGACATAACATCCGTGTTTTGGATTATTGTTATGTATCTTCTCTGCAGTTTGTTTTATACCTATTTGTTTGGTGACATAGCATCCGTGTTTTGGATTATTGTTATGTATCTTCTCTGCAGTTTGTTTTTATACCTATTTGTCTGGTGACATAACATCCGTGTTTTGGATTATTGTTATGTATCTTTCCTACAGTTTGTTTTTATACCTATTTGTTTGGTGACATAGCATCCGTGTTTTGGATTATTGTTATGTATCTTCTCTGCAGTTTGTTTTTATACCTATTTGTTTGGTGACATAACATCCGTGTTTTGGATTATTGTTATGTATCTTCTCTGCAGTTTGTTTTTATACCTATTTGTTTGGTGACATAACATCCGTGTTTTGGATTATTGTTATGTATCTTCTCTGCAGTTTGTTTTTATTTGTTCAAAGTTTTTGGTAATTTCACAAAACTTTATTCATCATTATTACGTCACACATAAGTGTTCTATTTTAATAATTTTTAGTTCTAAGATAACAATGCTATTACCTTTTTTATATTTATTATCAAAACAATTATCTAGTACAGATACTAAAGAAATAAATATAAAACTTGGACAAAAACATATTTACCAAGCAAATGTTACAAGAATGAAAAACTGCGTTAAAGTAAATGAACCACATAATAAACCTGGTGATAAAATATATTAAGAAAGTGCGAAACTTCGAATAAAGAAAAGAACGTACGCGAAAGGAAAATCAATGAAAAGAAACAGATAAAACAGGCAGACCTAAAGTAAATATTTACAAGGATGCCCCCTTTTCCCGATATTGAACGCCCTCTATCCAACGTGACTTCTGTCTAAAGAATTTAAAGTCCAATGTACATTCTCTTCTCTTTATCTTTTCCCGACGGAAAAAACTTCGTTTAGGAAGCGAAAGATCTTGAATTTATTTTCGGTTACTCGAGAGAGCCACAGCTTTTGTTTAGACGTTTCGAGATAAACTGTGTTACCTTCGTCAAACGTAAACTGTGTTGTTGCTTTATTTGCTTTCTAGCATATCAGAAGAAAAGAAATATTGGGCATACATCCACCATTTGAGATTCTAATTAGTTTATTATAAACAGCCTGAAAGAGTTTTTAAAGTGTTCATATTAACCATACGTATTTCATTTCGGAATATTGCCATTTGCCCGGCATGGCCGAGCGTGATAAGGCATGCGACTCGCAATCTGAAGGTTGCGGGTTCGCATCCCCGTCGCGCCAAACATGCTCGTTATAAAGTGACGGTCAATCCCACTCTTCGTTGGTAAAAGAGTAGCCCAAGAGTTGGCGGTGGGTGGTGATGACTAGCTAGCTGCCTTCCCTCTAGTCTTACACTACTAAATTAGGGACGGCTAGCACAGATAGCCCTCGAGTAGCTTTGTGCGAAATTCAAACAAACAAACATTACTGACTGGCCAACTATATCAAAATGGGTTTTGGAATTTATTCCAGAAATACACAGCATGACAGGCGTACGTTTGTTGACAGAATTCTTTTTTCTCTCCAACTCATCTAAATGAACTTTAACGGTTTGATTTATGTTACATCGTACTTTAGTTTCATATATTATCAATGTTATTAGAGAATATGTGACCAATCACCTGTCATTCTTAACTGTACTCAAAGCACATTTATTATTAATGGTGAGATTGTCGGTAACTTATTATCTAGGGTTCGATGTGAGGCTGTCGGTAACCTGTCGAACCAAAAGGCATTGAACTTTGCAACAGGAAATACTAACACAAGCTTTGAAATTCTCGTTTCTAACAATGTAATAGAACTTATCTTCCTCTATATTAAGTAGTGCGCTTACCTGACAATGAAAACTAAGCATGATCAGTGTTAACATGATTCATTTCTATTGGATGCTTTTGAACAATGTAACTGAGTCACTTCGAATGGTTAACAACAATGTTGGATAGCTGTTACGGTCAAAGTAACACAAAGTTTATCCATGCTCTGCCCACTAGAGGTGTAGAAACCCGATTCTTAGCTCTTTAAACCTGTGGACTTGCCGCTGAGATCCTAGCGTTTTGAGACATTTTATAGCTAAGTGTTTTGTTTGATGTTGTGTTTTGAATTTCGCGCAAAGCTACTCGAGGGCTATCTGCTCCAGCCGTCCCTAATTTAGCAGTGTAAGACTAGAAAGAAGGTAGCTAGTCATCACTACCCACCGCCACCTCTTGGGCTACTTTTTACCAATGAATAATGGGATTGACCATCACATTGTAACGCCCCAGCGGCTAAAAGGGCGAGCATGTTTGGTGTGATATTGCTGACGAACCAAAATATAGGTAATAGAAAAAAAACAAAGAGTGTCATAAAATGTTTTAAAATTTTATAAAGACAAGTAGAAACCGACATGTGCGTAACCCAACTATTTACAGTAATAAAAATTTTAATGCTACGTAAGTAATAAACTTCGAAAATGAAATCTACAAAACTGAGTTTCTTTATTCCTACTTTGGCAGATCACTGTACCAAAGTGTGGTTAAGTTTTTTTTTATTTTAAGAAATTCGGTTTTGACTTCTTTTTTTCGGGGTACTAAGCAGATAGCACGACGTGTCTTTGCTATATGAAAGCACACAGTTTCTTTTTCCTTTATTTTTGAAACATTAAACCTTCCTTTATTATATAGATAGCTAGAAGATATATATATTGGCTCATGTTTGTTTAGTTTGATCACGTTAGATGTTGTTCAGCACAATGGGCTATCTCTGCTCTGTCCGTCACAGTTTCTAACAATCTAAGGCCGCAGACATACTGATCTTTTTGTTTTGTTTCTTTGTTTTTAATTTCGCCCAAAGCTACACGAGGGCTACCTGAGCTAGCCGTCCCTAATTTAGCAGTGTAAGACTAGAGGGAAGGCAGCTAGTCATCACCACCCACTGCCAACTCTTGGGCTACTCCTTTACCAATGAATAGTGGGATTAACCGTTACATTATAACTCCCTGACGGCTGAAAAGGTGAGCATGTTTGATGCAACGGGAATGCGAACCCGCGACCCTTAGATTACGAGTCGTACGCCTAAACACACCTAGCCATGCCGGGCCGCTAAATGTTTTAACAATAACTGAGCAGACTCGTTATGACAACTAATTACGTAACATTTTCCAGAAAGATACGATTTTACTGAAGACACAATTATTTTGTTAATCTATAACTCGAAATAGGATCTTTTTTGTCATAAACGTAAACGAACTTGGTAGGGTTTTAGTTTAGAGAGAGAAAAGTCTGAAAATTCTTCCTCCAACAGGGGTGGTCAGGAACGTTGTGGTTCCTCTTCGTCCCTTTTCCATTATTGAACTTTACGTTGGAGTTTGCCCTTATTTTGTTTTATTTGTTGTCATGTCCACCACTGAAAGGTTTTATCCACTTTGTGTAGTTATTCGAGGCAGTAAAGTGTCTTGCAGCGTGCATATCAAATAACATAAACTTTGTTACTTTTCTATTTAGGATTCAGAGTTCCTGGGCTTTCGATACTTGAATAATGTTACTACATGGTGGTGATCAGTTGATCACGTTATGTGAATATACATCAGGAAATAGTAGGTCGTCGTGGTAACGACCACTTCTACCAACCGTGGTATGAACAACCTCATCTATTTGTCTCCCAGTTGTTCAGTGGAAAGTTTCAAGCCTTATAATGCTAGAATTCACGGTTCAAATACCGTGGTGGATAGAAAATACATGCATAATTATGCACTTTTGCGGCAAAGCAAAGGATCTATTTTACGAATACGAAAATCTAAGTAAAATATTTCTTAGACCTACATAGATCATGTTATTAATAAAATACCAGCCGATAAAGTACGCAGATTGTTCTTCAAAAAAGAAAAGGCGGGAATATACTGATGTATTCAGAGGGTCGCGGGTTCGATTCCCCGTCGTAACAAACATGCTCGCTCTTTCAGCCGTGAGGGTGTTATAAGTGACGGTCAATCCCACTATTCGTTGGCAAAAGAGTAGCCCAAGAGTTGGCGGTGGGTGGTGATGACTAGCTGCCTTCCCTCTAGTCACAATTTATAATGTTTAATGTAAGTATATGTAAAGTAAAGTCACAGTTTATAAAGTTTAATGTAAGAATATGTAAAGTAAAGTCACAATTTATAAAGTTTAATGTAAGTATATGTAAAGTAAAGTCACAATTTATAAAGTTTAATGTAAGTGTATGTAAAGTAAAGTCACAGTTTATAAAGTTTAATGTAAGTGTATGTAAAGTAAAGTCACAATTTATAAAGTTTAATGTAAGTGTATGTAAAGTAAAGTCACAATTTATAAAGTTTAATGTAAGTGTATGTAAAGTAAAGTCACAGTTTATAAAGTTTAATGTAAGTATATGTAAAGTAAAGTCACAATTTATAAAGTTTAATGTAAGTGTATGTAAAGTAAAGTATGTAAAGTAAAGTCACAATTTATAAAGTTTAATGTAAGTGTATGTAAAGTAAAGTCACAATTTATAAAGTTTAATGTAAGTATATGTAAAGTAAAGTCAAAATTTATAAAGCTTAATGTAAGTATATGTAAAGTAAAGTCACAATTTATAAAGTTTAATGTAAGTGTATGTAAAGTAAAGTCACAGTTTATAAAGTTTAATGTAAGTATATGTAAAGTAAAGTCACAATTTATAAAGTTTAATGTAAGTGTATGTAAAGTAAAGTCACAGTTTATAAAGTTTAATGTAAGTGTATGTAAAGTCAAGTCACAATTTATAAAGTTTAATGTAAGTATATGTAAAGTAAAGTCACAATTTATAAAGTTTAGTGTAAGTGTATGTAAAGTAAAGTCACAATTTATAAAGTTTAATGTAAGTATATGTAAAGTAAAGTCACAGTTTATAAAGTTTAATGTAAGTGTATGTAAAGTCAAGTCACAATTTATAAAGTTTAATGTAAGTATATGTAAAGTAAAGTCACAATTTATAAAGTTTAATGTAAGTATATGTAAAGTAAAGTCACAATTTATAAAGTTTAATGTAAGTATATGTAAAGTAAAGTCACAGTTTATAAAGTTTAATGTAAGTGTATGTAAAGTAAAGTCACAATTTATAAAGTTTAATGTAAGTGTATGTAAAGTAAAGTCACAATTTATAAAGTTTAATGTAAGTATATGTAAAGTAAAGTCAAAATTTATAAAGCTTAATGTAAGTATATGTAAAGTAAAGTAACAATTTATAAAGTTTAATGTAAGTGTATGTAAAGTAAAGTCACAGTTTATAAAGTTTAATGTAAGTATATGTAAAGTAAAGTCACAGTTTATAAAGTTTAATGTAAGTGTATGTAAAGTCAAGTCACAATTTATAAAGTTTAATGTAAGTATATGTAAAGTAAAGTCACAATTTATAAAGTTTAGTGTAAGTGTATGTAAAGTAAAGTCACAATTTATAAAGTTTAATGTAAGTATATATGTAAGTATATGTAAAGTAAAGTCAAAATTTATAAAGCTTAATGTAAGTATATGTAAAGTAAAGTAACAATTTATAAAGTTTAATGTAAGTGTATGTAAAGTAAAGTCACAGTTTATAAAGTTTAATGTAAGTATATGTAAAGTAAAGTCACAATTTATAAAGTTTAATGTAAGTGTATGTAAAGTAAAGTCACAGTTTATAAAGTTTAATGTAAGTATATGTAAAGTAAAGTCGCAATTTATAAAGTTTAATGTAAGTGTATGTAAAGTAAAGTCACAATTTATAAAGTTTAATGTATATATATGTAAAGTAAAGTCAAAATTTATAAAGCTTAATGTAAGTGTATGTAAAGTAAAGTCACAGTTTATAACGTGTAATGTAAGTATATGTAAAGTAAAGTCGCAATTTATAAAGTTTAATGTAAGTATATGTAAAGTAAAGTCGCAATTTATAAAGTTTAATGTAAGTGTATGTGAAGTAAAGTCACAGTTTATAAAGTTTAATGTAAGTATATGTAAAGTAAAGTCACAGTTTATAAAGTTTAATGTAAGTATATGTAAAGTAAAGTCACAGTTTATAAAGTTTAAAGTAAGTATATGTAAAGTAAAGTTACAGTTTATAAAGTTTAATGTAAGTATATGTAAAGTAAAGTCACAATTTATAAAGTTTAATGTAAGTATATGTAAAGTAAAGTCACAAACCTCTGAATAATTTCATTATTATCCTGATAACATAAGGCGAGAAATTTTGTTCTTTCGGTATCATAACATTTTGTAATCGCGCTGTTATTGGGCATTAAGGAGTCGAGAATACATTTACATGTTTTACGCGAGGCTTCAAATTGGCTTTGTAAAGATTTCATCCCATGCACCGATTTACGTCTTTGTCACGGGTTCTTAACGAAATACACTTACACTATCCTCTTAACCTCGTTCTAATTATTCAAGTCTCCAAGTGTTTAGGCTGTTAGAGTATGTAACTAATAACAAGAGCAGTTTGGGATAACGTTTTCTTTTGATACATATATGTGTATCACTGCTGTTAATACAGCAGGCAATATAGAACCACCAGGCTAAGGAACTGTATGAAGGCTTCCATATATAAAGATATTTAATGACTCCACGTTCCAACAGCTCGGTCGTTCCAGAATGTTTAGAAGAGCACGTTTTTTATTGTTTAGGGGTTCTTGGCTTGTTTACTCAACGTGCCTTTTTGACCAGTTAAATAATTTTAAATAATTAAAAAAATACTTTGTACGTAAACAAATGATTTTATTTGGAAATACCAAAATCTAAATCTCAAAACGAAACATTACTAATTATTCATATTGTAATAAAGGTATGTATGTGACTTTGTTTTCTGAAGAATCATTTTATTCAAGTAGTTTCCTAGGAAAGGAGTAAACAAGGTAAAGGAAATTACTTTCAAAATCACGTACAGTATCACAAAACACAGTCTAAGAATGAAGGTATATGACCGTAGTTTGCAGTAATGGTAGTTGTATGAACTTAATACTGAGTATACGTTAACTAACGTCATAGTAAGTTATATTCAGTCAAATTAATTAAGTAATCAAAATAAATATTTAAAGGCATTAACGCTAGGAGGCGATCCAACTCATATCTATTAAAATACATTAAAATGTGTGGATGCCATCTGGATTCAGGAAATGTAAATTAAAGTTACGTAATTATCCAAAATATTTATTTGGAATGTACCGTATCACAACTCGTACACTTTTAAAACATGACTTCTGTTAAAGTTCACCACAAAACAAGTCTCAGCGACGCTCATTCATAAAGTTGAAATCTTATTGTTTGGTAAAACATTCTTTTGTCAAATTCAAGTTGTATGTTGTCACTATTTTAAGGTCTGTTTGTTTTTTTTCTAACCGTGTGTTACATTTTCTTATCCACTTCACATCTGTCTCGAGTCTGTCTTATTTTCTACAACTGTCATCAATTATTGATATATTGAAACATCGAATCACTGTTTATAAGATTACTATAAACATTCATAATTAACAAATGTGGCTTCATGTCTTTTTGTTGTTGTTTTCGTGCTCATTGGCGTCCTTTACACTTTCGACCTATCTTTGGATAATAATGATATTCTTTTGGTAATTCTGTACGTTCCAAATGAACTCTATATCTATATCTCTTATGTTATTAAAGTTCTGTGCACGTGCACCTTCTACGAAGTATCATTACAGATTTCAGTTGGTAAAACATTCGTAACAGTTAGGCCTACGTTTTCTACTCATCTATTAGTTTATATTACGTTACAGCTGTTATTATCCTGTGTTACTGAATGTTATCCATTTTCTGAGAATTGTAATTTTAATCCTTTCTCTTCTATAGAGGGAAACATAATTATTACTTAATGTTTTCTGTTGTTTGTATGTTATTTGTATCCTTAGTTATTTGAAAAAAAAACACATTACGTTATTAAACAAAAAATGAATATCTCGCAAAACTGTTGGATTAAATACTTTAAGAGGGATAAATGATAATTGAAACCACTCAGATCATTTACATTTTATATTAAAAAAGTATGGATTAGCTTAAAAACTGGTTTCCATGGTTCCTCTAATATACAAAGCAACTTTCGTTTCATCTAATCATACTAATAACGTGAAATTACAATTATTATTTCATTCGATGTTTAAAGTGTTTTAAGAAATTACTAGAAAATGAGGTTAAAAATGGAAACTCTGCACGCGCATTAAGTTGTAACCTTATCTATATATTAAATAATATTTTAATACGTTAAGGCGTGCGACTCGTAATCTGAGGGTCGCAGGTTCGCATCTGCGTCGCGCCAAACATGCTCGCCCTCCCAGCCGTGGGGACGTTATAATGTGACGGTCAATCCCACTATTCGTTGGTAAAAGAGTAGCCCAAGAGTTGGCGGTGGGTGGTGATGACTAGATGCCTTCCCTCTAGTCTTACACTGCTAAATTAGGGACGGCTAGCACAGATAGCCCTCGTGTAGCTGCGCCCGAAATTCAATACAAACAAACAAACAATATTTTGATTTAAAGCAAAGCGAAAGAGATGATTGCGGTAACACTGTTGTTTGATTGTTATCATCAAAATAAGAGAAAGTCCATAAAGTATTCACTTTAAGATCTATAATTCTGTATCCCTACCTTATGACCACATCTGCGATTTGTATACATATATAAACATACGCGTGTACATGGTTTTGTTTCTCTTTGAGAAACGCAATCAAGGACTTTACTTATTAAAACAAATATGGTGATTGGAACAAAATTCTTTACTAATCCGTCAGTTTAACTGTAGCAAATGCGGTTATCATGTTTTTTTCTTATGTTTTAATTCAATTGTGTTTAAGGTGTGTGTTGTCTGTGAGCTGTCTAATTCGGTGTTTTAGGTAACATAGGATATGAATAACTGAAACAACACAGTGCGTTAACTGGGCTATATACATCCAGCTTTCTCTAAAATTGAAACTAACATTATAAAGAAACTACAATACACGATTAATCTTCCCGATTTTCATTGAAACTGTTAATTTAATGCTAGGCTTTAGAGTCTAGCTCTCTAAAAATAAAGGTTCGATCCAGATACATTTACTATGAAACAAAAGTCATTTGTAATATGTTCGTTTGTTTGTTTTGAATTTCGAACAAAGTTGCATTAGCCGTCCCTAATTTAGCAATGTAAGACTAGATGGAAGTCGGCTAGTCATCACCGCTTACCGCCAACTCTTGGGCTACTCTTTTAAATACTTCTAAGAGTAATGTGAAAAGTCATTCATGTTATCATAGCAAGCATTTAACAAATGACCACAAAATATCTCAAAATATTCTGTGATATCTAAATAGTTTTGTCGCACGTCTTACTGCATTTCAATCTTTATCTGTTATATTTATTTTAACACATTTTCAAATAACAATTTTTCAAAATTTATAAGTTTTCACTTTGTCTGACTTATAATTGACCTGTACTCGGTGTAAAATTTTTTACAACTGCTTCTTACGCGAAGTAAAGATAAAAATACCTTCAACCCAAGATCGGTTGATTTCGTTTCACCATAGATAGTAGTATCCGCCATGACCATATATGGTTTCGCTCTTTGTCTGTGCTGTTTGTTTACTGTGAACTACATCGAATAAATAATTATTTTTATGAAGAAGAAAATTTTGAAACAGGCAAGAGGTTTTCATTTTTACTTATTTATTTGTTTCATAATTTTCGCACAAAGCAACACAAATGGCTATCTTCGCCGATCCTGATTTTGGATTGGTACACTAAGGGAAGGTGGCTTAAATAGTCAGCACTCTATAATTGCTCCAATCCGATTGAATGAAGGGATCACATTGTTATCCTTGATCAGGTAGTTAGGAAACTCGACACATAAACCACGGGTTCAAATTCCTGTCCGCCGAACATGTCCATCCATTCAGCCATGTGGGGTGTTATAATGTGACAGTCAGTGCTACTGTTCATTGGTATAAGGGAAGCCCAAAAGTTTGCAGTGGGTGGTGATTATTAGCTGCCTTCAAAGTAGTCTGTCTCTGCTAAATTAGGGACAGCTGGTGCAGATAGTCCTTTTGTAGCCTTATACGAAATTAAAAGTGAACCAAATAACCATTCTAATAACGTACACATTAACCCAAGGCGAGGTATGCTATTTCATAGAAACGGATGCGAACCATAAATCCCTAGATTCACTGTTCATCCGTAATAAATACACATTTGAGTGTAACGAAAGAATAAGATTCGTCAGAAGTTTAAAGATCAAAGAATAGCACATTAACATCAAATCGCGTGAACCGTTTCGTTTAGCACTAAACTACCGAATATTAACAGTATTGTGACGGCGAATAGGTCAAATGACTAAATATTAATCATGAGATTTGAAAATATCACGTACAATCAACGTGATTAGCACGCTCGAACTCCCTACCCTACGATAAAACAAGCTAAGGTCGTGTTAATCGCAAACCACAATTGTTTTCATTATGCCAGAAACACTGATAAATTTTATTCGTAGAAACACATGATTTCTCCATGGAATGTTGTTTTTTTAATACCAATAGGCTCACCCAATAGATATCATTTACGTGTTCACGTATGTTCATGCCACGTTAGGAGTTCAACAAATGTAACTCAAGTAAATTAGTTTTTGTATTAAGAGCATGTCACGTTTTTGTGATATATCTGGCCAACAAAAAGAAAAGTAAAAATTCAAGGACAAATATCGGTTATATATTTACTCAAAATGTATTTATTGTTACCTTAGTTTATAAATAATTAGTGAATTTCATATAGAATCATTAGATTTACAGAAGTAATTTTACTATAATTGCAATATTTTAAATAAAGACAAACAGTTAATACATAATGTATATAGTTTCATTATTCGTCTTTAGGAATATATTTAAACGTCTTGTTTTTTTTTCAAACTTGTTACGTATTTCTTAAATACCAGGACGCATCTTCACGTTTTCCTAGGGCCTGGCATGACCTAGCGCGTTAAGGCGTGCGCTTCGTAATCTGAGGGTCGCGGGTTCGCGCCCGAGTCGCGCCAAACATGCTCGCCCTCTCAGCCGTGGGGGCGTTATAATGTGACGGTCAATCCCACTTTTCGTTGGTAAAAGAGTAGCCCAAGAGTTGGCGGTGGGTGGTGATGACTAGCTGCCTTCCCTCTAATCTTACACTGCTAAATTAGGGACGGCTAGCACAGATAGCCCTCGAGTAGCTTTGTGCGAAATTTCAAAACAAACAAACAATCACGTTTTCCAAATACAATACTTATACGATGTCATTACCTGTTTCTAATTAGTTAAAACAATATACACTAAATAGATCAAATTGAAGCTTTAATATCAACCTTATGATTGACGTTTATATCATTCAATAACAAAGTGTTTGTTTTCATCATAACAAGGATTCCTAGACTAATATTACCAGTTTATTTTTGTACTCTAATAATAACAGAGTTGCCAATACAGAGATAGCTGTGCTAGTTTTTACTTTCTATATCATTCATTTCTGTCTCCAACAGTATAAAGCAAAATTTCAGAGAAATAGAAGGGGTTTCAGATAACAGAAAGTCATTATTTATCACCCTCATAGAAACAGCCAGATGGCCGGAACTTGTCATTTGTTTTCGCCAACATCCACAATGTATCATTTTTGCCAAGAGTGATGAATAAAAAATTTATCTTGATCCAAAATTTTGACAGGCTAAGTACTACTCGCGTTTATCATATAATGGATAAGTATTACTGGTGTTTATAATATCATGGATAACTATTATCGATGTTTATCATTTTATGGCTATATATTACCAGAATAACTTTATATCTAAGTATTACCGATGTTTATCACTTTATAGTTAAGTATTACCATTGTTTATCATTTTATCAAAAGAATCCCCCAAACGAATCAAAAACAGCACCGCAAGCAGACTTCAGAGGTCATTGTAATTATATCTTCTATTCAGCATTCATTCACTAATCATATCACAGCTGGAATTACAAATCATTTGTAATCTAATTTATATGTTTATCCAAAGCATTGTGATATTTGTATCTAAAATATTATTTAATGGATCTCAATAAATCTTGGTTTCTATAATGAAGTACTACAAAATTAAATGTGATTTTTACTACAAATTTCTGTGATAAACATCACTATGAGGGCTTATCAATTATCTAATACTGAGAATTTTGACAGAACGTCACTCTGAGGACCTATGAATTCTTTAACATTCAGGATTTCTGCAGAACGTTACTCTGAGGACCTATAAATCCATTAACATTCAGGATTTCTGCAGAACGTCACTCTAAAAACCTACGAATTCTTTAACATTCAGGATTTCTGCAGAACGTTACTCTGAGGACCTATAAATCCATTAACATTCAGGATTTCTGCAGAACGTCACTCTAAAAACCTACGAATTCTTTAATATTCAGGATTTCTGCAGAATGTCACTCTTAGGACCTAAAAATTCTTTAACATTCAGGATATCTGCAGAACGTCACTCTTAGGACCTACGAATTCTTTAATATTCAGGATTTCTGCAGAATGTCACTCTTAGGACCTAAAAATTCTTTAACATTCAGAATTTTTGCAGAATGTCACTATGAGGACCTTTGAATTCTTTAATACTGAATATTTGCCAAGACTGCCAAAGAAATAAGCGATTCCAAAGGCTATTTATAATATAGGCTTTAAAACATGAAGTATAGCTAAATTTTAGTTTGGTTTATAAAAAAGAGAAAATAATTCTAACTAACTTTTATATCTATGACAAGAGCTCATTTACAATGTTTAGTTTATTAGGCTGCTCGTTTGTTGTCAACCACAATGGACTCTCTGTGATGTGAACATCATTAACACCAAAATCTCTCGTGCTTCTGGATATCAGATGTTATCATTTTTACGAACATAACAAGAGAGTTTAAAATATCCAAATACGAGAAATCTTTTACATCCAATGAAAGCCAATCTTATGTTCTTTTCGTGAAACCGACGGATAATATTGTCTGGATTCAAAATATTTGTTAAATTATAACTGAGTTGATGATAGAAGAATGAATTAATTAAACTAAATATAAAACGTGTCCAGAAGCCAGATTTCTGCGAAAATTTCACTTACCTCCCTCCGGGTGGGTTAGCGGTAAATCTGAGGGTTTATATTTTGTGTTGTTATTTTATGCTGTTTTATGTACTGCTTTCACTACGTACCCCCTTTGCGTCAGCCGTCCATAATTTAGCAGTGTAAGACGAGAGGGAAGACAGCTAGTCATCACCACCCACCGCCAACCCTTGGGCTACTCTTTTACCAACGAATAGTGGGATTGACCGTCACATTATAGCGCCCCCACGGCTGAAAGGGCGAGCATGTTTAGTGCGACCGGGATTCGAGCCTGCCACCCTCTGATTACGAGTCGAATGCCTTAACCCACCAGGCCATGCCGAGCCAAAGCTGGATATTATAAGGGTTTATATAATGAAATAAAACAGATGTCGACACCTACACTGGACAGATCACAACACGTATTTTCACTTATTTCATTTTTCTACCTTTTTTTTCCGTTTTTTTTTTACAGATCTTGTTTCCTTTATTATGTTAAAGAATAGTAGACTTTTTTAAGTATACTGTTTCCAAAGTCTATGTTCCAAATAAATACCAAAAACAATAAATAAACTTGATACTGTTTGATTGCAATTTACATTTTCATGAACTACAAAGTTACGTGAAAATATCTTATTACGAAGCAGTAACTTGAACTGCTTAGTACCTTACTAGTGACGCAGTTTGGTTTTTCAATTACGGGAGGGTGCAGAGAAATATATATGTAAAAACGGTTGGTTTGGGTTGAGAAAGTATTTTATGTAGAGGAGCTAAAAGCGTTTCGACATTCTTCGGTCATCGTCTGAACGGTTATGTTTGAACTAACATACCTTACACCATTAATAACGGAACGCGCTCCTACGATCGTAAAGAAATATATGTATTTTTCTCTACAAGTGGGTTTTCTCGTCATCACTGATTATTATTTCATCAGGGTGCAGACAGTTTTAAGGGGACCAATGAATCAAATAACTGAAATTGATCTGAATGTTTATAAAGTGATCATTAAAACAAGTCAAATCAATTGTAACAGAAGTGTTGTTTATTTTTGTCAAATGATACAAAGCGAGTTTAACGTATATAGAAGTTGAAAAATATGCGATCCATATGCGTAGACTTCTCAGTATGCGTTTAAAAGACTAATTCTACCAATTATTTTCTACGCAGTATTAAGGAAATACTAAGCAGTTGTAAACAGAAATCTAAACACATGAATAATTTAAATGTTTTTATTAGAAGTTTTCTTTTTATCTTAGAAGTATATACGGGTGCAATGATTCATTTAATATGATACTGAGAAATTTGATTTGAGTGAAATTACAAATTAAAAAGCTTGTTTGTTTTGGAATTTCGCACAAAGTTTTAATTTTATATATAGATGTTTTTTGTTTGTTTTGGAATTTCGCACAAAGCCGCTAGAGGGCTATCTGTGCTAACCGTCCATAATTTAGCAGTGTAAGACTAGAGGGAAGGCAGCTAGTCATCACCACTCACCGCCAACTCTTGGGCTACTCTTTTAGCAACGAATAGTGGGATTGACCGTCACATTATACACCCCCACGGCTGGGAGGGCGAGCATGTTTAGCGCGACGCGGGCGCGAACCCGCGACCCTCGGATTACGAGTCTCACGCCTTACGCGCTTGGCCATGCCAGGCCAATTAAGAAGCAAAGAACGACGATGTTCACTGATTTTGTATTTGTTATCATATTCCATCAACTTTAACCATGACTGGTATCGTCCAAACATCAAGAACTACAAACATTTCTTTGTCGTACTCACAGTCTAATAGAGATTATGTTACTACAACTTCAAGCTAACCGATGTTATCCGCTTGGGAAACAGACGCTATCTTTTCACACGAACGTCTTACTACGTTACATAAACAACGCACGTGAAGACTAAAGAAATTAAAACTCTACACTTACTCGGATTGATGTCATATTTGTTTGTTTTACAGTGAATGAAAGTGAAGATAGAACGTAAAGCATCTAGAGATTTTACTGTTTTATAGTGGAATACGCTGAAAGGTGTATGTTTTTAGGTGTTTGGCTTTGTGCATTTATCTGTTATTTTTTTACAGGAAGACAAGAAACTTCTAGGTCAATGAGAACTAAAAGTATCATTAAGGTAAATTATATAACGTGTAATACACTAACACTTTTTTACAGAACAGCGATAAGATACTGATTATCAGTAAAATATATATGTAAAAACGGCTCGTTTTGGTTGAGAAAATTTTTTTACGTAGAGGAGCGAACAACGTTTCGATCTTCTTCGGTCATAGTCAGGTTTAAAAAGAAGGAAAGAGCTAACTAACTGACCGGTAGCTGACCGCATGTTTGAAGGGGAGTGTGTAACTGAGTGTAGGAATGTAGAGAGCGTGCTTAGATGTTGGATTATATTTATTAATATAGGTATAAAGGTGTTCCTTTATATTGGTTTATTTTGGGCTTGAGTTGTTGTGTAAGTAAGTCTTCTTTAATTTTGCGTTTGTTTATGTTTGTTTCTTTATTTAGTATTTGTGTGTTTTCTATGGTTATGTTGTGTTTATTTGAGTTGCAATGTTCGAAAACGTGTAAAGGTGACTTTTCGTGTTCTTTGAATCTGGTTTCCATTTTTCTACTTGTTTCTCCAATATAGAAGTCGTGGCAGGTGTCACATTGTATTTTATAAATAACGTTGGTGTGGTGTTTGTCAGTGTAGTTTTTACATGGTATAGATCTCAGTTCTGTGCCTGGTTTCTGAATAAATTTGGTATTAACTGGAATGTCATATTTTGTTACTAGTTTTTGCCAAATGTTGGTTATTTTTTCTGCTGATGTCGGGAATATATGGTATACAACAGTATATGGTTTCGTGATTTTTTGATTCGTGAGATATATTTACTTTTATTAGTTGATTTTGCTTTTTGCCTAGGCGTGTGCGTATAATGTTTTCTTCGGTTTGTGGAGGAAACTTATTGATGTTGATAAAAACTTTCTCAACCCAAACCAGCCGTTTTTACATATATATTTTTATTTGCAAGTGGGTTTTCTCGTCATTACTGATGATTATCAGTTACCTGGAATTTAGCACAAAGCTACTTCATGGGCTATCTGTGCTCTGCCCACCAAAGATTTCGAAACTCGGTTTCTAGCCGTCTTATCCCTCATACACTGTGCCACTTGGGGACTAAGATAGATAGAAAGACGCCTTTTATTTTGCAAGTAGTAGGAATAACGTTTTCCTCTGCAATAATATTCGATGAATTTATTTACCATTATTCTTGTTTTAAATTGGTGCAATAAGTTTCGAATATCTGTTAAGGTCTGGATGTGTCCAATGACCATATGTTTGAAACAACATTAGAATAATTTTCCAAGAACATATGTAAGTATATAATCTAAGAGAAAGATTGAATGCCTGACCCCTTGTAACTAAAAACATTGTTTTTCATATTTCATTCACTGCAGTATTTCATGATGTGTAATGATATATTAATGTTAACTGTAGAAATAAACCATTAACATTGTTGAAACGTGATTTACATATCGTGTACTCTCTTTACTTCTAACACAATCATGTTTCCTGACATTGTTGAAACGTGATCTACATATCGTGTACTCTCTTTACTTCTAACACAATCATGTTTCCTGACATTGTTGAAACGTGATCTGCATATCGTGTACTCTCTTTACTTCTAACACAATCATGTTTCCTGACATTGTTGAAACGTGATCCACATATCGTGTACTCTCTTTACTTCTAACACAATCATGTTTCCTGACATTGTTGAAACGTGATCTACATATCGTGTACTCTCTTTACTTCTAACACAATCATGTTTCCTGACATTGTTGAAACGTGATCCACATATCGTGTACTCTCTTTACTTCTAACACAATCATGTTTCCTCACATTGTCGAAACATAATTCATAAACGTACCAAACAAACAGAGATAAAAAACAAAAAGAAGAAAAAATATGTACAAAGGTATACGACGGACTGCTTGTGCTTTGCCTACCTCGAGTAACGAAACCTATTTTTTAGCTTTGTAAGTTCAGATAGTAACCAGTGTCACCAATATCAAAACTGTTGATAATAGCTTTGAGAATACATGAAAATATTTTGAATTATATATTACTGCGTATATGGTTAAAATGAATATCTGAACATGAGAAAATGCTTGGCGTTTGATTAGATTTTTTATTATAATTAGGTGGAGTTGACTGACGTGAAGGTCTTACATAAAAAACGTATAAGAAAATCTTGCAAAATTAATAAATATACGAAATATTTGGTAGCTTAGTTACAAATGACTGTATTCAAGACTGAATTTAAACAGTTGTTAGATACCATAATTAAAATAATTTATATGATTAAGTCGATAAAGCTAGTAAAACGTCTAAATTTACCGTGCTTACAGTTAACTTCCGAAGTTGACGCTAACATACAAAACTTTACAACGAGTAATTTCATACAAAACTAGTGGTAATGGAACAACAGTAATTATAAATTTCTTTTTAGAATACATAACCAGCCCTTACACTGCGGAATTAGATTCGAATTCAAAAATATAAAATAGTTCTAAACATTGTATCTCAGAACAGCTGGTATGATATTAACACTTTTATTCAAAAGCGAAGAACAACGTTTCGACATTCAGGTTAACATGAAGATGACCTAGGAAAGTCGAAAGGTTGTTCTCTGCTTATCAATAATAGTGTTAATACCCATACCAGTCGTTCTGAGGTACATTTCTATTTCAAGTGGGTTTCTTATCGTCAAGCTATAAACATTATTTCGGATAAACTCAACCTGAAGGTACTCAATAAACGAATAATCACTTTATATTCTACATACTTGTGAAATACAACCCATGGGTTTTAATTATTGTCTCTACCTGGCTACCTTTTAACTAATTCTTAACTTTGTAGTAAAACGGTTCTTGAAGAGCCATGAAGATATAAGTATACAGTCAATGTGAGATATTATATTCTACAAAGTTGATTGAATCGAAATAGCTTTATTTACTGTTTGTTGTTATTCTTGTAAGTAGGAGAGAAATACTGTAAACACAAATTTTCTGATGTTGCAGTTGGAATTATTACATCTTAAGTCAGTATCTGATTTTTTATTGTCCATACAAAATAATTTAATCCATCCACAAAGCAATATGACGGCGGAAAGGTGATGAGGTCTAAAAATGGAGGAACGGTCCTATCAATTTTTGAATCTAGGATAAAAGTCCGAATCTATTTTCGATGAATCTTCAATTTTTAGCCAGCTTTCATACAGTGATGTCACGAGAATGATAGTAATGGAAGCCACCCAGAATCTTTATCTTGGAATGAAATGAAGCAATTGAAAACCAATAACACAGTACCACGTTCCTAGTCGTAATGGTAGGAATGTGAACTCTAACAGACGGGCAACGAGGTAAACCATTACCAGGTTTAACAGAAACCTAGAATCTCAGTAAATTAGACCCAGGCTTCAGGAAATGCATCTTACAGTCTGACAGAAAAAAAACGACAACTCCTATAGCAAAGCTTATGTCACCAGCAATTGGAAGAACGTGACCAGGTTGCATTCTACACAAGCTCGTGACTCGACCAATGATAATAATGGTAAAATGTAATTTAGTTTTACGTGTGGAGCTGATCAGGCTGAGACATAACACCGTTAGAGGGCAGGCAGAGCATGTTTAGATGTTATAATATATATATATAAGAGAAACGAAATATTTTATACAATCACGACGGAACAGTTATGTAAACTTATGATGTAATTTCGTACACGTCACGGACATCCGGACGTCAATGTTTTCCAACTGTACTTTGAATACGATCCAATAAGACTGGATGGCTAAAACTAAAATAATGACCACGCGAGATTTGAGAAAACTCCATTTATATTATAAAATTCCCATAGCCGTTCACCGATATATAGAAATATTTGGAATACCATGTTTAACACGTTAAAATATTTATTGAAGCCATCAGTAACCTGCATTAAAATTTTATTGTAATTCATACCAAGGAAACACTTTTAATACGAATAATCGTTTTAATACGTGATGACGAGAAAACCCACTTGTAGAGAAAATTACATGTGAAACTGATGATGACAAAAGAAGGTCCAAACGTTGTTCGCTCCTCTACATAGTGTTTTCTCTACCCATACCAGCAGTCTTTACATATATAATTTTCAGTGATCGTTTTCTTCGTGTAAATTATAACAAAAAATTGTATTTAGAACTATTATGCATTGTCGTGAGGAAAAATGGTTTGGTATATGTATAAACATGGCTCTGAATAGCTCTATTATATTTATTTAACCAATGGTATATGTATAAACATGGCTCTGAATAGCTCTATTATATTTATTTAACCAATGGTATATGTATAAACATGGCTCTGAATAGCTCTATTATATTTATTTAACCAATGGTATATGTATAAACATGGCTCTGAATAGCTCTACTATATTTCTTTAAATATGTAATTTTCATTTTTCTTCTTGATCTCAATGTTCTTATGCGTAAAAATGTTATCTCTATAACCATTAGTGCGGTGCACTCTTGAGTTCAAAGCGCCAAGTTGTCTATCTTATCTTCGATACTAATAAGATCTTCAAAGAACCACAGCCTATAGGTTGAGAAAGCACGGCTTGCATTAAGCGCATATTACATGCAAGTAACGGAAGGAATCGAGGAAAACCATATTTTGTAGCATCGGTTTTCATAAATAAATTTTAAAATATTTCCTGCACATAATGATCACATTTACACACACGCACACTACGCATGTTCGGTATTATAAATGATGGACTGTCACAGCTTTACAATAAAAATAATTTTGCTTATATTTCATTCCAACTTTTTATTTTACTTTCTTAAATTTTAATTCTTAATTTCCGTGACTACGAAAAATTATAATTCATAGAGATAATAATTTTCAACAAAGATTTGCCAAAAAAAAATACAAGTGAATTTAACTTAGCTGATAAAGATCGCTGTCAAAGGAGTGTGTTTGTGAGTGTTTTCTTATAGCAAAGCCACATTAGACTATCTGCTAAGTCCACCGAGGGGAATCGAGTCCCCAATTTTAGTGTTGTACATCCGAAAGTTTGCCACTGTCCCAGCGGGAGACCTGTCAAAGTAAAGACTAATAACAATGTTTTGAAAACTGAATAGATTGTGTGTGTGTTTTCCTTATAGCAAAGCCACTTCGGGCTATCTGCTGAGTCCACCCAGGGGAATCGAACTCCTGATTTTAGCGTAGTAACTCCGTATACTTAGCGCTGTACCATCGGAGAACAACTGAATATGGCCCGGTATGGCCAAGTGTGTTAAGGCGTTCGACTTGTAATCCGAGGATCGTAGGTTCGAATCCCGATCGGACCAAACATGCTCGCCCTTTCAGCCCTGGGGGCGTTATAATGTGACGGTCAATCCCACTATTCGTTGCTAAAAGAGTAGCCCAAGAGTTGGCGGTGGGTGGTGATGACTAGCTGCCTTCTCTCTAGTCCCACTGCTAAATTAGGGACGGCTATCACTGATAGCCCTCGAGTAGCTTCGTGCGAAAGTCAAAACAAACAAACGAACAACTGAATATAACCTGAAAAAGAAAGACTGGAAAACTGAATAGAATTTGTGGAAATAGATAAAGGTTTCTTTTTCGCGAGTTTCCAACAAATATGTTCAAAATCTAAATATATATATTAAATTAACGTATTACAAAAAGTAAAACTTCTACAAATCTTGTCATGACGTGAGTAAAAGTTTAAAATATATTCATATAATGATTCATATCAACATTTTATATTAATCAGTTAATCAGTTCTATATTACTGCTGCTTAAGGAGTAATTTCTACTGTCGTAGATCCTGTTAAATTTTGATGAAAATGATTTTGAGCTATTGGCCAGTATTGAAGCTTTTCATAAACAAGTTTCTATAAAGTACAGTGAGGTCAGTCTCAGAGAACACATCTTCAGCCTGTCAGTGAATTTTAGCCTCGAAGAACACATTTATAGTAAACCACTTTTCGGGTTTTCTAGTCGAACAGAATTGCTGATTTATCGATATTCTAGTTTCTTAGACCATTCTTCATGTAGAAGTAGCGTTTCCAGATGTGACTGGATGATGGTGAATTTTGAGCTTGTGTATCTCATCCAACATTACATCATTCTTTACTGTTTTATTAACTCTGCTAAGATGTTTGTCCATCTTCAGCAGATTATCTTTAGTCTGATTGAGGTTTATAGTTACAGCCTTCACTTTGTGGATACACATATTGGTCCAAACTGAGTTGATTTTGGAGCAAGTAGCTGTCTCAAACGTTCTGTCGTGTCCATTTGTTTTCTGGTTCCACTGGGAGTATTCAAAGGTTCATCCTCTAATTAACTTAATAATTTCTCTGTACAAATGTGTCCTTCCTGAAAATTATGCTAGTCAATCTTTTACTACTGTAAACGTGTACCATTCCCAGCATTACACTGTTAAATGGTAGGAATTTGGTCGTTAATAAATATAAAAGTGTGAATTATTTCACCAATAGCATGGGATTCATGTCTAAAATGATATTAAATATGATTAATTGTCTGTAGCTTCGTAATGGAAAACTCATTCATATATATTACTCCATTCGTGGCCCGGCATGGCCAAGCATGTTAAGGCGTGTGACTCGTAATCTGAGGGTCGTAGGTTCGCATCCCTATCGAGCCAAACATGCTCGCCCTTTCAGCCGTGGGGACGTTATAATGTGACGGTCAATCCCACTATTCGTTGGTAAAAGAGTAGCCCAAGAGTTGGCGGTGGGTGGTGATGACTTAAGGACGATTAGCACAGATAGCCCTCGAGTAGCTTTGCGTGAAATGAAAAAACAAACAAACAAATCCTCCATTCGTAAACCTTCACGTCGGTTCAATTTAATGAGATCATATTTAACAAAAATGTACAAATCCAGTTATAGTTGGTACTGCAATACGCGTCTTTTTTAAATTCGTATTTAGATCTTTATACAAGCAGCCAGCATTGCGTTGACCTTTTCTTATTTTTGGGCCAGTCGCTGTTTCTGTACCTGGTATTTTTGAATAATGTATTTACTCTTGTTTTAATATATTTTCTAGTTTTGTTAGTCACATCAAAATGTGGAGATACTAAAAACAGACAGTGGTTTACTTCGTTTTCAGAACGCACTTTGTGAGGCTTAGCCACGCCCAAACTTTCTACGCAGTGAGTTGGACATGGTGATTTTCTAAGTTGACTCCTAGCTTGTCATTCCATCAAAAAATAGTGTGGTTGTCTATGTATTCTCCTTGTATCTCTTGCATCTGTAATCTTGACATATTTTGTGAACAAATAAATTGGAGCTAGACGTTGAATACACATATCAATTCTTTGTTTGTCACAACAAAACATCATTGTTTGCCAAAAGCAGGAACCACATATTTCTCAAAATTTTGGAACCTTCAGTACTAATATAACCAATACTTAGGATTTCACAAGTGTCTGTACCACAAGTCACCTAAGATGTTAGTGACAGTCAATTTTATTTATTATCACTAATAGTTTACACTTATTTATCAAGTGTTTTACATGGATAACTGTTTAGGATAAAGGGACGTGGGGAAAAAAGGCAGTTCATAACCCGATGTTGAACATTTGGACATTGAGGTATCAGTACCACAACTGTTGCTGAGTTGTACCAATACAATAAAGAAGCAAGCTCTCTATTGGGCCAATACTAAAGTTTGGAAATGAAAACCTCATAAGAGGGTAGCTGATTTTCTGGATGACTTGCCCTACCTTCATGGGAAGATACATTTACCACGCCATCATCAGACAATGATGATATCCTAATTGAAAAGCTTAAAGCTAGTGTGCCAAATGAGACCATGTATACCATGTGGGAGTAATACGCTAACAGAGTATACGTTTGTATTAATTAAGTCTGCGTTTGTCACGTCAAATTGGCTGTAGAAGAGAAAGCAGCCTGCTGTGATGGCCGTATTGGTTCCATCGAAACCAGACGGGTTTTCGGAGTTGCTCACATTCGAACAAAACTCGAGTGTAGTCTAAGTCGCACTTGGCACAACAATGTATATAAGAATGTAAATTTTGAATTTCGTTCAAAGCTACACAAGAACTATCTACGCTAGTCGTCCCTAATTTAACAGTGTAAGACTAGAGGGAAGGCAACTAATCATCATCACCAACCGCCAACACTTGAGCTACTCTTTTACCAACAAATAGTGGGATTACCCGTAACGTTATAATGCCCCCACAGCTGAAAGGGCGAGCATATTTAGTGTGACAGAGATTTGAACCCGTGACCCTCAGATTACGCGTCGAGCGCCCTAACTTCCTGGTCACGCCACAAGAATGTGAAACGATGAGACACATCAAAAAACGTTCACATATGTTTTCCGAGGTAATATTTCCGTTGGACAATTCTTCACAACCCGTGACAGCTCAGGGTCTCGTGAATTATTTCTGAATCAGCAAAATGACAAAGTATCATCATTGGTTGTTCTGTTCTTTCACTTATAATGCTTTTTACAGATTATATGAAAGTTTATACACACCTTCTACATAACATGTAGTGTGTTATGGAAGAAAATTATATAAAGACTGCATGTTAGTTTGTGAATTGTTTGACAGTATAATGTTTTTGTTCTTTTCATTTTAGAGTTATGTTCTTATTGCGTATCTAACTCATACATATGCATCCAATAAACTTATTTTGCAGTGTAATCTGCTAACTGTTGTGTTTGTGTGGTTTTATAATGCCATAACCATTTTCTTGTCTGTTCACAAAACCCTGATATAAAAAAATAAAGCAACTGTTAAAATTACGAAAGAAAAAAATTAAAATTCATCAGATATTACTAATCAGAAAGTTTCCTTATATATTTATATCTACAAGGTTTGCTGCGTCTTAGTTTGACTATTTATATGCTTTGGCTACATGTCTTTACCTATTCAAGCAAGTGGATAACTGACAACATGAAACACCAATGAACATTAAAGCTATCTGTAAATACAGACACAAATTTTATTTGTGCCCTAGGCTTACACTTTTATAGACAATATGTTTTAAATCATATATTTTGTTAAATTACATTTTTCTCTAATAACACCATGTAACAAAATTTTTACTTTTTCTTGTTCCTGGACAGAAAGTGTTATTTCCCAATTGCTTAGGCCTAAAGTAAATGAAAAAGACCTATTTATCTCTTCAAACTTTGCTTGAAGGTGACCGTGGTAATGATATTTTCATATTTATCAACTTTCCACAACATTCCAGGTAGACTCAGTGCTGAGTAGCTGATAGAAAATTTTCTCGAAATACAAGAATTTTCAAGAACTTTCTAGAATGTTGTAGAAAATACAAAAAGTTTCAAGAATGTTGTAGAACATACGAGAATTTTTAGGAACATTTTAGAATTTTCCATAGTGATACTTCATTTTAGTTCTAGCTGCCTGAGTGAACACATAGACCTATTTGATTTTATCAGAGATGGCATCAAGAAGCTGCAAGCATTCTCCAGACACATTCTGCTATGTATGTGGCTAAGTTGTCAAGACAAGAGCGAAAAAGTACTCACTGACAGCATTTACTAAAATGTGTGAAGCCTACAAGGTATATTTCTGTTAGGGATCAAGACAAACCCTGGGCACCTCGTTTTACCCTACGAGTAGTGCAAAAAAACTCTAGAAGGTAAGACGGACAAATTTTGCTTGCTTGAATCGTAGTATTTTGTATTATACAAATTAAAACCTTTTAAACTTCAAATATCTTTCAATTATTTTTTTAACTTTCCAATAATATAGAAAAAATATCACATATAAAATAATTTGCATGAACCTCTTACACATTAGTTGTGGATGAAATAAATTTAATCTTCATAATAACAATTTTATTTTTGCTCTTTTGCAGGACGGTACAGAGGGGGAAAAAGAGCCATGAAGTTCGCTATTCCAAGAATTTGGCGTGAACCCACTGACCACTCAAGCAATTGTTACTTCTACATGGTGGACCCTTCCAAACGTTGGGCTGGCAAGACTGCATCTGGTATCATGTATCCGGACCTTGTATCATCCATCGCCCTAGTGCCACACTGCCCTGTGATTCCTGTACCCACTGGGAGCTGAGAGAAAGCAGCCATCTCGTAAAACTACTCACTTTTAAACATTTTTGTTCAATTTTGTATGACTTAAGATTAATGACTTTATACATTTTTTATAACTTAAGATTAATGACCTTATAAACTTCCCAATAAAGTCATTAATCTTCTCACTATAAGAACTTCTGCTAAACATTTTTTTCCACAAATAATACATTGCATCTTTGCTATTTTACATTACTTAGATAAACAAAATTATTTTCTATCCAGTCGTTTGTAGCCATTGGCTCTATCTTGTTTGGAGTCTAAGAGTTATTAGTTATTGTCTTACCTATTACCTGTGAAATCATAGAAGATTCTTAATACAGGATTATTGAGATGATCATTGAGAGAAAAGGGAAATCACAGAGAGTGACAAAACCTTGGATATTTCTAAGGTATGTCCGAGTTAGAGTAGATATAAACCTATACATTGGAATGGTTAGATAAATTATAAAAGAATTGAGTACTGGTAATAGCAACTGGTTTGTTTGTTTGTTTGTTTGTTTGTTTGTTTGTTTATGAATTTCGCACAAAGCTACTCGAGGGCTATCTGTGCTAGCCGTCCTTAGTTTAGTAGTGTAAGACTAGAGAGAAGGCAGCTAGTCATCACCACCCACCGCCAACTCTTGGGCTACTGTTTTACCAACGAATAGTGGGATTGACCGTCACATTATAACGTCTCCATGATGGCTGAAGGGCGAGCATGTTTGGCGCGACGGGGACGCGAACCCACGACCCTCAGATTACGAGTCGCACGCCTCAACATGCTTAACCATGCCGGGGTTCATAGCCAATGGACATCAAACTTTTTCAATTTTTATTTGCAAATTCACTAAATGGAACCCGGCATGGACAGGTGGTTAGAGCGCTGGACTTGACAGTGGGTGGTGATGTCTAGCTGCCTTATCTCTAGTCTTATACTGCTAAGTGAGGGACGGGTAGAGCAGATAGTAATCGCGTAGCTTAACGCGAAATTCCAAAACCAAAGAAATCTCGAGATACATTTTGCAAAGTTGTACAAAATATTACTTCTTAAATATTTTTGAGGAAAACAGTTGTGGAAATGCAATTGGAATTACTTTTGTTTACTTTAATTTTGCGTTTATTATTTGTTATATAGTTGTGCTCCTGGTGCCCCAAACTACAGAAAACTGTCCACGGGCCCATGTGGGACTAAGCGTATGGAGCTCATGATGGGTTTGGCTACTAATCGTTGGCGCAATTGTAAGTTTCAACTTATCACGTGGCGATAAAAGTACATGATAGTGAAGTCGAGTTCTTGGTGAATGCAGGGTGCACCATAACTTTTTAATGAGCCTTGTGATATATTGGACATGCTAAGTGAAACAAGCATTCTCCTCAGGTAGAGCTTAGTTTCCACTTTTTGGTAAAGAAAGACTGAAAGTTAGGATGGAGTCATGTTTATTTCTTACCTTTGGATCTTTCACCTGAAGAATAAATGTTGCTATCTTGGAAACATGAGAGCCGTAGATATGTTATAAAATCATCCAATGATAACCAATCAGAAAATGCCCAGTGGTTAAGACACTCGACTCGTAATCCGAGGGCAATGAGTTCGAATCTCTGTCACACTAAGCATACTCGCCCTTTCAGCTGTGGGGGACTTATAATTTTACGGGCAATCCCACTATCCGTTCATAAAAGAGTAGCTCAAGAGTTGGCGGTGGGCGGTGATGACTATCTGCCTTCCCTCTAGTTTTACACTGCCAAATTAGAGTCGGCTAGCGCAGATAGCCATCGCGTAGCTTTGGCAAAATTTAAAATACAAACCAAACCCTTTAGAAAAAAAGGAACACAAATAACTATTAAGAGAGAGCCACTGTCTACAAATCAACGAGCAGTGTGTTGAGATGTCCTCATCCAGGCTATTGTGTTTTGTTACAGCCTGATGCAGTGATAGAACTAACACATGCAACACTCAATTTTCTATCCAGAAATTAAGTTGCACACTTATGTCCGAGTGTTAGCTTCGTGTCATTACTTACTATGATTATGTATAATCATCTTTCCTAATATGGTTTTTAGTAGGGTAGGTGAAACAGAAATTACTGGAACTAACAATACGGTTTGTGTATACAATTTGGACTCAACGTAGGACAAGAACTGAGCTACTGAATGAACTTAATGACGTGTTTATGTGACTAGAAGACTGACTAAGTAAAAAACATAGGTAACTACTGTACTGACTGTATTCCTTCGAATACTAGGAATGTTGTAGATCTAAAAACTGAGTGGACATTAAGAGATTCAAAGCTTGGAACTTGATAATTTTCAGTAGCGATGTTAAAAACAAACAAAAATGGATGACTAGGTTTTGTGTGGATTTTGTGAGGGTGAATGTAGTTACAAACATTGGTGCCTTCCTGCTATCACGAGCAGACAAATTATTTCATAGAAAGGATAACACCTACCTGGCTTTTAGCTACTGTACAGTCAAACATAACTGCTTTCACTATTTAAAGTGTCGAGTTTGAACATAGCACATAGTCCGTGTAACGTTGCTACATCTCTGAAGAGGCAAATGAAGCTTACGTTAAAAGGACTTCAATAGGAAATATGCCACATACGTGTGAATGATATATAGGCACTTAGCAATATGAGTCAACGCGTAGATGTTTTTCCTTTGGATAAGAAATATAGGCTTGACATTGAAGAAAGGGGAGTATGAACTTCTGTTTACTTTTCTTGGATGTTATGGTCACATTGGAAGCAGGGGTGGTGTATCTACAAAGATATGAGACGTTTAAAGATCGGCTACAATCTGAGGTGAAATAACAAGTTTGCAGATTCCTTAGGTCTCACATCTGAGATTTTGTAGCAAGTATTTTCTAAATAATTTTATTTTTTCTGTTCTTGCTAATTTTAAGTGGATAAAATATCGTGACCAATCACTTCAGTAGTCAATGAACTTTGTTTCAGTCGATTCGCAAATCATTGAAATAAAGTGTTAACTCAATAACTTGCGATTCATAACTATTAGGCTAAAATACTGCAAGAGAATGTTTGTTTGTAGTTAAGAACAAAGCAACACAAACACTCGCTGGGATCGAAACATTAGTTTTTAAGTTTTTAACTCTTCAGACGTATTCAACATGAATGATATTTGCTAACTTACTATTATATTTTATTTTTCAAATTCATTACTTGCCACGTCTATCTCTGAATTGTCAGAAATGAAAACAACCAGTAAACGGAAAACGCTTTAACAGTGATACTGTATTTGTTTGTTTGAACAGATCTACATTGGGTTATCTTTAAAATGACTATTCACAATGTGTGTAGTTTTCCAATTATGATAATGGTGAGAATTTGTTAAACATGGATATTGCTTCTGTTTCATAAGAATAACAATCAGATATAGAACAGTAAACCACTATGTTCTCTTATTAAAAGGATGGCTGGTTGCTTTATGGGATATCAATCCCACTATTTGTTGGTAAAAGAGTAGCCCAAGAGTTGGCGGTGGGTGGTGATGACTAGCTGCCTTCCCTCTAGTCTTACACTGCTAAATTAGGGACGGCTAGCACAGATAGCCCTCGAGTAGCTTTGTGCGAAATTTCCAAACAAACAAACAAATCGTTCGTTAAAGAGTAGCCAAAAAGTTGACGGTGAGTGATGATGACTATTCGCCTCCTGATTATAATATACATTTAATTGTACCTCCATGGGGCATTACCTTATTATAATACACATTTAATTGTACCTCCATGGGGCATTACCCTATTATAATTCACATTTAATTGTACCTCCATTAACTGATTATAACACATTTAATTTTATCTCTATTGGGTATTACCTGATTATAATATACATTGTGGGTATTTACTCACAAGCTGCCATCACTTCAAAATAGATTTGTCTATGTTTTATTTCTCACGTGGCTTTCCTTTTTGCTCAGTGGTTTCTTTTTACAACATGATGCCACAACAAATGGTTTAGAGAAAAATAAATAAATATTACGATACAAATCACATAGAACTATCAGATAAAAACGATTTGATAAAAAATAAACTATTATTGTGTGGTTTGGTGGGGTGAGCTGTGATTTATTATTTCAGAGAGAGGGTGACTAAAAACACATAACATCTATCACAAACTTTAGAAAACGTAGCAAAAATGTGAGAATTGTTCGTAGTTTTTTAGTGTTCTTTCCGTTCACGATAATGTTATACTATGTGTGTTTGAAAGAAACACGAATAATTTTACATGACACATTTCAGGGGAGAACATTTAGGGTTAGTGAATGTGGAGAGCTAGGGGTTCCGTTACATTAAGCAATTGAGTTTACACAAAAGCACTTTTTTTATTATTCATGTGTATTAGTAAAGTTGTTGTTTCTCGTGAAGAACGCAACACATATAAGCTCAAGAAGTCTTTAATAATTAAAAACAAATGATAATTACTTGAATGAGATCGAGCCTGACGAACAATAGGACTTGTTTGTTTCTTTTGAATTCGCCAACACCGCCGGGTTTCAATACTAGGACCTAAGTTAACAGTGCAAGTTGTTTTTATACCGAGTATCTCTCATTGTTCCCCAGTGTTTTATAATATTTTCACGGCTACGCAACTGTTTCAATATGTAAGGATAAAAAATTAAATATGAATAAAAATAATTATTGAGAATATAAAAGGAGCACTCATTGAATATATAAAGCGGAATTTTTGTATTAATAATATTTAAATTTCATAGAGATCCAGCGCGTAGTACTTTCATTATAGGCCAGAATTTTATTTTTGTTTGTTTGTAGGTTAGCACAAAGCTACACAATGGGTTATCTATTTTGTACCCAGAATGCGTATCGAAACTTCGCATTGTAAATCAACAGACTTGCTACTGTGCCACTAGAGGGCATTAAAGGTCAGAGCTTAAAATGAACAGATGAGAAAACACGTATGCATTTACAAGAACTTACATAGACAAAAATTATACATTTGTATTAAGAAAAACTTTAATGGATGCATTCGAAAAATTACAGACACAAAATAAAAAATACTGTAATATTAAACGGGGTATTTTTGATTGTTTTTAAAAACGGCACTTTACAACAACAATGTTGAAAATTCGCGACTTAAGGTATTATTTAAAAACCAAACGAAATTGCATAATTTTTTTTTTCAGATATAAACTAAATCTTCAGTAGAAAAATTGTATCAAGCTTCATGAAACTAATTTAAGGAATTTAAGTCTGAGAACACACCAAACGGAAGATCGCAGCATCACATTGCTAGTTTAGGAAAGTGAAATACGAAAGAGAAAAGTAAAAGATATTAAAGCCATAGATACATAACTCTGCTTTATGTGAAGCTAAAAATACGAAATAAACTCTTGAGTTGAAGAATAATACAAAGTAATAGCGCATGATCAAATGTGTATATCAACAGGTGACACGTGACTGAATAGTTCTCATATCCATGTTGGTGTTATTTCAAACATTACCAAAAGGCGTAATGGATAGGTTTGTTTCTATTGGAATGAAATGCTTGTACAACTTGACCATGATCGAGTTAAATGCTGGAATATCTAATCTCAAAATAAAACATTGGACAATTGGCCACTGAGTCCAACTATTCCAAGAAATAACTTATTTGAAATGGAAATATTGCACAATTGGACCATGAGTCCAACCATTCAAAGAAATAACTTATTTGAAATGGAAACATAGCACAATTGGCCCATGAGTCCAACTATTCCAAGAAATAACTTATTTGAAATGGAAACATTGCACAATTGGCCCATGAGTCCAACTATTCTAAAAAATAACTTATTTGAAATGGAAACATTGCACAATTGGCCCCTGTGTCTAACTATTCCAATAATAACATATTTGAAATGAAAATATTGCACAATTGGCCTCTGAGTCCAACCATTCCAAGCCATAACTTATTTAAAATGGTTCATATACTATTTTGCTGCAACCTTAAACATTGGTGACGATACCTATTTAGTTTCACAAACAAATATTTTTTTTTCACAGTGAAAAGTTTCTCTCTCGTGTAACTTTAACGAAAACCATTCTGAGACAAGGACATGAATAATGGCCATGCTTAAGGACCAATATATTCAGCCATTGGGTTCCTCTTTTTAAATAGTATAGTATCAAGTTGTTAGGAACGTCTTCTACAAGGGCTCTGCATGACTCTAGATCTCCCTATGACCCATAGTCGCCATAATCTCTTCCTATCAAATAGAGATTCACAGATGCCCCATAGATCTTCATATTAATTTGACAATGTTCATTGTAATTCCTTCTGACAAAAGAGCTCAATATAGTTTACGTTATCCGCTATAAGCACATTCAGTCTCTTTCAGTTAGTCCTAAGTAGCATTAACATGAACCGGCGTTGAATGAACTGTTCTGGTTGACAACACCTGTGAGCCCTGTAGACTCATATTTACTAGTCCACAAATCAACATACTAAACCTCACTGTACCGTGTTTCCCGTACAATGATATTCATTTTGAGGAAGGGGAGACTCATTTTGCAATTCTGGGTGCAAAACGTGAGTCATGGTATTTTGCAACATCTGCAAAAGTTTTGACATCTAAGAAATAAACTTCCCCATAACTCGACTACACTCTTGAAAACAACATAATCTCAGCGATAAAACCTTATTCCTAGTTACATATTGTTCACCTGGATGAAAATGTATTTTCTGATGAACGAGGCCTTTTTAACCATATTAACAAAAGAGTCAGGAAGAACCCAGAATGCACACTCGTTAAAAAAAAAAACCTACTCTGTCACATGTTTTGTTATATTGTTTTTCAAGTTGGATCCACAACACAACAACAGATTCGACAGAAAATCTTATGTGTAATTAAATTGTATTCTCTTGATTTTGAAAGAATTGAAATTATAAAAGATGAGAACAATGTGTAAACCAGAGTAAAAAATAATGTTTGTTCAACAATATTCAACAATACCCTACTGGAAAACAATATCACAGAGAAAACAAAGCATTTCACGCGCAGTTTTCTAACACCATTATTCCCTAGATGAACGTTTCTCATGTGTTTCAATTTACTGCTGATTCACTAGTGAAAAAAATCAAAACAAAATTTCTATCTACCTTTTTATGGTGTATTCTATTTCATAGCAATCTTTCTCAAAAGAAAGTGTTCGTGATACTATAGGGAAATGACTAAGAACACCAAGTAGCTAGAAGAAAATGAACCTAACCATTATTTTTACCAAAAGGAATGCTATGTTTATCAAAATTCTACTCCTAACACTACACATGTGTGTACGTATGAAAATGTAAAAACATTTTTAAATGAACGCGAAAGTCAGGTTTGTTTGTTTTCAGAATTTTGTACAAAGCCACATGAGACATAGCTGTCCCTAACTTAACAGTGCAAAACTAGAGGGAAAGCAGCTTGTTATTACCACGAATAGTGGGATTAACTGTAAATTATACACTCCCACGGATGAAATAACGCGCATATTTTTTGTGACGGGGATTCAAACCTACAATCCTCAGATTACGAGTTGAACTCCCTAATCACCATGTCGAGCCCAAGGGTCGACTAAAGAGGTTAGAAAGCATTTAGTATGCCTGCATACTATACTTCTTTCTACAAATATTTACGTTTCTCTGAAAATACCCTTGATTAACATTGTTTTGTCTGGTCAGTATAGGTCCATTATTCATTTAAAGCTAATTTCCTTTTCAAATCGATTACTAGTTGCACCTGATATTAATTGTAAAAGATATAATTAAGCAGTTATTCATGTATATCAATTAGTATTTTCCGCTCATGTAAATTTTTTCAAGATTATTTGTAACATTGCATTATAAGTTAGTATTTATCCTGCGATATATTGGTACTTTTCAAACCTATAATACATGTAAAATCTAATCAGGGTGCTCAGTCTACTTACCAGTCTGTTTAAGTAACATTTCATTCAGTGCAAAATTTAACACTTTTTCTATAAATATGAGATATTTGAAAAAGTGAAATAAATAGATATATATTTTAAATGAATTTATGTAGGTATCAGGCCTAAAGCAAACTGACATACATTTGTTGTTCTTGTAAGCTTGTATGTAACTAACTGTCCAATAGTACAATCAGACGTTGGAATCCCAGCGATGGATACAGTAAATAACCCGATGTCGTTTTACTATAACAAAAAATAAGATAAGATAATGTTAAGGTATAACAAGGGACCTCTTGGTCCATCTCGACTGTCCGATTTTCTAAGCTAAACTAAAACTATTAAATAAATTAATTAATAAAAAATCATTTATAGCTCTTATCTATGAAGCTTTCTTTCAAATTCAATCACACTTATTGCTTCCACAACATTCGAATGCAACTAATTTAAGTTAGGAAAAACATAACCAATAATTAGATAAATGTAAGTAGTCGTTGTTGTTTGTCAAGCTAAAAAGTTGAAATATTATTTAGTTATCACCATTAGATCCCACCTAGGAACATAAGGCCGCAATCGCTTGCGGATTATTCAACAAGTATTTAAGTGAGTAGGTTGTTAGCCCACTGCACCGAGCCGTCCCTAATTTAGCAGTGTAAGACTAGAGGGAAGGCAGCTAGTCATCACCACCCACCGCCAACTCTTGGGCTTCTCTTTTACCAAGGAATAGTGGGATTGACCGTCACATTATACGCCCCCACGGCTGGGAGGGCGAGCATGTATGGCGCGATGCGGGCGCGAACTCGCGACCCTCGGATTAAGAGTCGCACGCCTTACGCGCTAGGCCATGCCAGGCCTGAAATATTAGTTAACCATCTTTTATTTTTTTAAACCCTGGTGTCTGTCAGAGACTCCATCTGTCTCTTGTTTACAGCGGTAGCTTTTCGCGCTACGTATGAAAAGCTGTGCACGTAGACAAACCTCAATATTCACTTTCAAAATGATGATAGGACAGGCATGAAAAATGTTGATACAAAATTTTATTTCGCAAGCACGATATTCAGCACTAAATTGTTATGATTTAATAACACTATTATTTACATTTTAAAAATGTGATTTAACTTAAAAAATAAGAATATTGATTTACCTTATGCTTTTGTCGAGCGGATCTTAGAATGACTCAAACGTTCAACAATTACTTTTCGTGAAGGACGATACAAGTAACTCAGAGCTTTGAGTCTGACTGAAAGCAAGAGTGTAACCTTCTAAACTCGGTGAAATAACTTAAATTAATAAACTGACTTGATTTTCCCGTCAGTGTGGAAGTGTAACTTTGCTTATGGCAATAAAAATATTAATAGAAGTGGAGATTTCAGCCTCCATATATTATATTTCTTGAACTGTGTTTCTTATAAAAAAAATACTAGAGATAGGGAAGCTACTTATGACGAGATAATTTCATATTCATGGGAGATTTTATCTATATTTTTTATAAACTGTTTTTCTGTTTTAATATAAGGTTATTCCAGAAAATTCTATTGCGCAAAATAAGATGAGCTGAATATGGCTGTTTGAACTGTTAATTCAAGATGGTTGCCGATAAAACACGTTCAGTAATTTAGGGCTGTGAGTGTATTACGAGGGTGACAGTTAAACTTCACTGTCTTTTTAGACAAAAGCAGGCCAAGAGTTGGCGACAGGTGGTCTCTCTCTCTTGTCCGTCACTCAGGGATGGCTTTGCGCAAAATTGTAAGTTATGAAACTCTTTCGAGAGAAGATATAAGAATTTGCCTCTATTACTTTGTTTTTATTCACTTATGCTGATAAAATAAAATATTTTTTTTTTCTTTCTTATATCATGAGTGTGATGAACTTTTGAAAATCGAGAAATAAGAAATGTTGTCTGTATGTAAATTCAACTGTAAACTAAATGAGAAAGAAACATGAGATGGAAGTCCTCTCGTCTTTCTTATTGATATTAGCAATGTTAATTTGTGTTGATTTTACTACAACTTATATTTTTCTTCGTCTGAAGTATTATACGTTTTATGTTCAGAAAGAATTTGGGTTATGTTTTTGCTATCACTCCAATATTATCCTTAACGTGTCAAGATCATTGTTTTTTGTTGCTAGATACGAAGCTACTCAGTAAGATACAAAGCTACCCAGTGATTATGTGTGCTATGTTCACCGCGGGTATTGAAACTCAAACTGTAGAGTTATTATAAACCCACGTATATATCGTTGAGCCCCCAAAAAGCATGTTTTCGTTAATGAAGCTCAGATGGCTTTACGGTACATCTCTGAGTTTATAACTCTGAAAATCAGGTTACGATATCCCTAGTTGGAAGTGCACAGATAGTCCCTTGTGCAGTTTTGTGCTTAATAGTAAAACAAACAAACAAATAATTATTCGTAGAAAGAGAGCTAAAAAAGTTAGTAAATTTGTTACCTGTTTGCTTCAGCTTTTTCATTGTTAAAAAAACAAACTGTATTCAGCTTTAAGGCTTAACTAATTCTATCCACGTTAATAACTTTACCTTAATGTAGGCCCGGCATGGCTAAGCGTGTTAAGGCGTGCGACTCGTAATCTGAGGGTCGCAGGTTTGCATCCCCGTCGCACCAAACATGCTCGCCCTTTCAGCATGAGGGTGTTATAATGTGACGGTCAATCTCACTATTCGTTGGTAAAAGAGTAGCCCAAGAGTTGGCGGTGGGTGGTGATGACTAGCTGCCTTCTCTCTAGTCTTACACTGCTAAATTAGGGACAGCTAGCACAGATAGCCCTCGAGTAGCTTTATGCGAAATTCAAAAACAAACAAACAAAAAATCACCTTAATGTAAAGCAAGGAAATACGTGTAAATCATACCAGTCGATATTATAACATAATTGTTATTTCAGATACTTAAAAATCTGTTTTTAAAAGATATGGCATTTATCCAATATGCTTTGGAAAGTAGATTCAGTAAAAGTTTGAACATGTTACTAATTATTACTTATTATTAACCGTACTGTTTCAGTTATAAGCGAAAGCATTGTGAAGGATTATCCTGAACATGTCACTGTTTATTTGTGTCTAAATATTTTTGCTTTTGTGACAGTCTAATCACAAATCTTCCGATTTATAGTTTGAGTGTACTAATCACTAGGCCACGCTCAGCCCACAAATGTTGTTAATAAAACATACGAAACATTACTATGTGAAAGTACTATTATTGAAAGACTGACGTAAATATTAAGATAGGTTTATTTTCGTAATAGTAATTTAAGCGATAGTCAACTGGTTAGAACGTTCGAATCACTATGTGAGAAACGCAGGTTTGATCCCCGTCACACCAAAAATGCTCGCCCTATCAGCCATGGAGCTGTTATAATGGGACGATCAATCTAATTATTCGTTTGTAAAAAAAAAAAACACGATTTTGGTAATGACTAATTGCCTTCCTTCTGGTCTTTCGCTTTTAAATTAGTGACAACTAACAAAGATGGTCCTTGCAAAAATTAGCGCGAAATTAAAAAAACAAACAAACAAACGAAGACGTGATTTTAAGCCCTCTAAACCCTTGAAAACTGAGCAAACAAATTAGAAATTATATTATATTAAATTAAACTCAATTTAATTGTGCTTTAAAATAGTTAACAAAAAGAAGAAATTCTGACTCAATTTAGTATTTATGATAATATTTATACGAATTTACATGAACGTTAAATGATTTTGTATTAATTTTTCCCTATAACAAAACTATGAACTTCAGCGAAGCAGAAACATAAGACTCAGCCATGTTTTGGACTTCGTTTTGAGTCGCTCAGTTACAACACCTTTTGGGGACGCCTTTTTTCATCACTGCTTCTGGTCAAACCAATAAACAACACACTGTCTATCTTTACGGAGATTTTTTTGTTCAAGTTAAGTACAAATGGACTTTCTGTGTTCTTGTCACAGTGGGCATCGAAACCCGTTTTATGGAGTTTTTAGACCGCACATATACAGTTTTACTTTTCGTAGAACAGTCGGTAGTGTCGTAACATTAAAGAACATATTTACCTGTCTTTGGTCAACACAAAACTAGCCCTTTTTTTAGCTTTTGTAAATCAATGTTGACCTGACTGGTCAGCGGTACGTTAACGGACATCTAATGCTAAAAATCCGGGAATAGCTTCCTGCCGTGGACAAGGTTAATTGCAAATCACACACACGTATGCATACTGTTATTGTAAATTACGATAGAAGTGAGTAAGGTAAAAATTGTAAACTAGAGATCTGTAACAAAAGTCTACGCATCTGAGTCAATAATAAAAGACGCAGATGTTGGAAGAAATGTTCTCATTAGGAAGAAGATATTTATAAATATTCACTGAAACGCCGAATATTTGAATAGAAAAATATTACTTTTCACGTTTTTTTTATAAGACAATGATAATACTCATTTTCGTTTTCCTTACTAGATATGTCTGAAATCTGTGAATGGGTTTGTTTTTAATTTCGCGCAGAGCTCTAGGAGGGCTATCTGCGTTAGCTGTCTTTAATTTAGCAGTGTAAGACTAGAGGGAAGGCAGCTAGTCATCACCGCCAACCCTTGGGCTACTTTTTTACCAACGAATAATGGGATTGACCGTAATATTATAACATACCCACGGCTGAAAGAGCAAGCACGTTTGGTGTGATGGAGATTCAAACCCTCGATCCTTGGATTACTAGTCGAGTACCTTAACGACCTGGCCATGCCGGGGCCTGTGGATGGGAGAAGGGTCATTAGCATTAACGCTAAAATGAAAGAGAAAATTAAATTGTGTAATTTGTCAAATTGTAGAACACACACATTATATAAATATGCTATAGATTATATATATTTGTACATAGGCTTGCTAAAATACTTATTTGTGATACATATACAGCTATATTATAAACGTTTCGACTCTTGTTTCATTGTGTTATCATAACCAAATATTGGATAATTTACGTATCGTGCATGTATTCTAAGTACTGTGAAATGCAGAAAACATACTACTACTAATAATGGGAATTTTACTTGTATATTTGTTGTTAAGCGCAACGTTACACAAGGGGCTATTTGTGGCCTACTCACCTCAAGTATCCAAACCCTACGTTTTATGTTATATGCCATTAAATGTATTTTTGAGACCAATGAAGAGAAACTCAGACTGATAGTGCATCTCAAGACTGCTGGTATGGGTATTAAAGCTTTTATTTAAATAAAATAAAGAACGTTTTGACCCTCTTAGGTCATCTTCAGGTTAACAAAGTTAAGAATAAAATTGTAATGTATTAAAAACACATGTGTCTTACTGATGTGGCCTGGCATGGTCAGGGAATTAGGGCGCTCGACTAGGAATCTCTAAGTCTCGGGTTCGAATCTTCGTCCTGCTAAACGTGCTTGCCCTATCAACAATGAGGGCGTTATAAAGTGACGGTCAACCCCACTATTCGTTGATAAACGAGTAGCCCAAAAGTTGTCGGTGAGTGGTGATGACTAGCGCCTTCTTTCACTACTAAATTAGGGATAGCTATTGTAGATAGCCCTCATATAGATTTGCGCGAAATTAAAAAAAAAAGATTAAACAAACTTACTCGTTTGGTGTGTTATGTATTGTACATTTCATCACCATTATTTTTTATTAATCATTTGTTATTTGTTGATAATATAGAGTGATATATGAGGTGTTATGCTTTAATTAAATAGTAACACACTACAACATTATCATCTTACAGACTTGTGAATAGCAGTAATATAAAGCTTGTTATATATAAGGGAAACAAAATATCAATACGACGTGACATCTTACCAAGGACCAAAAGTATCAATACGACATGACATCTTACCAAGGACCAAAAATATCAATACGACGTGACATCTTACCAAATACAATAGAATAGTACTATAACGTAACATCTTACCAAGAACAAAAAATATCATTACGACGTGACATCTTACCAAATACGACAGAATATCGATCAAATACGACATCTTACCAAATACAACAGAATATCGATCAAATACGACATCTTACCAAATACAACAGAATATCGATCAAATACGACATCTTACCAAATACAACAGAATATCGATCAAATACGACATCTTACCAAATACAACAGAATATCGATCAAATACGACATCTTACCAAATACAACAGAATATCGATCAAATACGACATCTTACCAAATACAACAGAATATCGATCAAATACGACATCTTACCAAATACAACAGAATATCGATCAAATGTGACATTTTACCAAATACAACAGAATATCGATCAAATATGACATCTTACCAAATACAACAGAATATCGATCAAAGTGACATCTTACCAAAGACAATAGAATAGTACTATAACGTAACATCTTACCAAGAACAAAGAAATATCATTACGACGTGACATCTTACCAAGGACAACAGAATATCGCTCAGATGTGACATATTAAAAAGGACAATGTAATAGTATTACAAAGTGACATCTTGTCAAATACAACAGAATAGCGCTACGACGTGACATCGTACTTGAAGAGCGCTTATTTGTCGTAAATGTTGTTTGTTTGTTTTTGAAATTCGCACAAAGCTACTCGAGGGCTATCTGTGCTAGCCGTTCCTAATTTAGCAGTGTAAGACTAGAGGGAAGGCAACTAGTCATCATCACCCACCGCCAACTCTTGGGCTAGTCTTTTACCAACGAATAGTGAGATTGACCGTAACTTTATAACGCCCCCACGGCTGAAAGGACGAGCATGCTTGGTGCGACAAACCGTTTTTAATTTAGCAATGAAAGACTAGAGAGAAAGCAGCTAGTCATCATCACCAACCGCCATTTCTTGGGCTACTCTTTTATAAACAAATAGTGGCATTGACCGTCAGAGTATAACGTCCTTTCCGGATGAGAGGGCAAACATGTTTTATATGATGGTTTTTCGAACCCGCGATTCCCTAATCACCAGGTTATTACATATAACTAAACCCTAGGCCTTCTATTATATGTCATTTATTTTACCTACATACATTTCAAGATTTCAGATTTTAATAATTTATACTCGATAAAATTTCATATTTTCAGAGTTTTTGTTGAACTTTTGCTAATAGACAATTATGATGTTAAAAGAAAATGTATAGTTTTCGATATGAACATTTATAACCATAATTAATTAGATGTTAAAGGTGATAAACATTATTGTATTTTTCGATGATCTTTGTAGAATTCATAACAATATTGTCTGTCAGATAAGTTTGAAAAATATTCTGAAATTCTGAAATTCAGTGAATAATTTCGAACTTTGTTTGTAAAGGAAAGAAACAAAGCCTCGATACATACTGTTTTATCTTTACTGGTAGCTCGGATGAGAATGAAGGAGATTCATTATAAGTGCCTATGCTCAGGACAGAATAGAAAGGAGATGTGATTTAACATCGAACCTAATTTAAAATGTTAAAGTGCTGTATAGTAGAATCGAACGCTGCATACGTCACCAACTGTTTCAACTGACATTTATAAGGAGAAAATAACTTAATTCATTCCAGTTTGTACAAGCATCTCCTCAAGTGGGTTGGTCACAGGGCCAGTGTTATATAAGTTATTAACCATTAACACATGTAATTTTCAATAGACTAATATTATCAGTACGCATTTGCGACATTCGATTAACAATAATGTCATACTTACTGTATACAAAATACTTGTAGAGAAATTTAGAATCACATAACTAAATATGTCACATGTATTCTAAAGTAATTATGGAGGACAAAATTCATAAATATTTGTTCATTATACGCCCAAGTAAGTATCTGACCATAACAACAACTTCTAATTAAACAAAACCCTTTAATACAAATGGCCATTATTTTTTTCTGTTATTTTCAAATATTTGTTTTCGTCAGTAATTTTAAACCGAACGACTTGATAAAATAAGACTTTTTTTTTTTTTTAACTATGACTTCGGACCATCAGGTTTGAACAAGAACTTCTAAATTGTTCCAAAACATAATCTTATTTCTTTACGATGTTTCTACCACATTTCTTTCACGATGACTCCTCACCAAGAGAAAACTTTTATTGTGAGTTTTTCTCTCTGTAATATTTCTATTATCCTCGAGCAAGCTTGCAACAAAACCCTTTCCAACAACAAACATTGATAATGCCTTCTATATAACTGAGCAAATAATTTTATTTAGAATGTTCCATAAATCAGTTCAAACCCATCCGTTAGTTTTCAAATTTAAAATACGATTTTAAATCATGCAAGTGTTTATCTGTTTTGTTGTTAAAACGAAAAATACATAATAAACCATCTGTTATCTGCCAACCGCATGTGTCGAAATCAAAGTTTTAACGTCATCAGTCATAAGAACAAATTATAAAATTAAAAGAGAGAAACAAGAAGAAAATATATTATCAAACGATCAAAGGAAATTCCAATAAATATTTTTTTCTTTATTTGTGTGGTTATTGTTAAGCATTGGTCTACAAAAAGGACTGTTCTGTGCTTTGTCCACCGTGGATATCATTACCTATTGATAACTCTTGATAAGAGATTATATACCTTACAGTAGGATAGATGGATTTATTTAGAAATGAACTGTCACTACGCTAGTAATATAAATTACAGTTTATTGTCTAACATCAATGTTATCTTGATGGCTAATTACTTTACTCTAAATGAAAGTATTGTTGTATTAAACAACTAATTAGAGAAATGAAACAACAATATGCTTCGACAATTAATTGTCCTGACAAGTCAGCATTAGGTGAGGTATGTGTGGGTGTTTTCTTATAGAAAGCTAAATCGGGCTATCTGTTGAGGCCACCGAGAGGAATCAAACCCCTGATTTTAGGGTTGTAAATCCGTAGACTTACCGTTATACTGGCAGGTGGCAGCACTATGTGAAAGTAAAACAATAAATAAAGTGATTTATGCTATTATTATTATATAGTAGCTGGAGCAACCGTCCGGGGACTGAAATTATATAAATTCATGATTAATGAAAGGTTATTTTAGAAAATAACAAGTTGTGTCCCTTAATTATAATTGCAAAAAAAGAAAAAAATGCCCATAAAAAGAGCAAATTTACATGTATCTCCGCATGAACCCTGTAAACATTCATGACAAATTTGGTGAAGGTCCGTCAAAAGTGGGGCGAAGAAGTGATAAAACAAACACCTATGAAATGGCAAAATTCAAAAACGAAAATGTACACGTAACCTCACATGGACATAATAAACCTCTCCGATTTTGGTGGAAATACATGTACATCATGCGAAGTAGGTACATGGACAACAGATAATACTATTACATTTATATAGATATAATATTTTAGGTAAGTACTATGCATAAATTCAAGGGCTCGGAATAGCTAGATGGTTAAGGCACTCGGCTCGTAATCTGAGAATCGCAATTTCGAACCCCTTCACACCAAACATGCTTGCTCTTTCAGCCGTGGAGACGTTATAATGTGACGATCAACCCCACTATTCATTGGTAGAAGAGTATCCTAACAGTTGGCGGTGGGTGGTGATGATTAACTGTTTTCTCTCTTGTCTTACACTGCTAAATTAGGACGGCGAGCGTAGATAGCCCTCGTGTGGAGGTTTTGCACGAAATTCAAAACAAATCAAACCATTATTACAATATTTTGAATGAGAAATTGGCCGCGTTGTTTGTCTATATATAAAATTGAAACTCAATATTTGAAAGTGTTATGTAACTATATTTAACATGGATGCACAATAAATAGCAAATACTTATTGATTCATTAGTTGGCATGCATTAGCCGAAGTTGAGAACTTAGTAATTTCCATAAAACATACTCATTCAAAAACATCTCTGAAAACTTTGTTGTTAGACATACAAGACAGTTTATTATCATTAAGTTTATTTTGTGATTTAATATTCAATGATTATTTAGTTTAATAACAAGAGTGTTAAAAATTGGTTATTTTAATCGTTAATTGTGAAAAACGTCGTTAGGTAACTCGGTCGGCATCGTACGTTGTGTTTGCAATTGCATTGTTATCTTGACTTTACTGATATTGTTGACGTCACATTACTCGAATCTTTGGTATTTTTTCGTTCTTTAACTAGATAGTGTTAATTGATCATGTCGTGTAGTTTGTGGTACGAGGTCTCAGTAAACAAGGCATATATATATGTTACAAGCGATTACAAGTACATAGAGAAAAGTTAAATAGAAGTTCTGTCAGTTAAAAGCTAGAAAACGTGAAGTCAGCCAGCGTGTGAGTGAGTGGTTAGTCATAACGGGTGATATTTTAAAGTTAACAGTTTAACATTGATAAGGTGAATAATTTAGCTTGTCAAAGGGTATTTTAAAATAATTGAACTCACCTGTGTGGACTTTGACGAAAAGGAGACAATTATTTAAATTTCTGGATACATCTGTGGTAGCTCACGAGGTAACGTAAATGAATTATTCACAGATACTATCATGATAACAGTGGAGAAAAATAATTTGTCTTGTCAGCTGGATTCTAAAGTAATTAAATCACCCTGTGTAGACTTTTGACAACAAAAGAGAAATATTTAGAGTTTTAGATAAAACTGTGATTTTCTATGTAGTAAAGAATTGTTTACATATGGTTGACTTGTTTTGAATATACTATTTTAAAACAATTGTTTTGTCTGCTTTCTGTTTAATATTGGAATTTATCGCCAACAAATCACAGACACCAACTGTAGAAGTATCCCAGCCAACACACATACTTAAAACCCTGACATTCGTTGAAAGTAATTTTTAACTAATAACTAATAAAATGTGGCGACTTGTTAGGTGGCGCATATCGGCCAGTGTTGAGAATCAATTATTTCTATGATATGTACTCATACAAATCTATCTTTGGAAACTTCACTTGAAACTGTAGAGAGTAACAAATGGTGTGTTTTTCTTATAGTAAAGCCACATCGGATTAGCTGCTCAGCCCACCGAGGGGAAGCTAACCCCTGATTTTAGCGTTGTAAATCCGGTGACATACCGCTGTGCTAGCGAGGGGTCGTAACAAATGGAAGAAAAAAAAAGTAATAGAAAGACGCGGTTCCACTATATCGTGTTTTGTTTTTTATATTAACGTGTAACAATTGAAGCATTTTAATTGAGTGCACTCATAAAGCAAATTATATGCTGCAAGCTTCATCGAACTAAAAAACACTGGATACAGAAATTAACTAGTCAGTTGCGTACATAATTAGACCAGTGACAAATTCCCCTAGGTAAGTGATATCCCACATATCTTGTGGCTTGATCTTTTGTCTACAAAACGTGACTGCAGCGTCTTCGCGCAGAATCTTAATGACTGTCTGGGTGTCAGGCAACATCGAGTTAACAAAGAGAAAGATGGCTCTATAGAAGCACTGAACACAAACTATAGAATGTTTATCACGTTCTTGAGCAAACCAGAAGACTAATGACGACACTAGAATCCAGTGTTTTGTGACTTCAAGATATTTACTTCTGTCTTAATGACGACACTAGAATCCAGTGTTTTGTGACTTCAAGATATTTCTGTCTTAAACACACAAATGGCGAAAACATTTGATATAATTTTTAAAAGCAAGTAAAAACGAATAAACGTTTAATGTCCAACGTTTGGATCGTACAATAAGGGAATATAGCATATTATAAATGTATTCAAGTTCTGTGAACAGAATTTATAGTTAAACTTATAAAGATGCTTCATAGCGTTTAACATTACCCATCATCGAAGTCTGAAGAAAGTTTTAAAGCGAGATGTATTAATACTCCGAAATACACTTGAATAATACACACGTACCTTCAAAAGACTAAAATGGATCGTCCAATGAAATATTAAAAAACTCTGAACTGATAATAATAATATATGTTGTACCACTAAACACTGGAGGTTTGTTTAGTGAAATACATGCGTAAAGAGTTTTAAACAATGCACAATTCCAAACATTTGAGGACACGTTTTTAAAATTAAATGTTTTCCCAAGAAATGTACAAATTTTTGAAATAGCATTAAATAAACCGCAGTTTCAAATACTTTTGATGGGCGTGTTTTGTGGTGAAATGTACAAGTTACTGGACTGATATTATTTAAACAAGATTTGTAGAATGGTATCCAACTAAATATATAACGTTATAAACCAATATTAGCTAACATTCACTTTCGGACAGTGTTTGTCCAAAACGTTATTCAGTTCACTAGCAGTTTGGTTTGGTTTGTTTTGAATTTCGCGCAAAGCTGTACAAGAGCTATTTGCGCTAGCTGTCCCTAATTTAGTAGTGTAAGACTAGAGGAAAGACAGCTAGTCATCACCACCCACTGCCAACTCTTGGGCTACTCTTTTACCAACGAATAGAGGGATTGACCGTCACATTACAACGCCCCCACGGTTGAAAGTGCTAGCATGTTTGGTGTAACAGGGATTCGACCCCACGACCTTCGGATTACGACATGTCTGACCCTTCACTTGCAGAGCCGTTGTAATTTTAAAGTTTGTCTTATACGTTTGTTTCCTATTATTTCAAAGGTTAAAGCTTTTGATTATCTTTAAATTACAAATGTTAATGCAGTTTTTAACACAAACAAACTGCGGCACTTTTTCATTCTGATTTGGTTTGGTTTTAAACTTCGCGTAGAACTACATGATGGTTATCTGTGTCAACCATTTCTAAATTAGCAATGATAGAATAGAGGGAAGGAAGCCAGTTATTGCTACCCACCACCAACTCTTGGGCTACTCTTTTACCAACAAATAGTGGGATTGACCGTCACATTATGACATGCTCGCCCTTTCAGATTACGAGTCAAACGCCCTAACCCTCCTGGCCATGTTAGGCCTTGTCCACATGTATGATATGGTAAAATAATCTTTATACGAATGGAAAATTTTAACTTGTTAAGCCATACTCTTAAGAATAACAGAAACGGAAGGAAATTCGCAACACAACGCGAATTTTAAAGTAATGAATCATTTTATAGCTTTGACTTTTACATCTTATTTCCAAATAGTACACGAGACCATTATCAGCACAAATAGTTTTGTTTTACTGTCGTTAAGGGAACAAACAAACAAAGTACATAATGGAATATTATCACAGTGTTCACAACAGGTATCGAAATCAGATTTTAGAGTTAAAAATCCACAAACTGAATCACTGCGAGGGATGTATAAATGGCTACATATATTACAGTTCATTTCTTTGAAAACCCAGTAGAGAAATATTCCACTATAATTTTTATATTGTGTATTGTTTCTTTCCTAGAATGCTGTTCTTAATGTTTAGGATACCCTATTGTAAATACGACAGTTTTGAGAGAAAGTGAGGTGAGGTTAAGGAAATCGGATTCAGTGTTCCAAGTTTCTTGTGCACCAGCTCTCATTAAGAAAATTTCCTAGTGCTCTGATTAGTTGTGGTGGAGATGATCCCCTGTAGATCCCAACGAGTTGCGTTTTATAAATACAGGTACAGCTCCAAGTATCGGAAGAACAGCAATCAGCAAAAGTACTGGTCTTACATTTGAGTTGTCTTTTGGGAGAAAGAGGTTTAACGGAGGGAAAAAAAACGTTTTCTTGTGAAATTTTTTTTTATAAAAATCAGTTGTTTTATTTCAACGTAATCTTCGTAGTTTGCAGCTTAAAATCGGTAATTTGTTTTGTTAATACGCAGCTTTATCAAATGTATTTTAGGAACAATGGGTCTCTTGCTCTTGATAACCAAATGTCATGGAGAAAATAGTATCGATATTTTAAAAATGTTATAGATAAAAAAATAAATACATCTTGAGCAGATTTACCATAACAAATAGTTAATTATCTTCTCACGAGCTAATTTGTTGATAAATAGCCGGAGCTTAAAACTACGTTTCACAACAGCAACAACTCCAAAAAGGACATACGAAGTATTTCCTTGTGTTACAAGAAACCATAAGAAACAGTTTGTGCTGAGGCTACCAAACCACTGCTACCAATGTGTATACCTTTCAAACTTGAGTCATTTCATACAATCACGTTTCCAGTTTTTTCCGATGTTCCGTCCGGATATTATAATTAGGATACAGAACCAGTCTGTAACGACTGTTACTTTCTTTCAACTGAATCTCTAAAGTATATAGTGAGCTATAAGCTGCATGATACACATTACGTATATGAAAGCTATGTTTTTCTTAACTAAAGTTTTTTTTACGGGTTGGTTAGAAGAAACGTGCTTGTGATAAAGATAATTTCTTCTTTTCTATTCACAGAGTAGTACATTAATTTTGATACATGACTCTCAAGGCGGTATAGTCTCTTTTCTTCTTCATAACAGGGGCATAATTACGGTTAATAACGCCACAGTGAGACTAATTACAGAAATAAGAATGTATCTGGCATAAAACATTTAGGAACATTAACGAATTTTTGCCATGAAGTAATGATAATTTGTTACTTTGAAACAAAACATTTGGGATCAGAAATACAGACAAACTCCTCAAGAAACCACAGTAAAACTACAGTTTTTCTTTTCTATTTATGTTCTATTTTAACGTAATACTCATTAAGTATGAGTAATTACAACATAGGAATATTTAAGGAATACAGACTTATTTTCTTTTTTCATTAGCATAATAGCGAACGGATGTATTTTACGTTAATGTTTCGTTCGGTTTTAATATCAGTATTAGCTAGAGATTGTGAGTGCATCAAACACTCGAAAATCTGTGTAATCGTATTGATGAGCTAATATGTGCGTTAACAAAGTTCTCGGTTCTCTAGGGCGAAACACAAAATAGCTAGTGAACGCCGCAAGGTTTCTTTTTATATATATATTTCTTTAACAGATGTAGTCTGATCAGCTTTAAAGCAGTAGTTATCTCAAGCCACGTTGTCGACAGGAAGTCATTTATCCGAGCATAGCTTAGTTATTTTCGTGCAGGGATAAGTTCCTTATCTGCAAGAGATATGTATACAATCCTGTCTTTACAGCAAATTCTGTTTTGGCAGAAGTTTTTTCCGAGCCTCCAGCAAAATATTATGAAAGAATAGCTCAAAAATGGGGTTTTACAACATTCGATGTGGAAGCAGAGGTACAAAGAGCCATAAAGTGAAGTGTTCCACTCACCAGGGTACAAGTAAGTTGGTCTTTCAATATTCCAATTCAGAAATCCTAAGGCTACGTATGTTTAGTCAATATAACATTCCCAGTGCACGCATTGTGTTTATAGTTATTATAAATAACACCTGGTTGTGAACAAAAATCGGGCTAGAAGCATGTATGGAATTTCACAGCAAAGAATTTATATCAGTTAACAAACTGTATAAAAAAAATTATATATCATTATTACTCTGAGTAATCGTAAATATGATTTTTGTTCCAGATTTAGCAATGACCATGTAAACATACAAGATCTTCTGTTATTGGAATTGCCAGACGAGAAACAATGCACGCATTCTAGTCGTTAAATGAATGGTATATGGATGGATATACTTTGAAATATGTATTAGTATGAAGAATAAAATGTATAAAAGTTTAGGGTACAATTTTGACATATTCTATATGGGTTAATATTATATTTCCTTGTCCAGTAATCAAATAAAAATACATTTAGGTTTATATACTAATCGATAATGAATAAATCAAATAAATTAATTGCTGATTTTAATGAAATAAAGGCATCGTTTTTTTAGCGTGTTTGAAAGTACCTTAGATTTTTAATTTAACTGTAAAGGTATAACTGTATAAGTAATTAAAATTAAAGCTTTCTAAAATAATAGCGCACGTATTTTGAGATAAATTATTGATATGAACTTACTAATCTTTATTTAGCAGGTACATAAATAGCAGTCTGTATGAGTCACTCACTTTGGTTTAGGTCGAGTGCATCCCAGTGGCTGAGCTTTTATAGTTCGCGTCTCGTTACCAAAAAAAAAAAAAAAAAATTGTATATCGTATTTTGAAATCGTTGGTATGTTATAAAAGTAACAGTAAAACCCTACTATTTGGTCTAATACGAGTAGCCTAGGAGTTGACGACTAGTGAGGTTGACTAGCTATCTTTTTCTCTAGTCTATTGCTTGAAAATTACAAACTTCTTGTGTGGATAGCTTTCGAATAGCTTTGCGCGAAATTCAAGATACAAATAAGCTGAAACATGTATCGTAATGTGCCTTTTTCATGTCTTTTAATAAATGTAATAAAAATCCCAAAGGACTTTACACCCAGATTTGTCCAAAGTCATCTCTGTGCACTTGAGAAGAACCTTACACGTGTGACCAGTGTAATGAGGATTTTCTGTCATACCAATAAAGCCTTAGAGCAGGCTCTGAAAATTAGATCGAGTTTCTGATCATACGCATGATTATGCCTTCAAGACAAATCAGCAGCAATATTTCCTTCAGTTTCTGACAATGAATCAAAGACCAAGTTCTAGTGAAGGATGATCATTGGATCGTCATTTCATTTTTAAAACAGTTTCATTGAATGACATTTTAAAGATTAATGTGGACAAAATATACTGGATCCAGTTTGTTAAAGAAACGTATATATAGAGGAAAGTTTCAGAGGTCAATCGGTGGATCTCACTAAATATTGGAAATGCTAATACTATATGAAAACCCACGCCATCATAGTTAGAGGTATCAGATATTATATGGTAACTGAATGACATCCTCGTACAGTTGGAAGATACAGTTTTAGTGGTGCCTAAGGAAATGAAAGTAGATTATTAGAGCTTTGAAGAAGATCCTGTGGCCTCATGGGTAGGAGTGATGCTACACGTATAGAAGGGATATCTTAACCAATGAGACAAATTATGTCATATCTACATACATATCATGATGTGTGATGTGTGGGATGATGCTTGGTCTATTTTGGGTTCTTTAACCTATCCGAAATACCGAATAAACTCAAAAGAGTACCGAACCACCATAAAACCTATCAGAGTTCACCCCAATATGATAGCAACATTAGTTTTTTTCCAGGATAACAATATTACAGTTCGCCATTTTGTAATCCAGAACTGATTCTTTAACTATGGTAATAACATTGTATGTCATCCTTGGCTGACTAAAGCGCTGAATTCAGACCATACTTAACATCTTTGAGAAGAGCCAAAACGCTGTGAATTCGATACTATCATTTTCTTTTGCTAGTTTTAAAGAGACGTTTGGATATGTTGTCTGGTTTCTTGTTGTTATTTAGGCTTAAGGAAAACCAAGCAGATATAAACGTTCAAAAAGCAGTGGCCAATATGCGTATGAGAGTTGAAGGTCCAACCAGATAATGAGTGGTGGCATTCCTAAAACAATAACCAGTTGGTGTATGATCAAAATGATCAGTTAGTGAGAGGCGCCACAAGAACTGCTTCCCATATCTGTATAATCAGGTTGGAGGCAAACCAAATGTTGAGATGATCTCTAAAATCAGTGGCCAGTGAGGTTATAATCAATTTGGCGAAGAGTCGACCCTTGAAATGCATAAAAGTTGGACACAAAATGGAATCGTGAGAACAGTCGTTCCTGGAGTTCTCTGAAGTTCTTCATTAGATGAATGAAGGGAACATTTTGTTTTTTATAGAGTCTTGTTTGAACTTCCAGTTTCCAAAGAAGTACAGCTAAATGAAACATAGATGCAAAGACGTGTTTCAACGACAGCCATTTAAGAAGGATAGATTAAGTAAGATTTTAAACTGTTTACTTTAGTTTCGCTTAAGACAATCCATCAGTTACATCGTTTTTTCGTACACAGTTGGGGAGCACTAACAAGCCTTATTTACTCATTCGATTCTTTAGATAAAGTTGTGAACGAAGTATCAAAATATATTCTTGAAAATAATCCGTTTAACCGTTAGTCTAAGCCTTGTTTAAATATCTAACATGATTTTATATGTAATTAGACCTCGGTATATAAGATATAGCAGTAAAACAAACAAAAATGAGATAGATGTGAACTTTTCAGTAAGTTTAAGAGTTTATTCCATACATTTTTAAATAATAAATGATCTTTGTTTAAGCCATTTTTTTTTCTGATCAAAACAAAAAAATTAGCAGTATATAAGTATGGAAAAAGAACTGTTAGAAAATTACAGTTGATAAATTTGTTTGTTTTTTTGTTTTTGAATTTTGCGCAAAGCTACTCGAGAGCTGTCTGCGCTAGCCGTCTCTAATTTTGCCGTGTAAGGCTAGAGGGAAGGCAGCTATTCATCACCACCTACCACCAACTCTTGAGCTACTCTTTTACCAACGAATAGTGGGATTGACCGTCACATTATAACGCCCCCACGGCTGGGACGGCGAGAATGTTTGGTGCGACCGGGATTCGAACCCGCTAATCTCGGATTACGCCTTAACACGCTAGGCCATGCCGGGCCGAAATAATATTCACTTTCGCGACTAAATAAAAATGCACGTGTTAGCGACAAACAGTTATCTTATATTACTTCAGTGTGTATTTTAAAGTTTGAACTTAAGGCTTTACCTGCCTTCATTCAATAAACATTAGAATAAGAACGTTTGTATAAAGTAAACACAAAATCCATTTAGTTTTATCTTAATGACGTGGAAATGCAGTTTCAATTTATGCACTCTATGTACTCGTTGTTTGTACTCATTATGAAACAAACTTTCAACTAGTTATCCGTAAAAGTACAACTGTAAGAAAAACATTGGTTAAAAATCACACTTATTTTCAAATAACTCGATTGGTGAGTTTGACGTTTATTTTGACTTCTAATTGTGAGCTCTTCATTTATCCTTAAGGCAAAGCATAAAATCTGGTTTGTTCATCGTAAATTAATGATGGAATCTGTAAAAATATACAAAAAAGACACACTTGTATTTCTAGAAGAAAAAAACAAGGTAAAGTCGAACGCTAGAAGTTCTCGATTAATCTCCAGAACATTCTAACAGCAATCGAAATATCTAAACCAAGTTTTTCTGAAGGAATTACAGTTTAATTTACATTTCTTTGTACTTCCAAACCAAGAAAATGTTTATTCCATCCTGATACCGCATTACGTTACTACAAGTCCGTATCCAATTAAATTGGTAGAAAAATCTAAATCTTCCAAGATAGAGTATGATACAGACAGGCAGGTACAGCGAGAAACATACGCATGCGTATCTTACGTTTTATTTATATAGTTATGTTTCTGGTTGTTGTCGTTTTTTCTGGTATATACAAGGTTTCAAAACAAAATTGAAGAGGAAATATTAATTATACATGTGCTCAGAAATATTAAAACACCACAAATATATATATTTTTGTCAGAATGAACATAAACATACAAGTTTTTTTTGTGCATCTAAATTTTATAGAACACAGTAAGTTATTCAGGATTATATTTCTATCAGTTTAAGGTACGTGAAACGTTTTTGATGAAACAGCGTGTTTAATAGAAAGAAACGAAATTCGAAATTGGCTCAGGCTCAGCGTGGCCAAGCGTGTTGAGGCGTTCCATCCGTAATCCGAGGATTGTAGATTCGAATCCCGGTCGCACCAAACGTGCTCGCCCTTTCAGCCGTGAGGGCGTTAGAATGTGACGGTCAATCCCACTATTCGTTGGTAAAAGAATAGTCCAAGAGTTGGCGCTGGGCGTGATGACTAGCTGCTTTTCCTTTAGTCTTGCACTGCTAAATTAGGGACGGCTAGCGCAGATAGCCCTCGAGTAGCTTTGCGCGAAATTCAAAACAAACAAACGAAATTGGCTACGTCACGAACTTGTGACGTGTAACATAGTGATGATAGTAATTAAAACTATTAACAGGAAGAATGATTTGTTTGAAAATTGAAACATGTTTTAAAATGAAGTTTTTTTACGTCGATATGTCGGTTCGTTTATATAAAGTTTGAGACTTGAACTGGGAGAAAAAAAAATCTTCCGTGTTAATTTTGTTGTTGAACAACTGCTGTAAAAATATTTCTAAACAACGTAATTCCAAAATAGATTTTTGTAAAATAATGACACAATTAGAGGACCTGGAGTAATATAGTATTCCCTCAAATAGCTCTCCCAGCTTGTACAACGGTAAGTCTACGGATTTACAACGCTAAATTTAGGGGATCGATTCCCCTCGGTGGGCTCAGCAGATAGCTTAATGTGGCTTTGCTATAAGAAAAACACAAACAAACACACAATTCCTCAAACGCTTAAATAATTTAATAAATATGTACTAATCCAAAACAAACCCCTTTGTGTTAAGAGAGGAATAAGTTGACATCGAGATAAATAGAAAATAATTATTTCCTTAAACCAAAAGTGTTTTTTTTTTGCGTTTACCCCTGACACACACACACTAAACCCACCACTGCCACAATATCAGAACCTTCTTCACAAGTTAATAATTATATGCCAGCCGACAACGTCACGAAGTCGGACGATTTGTACTTCGTCATTAATGGTGATATTGGACAATTAATATGCTTTTATCACAAGTAAAATACAATACAAACAAAACTGTGTTTTTTTCAGGCTTTCGCAGAATTTTCCCTGGTTGCAAAACGCTTTATCCACTAATGTTAGAGGTGTGCGATTCTGTAAACCTGAAGACTAATGTTATTATATTTATTATTACGTTATTGTTGTTTTACTATCAATAGAAAACTATCACTGAGTTTAATAATCTCTTCCATATTTCTGCACTAAACACCAAATAAATTATTTCCCATTGTGTTGTGGTCAGGTAAAAAAACCATACAATAAAAAAGTTGTCTTTCTTTACTAAAAAGTATTTTATCTCCTATTAGAGAAATACAAATAAAATCAGTTTCTTGTCTAGTCTCGTTTTCTTTACCAATAAGAGCGCAAATTGCTTCTTTATGTTGTGTGTAACCAGCATCGGATGAGTAAACAAAACTAATTACGGTTTTCGCCGTCGTTTCTTCACTAAAACTCGTATCAATTATCTCCTGTGTTTGTTGGTTAGTTGAACCCGAAATAGAACAATACAAAAAAACTACAACAAACTAAATATCTTTTAAGCAGTTGCTTATTTGCTGAATAGTTTATGAGATTCACCATTTATTATTGAATCAAACAGAAAATCATAAACTAAATTATACGTTTCAAACCTTTGTTTCTTTGCTAAAGTTCGTGAAAGTTTTCGAACAGCAAATATCATATCACTGTAGACGCTGATGATTCAGTAAATTCGCTGCAAAAATGCTCTTATTCGTAATTGGTTATTCGTCTCAGCAGGTCTAGCTTGGCTTAGTGGTTAACGTGTTGACCTGCGCACTGAATGATTTACGAGTCGAAAGTGTCGTCACTCAAATCATTTGTGGTACTGGCACGTTAGAAAAGTGACTGTGAAACCAAACCTATATTACAATTTATAAAAATATCTTTGTCCATCGTTTGTTAGTTAAATCTCTTTAACAAATTATAAGTATAACAAGCCATGTTTCTGACCGCTATTCATCTACTTACCACTATTATTTTAGTAAAAATCATAAAATATAACGTTTTTGTTTTGTTTGAATTTCGAGCAAAGATATACAGGAGCTATCTGTCCTACGCCGTCCCTAATTTAGTAATGTAAGAATAGAGATCAGACAACTAGAGGGATTGACCAAAATTATAACACCACCACGGCTGAAAGGGTGAGCATGTTTGGTGTGACTGGGATTTCAACCCGCGACCCTCAAGTCGAGCGGCCCGGCATGGCCAAGCGTGTTAAGGTGTGCAACTCGTAATCTGAGGGTCGCGGGTTCGCATCCCGATCGCGCCAAACATGCTCGCTCTTTCAGCCGTGGGGGCGACATAATGTGACGATCAATCCCACTATTAGTTGGTGAAAGAGTAGCGCAAGAGTTGGCGGTGGGTAGTGATGACTAGCTGCCTTCCCTCTAGTCTTACACTGCTAAATTAGGGACGGCTAGCACAGATAGCCCTCGAGTAGCTTTGTGCGAAATTCAAAAGCAAGCAAACAAACAAACCCTCAAGTCGAGCTCAAGCGAAACAGTTACATATTCTTGCCGCTGTTTCTTCACTGTTTGTTGGTCGCATACGTTCACAAACGACAAACAAAACAAGTTATATATTAGTCAATGTTGCTCTAGTTACAACTGTTGTAACTATTGTAACTTTTGTTCCATAATTATATTTAGAAACGTGTGGCAAACAAAACGTGTGAGGAACCTATTCGCCTGTTTAAACAAAACAATACCTTCGTTAAATTACACTATTTCCTGGATCATTCCGTAAAGAAACAACAAGTAGACTTTATTGTAGTTTTGTATGCAACTTCTTTGCTAAAATTTGTAGAATATATATCTCTGTTATTTCCTGATTTAAGCTGTATGGGATTATTTGTTAGTAATTAAGCACAGTGGGCTATCTGTGTTCTGCCTATCACTTACATTAAATCTTGGTTTCTAGCATTGCGAGTCCGCAGACATAACGCTGTGTCACCGGGGGGTTGAAACTTTATGAAGGGAAAGGCAAATAAAACAAGCTTATGAACTGCGATTGGTGTTAAAATGAGTCGCAAGGAATTGCAAAAAAACCCTAAACGAACATTTCGGGGAAAACACATCTTAAACAATAAAAATTCGGTTCGAACAACACTTAAATTTTTTATTATTAATTATTAAAGCTTTACACGTATAAAAGGACATGAAGAAAAAAGAACGCATGCCAGACTTACAATAAAAATCCTCTCGAAACAGCCCGTTTATAATTATTGTTTTTTATTCTGTTGCCAGGCTACACCAAAACGACTTGATATGTCGCACCTAAATATGTTATAAAGTACTAAATAAGGTACAAATCATAAAATAATCAAAATAAGTTTCAGACTCCTGGTTCTTTACTAAAGAGGCCTGGCATGGCCAGGTGGTTAAGGCACTCGACTCGTAATCTGAGGGTTGAGGGTTTGAATCCCCGTCGCACCAAACATGCTGGCCCTTTGAGTCGTAAGGGCGTTATAACGTTACGATCAATCCCACTATTCGTTGGTAAAAGAGTAGCTCAAGAGTTGGCGGTGAGTAGTGATGACTAGTTGCCTTCCCTCTTGTTTTACACTGCTAAAGTAAGGACGGCTAACGCAAATAGCCCTCTTGTAGCTTTGCGCGAAATTCCAAACAAACCGACACCAATTAGTCTTTACTAAACTTGTGAAACTCCTCTTCTGCTGTTTGTTGGTTGAATCTGTAGTGAAACAGCATGCGTTGAAAAAGTTTTAAAACTATTTAAAAACTTAAATACTCTCGAAATAATGCATAAGGTGTTAATATATTTTAAAATATATAATTTATTTGATTTTTGAAGCTAAACGAAAACAAAATGAAGTACTGGTTTGCTATCTGACATTTTCAATCTTATGCGCACGTATATCACACGGCCAGATGTTTTTGTTTTTGAAATTTCGCACAAAGCTACTCGAGGGCTATCTGTGCTAGCTGTCCCTAATTTAGCAGTGTAAGACTAGAGGGAAGGCAGCTAGTCATCACCACCCACCGCCAACTCTTGGGCTACTCTTTTATCAACGAATAGTGGGATTGACCGTCACATTATAACGTCCCCACGGCTGAAAAGGCGAGCGTGTTTAGCGTGACGGGGATGCGAACCCGCGACTCTCAGATTACGAGTCGCACGCCTTAACACGCTTGGCCATGGCGGGCCACGGCCAGATGAAGAGGTGCTTAAGATATAAATATAGGAGTCCCTAATATTTAAAAACTGACCACAAGGAAGATACCTATTTACCAGCACCCTATTTGTTGAGACTAATAACGACATTCACTATCATTCCTATAACCCATACATGGATGAACGGAAGAGCATAATAAGTAGTATTGTGGTTTGAATTTTAGACCTTCCGACACGCAGCCCAGCACGCTAATCACTAGTGCAAACAAAGCCTATTAGAAAAAAAAAAGTCATATGGAGATCTTCACTAATAATTCGTTTCAACACTGTTACAACGCAATTAAATTAGCTTTAAGATAAGATCGAATCTCATCTTTGTTGAATATTATTCTGAAGTAATTTAAAACTGTTAATTAAATAACTTTTAAGATAACTTATAATCTATAGTATCATTAATTTTTTCGAATAAAATCACGAATCATAACAATATTTTTGAGACACTGTGTAATAATGAATTTACCAACCAATCATTGTAAAAGCATATTTATATAACATTTTGGAGTTTTTAAAATTTGTATTCCAGTCATTAGTAGAAAAAATATGACTGTTAAAAATTCCTTAAAATATCGGTTAGGGTTTGGGAACAAAGTCCTCAGACGATTACGACTTTTTCTGATTATAGACAATAAGTATCGTAACAATATATCTTAAAATCTATTGTTAAAACGCTTCCAAAACTTTAAAGTATTATAGGACGTAATGTATCATTATCCATAAACTATGTGATTAAAATTCTCTAGAGTATTGTACAATGAAGTGAGTCAAATTCTAAGTAGAAAATACCAAACCCAAATGATTGTTTTCCTATCATGTATGGAATTAATGTCTACAGTTTCGTTACATTTTTGAACTTTTGTAAAATTCTTTATAAATCTTTATTCTTACTTTAGAGAAATTAAACGAGACTTTCGAAGTCAAAGTTTTGTTGTTGAATATATCAATTTATTTAACGGCTGTGGTTAAAATAAGTTAAATCGAAAGGAGTGTAAATAGGTAAAACAACAAAGTAAACTTTTAATTTTATTCTAAAGAAGCTAATTAGGTTTTCGACAACAACCAGACGGAATACGTGGATAGCTGTGAACCTACGTCATGAAACATCTAGTGAAGAATGTAAAAATCCAGATTCTTATTTTTACAGGTAACTGCTTTTTATAGCCCAGATCAATAGGGAGAAACAACCTGGCAGGTGATGTATCAACACTTGTACCGCCCATAATGCATACACGCCAGGAAATACGATTAAAGTAGAGTTTGCGTGTGCCAGTTTCATTCTTTTTACATTTCGACGTTACCAGTCATGAGACATTCAAACTTGAGGCGTATTGGGAAGTTATTTTAAATGCGCCTACAATAAATCTTTGATAGAGCACTACAATGAGAGCTGTGATCTGGAATGAAGAGAACCTCCGTAGGTTTAAGTGCCACAAATTAAGAAACGTGTAATTATGTAATACATACACGAAAAGTTTCAGTGTCAGTCTTTAAGCCTATCTACCACCGTGCCTCTTGGTAATTACAATTGGAACTGTAGTGTGGCGTTGACATACGTTGACATACGAAAAAAGATTCAAAACTATTATCTTCAAGGATTTCTTAAAGAATCTGTCTTGATGAATTCTTATGTATTATATAATAGGAATCCAGTCTGTCTTGATGAATTCTTATCTATTATATAATACAAGGAATCCAGTCTGTTCTTCTTTATGGCTGATAAGTAACGTGATAACAGTATAAGACATTGTATAATAGATGAGGTAAGGTAATAGATGGAAAAAAACAACATAAGGTTAACCTTATAAGATAATGAAAATGAAAACCATCTGAAACGTTTAGTGATTGCGATTAGAAGACAGGTTAAACATACTGTTAATAATATAGGATTAACTAGCGATAATGAAATTTTAACAAATAATGAACAAGGTAATACATCTAATTTGGAATCACCAGTAGCAGAAAAGGACACTGAAACTTTGTACAGAAATTAGTAAAAATAAATGAAAATAGTGTTTTGAATGACTCGTATTAAATTACAAAAAGGTATATGAAAAATAATATATAAAAGTCGGGCCAAAACAAAACACGTGACGCACTACGGTTAAAGCGAATAAATGTGACAAAAAACGAATTGTGTCCATCTTGCAATGCTATGATAGGTAACAAATGTCACTCACATGTATTCTAGAGGTGATGCAACTGAGCTTTTATTACATATGGTTTTTAAATTACGTTCAGTGATTCTTGTAGAAACACGTGAATTGTACATTTGTTTTTTGAATTTCAGCAAAGCTATTCGAGAGGTATCTGCGCTAGCCGTTCCTAATTTAACAGTTTAGACTAGAGGGAAGGCAGCTAGTCATCATCACCCACCGCCAACTCGTGGGCTACTCTTTTATCAACGAATTGTGGGATTGACCGTCACATTATAACGCTCCCATAGCTGAAAGGACGAGCATGTTTGGTTTGACGGGATTCGAACCCGCAACTCTCAGATTACGACTCAAGTGCCTTAACCACCTGACCATGCTGGACTCGAATAGAGTTGAAGATGGACATTATAAGACGTCGTTAAGAAAAGATTATTAGGATGGCATTTACTTAAAAGTTCAATCATTCTGAGTTGTTTACTTGCTGATCCAACTACTTGCATCAGGAACGAAACAGAAGACAGAAAACTAGATACGTATTTACTATTTAATTATCACTATAACCAGAAGAAAGTACTTCAGTGTTCAGTTCCTACTTTAACAACTGTCAAACAACTACAGAGCTTTTACAATAGTAGTAAAACATAGAAACAAGTAACCATAAATTAACATATGCAAGAAATGCGGGGTAGCGTAGCGTATAAGTTGAAGATATTGGGTACACGAGTCCTAGGTACCAGAGGACCTTAGGAAAAAAGGAAAATAAAGTAGTCTTTGTACATAAGAAACGAGGGACTACATATTAGCAAAACATTTGTCATGAATAGCAATTTGATACGGAACATAAGATCCTACAGTATATATTCACCTAGACTTAGATCAACATTCTCGTGGACTACAAAAGAAAGTTCTATTCAAACCAATAGATTATCATCTTATTATTCTAGTCTCTTGCATAACAGTTGATTGTTTACAAGATGCTTGAATAACACAATGACCATTTAGAGTTTTTTCTGTTACGGTAAGTGACTTTAAAAATCCTTTTCCAAATGAATTTCGTGTCATCTCTTTGTTAAGATAACCACTTACGTATGTTTCAGTTTTTTATTTACTGGTTTAATTTTCTGACCAAATAAAATAGAGACTAAACAACTTATGAATATAAAAGAACAAAGTGTGAATGCTCATATTATTTAGTTATGAAAGTTTAATGTATCTATAGTTTAGGAGGCATTAGCAACAGCATTTGTCAGAGAAAAAGTGTTACATCATCCAATTGTGGTTTCTTTAATGTTTTATGAGAGTACATATTGTGGAAGTGTCAGAATTAGTTTGAAATTGTTATGGATACTGTGGAAGTATCTAACTAGTGTAAAACATTTATGCACATTGTTAATGTATAAAAACTATTGTGAAATGGTTATAGACGTTGTGAAAGTGTCAGAATTAGTTTGAAATTGTTATGGAAATTTTGTAGTGTAAGAACCTGACTCGCATTTCAGTTTCTCAAATACATAGAAAGCGGTAATGTGCAATGTTCCTTTGGTTGTGCCTCCTCTGGATTTGATAACTTATTGGTATCGTCATGATATAGAATGTTCGAGGTACTGACTGTAAACAGGGACTGAATTCATGGGACTGACTGTAAACAGGGGCTGAGTTTATGGGACTGACTGTAAACAGGGGCTGAGTTTATGGGAGTAACTGTAAACAGGGGCTGAGTTTATGGGACTGACTGTAGGCAGGGGCTGAGTTTATGGGACTAACTGTAAATAGGGGCTGAGTTTATGAGACTTACTGTAGGCAGGGGCTGACTTTATAATACCTCACATAGACTAGGTCTCCCTGAAGTTCCAAAGTGTTTCTCGATATTTTTTTCTCTATTCCCATTTTCTTTCGACAATTTTCCATAGGGTTAAAAATTTAAAGAATTTCATCTAAAACAGTGACATAAAACCTAATGTCTTCTCAATACATGTAGAGTGAAATGTTCTATTTATTTCACGTCTTGTCCATAGAGTGCATGAATATTAATATTTTTTCTAGCCTTCTGGCGTGTGGCAGAGTCATCTTGAAATGTCAACTGGTCAGCTTCTCTAAAGTGATTCTGAATAGTTGGAATTAACGGGCATTCAATGGTATCTACCTACTTATAGGCACAAACAGTGCCTTTTACAAAAGAGCAGCAGTCACACAACCTGGCCCTGGTGATGCTGCACATTTGCACTGAAACTCACTGGATGAAGATCTTCTCCACGTTAACTTCGTACATAATGATTCTCATCAGGCCCGTGCAGGCTAAACTTTGATTCGTCCAAAAACACCACTTTGTACTTGATTTCTTCAGTCCAGTTGGGTTTCGTTTTCCTCAAATTGTTAGTGACGAAGATTTCTTCAGTTGAATCCCTTGGACACCAGACGAAGTCCGTTTACAGTAGTGACTTGAAACTTTGTTATAACAAAAATCAAGCACTAAACATAATAAAATATTCATTCACAAAATAAACTCATTATTGATATCCACTCTAAACATTCGTTTATATCATGACACGTGATATGTCATTTCTGAAGGTGTATAAAACATAATATTTAATATCAGCTTTGGAAAAAAATCCTTTCTTTTTGCAAGTAGAACTTAGTATATGATATTTTTCACCTTACTGGTAACGAAAGTTTTTTCTCTTTTCGTATTGGTCACTTTGGATAGATATGCGCTTTCGTAGGTCTCACTTCTATTGCTCTCATTATAATTTATCTTGTTCTTTGTCTTAAGTATTCGTAGCTCTGTTGTCTGACTTTCGAACAACTATTCCTTCAAGCGACAGCTTTATAAATATATTACGAAAACCATAACAAGTGTCATGTCCACAAACATTTCCATTACTAACTGTGGAATGAAGTCATCCAATTGATGCAGTTTTCACAGGAAACTTAAATTGTCACAGAAAATCACTTAGCCTCAAGGAAAAGACATTCGTTTCACACGCAGATTGTGTACAAACATAAACGTTTAGCCCTGAGATATTTACTATTCCGTCACCCGATGTTGAGCTAGATAGTTTTGATAAATACTATGTCATATGGACTACGTCTTGAATTTCCTGGTGTTACTTTGGAAAGCATAGAAGTTTTATTACGGCTCTTATAAGCGATATTAGTATAACAATGGCAAAATATAAGTTTTTATAAATAACTATATTTGTTATTGTTTCCAAATTTATTTTCTAACTAAGGATATAAAAGAAAAACAAAACAATTTGTCAGGTAATAATAGAGAAATGGACAGTTTTATTTGTTCGTTTGTTGTCTATAACTAGGCAATGGACTAACTATGTTATGTCCACCAAGAATATTGGTTTTCAGGATAATAAGCCTTCGGTCTTTCCTCTGAACCATTGGGGGAGGGGGTTGTAAGGGGCAAATGGACAGTTAATGCCGCACGTAGCACAAAGTGTGAAATTTTGAGAGTTATAAAAGCTTTTTTGGCTTACAGAAGAGTTTCTAAAAAACAAAATCTTTTGCAGTATCTTATTAATATCTTTGATTAAGAAACAAACAAACAGACAGTAAACCATCACGAGAAACAAGAACAACGTTTATAAATCGATTTTGAAGCACATAATTAAAATAAAAAATGATCACGTTTGGTTCAAAATTCAATTGAAATTCATCATTTGTTTTACATACGTGAGAGTTTCTTAAATAATTATTCGACATCTAAAAGATTTTTATTGATTATTGTTTTGAATTTCGCACAAAGCTACTCGAGGATTATCTGCGCTAGCCGTCCCTAATTTAGTAGTGTAAGACTAGAGGGAAGGCAGCTAGTCATCACCACCCACCGCCAACTCTTGGGCTACGTTTTTACCAAATAATAGTGGGATTGCCCGTTACATTATAACGCCCCCACAGCTAGGAGGGCGAGCATGTTTGGTGCGACCGGGATTCGAACCCGCGACCCTTAGGAATAAATATTTCTATCAACTTAAAATTTCTGCATCTCTTCTTAATGGTAATTTTTATCTCGTCTTATAGAAGGAATGGAGGATAATCTGTCTCAAAGTGGAGGACGTTTTTATATAGAAAATGAAAACGAAAGGTTTTTAGACGCATTTTTGTTGTGAATAAAAGTCGTAACACATTGATAAATCTTCAGGGTGTTACAAAGTCAGTAATATGTGCATACACATTACCTAGTATTATAATTTACAACAAAGATTAAATTAACGTTATCAGTAATATCAATATTATGTGGATGCAGTTTTCACACTTCACATGACTTCTTTAGAAACGATGTTTCACACTTCACATGACCTCTTTAGAAACGAGGTTTCACACTTCACATGACTTCTTTAGAAACGAGGTTTCACACTTCACATGACCTCTTCAGAAACGCGTGAACAAACGTCGGATTGAAGAGAGCCAGTGAAATGTTGAAACTAATATCGAAATATACTTTTGAATTGTTCTGATAGTCTGGATTTAACGTTTATTGTATACTACTGTATTACTACGTAACAAAAAAGCAAAATACACAGCCATATTATCAGTTAATTTGGTTTGATTTGAATTTCGCGCAAAGCTACAAGAGGGCTATCTGCGCTAGTCGTCCCTAATTTTGCAGTGAAAGACTAAAGAGAAGGCAGCTAGTCATCACCACTCACCGTCAACTCTCCGGCTACTCTTGTACTAACGAATAGTTGGATTGACCGTCACATAGTAACATCCCCACGGTCAAAAGATCGAGAATGTTTGGTGTAACGGGGATTCGAACCCGGTTTTCAGTTAGAGGTTATAACACATATCAAAAGTTATTATCTAACTATATATACCTGATTGTTCATAAAATCGTCTTAGAACTAAAAATGTTTGATACTTGAAACTCAAAACAAATTTTTAAGACAAATATTTCGAGCAGTCTTGTCCCCCGCGAGTACAGAGGTAAGTTTACAGATTTACAACGTTAAAATAAAGGGCTGGATTCCCTCGATGGACTCAGCAGATAGTCTAAGGTGGCTTTGTTATAAGAAAACACACACACGTGTCTTACTTCACTAATCATGCTCTTTTTTTCACGAAACCTGTTACTGTGATAAAAATAACTACATTAAAAGTAATTTATTCTGACATACAAAGCTCTCTTAACTATATACACATACACATAACCTGATAATAATAATAATAATAATAAAATAATCATTACTCAAGAGCATTCTATGAAAATTCATTGATTTTTAATCATGTAATTACAGTCTTATGTGTGTGTTTTCTTATAGCAAAGCCACATGGGGCTCTCTGCTGAGCCCACCGAGGGGAATCGAACCCATGATTTTGCGTTGTAAATCCCAAGACATATCGCTGTACTAGTGGAGAGCAATTACAGTCTTAATTAATGGTTAAAAGAAAATGATGTCATAACTAGTTAAGTCCTGACATACACGAATACGTGCTGCACCGTAAACACTTGGAATCTAAAGTTTGAACATGTCTGTCTTCGTGATAGGTAGCATATGGAATGTTTAGTTTGATTTTGTGTTCTGTGTTTACAAGCAGTTTTATAGAAGTTTCGTTATGAAAAATGTGAACATTTAATGTTAAGTAGGCTTTCGCTTATCTTACTTGTACAATGATATCCACCATGTTCTCGTATCAAGTGTTTATTCAGACTATTATCACACGTTGTACAACGTTATTTTGAACTGGTGGCACTACAAATTTCAATAAGATTAATAATATATTTCTGTTCACCATTTGAAAAGTGATTGTACGTTTTTATTACATGTATATCTTTGGTATATTCAAATTTAACTGTTCAAGAGTTCCATAGATTTATAGTCTTTCAAAAGATCTTAAAACTGACTTCCTTTACGATCTGTTATCTTTGCCCTCGGAACTATTAATTTCAACTTATGGAACAAGATTGCTTCGCTGTTTTAGTCATATGTCAACCGTGTTTAGCATTTCTAAAAAAAAACAACAACAACAAACTTAAAACAATTTGTCACAAATCTTCTCTCTGTTATCGTCAGCAGGTGAAAAATTTGTTTACACAAGTATTAGTTCTCAACCAATATATTGAATCTTTGTGAAGAGCTTATTTACACAAGTATTAGTTCTCAACCAATATATTGAACCTTTGTGAAGGGCTTATTTACACAAGTATTAGTTCTCAACCAATATATTGAACCTTTGTGAAGAGCTTATTCACACAAGTATTAGTTCTCAACCAATATACTGAACCTTTGTGAAGGGCTTATTTACAAAAGTATTAGTTCTCAACCAATATATTGAACCTTTGTGAAGAGCTTATTTACACAAGTATTAGTTCTCAACCAATATATTGAATCTTTGTGAAGAGCTTATTTACACAAGTATTAGTTCTCAACCAATATATTGAATCTTTGTGAAGAGCTTATTTACACAAGTATTAGTTCTCAACCAATATATTGAATCTTTGTGAAGAGCTTATTTACACAAGTATTAGTTCTCAACCAATATATTGAATCTTTGTGAAGAGCTTATTTACACAAGTATTAGTTCTCAACCAATATATTGAATCTTTGTGAAGAGCTTATTTACACAAGTATTAGTTCTCAACCAATATATTGAATCTTTGTGAAGAGCTTATTTACACAAGTATTAGTTCTCAACCAATATACTGAACCTTTGTGAAGGGCTTATTTACACAAGTATTAGTTGTCAACCAATATACTGAACCTTTGTGAAGGGCTTATTTACACAAGTATTAGTTCTCAACCAATATATTGAACCTTTGTGAAGGGCTTATTTACACAAGTATTAGTTCTCAACCAATATATTGAATCTTTGTGAAGAGCTTATTTACACAAGTATTAGTTCTCAACCAATATATTGAACCTTTGTGAAGGGCTTATTTACACAAGTATTAGTTGTCAACCAATATATTGAACCTTTGTGAAGAGCTTATTTACACAAGTATTAGTTCTCAACCAATATATTGAACCTTTGTGAAGAGCTTATTTACACAAGTATTAGTTCTCAACCAATATATTGAATCTTTGTGAAGGGCTTATTTACACAAGTATTAGTTCTCAACAAATATATTGAACCTTTGTGAAAAGCTTGTTCACACAAGTAGTGGTTCTGAACCAACATATCGAACCCTCGTGAAAAGCGTCTTTATACAAGTAGTGGTTCTGAACCAATATATCGAACCCATTTCTCACGCTGTCGCAAACATATTTGTATAGAGAATGGAAGAATAAGCTATTTCCATATCCATTCATCCACTGACCTTCTGTGTAAATATATTATTTATGTTTTCAATGATTCGTCATCCATTGAAAAGTTTGTTTTATACTCAAGCTTTACTCGTCCTGACATTAAAACCACACACATATCTATTTCAAACATTCGGCATTGCAAAAACTCTGTATTATTCTATCAAAACTAAGTATTCTTGTAACGAATGGCTGGGTGGTTGAGGCATTCGACTCGTAATCTGAGGGTTCTAAGTTCAACTCATCCTCACACCAAATATATTCGCCCTTTCAACCGTAAAAGTGTTATAATGTGACGGTCAATTTTACTATTCGTTGGTAAAAGAGCAGCTCAAGAGTTGAAGATGAGTGGTCATGACTAGCCTCCTTCTTTCTAGACTTACACTGCTAAATTAGGAACGGCTTGCGCAGAAAGACCTAGTGTAGCTTTGCGAAAATTAAATAAACAAACATGTAATGAACAGTTTCTATGGAACTTCGACAAACCGAACACACAGTTAGTAATCCTAAACAGTTTTTCCTCTGTAATCAATTATCAAGGTCTTCCCTCAACGTAATAAAAATTCCGAAGTGAAGTTTTAACGCAAGTTAAATGGTAATGAACGTTTAAATTATCGCACAATTCCTTTTATTCCACAAGTGTTACATTCAATCAGAACGTTTTTAGGAAGAAAAAAGATATCGAAGCAACTTTCTAATATAATTTGTATTTCTTTCTGACAGAAAGCTATGGTACCTACTGTAAAACAATATAACAAGATTCTGACACCTCTGGTTCTGTGTGTTAAATAAATTATAAACAATACGACGAGTTTTACAATTTAGAAACTCTCAGGGAAGTTCACACACGTGTTAAACATAATAGCCTCTCTTGTTTGTTTTTTTAATTTTGCACAAAGCTACTCGAGGGCTATCTGTGCTAGCCGTCTTTAATTTAGCAGCGTAAGACTACAGGGAAGGCAGCTAGTCATCACCCCCCACCGCCAACTCTTGGGCTACTCTTTTACCAACGAATAATGGGATTGACCGTCACATTATAACGCCTCCACGGCTGAAAGAGCGAGTATGTTTGGCGCGACGGGAATTCGAACCCGCAATCCTTAGATTACCAGTCGCACGCCTTAACGCATAATATCTCTTATCCTCTGCTTACGAAATTGTGCCCAAATCTGGTTATTTTTTTCAATCTGTTACCGTTGAATTCTAAATCGCGTGAAAAATATTAACCGTTGTAAAATAAAGGAAGCCTAAGTAATTAAAAATGTTTAACATAAAATTAATAAATATCTTTGTTTTATTATAACAAAGCCACATTGGGCTACCTGCTGAGTCCACCGATGGGAATCGACCCCTTGATTTTAGCGTTGCAAATCCATAGATTTAACCCTGTACAAGCGGAAGACAATTAATAAATATTCTGGTGTACAGTTATGTCTTTTAAACTCGTTGTTTAAAATTTCTAAGGTTGAATTGTTGTATAAATATTTTTTCTATTTTTAATTGAATTTATAACATGGTACAATCACTTATATTAACCTGTAGAAATGGTCAGAGCTATCTTACAATTATAACTTGAACACATGTCACAATATAAGGTATTCAAAGTTGCTTAGTTGTCGATTTTCCCACCGATTATGAGAATATTAACAATCCAATAGTAGGTAATACACAATACCCGGTAAACATTATTTTGTACCATTGTTTTGGAAGCTCATATTCATACAGTTTTCGAGACTTTCACTCCTTTTCTTGTTCCAAAGATTGGTTGTTCAAAGATACACACGCCCTCTTTATTTTACACCCTAAGTTACAAGTCCATCAATGAGATACGACGTCAGAGAACAGGTTCAACCTAACCTGACTTTCTGGATTAACGAATCTTCCACAGTATTTCTTTGGGAGTCATTTCCAGTTTCAGGTATTGATTTGAGAGATTTCACGTAAACAGTATAATCAATATTCCTCATGTGGAGAGAAACAGTTTGAGAATCAGAAGAGTGAACAAGGTGAAGATGATAAGAGAGCATCTGTTGTGCTACAAACAAGACATTGTAGACCTTTAGAGGTAAATAAACTTCTGGGAAAGCGACGTGCTCTAAACATAGAAAACTACTAACTAAATCACTGTTATGGGAGTAGTTTAACAAACTTAATTATATATTTTGTGGTCTAATAGCTAGGCTAAACTTCCAATTGAAAAACAATAGAACATATTAAAAGAATCAGAGCAATGATTTATTACAAAATATACATTTTAGAAGTAATACCAGATTGATTATTGTCAATGTGTTTTTTATGTTATGTTGGCTCATTAGGTTAGATATCAATGTATCCATCTACTAGTTGTTATCCAGATGACGAATTCAGTCCTTGTAGTTGTTGCATGCTTTGTAACGTACTGTACTTATAACTCTGCTACAAAACAGTAGACATTCGATTGGAACAGAGAAATGAGAACAAAGTAACAAAGGAAGCAGACAGAGAAAAGCATTGTTGAGATTGAAACAAAGGAAGCAGATAGAGAAAAGCATTGTTGAGATTGAAACAAAGGAAGCAGATAGAGAAAAGCATTGTTGAGATTGAAACAAAGGATGAAACAAAGGATACAACAACAGCCAAAAAAGTACAGGTAAATTTGTTTGTTTGTTTCGAATTTCGCGCAAAGCTACACGAGTGCTATCTGCGCTATCCGTCCCTAATTTTGCAGTGCAAGACTAGAGGGAAGTCAGCTAGTCATCACCAACCACTGCCAACGCTTAGGCTACTCTTTTACCAACGAATAGTGGAATTGACCGTGACAATATAACGTTTTCAAGGCTGAAAAGGCGAGCATGTTTGGTGCGACCGGGATTCGAATCCGCGACCCTCAGATTACGAGTCAAACGCCTATAGGTAATTACGACAATGCTAGATTAAGCTGGTGAAACGTCGAATCCATAGGTATTATACTATATATATCCGACAATAAGTACGTTTTAAGTTAAACACCTTGAATACTGTTAAGTTTTTTAACTTGTGTTTTTCTACTTAAAATGCTGTGGGGAGACATAGGTAAGTTTGTGACGTAGAACCATCACTATGTTATGTATACGTTACATGTGAAATATGTGCTGATATTTTCAAATTCAAGCTTATACATATGTTTAACATCTCAAGTAAAAGTAGCAGTACGCCTATATTTAGTAGAACATGCCCCGATGTTTGAGATAAAGAGCAAATACAACGCGTGTAACTGTTTGTTTGTTTTTGAATTTTGCACAAAGCTACAAGAGAGCTATCTGCACTAGCAATCCCTAGTTGTGCTGTGTAAACTAGAGGGAGGGCAGATATTCATAAATAGTAGGATTTACAGTCACGTTATAACGCTCCACGGCTGAGAGGGCGAGCAAGTTTGGTGAGTCAGAGATTCGAACCCATGACACTCGGATATCGAGTCGAGAGCCCCTCACAACTTGGCCATGCCGGGCTTGCCTGTAATTGTTGATTCTAAAATTAAACATGTTTGTGTGCGGCGTATTTGTTCAGATCTATTGATTGTTTGTTTCAGAAATCCGCGCATAACAATACGAGAGTTATCTGCTCTTGGTATCCCTAATTTTGGACTGAGAGACTAGAGGAAATGAGCTACTCATTAGTACTCATTGTCAAATCCTTAGTGATTTAATGAAATAGTGGAATTTTGATCAAATGTGCATATTCAGTTGTTATTGCTAGTTTATTGTTTTTTAGAAGAATAACTAAAGACTTTTCATAAATCGGTAAGCTGACCACTCCTCCCCTGGAAATACCCGACATTCACGACGGCATGTACAACGTGACACATGTTCAACAAACAGTCTATACAGAGACAATATCTGTAGTCTTAGAGTAAAAAAACAGTGATAAAATCACGTATTCACAGCTTTACAATAGAATAAACTACATTAACAACATTTATGATTTTATAGTAAAGAAACAGGAGAAAAATATAAATCACAGAATAATACCCATAGCTTTACAGTAAAGAAACAGTGACAAAAATATAAATCACAGAATAATACCCATAGCTTTAAAGTAAAGAAACAGTGACAAAAATATAAATCACAGAATAATACCCATAGCTTTAAAGTAAAGAAACAGTGACAAAAATATAAATCACAGAATAATACCCATAGCTTTAAAGTAAAGAAATAGTAACAAAAATATAAATCACAGAATAATACCCATAGTTTTAAAGTAAAGAAACAGTGACAAAAATATAAATCACAGAATAATACCCATAGCTTTAAAGTAAAGAAACAGTGACAAAAATATAAATCACAGAATAATACCCATAACTTTAAAGTAAAGAAACAGTGACAAAAATATAAGTCACAGAATAATACCCATAGCTTTACAGTAAAGAAACAGTGACAAAAATATAAATCACAGAATAATACCCATAGCTTTAAAGTAAAGAAACAGTGACAAAAATATAAATCACAGAATAATACCCATAGCTTTACAGTAAAGAAACAGTGACAAAAATTAAATCACAGAATAATACCCATAGCTTTAAAGTAAAGAAACAATGACAAAAATATAAATCACAGAATAATACCCATAGCTTTAAAGTAAAGAAACAGTGACAAAAGTATAAATCACAGAATAATACCCATAGCTTTAAAGTAAAGAAACAGTGACAAAAATATAAATCACAGAATAATACCCATAGCTTTACAGTAAAGAAACAGTGACAAAAATTAAATCACAGAATAATACCCATAGCTTTAAAGTAAAGAAACAATGACAAAAATATAAATCACAGAATAATACCCATAACTTTAAAGTAAAGAAACAGTGACAAAAATATAAATCACAGAATAATACCCATAGCTTTAAAGTAAAGAAACAGTGACAAAAGTATAAATCACAGAATAATACCCATAGCTTTAAAGTAAAGAAACAGTGACAAAAATATAAATCACAGAATAATACCCATAGGTTTACAGTAAAGAAACAGTGACAAAAATATAAATCACAGAATAATACCCATAGCTTTAAAGTAAAGAAACAGTGACAAAAATATAAATTACAGAATAATACCCTAAGCTTTACAGTAAAGAAACAGTGACAAAAATATAAATCACGGAATAATACCCATAGCTTTAAAGTAAAGAAACAGTGACAAAAATATAAATCACAGAATAATACCCATAACTTTAAAGTAAAGAAACAGTGACAAAAATATAAATCACAGAATAATACCCTAAGCTTTACAATAAAGAAACAGTGACAAAAATATAAATCACGGAATAATACCCTAAGCTTTACAGTAAAGAAACAGTGACAAAAATATAAATCAAGGAATAATACCCATAGCTTTAAAGTAAAGAAACAGTGACAAAAATATAAATCACAGAATAATACCCATAACTTTAAAGTAAAGAAACAGTGACAAAAATATAAATCACAGAATAATACCCTAAGCATTACAGTAAAGAAACAGTGACAAAAATATAAATCACGGAATAATACCCATATCTTTACAGTAAAAAAACAGTGAAAAATATAGATCACAGGATTATATCTATAATTTTACAGTATAAACAACGATACATCGTCCCTTGTTCATTGTGAAACACGATGGAGGTTTTTTATTTATTATTACACATGGCATGAGTTAGAAAACAAACTGGATACAAAATACCAAACACCAGCAACACGTTTAATAACATCTCGTAAACTAACTGTCGCGTAAAGTACCCTTCAATTTGGAAATACCAAAATAAATAGTTTTAAGGTACAAGTTACAACAAAACAAAACAAGATTGGATACGATAAAGAAAGCAAGGACAAAAGCGACATCTTTAATTCACCGTAAACAATAGTGTTGTTGTTTTTTTCTTGCAGGTTTCTATTGCAAAATCAATGTTTTGTTTTCATTGCTGAACTCAGACTTGTGAACGGCTTTGTTTCTCTTGGAAACTGATGTTAAACCAAAGACTTTCATCATGTTTTTTCTAAGCCTTCTTAAATAACTGACTGTATACGATGCTTAACCTAATTATTTTATCCAATATTCAGATATAATTTCTAACCTCATCATTGTATCTTATACCCGAATTACACAACTTTTGCTGATCCTTTTCAGCTTTGCATTGTATCGATTATTTCAAGGTAATTAGCTCTAGTCTTATCTGGCTCTCAATATCGTTATTGTGTTAAGTGTTTTTGCTTTAAACATGGTCATATTTAGTCTTAAAGTTAACCGTCCTATTCAATATTTCTGATAAACAAAATAATATTCTCTAATTATCAACCTAACTACTATTTATTACATTCGTGTGAAGTAAGTTATCCTGAATATATCTGACCGTAAACACTTTATTCAGGCGAGCATGTTTGGTGCGACCGGGATTCGAACCCGCGACTCACGGATTACGAGTCTAACACCATAAGACACTTGGCCTTGCCGGGCCTATATGCTTCCTTATTGAACCATTATGTTGGATATAGTTACAAACCCAGAAGGATCGCCTGAATAAGGTTAGCAGTGTAAGACTAGAGGGAAGGCAGCTAGTCATTACCACCCACCGCCAACTCTTGGGCTACTCTTTTGCCAACAAATAGTGGGATTGACCGTAACATTATAATGCCCCCGCGGCTGAAAGGGCGAGCATTTTTGGTGCGACCGGGATTCGAACCCGCAACCTTTGGTATTACGAGTGGAATGCCTTAACAAACGTGGCCATGCCGGGCCATGAAAGCCATTTGACATTTTGATGTGTGATTAGATATAATAATAACTTTAAGCTATATGACATTCTTTGCATCTTAGAACTGGTAATACCGATCGTATTACATCATGTAATCCATATCTCAGTTGTTTCGGTACAACTGCATTACATATCAGGTATGAACACGTCGTCTTTGCTAAAGAAAGTCTTTAAATCGTATTGACTTAACTTACTTAGACATACAAAAGAAAATGTCATTTTGGTAGGACTAGTTAACCGCAATGTATTATTAGTTCTCTATAGGAATAATTGGCATTCACAAGAGAACGAAAACTTATTAGATAATTTGTTTGGATTGTGAATCCAGGGATTTAAAGTTTCAGTCCCGATGCCGTAAAGACATACTCTACCATTTGTTTTGATAATAATGAAACGCACTTTCCCTATAGCATTCTTTAAACAAATACCGCACACAAGTAAGTGCTTGTGATAATTCTGCTTTTACTCTATCAACATATAAGACTTTTACTGTACCTTTGTTTATAAGTCATTCCAGATTGAATCTCATAATGAAGATAATTTAAAAACACCACTGAAACTAACGGATGTAAGTATTTTACATTAGATGGATTTAAGTATGACTCTACAATATTTGACAAAGTGAAGTGGTATTTCATTAGAACATTTTAGTTACAAAGTATCAACGCCATCTTTAATGCGAGATTTTATGTTGCTTAAAAATTTTACTACAAGAGCGACCTAAGTGTCAAATTCTCGTCACACCAAACATGTTCGCCCTTTCAGTCGTGGGGGCGTTTAAAGTGATGGTAAATTCCACTGTCCTTTGATAAAAGAGTAATCGAAGAGTTGGCAGTGGGTGGTGATGACTAGTTGCCTTCCCTCTAGTCTTACACTACTAAATTAGGAAAGATTAGTACAAATAACCTTCGTATAGCTTTGTGCGAAATTCAAAATAAACCAATCTTTACTGTCGAAAGTATTTCATGAAATCGTCCAGCAACGTTTACATCAGATGCATCTTCGTGTCATCACAAAATTGTGGTGATGACGTGCTGGTGTAAATAATGTTATATGATACTAAATCTAGGCGTAATCCGAGGGTCGCGGGTTCGCGCCCGCGCCGCGCTAAACATGCTCGCCCTGCCGTGGGGGCATTATAATGTGACGGTCAATTCCACTATTCGTTGGTGAAAGAATAGCCCAAGAGTTGGCGGTGGGTGGTGATGACTAGCTGCCTTCCCTCTAGTCTTACACTGCTAAATTAGGGACGGCTAGCACAGATAGCTCTCGTGTAACTTTGTGCGAAATTCAAAACAAACAAACAAAACTAAATCTAGGAGTTTTATTTTCTAGTTTCTGGTGATCAAAAAAAAATAAAGGTAAAAATTCCTTATAAAGATTTATCGCACAAAAGAACTGATACACATAAGATCTGGTTAACCACAGAAGATTTCTACTAAAGCTATTTTTCAGTAGATTTTCAGGACACAGATTGAGAAGCTTATAGCCCACCATTTCTCTCCTTGAGACGCAGGTACTCTTAACCAAACAAGCTTCTACGTACAAAGGTTGAAGCAGTGCCCAGAATTCGCTTGTCAATCAGTCTTAGTTTGCATTTCTCTAAACATTTTTTTTCATCTTATCGTAAAATTATTCACCGTTTTCCAGCAGTTGATTTTTGATTTAAAATCAAATTTTATCTCAGGTGAACATAAATGACAAAAAAGCTACTCACTCAAACTATAGTTAATATTGTTGTCTTGTTTTAAGCCATAAATAAATCTAGGCAACGGGAAAATAATATAGTTTTGATAACATGACATTTAAACGTAAAGTAAAATGCCTACACATTTTTCGAATAACCTAAATCTCGAAAAAAATACTAAATATAAATTTAACTGAATGAATAACCTTTATTTTTAATTTTTAAGTCTAATTATTTTGTTTTAAACTGTAAATAAATATACGGAATTGAATAACCTTCTTAAAAGTCTAATTATTTTGGTTTAAACTATAAATAAATCTATGGAAGTGAATAACCGTTTTTAAAGTCAAATTATTCTGTTTTAAACTATAAAGAAATCTATGGGAGGGTAATGTAAAATAAAATGCCTACAGTGTTTTAGAATAATTTAAAGTATGAAAAAATAACTAAAAATAAACTCAGCTAGAGTGAATAACCTTTATTTTTGGTATACAAAATGTTTTCTCTTATTAACATTTAATTATACAACTTGTTTATGAATTTAAAGTTGTAAAAGTATTCACAAATACGCGATTTCAAACTTGTGAAATCTTCTATTATGTATGTATACATATAGTTTTTGTTTTCTATTCGTGAAACTAAACCTTTTTCATGGGTGTGGCTAAATCACAAAGGGTGTGTTTGATTAAACTATACAGCCTACATCACGTATTTCTGCTATAAAGGTCTATTATAACAACTAGAAAAAGCAAAACACCGACACGAGAGTTGCTTTAAAGCAGGAGAAACTTGTATTCAAAGTGAAAAGAACCTGCTAACGTTTTGGTCATTAGTACATGAAAATATCTCGAGAGATTGTTTGGTATAATGAAGTCTGTTGACACTTCTCTCATTATATGTGTTGTTCTTACACGTCAGTTATGTTTCTTTCGTGTGTATTTTAAAACTTTGTGTCTATTTGTTAACTAAATGAAACCATTTTAATTTTTTTTTTCATAGGGTGTTAAAAATATTTAATTTAGTGTGAATGTTACACGATGGTGTACGAAGACTTCTCCGTTTACTTATCAGCTTGAACTGACGTATTAACTTATGAATAATACATGATGGTACGCGAGGACTTCCTGTTAACTTATCAACTTTAAATTACAATAACAACAACTGAATATCATACTAATACGAATATGTTTCAGTTTAGATACTTACTGGGAGTGATAATATTAATTTCTGATTATCCCATGAATACTCGCAGAGGTTTCCAGATGATAGTCCATGTTCCTTCCTGGACTAACTATACAGACTGAATGTAACATGACCGCATACTGACATTTGTCTTTAGGTCCACTATAACTGACGATATGACTAACAGGAGACTGTACGATTACATGTAGGCATTTCCTGTTTATTTACATGCTGGAATCTATGATATCGACTCTAGTTACCATATGATTACATGTGAAGTTATGCTGTCTGTTAACCCACTGGATCTAACCACACTAAAACTATTAGCTCTGACATCAAATCTTCAATATATTGCGCAAAGCAAGAAATAGTTCATTTTCTTCTATAGTGGACTACTGCCATCAGACTGATGAAGTCCTTGAGTTGAGAAGTTACTAATTTACTCAATATGATATGTGCTGTTCATAAACTAGTGGTAATTATCATATGCCTTTAAAAATGTTACTTATACTCTGCAAGAGCGTATGTGATTATAATAGTTACTTAACATCATTTAGGTGTTTATTTTGCATTGTTTGTTGTTAAGCGCAAAGCTGCACAATGGAATATTTGCACTGTGCCTATTTCATGTATCGAAGACCAAGTTTAAGGGTTATAAGACCTCAGTTTTATCGCTTAGCCACTGTAGGCGGCAGGTTTTTATCTAATTACATTTCTAGTTTATATTATCTATTAATTTTCGCTACCCCAGTGGTACGGCGGTACGTCTTCAGACTTTTAACGCAAAAACCGGATTTCGATGCCCGTGGTGAGCAGAGAACAAGAGCCCATTCTGTAATTTTGTGTTAAATTACAAACAAAAAAATCTATTAATTTTTTTTTTAAACGACATTTGATGGTTCCTTCCATAAATATCATTAAGAAAAAAAGATATTTTAACATTATGTTCACTGGAATATCAGTGGTAAGTTTCAGGATTTATAACGTTAAGCTTCAGTGTTCGATTCCAGTTGTGGATAGAGCGTTATTAACAGCAACAACAATAATTATTTGTTTTTCTTTACTTTCGCGCAAAGCTACATTAGGGCTATCTGCGCTAGCCGTTCTTAATTTAGCAGCGTGAGACTAGAGGGAAGGCAGCTAGTCATTAACACACACCGCCAACTCTTGAGCTACTCTTTTACCAACGAATATTAAGATTGACCGAAAAATTATAACGCCCCCTTAATATAAACATCCAATCTCAGCCAATTCCTGTTCACTCTGACCTTGAAATCATAAAAATAGTGATAGTTTAAGTTTGTAGTTCAGCATCGCGTCACTAGGGGCTTTCGAAATGTAATTTTATTTTGTACTTACCGACAACAAGCAATCACTTTACCAAGAATTGAGATATGTTAAATCAACTGTTGCTATTTTTTCATTGAGTTAACTGTACCTAAGTCGAAAACGTGGTAGCTCGTCTTGCTTTATGAGCAGTGGTTTTGTTAGCAGAATTTTGATACCAATAATTAAACATATATTCTATCCTTTAAATCAGTGGTTCCCAAACTTTTTTATGCCCCGCACCCTTAAAAAATTTTAATATGTTCTCGCACCCCTCACAGTAATTATTTATTTTAGAATAAAGGTGAAGGTGGCCAAAACAAATGTTATCTGGTTATCAGCACACCTGGTTGGGAACCACTGCTTTAAATAATAACTTATAAATGTAATACGATTGTTAAGAAATTCAACGTTTCACCAACAATCAATCTAGTATCTTCATGAACACCAAACACCAAACTATTCGTACCAACAGTGCCAGAAAAGACAGCAAAAATTATATATATGTGTGTCTTAATTCTAAATAAATACCACGATATATCTTAATGCAAGGCCAGGAAGCAAAAATTCAGGATACGTTGAAGTGGGTGTTGTAGAAATTCAAAATGGCGTACTCTAACAAATAAAAGCTATTTCATCAAAGATAAAACTTATAACTGAAGAACAGACCTTTTTGTCACTTTATAGCGAACAAGGTAATGTTGTTCCTTTCTAGACACTACGAACCTTGTAGATAGCAGGTCAAACTAGTCTCCAGACGTAGATTTTAAAACAAAACTATTTTCCACATATTCTCCTTAATATCATTCAGAAACCTGAGCGCAGCATCAACGTTAACAGTAACACGTCGACTCAGAGTAAAACAAATCGAGTAGGAAAAAGCCATTTCGAAACTTTGATTAGATATTAACCACTTCCGTGTATTAACATCCAATATCGTTCTCAATACTCTCAATCTCCAGGGGAGATTAAATTCGATTTTACTAATCTATTGTTTTGGGGTCTACAGCTTGATACTTGCTTTGTGAACTTAATTAGTACATACGTGATTAAGGAAGTGTTTCCACATCCAAAATAATAATTGCTGAAACCTAAACACGTGACGTACTCTTTTTGACTTGGAACACGAATACTTTTTACAGCTGCCAAACAAATATTATGATCTAAGTTTTATTAGATTCTGTCTCGTTATACCTATAATAGGACAAGCGTTTCTACTGCTTTGCTGAAATTAAAATACACTGATCAATAGTCGCGACCTATTCACAGCTGATTCTCTGTGGTGAGACATCAGTGGAAATGACTTTTATGTTGTGCGTGTCTATGGGCTTGTTCTGATTTCCAATCAGTTTTCGAAATAATATATATATATACATCATTACGGAAGATGAGTGTGCTATACCAAAACAATTCTGAAGCTTCTTCACGTGACTACACCTCACAGTGACGTCAAATCCCACGGCGTAACTTCTCGACAATAGTTCTCTCGCATCATTTCCACTACAAAAGACTCAGCCGTAAGTCTTTCGTGTCCAAAGCACGTCATTTCTACTTCAATACTTTCCATAATCTATCTACTGTACGAATGCAATGGTTTCCCAGTTGCCTGTTTCAGGTGTCTGATCACACAAAGCTATGTACACGACGAAACTGGTATGTCTTCGTCAGGAATAGAACGATTATCCATTCCATTTTTCGTCTGCTTGAGGTATGCAATGGTTGTACCAAAGTTTCATAAAAGCAGTTTGAATACACGTAACATAAATGTTTTTCCAGAAGAAGACCCTTATTGGTTACGTCGCCTACTGTTTTCTTCAACCGGGACAGACATGGAAAACCACCATTACAATTAGAAACTGTTCTGATTAACTTTAATAGAACTTCTGCAGATGTGACTCATTATTTTTGAGCAATACGACAGGACTTGAGAATTTTAGATAAAAGAGGTTAGAAAGTAGAAGAAATATGTGGTATGCGTATCGTTTAACAAGAAAATGTTAAGTAGACAGATTTAAAAACATAGCAAATTATTTGTATTAAAAATTACAGAAAAAAAAACGCCACACATGGGGAAAAATATTTTAGTTTTCAGACAGGGAACTAATTGATGATCGAATAACATTGATTCGGAATCTACGTTTATTCTCGGAAGTTAAACGGTATTAAAAGTAGCAACCTAATAGGATTCTGCCATTTCTCTGTCAACGTTATACTTATAAATGGTCTCGATACCCGAATCACAGGGACTACGTTTACACTGATAATTGTATTAGAGAATTCTATCCATGTTATGAGACGCCGAAAATTGCTTAACGCGGCTGGGTTAGCACTTGTTTGATATCTTTTTCTGAATGGTTCTGGAACCCTAAGTTAATCCACATTCTTTTGTTTTACAGTACCACTAAATATAAAGGATCACTCGTCTTCTATATCCTAGATATAAGTACATATTTATGATCTGAGTGTGTGAATATTTTACATCAGAAGGGGTTGTCACATATTTTTAACCAAAGCTTTAAATCTACCTACGAAACGTCAAACAATGTAAACACGTGTAATTCTGGAACATAACACTCCACTAACAATTAATATTGACTATAGTTCTCACATGTCTTGCTTGTTTACATATTCAATACTGCGTATGAAGTATTAGAAGCTTGCTTTGTTATTGAGAAATGTATTTCTTTGTTATTAGCTGTCCAAACTCTATTAAGTCAAACATTTCCTTGTCATCACGCTGCAAGATTCCCTAGTTTATATTCATACAGTGTATAAGGTGTCTGAACAAATGAAAATCACGTGGAAATGAGATATAAAAAATATGAAGCTCATTGTGTGACAAGTTCCCTAAGCCTCGCAGTCCTTCTATGTAATATTATGTGCAAAATACTGAAAATCTATGAAACATATCTATATAATAGATACGCAAAGAAATATAGAGAGATAAAGAGCACGAAATATAGAAATATTTAGGTTTGAGATGTGATGTTAGAAACTCACAAGTCATATTTATTTAAAATACAAAGTATAAATCAAAAACTTGATACGCTGGCGTTTATGGATTTGTCATATTATATTATCTATGTTAATTATACAATGTCTACTGTATTTAATACAGAGTAAATTGTCATGCTACATGAAGTTAGTTCGATTTTATTCAGGGTTATTTTACCTCAAAATTTATTTCGACGTCAAATTCGTAAGTGGTTTAATTCAATCAGCAATCTTTTTTTTTGAATTTCGCACAAAGCTACTCGAGGGCTATCTGCGCTAGTCGTCCCTAATTTAGCAGTGTATGACTAGAGGGAAGGCAGCTAGTCATCACCACCTACCGCCAACTCTTGGGCTACTCTTTTACCAACGAATAGTAGGATTGACCGTCAAATTATAACGCCCTCCACGGCTGAAAGGGCGAGCATGTTTGGCGCGACGGGGATGCGAACCCGCGACCCTCAGATTACGAGTCGCACGCCTTAATACACTTGGCCATGGCGGGTCGTCAGCAATCTTCACCACATTGAAATCTAGGTTAATCTAGACTGTCAGAAATTGCATTTAATTACTGGTTTTTGCTTCTTTCCTTAAAGCATTTCTTGAAAGAAACTTTTATGAAGTCAGCAAGAAATGAATATTCGTGACGTCAGTGTCTAGTTTTTTTTGTGTGCAGGTATTTGTAATGAAAAACTAATCAATTCTTATTTAACAGACAGAGCAGCGAAAGTAATACTTTGCAAAACTCGTGAAATTTTAACGAGAAAACGTAAATTATAGAAAGTTTAATATTGTACTTTTCATTAAGTACGGTTGGAAAGATAAAATATTCATTTGAAGTTTTACTCAGTGGAAAGCTTGAGGGCTTACCTGCTATAAAACAAACTGTTTCCTACCAGTGAACACAGAGCAGATAGCTCATTGTGTAGCCCTTCTTTGCGCTTAAACACAAGTAAACACACAATTCAAGGTTTGCACTTAGTTTTTAAATTCAGATATTAATTTTAGTCATAAAAATACTTGGATTATCTAGTATTAGCGAAGGACATTTATATCTTATTGATTTTTCATTAGTTATTTTCCTAAACTCGTCCTTGTGTGCAAATGAAGTTACTAATCTGAGTATTTGAAACGTTTGAGAAAATATAACAAATTAGCTATAAAGACTACGTTGCTAAATAAAAGCAAAGACGTTTCAGATAAAAACATCACAAAGGCTAGGGGAAAGCCACAAACTATTTGTCGTCAAAATTACTACCTTTATGGCCCGGCATGGACAAGTGGTGAAGGCACTCGACGCGTAATACGAGGATCGCAGGTTCTGAGAGTCGCGGGTTTGCATCCCCGTCGCGCCAAACATGTTCGCCCTTTCAGCCGTGGGAGCGTTATAAAGTGTCAGTCAATCCCACTATTCCATGGTAAGAGAGTAGCCCAAGAGTTGGCGGTGGGTAGTGATGACCATCTGCCGTTTCTCTAGTATTATACTGCTAAATTAGAAACGGCGAGCGCAGATTAACCTCGTGTAGCTTTGCGCGAGATTCAAAACAAACTAAACCATCTTTATTGCAACATTGGTCCTTTAAATTTCGAGTTTCTAGAATAATACAAAATGATTCTAATATCAGATATCTACACGTCTATCATGAGCTTTAAATTAATTAAGTTTTTATTAAATGTGGATTGTTTTGTTTCTTTGTTGAATTTCGCGCAAAAATACACGAGGTATATATGCGCTAGCCGTCCCTAATTTAGCTGTGTAAGACTAGAGAGAAGGAAACTGGTGATCATCACCCACCGCCAGCTCTTGGGCTACTCTTTTACTAACAAATAGTGGGTCTGACTGCTATCTTATAACACCCCCGCAGCTGAAAGAGAGAGCACGCTTACTGTGACAGGGATTTGAGCCCCCGAGCTTCAGAGTACGAGTACAACATTCTAACCACTTGGTAATGTAGGACCAAGTATTAAATACCACATGTATTCGATAAAGATAGATTTACGTTGTTAGCTGTGTACATTTTATGGCTTTAGTTGGGGTTACCCTTTAAAGTACTTAATATTGTCAATAACTAAAGTTATAATGTTATTCGGAGACACATGTAAACCTTTATAAATATATTGATAAGTTTTTAATATATTGTGTTGAAAATGTCTGCTGAAGTATATTTATATTCGTGCAATGTTTACATCTGTTGAAACGAAGTGAGCGCGTATTATCAGGAGAGACAAATACTAAATATTATAATAATATATTGCAAAAATACTAAAAAGTATCAAATTGTTTTAGTATTGTTCTCAACCGTAGCTCATTTATTTATGTGTAACGCTCGCTTTATGTGTTTTGACAGTTTTGTGCTTTTGAACGAGATAATATTTTGCTGGGAAACACGTTTGTTATTTGTGTCTCTAACATGCTTTTACATGGAACTATTTGAGTTCCAAAACTTAACGTTTTTCGCCACCCTCAATGGCATAGAGGTATGTCCGCTATAAAGTGGCTTTCGATACCCGTGGTGAGCAGAACACAGATTGCCCATTGTGCACCTTTTTCTTTAATTCCCAGACAGTCGATCATTTAACAACTTAACATTTTTCTACCAGATAATTATTTACTGTGTACTATTGGTACTTCTATAAAAACTCATTTTGAACTGAAACGCAAAGGTTCTACAGTGTAGATTTTAAAAACCTACACGCTTTAACAGGGAACTGTGTGAGTCGCAACGATTGACGTTTGTTAAACATGGAAGCCTCTTGCTGTAATAACCTTTTTATACATATATGTATTTTGATAAAGATATATTTTATACTAAGACGCCTCATACTGGTATAGCGGAACGTCTACGTAACTTATGCAGCTAAAATTCGTGCTTTGATACCCGTGGTGGACAGAGCACAGATAGCCCACTGTGCAGGTTTGTGTTTAAATCCAAACAAAAGAAAATATACCGTGACATTGATTTTATGTATTTCAACAAAGAGATGTTTTATACTGAGATAAATTGCTTTTGTGTATTTTGACAGAAATACGTTTTACAGTGGAACACAAATGTTTTCTATGTTTCTCAAGACGACAAATTTATTATATACAACTGTAATACAAAATACTGTTCAGGGACAACCTATTGACCATCATAGTTGTCTCACCTTTTAACTAAACTAAATCTATTTTGCAAAGTCTTAAAGCCAGTCCTTATCATTAGTTTTGCAGATTAAATGTGACAGATGACATGTTTTCACCTCTGTATGAATATTTGTTTGTATGTATATTTTTGCTTGAAAGATTTCTAGAAAATGACTGATTGGATATACATTTGGACTATGCCTAACACAGAAGTGAGTAGTTTTAGGGAGGTCAAGGTCAGAGCAAGGCCAAAAAACTCCAAACAATCCCTATCTATCAACATGGATACCAGTTTTTTACACTATTTTTACTTTATAACTCAGTCATAAGTAATCAGGTTTTGATCAAACTTGGTGGACATTTGTAGAGTATATATTTTTTCATTTTTTTCTCCAAACGTGGTCCGTATTTGTCGATGAAGACGAGAACACCTACACCTTTTTGTACTTTTTGAGGACCAAATGTGATCAGCACTGTGTGGCGGAGGTAGGTCTTCCATTGAGTGTCCATCTAGTTCATATAGCTATCAAACTATCTCTTAAACTCGCTTAAATTTACTACCTCCACAAAGTAAAACTGTTTTAGCTGAAAATGGCCCCAACTTTGCCAAAATGTATATTTGTGTTACTTGTCTTACAGTTCTCAATGTAAAGTATGAAAAATGTTGATGAATGAATATTGACAGCTACTTTAACAAGCTGAAACACTTCAATTAGTTATCTCGTATTTTTATAAGTAAAAAAAAAATAAAGAATATTAATCACTCCTCATACGATATCCCTTCAGGGAACATTTCGTAACCCTCCTCGAAACTCTTTCTAACAAATCAATATCTTTTTGAAGTTAAGAAGACTAAGATCGAACACAACAGTCCTCAGTACCTGGCTAGTACAGCGGTAGGTCTACGGATTTACAACGCTAAAATCAGGCGATTCGATTCCCCTCGATGGGCACAGCAGATAGCCCAATGTGGCTTTGCTGTAAGAAACACACACACACACACAATGCTCCGAATGTGGTCTAACCAGTGACCTATACAATGAAATTATAATCTCTTTACACTTTTATTCAGTATTTTTGTAGATACAATCTAAAATACTATTTGTCTTACCTCTAGCAACAGCACACTGGCTTTAGAGACTGTTCAACTACTACACCAGGATACCTTCCTTTCATAAAACTTAAGGTTATTTCTACCCAAATTATACTTACACTTCAAAGTATGATAACGCATATAAAATATTGTGTATTAATTATTATTAAAACCCATCGACCATTTATTTGTCCAACTCAATAAATGATCTAAATCCTTTTGTAAATCAGGAGAACCTTATTCACAGTCAGAAGCACCTTATTCACAGTCAAGAGCACCTTATTCACAGTCAGAAGCACCTTATTCACAGTCAAGAGCACCTTATTCACAGTCAAGAGCACCTTATTCACAGTCAGAAGCACCTTATTCACAGTCAGGAGCACATTATTCACAGTCAGGAGCACCTAAGACCTTAATATTATCAGCAAATTTACGTAATCTATAGACCACTCCTTTATTTATGTCATTAACTTGAACAAAAAAAGAGCAAAAATCCTATAACTGAAGGTGAGATGCTCCTCTTGTAAAATTAATACAGCCTGACTGAACTCAGTTAATAACATTTGTACCTTTCATTTATTTCATCCAGCCACTCTGCTCTCTAATTAGCTATCGTATCTCCCACACCTATGGAGATACTTTATTACCAATCAAAGACTTGCTGAAAATCCAAATACACCAAATCTATTCCATTATCCTCGTCTACACAAGCAGTAACCTTTCCAAAGAATGTTAAAAGATTTGTAAGGCAAAGTTTTTCCTTAGTGAAACCGCGTCAATTATCTGATAAAATTCTAAACTTTAGTAAATGGCTTTTCAAAGTACTTTTTATCAGACTTTCTAAAACTTATCCACATTTGATGTAAAACTTATAATCTAATTTTTAATTCCTTGTTACCTATTCGAGAACTTACAAAACATAATAGCTCATAAATCTAATCCCCCAAACCCTTCAAAACCTTTAGTGAAATATAATCTGGAACAGAAGCCTTACCATCTTTCAAACTTCCCAATTTTTTCTCAATAATTTCAGAACTAATGCAGTCATATTATCGAACCCAGCATTCTTCTAAAAATATATAATAATCCGAGGGTCGCGGGTTCGAATCCCAGTCTCACCATGCAAGCCATTTTAGCCGTGGGGACGTTATAATGTGACGGTCAATCCCACTATTCGTTGGTAAAAGAGTAGCTCAAGAGTTGGCGGTGGGTAGTGATGACTAGTGCCACCCCTCTAGTCTTACACTTCTAAATTAGGGACGGCTAGAGCAGATAACTCTCGAGTAGCTTTGTGCGAAATTCCAAAAAGAAACAAACAAAACAAACAATCAACCCCAACAAGTTACATTACGTGATTCCTGGAAAGTTTTATAATACATGAAAATTAGTTTATATTAATGTTTTGAATCGTATTACCTTTATGGAAATAATAATACTATGACTTAAGTTTTATTCCAGACACAACATTGCTTGCTGGTAGTATAGAAGGTAATATTTTACGTTTAAGTATTTAAGTTTTATTTGTTTTGATTTTTAAGTAAATTTATGTACACTTTTTATTTGCGTGTTGGTTATATTTTACAACTTTGTTCGTAAAATTTGGAGAATTCTATAAAAGATAACACGTTTCCATAAGCTTCGTTATTTTAAATGTTTCGTGATAAATATGTTTTAATGTAAGACTAATAAGTCAACTTCTTGTGACAGTATTACCAGAGGTACATTAATATTCTACGTTTTGACAGCAAAGTGTGTCGATCGGGAATACTTGTTTTTCAGGAATACGTTCTAACCTAAAGTACATCCATTTTACGTATTTTAACAATAAAGCACTTTTGTTGGATACAATAGGAACACGTTTTAACCTAAAGTATATTAATTTTACATTTTTTGACAATGAAACATTTTTTATCGAATAGTTCAATCTTGACTTGATGTTGGCTGACACTTTCACTTCAAATTGCATGACATAATATTTTGTGTATCAAAACTGCCAGAAAGGAAAAAAGAAAACTTTAAAATAGTAAAACCTAAAAGAAGCCAAAAATCTTGATTTCAGTTTGTTTGAAAGCGGCTCAGAAAGTGAACAGAAAGTTAAAAAGAAAGTGACACCAGAGGGTTCAACAAGCTGAGTGTATCGTATTCAACTATTTATTCACGTTTCGTGCCGTGTGCTACTATTTCATTTTATTTAACGAAATAATTCAAACGTTAGGGCAGAAAAGAAGAACTGCTGAGCAAATAACGTGTTTTCGGTTTATGTTTATGTTTTAACCAAAGACACTTGAAGTAGAAGGTATTTCATTTATAAATATTTGCCATAAATGCTTTGGGAAATGTTTTGCAATGAGACACGTGTTTTCTTTTAGCAAAGCCACAACGGGCTATCTGCTGAGCCCACCAAGGGGAATCGAACCCCTGATTTTAGCGTTGTAAATCCGTAGACATACCGCTGTATTAGCGGGGGGCCCAATAAGACACATTTGATGTAAAGCTTATTTGTTGAAAAAAAACATTTATTTAGTGTTTCGACAACAGACATTTGATGTAAAGCTTATTTGTTGTAAGAGACATTTATTTAGTGTTTCCTCACGTGACATTTGATGTAAAGCTTATTTGTTGTAAGAGACATTTATTTAGTGTTTCGACAAGAGACATTTGATGTAAAGCTTCTTTGTTGTAAGAGACATTTATTTAGTGTTTTCACAAAAGACATTTGATGTAAAGCTTAGTTGTTGTAAGAGACATTTAATGTAAAGCTTAGTTGTTGTAAGAGACATTTATTTAGTGTTTCCACAAGAGACATTTGATGTAAAGCTTCTTTGTTGTAAGAGACATTTATTTAGTGTTTCCACAAGAGACATTTGATGTAAAGCTTAGTTGTTGTAAGAGACATTTAATGTAAAGCTTAGTTGTTGTAAGAGACATTTATTTAGTGTTTCCACAAGAGACATTTGATGTAAAGCTTCTTTGTTGTAAGAGACATTTATTTAGTGTTTGTTGTAAGAGACATTTATTTAGTGTTTCGACAAGAGACATTTGATGTAAAGCTTATTTGTTGTAAGAGACATTTATTTAGTGTTTCCTCACGTGACATTTGATGTAAAGCTTATTTGTTGTAAGAGACATTTATTTAGTGTTTCGACAAGAGACATTTGATGTAAAGCTTCTTTGTTGTAAGAGACATTTATTTAGTGTTTTCACAAAAGACATTTGATGTAAAGCTTAGTTGTTGTAAGAGACATTTAATGTAAAGCTTAGTTGTTGTAAGAGACATTTATTTAGTGTTTCCACAAGAGACATTTGATGTAAAGCTTCTTTGTTGTAAGAGACATTTATTTAGTGTTTCCACAAGAGACATTTGATGTAAAGCTTAGTTGTTGTAGTTGTTGTAAGAGACATTTAATGTAAAGCTTAGTTGTTGTAAGAGACATTTATTTAGTGTTTCCACAAGAGACATTTGATGTAAAGCTTAAAGCATTTATTTTGTTGTAAGAGACATTTATTTAGTGTTTGTTGTAAGAGACATTTATTTAGTGTTTCCACAAGAGACATTTGATGTAAAGCTTAGTTGTTGTAAGAGACATTTATTTAGTGTTTCCTCACGTGACATTTGATGTAAAGCTTATTTGTTGTAAGAGACATTTATTTAGTGTTTCGACAAGAGACATTTGATGTAAAGCTTATTTGTTGTAAGAGACATTTATTTAGTGTTTCCACAAGAGACATTTGATGTAAAGCTTATTTGTTGTAAGAGACATTTATTTAGTGTTTCGACAAGAGACATTTGATGTAAAGCTTCTTTGTTGTAAGAGAAATTTATTTAGTGTTTCCAGAAGAGACATTTCATGTAAAGCTTCTTTGTTGTAAGAGAAATTTATTTAGTGTTTCCACAAGAGACATTTGATGTAAAGCTTAGTTGTTGTAAGAGACATTTAATGTAAAGCTTATGTATTTGAGTAAAGCTTATTTGTTGTAAGAGACATTTATTTAGTGTTTCCACAAGAGACATTTGATGTAAAGCTTAGTTGTTGTAAGAGACATTTAATGTCCACAAGAGAAAGCTTAGTTGTTGTAAGAGACATTTATTTAGTGTTTCCACAAGAGACATTTGATGTAAAGCTTCTTTGTTGTAAGAGACATTTATTTAGTGTTTCCACAAGAGACATTTGATGTAAAGCTTAGTTGTTGTAAGAGACATTTAATGTAAAGCTTAGTTGTTGTAAGAGACATTTATTTAGTGTTTCCACAAGAGACATTTGATGTAAAGCTTCTTTGTTGTAAGAGACATTTATTTAGTGTTTCCACAAAAGACATTTATTTAGTGTTTCCACAAGAGACATTTGATGTAAAGCTTAGTTGTTGTAAGAGACATTTATTTAGTGTTTCCTCACGTGACATTTGATGTAAAGCTTCTTTGTTGTAAGAGACATTTATTTAGTGTTTCGACAAGAGACATTTGATGTAAAGCTTATTTGTTGTAAGAGACATTTATTTAGTGTTTCCACAAGAGACATTTGATGTTAAGCTTATTTGTTGTAAAAACATTTATTTAGTGTTTCGACAAGAGACATTTGATGTAAAGCTTCTTTGTTGTAAGAGAAATTTATTTAGTGTTTCCAGAAGAGACATTTCATGTAAAGCTTCTTTGTTGTAAGAGACATTTATTTAGTGTTTCCACAAGAGACATTTGATGTAAAGCTTAGTTGTTGTAAGAGACATTTAATGTAAAGCTTAGTTGTTGTAAGAGACATTTATTTAGTGTTTCCACAAGAGACATTTGATGTAAAGCTTCTTTGTTGTAAGAGACATTTATTTAGTGTTTCCACAAGAGACATTTGATGTAAAGCTTAGTTGTTGTAAGAGACATTTCATGTAAAGCTTCTTTGTTGTAAGAGACATTTATTTAGTGTTTCCACAAGAGACATTTGATGTAAAGCTTAGTTGTTGTAAGAGACATTTATTTAGTGTTTCTACAAGAGACATTTGATGTAAAGCTTATTTGTTGACATTTGATGTAAAGCTTATTTGTTGCTAAAGACATTTATTTAGTGTTTCGACAAGAGACATTTGATGTAAAGCTTATTTGTTGTAAGAGACATTTATTTAGTGTTTCGACAAGAGACATTTTATGTAAAGTTTATTTGTTGTAAGAGACATTTATTTAGTGTTTCCACAAGAGACATTTGATGTAAAGCTTAGTTATTGTAAGAGACATTTCATGTAAAGCTTAGTTGTTGTAAAAGACATTTATTTAGTGTTTCCACAAGAGACATTTGATGTAAAGCTTCTTTGTTGTAAGAGACATTTATTTATTGTTTCCACAAGAGACAAATAAGGTCTAAAGCATTATATTTAGCATTAAGAGAAACGTTTGCTAATTTAATTCTGGAGTATTTTAACTTTTTCGGTTTCTGTATCCGGCTCTTCACGTGAATCCACAATATGTTTGATAAACCTTTTAATTAACTTTATCTTTGTATATGAAATATATTTAACTAGAAATAATTTTAAAATATACGTGAAGTTAAAACAAACTACATAACTTCAGTTGCGTCTGTACAAATAAAATAAACGTAACAGGCAATTATACTGAAAATGAATAAAAGAAAACTTTGAAAATTTGCCTGATCTACAAAGACCAGTTGATAAGTTTTGAGTACTACCTTTGGGAAGCTGGAAATATTTCACGAGCAAACCTAAATGATTCTTGTTTTAAAAAAACAATGTATTGTTCGGGCCTAACAATAGGCGGCAGTCAATGAAGTTACATGCTTTACCATATTTGGGACCAGTTAATATTTTATTTTAATAACTTTTGTTCATTGGTATTTCTCATATATTGTATCAAATCAAAACCTTAGCTAACTCTAAAAAGTAGCGAAGATAAATAAGTTTCAATCTAATTATCTCTCCAGGCCCAAACAACATAAGGATTACAAGTTTAATCTGAATAATGATGATGTACTGTGAACAGAAGATTCCAACTTGACAACTTCGTAACTATAAGGTCCGGAAGAAGAAATGGAGAAGAAAAACCATTATTGTGTATTCACCACTTGTTTTTTGTGCACACGAGATATTATTATCAAGAGACATAATTATCTCGTGTTCTCAAAATATCAAGTCCTGCGCTCAATATAATATCTCGTGAGGACGAGATAATTGGTCGTGGTCTCGAGGTCCAGCATGACCAGATGGTTAAAGCATTTGATTCGTAATCCAAGGGTCGCGTGTTCGAATCCCCAGTCACACTAACATGCTCTCCATTCCAGCTGTGGGGGGCGTGATAATCTGACGGTCAATTCCACTATTCTTTGGTAAAAGAGTAGCCTCAGAGTTGGCGGTGGGTGGTGATGACTAGCTGCCTTCCTCGATTTATTTAAAATATGTTGTTCTTTTTGACAATATTGTACATCACTCTAGCCTGAGTTATATTAGTTAACTTTGCTGCTATCTACGGATTTTGGGAAAGGACATAAAGAAGGAAATATTGTATCGAGCGCACAATGGTTTGTTTTTGAATTTCGCGCTAAACTACACGAGGGCTCTCTGCGCTAGCCGTCCCTAATTTAGCAGTGTAAAAGTAGAGGGAAGGCAGCTACTCATTAACATCCACCGCTAACTCTTGGGCTACTCTTTTACCAACGAATAGTGGGATTGAACTTCACATTATACAGCCCTCACGGCTGAAAAAGCAAGCATGTTTGGTGTGACAGTGATTCGTACCCGCAACTCTCAGATTACGAGATGAGTGCCTTAACCACTCGTGGAAAATATACAAACATTTATTAATACAAAAAGGATAGTACAGAACCAGTTGATACAAGCGAGAAAGGAAGTGTTACAAAGAAAACGATGAAACCTTAATTATAAAGTTATTGTTTCGAATAAGAAAATAGAACAAATTTAAATAACATGATTTGAACGAAAATCTTTTATAAAAATAACATCAAAGAATAAGTTAGATTAAGATAATCATGAGCTACTAATTACTGGAGATAAAGAAAACCTGGACTGACGAAGTAAATGTAATGAGGGATTATTTAATAGTTCAAATTGATATAAAATCAAATAATTTTCAAACTAATTAACTAAATGGTTTTCACAAATCAAAACGGATTATAATGACAACGTTCAAAGAAGCCGGTGTAGCGATATGAAAATAAACAGAAGGAAAATATCATTTTAACTAAAAGATTAATCGAAAACTTCTGAAAACCGTTCATATTAGAAGTTTGAAAAATGTATTTAGAGTTTTCTTTTTGCTATATACGTTCTGATGAACAAACAAAGGACTTTCTGTATAAATGAATAAATCCTGATTAAAAATTATGTTATGCGCCCTTCACAGAGCATGCATTACTGTATAACAAGAAACTGCTGTTCGTGAAGAAACCACGTCTTTGTTATGAAATGTGTAGTTGATTCTTATGTTACACGGTGGTACGGATCCAGTCTATTGATAGGTTAACTTTAGGGGAGAAATAATATTCATCTCTGAATATGTGTTGGTAATATTTTACTATTATTGGTATAATCAGAAGAGTTATATGTATATTTATTCAACGTGTACTAACCACAGAGTAACAGAGAAAAGACAAAGGAGATTCTTTTCTGAAATTCCCCCCGCTAGTACAGCGGTATGTCTACGGATTTACAACGCTAGAATCAGAGGTTCGATTCCCCTCGGTGGGCTGAGCAAATAGCCTTTGTGGCTTTGTTGAAAAAAAAAACACACACACACACACAAAACACACTTTTCTGAAATACAACATGACCAGTTGCGTGCTTTACTGGATATTCTAATGAAATATTCCATACTGAATTGGATTGTATGCCTTCGAGTGAATATATATGAATATATACGCATGTTTTGTACGAAAAGGAACATAGAAACGAAATGTGTTTGCATGCGCTCATATGTGCATCTCTTATAATAAAGCAAGCTAACAAAAACTACACATAAATTAAATAGTTCCTCATATTACAAATTACAATAACATACTGACACAGAACATATTTCATGTAGTTAATAAATTGAATGTTTTGTGGCATCCATTTAGTTTATCTGACGCGTTTTGATATATTTATAAAAATAAGAAGAAATTTACCTAGAGTGTTGTAATAAGCCCCTATTAGTACAGCGGTATGTCTATGGATTTACAATGCTAGAGTCAGGGGTTCGATTCCCTTCGGGGGGGGGAGGAGAGCAGATTGTCAGAGGTGGCTTTGCTATAAGAAAACACACATGCACACTATTGTATTAAATACAAGATTGGATAAGTTATTTGTTTATTTTCATGATTATTTGAAGTCAATACAGTCGTATCTAATCTAGCAACACACCATACGGAACTTTTAAGTAAAAGTAAGCTGGGTTGTGCTTATTGGAATTTTTAATAATGAATTATTGATAAATGCCAGAAATGTAAATGAAATTCGTTGTATCATAACATGTTTTCAAACACAACGTACAAGAGAAAGACGTAAAGATGGTGGAATCGATTTAAAGAAGTTATTAAAACACATACTTAATTATTTTAAAGGAAAATAAATTAGGATAGAAATAAAGTTATCTCAGTTCTCTCTTACTGGTAATAAGTATCTCATCCACGAAGGTGTTATGACAGGAATTTGTCAGAATCGATTCAAACACTAGGGAGTCAGTTTAAGATTTGAAAACGCCCTTAATATATCAAAAGTTGTGTTAATAGTTTAGAAGACATAACAAAAAAATAGCTCAGAATTCATAAGGTATAAATTCTATAGCTATTCAGTTTGATGTTGTGTATTGTATTTTAAAGAAATGATAAACAAAAACGGTGACTTTTTGTTAAGATTTACCGATTTTACCAAAATAAAAAAGCGAGAAAACTCTGTAGGTGGCGCTTTAACGTTTACGGAAAGAACCGGCGCTTTTTAACTAAATACTTAGTAACATTGTGAACTAAGAAAGAACCGGCGCTTTTTAACTAAATACTTAGTAACATTGTGAACTAAGTAAAAACCAGCGCTTATCAACTAAATACTTAGTAACATTGTGAACTAAGAAAGAACCGGCGCTTTTTAACTAAATACTTAGTAACATTGTGACCTAAGAAAGAACGGGCGCTTTTTGACTAAATACTTAGTAACATTGTACACTAAGTGTTCTAAATAGTTAGTAACATTGTGACCTAAGATTGGTAATTTTCTGTTCGAGTATTTAATGAATATCTGGAGACGAGAGAATGTTGTAGAATTATGAAAAAAAACACTAACAAACTTAACATCTGAAGAGTTGAAAGGGTTGAGAAACCGTAGACCAGTATTACTTGGTTATAAAGTGTTTTATAAGGCCACAACCAAGAGCATGAAACATGTTATGAGTCAGTTGTAAGAGTAAGACATATCCGTTATAGATAAGTGTTGTGTTGGTAGCATGTTATGTGTGGTATTATAATGTTCGCAATCCAAGTAACATATATTTAGTTATGGTAGGATTCAATGATTGTAAAACATTCGACTTCATAAAATAAAAAAAGTACTTAGAGCAGTTAGTTGTTAAATCTGGTTTTGGAGGGAAAATTATAAGAGCGTCTGATGTGATGTATAAATATGTCATATTTTATGGTCTTCAAAGTCTGTTTCAATTTCACACATTTTTTGTTTCAAGAGAAGTGCCAGTGAGTGTTTATTTACATTTACTATAAGACCTTTTATTTATAACTTAAGAAATAAAATAAGTTTTTAAAGACCAATACCAAATTATGGTAATCATCATTTACTTTTTCTTATTTTGTTAAACTGGCAATATAAATATTTACAACAAACAATGTTATTTGAAACGCAATAAACAAATATGAAAAGTTCAAAGTTCATTCATTGTCAACAAGTCTTTCCTTTTGTAGTTTAGAGCTTGAAAATCACGCAAATGAAATGCAATACACTATACACAGTCGAATCTCGGAACAAAATATTTTGTAGTTTAAATAATTCGTTAATATGGGTTCAATGAAAGTGGATTGAGATAAAAAAGAAACTGTGTAATTGTATTACGGTTTGAAAACGTTTTCAATGCGCTTACATTATTAAAACAAATTATCCAACGAAGAAAGTGGCATAGATATCAGATAGATAATTTAGGAACAGCTTTTATGTAAGTTGCTAGAATGAAAGTTTATTGAGTAAATAGTAACATTTGATCTTTATTTTTGGATGTAGGTGTATTGAGTCCGATACATCTGAATGATAAATTAGCTATTTTTAGGTTTCGGTATTTCACTCGTGTATTACACGAGTCGACCAAACCACCCATTAGAGATACAATTGAAGTTGTATTTAAACGCGTACATGAACGTTTCGTTTTCCTTACAGTTGTTTTAATGGATCGTATGAAAGTGTGAAAAGCGTTAGGAATATGTTACGGTTGGTGATAAATAGATGGTCCAGTGCTAGTGTAAGAAGAAAGACTCAACATGAGACAGAAATCGTAAGTCGGTTATTAAGCGAACCATTGCAGATACATGAAACAATTTTGTCAACAGGTTTATTCATATTAATGAAATATTGGGAATTCAACATACACCAAAATAAAAACAGTAACCGAGAACTGTTAACGTTGTTATATTACAAAAAATGAATAAACATGATGTAATAATAAAATATGATAAAAGAACAATTTGAACAGATTTAAAATGAGAAAGTATTTTTGGTGTTACTAAATGTTATTAAACAGATTAATGTTTTTGGTCAACAGCTCTAGTTTAGAGCAACCAGTTGTCAGAACATTAAAGTTATCTCAGGAGAAACGTGAATAGTTTCATTACATTGCGTGTTAATAACAGAAAACGATGATTTAAAGGGATATTTCCTGTATTTATCGGGGACAATTTTATGTTCATGTATTATTACTTTCAAGTGGCTAGTTATTTTGTCAATGTAGCCAGCCTGGCAGTTATCGTGGTTACAAGAATAAACAATCCATGAACGTAATAGATTAGGTATCTGGTCTTTAAAGTGAAAGAAGTTGTTCCATCGAAACGAAGATGTAAAGAGAAGTCTTAGCTGAATCTGACGAAGAAAGATTTCAACAGATTATTTGTTTGTTTTGTTTTTTTTTTTAAATAATGCTTTGTTTACCTAAGAAAGAAAGGGTAACGATTGATGGGACATAGCAGAACAGTAAAAATAGAGACGATTTTCATATTTACCATTAATAAATTAGAGTATGAAGTTGGGTTTCTGGGTGACCATTCTTTTTTGACGGATTTTGAAGAAAGTTGATTTCGTTGTGTAAAGTGTGATAATTATAACATATTTTTAACTCAGTCCAAAAGGTAGTAAAGATAATTCCATTTGTCGTCATGAAGACTAAGACTATAAAAGGATGTAAGAAGACAAGTCTTTTATTTATTTATTTTTTGGAAGACTGAATTTGAGGAATGGTTAGTATAACGTATCACAAGGACGTCTGATAAAATATAAAGTCTGGTTCTGTTTTAATCCACAGGTAAATTTAATGTTCAGGTGGTAATACTTAAGGTAATATAAATAACTTGAAGTGTGATACGTGAAATGAAAAAGGACAAAAGTGTTCGTACATCTACATTTTGTTTATAGAAGACAGATCTCGACTCTGCGGGACCGTCTTCCAGCTGCATTTACGTTCAAAGTGGTAAATAAAGTTAGCTAGAGTTTGGCCAAGTGGTAACCCTAGAGCGATACAGTAAATCTGCCCAAACAGCTTAAAAGGAAGTGCGTTTGTTTGACCGAAACGTCGGGGGAGCGTTCAAAGTCATCACGATTTAAGTTTAAGTCACTTACGTGCGTAGTAAAAGCTATGGTGACGAAAGAGAAGCCTTCGATCCTTCAAAGGTCAATGCTATGCAGTTATACATATCTATTGATACCTTTAGCGAGATAATAAATAAAGACACTTAGATAATATGGGCTCATAAGCCACAGGCTTAAAGCCTTTCAAAAACATCTCGAAAGCAATAGCTTTCCTTTTCGTGAGAACGATAACCATAGAAACTGAGATTACAACAGTCCTGTTGTAACATTCATTTACAGCCCTTGTTCCCTATTTTGCTTAAATACGTGAATTAGAAGCAGATATCGATACGCATTGAGGGTTCATGGAAAGTGTGCAAAATGAGTGAACTTGTTTTGTTTGTTTGTTTTTTGAATTTCGCACAAAGCTACTCGAGGGCTAACTGTGCTAGCCGTCCCTAAGTTAGCAGTGTAAGACTAGAGAGAAGGCAGCTAGTCACCACCACCCACCGCCAACTCTTAGGCTACTTTTTACCAACGAATAGTGGGATTGACCGTCACATTATAACGCCCCCACAGCTGAAAGGGCGAACATGTTTGGCGTGACCAGGATGCGAACCCGCGACCCTCAGATTACGAGTCTCACGCCTTAACACGCTTGGCCATACCGGGCTTTTATACTATCAAACTTTAATTGGTATGACTCACGAAGATCAATTATAATTATATATTTATGTATAAATAATATTAAAGTCTAATATATAAGATTACATATAGTTTTTTTTTATTTTTATGTACATTGGATTTCAGCATACATTTTATTCGAGTTCAATGTTTTATTTTTCATGTAATGAACTCATTAAATTATTTGTAAAACACCATATGAGCTCTTGAAATTACTTGTAAAATGTCGTACAAACTCATGTACTTTTTTGTAAAACACCATACAAACTGATGAAATTATTTGTAATGTTCTACACGAACTCGTGTACTTATTTGTAAAACACTATAGGGGCCAATGAGTGAACTAAGAGTTACAAAGTTATCTAAATATGTCCCAAATCACTTTTATTGTTCATGAACATGGCTTGTAAAATTAAAGCAAAATAATTCATTGAAAACAATAAACAGTGAACAAATAAAATATAACATTCCTGAAAATAGCTGGGATTGAAGTACTAATTTGACAAATCTTTAAGATTTGAAAAGGTTGAATCATATTCATTTCAGTATAGAGCGGCCCTGCATGGCCAAGCGTGTTAAGGCGTGCGACTCCTAATCTGAGGGTCGCGGGTTCGCATCCCCATCGCGCCAAACATGATCACCCTTTCAGCCGTGGGAGTGTTATAATGTGGCGGTCAATCTCGCTATTCGTTGGTAAGAAGTCCAAGAGTTGGCGGTGGGTGGTGATGACTAGCTGCCTTCCTTCTAGTCTTGCACTGCTAAATTAGGGACGGCTAGTACAGATAGCCCTCGAGTATCTTTGTGCGAAATTCAAAAAACAAACAGTATAGAGTATATTTTTCCAGTATATGTGCAACCAGTTAATCGTAACATACGATATTACAACTATATGCAATTGGTATGTGAAATGCCCCTTTGCTATCAGCGTTTCTGTACTTTTAAACCTCTCAGTATTTCCGTATTCTATAAACATAAAATATCTCATTTATAGAAAACCACGTTCATTTTACACTCACCCTCGTGTCAGACTTTCTAATAGCGTCACATATCTTCCATACAAGCTCCGGTCCAGCGCTTCCTACCTGCTTCCCTATGTCATAGTACTGGGTAATTGGATTCATTTCCACTGGTGATGTTCCTGTTGGTTTCAGCTTGGAAAACATTGGTGACTCGCGAGGCATATTTCCTTGATTTACTATTGAAGAAAATCACGAACTGGGGCCTTTAATTGGTCTGGTGGATGATGCAATACTATGTCGTAATCAGACAGAAACAGATGGCTTTCTATTCCCTTGCAAGGTACCACTGACAACGGGTCGTCTCTGTGATCGATGAAGACATACCCGGTTTACACCTCATTCATATGCCCCTTAGGCTGCCTCCTTTTCTACTAGGGCTGGTCTTTTTGATGAAGTATCAGTCAACTGAGATGCACTGCAATATACATATAAAGAAAACTAAGTAACTTGTAAAAGCAAATCAAAAAACAAAGGAAATGTTGCAAATAACCTACTTTCTACTTCTTTCTACAAAATGACTGTTTGGTAAGTTATTATTTTGCAAAAACCTGCAGTGGGGAATGTATTAGATGTGTGAAAATATAACCTGAAGAAAGTATTTCCTTCAGTGAAAGATCTAATGTTAAAATGTGCGCTAATTCAAAGATATAGTTTTATGTCCTACAGACATGTCTACTGAATGAGTTACAGATATGTTTATGCAACCCACTTCTAAATAGATTTTGTTTTGAAGGAGATCTTAAGGTCAAAATTCTATTTAGAATTTAATGAAGGTGGCTGTTTCTTTGTTGCTAAGCGCAATGGGCTCTTTGGGCTCTGCCCCCCACAAGTATCGAAACCCAGAGCTTTGCATCATTAGACGTCAGACTTACTGCTTATCCCCTGAGAAGGAAGGGAGCTGAGAAAGCAACGATAGTGCGGGTTGATTCATATCCAAACTTATTCTTAGGTCTTTTATGTACATAACAGTTCGTTCACCATTTAGAAATGTTGCATTGTTATTTTTACCCTGAAGGTGTCTTACGTGGTAGATAAGAATCAGAAAAGCCCGGCCGGGCCAGATAGTTAGGGCGCTCGACTCACAATCTGAGGGTTGAGAGATCGAATCCTCGTCACACCTACCATGCTCGCTCTTTCAGGTGTGGGGGCATTATTACATGACGATCAATCCCACTATTCGTTGGTAAAAGATTAGCCCAGAAGTTGGCTCGATGACTAGTGCTTTCCCTCTAGTCTTATACTGCTAAATTATTGACGGCCAACGCAGACAGGCCTCTTGTAGCTTAGCGTGAAATTCAAAAAGCACAAATCAGAAAAATACAGCAACCATCTAGCGCTTTTCTATGCCTTTCTGGAATTTTCCTCAGAATGATTTTCATCACAGAAATTCATAAAATTTAAAATTATTTTCACTGTTTTAATTCCATACTCAAATACATAGATTTAAACTGCATTTTATAACTATCCTCTGTCACTTGAATGTCGTAAAGGATGTTTTACTTATATACTTTTATTGTTTTTATTTTACCTTATTTAATTTAGGAGTAAATTGAATAGAACTATAAACGAAACGTAAGTACTGTTTTGAAAAAAAAAGTCTTATTTTATGCGAGACTTAAATCAAAAGCACATTTTTTATGCGACACTTAAATCAAAAGCACATTTTAATGTGAACGAAAAAATTCCCTCATGTGTTTTATTTATAATTAATTTTCGACTGTCCTGAAAACGTGTTCACACTATTCATATTCGCATGTGAACACAGATAATTTCAACTGACGTCAAGAAAGGTTTGATGTAAATATATAATAGTAGACACTTTTTACAACAACAGAATATCAAAGTATTTAAAAAAGGTTTAACATTAGGTCGTAAAATAACAGTATTAGTTTATTTATTGATAATATTAAGTACTGTAGAGTTAAGTTCTCACTAAACTAAAGAATTACACAGCTTACAATGTTAATTTATCTTTTTAACGAATATAGGCCGTACTTAATAAAGGCTTAATTAAAGTTAGGCCTAAGACAAGTGGACATATGATTTCGATATATTCGATTAAAATATTTACATCAGAAATCCTGTATTTAAAGGTACTAATTTCAGAGCAATTTTTTTTTTGCTAGTTAGTACTAACACAGAACTTGCATAGCCTGTGACCTTGGTTACAATGACCCAAATATAAGAGAGCTGGGAACTCGTATTTAAAGAACACAATAAGAAAACCATATATTCAGCTATGATAAGTGGATAAGAATTTTTGTGTATGACTTAGTGTTAGATATACATGTGTTATAATACTTCAGAATCATCGGTGCTACTGATAAACATTCAAGAATAAATGAAAACCCTACATATAAAATATGAAATAAAGATCACTTAGTTAGTGATGTAATTGTTGTCATAATTTTTTTCGTGTTCGACGCTTAGATTTGTTACAAAACAGGAACAATATAGCTTGGCATTTGAAATACAATCACACTATCTGATGAACCACCCGTAACTACATTAAACACCAATCATATAATGCATGGATGTTTTGCATTAAACATGCTGTGGGGTGATCTTGAAATCAGAATGGCTCATGACGTGACCACTTTAGGAATCGAAAGTCTAAATGTTTATATTATAGCTCACTCGTTTGTTCAATGATTAGTTACACTGTTCAAATTTAATACTCGAGCAGAAAATTAGATTCAATATTACGTGATACACGACACTTTGTCTATCAGGTTGTACCTCACGTATAATGTTGAGGAAAATTATAGATGACAGGCTAAGCATCTGATGTGACACGCATTGAAACGGGCTCGACACAGCCAAGTGGTTAGGGTGCTCAACTTGTAAACTGAAGGTCGCGAGTTTGAATCCCATCGCACCAAACATGCTTGTCCTTTCAGTTGTGGGAGCGTGATAATGTTATGGTCAATCCGACTATTTGTTGGTAGAAAAAGTTGCCTAAAAGTTGGCGGTGGTTGGTGATGACTGTCTGAATTCCATCTAATCTTGCACTGCTAAATTAGAGACAGCTAGCGCAGATAGCCCTCGTGTAGCTTTGCGAGAAATTCAGAACAAAAACAACATTGAAATGCAAGTTATTGTTGCACCAAACATGCTCGCCCTTTTAGCCGTGGAGATGTTATAAAGTAATGATCAATCTCGCTATTAATTGGTAAAGGAGTAGCTCAAAAGTTGGCGGTCAGTGGTGATGACTAGCTACCTTCCCACTAGTCTTACACTGCTAAATTAGGGACGGTTACCGCAGATAGCTCTCGTGTAGCTTTGCGCGAAATTAAAAAAACAAAACAAGTTATTGTTCTTGTAGCTTATTGAGGACTATTTTTTGTCATAAATTTATTTTCCTATTGTTTTATAATGTGTGTCGAGTTGCAAAGATGTAAGTTGTTTGTTTTATCTTCCACCTGCACGTGAAAACCCAAGCACCGTATATTGCTTTACTTACCGTTTTCAGTCAAATTTGTATTAATAAAAAAACACTTAAATATTTGACATATTGTCTCTTGTAGCTCTATGTATTGTGTCACTGAACCACGTAAATAAAAGTCAGTAGTGTTAAAATAATGTTTCAAGTCAACAGCATGTCAAATGAAAAAAGGAACCTGATCGTTTTGGAAAGTAGAATTTGTTCATCAGGGGTAAATAGACACGTTTCGAAAGTGCTTAAGATATCACGATTATTTTTCCATTCTAACTTCTCCTCTCGACCCTGCACTATTTTCATTATCCCAAGTAAATCTGCTCGTAAGGTCTTTCCATCAGATTCATCAAGTAGTCAGATCGATGGACGCGTAAAGTTTGTGTGATACGCTATTCATTACAACGCAGTTTAAAACATCTGAAGTACAAAATCATTGATGCTATTAAATTTAACAGAAATGGTTACAATGAAGTTTGACTACAAATATTTTATCTCCACATTACTCGTTAGTTCGTTTCAGGTGTGTATAGTGTGCAGGTGTTGTGACTCGTGACAAACATAACTCTAAAATGCACGTTATTTCTTGACACAAACCAGTCTTATTCTGTTTATATTCTCCGGTTAATTCTTGTTTGTTTGTTTTTGAACTTCGCACAAAGCTACTCGAGGGCTATCTGTGCTAGCCGTCCCAAATTTAACAGTATAAAATTAGAGGTAAGGCAGCTAGTCATCACCAACCACCGCCAACTCCTGGGCTACTCTTTTACCAACGAATAATGGAATTGACCGTCACAATATAACGCTCCCACGAGCATGTCTGGCGCGACGGGGATGCGAACTTGCGACCCTCAGATTACGAGTCGCACGCTTTAACACGCTTGGCCATGCCGGGCCACCGGTTAATTCTGCACTTTAAATGAAACCTTTAAGTATAGATTAATAGATGCCTAAATAAAAATATTTAAGTTCTGTGTTATTTAACCCTTTGCTTCGTTTCATTCTTTTAATATAACCTTCAAAAACTACAACACCTAGAGACCTGAACAAAATAACAGTTAAGATCCTTATGAACTATGTTACTTAATTCTTTAAACAGAACATTTTTACATCACGTTACTTAGTTAACTAAACAATGCTTTTATTAACAGTGACACTTAGTTCTTTGAATAGGATGTTAATATATTTCTTCCCTTGTCGAACTAGTTAATTTAGTTTTGTACTGGATCAAATACAATACTTATGCATTGAATCACTTATGGTCAGAAGAAAAAAACAATTGTCAGTATCACATTTAGCATTGTTATTTATCAGTCGGACATAATTAGTTCTATGTAATTGAACTATACAGGATATTATATATTAATTTAGGGTATTGTCGACAAGATAGAATGAAATATACTATTATAAATAGTCTTTTATCATAGATATGCTTAGGTTATGTCAGAAAATGCTCTTATGATAATACTACACACCACATGTACTGAAGTAATATAATTATAAAGCTAAATCATGAAACTCGATTTATGATTGGGTAAGCGTAATAGAATCAACGTAAGAAAATAGTGACAATATATCTGTTTGAATGTATGCTATTTTCAGGTGCAGACGGTTTCACGCTCGTCAAGATAAATACACAGTATTACCATTACCACTGATGTTCTGTATGTTATTTTTTTACCTCAACCAGTGACAGGATATCTGTAATGATGCAGACAGTAAACAGCTGTGCATCGACAAGAGAATGACATCAGGCCCGTTTTAAGCCATTGTTTGCCACAAATAATATCACATCTTTCAACGAGAATCTTTACAGCAAATTTCGATGCGATCATTAAATGAAACAGCGTTGTCTGAAAGAAACTAAGACAAATAAATGCTAATCACAGCTGCCTGTTTATTGCTTACAATAAATTGTTGTTGCTTGTTAAGCAGAGACACATTAAGCTACCTGCCGTGTTTATTGCAGGGAATTGAAACCTGAATAATAATTACAGCTACTATTTATTGCTTATTAAATGAATTAACATATTGAAGAAGAAAAAAAAAATCGTTTAATCTCACGTGACTGAATCTTATGCAATTTCGGAAAACTGCGAAGATTACCCATAGCCATAATTAACCGAACACATAACCGTAATCAACTGAGAATACGGAGTAGCATAGGACATTAACATTTATATCCCGCTATTCCAACCGGGTCAAAATTTATACTTGTCTGAGTTCACGTGATTCTAATAACACACCTCACTGATAAACTTGAGCTAAGTTTGACTGAGGAAATGGTTGAAATAACAAACTCGACATATTTGTAACTTCTTGCTGAATTTCAATCGAATTTGTTCTATAGTGAAAAGAAACACTTGAATCAAACAACAAAAGAGTGTAACTAGCTTGATTCTATGTTCGACTTCAGAAGGTAGATATTATTGGACGTTTCAAAGTGAAACGGTCAGGCAATTCTAAGTTCGTCTTAGAAGGTAGATATTATTGGACGTTTTAAAGTGAAACGATCAGGTAATTCTAAGTTTGAATTCAGAAGATATATATCATTGAACGTTTCAAAGTAAAACGGTCAGGTAATTCTAAGTTCGTCTTAGAAGGTAGATATTATTGGACGTTTTAAAGTGAAACGATCAGGTAATTCTAAGTTCGACTTCAGAAGGTGGAAGTTACTGGACATTCACAAGTTAAATGGACAAGTAATCCTACGTTCGACTTCAGACGTTTTTAATTGGAACGGACAAGTAACGATGCAAATAAATTGAGTAATAATATCATCAGTTAGGTTGTAAGTTAATGGATGTACAAAAATATATACTAAAGTTAAAGATGCCAAAATATAGTGATCATTAACAGTTAAAAGATTCATTTTTTTTGTTCAGATGTTTCTTAGAAAGTTCTTTCTTGACGTGAAATAATAGCAGAAAACACATTAGTTTTTGTTTGTTTGGAATTTCGCGCAAAGCTACACGAGGGCTATCTGCGCTAGCCGGCCCTAATTTAGGAGTGTAAGCCTAGAGAGAAGGCAGCTGGTCATCGCCACCCACCGCCAGTTCTTGGGCTACTCTTTTAGCAACGAATAGTGGGATTGACTATCTCATTATAACGCTCAAACGTCTGAAAGGGCGAGCATGTTTGGTGTGACGGGGATTCGAACCCTCGTCCATCAGATTAATAGTGGAATGCCTTATCCACCTTGCCATGCAGGGCACATTAGTGACAAAGAAAATAATGTAAACACCTTACCTGTATTCATTTCCCAACATCTTGTTTGTATAGTAAATTCGTTGGATTTTCTATTTGCATGGAGATAAACTTGAACCAGTGCTTTACGAGTGTAATTCAAGTGTGCTAATCTCGTAAAATTTTAAACGTCATTTCTTTTAGTCATCCAGTAACACAGAGGTTAATGTGAAAACTAATAACATTGAAAATAGGGTTTCGATAGCCGTGTCGAGCACAAGCAGATAGCTAGCTCATTGTGTAGCTTTGTGCTAAACTATAAAAATCAAACAAACTTTTTTATATCTGTTCAAATAGCCAGTGAAATAATTTTAAAGTTTTGTTCAGAGTACATCAGTCTGTCGTTTACTGACATCTATAAACAACTATCTGAAACGGTCGTGGTTTTTCTAGGCCTAAAAGAATAATTGAATAGCAATTTTCTAGGCCTAATAGAATCACTGATTGCATTTTGATTTGCTAATAACAACGATGACCAAAAGTAATAAAAATCCTTTAATCAGTTTACTCTTGAGCAAAAATGTAATTGCTTTCTACCGTTTTTTAGACATTCTGATTAATTTTTTACCAAATAGCAATCTGATCTCAGAAACAGAGCGCGTCGATCTGACTGATAACTGTGGTAAAACTCGAATCTAATCAAAATCAGTTCAGGATTCAACGTACGACTTGATGGAATGAAATCAAAATTGGTAGAAGTACCGGTAGCAGCACTTACAGCATTGATAAAAAATATTACAGCAAACATTCATTCATTGGTAGGCTAGGCCTTGTTTTACAAGACTTGCGGCACGACTGCGGAAGGGGGTAAAACAGTATACGCGGTCTAGCTTACTAATGAATGAGAATCTACTGTAAACATCTGATCAATGCTATAAGAGTAGCTACCAGATTGGTTTTCATTACTTTAGGTCATACACTTAATCCTTTTCGACCGTACCTTTTTCTCACATCTAAGATGTTTTGATTGTAAATCATGGCTTTCTGTTAATACAAACCACAACACGTAGAAAAAAGTGGCAGTCGATAGTAGCCAACATTAGCTTTAAGATCGCAAATCTATTATTTGGAACACACCTATACTTTACAGAATCAACCAGTGGTAGTTTTTCTTTCTGAAACAGTATTAATAGCTTTTTTTTTTTTCATACTAACGCCATGGACGCTATATTAACAGTTTCTTGTCATCGTTCCTATGCAACCCGTAGAGCCGTATCAGTCACCGTTATTTATACTAATTACTTAAGCTAATATCGTGTAAGTTAAACACACTTAAATAAGGAAAATTTTATAAATTTAGCACTCCTTATAATTGAACACAGTGTGTTATGTAAGTTGTTTTGGCAGCAGAACACTACAAAATTTAATGGGGGTTCACATAGTGTTCAACATCACTGTCACCTTTATCAGACATATTTTACTCTATTGTAATTAATACTGTCGACTTACTAAATGGAACTTTCATAGGAGTTTATCTACTGTTCGAAACCACTGTCTCTTTACTATAAGGTTTTTTTGGACGTTGATATACTGTTTAACATCACTGTCAACTACTATCAGAGAGATATTTTGTTATGGATCACCATCTGAGCACTAACACTTCCAGTTCAGTTGAATGGGGCTTTCATGGGAGTTGACACATTGCTCGGCATCAGTAATAACTTAACCACACGGAGATATTACAGAGCTTTAACACAATGTTAAAAATTATAAACATTTATTGAATAGTTATTTATGGTAATATGACACAACTTATTCCACGTGTATAAATTTTGTTACAATCATCTGTTCTGAAGCAGCCAATTTATGATTGGTCTAGGTATACGTACATAAATACATATGCATGTGTGTATGTTTATAATTAAATTAAGTTTTAAAAAAGAAGGAAAGAAAAATAAATAAATAAAAATATACTTAAAAAACAACAACAAAATTATGCATAACATAACATAAAAAGTCCACAACATCTTTATCGTCTTTTGCCGTCTGCAGCCACGAGTGAGAAGGTGGTTGCTCATAAAATGATAAACAAAGCAAATGAAATATTAAGAAATTGCTTGTTTTTTTTTAAGTTCAAGCAAATCCACACAAGGGCTATCTGACGCTAGTCGTCCCCAATCGAGCAGTGCAAGACTAGTTAGAAAACAACTAGTCATCACCACCTACTACCAACTCTTGGGCTACTCTTTTACCAACTAATAGTGGGATTGACCGTCATGTAATAACGTTCCCACAGCTGAAATGATGAGCATGTTTGGTCTGACGGGGATTTTAACCCTCGATCTTTAGATTACGAGTCGAGTGCTTAAAATCATCTGGCCATGCCTGGCCGAAATTAAGAAATAACAATAATAAAAGTAATAATTATAATACCCTACATTAATTGAAGATAGAATAGAATTGTTCTTGGTATTATTACTCCAGCCAGTATTACGTCGTTTACAGAAAAACACCGAGATTTTAAGGAACTAATACGCTATGTCCAATCTTTCACTGGTAGTGTAGCTCACACCCTCAATCCCGATAGACTAATTAAACTTTCCCATTACTTATTGTTAGTATTCCTTATTACAATAATCCGAGTTCTCATCAGTAATCACAAATCACCTTTACTCAGTTTACTTTCAACAAGAACGTATCAACTTGTGACTTAGTCTTGAAGGGTGGAGGGAGATAACTATTCTTATACTACAAGTTTGGGCTTAATGTGGTTATACACATACAACTTGGTAGTTATGTACAAATAAATGAAATAGTAACTACAATTACAGTTTTGTTGTCTCTCTATTAGTGCATATTTTTCTAATTATTATTATTTTTTTAATATTTCTTATGATAACCACTTTCCCACTTCTGGTTGCAGACATGAGAAGGTGGTAAATGGGTGGGACATTATGGGATCGAGCAGTCATATTGCCTTCCTTTCAATTTTCTTCTAAGCATGTGAGACCAGCAAGGTTGGGGTTAAGCATGTTATACCCTAAACAGATTTAGGTCGAACTTCTGCTGATACTTCAAATTAACCAGGGCGCATTGTATAATGACCCTCTCCATGATATGTGCTTTAACGTTGTGTATTTGCTTTGCGACCAGCATTTAAATTTTTATAAAGTATATATATATATATATATATATATATTTCTACTGCTCTTCTTTAAAATTAAATTAACTTATATACCATCTAAGATTTGGATATTCTATAGAATTCACGCAATTGTTTCTTTAAATGTAATTTGTGTATAGAACATATAAATAATTCTCAGTTTATAATTGTGACGTACTCCATCATACCTCACTCTCCTTCACACCTCAAATCACGTGTACACTGGGTAACTGTTACTCCATTATACCTCACTCTCCTTCACACCTCAAATCACGTGTACACTGTGTAACTGTTACACCATCATACCTCACTCTCCTTCACACCTCAAATCACGTGTACACTGTGTAACTATTACTCCATCATACCTCACTCTCCTTAACACCTCAAATCACGTGTACACTGTGTAACTGTTACTCCATCATACCTCACTCTCCTTCACACCTCAAATCACGTGTACACCGTGTAACTGTTACTCCATCATACCTCACTCTCCTTCACACCTCAAATCACGTGTACACTGTGTAACTATTACTCCATCATACCTCACTCTCCTTAACACCTCAAATCACGTGTACACTGTGTAACTGTTGCTCCATCATACCTCACTCTCCTTCACACCTCAAATCACGTGTACACCGTGTAACTGTTACTCCATCATACCTCACTCTCCTTCACACCTCAAATCACGTGTACACTGGGTAACTGCTACTCCATTATACCTCACTCTCCTTCACACCTCAAATCACGTGTACACTGTGTGACTGTTACTCCATCATACATCACTCTCCTTCACACCTCAAATCACGTGTACACCGTGTAACTGTTACTCCATCATACCTCACTCTCCTTAACACCTCAAATCACGTGTACACTGTGTAACTGTTACTCCATCATACCTCACTCTCCTTAACACCTCAAATCACGTGTACACTGTGTAACTGTTACTCCATTATACCTCACTCTCCTTCACACCTCAAATCACGTGTACACTGGGTAACTGTTACTCCATCATATCTCACTCTCCTTCACACCTCAAATCACGTGTACACTGTGTAACTGTTACTCCATCATACCTCACTCTCCTTCACACCTCAAATCACGTGTACACTGTGTAATTGCTACTCCATCATACCTCACTCTCCTTCACACCTCAAATCACGTGTACACTGGGTAACTATTACTCCATCATACCTCACTCTCCTTCACACCTCAAATCACGTGTACACCGTGTAACTGTTACTCCATCATACCTCCCTCTCCTTCACACCTCAAATCACGTGTACACTGGGTAACTGTTACTCCGTCATACCTCACTCTCCTTCACACCTCAAATCACGTGTACACCGTGTAACTGTTACTCCATCATACCTCACTCTCCTTCACACCTCAAATCACGTGTACACTGTCTAACTGTTACTCCATCATACCTCACTCTCCTTCACACCTCAAATCACGTGTACACTGTGTAACTATCGTAATATTTCCAAATTCAAGATAGTGTAATTTCCAGATAGCGTGGGAACATAAAAGGTTATAACGTCACTGTATACGGTTTCCAGAAGGTTATAACGTAAATGTCTGGTATTCACCAGCAAGAACTATTCACTGTTTATTGATCTATTACAAGATGCTCAGGATTTTATTCTTATGTTTTCGTGGAATGATTGTTATCTTAGAACCATTCTGTATGTAACTAAAACAAGCTAAATTATAACGTGCTAAGTGCCAAAATCTTTTGAGCACAGTTGATTTATGATTTTGTTCAAACTTTACTCTGTCGTGAGATGGGCTGTGTAAGGGAAAACTGAGAGGTGGAGCAGGGAAGTATACTCTTTCCAAAAAGTGCTAAGTACTGTTTCTTATAGCTTTCAGCAAACAAGCTATACACATGTTCACTCCCATCTGCAACTTTATGTATCTATTCCAATAAATTCGCTTCAGGAAACAACGATTTCCACTTGGTTATTGTGAGTACAGTGTTTATATTGAACATACACAGTTTAGTTTCGACGAGCCCTAATAGTAAGCCAAACACAGATATTCTTGACAAGGCCTTTCGTTCATTCAAATTGAAGGCAACTGTTCAAGCACTTCTAAGTATGGATTACTTTACATCCATACCGTAAGTTCAAAGTCCCAGAAACGCTTGAATATAACGACTGAAATGTATTGAAACGTTTGATGGGTTTCAGTAATTTCAGGTTGTTTTATAGACACGTGTGTGTGTTGAATACTGAACACAAAAACGCTTGAAATCTCAAGATAAGAAATTAACACGTTAAATGAAATAATATTTAATATTAAATGTAAGTCGAACAAGAGATCCAATGAGAGTCTGTCTTCATTAAGTGTTTTCATCATCTGAAAGCAAAATAAATCATATTCGGATATGTCTGGAACAGCGAGAGAGTTTGGTAATGTATTTTGCAACTCATGAAATAGAAAATAATACCTAAGATATTAGTTTACCAGCCACGTCCTCTGTTTTGAGTTGCATAACAAAGATGCTATGCAGGGAACATACTTTTACAGGAACTATTACCAATATCAATAAATACATTCTCTGTAAGCAATATGCAGGATTTATGTCTTGTAAAAAGTTTCCTTAAACTTTCTTAAGTTATTTTTGAAATAAAATAATGCCAGTTTCATGACGAAAACAGGAAAATAACATATAACAATCTAGACAACGCTAGGAGCATGCATTTAAACAATCTAGGCAATTGAAAAAATTGTATGTGCCATTATTCTGGAAGAACTCAGAGAAAATAAATCACATTTTTCTTAAATATATATAAATAACTATATTGCATTTTAACCAAACTAATAGTAAAATTATTACTAATATTACTGTATCTGAATGCGTTATAATAATAAACGGATAAATTTTAAGGATAAAAAAATATATTTGAAACCACGAATACTTTTTGAAATTTAAAATTTATGGTTTGAATTTTTGACGATTGCTTTACATGAGTTGTTAATTTAGCAATGTACATCCGTATACTGTTTTGCGAGCCCTGAGGAATGTTTGTTATATTTCTGATCCAGCCAAATCACTGACTCTCATATTAAAATGGATATTTTGTTTTCTTGTGTTTTTTGTATAATGGTGTATTTAATAATGAATTCCTAGCTGACGTGTTTTTAGGATAACTAGATCCTAAATTTTAGTTTAAAAAGTGTACAATAATAAAACAATAATTGCTATTATACAATACTTATTTCTTATTTGTATTCGACGCTCTCAATCTTCAAGTAATTTCTTACGCTCAAAATTAGAATCATAAAAATAAATAGATATTATTTTTAGTGAATAATTAAAAAAAAACATTTCAATAACCAGATTTATCAAGTCGTTGAATTTGGGTGTGTTGCTATCGTTATAGTGTCTAGTTACAATATAAATGTTGAGCTACAATGGTTACCATCAGCTGATGTGAGTTAATGAATGTTAGTACTCACAGTTTTAAAGTTCATTGTGCTATTCGTTTTGCTAGGCTAACGACAAGCACCTTATCTCAAAACGAATACAATGATTGTTTTTTTCAAAGTTTCGATTTTCGAGAAACAAATTACGAAGCCGAAACGGTAGCGCAATCAGTGTACGTACTTAAAAAAAAATCAAGACATTAATAAATTCAGCTAAATAAGTAAAGTGTTATTTCATTCTTGCTTATAAAAAATTAGAATGCATCGTTTTATCAGTTGGGTAACTTCGCGATTAATTAATAATATTTTCGATTTTAAAGGATTGTTTGTTTTTGAATTTTGCGCAAAACTACTCGCGGGCTATCTGTGCTAGCCGTCCCTAATTTAGCAGTGAAAGACTAGAGGAAAGGCAGCTAGTCATCACCACCCACCGCCAACTCTTGGGCTACTCTTTTACCAACGAATAGTGGGATTAACCGACACATTATAACGCCCCCACGGCTGAAAGGGCGAGCATGTTTGGCGCGACGGGGATGCGAACCCGCGATCCTCAGATTACGAGTCGCACGCCTTAACACGCTTGGCCATGCCGGGCCTATCTTAAAGGAAATAAAAACTATAATATTAATATTTCACAGTATCTTTAGGACATAATTGTGAATCCAAGTTTTATCAGTTTTTCAACTCAGATTATTATAAAAAGAGATAAACGTGTAAATTCGTTATATCCGTTCAACTTGTTAACAAAGAAACAAGCAGAATATAACACATAAAACATGTCTTTTGTTATGAAAAACGAAAAGACTGTAATCTGTATTAAAGCCAAAACTAATGCCACATTTTATGCCATTATATGAAACTGGATTATCCAATGGGTTTGGTTTTCTTCTTAATTTTTAAGCTTAACATAAAAGCCTATCATACACCAAGAAAAGCCTATCATAAACCAAGGAAAGCCTATCATAAACCAAGAAAAGCCTATCATAAACCAAGAAAAGCCTATCATAAACCAAGGAAAGCCTATCATAAACCAAGAAAAGCCTATCATAAACCAAGAAAAGCCTATCATAAACCAAGAAAAGCCTATCGTAAACCAAGAAAAGCCTATCATAAACCAAGAAAAGCCTATCATAGACCAAGAAAAGCCTATCATAAACCAAGAAAAGCCTATCATAAACCAAGGAAAGCCTATCATAAACCAAGAAAAGCCTATCATAAACCAAGAAAAGCCTATCATAAACCAAGAAAGGCCTATCATAAATCAAGAAAAGCCTATCATAAACCAAGAAAAGTCTATCGTAAACCAAGAAAAGCCTATCATAAACCAAGGAAAGCCTATCATAAACCAAGAAAAGCCTATCATAAACCAAGAAAAGCCTATCATAAACCAAGAAAAGCCTATCGTAAACCAAGAAAAGCCTATCATAAACCAAGAAAAGCCTATCATAGACCAAGAAAAGCCTATCATAAACCAAGAAAAGCCTATCATAGACCAAGAAAAGCCTATCATAAACCAAGAAAGGCCTATCGTAAATCAAGAAAAGCCTATAATTAACCAAGAAAAGTCTATCGTAAACCAAGAAAAGCCTATCAAAAACCAAGAAAAGCCTATCGTAAACCAAGAAAAGTCTATCATAAGCCAAGAAAAGCCTGTCATAAACCAAGAAAAGCTTATCATAGACCAAGAAAAGCCTATCATAGACCAAGGAAAGCCTATCATAGACCAAGAAAAGCCTATCATAAATCAAGAAAAGCCTATCATAAACCAAGAAAAGCCTATCATAAACCAATAAAAGCCTACCATAAACCAAGAAAAGCCTATCGTAAACCAAGAAAAGCCTATCATAAACCAAGAAATGCCTACCATAAACCAAGAAAAGCCTATCATAGACCAATAAAAGCCTATCATAAACCAAGAAAAGCCTATCATAAATCAAGAAAAGCCTATCATAAACCAAGAAAAGCCTATCGTACACCAAGAAAAGCCTATCATTAACCAAGAAAAGTCTATCGTAAACCAAGAAAAGCCTATCATAAACCAAGAAAAGCCTACCATAAACCAAGAAAAGCCTATCATAGACCAAGAAAACCTATCATAAACCAAGAAAAGCCTATCATAAACCAAGAAAAGCCTATCGTAAACCAAGAAAAGCCTATCATTAACCAAGAAAAGTCTATTGTAAACCAAGAAAAGCCTATCATAAATCAAGAAATGCCTATCATAAACCAAAAAAAGCCTATCATAAACCAAGAAAAGCCTATCATAAACCAAAAAAGCCTATCATAAACCACTCGTATTACCGATTAATAGAAATGGATATTTTCCAAAAATTTAATTATAGTATTTTCAAATAGGAAAAGAAAAGAAATCTTTAACCTGTATGTATATACATACAAGTTTGTCAGAATATTTTTTTGTTTTTCATATTGGTGTCTAAGTTCGAAGTTGACACATTTATACAAATAAAATAAATAACAACAAACAATTGCATGGCAAAAAGGCCTTCATAAGGAGCAGGTTTATGAAGCCAATCAATTTGCATGCTATTAAAAAGAACTTTATAGGTCTAGTAGGTTTAATAGTTAATGAATATAATATTGATATCAAATTTGAAAACTGTACGTCTCTGGTAGTAATAGTAACACGTTATAATGTAAATAAAATACTGCACTTTAACCAATCTTGTACTGAAAACCAGGGATTATTGGTATTACTATTATTGGTACTACTCCCTAATATCAACGTGAAATCCAGAGCACAAAATCTGAATTTATACTAAATTAGAATGTATAGAACAATTTACAGAAATTCTTAAGACTTTGAACATAATATGTATAATTAATTACTTAGAAATGTAGTATTGATTCCTTTATATTAAAACGTTTCGGAGACTCGCTGTTTCGCTATACTCCATCTGGCTATGTCCAGTCATACCCTCTTTAATGACCATACATCTTAAATTTAGCACTGCAGCGTAGTTTCCAATGCAAAAGTTTTTTCTTCAGGTTATCACGTCTAAAGCATGCTAATCCTTCCTGCATTACTTTCATAATTCATCTGTTTAACTAGTACAATGATTTCACAGCTCCTAATTTGACAGTCTGATAATCCATAAGTCCATAGAAGCTAATTACGATAACGTGATTTGTATGTATTCGAATAGAATACCATAATTACTATGAATATCTGTTTCATCCTCCACCTGACTAAGAAGTAATTAATGAATTATTTTGGTGAATTCAATCTATGATGCCTTGTTTTCTGACAGACGTTTAGAGGCATATGAACAGCATTAATCACTGACTTATGTATTCGTGAATTATCACTTTCAAAATGCCGCACTTTCATTATCACGTCTGTGGTATGACCTGTTTCAAGTCTCATGTTGGATGGTCCTGGTGTCTCAATTTGATTCATATTTCTTTGTTTTCCAATAGCATGAAGTAACAGGAATATCCCCGTCGTCGAAATTCTAAATATCCCCTATAAACAGAATTTTATGATATGAACATATAAATATGTTGTATTGCAAAGGCCTGTTAAATATCCTTTCCAAATGAGATCACATTTCGGTAGTTTCACATTACTATGAAACCTAAAACAATAAAAAAACGTAGTTCTGAAGCATGTTGTTGCACTGCGGCTTAATAGTGACTGTTTTTTTCATGTGACTTGTTAACTTCGAACTCAAATTCGTTTTAATGCAAAATACTTAACTCCATGAATAGGGAGCTTTACTTACCCCCAAATGGTAGTACCTTATTTTCATCTTTTAGTTTTTATTCGTGTTTATTTCTTTCTTATTCTTATTTTATCTTAGGAGAGCAGTCACCTTCCCACAACTGTCTACAGGCAGTGAAGGGAACGTTGTGGGCTTGAGCACTCACATCGCGCTCTCCTATGTAAGACTAGTGAATTGGAGGTTAAGACTGATAGACGGTGTATCCCCACCGCAATGTGGGTTCTACTTCTTCACTCACCTCCAAAACCTAGGATACATTTTATAATCCCACGTTGTAGCTTGTACCCTAAGATCCTTTTTAAAAATATGCGGCGTATTTTGTTTCATGTTAACGTGTTTTGTTTATGGCTTAAAAATGTTATAATAATTAATTGTTTCAATTTTGTTTGATTGATATTTCCCTTATACATGCTTTCTGTGAAATAAATATCGTGACTATACTGTGTATGTATGTAGTTATTATGAAATACAATATTTTTGGTTGTAATGCATGTGATTAGAAACACGTTATTAAACTAAGATACAGAGTTTATCTGAAGATGGCTCCTTCATATCCTAGTGGAAAGGATAAATGTTATTTTGCTAACACGAGTTTTCCGCAGCTGGTAGTTAAACTGATCCTAAGTCCTATTACAATATTCACGGGGGAACTGTACGACAGATCATGCTGAATATAAAATACGAGCTCTTTCCAGCTTACTAAGCTTATACACCGCAGTTCGTGATCGCTAGTCCTACAAACTAAAAATACGGTTGATGAAAAAAAAAGATTCCCGGAGGCGCCATGTCTTAATCAAAATTGCCGAACGTTCTTGTTTCCGAAAAGCAGTACTGAAGGGTTAAGGATTCTAGTCTAGTGTTCTCAGATTTCCCAGGCGGGTAACTTTTATTTATGAAAAAGAAACATATTAGAATATAAAGCAGAACATTACGACTCCAAGGAGAACCAAACGCTAACAAAATAGAAGAAAATATGCAAACTAATGGTTTGAAATGCAAATGCAATTTATGCTTTTAAGTCCACCGTTAACCCCCAGATCACATACCATAATGATTAACTAAATGATTGCTTCAGGTTCGTAATTAATATAGCTAAAGTCTTCAATATTCGTCAGATACAAGAACATAGTTTAAAGAAACGTTCTTTGATCAAATGAGTCACTATCAGAGGGTATTGGCGCTTGTGAGAAAGAGTTAGTTCTCAGTAAGTGTCTTCAACTGAATATAGGCCTGGCATAGCCAAGCGCGTAAGGCATGCGACTCGTAATCTGAGGGTTGCGGGTTCGCGCTCGCGTCGCGCTAAACATGCTCGCCCTCCCAGCCGTGGGGGTGTATAATGTGACGGTCAATCCCACTATTCGTTGATAAAAGAGTAGCCCAAGAGTTGGCGGTGGGTGGTGATGACTAGCTGCCTTCCCTCTAGTTTTACACTGCTAAATTAGTGACGGCTAGCGCAGATAGCCCTCGAGTAACTTTGTGCGAAATTCCCAAACAAACAAACAAAAATCAACTGAATATACCATGATGTATTGAAAATGTTCCTTTACAAACTAATATTCTGGAAAAACAACATAACTCCAAATTAGGTATTTTCTGAATATCAGAACAACTGTTTTTTTCTGTAATCACCTTTTAAAATTACTTACGATTTTATATTTCTTAACGAAATATAATTTGTCGAATCATTAGGATTAGTTTGGATTAATATTTTTAATGTTTAGAGTTGTTTGCTTTCCAAACATATTATGCTCTTTAAACTTTATTATAATTACGTGTATTTACAGAGAGCTTTTATCCTAAATATGCCCCCTCCCACTAGTACAGTGGTATGTCTACGGATTTACAACGTTAAAATCAGGGGTTTGATTCCCTTCTGTTGGCTCATCAGATAGCCTGATGTGGCTTTGCTATAAGAAAACACACACACACACACATATCCTAAATATATATTCTGAATATTTTTCTCAAAGTATGAAATCTTCTGCGAAGTTCAAACATGAAACAATTGTATTTTCAATATTCCTTCAAACCATTTCAATTGATGTATTTGACCACGTCCAAAGTCTCATAGATTAGTTTGCTCTAATTCTGCCTAGAAACATTCAATTTAAAGGAATACTGGAAGAGATTATGATGAGTGATAAAACCAAATCACATACATCCGAGCCTCAAGATGGCGTACAAAAATACAGCCAATAGGAATGGAAGCAACAATTCATAAAATAACTTCAAGTGTCGAGAATATCAAGGACTTCCTCTAGTTTTATTTCATAACGCTTTTGGGTTTTTTGACATCATGAAAATACGTTGTAAGTGTATGTTAAATACACCAACGACAAGTGCTTTTTAAATATAACATCACAAATAGAATGCATATATTTAAGACTTCGTAATCTATTTCTCTTCAGTTAGTTGTGAGTAACAAACCACTTTAAGCAAGATAAAGAAACAATGTCCTTAAAATATTTATTTAAAAAAATATAAATTAAGTTTCAGTGTTATTAGTATTTACACATCACGAGATCTCTTGCAAAATTAGATAGGTTTCACCTTTTAAGTAAAGTGGATAATTTTCAGTGTTGTTCTCCACTTACATGAGAGAAAGTTACATTCATAAAACCTTTCGTTATCAGGTTAAGTAAGAAAAATAATAACAAGGACTACATCAGGATATTAGCATATTTTAACATCTAGTCTGATGTCATTTTTTATAGTAGACAAGCTGAGGGTACCTGTTAAGGAAGGAACATTTTATAGAGAACAGTGTAACATTATGTTTATAATATATAACGTTCTCCTTTCTGCTTGACTCGCAACCTGAGGGTCACGGGTTCGAATCTCTGTTACACCCAAATGCCTTTCAATTGTGGGGGCGTTACAATCTGATGATCAATCCCAAGTCTTTCACTGCTAAATAAGAGACAGCTAGCTTAGATAGCCCTCGTGTAGCTTTGCGCGAAATTCAAAACTAAACTTCTTTCTTCTTTGTTTTCGTTATCAAATCCTCGATGACCTCATAAATGCTGATTGCATACCCTTCTTTATAAGGAGTATGATCAGTTATACCGATTACTGTAAATTAAAAAAATGTGTTTACTTTAATATCTGGAGGAGAACTTATCTAAATACAATTATTTTACGTTTTCTCTGTCAGTGGAAATATTTGCAAGCTTTCCTTTATTTGTTTGCCATCTTAATTTAATATTTAAAATTGATCGTTATCTCGAGAAGATACACTGTCCTTAACTTGACTATTGTCCATTTCTTTGGCCAGGATGTCAACTTGAAGGACATAGCTGGTTATCTTCTTCTCTATAGATAACGATTGCTAAATATCACTTTTGGAGCTCAGATACGCAAAGCTTACTGAATGGTACACACTAGACCATAACGATAAAACCGACACCCGTATAGTAACAAAAAGACAACAACTGATGTTTAAAGAAGATTTTGAGGAATAGATACTTAATGTTACTAAACAAGTCAAGCATGTAAAGGATGGATCTTTATGAAACTATATTCCATATAAAAATTTAAATGTGATTATAATTGGCATCAAATATATAAATACATTTCTCGAAAGAATCCCATCAGGGTTCTATCTTGCATGTAGTAGATTATAAATTACGCATCAATAAAAGTATTTGCTCAGTTAAAAATTCGCCTATATAAGTTAGTTTAAGTAGATAAATTTCAAAAAATCATATTAAAAATTATAAAATTACATTTCAGAGTCGATATGTTAATTTATTAACTAAAATATTATTCAGTATTATGTTCATTGTTACTAAAGGGGCCCGGCATGGCCTAGCGCGTTAAGGCGTGCGCTTCGTAATCTGAGGGTCGCGGGTTCGCGCCCGGTCGCGTCAAACATGCTCGCCCTCGCAGCCGTGGGGGCGTTATAATGTGACGGTCAATCCCACTATTCGTTGGTAAAAGAGTAGCCCAAGAGTTGGCGGTGGGTGGTGATGACTAGCTGCCTTCCCTCTAGTCTTACACTGCTAAATTAGGGACGGCTAGCACAGATATCCCTCGAGTAGCTTTGTGCGAAATTCCAAAAACCAAACCAAACTAATTGTTACTAAATCTGTGTATGTGAGTTGCAATAAGGCATCATGTAGTAATACATGAAGAAATTAAAATATACTTGTGCAGTTGAAAATAATCCTTCGTGAAAGCTCTGTGATCTTCTATAATGGGCAATTGGCAACAAGAAACCATTTTCGTAGCGTTTATTGTCATATTTAAAATGTTTAAACAAGTCGCTTTAATCTCGGCCCGGCATGGCCAAGCGTGTTAAGGTGTGTGACTTGTAATCTGAGGGTCGCGGGTTCTCATCCCGTCGTGCCAAACATGCTCGATTTTTCAGCCGTGGGGGCGTTATAATGTGACGGTCAATCAAAAGAGTAGCCCAAGTGTTGGCGGTGGGTGGTGATGACTAGCTGCCTTTCCTCTAGTCGTACACTGCTAAATTAGAGACGACTAGCACAGAGAGCCCTCGAGTAGTTTTGTGCGAAATTCAAAAAACAAACAAACACTTTAACCCTTCGTATGCGGCCTGTGTAATTCTGTTCCCTTCCCAGTTCCCAAATAATAGCGAATTTTTTCCTGGTAGCCACTCAAAATGTTGAGCGCAATAAATATCCTTGCATCATATTATGTTAACCGCAGTCGCCTGCTTTAAATATATATATTTTTTTAAATATCAGATATATATATCTTATTAAACAATAAGAAAACTAAAAAACATGAAAAACACGAAATTATTTCATTAATACCCATAACAAAAAACTATTAATATAAAAAGGAAAGTATTCTCACTTTACAAGGATGAAGGCAATGCTAAAAGACATGCAGCAAAAGACATCTAAGAATGACAAATGTAGAGGGTATCTTGTTTTATCCCTTGTTGCTGAAACGGATTTTGCATCATTGAAACTGGCAAAGAAAAGATAGGTTAGATTCACTCTTTACTGTGAAACAAATGTAATTTATAACATTACATTCGTGTAACCTGCTTTTCCAAAAATGTATTTGGTTACATCATGTGAAAAATGTACATAATATAAGATTGATTTCCCCTGAAAGTTTTGAGTTTTACGTCCGTTTTGGAATTTGTAAAATACATTTTTTTCTCTGTACTTTTCAGTGTGGCTTCTAAAATGTATAGTGTGTCCTGTCTTAATATTACTTTGTTATTTATTTGGTAAGGATAATTCTGCTTATTTCTATGGATATCATGTAGGTACGTGTGCTTGTATGGTTTATATATACGTCTATATATAATGTGTGTGTGTGCTTTTTAAGCCATTTCTCCAATCGTAGTTTACTTCAAATTTCGTGGCGCTTCTGCGCTCGATAATTCTATATCTTCCAGTTTTGTCTTTTAGTTTTATTGCATAGTTTAGTTTAGTGAAAATATAAGCTGTAGTTATGTATTCCAACCACGTAATAATTCCAAAAACTTTAACAATGTTCCCTCCGGCAACTTCCCTTTTCAGTACAACAAATTCAAGAGATGTTTGGCTATCTCTACAGGATAACCCCTCCAAACCTCGGATGAACCTGGTATCAAGTTCATGAACCCTCTCGATAAGCCAAACTTTTTTTTTTCAATGCTATGAACAGATCTAAGTAAGAAATTACATGTGTGTGTGTGTGTGTTTTTGAATTAAGCACAAAGCTACAGAATGGGCTATCTGTGCTCTGCTCACAACGGGTATCGAAACCCGATTTGTAGCGTTGCAAATCTGCAGACATACTGCTGAGCCACTGGGGGGCACGAAATTACATATGAAGGTCAAGCAGCACCTTATAAAGTGAAACAGTTATCTGTTTCAAGTTGGACCTAACATTTCTACATTCATAATGAAAACGGTCAATTACCCTCTAATGTACTATATGTCTAGAAGGCTTTAAAGAAGTTGTAATAGTTTAGTCTAAAGCTCTCTAGTAAGGTTAGGATCCAAAAGGTGATAGTTTATAGGTAATTTAATAGCTCAAATTTCCCAATGCAGAAGTAGAATATTTTCGGTACAACTGGAAATGCCTTTTAATTCAATATATCCTGCAAATTTAATCACAGTGTCAGTACTTACACTGTCGAATGTTGGTATTAAAAATAAGAAACGGTAAAGGACTTGGAACAGAAATGTAATGTTTGTAACAGTAATCCTCTATAACTTTACCTAACAACTCCATACTTTGACGAATGCCTCACTCTGAATCCATTTATTAAGACTAAGAGATAAAATATTCCAAAGTGGGTTTCTAAGCATCACTCAATCTAAAGTATTTAAAAATACTATGTTCACCAAGTTTATGCGTTATACATATTTAGTTTAAATGTAAGTTATAAAATCCTTAAGACACTGTCTTCCTTTATTAAATCCTTACTGTCTCTGAAGTATGAAGCTAGTATAAATGCGTTAGTAAACTTTCCTTTTTTTAAGAAAATTTCACAACTTCTAAATTAAGACAAAGATGCCTGTAAGTCTCTGGTTATTATTGATCTCCCACAACAACATGCAATGTGAAAAGAGCTGATCTCTAATATTTCGGTCTCTCAGCCAAATAATCTTTCCTTTAGAACTTCCAATAGTGAATTTTTCATGTCTATCTTAATCATAAATTCATTCAACTTCAAGTATTTTACTTGTGGAATCCACTCTAGACTTTTCCTCAGTAACAATTGTGTGACAGGATTATCAGAAACTCTTGGGAACCAATGAACTACCACCTTAACGTGACGTTTGATTTGTCAGTGAGGAATCTGGCCAAGTTTTACAGTTTTTATGTGAGTGTCTTGCATTAAACAACAACTACATTTTGTAGAAGTCATCATAGTACACCCCTATGGTAGAAGTAATCATAGTACACCCCTATGGTAGAAGTCATCATAGTACACCCCTATGGTAGAAGTAATCATAGTACACCCCTATGGTAGAAGTCATCATAGTACACCCCTATGGTAGAAGTCATCATAGTACACCCCTATGGTAGAAGTAATCATAGTACACCCCTATGGTAGAAGTCATCATAGTACACCCCTATGGTAGAAGTAATCATAGTACACCCCTATGGTAGAAGTCATCATAGTACACCCCTATGGTAGAAGTCATCATAGTACACCCCTATGGTAGAAGTCATCATAGTACACCCCTATGACCAAGTTTCAGATTTGAATGCGTTAGTTCCATCTTCAAAGATGCAAAAATCATAAACTGTTAAAAAAACTGTATTCCACTGACGTCATGACACACACGTTAATATGCAGCGATATTCAGCCATCAAAATGGATGTTCAAGATTATTTTACACGCGAGGCCTACAAACATTGGAAATAATCTTCATCAGAATAAAAAAGCCAACACTCACCAAGAGATGATGCACTACTGTATTACTACAGTATAAACTCCGACTATCTATAGAAAACGTAAAAACATGATTTGATTCTTAATCTGCGATTATCCTTCTCACTAGATGGTCCGTCTTTAACCACAAATCTCATCAAGACATTCATGAATCGACCAGTGGACTGTGTATATTTTACATTTCTTTTCCATATTTTATGTCATGAAGTACTTTCTTTAGCGCTAATTGTTTCTCCATGTTCCATTATGATTTGATTACTTATGGTTTGTCTGTCTTTGCAGGCAACTCCACGGTATTACAATCTCAAAGTATCATTTGTTATCGGTATTAAAATATCATACTGATCAAAGCGCTTCAGGAAAACGAACTTTCCTTCATCAGGGGTGAATGACAAAATCACCAATACATTAAACAATACTTTTCTCATGATATATATGTATACAAGCACATTTAATGAGCGCACATAATTCCTTTGTAGTTTTTGGATTATATTATACTTTCTCCACCAATGTTTTTCTATTCGAAGCCCAAAGTTCAATCAAACTTAGTATTGAACACAAGCAGCTCTATACTCTGGGACATCTATTATGTGACAACCTCTTACGACACGACCACTCCTACTCATGCTATGACGTCTATCTTGTTCTAGTAACGCATTCATAACTATATATTTTTTGTATATTTTTCAGAATTCGCGTTCTTACGATATAATGTTAACACTTGTCTTTTTTGCTCGAATTCGAAAATTTATTGAAACCTTAAGGTTTCCTAATACAATTAATTAATAATATTTCATTGAAACCTTAAGGTTTCTTAATACAATTAATTAATAATGTTTCAACACGTTAATTTTACATCTTTTTCTCAACTTTTACTCAAATGTACTCTCAATTGATTTAACACGTCAGATGGCGCTTCGCTAAATACTTTAGTTGTGAGAAACAGTTTGTAGTTTTAACCATCATAAGATTTAATCAGCCAAAAACTAAAACTAAAATTATTCAATTAAGTATTCTCAGATCAAGGTTTAGTCAGCCAACAGATTTCATAATTTTAAAGCACAGCAAAATAATTCAACCAAACCTTCTCAGAGTAACCTCATTCAGCCCTTCACAAAAAATATTTATTTTCCTTAAATTACCACTTATGAAGAAAATGTCTGCTTTCAAAAATATTACAATTTGTGGTTCTCCCTAAATATACAAACAAGGAACATTTCTACTGCATTTTGAATATGTTTTTTACAATTGTATTCTTTTGTGGCATTGCTCCAAAGAAAAATACGTTTATAAGGTTTCAAAGTAAATTTTACGAGTTGCGTTATGAAAGTCAAGATGTGTACAAGAATAAAAACACGTTTTCCAACCTTACAAAAGTTGAATAAACACGAGTCAAGTAATCACAACAAAAATCTTAAAATAATTACCCTTTCAAATGATAAAGGAAGCGCAATCTTTATGTTTGTTTGTTTGTTTTGAATTTCGAGCAAAGCTACTTGAGAGCTATCTGCGCTAGCCGTCCATAATTTAGCAGTGTAAGACTAGGGGGAAGGCAGCTAGTCATCACCACACACCGCCAACTCTTAGGCTACTCTTTTACCAACAAATAGTTGGATTGACCGTCACATTATAACGCCTCCACGGCCGAAAGACCGAGCATGTTTGGTGCGACAGGGATTCGAACCCGCGACCTTCCGATTAAGAGTCGACCGCCTTAACACACTTGACCAAGCCAGGCCTCGATCTTTATGTTACATAAAACATATAACTATTGGAAAATTCGCACAATTTAAGATTTAAAGATGTCAAATCTTCTGATTCAACTGCTTGCAGGAACTGCAAAAAAAACAACCAATCTTTGTGGATATTTACATAAACTTAAGAAAGAACGAATTATTCACAACACTGTCCACAGAACAATAAGGCAAAAATAATCTCATCTAGACTTACAACATAGAGCTCCCAAGTTACATTAATCAGAATACCCTGTGAAACCAACTGTCCAAAGTATTAATATGTATAACCAACCTCTGACTTTGTCTCTCTCACAGTTTTTCAATACACAGTAGCAAGTAGTTTTACAATTTGTTGACGACCTTAATTAAAAGGACACAGATTAAGTATGCCGTAGTATTTGCAAGCTTTGATGTAAGATTCGTGTTTACTATTGTGTGTCTCGGTGGAACAATCGAGATATGCACGATTTTTGTTTTAAGTAATAAAAACAAAAGTCAAAAGCTCACCAAAATACTGCTCGAACTTTAGTGAACATCTCCGACAAGCAATCACCTATTCCCTTAAAAGTAAGTCCTGAAAACAGTTTGACGGAGTGAAGGTTGGTTCTAAGTTGGTATTTAATCATGAGCTAAAGAACTGTAGGACTGAATTTAAATTTTATTGTGATAGAATATACGTTAAAGTCGTTTATATAATTTTAAAACATTAAACAACCAAAAATATAGAATTTTAGTAATTTTACCGTTGCATATAATTGATTTGGTTTGTTTTGAATTTCGTGCAAAGCTACTCAAAGGCTATCTGCGCTAGTCGTCCCAAATTTAACAGTGTAAGACTAGAGGGAAAGTAGCTAGTCATCACCACCCACCGCCAACTCTTGGACTACTCTTTTACCAACGAATAGTGGAATTGACCGTCACATTATAACGCGGGCCCGGCATGGCCAAGCACGTTAAGGCGTGCGACTCGTAATCTGAGGGTCGTGGGTTCGCATCCGCGTCGCGTCAAACATGCTCGCCCTCCCAGCCGTGTAACTGTAAGTTGGCAATGACTATTACCTCGAGTCAGCAAAAATGCATTTATCCAAATATAATAGTTCGATTACTGTCTGTCCATTGTAATTTTGTTTGTTTGTTTTGAATTTCGCGAAAAGCTACTCGAGGGCTATCTGCGATAGCCGTCCCTAATCTAGCAGTGTAAAACTAGAAGGAAGGCAGCTAGTCATCGCCAACTCTTGAGCTACACTTTTATCAACGAATAGTGGTATTGACCGTAACATTATAACGCCCCCAAGATTGAAAGGGCGAGCATGTTTGGTATGACAGGGATTCGAACCCGCGACCTTAACCACCTGGCCATGCCAGTCCGCATTGTAATTTTAGTGAAGAAGGTGCAAGGGGCTATAAGGAAGTGCCGTGAAACCTTATAAGTGCAGTGAGTGTTGGTATAAGAAGTCTAAATAAAGTAAAGACGTAGTGCGGAATCACCTAGCCTAGAGCCAAGTGTATAAAATTCATCATAAAATTAAATATATCGATTCAATTTTAAATTCAAATCCTTTGTAAATTAAGCTACTTTCTGTAATATCACTAATGTTTGTTTGTTTTTTTAAATTAGCAAACCTCTTTAATTAACAGAGATTCTAAGTTAAGAAATCAATAAATATTTTTTTCCAGGTTTTGTTTTGTTGTTTATATATTTCATTTTATACTTTCAGTCCATAGACTAACAATAATATTAAGTTATACTTTTGTTGCTAAGCAATATAACATGATATTTTTGGAATGTATTGTCACTAAAACTCACTTGCTTTTCTGCATATGTTAGAACTTATTAATCTAACTGATTTCAGCAATAATTATCATATGAGTGACCACGAATGAATAATCACAATTTTAATTGGCTCACAAAGAAATTTATCGACGTCTGACTGCCTCGACTGCAGTCTTCTGTGTTTCTGATGATTAAGTTTGATTTTGCAGAATTTATTTATTTCCGTTAGCTATGAGGTATAATGTAAGGTAGGGTACTCTATAGAGGGGGTGATAATACATGCAACGTCATTTTTGACGTCATTTATAATCTGTGAGTAATAAATAGTGCATATATTTATAGCAGTAAGTGTCTATGTATGATAACAAGTACTTGTATATGGCGACAAGTGGCTATCTATAACAAACAGGAATGACTTACATATTATAAATGTGAAGAGAACTGTGTAGCTCTATAATCCAACTGGTGGTGAAACGCTCAATCAAGTTAGTTATTCGTTGGTAAATGAATAGTCCAAAGGTTGGCGCATATAGCCCTCGTGTACCTTTGCGCGAAATTCCAAAAACAAACAAACCAATAGATCCTTATTTCAACACAGAGTTCTCATTTGCTGATAAATTAGAAAGTAATACATAAATAAATATGTACATATATATACTCTCAATACCTTCTATAGAGTATTGAAATAATCATAACATTCGATTAATTAGAATAATTGGAAAAAGACATAAGTTCAATTAGTCTTGCTAGAAATAAATAAAAACCCGACCGTATTCAGGGACAAAGGCAGAATAATAAAGGTCCACCTTTCGAAAGCGCTCTTGTTATTGGGTTTTTATTCATGAGCAACATTTATTACTTAGCGTATGAAAGAAAATGTCAAGACGTTTTTAAGAGTTATCGTTTCGATACAATCAAACAAACAACGAAGAATAAAATAAGAAAGTTAATTCTAAATTGAAGCTTTTATATCTTGTATATACAAACACTGTAGCAACGTGAAGGTAGGAAATAATACTTGAATGATTAGTATGTAAGGCTGATAGTTATTCTGCAATATAAGTTTTATTATCGTACGTCCGTCGTTTCGCGTTGTATTTTTCTTTGTGCGAAAGAATATTCTAGATTTTTTCCCTTTTTTTTTGTATTGTAGTTGTTATTATATATTTACAATGTTTAATTTAACCGTCGATTTCAAACAGTAAATATTCATTGTTTCTAAACGTCAGATATTGTTTAATTATTCATTAAACTGGGTCCTGATCTCTATGTTTTTATCATAAATGACACTATTATAGCTGTTTTGTATTAAACTAACCATATTACCTCTGTTAATTGAATATTACTGTTAGAAACAGTAAAAAACATTACTAAATGTAATTTTTCGTTTTGATAATTATGTGCAAAAAGATTTAGACCCTGCTTATCCAGCAGGTCTTTAGACTGATGAGCAACATACCACACACTATAAAATATAAAAGTTGATCCTCAGGTGGGTTAGCAACACCTCTGTTAACTTGAAGTATGAAACTGGTTCTTACATAAACTGATAACATGTTACTGAACGTGAAATGTCAGGGCTGATCCTAAGGTTGGCTAACAACACCTTTGTTAACATGAAATATGAACTTCACCCTTAGATAAGTTGATAACATGCTACTGAATATGAAATATCAAGGGTAATCTTCAGGTGGGCTCACAACACTTTTCTCAATACAAAGTATAAACTTGTTCATTAGATGGACTAAAAAGTAACAGGAAATAAAAAATAGAGCAACCTTTATAGTGTTTAAACATGTGCTTCTAACGTATGAATACAATCTATGTTATGGGTATTCAATAACCTTAGTGATTTAATAAAATATACAAATGAAACAGTCCTACATAAAGCGTACTTTATATGTAAATTACCAGAAAATTCGATATGTTTGATGGAACGTTTTAATTTTAATAAATTTTGCTAATGGCCCTATAACTCCTCCGTAGAGCCAAGCCAGAAGAATGTTTGACTTAGAATAAAAGATCAATTTTTCAGCTGTGTTTCTCCTGATCTTTGATTCATATTTCTGAGCTATATCACCTGCGACAGTAAATGTCTGGAAGAGCTATAACATAATAGGAGACCACTCGGAAAAGCAATTTTATGAGCTGTGAATATCACATATACACTCAATCTCAAGGAGTGTGTGTATAGCTTTCCTTTCTCTTTATTTCTTTAATAGTCATTTGAATAACCGTATTTATTAGTTAAAATACAATCGTATCAGAGATTATGCGCACAAATATTAATATGTATGAAACATTGGAGCAATAAATAACAGAAATATTTCCTAGTCTATAAGATACTTTCGGTTTTGATATTATAGTACATGGCTATTGTTTTGTTAACTTTCGTGAAGAATCGTTTCCGTTGTGATAATACGAGACTTTTAGGAATATTATATTTATATATGTGAGAAGATGTCCAAATAAGCGATACTGCAATAGTATGAAAAGGAAATATGAAAACTGTTTGCCATAGGTCAAAGGTCTCAGGCGTACGTCCTAGACAAGCCTCACGATAATACATTCAGCTAACTTAAAAACTTTTAACATTACCTGATTTATCACTTTCAAAATACGTTCTAAAAAATAATGCAGTTCAAATATAGTTGGTCTGTGAAAGAAGTCAGATATAAGTAGTATTTGTTAATAAAGTATATGTTAGAAACAATATTGGTTTTAAAGGTGTTTGTTTGGTCGTTGTTTAGCACGTAGCTACGTAACAGGATTCTAGGCTCTGCTCAACATGGGTATCGAAATCATGTATGCTCTAACGTAATAAACATACAGACTCACCCTCCTGCCACTGGAGGGAGGCTTAGGTTTTGGAAATTAAATTTCACAAAAAAATAATAATTATAAAAGTAGATAATTGTTTGTTTTTGAATTTCGCACAAAGCTTCACGAGGGTTATCTGCGTTAGTCGTCCCTAGTTTAGTAGTGAAAGATAAGAGGGAAGACAGCTAGTCACCACCACTCACCGTCAACTCTTGGGCTACTCTTTTTACCAACGAATACTAGGATTTACTATCACTTTATAACACCCCACGGCTGAAAGGGCGAGCATGTTTGGTGTGACAGGGATTCGAACACTCGACCCTCAGATTACAAGTCGAATGCCTTAACCCCGTGGCCATGCCAGGTAAGTAAGGTAATGCTGAACTTATATATAGTGCGCTGATGTGTTATTAAAGTTATTTGTAACAAAATTCAAAAGTGAAATTGGATACTTAAGTATTATACAGTCATGTGAAAAAATTAGGACACCCTATGAAAGCCTATGTATTTTTGTAACATTTCTGGATATATAGATATTTAATCGCAATTTTAACAATACTGAGAGATTATAGGAATATAACTAAACAATTAAAACTGAAGAAAAGACTTTTCAAGATCTTCTGTAAATGTAATTTTACAAAAAATGCATATTCGAATTAAGGAAAAAGTTAGGACACCCTACCCCCTAATAGCTACCCCTTTGGCTAAAATAACTGCAGTTAGACGCTTCTTGTAGCCATCTGCCAGCCTCTGACATCGGTCTGAAGAAAGTTTGCTCCACTCCTCAATGCAGAATTCTGTCAGCTGTGAGATGTTTTAGGGGTTTCTTGCATGTACAGCCCGTTTCAAGTCACCCCACAGTATCTCAATGGAATTAAGATCTGGGCTTTGACTCGGCCATTCCAGGACTCTCTATTTCTTAGTTTTCAGCCAGTCCTTGGCGGATTTACTGGTAGGTTTTGGGTCATTGTCGTGTTGCAGGGTCCAGTTCCGCTTCAGCTTTAATTTTCTTACAGATGGTCGCACATGATCCTCAAGCACCCTCTGATACACAGTGGAATTCATGGTGGATTCTATGATTGTGAGTTGTCCAGGTCCTGCTGCAGCAAAGCAGTCCCAAACCATGACACTTCCACCTCCATGCTTCACAGTTGGTATGAGGTTCTTTTCCTGGAATGCTGTATTTGGTTTACGCCAAACATGTCCTCTGTTCTGGTGTCCAAATAATTCAATTTTGAACTCATCTGTCCAAAGAACATTATTCCAGAAGTTCTGGTCTTTGTCTAAATTTTACCTGGCAAACTTCAGTCTGACCTTGATGTTTCTCTTAGAGAGCAAAGGTTTCCTCCTTGCTCACCTCCCATGCAAGTTAAACTCGTGCAGTCTCTTTCTGATTGTAGAGGTATGCATGTTCACATTAACAGTAGCCAGAGCCTGCTGTAGGTCCCAAGATGACATGTTAGGGTTTTGTAGACCTCTTTTAGCTTCTTGCGGTCTGCTCTCGAGGTGAACTTGCTTGGGCGACCAGACCTGGGCATGTTGGCAGTTGGTTTTGAAAGCACTTCACTTGTTGACTATTTTCTGGACAGTAGAATGGCTGATTTCAAACTCTTTTGAGATCTTTTTAAATCCCTTACCAGACTCATAAGCTGCTACAATTTTCTTTCTGAAGGCCTCAGACAGCTCTTTTGTTCTCACCATGGTGCTCAGTCTCACTTCAACAGTCAGGAGCACATCAAACTCAATGTCTGAGGTTTAAATAGGGCAAGCCTCATTTACAATGCTGAGTAACGATCTTCTTTCTAATCACGTGCACCTGGTGTGATACACCTGTGTGTGAGTTGAGCCATTTTATTTGGGTATAAATGTGGGAGTGTCCTAACTATTTCTTTAGTTAGAAAATGCATTTTTGAAGAATTATATTTAGAGATCTTGAAAAGTCTTTTCTTCAGTTTTAATTGTTTAGTTATATTCCTATAATCTCTCAGTATTGTTAAAATTGAGATTAAATATCTATATATCCAGAAATGTTACAAAAATACATAGGCTTTCACAGGGTGTCCTAATTTTTTCACATGACTGTAAATGGAAGAAGAGAAACATACGGAGACTTGATAACTGAGTGCGCTGTAGTGTTGATAACTGAGTGCGCTGTGGTGTTTAAAAATAAACTTGTTAAGACCTTTCTCCTTAATTTTGTTTCGTTAGCTAAAATTTGGAGAAAGTGTAAGTGTCTTGAATGAAACAGTTTGAAATCAAATTAGGTGTTTTGAAACAATGAACAAACTGAACTAGTTATTAGGTGTTTTGAAACAATGAACAAACTGAACTAGTTATTAGGTGTTTTGAAACAATGAACAAACTAAACTAGTTATTAGGTGTTTTGAAACAATGAACAAACTGAACTAGTTATTAGGTGTTTTGAAACAATGAAAAAACTGAACTAGTTATTAGGTGTTTTGAAACAATGAACAAACTAAACTAGTTATTAGGTGTTTTGAAACAATGAACAAACTGAACTAGTTATTAGGTGTTTTGAAACAATGAACAAACTAAACTAGTTATTAGGTGTTTTGAAACAATGAACAAACTGAACTAGTTATTATGTGTTTTGAAACAATGAACAAACTGAACTAGTTATTAGGTGTTTTGAAACAATGAACAAACTAAACTAGTTATTTGATAACTAAATTTATTTCTCGTAATATTTTAGTAATAGTAAGGTGTGTGTTTTCTTATTGCAAAGCCACATCGGGATACATGATGAGTCCACCGAGGGGAATCAAACCTTGTAATTTCACCGTTGTAAATCCGTAGATGGCTGACTGATTTTATTAATGGAAAAAAACCTGGTGTTAGAGAATGCCATATACAAATATGATTAATCCAAAAAATGCCAGATATTTATGTGGAATTTGATCAAGAAATTGTTTTTTGATACGTATTTTATGCTTTTAGATTTTTATGAATAGAAATGCCAGTATTTTCATAGCGATTACTCGAAGTTACACTATAGAAGATAATTTATATCGTTTGGATATAGGCCATGAACTTGTTTGTCGAATAAGAATATGTTATAAGCTTGCGACTTACCTTTTCCTATTCACCACGATGTGTTGGTTTATATATCAACCTAGACATAACTGTCATTCTTAAAGTTTGATGCTTGGTACACATGAGCTGCAGATCCATTTTTATGGTATTGTGTCGTGTGGTTCAACGTTTTACACTGACTTACACCATCAGTATCTTTTCTTTTACACATTCAGTCAATTATTTGCTAGTCTATACACTAGAATAATAAGTTACACCTTCAGTAACTATCATGTTGGGGCCCCTAGTGGCCCAGCGGTATATCTGCGGACTTACAACTCTAAAAACCGGGTTTCGATATCCGTGGTGGGTAGAGCACAGATATCCCATTGTGTAGCTTTGCGTTTAATTCAAAACAACAACAACATCATGTTGGGTTGTTTATTTGTACAAGTTACATCCAAAAAAACCTTACATGGAAACAAATACAAGAGTATATACTGGTTTCACAAGGTAATATGGGGTAAAATACCTCTGGTAACTCCTATTTTATGGTATTCATTGCAGAGTGTCCATTAATGTAGTAATAGTACAGTTTCCTGTGTTACACGCTGGTGAAAATGTTTGCTCTCAGTATGAAATGAGCGATCGATTTCATATAGTCATAGAAATGTAACATAATATTACATTTTAGAATCGCTTTGTGAACTGACTATTTTAATTTAAAACATTTGAATATTAATATCGCTATAGTATTGAACTACTGTAGAGTTTACAGAGCCAACTATAAGTCATTTAAATGAGTGATTACTATATGTAATGCTGACTGATTTTACGATAAGTGTCAGTTTACTGTTACTTCTTTTATTTGATATCAATACGAACTTTAATACAAGTGACGGACTAAGTCACACCAATTGAAAGTGTACATGAAAATTTCCATTATTTTAATTACTCATGTTAAGGAAACTCGCTTTCCTGTTGGTTGGAATCTATTACCCAAGTTTTACAGCTTACCCAGAAAAAATAACTAAAATTACTGCAGTATTTTATTTGAAACCGCGTTTTAAATTTACGAAATCGGTTAGTTAAGAGAAGAGATTCTACAACCGGCCAAAACAATAAGTAGTATTCTTGTCTTTCTCTTGCTAAATGCCCGTTCCCCCAGTGGCACAACAGTTTGTCTGCGGACTCGCACTGCTAGAAATCGGGTTTCGATATACGCGGTGGTCAGAGCACAGATAGTTCATTGTGTAGACTTGTGCTTAATTTCAAACAATCACTTAATAAATCTGTTTCTACGTTGGGTTAAGTCGGTAATATATTCATTGAGGTCTTTCTTTTTTGCTTTCACTTCTCATATACGAAGATATTTATTGTAACAAACTTCGAAAGATAAGCCAGTATTAACCAGGAACGTACTTTCTTCACACACGTGCACCATGATGTTAAAATCAGAAGAAAAAATAATAGTTAAAAAAATCCACGTCTCTATATCTCTTGTAGGAATTAATTTTACATTAGTGTAATATGAGAGGCGATCGTGATAATAGAACATAATGTGTCCGCTGTCAGTGCCTGACTCGGGTCGGTTCTAACTTTTCACAAAACGTATATGGAGTGTCTATCACACTAGAGCAAATCCTACTTTTTGTAAATAATTATTCTTTTATTCAGGTATTTACTTTCTAATGACGTTTAGAATAACGGGTTTTATCATGTTTGCTTGATTTGTATTACTTCAAATTTCCAGTATGAAAAATCAAACAACGTCTGTATTATAACAAACATAACTACCACTAAAGCACTAATAATTTCACTCTTTCTTTTCGGAAGGTTTCACAGACAGACATTTGAAACATTTTATAATAATGGAAGGTAGTTTAATAAATACACTCTTCTCTTTATTTCTCTGAAAGGGAGCTTAAGACCGCCTGGAAGATGGGGTTTTAACCACTCACACCATTATATATTGATCTATTGTCTGTCAGTCAGTCAATAGACACTAAAACTACGTGACATAACAGAACTTAATGTTGCAATCTGTTCTGTTGTGACGCCATTGAAACGTGTATATGCCCTAAATCGCGAGGAGAATTATGCATTTTGTAGGTTACAACACAGTATGGCATATAAACTTGAAAAGCCAGATATAAAAATAGTGGGTATCTTAATTTTGGTTTTGTTTATTCTTTAAACAGAACACTTTTGGGGACACTTCAGAAGTAAATCTAGTATATATATGATTATTCTATCAGTTATTAGATAAAGACGACATCTTTTTCTTCCGTTCCAGTAGAAAACTGGCTACCTGTAAAATCCGACAACGTTAAATAACTTGTGTTATTTGCTTGTGATATTCGGGAGATTGTTTTGCTAGTGTAACTGGAAATTAATCATAGTAATAGCAAGCTATTATGTCTTGAATTGATATCAATGAAATATACAAAATAAATTTGGTTCGTTTTGAATTTCGCGAAAAGCTACACGAGGGGTATCTGCGCTACATAATTTAGCAGTGCAAGACTAGAGGGAAGACAACTAGTCATCACCCACACCGCCAACTCTTGGGCTACTCTTTTACCAACGAATAGTGGGATTGACCGTCACATTATAACGCTCCACGGCTGAAAAGGCGAGCATGTTTGGTGTGACGGGGATTCGAACCCGAGACTTACAGATTGCTAGACGAGCGCCCTAATCCCCTGGTCTTGCCAGGCCTCATCAGTAAGACACATGTGTTTAAAACACATTACACTTTTAGTCTTAACTTTGGTAACCTGAAGATGACCTAAGAAATTCAAAACGTTCTTCTCTACTATATTTTAATAAAAGTTTTAATACCAACACCAGCCGTCTTGAGAGTCGAATACCTTAACCCATGGCCATGGCGGGCCGACAAAGTAATGATTTATTTTATTATTAGAATATATTTTAAATATACTAGATTTATGATATTGGGAAAAATCATAAAGTGATGGAAAACGTAACGTTGCATTAATTTCCTATCATTATCATACAAAAATTTTTAAACATAAATGAGACATATTTGTTATAGAACGACTACAAACACGAACAAAACATCACGAAAACCAACAACAGCTGAGTTTGTAATTATCGATTATGTTTCTCAAACTTCACATATTAAAAAAAAACAACTCAAAATACTATTGTTAGTCCGAATTATGGAATGTTTTTAAAATACCATATTATAAAACAAAATAAAACATGTAGAAGCTGTTCTTGTTTCTTTCTACGTGTGGTATTTCCTTCATCACCTGATAGTTTTGTATGTATATGTTTTGAGACACTTTCTTGCAAGTTTATTATATTTAACTTTAGTGTAAGATGTTTTGATTTACTCATGAAATGCTTGATGTACAAGTTATGCAAGCAGATAATTACGTACATACGAAATTATTTAGTTCTAGGAATATTGTTTGTTTTGGAATTTCGCACAAAGCTACTCGAGGGCTATCTGTGCTAGCCGTCCCTAATTTAGCAGTGTAAGACTAGAGGGAAGGCAGCTAGTCATCACCACTCACTGCTTTGTTTGTTTGTTTGTTTTGAATTTCGCACAAAGCTACTCGAGGGCTATCTGTGCTAGCCGTCCCTAATTTAGCAGTGTAAGACTAGAGGGAAGGTAGCTAGTCATCACCACTCACTGCTTTGTTTGTTTGTTTGTTTGTTTTGAATTTCGCACAAAGCTACTCGAGGGCTATCTGTGCTAGCCGTCCCTAATTTAGCAGTGTAAGACTAGAGGGAAGGCAGATCACCACCCACCGCCAACTCTTGGGCTACTCTTTTACCAACGAATAGTGGGATTGACCGTCACATTATAACGCCCCCACGGCTGGGAGGGCGAGCATGTTTGGCGCGACTCGGGCGCGAACTAGGAATACTATACAGAGCAGCTCGGACTATAAGAAAGTGGGATATGTTTTAAATGAATTTCATAGAGTGTAATAGAACAATATATCTAAAGAAATAATAATGAACTTAGTATGTGCAATGAGTATCATCTAATGATACCTAGAGAGATAGCCACGAACTTAGTGCATGCAGTACGTGTCATCTAATGATACCTAGAGAAATAATCACGAACTTAAAATGTGCATTGAGTGTCATATAATAATACCTAGAAAAATGAACATGAACTTAGTGTGTACAGTGAGTGTCATCTAATGATATCTAGAGATATATCCATGAACTTAATACGTGCTCTGAGTTTGATATAATAATACCTAGAAAAATGAAAATGAATTTAGTACGTACAGGAAGTGTAATCCAATGATAGCTTTTCAACAAATGTGTTGAATTGCAACTACAGATATTTATATTAATTATTACAATATAGTCAGGCGAGTAGGGCACTTGACTCAATCTGAGGGTTGGAGGCTCGAATCCCCATCGCACCAAACATGCTCGCCCTTTCAGTCGTGATGGTGTTATAATGTTACGATTAATCCCACTTTTCAGTGTTAAAACAGTCGCTGAAAATTTGGCGGTAGGTGGTGATAACTAGCTGCCTTCCCTCTATTCTTACACTGCTAAATTAGGGGCGTCTGGTAACTTTGCGCGAAATTAAAAAAAAATACATTTAAGATATAGATGTTTATTTGGTGATAAGAACACATGTACACAATTGGCTATCTCTGATCTGCCCACCAGGTGTCCCGAAACTCAAGTTTCAGCTCTATATGTCCTTATCTTTCCATTGTGTTATTGGGGACAAGTGCTACAATAATGATTAGGAACCCTTATTTAAGCTTCACACCTTTAATTGCGATGATCTTTTACTACGTAGTGTATTTATAATTCCACTGCGAAACGAAAAGAAAAGCGCTACTGTTGCTTAACGTGTAAGTATGAACGTTTAGACATATCTTTCAGTTAGTATAATGTCCTTGTACTATAAAGTAACACCAAGTGATTGTGTAATATTTTATGAACTGATTCTTATTTGATTAGAAAGGAAAAATTACTATTTTCTTCTCAAGTGGATCATGTAATACTGTTTTTTATTAAACTTCATGTTTACTGAACACAATGAATCTCGTCCTGGGCTTTAATAAAACTCCCTTTCACACATTGTACACATACAATAGTTGAAACTAATTTGACCAAACACATTCTTACGTATTTTAAATAAATTTAGGATAATACTGACGAATACATTTGAATACCTTTGATGAGGAGGAATGTACCTGTAAGCCTGTCATGGTCAGGTGATTAGGGTGCTCGCCTCGTAATATGATGGTCGTGGGTTCGAATCCCTGTTGCACTAAAATGCTTATCCTTTTAGCTATGAGGAGATTATAATGTGACGGTCAATCTCACTATTTGTTGGTAAAGAAATAGCCCAAGAGTTGGCAGTAGGTGGTGATGACGAACTACCTTTTCTCTATTCTTACACTGCAGATGGCTCTCGCGTAGCTTTGCGGGAAATTAAAAAACAAAACAAAAACGAATCCAATTTTTCGAAAACGTTATTAAGTAGAAACGTTACGGGACGGCTTGAATGAGTAATGAAACTTACTTTATTATAAGACCTTTTAACATAATATTATCGAAACGTTGTTCGTTTATAATAAAGTTTACTCGCTCACCCAATAAGCCCGTCTCATAACTTTTCTACTTGAATAAAATTATTATTATTTTTTTCACTATATTAGAGTATTCATATATTTCCAATGTGGATATTGGATATATATACTGATGAAGAAAATGATGGTATTTTTATCTTTAGCAAATAGAACAAAAATCTAAGATATAAACTTATTAGAACCTTATATTTAGTGTTATCACGTTAACATAAATAATGCAAATTTCAACGGTACATCTAAAGGCTTGTAAACACTAAAACCCGGTTTTTAATGCTCCTGATAAACATGGCACATATGAATTGTTTTTATAGCTTTTGGTCTAACAACAACTATAAACAAACAAGAATGCGAACCAAAGCGAAACGTTAGTTTTTGTTTATGATTTGGCAAGAGGTCTATTCTAAAACACTGAGTTCTGAAGATGATAATTATATATTAATGTGAGTTATACAAAAAAAAACAAACGAGCCATGCGTCAGGAATGTGTGCTCGCATAGCTTATATCACGAATTTTATTCAGTGGCCTGGTTTCTGATGTCTTTAGGATACTGTCAACTTTGGGGTTAGACATGTATGGAAATAATCCTTGTACATTCTAATCGACTGACAGGGTATATGAAGCATAAATATTTTTGAAGCATCTTAGACACTAGTGCTCTATAACGTAGATGTCACATTACGCTCACTTTGACACTCATTTACAGCGACATACGTTTCGATACGTATGGTATAATACAAACAACGAAAAATATCGAGTGTATTAGTAGAAACGTGTAAAGAAGACAAACTCAATCTAAGATCACATCTGATAACTCTATTTTTCTTTAACATTAAATATATCACATATATATTTTTGTTCGGTTGGGCCTGGTATGCACTGGTAATTAAGGTATTTGAGTCATGATCAACGTGGTCAAAATCCGCCTTTTCTATCTCTGGTTACGTTATAATGTACGGTCAATCCCACCATTCATTTTTCAAATAGTAGCCAAAGACTGATAGTGGGTTCTGCTGGTCACTTTTTTTCTCAATGGTCAGCAGATGAAAATTATGGAAGGTTGTTGCGGTTTTATCATAAATAAAAATAACTAACTTTTCTATTTCTGTTTTCATATATAATCATTACATTTACAATTGCAGTTTATGAAAACGGCATCTTTTTTTGAATAAAAGTCTTATTATTAGGCCTAACTAGAGCTATATTTCTGCAGTTAGCTAAATAATTATTTCAGAGGATAAACTGCTTTAAATTAAGAAACATGACTTGTGGAAATATTCTTAAAAACTCCATACATCACAATCACTTGAATAAGGACTTAGCAATTTATATCCACGTGCATAACTTCGTTCGTGTTAATAACTTAATTGTATAAACACTTGTTAGGTTAGACTCGCCTGAAGATCAAATTAATGTATATGCCATCATTAAGCTTATTTCTTAATGTTATTAGTAATTAACTAGTTAAATTAGTCACACAGTAATGAATGTCAAAATACATCAACAATGACTGTCGGATTTTTTTACATTCTTTTTTTAGTCTTTTAAATGTTGTCAAATTTCTACTACAGAACAAAAGTTTGAGGAATGGGATATCTTTTATAATATATTCTCAAAACTATATAGACAATATTTTAGTTATAAGTAAAGAAATGACACTTAAATTAATTACAACTATTAAAGATTTGAAAAAAACGAACTTCAAGAAACTCAGTTTGTAATATACTTCCACCCAACGGTGTTCATTACCTTGTTATTGAATAACATTAACTAAAAACAGTATATCTCCAGCCATTGTATATAACTTAGGTTTTTATTCTTGAAGAGTTTTGAGCTTAGCTATATGTTAATAAGAGAACCCATATAGATAATGATAAAACTTCTGATTGCTATTTATTTACTATATATACGAGCAGTCATAATTTTCCAGATCTGGAATTTTCAACGGTCATGTCTTCATACCCCAGTATTTTATTAACCCGAAGCATACGTGTTTTATGTGTTTGTTTGTTTTTTTGAATTTCGCACAAAGCTACTCGAGGGCTATCTGTGCTAGCCGTTCCTAATTTAGCAGTGTAAGGCAGGTAGTCATCACCGCCCACCGCCAACTCTTGGGATACTCTTTTTCCAACGTATAGTGAGATTGACTGTCACATTATATCACCTCCACGGCTGAAAAGGCGAGTATGTTTGGCGCGACGGGGATGCGAATCCGCAACCCTCAGATTACGAGTCGCACGCCTTGACACGCTAGGCCATGTCGGACCTGTTTTATGTGTTAAAGCAAGGATTCTTTAGTAACAAAATATCAGTTGTTCAAAGTTTTGTACACAAATTTGGATGTTAAAAGGAACTATTTAATTTAAGTGAGAGATAGAATCCGAATTATGCCATTCGTAACTTAAATCGAAATTTTAAAATCGTTCTAAATTGTAAAAATGTGAAAGGGGTTTTGTTTATTTGTAGTAAAACAAAAGGCAATCTGCCCAACACGAGTATCGAAACCCAGGTTTTAACGTTTTAAGTCCGCAGACATACCAATGAGCCACTGGAGTGATATATAAAATGTGTTCAAATATTTACTGCATAAATAAGTTAGATGATTCTTGAATAAATAAATAAAATTACATTATGTAAGAAATTTATTTTACTTTTTCTTGTTCCTGGACAGAAAGTGTTATTTCCCAATTGCTTATGCCTAAAGTAAATGGTAAAGACCTATTTTTGTTTTCAAACTTTGCTTTTGTGACCTGGGAGCGTATAACAAAAACATAATGGGAGACTATATTTGGGGGCTGATACGTGAAAGTGATTAACATTACAGTTGCAAATCTCGAAAAACTACTCACTTCTAAACATTTTTGTATAACTATAGTATAAATACATGTAAACCTTGATTCATATGTTGTTTTATTCAAACCTTATGTAAATGAAAATGTGTAAATTTGCCCGTTTTTACATAGAAAATACATTAATTTCTAAATTTCATTATCCTCATAATGCCAGAAAATACAATATGTGTAGGTTTCCGTGTTGAGAATTATGGAAGATTAATTACTACGTATTGCCTATTGCTTCTGCTGAGTTGCGGTTTATCCTCCCGAAAATAAATAAAACAAATGTTTGTTTTTTTTTAATTTCTCGGAAAACTACACGAAGGCTATCTGCGCTAGTCGTCCCACATTTTGCAGTGTAAGACTAGCTGGAAGACAGCTAGTCATCACCTCCCACCGCCAGCTTTTGGGGTATCTTTTACCAACAAGTAGTGGAGTTGACCGTAACATTATAACGCCTCAACTGCTGAAAGGATGAGCATGCTGGATGTGATAGGGATTTGAACCCGCGACCCTCGGATTACGAGTCGAATGCCTTAACCTTCCTGGCCATGCCGGGCTGAATATATATTATATATACACATTTAATTTCTCCGTAAACTGAAAAAGAAAGTTTTAAAAGTATGTGTGTGTGTTAAGCCTTTTTAAAACAAATTCAATATGATTTAAAAGGATGTTTGGGCAGACGGAGCTGGTCTTGATAGAAAAATATACAAACATAGCCTACTTTCAAAGTGGAAAAGCATATACTATATTCTACTTTACCAGAAATGTAAAACACGTGAACGATTTAAAGTCTCAAGAAATTACTATAAAACATCTTACAATCAATTTCAAAGGCAAATAATATCCATAAGTATACCATTAAGTTTTCTTAACTTATTTTTTATAATTTTTTACTTGTTTTTATAAATAAAAAATAAGAAAGTAATCTAAATTATTATATCCAAAGATGTAACGCCCTAAAGGGACCCCACTTATATTTTGTTTAATTTATATCTTCTAGTAATCATGGTTTTCTACTAAGCCTCTAGTCCCCCGGTGAGGTGGTAGTAAGTCGTTGGATTTACAAAGCTAAAATATGGGGTTTGATCCACCCATTGGATACAGTAGATAGCCCGATGTGATTTTACAGTAAGAAAAAAACACAAACGCACGCTTAACTCCTGAATCATACCACCAAAATTATCTTTATTTTTTAATACATTTTCCCCCAGTTATAAATAAAATCATAGAAAGAGTTGAACGTTGGTATATGTAATTATACGTTGATATATGTAATTATACGTTGGTATATGTAATTATACGTTGGTATATGTAATTATACGTTGATATATGTAATTATACGTTGGTATATGTAATTATGCGTTGGTATATGTAATTATACGTTGATATATGTAATTATACGTTGGTATATGTAATTATACGTTGGTATATGTAATTATACGTTGATATATGTAATTATACGTTGGTATATGTAATTATACGTTGGTATATGTAATTATACGTTGATATATGTAATTATACGTTGGTATATGTAATTATACGTTGGTATATGTAATTATACGTTGATATATGTAATTATACGTTGGTATATGTAATTATACGTTGGTATATGTAATTATGTCATTTTACAATTATTTCTTATTGATGTTGCTTTAACTTTTTACCAAATTTTTCAAGTAATAGATTTTACAGTAAACAATAAAAAGTATTTTAGCACCATTAGACTTAATATTCTGGGAAATAAAAAACGTAATATTAACAGTAGTTATTACAGGTTATAGAATCATAGAAATGAAGAAAATCTCGTAATTTTGCTGAATACTATTTCCAGATTTATAGTAAAAGGAAAGCACTTTGACAGAAAAACTTTTATTGATGTACAAGTGCCTCTACCTCAGGGTATAAAGAATGATTTGTGTGAAATGAGTTGTAGTTTCTTTCTCATAAGAATTGTCACAATGCGTGGAGTCGTAGATTTTGGAACCTTTAAAGAAGTTTTGAGGTTAATTTGTTTGTTATGATCAAAGTAACTTTTATATTAATACTTGGAATCAAGCAGCTCTTTCAAAGATACAATTTTCGATAGTCACAGTTCTCAAATATTTGACGCTTTATTAAGGTTTGCAGTCTAACATTTTTGATAACATTGCAGCTTCGGGAAAATATATTAGAAAACATTTTTCACAGTTGTTGACAACGAATAGGTTTATTTAGCTTTATAAATTATTTAAAATTTGTATAACGCATATTTATATGTTTATAACATTCATATTTATTTTTTTTATTTTACTACCTATGTTTGTTTGTTTGTTTAGGAATTTTGCGCAAAGCTACACTAGGGGTATCTGCGCTAGCCGTCCCTAATTTGCATTGTAAGGCAGCTGGTCATCATCACCCACGGGGCACCCTCTTTATCAACGAATAGTGGGATTTACAGCCACGTTATAACGCTCCCCACGACTGAAAGGATGAGCATATTTGATGAGACTGGTATTCGAACGACCAACCGTTAACCTTTCATTGCTAGCTTTTAGACGGAATAACGCAAATAACCCTATTCTAGCTATTCAAGTTGAATTTAGCTTTACGCGAACGATATTCCACGTTCGTGGTTGCCTTGAAATAGCTCTTCGTATTGTTGCACGTACGTAGTTTGACAGGCAGTATTATCTAATATTGCCGGATACCACGATTTCTATTGCTACATGTTTCTGGAAAGGAAAAAAAGAGAAAATTCTAAGTTCACAAATCTATACGAAGCTTTCCACAAGCCCTTTACACTACGTAAAGTACGGCTTCAAACCTTGCTGATGTAGACAGAAAAAAAAGTTGATTAGGACAGTGACTGGAACTTGACAGTTATGCAGTCGAGTGGTGTTACTGTAATTCAGTTTTTTGCTTTTCTCTCTCTTATGAAACCAGTCGCTGATTACGTGATGTGAATGGAAGCCCATGAAGATTCCTCAACTTTAAATCGTTATTAAATTTTTATTATTAACATCACGTGATATTCACATTTTTAATAAGGACTTGCCAATTAAGGGTCGGAGGATTCTCTTTCGTAACACTAACCTTCACATTGAAGATGAGTAGCGATGACCTATAATAGGCTTGGTGTATAGTTTCTGTTTTAAACATTCTTTTGTGCGAATTATACACTTCCATGGAGAACTCTGGAATGTTCATCCTTGAAAACTTTGTACTTTAGTTCTACATTATCTAAAAGTTTCGGTATACGAATCTCTTCCATTAGAAATATCTGAGAAAAACCTCCGTCAATAAGTTTTCCCGCGGTGACATCGCAACTAAATACCTTCTATCCCTTAACGACACAGTTCCAACTTACGTCTATATTCACTTCCATTAGTATATTGAAGTCGTTCCTATGAAGAAATACCTCTCTGTATGTATGTTTGTTCTATTCGATTTACCAGAAGTTCGAAGTATGTTTCATAACTTACAGGTTTTTCAATGTTGTGTTCTGATGGTCAAATTATAAATGAAATATAAACCGACTATTTATTTCATTTTGTGAATAACACCCTACAACACCAATACTGTAACACTTTACATGTAAACTTTTTTGCGAAATAATACGATTTATAAGAAAACGTAACCATGAAATTCTGTCCATGATTGGAATGTCACTATATGTCCTCAGGGCCTCCTACTTAAGTTGAAAAGAAATGTAGGCGTTTTTGGAACGTTTAAAAGTTGTACCCTCCAATGATTCAGTGAGTTTTGAATTTTCCTAACGTTCAAAATCAGGTAGGTAGGCACAACACTTGTAGCCTATCATATAGTTTACGTTTAACAACAAATAAAAAAAAAACAGTTTTACAGCCGATCACATTTTTGATTGCATTTTTGATTAATCTTGCATTATATTACTGTTATCCATTTAACCAACGAAGGAAAAGCACATTAAAGACTCTTCAATAACAATAAAAGCAAGTCAGACATTTTAAATCTTTCAGTTTACAAAACAAAATAAAAGTGAATTGTTAAGAACGTACTTCGAGGCGGGTTATTAAACGCGTCATGTTTATTATGTGCATACAGAGTTTCATTTTCTAACATGCAGAAATTCAACGAGAGCGGAAGATATTTATGATATTCAAATGTGATTAAAAACTGTAGTAATTTATTATGAAACGTCCTTTTTTAATAACATACCTTTTGCAATAAATTATAAGAAAAACAAATATCTAGACTTCGCATGTTCTATACCAGTAGTTTCGCTCCCTCTGAACCTCTTACTAGCTTTCTACTAAATATAATGAGATCTAGCGTATCCTATACATTACTGAACTTCTCTCTATGTTTCTTATCCTTACATCTCAAGAGTATAATACAGATCTCAGAAATATAATACATATCTCAGGAATATTGTACACGTCTCAAAAATATGAAATGAATCTAAAAATACGATACACATCTCAAGAGTATAATACAGATCTCAGGAATATAATACATATCTCAGGAATATTGTACACATCTCAAAAATATGAAATGAATCTAAAAATACGATACACATCTCAAGAGTATAATACAGATCTCAGGAATATAATACATATCTCAGAAATAGTGCACACATTTCAAAAATATAAAATGAATCTAAAAATATGATACATATCTCAAGAGTATAATACAGATCTCAGGAATATAATACGTATCTCAGGAATATAATACAAATCTCAGGAATATAATACGTATCTTAGGAATATTGTACACATCTCAAAAATATGAAATGAGTCTAAAAAATATGATACACATTTCAAGAGTATAATACAGATCTTATGAGTATCACACACACCTCAACAACATGAAATGAAACTAAAAAGAAAAATATGATAGATATCTCAAGTGTATAATTCAGACATCAAGATACGATATAAATCTTGAGAATATAATACACATCTCAAGAATAAAACACGCATATCAAAAATAATAGACGTCTTAAGAATATAATACACTTTTGGAAACGTGTACGAAACGTACTGTGACAAAAAAACAACAACAGCAGAATATTCGGTAGACGTCATTCTTAGAAACTCAGTGTTTTATGTATTTGAACTGTTATCCGTGCCAGATAATAAAATCTGCACCACGTGTGTTTACAAACTGCTGATAAAACGTTTTCCTCCAAAGTTTCCACGTGGTGTTTTTGTGCTCACAAAGGAACCAATGATTACACGAGCGATCGAAAGAAATTTTCGTGAGGTTACTTTATTCGGGAATTAAAATGTGTAACGCGATTGAAGCTCCCTCTGTTTAAAGAAAGAAATTTTCCTTTTAGATGCAATCTTAAAAAGGAATTATTTGCACTCTGTCCTTATATTAGTTCATAAAATTATTAATTAAATTAAGCACCTTTCAGCTGCTCTCTGCAAGTAGTTAGAACGGTACTTAGTTTATAATACCTATGATTTGTATAAAAATGGGCCACTCGGGTTTGTGGTTTATGATAACCTTCAGCAACCCTCTTCGGAGTGAACTTTGAAATTACAGCAAAATCATCAGTGACATTGAAAAATCAGTTCGTCAGCAGTGTGAGAAGAGTTCGTTCTCCTACTTTAACAACTAGGATTAGTTGACATTCCTTACTCATGCTTTTTCTGCTCCGAGCAGGGCATTTAATGACTTGGATATTGGAGTTCGCTAAAGTCGAACGCTTAAGGCTTCTTGTGTATCTCCGAATGTGAACTGCAGGTGTTCTATAGACCTAATCACGCTCATTTTATTGCACTCGAAAAAAATAGTTCATCACGACGGTATCTTGGGTTCAGTCTTTACAAAGTGCTTTATTAAAGTGTTATAAAGTGCATAAAAGACTACTGAAGTCAAGCAATGACAGGTAAAGATTACCTATACAAAACGTCAAGTGTCACGGTTCCTTAAACATTTTTGACTCACAGAACAAACACTCACTTATATAGAATGTTTCTATAAGAGGTGGAGATTCAATTTAAAGACTGCAAAAAATGCATTTGAAACTACGAAAAAAATTGGTGTTCTTTATTATCGTTAGTGACTCTACTTATCTAGATAATTTGAAATTACTTTTAATCAAAATACTGAAGCCCCACATCAAGGAGGACAGCAGTAAATCTACGGGATTAGGGCGCTAAAATAGAGCGCAGGTAATCCATTGAGTACCTTTGTACTAAAACAAACTTAACAGCTGCAAAGAGCAGTATTCTACTTTTACAGCCCTAACGATTTACAGGAGACAGCCACAAAACTGTCGCTACTGGATTTTTCAATAGTTTTGTTAGAGAAACATCTTGTGTAAATTTTATAAAATAATTTCCACAGGTAGAAATACCGATACAATATGAAATTGTTGATACGGCCTTTTCACAAAGTTAGGGAAAATCATTTCTTTGAAAAAAGAAAACTTTAATCAGAAACCTTTGGTTGAAAGTTTCAATTACCATCAGTAATTGAAACACGCTCTAGACCGGTTTCAGAAAAACCAATCATAGGCAATAACTACTCATTAAACTGGTTTCATAAACACCAATCACAGGTAATAACTACACCGTAGACTGGTTGAGAAACACTAACCATCGGAAATAACCATATCTTGGTCTGGTTTTAGGAACATCAGTCATAGTTAATAAGTACGCCTTAGACTGGTTTCAGGAAATACAATTCTACCATTTTACAGCAATACGTATTTAAACCAGTTTTACGAAAGGTCACCTCTTGTTAGTTCCTGGGATAGACTATCTGAAAACAAAATACTACTACCCTGTCTTCAGTAATTCTGGTTAAACAGGTTTTCAGGGAATGTTACACTTAGTTAGATACATCGGAAGAAAACCACACAAAACCTGCGGGATATGACACAAGTATCATTAGTAAATAAGAAATCGATGCATTTGAAGTAATTATGGTTGTGTGTTTCTACTATTATTATAAATTTTGCTTTCATACACAGTTTAGCACCCAGTGGCACAGCGACATGTTTGAAGACTTACTTTGTTAAAAACTGGGTTTCGATACCCGTGGTAGGCAGATCCGAGATACCACATTGCTTAGCTTTGTGTTTAATTCTAAACAAAAAAATTCAAACGTAATTTAAGTTGTATATTTTATGTATCTATTTTATTTCTTTTCTGGTAAAGAGCGCATCTTATTTATGTCGCACATCTTACATTAAACTGGTACTGTGAGTCTCTGAAAATAGCGTTTACTAATCTCTATCATTTAGTTTTGTCAGTAAAGGCTAACAGCTCGAAGAACTCGTGCAAGGGCCTTACTCGTCAGCAGCTGGACATAGAATTGAGGTTTGTCGTGCGATTTTTCCATCTATATATCGTCACAAACGACGCAGTAACTTGAAACACATTGAATTTACTTCGTAGCTTACATTAAAGCATCCAATCACCTTTAAAATTCTCTTCCATACAAGTTAAAATATTCAAAACTTACTTTTTAACTGCCTTCGCTTTTCTTTGGCTTTTAAAACTCAGACCCGAGCATGTTATTTAACCTGTTTTAGAGCCTTTCAAACATGGTTTGTGAGTCCACCCTGTACAAGGACTAAAAACAAAAATTCGAAGATTCATCTTACGAGGCCCCCCGCTAGTACAGCGGTATGTCTCCGGATTTACAACGCTAAAATCAGGGGTTCGATTCCCCTAGGTGGGCTGGGCAGATAGCCCTTTGTGGCTTTGCTATACGAAAAAACACACACTCGTCTTATGAGAACTTCGGCCAATATTTGGAGCATACAAAACTTGATAAATGTACTTTATTTATATATAATGTTACTAATTTTTGGACATGCATGGTTTCCCCAGCACCATACTATTATCAGAATCAAAATTATCACTACAGTTTCCATTTCCTCTTAATGTTTTTATTGATCTAAATAATACAAATTGTTAAGCATGGTCAGCAGTGTTTCGGTTCATTTAAATTCGTAGTGACTGAAATACGAGAGTACAATAGTGTGTGGTGTTTAATGACCAAAAAAGTAACTACATTATTTCGCCCACTCCAAAATTGACAGCCTTATTTAATTCCAAATGATAAAATATAGTTAAAATGAACAACTTTGGTAAGCAAGTCAATTGTTTCAAGACTTTTGATTCTGTATAAAAGAGAGAGACATAACAGTGAAGATATTAAGCTAGTTTTGATTATTATATTAATCTTACATAAAGCCTCATTAGAGGTATTTAAAATAACACAGATGTTACAAGAATAATTATACCGTCTACTTTATCCAATATTCAACATTTGTTTTTTGTTTTTGCTGTTTGAATTATTCCGAGGAAAATTATAATGTTTTAGGAATAATGTCGAAACATATTGTATATTGTGTAGATAGCGCTCTCGTATCACTTGATTTGGTTTGTTTCGAATTTCGCGCAAAGCTACACGATGGCTATCTGCGTTAACCGTCCCTAATTTAGCAGTATAAGACTAGAGGGAAGACAGTTAGGCATCACCATCCACCGCCAACTCTTGGGTTACTCTTTTACCAACGAATAATGGGATTGACCGTGACATTATAATGCCCTCACGGCTAAACGGGCGAGCATGTTTGGTGTGACGGGGTTTCGAACCCGCGACCTGTCTCGTATAAACTCATAAAATAATGTCACAATCGAATCTTCCTTGTTGTTCAGTTAGCAAAGGAGAACGCAAAATCGTTAGGTTTTGTGTAATAATATTCTACACATCACTTTAGTTTCACAAGTGTATATTTGTTTACGTTCCACATGTATATATTTGTTTAAAACAACAAATGTCCATCAGTAATTTCTTCCTTCCAGTTAGAACCACGAGCAAAACAAAACTTGACGAGTCATAGAAGATGGTTTTTTTATTAATTCTTTTAGATATTCTCAGAAATCTACACAAGGACTGTCCGTACTGGACGTCCCTAATTTTAATCTGATTGAATAGAGAGATAACAGACTGTCAATTGTTGGGCTATTCTAGTCCAACACCATAAATAGCTCTTTATCCATGGTGGAGCAATGCAGTCACAAACAGTCGAGATTTTCCACTGTTACTAGTGAGTTATTATACAGTAGTACATGAAGAAATAGGGAATACGCCATCATCACTGAAATTTGAGAAATAAACGTAAAGAGAAACTGGGCCTTCTGTACTCTTATCTGGAAAATATCCACTAAAATGCTTAAACAGCATATTTGAGAGACTGAAGAACATATTCAATGACATACACGACTTTACTCGAGATATAATTAAATCACCTCGTGGTGAAATAAAAAATCGCTTTTATATTAATGCTCATAAGAGTTGATACCATCGATAAGACATGGAATGGTTGTATTCCAACCACAAAGAGACGCTAAACTCCAGAGTTAGAGAGATGTAGGGATATGTCACATGCTGTGACAAGAATCAGTAACGAGGCTAAAAGGATTTGGAAGGGCATTCTCACTAACACTCGTTCAAACGTTTCGCTGAACTCATTGGTTAAATACTTATTTACTATTATACGCCACAAAACTAACTGTTTACTTGTATTCATATCCGAAGTTTAGATTCTAGACGCTTCGCAAAGTGTTTTGATCAATAATAATCCCAGGTATTCTGGGATTTGTTTGACCTTAACGTCACGCCTCCTCTCGCTAAAATCTAAATTACAAGACTAAAATATTTGTTTTGAATTTCGCGCAAAGCTACTCGAGGGCTATCTGCGTTAGCCGTCCCTAATTTAGCAGTGTAAGACTAGATGGAAGGCAGCTAGTCATCACCACCCACCGCCAACTCTTGGGCTACTATTTTACAAACGAATAGTGGGATTGATAGTCACATTATAACGTCCCCACGGCTGAAAGGGCAAGCATGTTCAGTGCGACCGGGATTCGAACCCGCAACCCTCGGATTACGAGTCGACTAAAATATAGCTAATATCTCTGGCCTTCTTCCTGGATTAAAAAGACCCTTGAAAACACCTAATAAAAGAGTAAACGTTACACTAAACTGTACGATCAGCAAGTTTATTTTTTGTTCTTTTTGGTGGCTGTCTCTTACGTACTTTTTCAATTTCATATCACTTTCTTTTACGGTAATTTTTCTCTTCTTACGTCTCTTCATTATTGGCTTTTCTTTTAATTATCTTTATCTTCCTTCTTGGTTTTATTTTAATAATTTTAAAAGTGACGTCTGGTTCTCATTTCTTGTGTTCGCTATTTTAAACATTTGAACTTCAACTTCCAGTGTTTTGAATTTTCTGTTTTATTGTCATGAAATATTTTAAAAGTTATAAAATTATCTTCAAATTCAAAGCTCGAACATCTATAATTGTCTGAACGTAATTGTTTTGTTTCACGTACTTCAAACAACAGTAAAAAAAATTTCATATTAGGAGGTTTCATCTTATCACATAAGGGTATTTTTAAGTTTCTTTGTAGTTAGTTTCATTTTACATAGTTTTACTTTGATCATAAATTAACGGTCCCCCCGGTGGAACAGCTATAAGTGTGCGGACTTCTAACGCTAAAATCGGTGTTTTATTCTCCTCGGTGAACACAGCAGATGATCCAATTTGGCTTTCATTTTAAAACAAACGCAAGCACAGAAACGTATGATGATCAAAAAATGGTTTATTGCTGATAAATCTTAAACGACTTTCTTGCAGCACGTTTTGCGAGAATATGACTAGCTCATTGCACAAACAAAAACAATATTCATTTACAGTTGACGTTTATCTCAGTAGAATAAGTTATAATGACATATGAAGGCACGATAAATGTAATGATTACATGTGGTTATATTAACCTTAAAGCTCGTGATCTATAGCTTATGGCCTAAATATCAAATGGGCCCGGCATGGCCAAGCGTGTTAAGGCGTGCGACTCGTAATCTGAGGGTCGCGGGTTTGCATCCCCGTCGCGCCAAACATGTTCGCCCTTTCAGCCGTGGGAGCGTTATAATGTGACGGTCAATCCCACTATTCGTTGGTAAAAGAGTAGCCCAAGAGTTGGCGGTGGGTGGTGATGACTAGCTGCCTTCCCTCTAGTCTTACACTGCTAAATTAGGGACGGCTAGCACAGATAGCCCTCGAGTAGCTTTGCGCGAAATTCAAAAACAAACAAACAAATGTCAAGTGTAAACTACACATAAGCACTGTTTAAATAGAAATAAGCATTCCTGAAAATAAAAAGATATTTTAATCGATCTTTAATGTTATTACCCCTCATGTTATCAGTAAAGTATTATATAGAAATATATGCATATACACTACATGGCCAAAAGTATGTGGACACCAGACCATCACATCCGCCTGTTGAACATCTCATACCAAATCCATGGGCATTAATATGGAGTTGGTTCTCCCTTTATTGCTATAACAGCCTTTTCTCTTCTGGAAGGCTTTTTTACTAGAATTTGGAACATGGCTGCAGGGATTCGCTCTTATTCAGCCGCAAGAGCATTAGTGAGATCGAGCGAGAAGGTTTGGTTCGCAGTCGATGTTCCAATTCTTCTCAAAGGTGTTTGATGGAACTGAGGTCAGAGCTCTGTGCAGGCCAGTCAAGTTTTTCCACACCAACATCGACAAATCATATCTTTATGGATCACGTATTTGTAAAAGGGGGTGTTGTCATGCTAAAACAAAAAAAGGCCTTTCCCAAACTGATAACACAAAGTTAGACACAATTCTCTAGAATGTCATTGTACACTGTAGCATTAAGATTTCCCTTCACTGGAATTAAAGAGTCTAGCCCAAACAATGCAAAACAGCCCCAGACCATTATTCCTCCATCAGAACACTTTACAAATGGCACTATACATTCAGGCAGATAGTGTTCTCCTGACATCTGCCAAACCCATATTCGTCCGTCAGATTGCCAGATAGTGAAGTGCGTGATTCATCACTCCAAAGAACGCGTTTCCACTGCTCCAGAGTCCAATGGCGGTGTGTTTTACATCACTCCAGCTGAAACTTGGCATTGCGCATGGTGATATAAAGCTTGTGTGTGGCTGCTTGGCCATAGACACCCATTTCATGAAGCTCCCGAAGAACAGTTCTTGTGATGACGTTGCTTCCAGAGAGAGTTTGGAACTCGGTAGTCAGTGTTGCAAATGTGGAGAGACGATTTGTATGCGCTACGCTCTTTAGCACACGGCGGTCTCGTTCTATGAACTTGTGTGGCCTACCGCTTCTTGGCTGAGCTGTTGTTGCTTCGAGACGTTTTCACTTCACAATAACAGCACTTACAGTTTACTGGGAAAGCTCTAGCAGGGCAGAAATTTGACGAACTTGCTTGTTGGAAAGGTGGCATCCTGTGACAGTGGCACGTTGAAAGTCACTGAGCTCTTCAGTACAACCCCTTCTACTGTCAATGTTTGTCTATGGAGATTGCATGGCTGTATGCTTGATTTTATGTACCTGTTAGCAATGCGTGTGGCTGAAATAGCTGAATCCACTAATTAGAAAAGGTTTCCACATACTTTTGGCCACGTGGTATATATATATATATACATACATAAGCGATATAAAGGTTTTATCGAATATATACTTTTCATCTTAATTTGCTTTACAGGACCAAATGATCTTCTGATGGATCAACTGTAAATATCCATATGGATTTACAACGCTAAAATCCAGGGTTTGATTCTCCACGATGGACAGAACATAAACAGCTCTTTGTATAGCTTTGCACTAAATATGAGTGTTAACAATTAAGACTAATTATTTTTCTGTATTATTCATTCAAAGTCAATATTCATACTTTTGTTTATTCATTTGTTTTGATTTTTTGTAGCTTTCTGAGAGCAAGACCACACTGGGCTGTCTACTGTTTCCACAGCGGGGAATCAAATCCACGATTTATAAATTTATAAACTTACTCCTGATCCACTGGGAAACACGTCTCCATTTCTGTTTAAATTATACAAGGAAAATGAAGGCACGAATCTGTACATATCAGGCCTGGCATGGCCAGGTGTTAAAAGCACTCGACTGGTAATCCGCGTGTTCGAATCCTCATTGCACCAAACATGCTCGCTCTTTTAGCCGTGGGGCGTTATAATGTGTCGGTCAATCACACTATTCATTGGTAAAAGAGTAACCCAAGAGTTGGCAGTTGGTAGTGATGACTAGCTGTTTTCCATCTTGTCTTACACTGTTAAATTAGGGACGGCTAGCCAGATAGCCCTCGTGTAGCTTTGGCGCGAAATTCAAACCAAACCAAACTGTATATATGAATTATTTTGTTGCTCGTTAATAATTCGTTTGGTTCTTAAAATTCTCAACATACGATTCTATATCAACTCTCACTTCTTGCACTCGGTGGTTGTTTGGTTGTTACTTTTCTTACGTACTTCTTAACGTTTCTGTAATAGAAAGTTCTATTGTAGAAGGTTAAGATGTACTTGAGGATTTGTTGGAGAACAGAAAAAAAAGTTTTCTTCCAATAGCATAGCCTAGTTTCAGTGAAAAACAAAATAAAACAAACTTAATACATAACGTAAAGGAAAGCAACTGATAACATAGTTTTTATTCCTGTTTCTTTGTTATGACATCCAGATTATTTTCTTCTGCTTATATAGAACGTAGTTAAACTTTAACAACCAACGAACAATATGAGATATTTCCCCATAGTATTGTTTTTTTCTTTACATTTCCAATAAATCATTGAAATGTCCTGTACATGGATCGTCAGTCCGTCTAATATACTGCTTCGAGTATAATAAATATGCAACATGAAAATTTCTAGCACATTTCATGTCGAATACCTCGTCTTACAAAGTTGATTTTTTTAAAGAAATACAGAAGACATTTAACACTCAAAATCATCCAGGTAAACAAGCTGTACAGAATTCTATCTTGTTACACCAGAGAAGGGAAAAAATTTTGTTTGCTGTATAATAATCAGTGTTATTTTGTACTAAACTTTTCTCATGTGTTCGAAAGAACAACAAAATGCAATCGTTATTTTAAGGAAAGTTAGTGTTGTGCTTCCTGGGTCAAGAGCTTCCTTTTTCAACTATAAATGTATGTCGCGTACAGTGGCATGCAGTATCGAACTTTAAAAAAATTTGGGCTAATGGAAAGCTGGAATGGTAAACGAGAATTCGGATAGATAAAAAGAGAAAACAATAAAAAAATTAAACATTTAGACCAGGTAGATTATGATACTTATATAAATATAGAACAACCAAAAAGTTTGTTTTTTTGTTTTTTTGAATTTCGCACAAAGCTACTCGAGGGCTATCTGCGCTAGCCGTCCCTAATTTAGCAGTGTAAGACTAGAGAGAAGGCAGCTAGTCATCACCACCCACCGCCAACTCTTGGGCTACTCTTTTACCAACGAATAGTGGGATTGACCGTCACTTATAACGCCCCCACGGCTGAAAGGGCGAGCATGTTTGGCGCGACGGGGATGCGAACCCGCGACCCTCATATTACGAGTCGCACGCCTTAACATGCTTGGCCATGCCGGGCCACAACCAAAAAGAAACAAGGCAGTCAGACAGACAAACATAGAGATGAAAACAAAAATACACAAAAAAAAGTCAATCATAGTTGTCAGCAGACAAACAATTACATGGAACATGAAAAAAAAAAACGGATCAATAATTAGTTAGTTATGTGAAAAGATGAACAGGTGTGTTGAGAAATGGATAAAATAGCATACATATATAAACAAAGAATCATAAATAACATAAAAGTGTGAATAAATGAATATAAATAACTAAGTTTACAAAATGTAATTAATTTACTGAGTTAACAATATTTCCTGACATATATTTATTCAACAAAACTTGCTTCTAATTGTATATAAAAATAAATATAAAGTTTCATGAAGAATACGACGCCATATTTCGCAGAGTCATTAATGAAAGAAACCAATGTAACCTGTAGTTAGTAACGTGTTCACTATTCATTTTACCATATGTTTCTCCATAGTTAATTCAAAGTCTAGCAAATTTTAAAATTTCAAGAGTAAGCTTCATCCATGAAATAATTTGTGATCACTGCTAAAGTAATTATTGGTAATAATGAAATGAAATACAAAAGTAAGGTCTAATTATCGACTCGTTGTGCGTGCTTATCGACTCTTTGTGCGTGCTCTGGAAGTGTTGTGAGGTGTCTGCCGTTATTGTAGTACGAATGGGTTTGGTTTGTTTGTTTTGAATTTCGCGCAAAGCTACACGATGGCTATCTGCGCTAGCCGTCCCTAATTTAGTAGTGTAAGACTAGAGGGAAGGCAGCTAGTAATCGCCACTTACCGTTAACTCTTGGGCTACTCTTGTTACCAACGGATAGTGGAATTGACCGGCACATTATAACTCTCTCAGGGGCCGAAAGTATATTTGATGTAATGTGTATTCGAACCTGGGATTTTCGGTTTACGAGTCGAGTGCCTTAACCACCTGGCCATGCCGGGTCCAGTACGAATGGGATGATACTTTGCACTCAATGACACACTTAATGTGACGAGTGAAATTATTATTCGTTTCCATATACATACGTTGCAAACACGTTAAACGAAAAAAAAAATAGTATTCCTATTTGTTTTGCTGGATTAAGTACATATACGTAATTATGTTGTAGTGGCTCAACTGATTGTTGTTGTTTTTAATTATCTAATGGATATACAGGAATAATTTAGTTAGAGCTGAACAAAAGCGCGATTAATATTGATCTAAGTGAGGTTCCAGTCGTGTTCCTCTATTATCAAGACATAAAAGAATTATTAGTAAGCGCTAAAACCTTTTTTGTCATTGAATAACACATAAACAATAGATGTATATATGTGTATATATATGTACGAAAATGAAGCTAACTGGTAGAGACACATTTTGAAGAGTGGTTTTTGTTTACTTTCAAATCTACACAACTGGTTATTTTACCATTCTCATCGCGAGTATCAAACAACTATTCTTAGAGTTTAACGTTTAAGTGAACATTCATAAGAGTCTCACAGGTAATAAGATTTATTTAAATAATATAAACAAACCACGAAAATTATTTTTATAGGTTTGATTGTTTGTGGTTAAAAATGAAGCTGCACATTGGGCTGTGGTTGTTGTCTGTTATTAAGCAGAAAGCTTCACAAAAGACTCTCTGTGCTCTGCTATAAAACAGATATAGAAAACCGGTTTCTAACAGTATAAGTCAGCAAACATACCACATAGCCAGTGGGGGGCCACGTTGGGCTATCTGTGCCACGCTCACCATAATATCGAAGCCCAGATTTTAGGTTAAATTACGTTTACAATTGTGATTACAATTCTTAGACACATACGAATGCCGACTTTATTATAAATAACATGGAAATAAAACGTAACTCAACGTAAATTTCTAAGTCATCAAAGTCAGCCCTTCATTTGGGGTTTAAGTGGAATAAACGTCGTAAGATTTTTTTAATGAAGTTCATCTTCCCCTAATGTATTAGTATGTTTTTAATGCATTCAAGACAATAATTTATGGAGTTCTTCTATGCTATAAGTATGGTGCTAAAAGCACTAAACCTTCCCTAATACCTGCATCTACTATACGCTTCTAAGCACTTAATCGACTTGTGTACGTGCTAATCGATAGGAAACTAGATAATTTACCTTGGAAATGTTGCAAGTTGCCAGTCGCAATCTTTCTTGCTAAACCCGATATGTACTATCAACACTTCAGTTGTATGTGTTATACAATATGTGAAACCTGATAAGTTAATTATAGGCATAACAGTAAATATCTCTGTAGATTTATACATGGAATTTTTTCTAAATTAATTTTTTTTTGCAAGAGTTCGGCCCTCTACCGGAACCTTCGTCGGACAACAATGTATTGAGCGATCAAAAATCGTTAAACTGTGGAACAGTGTCTGAAAATATTCAGAAAAATTGATATTACTTACGAGAATCGATTTGTTTTTCTGATGGTCACAATTAGAGAAATTTCATATTTAAAACGAACACGATACTTCAGTTAATTATGAAACACGAAAACATGTTAAACAGATAATTATATGTTACATACAGTTTTCTTAGCTCATTGATCGTACAGAGAGCTTGGAATGGAATATACACAAAGGTTCGTTTTCAAAGGTTTGTTTTAAATCCCATGTAAAGACATACGAGGCCTATCTACGCTATGTATTTCTAACTTAGCAGCAAAAAGGTAGAAGGAAAATGTAGAACTTAAATGAATGTCCAACTTATGATATTTGCAAAGAAAATTGATGTATACAATTTCTTTTTTAATAGAAATATATTTTAACATACAAACAGTAACACAATTTACAATAAAAGTTATTACAAATAATAATCTATATACAAACGTTTCACAAATTTACAAACAATACTGAGTCGTCTGTCTGGTCTGGAACGTTCTCATATCTTATCGAGGGTTCACAACGAACGAGTTAATTTGGAGTTGATGTAGACACAACTCACATAACAGCTAGCTAGCTGAAGTTATATAAGATCTTCGTCAAAATTACAATGTCAGACGTGAATATACTGGAGTTAAATGGTCTGTAATGTTCGAAATTTATAAACGTTCCTTGTCAAATATCTATAGTTCTAGTGTAGCAAACCAATAGTATATACTATTCCTTTGCGTGTCTCGTTGGTTACATTTAGAGGTGTGAGGAGGGTTTCTAGAAATTTCAGCCTACACAACAATACTAAAAACACACCAGTGTTTACGTATAGACATTTACTGTTGATTCTTACACTCTAGAATCTTCTACAACTTTAGGGAATAGGAAGGAACTTCGCAATACAGATTTAAAAGTATAATTTATGTAAATTTCTATATATAAATTTAACTTAAGCAAACAACGATATTAAAACAGATATATGATAATGAATTATCAAAATATGTAATTATAAAAAGCAGAAACAAACGACGCTTAAAAATATAAGCCACAAATTGTGAAACCGCAAATTTCCACATATCTTCGCATGGACCAAACAAATCTCTGTGCCAAATTTGATGAAGGTTTATCTAAAGAAGGTGAAATAGTGAAAAAAACCTAGAAAAATACCCATGAAACCAGCAGCATAGAACATTCGTCTATACCCCCGCATGGACCTAATGAACCTATATGTCAGAGTAATAAGTGATAATTACCATTCTGATAAGTTACCGAATAAGCTTGTAATTTATGTCTAGATATCCATATAAATAATTGCATGATATATAAAAATATCTTCCTATCTGTGCTTCAGTTTTGATTTGGTAATATTCTGATGACAGGTGCAAGTTATGAAAGCGGTAAATACTCGTGTATTATACTTATGTATGTTATTATAAAGTAAACATACACATGTGTGTGTGTGTGTATGAACAATAACAATGTAGAAATCTACTCAAAACATGTATGCCTTTTTAGTTAACTTTTAATGTTTGCTTCGAGTTTCAAAGCACAGACAAAATCAACACTTATTTCATTACATTAACCGTCAAATGTAAACGAAAGGTAACGTTAGTATATTTCAGTTATCAGTTTTTAATATTAAACATTCAGTTCTGTGTACCTATAAAGAAAAAAAAAAAACGATGGGTATTGACGTCATATTTAAATAACAACAGAGACGCAACCCAACAGGCAATTGTTTTCTCAGGATATCGGGGGGGATAATTTTGTTTTCTGTGTTCTTTTTTTGAAATTCGAACAAAACTACTCGAGACCTATCTGCGCTAGCCGTCCCTAATTTAGCAGTGTAAGACTAGAGAGAAGGCAGCTAATCATCACCACCCACCGCCAACTCTTGGGCTACTCTTTTACCAACGAATAATGAGATTGACCGTCACATAATAACGCCCCCACGGCTGAAAGGGCGAGCATGTTTGGTGCGATCGGGATTCGAACCCGCGACCCTCAGATTACGAGTCGAACGCCTTAACCCACCTGGCCATGCCGGGCCATGGGGGGGGATGAACTGTAACTTCGATCTTCTTGTAACTCCATTTTGGCGAGCAATTTGATGTGCTATTGTATTTTGGGTTTGTTCCTGGGTCATTCTCACTGGATACTGACTCATAACGTGTTGATTAAGCCTTTTGTTTCTCTCTTTTTCTTGTAACTTGATCATTAACATTTGATTTTCTTTCTCAAAGTTGCTAACTTTCTTCCTGATAAGTCACTTTTAAGTTTACCATTGATATTTTTGATCAGTTTATATTAAAAAAGAAGCACAAATAGATTTGTTTAGCCAACGAAGATCGAAGTACCACGAATTTCCTGTAAATTTGTATGTAACGAACTCCGTACGAAGGACTTGTGATTCCATCTGTCACAGCGCAGCTCATCAGGAAGTAGAGTCACATTTCTTTTCAAACATCACCTGCTAGGAAGACTCACTTTGAAATTATGCATTATACTAACTTTACTATAATATTTATTAAAATTTAATTTTTTGATTAATTAATTTGTTTGTTTGAAGTTAAGCACAGAAACTACTCAATGGGCTGTCACGAGTATAGAAACCTGGATTCTAACGCTGTAAGTCCGCAGACAAATCGCTGAGCTATTGGGAAGCGTACATTATTAAACACATACAAAAGTACCATTTCTCCATGAGAGAAGCGTTTACATAAAATAAAGTGTGATAAAATAAAGCTCTATTATCTTTATCATCTTCGCCCGGCATGGCCAATCGTGTTGAGGCGTGTGCCTCGTAATCTGAGGGTCGCGGGTTCGAATCCCGGTCGCACCTAAGATGATCGCTCTTTTAACCGTGTGGGTGTTATGATTGGACGGTCAATCTCACTAATCGTTGGTAAAAGTGTAGCCCAAGAGTTGGGGGTGGGTGGTGATGACTAACTGCCTTCCCTCTAGTCTTACACTGCTGAGTTAAAGACGGCTAGTACAGATAGCCCTCGTGTAGCTTTGCGCGAAATTCAAACAAAAAAAAAACAAACAACTTTTTCATCTTATTGAAATTTATAAGAATTTTTAGTTTGGTGTGATTTAAAGCTGTTATTTACTTATTTCTTAAAATTAAGTAGACACATGCACCAAATAAACATTTTGCAAAATAGTCCAATTGTAATAAAAACTTTGAGAAGAACTTCCCCCTCATGATGTTTGAGAATCGTATTAAGTTTCAACTAAGTTGAACTTAAACAGTTTTGCGAGTAGACGGACATTCGACTCATATATATGTACATATAAGACTAAACTCTACTTTTCGATAAAGAGTGCGGAAAATGATAATAAGGAAATGTAAAGAGTGTATTCTAAAAATACAATAACGATTTAATAAATAATAAGTTGAGGAACGCCATAGAGAAATTATATGAATAATATTAACAAAAATACGCTGGTAGAAGTAACAGGGCTGTAACAAAAACATCCATAAATGTATCATATACTTGTCGAGGTTTTGTGTTTGAGACAACATCATTATTGGAAGACAATAATGAGTTAATGTTCTTTTATTCGGTTATGCCGTGCGACAAAGGAAATGTATCAACCTACCTAGAGCTTTCCCTCTACGTTATTACATTAACTGTTTATCTATTGCTTCTTGAAGTCACTCATCTACAATTTCTTTTTCCAAAATATTCAACTCAGACTGTTCATCAATAAGATATTCAATCAAGTAGTGAACAGTATATTCAATCTTCAAGAAATTCCATTAATTTCCAAACGATTGTGAATTGAACTGACTGAACTCTTCATTTGAGCGGTATTTTGTGACAATAAAACTAACACGAGCTGTTTATGTATCACAGTAAAGTTTAAAGAGAAGTTTGGTTTAGTTTTTTAATCTTGCGCAAAGCTACACGAGGGCTATCTGCGCTAGCCGTCCCTAATTTAGCAGTGTAAGACTAGAGGGAAGGTAGCTAGTCATCATCACCCACCGCCAACTCTTGGGCTACTCTTTTACCAACGAATAGTTGGAATGACCGTAACATTATAACACCCCCGCGGCTGAAATGGCAGGCATGTTTGGTGTGACGGGGATTCGAACCCGCGACCCTCGGATTAGGAGTCGTGTGCCTTAACCACCTAGCCATGCCGGGCCTTTTAAGAGAAAGCAGAATGGGTACACACTTTAGGTATGTACGAGTGTTAAGTTTGGTTTGAATTTTGTGCAAAGGTATGCGAGGGTTATCTGTGTGATCCGTTTCTAATTTAGCAATAAATGACTAGAGAGAAGGAAGCTAATCGTCACCACCCACCGCCAACTCTTGGGCTACTCTTTTTTCAATGAATGGGGGATTGATCATCATATTATAACACCCTCACGATTGAAAGGGCAAGAACGTTTGGTGGTAATGCCATTGGAAATCGGAACCCTCAGACTGTGAGTCAAGCAACCTAACTGCCAAGCCATACCAGGGCTAACATGATTAAATATAAGACCCGATAGGTTCATCCACAAATCCGCATTTTATCGAATGTATGCTCATAGATCTCAAAAATATAGTTTCATGTTTTTTGTTTTTGTAGTTAAGACAAAGTGATATCCGTGGTGTTACCATCTCGGGTATCATAATCTTGTTGGTAGCTTTGTAAGTCCACAGTCTTACCAATGTGTTACTGATCGAGTTCAATTATGGAAGCAGAGTTTAGTCAATGTTCTATTTTTCTACATTTATTTTCTTTAGCTCATAAAATTAAGAAAAGTAATAAACTTTTCCTGCAATCACGTTAACGATTTAGTTTCTTAATACTGACGTACATAAGCGACACATTCAGTTAGACAAGGCTGAGAAAATTAATAAACCCACCTACATTTAGATTTTCCTTTTGAGTGTTGCCTTAATTTGTTGTTAAACTGAGGGATAATAACATCTTACACGAACGATTTACATATGATTAAACGGTGGGAGTCGTAATGCCACGTATGACGTATCTACCAACTCTACATCTGATAAACGACAAATTTTAAAACATTCAACAGTGCAACGCTACTAAGAATTGTCTTATATCTGTAAGAATATTTATCAGCCATGTTTTAGATAGTAAGTATACTTGTAGAGCAAAAAGTAAATAATACGCAAAGTCTGGGGTATGTCAGTTGAAAAGACGACATACTATTGATAATATAATGGACTAGCTTCGGCGGAGGAATACAAACAAAGCCATTCTCACACATAACTGTTGCTTGTTTGACCTAAACTTTACTCCTTCGTTCTGCAACTTGGAGAAAGTGACAACTGACAAAATTTGTTACTAAATTGTGCGCATGATCAGTTATAAATATATTTTGCTTCTGACAAACATATAACACAAGTAAATACTCAATTTTTCAGCAATATTATTTTAAGTGCAAAGTTACACTGTGGGCTGGTTGCATTCTGTTCAATACATGTGATCGAACCACGTGTTTTAGCGTTGTAAGTGCCGGATAGCTTACTTCAGAAGTTTGTTTTATTATTAAAGTAGGCCTATGTGCACTTAAACTATTATAACAAGAAGCGGCTGACCTGCTACCGAACTCGGAATCATAAAACTTGCCATTGTAGTAGCGATAATTTAGAAAATACTTTCAATCCAGTTTTTTTTATTGCTTCGAGTTAGTGTAAGTTTAAACTTCAGAATTGCGTGTAACAAAGAAAACCTTAGATACAGTCAACAGAAATTATTGACGTCTGATGTGAGATAAAATTCGTGCACTGTGTGACCACAACGTCAACCAAATACGTTTAACCCAGGATAAAGCTTCAAGTCCATAGCAGTGTTTCTACGAAATCCCATCATTTTCAACACATCGATGGAGACGTCTGACGGCATACCTCTACGATTATGTGTATTTAACCTGCTTAGACATAGTTTTGACAGCTCAGTGGACAGTAGTGCATAATCCTGGTCGAAAGAAGTCAGTTTTAAGAGCAGTGTGTTACATGGACAACTGTTGCTATGAAGGTGATTAACCCGTCAATAGCCTTTAAGCTATTGTAGAATGAAACAAATTGACAGAAGTAATATATTCATAGCATTGAAAAGATTTTAATGCCCCATTTTCTGATATTAAATATATTAATTGATGATAGAAGGAGACGGACAATCGGGCAAGTATGATCAGTAAATTTTAAGAGTGAAGAAGATAACCCCCAGTATTGTAAATTTAATTATGTTTTGTTCCAACAGATTGGCAAGATAAATAAAGCATTAATGAAGATTGTGGATCGCCATGTTCTAAACTACATTTAGTTTTTGGCAAGCTAATAACGCAAGTCCCCCGCTATTACAGCGGTATGTCTCTGGATTTAAAACGCAAAAAGCAGGGGTTTGATTCCTTACGGTTGTCTCAACAGATAGTCCGAGGTGGCTTTGCTATAGGAAAACACACACATAATAACGCAAACAATTTTTGATAACACGCACCTGTGTAAGGTGTAAATGAAAACCTTTCTCGTAATCTTCTGAAAACAAAACACAAAAAGCGTCATGCCCACCTTCCGCATTGGCTCTCAACGGTACGTTTGAAGGTTTATAACAATAAAAACCAGATTTTAACACCCTTCGCTGGCACAGTAGGGAAAATTGTCTTTTTGTTTAACTATGTGCTTGAAAACGAATCCCTGAACCCACAATTTGATTTTACACAAGCCCAATTTATGAGTACTAAAACTCGGACATATTTTTTTTAAAACATGTAAAATGTTTAAAGTAACTACTTAATAGAAACGCATTTATTTCAGTGTACAGAAACATTTGATTGTTGTTATAAATAAACATAGTAGTAAAGAGTATTTATATTCATTGTTAAAACAACACATGCTGTATTTACTGAGACGTGAGAAACGGTAAGACCAGTCAGATCATGTCCTGGTTATTTATTCATAGTATGTTTAACTGCATCTTACCTGTTTTTGTGTGCTGGATTTGTAGTTAAAACTTCTCAAAAGTAAATCTCATAACATTAAATTTTGAAACATTTTCGGGGAGCATGTTTAACACATCGTTTGAGAGAATCTCATTCATTTTACGCGCTGATTCAAGAATCCCAAATACAGCTCGTGTGACTTTTCCAAATAGAACATTTTATTTTTGGTTTAATAAAAGTGGTGAGTTCCAAACTCCATACGTGAAATGTTCTATTGAATAGCTTTACTATACCAAATATCTAAATTAATAAAACTTGTGTGTTTATAGAACTCCACAGATGAAATGTTCTGTTGAATTAATTAATAACTAATTATTTAATCAATTAATTCATAAATACACATGCTAACATTTTTTATAAAGACTACAAAGTTTCCATTTTCAATACTTTATCTGTATAATTAACCCTTAATTTAGGATGGTCGTTGATAGAAACTAACAATACATGTTAACGTTATCGTGTTACCATTTCAGGCTATATTGTATTTTATTTACTTACGCTTAAGTTTCTACCTGATTCATACATTTTTGTTACTTCATAGGACATATTTAAGAATAAATGAAACTTGTATATTTGTGAAGTAATCATATTTCATGCAGTTTATGAGAATTGTTTTTTTTTTTTTAATTTCGCGCAAAGCTACTAGAGGGCTATCTGCGCTAGCCGTCCCTAATTTAGCAGTGTAAGACTAGAGGGAAGGCAATAGTCATCACCCCCCCCATAGCCAACTCTTGGGCTACTCTTTTACAAACGAATAGTGGGATTGACCGTCACATTATAACGCCCCCACTGCTGAAAGGGCGAGCATGTTTGACGCGACGGGGATGCGAACCCGCGACCCTCAGATTAGGAGTCGAACGCCTTAACCCACCTGGCCATGCCGGGTCTTTTATGAGGAATATTGGAACTTCTACTATATCCAATTTTACTTTGTATTACATTTTGTGCAGTTTATGAGGAAAATTGAAACTTATAGTATCAGCAGAAGGTATTGATGTTTGATGAGAGATAACATTTCTGTTTTGTGTAACCATGACGTCATGCACATCTACAAACAATGGGGGAATGAAACTAGCGTTCATACAATCCATATTTTGTTGCATATTGGTAGAGACGTCTTACGGCGTAACCATAAACTACTGTGTAATTGTTTGCTAAAATTTAGTCTGGAGAGTGCAGTGAAAAATCTAAAAAAAAAATGTTTGTCGAAATACGTTGTATACGGATGGCTTGATTGAGGAACGTTGAAATTTCTACGATAGCTTAGCAAACAAAACATTATACCTCAAAGTACCAATGTATATTGCAAATATGATTGTATCTTTAATAAATATTAACATTAATAACACAAAGTGTTGAAGTAACGATTCACACACGATGCACTTCTAGTAAAATTATTTTAATTCTAAAACATCGTTAAGAATAAATATATATGATATAGTAAGTATTAAATCGCCGACCTTGGTTGCGATATGAAGGAAAAAGCACAAATATTTTTTTTTCACACATCATTCAATGATAAGAAAAATTCCATATGTATAAAAAGTAACAAGTTTAAAACAAATAAATGCCTTAAGTAATACTATTGTATTATTATGTAGTGGAATATGAATTTGAAAGTATTATTATGTAGTGGAATATGAATCTCACAATATTATTATATAATGGAACATGAATGTAACATATATTACTATGTAGAGGAACATGAATGTAACAATATTATTATGTAGTGGAACATGCATAAAACAGTATTATTGGGTAGTGGAATATGAATATGACAGTATTATTATGTAGAGGAATATTAATACAAATGTATTATTATGTTGTGGAATATGAATGTGACAGTATTATTATATAGTGGAACATGAATGTAAAAGTATAATTACATAGTGTAACATGAATGTAACAGTATTATTATGTAAAAAAATATGAATGTATCGGTATTACTACGTAGTAGAATATGAATGTAAGAGAATCATTATGCAATGGAATATGATTATGACAGTATTAGTATGTAGTGGAATATGAATGTAACAGTGTTATTATGTCGTGGAATATGAATGTAACAATATCATTATGTAGTGGAACATGAATGTAACAGTATTATTATGTAGTGAAACATGAATATAACCGTATTATTATGTAGTGAAATATGAATGGAACAGTATTATTATGTAGTGGAATATGCATGTAACAGTATTATTATGTAGTGGAATATGAATGTAACAATATTATTATGTAGTGGAATAAGAATGTAACAATATTATTATGTACAGGAATATGATTACAACAGTATTATTATGTAGTGGAATATGAATGTGACAGTATTATTATATGGTGGAATATCAATGTAACAGTATAATTATATAGTGTAACATGAATATAACAGTATTATTATGTAGAAGGAATATGAATGTAACAGTATTATTATGTAATGGAACATGAATGTAATAATATTACTATGTAATTGTATAAAAATGTAATAGAATTATTATGAATGGAATATGAATATGACAATATTACTGTGTAGTGGAACATGAACGTGAGATTACTAAGTAGTGGAACATGAATGTAACAGTATTAATATGTAATGGAACGTCAATGTAACAGTATTATTATGTAGTGAAACATAAAAGCAACAATAATATTTTGCAGTAAAACATGTATGTAACAGATTTATTATGTGGAGGATTATGTGTGAACATTATTATTATGTAATAGAATATAAATGTAACAACATTATTATGTCATGGAATATGAATGTAACAGTATTGCTATGTAGTGCTACATGAATTTAACAGAATTACTATGTAGAGGAACATTAATGTAAAAGTATTATTATGTAGTGGAACATAAATGTAATAGTTTCATTATGTAGATGAACAATGTGAGATTACTATATAGAGGAATATGAATGTAGCAGTATTATTATGTATTGAAAGATGAATGTAACACTATAATGATGTAATAACCATGAATGTAACATTATTATTTTGTTGTGGAACTTTAATGTAACAGTTTTATTATGTAGTGGAATATAAATGTAACATTATAACTATGTAGAGGAATATAAATGTAAAAGCATTTTAGGTTTGTGTAAAATGAATGTATCAGTATTACTAGGTAATGGAATATTAATGTAACAGCATTATTATGTATTAGAATATGAATGTAACAATATTATTATGTAGTGGAACAAAAATGTAACAGTATTATTATGTGGTGGAAAATGAGTATAACAGTATTACTATGTAATGGAACATGAATGTAACATTATTAATATATGGCGGAAAATGAATATGACAGTATTATTATGTTGTGGAAAAAATGTACCAGTATTATTATATAGTATAGTGGAAGTTGAATGCAACGGTATTATTTTGTAGTGGAACATGAATGTAACAGAATTATATGTAGAGGAATATGAATGTAACAGTATTATTATGTAGTGGAACATAAATGTGACATTATTATTATGTAGTGGAACATGATTGTTAGGTTACTAGATTACTATGTAGTGGAACGTGATTGAAACTGTATTATTATGTAGGGGAATATGAATGTAAAATTATTACTATGTAGTGGAACATTAATGTAACAGTGTTAATATGTAGTGGAATATGAATGTAAAGGTATTATTATGTAGATTAATATGAATGTAACTATATTACTATGTAGTGGAATTGAATGTTACAGTATTATTATGTAGTGGAACATGAATGAAACAGTATCATTATTTAGGGGAACATGAATGTAACAGCATTGCTATGTTGTAGAACATAAATGAACAGTATCAATACCTAGTAGAAGGTTAAAGTGACAGTATTATTATGTAGTTAAACATGAATGAAATAGTATTAATATGTAATTGAACATGAATGTAACAGTTTTATTATGTAGTGGAAAATCAATGTAACCGTATTATAATGTACTAAAAAACGGATGTAACAGTATTATTATGTGTTATAACATAAAAGCAACAGTATTATTTTGTAGTGGAAAATGAATGTAATAGAATAACTATGTAGTAGAATATAAATGTAACAGTATTATTATGTAGATCAATATGTGTGAACAGTATTATTATGTTTATCAATATGTTTAAACAGTATTATTATCTAGCCAAATATGAATGTAACAGTATTATTATGTAATTGAATATGAATATGACAGTATTAGAATGTTGTGGAATATGAATGTAAGAGTGTTATTATGTAGTGAAAAATGAATGTAACAGTATATTTATGTAGTGCAACATAAAAACAACAGTATTATTTTGGAGAGGAATATGAATATAACAGTATTATTGTGTAAAGAAATGTGAATGTAACAGCATTATTATCTTGTGGAATTTGAATGTAATTGTTTTATTATTTAGTAGAACCTAAATGTAACAGAATTATTATGTAGTGGATCATGAATGTTACATTATTATTATTTAGAGGAATAAGTCTGAACAATTTTATTATGTAGTGGAATATGAATGTAACGGCATTATTATTTAGAGAAATATGAAAGTAACAGCATATTTATGTAGTGGAACATAAATGTAACAGTATTTTTGTGTTGTGTAATATGTGTGTAACAGTATTATTATGTAATGGAACATAAAAGGAACAGTATTATTTTGTAGTGGAATATGAATGTAACAGTATTATTATATAGTAAAATATGAATGTAATGGCATTATTATGTAGTGGAATATGAATGTAACTGTGTTATTATGTTGTGGAAAATGAATGTAACAGTGTTATTTTGTAGTGAAATATTGATGAAACAGTATTATTATGTAGTGGATTATGAATGTAACAGTATAATTATGTAGTAGAACATAAATGTAGAAGTATTGCTATGTAGTGGAACATGAATATAAAATTATTATTTTATTGTGAAAATGAATGTGATGGTATTATTATGTTGTGGAACATGAAAGTGAGCGCATTATTATGTAGTGGAATATGAATGTAACAGCTTTATTATGTACTGTAATAGGTATGTAACAGTGTTATTATGTAGTGGAAAATGAATGTGACAGTATTATTATATAGGGAAACATGAATGTTACGGCATTATTATATAGTGAAATATGAATGTAAGAGTATTACTATGTTGTAGAACATAAATAACCAGTATTATTTTATAGTGGACCATGAATGAAACAGTATTATTATATGTTTAAAATGAATGTAACATATTATTATGTAGATGAAAATGAATGAATTATTATTATTATATAGTGGAACCTCAATGCAACAGTATTACTTTGTAGTGGAATATGAATTTAACATTATCACTCTGTACTGGAAGGTTAATGTAACAGAATTATTATGTAGTGAAACATTAATAATAATGTATTACTATATTGTAGACATAAATGTAATAGTTTTGTTTTGTAGTGGAACATCAATATAACAGTATTATTATGTAGTGAAATATAAATGTATGTGGATTATTACTAGTCAAATATGAATGTAACAGTATTTTTATGCAGTAGAACATCAATGTATCAGTTTTACTATGTAGTGGAATATGAATGTAACAGTATTACTCTGCAGTAAAACATCAATGTAACAGTTTTACTATGTAGTGGAATATGAATGTAACATTATTACTATGTAGTGGAACATCAATATTAAAGTATTATTATATTGTTGAATACGAATGTAATAATATTACTATGTAGTGGAAGATAAATGTAACAGTATTATTATGTTGTGGAATATGAATGTAACAGTATTTCTATGTAAGGGAAAGTGAATGTAATAGTATCATTATGTGGTGAAACATGAATGTGAGATTATTATGTAGTGGATAATGAATGTTACAGTAATATTATAGAGTAACCATGAAAGTAACATTATTACCTGTTGTTGAACATAATGTAACAGTAGTAGTATGCTGTGGAACATAAATGAACGGTATTAATACCTAGTGGAAAATGAATGTAACAGTATTATTATGTAGTACAACATGAATGAAGTAGTATTACTATGTATTTGAACATGAATGTCACAGTTTTATTATGTGGTGGAAAATCAATGTAACCCTATTATAATGTAGTAAAACGGATGTAGCAGTATTATTATGTAATATAACGTTAAAGCAACTGTATTATTTTGTTGTGGAAAATGAATGTAATAGAATAACTATGTAGTAGAATATAAATGTAACAGTATTATTATGTAGATCAATATGTGTGAACAGTATTATTATGTAGCCAAATATGAATGTAACAGTATTATTATTTAATTGAATATGAATATGACAGTATTAGAATGTTGTGGAATATGAATGTAAGAGTGTTATTATGTAGTGAAAAATGAATGTAACAGTATATTTATGTAGTGCAACATAAAAACAACAGTATTATTTTGGAGAGGAATATGAATATAACAGTATTATTGTGTAAAGAAATGTGAATGTAACAGCATTATTATCTTGTGGAATTTGAATGTAATTGTTTTATTATTTAGTAGAATTTAAATGTAACAGAATTATTATGTAGTGGATCATGAATGTTACATTATTATTATTTAGAGGAATAAGTCTGAACAATTTTATTATGTAGTGGAATATGAATGTAACGGCATTATTATTTAGAGAAATATGAAAGTAACAGCATATTTATGTAGTGGAACATAAATGTAACAGTATTTTTGTGTTGTGTAATATGTGTGTAACAGTATTATTATGTAATGGAACATAAAAGGAACAGTATTATTTTGTAGTGGAATATGAATGTAACAGTATTATTATATAGTAAAATATGAATGTAATGGCATTATTATGTAGTGGAATATGAATGTAACTGTGTTATTATGTTGTGGAAAATGAATGTAACAGTGTTATTTTGTAGTGAAATATTGATGAAACAGTATTATTATGTAGTGGATTATGAATGTAACAGTATAATTATGTAGTAGAACATAAATGTAGAAGTATTGCTATGTAGTGGAACATGAATATAAAATTATTATTTTATTGTGAAAATGAATGTGATGGTATTATTATGTTGTGGAACATGAAAGTGAGCGCATTATTATGTAGTGGAATATGAATGTAACAGCTTTATTATGTACTGTAATAGGTATGTAACAGTGTTATTATGTAGTGGAAAATGAATGTGACAGTATTATTATATAGGAAACATGAATGTTACAGCATTATTATATAGTGAAATATGAATGTAAGAGTATTACTATGTTGTAGAACATAAATAACCAGTATTATTTTATAGTGGACCATGAATGAAACAGTATTATTATATGTTTAAAAATGAATGTAACATATTATTATGTAGATGAAAATGAATGAATTATTATTATTATATAGTGGAACCTCAATGCAACAGTATTACTTTGTAGTGGAATATGAATTTAACATTATCACCTGTACTGGAAGGTTAATGTAACAGAATTATTATGTAGTGAAACATTAATAATAATGTATTACTATATTGTAGACATAAATGTAATAGTTTTGTTTTGTAGTGGAACATCAATATAACAGTATTATTATGTAGTGAAATATAAATGTATGTGGATTATTACTAGTCAAATATGAATGTAACAGTATTTTTATGCAGTAGAACATCAATGTATCAGTTTTACTATGTAGTGGAATATGAATGTAACAGTATTACTATGCAGTAAAACATCAATGTAACAGTTTTACTATGTAGTGGAATATGAATGTAACATTATTACTATGTAGTGGAACATCAATATTAAAGTATTATTATATTGTTGAATACGAATGTAATAATATTACTATGTAGTGGAAGATAAATGTAACAGTATTATTATGTTGTGGAATATGAATGTAACAGTATTTCTATGTAAGGGAAAGTGAATGTAATAGTATCATTATGTGGTGAAACATGAATGTGAGATTATTATGTAGTGGATAATGAATGTTACAGTAATATTATAGAGTAACCATGAAAGTAACATTATTACCTGTTGTTGAACATAATGTAACAGTAGTAGTATGCTGTGGAACATAAATGAACGGTATTAATACCTAGTGGAAAATGAATGTAACAGTATTATTATGTAGTACAACATGAATGAAGTAGTATTACTATGTATTTGAACATGAATGTCACAGTTTTATTATGTGGTGGAAAATCAATGTAACCCTATTATAATGTAGTAAAAACGGATGTAGCAGTATTATTATGTAATATAACGTTAAAGCAACTGTATTATTTTGTTGTGGAAAATGAATGTAATAGAATAACTATGTAGTAGAATATAAATGTAACAGTATTATTATGTAGATCAATATGTGTGAACAGTATTATTATGTAGCCAAATATGAATGTAACAGTATTATTATTTAATTGAATATGAATATGACAGTATTAGAATGTTGTGGAATATGAATGTAAGAGTGTTATTATGTAGTGAAAAATGAATGTAACAGTATATTTATGTAGTGCAACATAAAAACAACAGTATTATTTTGGAGAGGAATATGAATATAACAGTATTATTGTGTAAAGAAATGTGAATGTAACAGCATTATTATCTTGTGGAATTTGAATGTAATTGTTTTATTATTTAGTAGAATTTAAATGTAACAGAATTATTATGTAGTGGATCATGAATGTTACATTATTATTATGTAGAGGAATAAGTCTGAACAGTTTTATTATGTAGTGGAATATGAATGTAACAGCATTATTATTTAGAGGAATATGAAAGTAACAGCATATTTATGTAGTGGAACATAAATGTAACAGTATTTTTGTGTTGTGTAATATGTGTGTAACAGTATTATTATGTAATGGAACATTAAAGGAACAGTATTATTTTGTAGTTGAATATGAATGTAACAGTATTATTATATAGTAAAATATGAATATAATGGCATTATTATGTAATGGAATATGTATGTAACTGTGTTATTATGTTGTGGAAAATAAATGTAACAGTGTTATTTTGTAGTGAAATATTGATGAAACATTATTATTATGTAGTGGAATATGAATGTAACAGTATAATTATGTAGTAGAACATAAATGTAGAAGTATTGCTATGTAGTGGAACATGAATATAAAATTATTATTTTATTGTGAAAATGAATGTGATGGTATTATTATATTGTGGAACATGAAAGTGAGCGGATTATTATGTAGTGGAATATGAATGTAACAGCTTTATTATGTACTGTAATAGGTATGTAACATTGTTATTATGTTGTGGAAAATGAATGTGACAGTATTATTATGTAGGGAAACATGAATGTTACGGCATTATTATATAGTGAAATAAGAATATAAGAGTATTATTATGTAGTGGAACATAAATGAACAGTATTATTTTATAATGGACCATGAATGAAACAGTATTACTATGTAATTTAACATGAATGTAACAGTATTATTATATGTTTAAAAATGAATGTAACATTTTATTATGTAGTGGAAAATGAATGAATCATAATTATTATATATTGGAACCTAAATGAAACAGTATTATTTTGTAGTGGAATATGAATTTAACATTATCACTCTGTACTGGAAGGTTAATGTAACAGTATTATTATGTAGTGAAACCTTAATAATAATGTATTACTATATTGTAGACATAAATGTAATAGTTTTGTTTTGTAGTGGAACATCAATATAACAGTATTGTTATGTAGTGAAATATAAATGTATGTGGATTATTATTAGTCAAATATGAATGTAACAGTATTTTTATGCAGTAGAACATCAATGTATCAGTTTTACTATGTAGTGGAATATGAATGTAACAGTATTACTATGAAGTAAAACATCAATGTAACAGTTTTACTATGTAGTGGAATATGAATGTAACAGTATTACTATGTAGTGGAACATCAATATTAAAGCATTATTATATTGTTGAATACGAATGTAATAATATTACTATGTAGTGGAAGATAAATGTAACAGTATTATTATGCAGTGGAATATCAATAAAATAGTATTATTATGTTGTGGAATATGAATGTAACAGTATTTTTATGTAAGGGAAAATGAATGTAATATTATCATTATGTGGTGAAACATGAATGTGAGATTATTATGTAGTGGATAATGAATGTAACAGTAATATTATATAGTAACCATGAAAGTAACATTATTACCTGTTGTTGAACATAATGTAACAGTATTTTTAAGTAGTGGAACATGAATGTAACAGTAGTAGTATGCTGTGGAACATAAATGAACGGTATTAATACCTAGTGGAAAATGAATGTAACAGTATTATTATGTAGTACAACATGAATGAAATAGTATTACTATGTATTTGAACATGAATGTCACAGTTTTATTATGTGGTGGAAAATCAATGGAACCCTATTATAATGTAGTAAAAACGGATGTAACAGTATTATTATGTAATATAACGTAAAAGCAACTGTATTATTTTGTAGTGGAACATGAATGTTACTGAATAACTATGTAGTGGAATATGAATGTAACAATATTATTATTTAAAGAAATATGAATGTATCAGCATTATTATGTTGTGAAATATGAATGTAAAAGTATTATTATGTAGTGGAACATAAATGTAACAGTTTTATTATGTAGTGGAACCTAAATGTAACGGAATTATTATGAAACGGAACATGAATGTTACAGTAATATTATGTAGAGGAATATGTCTGAACAGTTTTATTAAGCAGTAGAATATCAATGTTGCATCATTATTATTTGGTGGAATATGAATGTAACAGCATTATTATTTAGTGGAATATAAATTTAACAGCATAATTATGTTGTGGAACATAAATGTAACAGTATTATTTTGTTTTAATATGTGTGTAACAGTATTATTATGTAGTGGAACATAGAAGCAACAGTATTATTATGTAGTGATATATGAATGTAACAGTGTTATTATGTAGTGGAATATGAATATATCAGTTTTTTTACGTAGTGGAACATGAATGTGAGATTACTATGTGGTGGAACGTGAATGTAACTGTATTATTATGTAGTGAAATATGAATGTATCAGTATTTTTATGTAGTGGATAATGAATATAACAGTATTATTATGTAGCAACCATGAAAGTAACATTATTACTATGTTGTTGAACATGAATGTAACAGTAATATTATATGGTGGAAAATCAATGTCACCGTATTATAATGTAGTAAAAACGGATGTAACAGTATTATTATGTAATATAACATAAAAGTAACGGTATTTTTTTGTAGTGGAACATGAAATTAACAGAATAACTATGTAGTGGAATATGAATGTAACAGTATTATTATGTAATTCAATATGTGTATTAGTATTATATGTAGCCAAATATAAATGAAACAGCATTATTATATAAAGGAATATGAATGTAACATTATTATTATGCCGTGTAATATCAATGAGACAGCATTATTATGTTGTGGAATATAAATGTAACAGTATTTTTAAGTAGTTGAACATCAATGTTACAGTATTACTATAAAGTGTAACATGAATGTAACAGTATTATTATATAGTAAAATATGAATGTAATGGCATTATTATGTAGTGGAATATGTATGTAACTGTGTTATTATGTTGTGGAAAATGAATGTAACAGTGTTATTTTGTAGTGAAATATTGATGAAACAGTATTATTATGTAGTGGAATATGAATGTAACAGTATAATTATGTAGTAGAACATAAATGTAGAAGTATTGCTATGTAGTGGAACATGAATATAAAATTATTATTTTATTGTGAAAATGAATGTGATGGTATTATTATGTTGTGGAACATGAAAGTTAGCGCATTATTATGTAGTGGAATATGAATGTAACAGCTTTATTATGTACTGTAATAGGTATGTAACAGTGTTATTATGTAGTGGAAAATGAATGTGACAGTATTATTATGTAGGGAAACATGAATGTTACGGTATTATTATATTGTGAAATATGAATATAAGAGTATTACTATGTAGTAGAACATAAATAACCAGTATTATTTTATAGTACACCATGAATGAAACAGTATTATTATATGTTTAAATAGAATGTAACATATTATTATGTAGTGGAAAATGAATGAATTATTATTATTATATAGTGGAACTTAAATGCAACAGTATTACTTTGTAGGGGAATATGAATTTAACATTATCACTCTGTACTGGAAGGTTAATGTAACAGTATTATTTTGTAGTGAAATATAAATGTATGTGGATTATTACTAGTCAAATATGAATGTAACAGTATTTTTATGCAGTAGAACATCAATGTATCAGTTTTACTATGTAGTGGAATATGAATGTAACAGTATTACTATGCAGTAAAACATCAATGTAACAGTTTTACTATGTAGTCGAACATCAATATTAAAGTATTATCATATTGTTGAATACGAATGTAATAATATTACTATGTAGTGGAAGATAAATGTAACAGTATTATTATGCAGTGGAATATCAATAAAACAGTATTATTATGTTGTGGAATATGAATGTAACAGTATTTCTATGTAAGGGAAAATGAATGTAATAGTATCATTATGTGGTGAAACATGAATGTGAGATTATTATGTAGTGGATAATGAATGTAACAGTAATATTATATAGTAACCATGAAGTAACATTATTACCTGTTGTTGAACATAATGTATCAGTAATTTTAAGTAGTGGAACATGAATGTAACAGTAGTAGTATGCTGTGGAACATAAATGAACGGTATTAATACCTAGTGGAAAATGAATGTAACAGTATTATTATGTAGTACAACATGAATGAAATAGTATTACTATGTATTTGAACATGAATGTCACAGTTTTATTATGTGGTGGAAAATCAATGTAACCCTATTATAATGTAGTAAAAACGGATGTAGCAGTATTATTATGTAATATAACGTAAAAGCAACTGTATTATTTTGTTGTGGAAAATGAATGTAATAGAATAACTATGTAGTAGAATATAAATGTAACAGTATTATTATGTAGCCAAATATGAATGTAACAGTATTATTATGTAATTCAATATGAATATGACAGTATTAGAATGTTGTGAAATATGAATGTAAGAGTGTTATTATGTAGTGAAAAATGAATGTAACAGTATATTTATGTAGTGCAACATAAAAACAACAGTATTATTTTAGAGTGGAATATGAATATAACAGTATAATTGTGTAAAGAAATGTGAATGTAACAGCATTATTATCTTGTCGAATTTGAATATAATTGTTTTATTATTTTGTAGAACGTAAATGTAACAGAATTATTATGTAGTGGATCATGAATGTTACATTATTATTATGTAGAGGAATAAGTCTGAACAGTTTTATTATGTAGTGGAATATGAATGTAACAGCATTTTTATTTAGAGGAATATGAATGTAACAGCATATTTATGTTGTGGAACATAAATGTAACAGTATTATTTTTGTGTTGTGTAATATGTGTGTAACAGTATTATTATGTAATGGAACATAAAAGGAACAGTATTATTTTGTAGTGGAATATGAATGTAACAGTATTATTTTGTAGTGGAATATGAATGTAACAGTATTATTATATAGTAAAATATGAATATAATGGCATTATAATGTAATGGAATATGTATGTAACTGTGTTATTATGTTGTGGAAAATGAATGTAACAGTATTATTTTGTAGTGAAATATTGATGAAACATTATTATTATGTAATGGAATATGAATGTAACAGTATATTTATGTAGTAGAACATAAATGTAGAAGTATTGCTATGTAGTGGAACATGAATATAAAATTATTATTTTATTGTGAAAATGAATGTGATGGTATTATTATGTTGTGGAACATGAAAGTGAGCGTATTATTATGTAGTGGAATATGAATGTAACAGCTTTATTATGTACTGTAATAGGTATGTAACATTGTTATTATGTAGTGGAAAATGAATGTGACAGTATTATTATGTAGGGAAACATGAATGTTACGGCATTATTATATAGTGAAATATGAATATAAGAGTATTACTATGTAGTGGAACATAAATGAACAGTATTATTTTATAATGGACCATGAATGAACCAGTATTACTTTGTAATTTAACATGAATGTGACAGTATTATTATATGTTTAAAAATGAATGTAACATTTTATTATGTAGTGGAAAATGAATGAATCATTATTATTTTTTATTGGAACCTAAATGCAACAGTATTATTTTGTAGTGGAATATGAATTTAACATTATCACTCTGTACTGGAAGGTTAATGTAACAGTATTATTATGTAGTGAAACCTTAATAATAATGTATTACTATATTGTAGACATAAATGTAATAGTTTTGTTTTGTAGTGGAACATCAATATAACAGTATTGTTATGTAGTGAAATATAAATGTATGTGGATTATTATTAGTCAAATATGAATGTAACAGTATTTTTATGCAGTAGAACATCAATGTATCAGTTTTACTATATAGTGGAATATGAATGTAACAGTATTACTATGCAGTAAAACATCAATGTAACAGTTTTACTATGTAGTGGAATATAAATGTAACAGTGTTACTATGTAGTGGAACATCAATATTAAAGTATTATTATATTGTTGAATACGAATGTAATATTATTACTATGTAGTGGAAGATAAATGTAACAGTATTATTATGCAGTGGAATGTGAATGTAACAGTATTTTTATGTAAGGGAAAATGAATGTAATAGTATCATTATGTGGTGAAACATGAATGTGAAATTATTATGTAGTAAATGATGAATGTAACAGTAATATTATATAGTAACTATGAAAGTAACATTATTACCTGTTGTTGAACATAATGTAACAGTATTTTTAAGTAGTGGAACATGAATGTAATAGTAGTAGTATGCTGTGGAACATAAATGAACGGTATTAATACCTAGTGGAAAATGAATGTAACAGTATTATTATGTGGTACAACATGAATGAAATAGTATTACTATGTATTTGAACATGAATGTCACAGTTTTATTATGTGGTGGAAAATCAATGGAACCCTATTATAATGTAGTGAAAACGGATGTAACAGTATTATTATGTAATATAACGTAAAAGCAACTGTATTATTTTGTAGTGGAACATGAATGTAATAGAATAACTATGTAGTAGAATATAAATGTAACAGTATTATTATGTAGATCAATATGTGTGAACAGTATTATTATGTAGCCAAATATGAATGTAACAGTATTATTATTTAATTGAATATGAATATGACAGTATTAGAATGTTGTGGAATATGAATGTAAGAGTGTTATTATGTAGTGAAAAATGAATGTAACAGTATATTTATGTAGTGCAACATAAAAACAACAGTATTATTTTGGAGAGGAATATGAATATAACAGTATTATTGTGTAAAGAAATGTGAATGTAACAGCATTATTATCTTGTGGAATTTGAATGTAATTGTTTTATTATTTAGTAGAATTTAAATGTAACAGAATTATTATGTAGTGGATCATGAATGTTACATTATTATTATTTAGAGGAATAAGTCTGAACAATTTTATTATGTAGTGGAATATGAATGTAACAGCATTATTATTTAGAGAAATATGAATGTAACAGCATATTTATGTAGTGGAACATAAATGTAACAGTATTTTTTGTGTTGTGAATATGAATGTAACAGTATTATTATGTAATGGAACATAAAAGGAACAGTATTATTTTGTAGTGGAATATGAATGTAACAGTATTATTATATAGTAAAATATGAATGTAATGGCATTATTATGTAGTGGAATATGAATGTAACAGTATTATTATGTTGTGGAAAATGAATGTAACAGTGTTATTTTGTTAATAAGTATTTGTAGTGAAATATTGATGAAACAGTATTATTATGTAGTGGATTATGAATGTAACAGTATAATTATGTAGTAGAACATAAATGTAGAAGTATTACTATGTAGTGGAACATGAATATAAAATTATTATTTTATTGTGAAAATGAATGTGATGGTATTATTATGTTGTGGAACATGAAAGTGACAGCATTATTATGTAGTGGAATATGAATGTAACAGCTTTATTATGTAACTGTAATAGGAATGTAACAGTATTATTATGTAGTGGAAAATGAATGTGACAGTATTATTATATAGTGGAAACATGAATGTTACGGCATTATTATATAGTGAAATATGAATGTAAGAGTATTACTATGTAGTAGAACATAAATAACAGTATTATTTTATAGTGGACCATGAATGAAACAGTATTATTATATGTTTGAAAAAAATGAATGTAACATATTATTATGTAGATGAAAATGAATGAATTATTATTATTATATAGTGGAACCTCAATGCAACAGTATTATTTTGTAGTGGAATATGAATTTAACATTATCATTATGTACTGGAAGGTTAATGTAACAGAATTATTATGTAGTGAAACATTAATAATAATGTATTACTATATTGTAGACATAAATGTAATAGTTTTATTTTGTAGTGGAACATCAATATAACAGTATTATTATGTAGTGAAATATAAATGTATGTGGATTATTACTAGTCAAATATGAATGTAACAGTATTTTTATGCAGTGGAACATCAATGTAATCAGTTTTATTATGTAGTGGAATATGAATGTAACAGTATTACTATGCAGTAAAACATCAATGTAACAGTTTTACTATGTAGTGGAATATGAATGTAACATTATTACTATGTAGTGGAACATCAATATTAAAAGTATTATTATATTGTTGAATATGAATGTAATAATATTACTATGTAGTGGAAGATAAATGTAACAGTATTATTATTATTATGTTGTGGAATATGAATGTAACAGTATTTCTATGTATGTAGTGGAACATGAATGTAATAGTATCATTATGTAGTGGAACATGAATGTGAGATTACATGTAGTGGATAATGAATGTTACAGTAATATTATGAGTAACCATGAAAGTAACATTATTACCTGTTGTTGAACATAATGTAACAGTAGTAGTATGCTGTGGAACATAAATGAACAGTATTAATACCTAGTGGAAAATGAATGTAACAGTATTATTATGTAGTACAACATGAATGAAATAGTATTACTATGTATTTGAACATGAATGTCACAGTTTTATTATGTGGTGGAAAATCAATGTAACCCTATTATAATGTAGTAAAAAACGGATGTAGCAGTATTATTATGTAATATAACGTAAAAGCAACTGTATTATTTTGTTGTGGAAAATGAATGTAATAGAATAACTATGTAGTAGAATATAAATGTAACAGTATTATTATGTAGATCAATATGTGTGAACAGTATTATTATGTAGCCAAATATGAATGTAACAGTATTATTATTTAATTGAATATGAATATGACAGTATTAGAATGTTGTGGAATATGAATGTAAGAGTGTTATTATGTAGTGAAAAATGAATGTAACAGTATATTTATGTAGTGCAACATAAAAACAACAGTATTATTTTGGAGAGGAATATGAATATAACAGTATTATTGTGTAAAGAAATGTGAATGTAACAGCATTATTATCTTGTGGAATTTGAATGTAATTGTTTTATTATTTAGTAGAATTTAAATGTAACAGAATTATTATGTAGTGGATCATGAATGTTACATTATTATTATGTAGAGGAATAAGTCTGAACAGTTTTATTATGTAGTGGAATATGAATGTAACAGCATTATTATTTAGAGGAATATGAATGTAACAGCATATTTATGTAGTGGAACATAAATGTAACAGTATTTTTGTGTTGTGTAATATGTGTGTAACAGTATTATTATGTAATGGAACATAAAAGGAACAGTATTATTTTGTAGTTGAATTATTTTGTAGTGAATATGAATGTAACAGTATTATTATATAGTAAAATATGAATATAATGGCATTATTATGTAATGGAATATGTATGTAACTGTGTTATTATGTTGTGGAAAATAAATGTAACAGTGTTATTTTGTAGTGAAATATTGATGAAACATTATTATTATGTAGTGGAATATGAATGTAACAGTATAATTATGTAGTAGAACATAAATGTAGAAGTATTGCTATGTAGTGGAACATGAATATAAAATTATTATTTTATTGTGAAAATGAATGTGATGGTATTATTATGTTGTGGAACATGAAAGTGAGCGGTATTATTATGTAGTGGAATATGAATGTAACAGCTTTATTATGTACTGTAATAGGTATGTAACATTGTTATTATGTTGTGGAAAATGAATGTGACAGTATTATTATGTAGGGAAACATGAATGTTACGGCATTATTATATAGTGAAATAAGAATATAAGAGTATTATTATGTAGTGGAACATAAATGAACAGTATTATTTTATAATGGACCATGAATGAAACAGTATTACTATGTAATTTAACATGAATGTAACAGTATTATTATATGTTTGAAAATGAATGTAACATTTTATTATGTAGTGGAAAATGAATGAATCATTATTATTATATATTGGAACCTAAATGAAACAGTATTATTTTGTAGTGGAATATGAATTTAACATTATCACTCTGTACTGGAAGGTTAATGTAACAGTATTATTATGTAGTGAAACCTTAATAATAATGTATTACTATATTGTAGACATAAATGTAATAGTTTTGTTTTGTAGTGGAACATCAATATAACAGTATTGTTATGTAGTGAAATATAAATGTATGTGGATTATTATTAGTCAAATATGAATGTAACAGTATTTTTATGCAGTAGAACATCAATGTATCAGTTTTACTATGTAGTGGAATATGAATGTAACAGTATTACTATGAAGTAAAACATCAATGTAACAGTTTTACTATGTAGTGGAATATGAATGTAACAGTATTACTATGTAGTGGAACATCAATATTAAAGTATTATTATATTGTTGAATACGAATGTAATAATATTACTATGTAGTGGAAGATAAATGTAACAGTATTATTATGCAGTGGAATATCAATAAAATAGTATTATTATGTTGTGGAATATGAATGTAACAGTATTTTTATGTAAGGGAAAATGAATGTAATATTATCATTATGTGGTGAAACATGAATGTGAGATTATTATGTAGTGGATAATGAATGTAACAGTAATATTATATAGTAACCATGAAAGTAACATTATTACCTGTTGTTGAACATAATGTAACAGTATTTTTAAGTAGTGGAACATGAATGTAACAGTAGTAGTATGCTGTGGAACATAAATGAACGGTATTAATACCTAGTGGAAAATGAATGTAACAGTATTATTATGTAGTACAACATGAATGAAATAGTATTACTATGTATTTGAACATGAATGTCACAGTTTTATTATGTGGTGGAAAATCAATGTAACCCTATTATAATGTAGTAAAAACGGATGTAGCAGTATTATTATGTAATATAACGTAAAAGCAACTGTATTATTTTGTTGTGGAAAATGAATGTAATAGAATAACTATGTAGTAGAATATAAATGTAACAGTATTATTATGTAGATCAATATGTGTGAACAGTATTATTATGTTTATCAATATGTTTAAGCAGTATTATTATCTAGCCAAATATGAATGTAACAGTATTATTATGTAATTGAATATGAATATGACAGTATTAGAATGTTGTGGAATATGAATGTAAGAGTGTTATTATGTAGTGAAAAATGAATGTAACAGTATATTTATGTAGTGCAACATAAAAACAACAGTATTATTTTAGACTGGAATATGAATATAACAGTATAATTGTGTAAAGAAATGTGAATGTAACAGCATTATTATCTTGTCGAATTTGAATATAATTGTTTTATTATTTTGGAGAACGTAAATGTAACAGAATTATTATGTAGTGGATCATGAATGTTACATTATTATTATGTAGAGGAATAAGTCTGAACAGTTTTATTATGTAGTGGAATATGAATGTAACAGCATTTTTATTTAGAGGAATATGAATGTAACAGCATATTTATGTTGTGGAACATAAATGTAACAGTATTTGTGTTGTGTAATATGTGTGTAACAGTATTATTATGTAATGGAACATAAAAGGAACAGTATTATTTTGTAGTGGAATATGAATGTAACAGTATTATTTTGTAGTGGAATATGAATGTAACAGTATTATTATATAGTAAAATATGAATATAATGGCATTATAATGTAATGGAATATGTATGTAACTGTGTTATTATGTTGTGGAAAATGAATGTAACAGTGTTATTTTGTAGTGAAATATTGATGAAACATTATTATTATGTAATGGAATATGAATGTAACAGTATATTTATGTAGTAGAACATAAATGTAGAAGTATTGCTATGTAGTGGAACATGAATATAAAATTATTATTTTATTTTGAAAATGAATGTGATGGCATTATTATGTTGTGGAACATGAAAGTGAGCGTATTATTATGTAGTGGAATATGAATGTAACAGCTTTATTATGTACTGTAATAGGTATGTAACATTGTTATTATGTAGTGGAAAATGAATGTGACAGTATTATTATGTAGGGAAACATGAATGTTACGGCATTATTATATAGTGAAATATGAATATAAGAGTATTACTATGTAGTGGAACATAAATGAACAGTATTATTTTATAATGGACCATGAATGAACCAGTATTACTTTGTAATTTAACATGAATGTGACAGTATTATTATATGTTTAAAAATGAATGTAACATTTTATTATGTAGTGGAAAATGAATGAATCATTATTATTATATATTGGAACCTAAATGCAACAGTATTATTTTGTAGTGGAATATGAATTTAACATTATCACTCTGTACTGGAAGGTTAATGTAACAGTATTATTATGTAGTGAAACCTTAATAATAATGTATTACTATATTGTAGACATAAATGTAATAGTTTTGTTTTGTAGTGGAACATCAATATAACAGTATTGTTATGTAGTGAAATATAAATGTATGTGGATTATTATTAGTCAAATATGAATGTAACAGTATTTTTATGCAGTAGAACATCAATGTATCAGTTTTACTATATAGTGGAATATGAATGTAACAGTATTACTATGCAGTAAAACATCAATGTAACAGTTTTACTATGTAGTGGAATATAAATGTAACAGTGTTACTATGTAGTGGAACATCAATATTAAAGTATTATTATATTGTTGAATACGAATGTAATATTATTACTATGTAGTGGAAGATAAATGTAACAGTATTATTATGCAGTGGAATGTGAATGTAACAGTATTTTTATGTAAGGGAAAATGAATGTAATAGTATCATTATGTGGTGAAACATGAATGTGAAATTATTATGTAGTGGATAATGAATGTAACAGTAATATTATATAGTAACTATGAAAGTAACATTATTACCTGTTGTTGAACATAATGTAACAGTATTTTTAAGTAGTGGAACATGAATGTAATAGTAGTAGTATGCTGTGGAACATAAATGAACGGTATTAATACCTAGTGGAAAATGAATGTAACAGTATTATTATGTAGTACAACATGAATGAAATAGTATTACTATGTATTTGAACATGAATGTCACAGTTTTATTATGTGGTGGAAAATCAATGGAACCCTATTATAATGTAGTGAAAACGGATGTAACAGTATTATTATGTAATATAACGTAAAAGCAACTGTATTATTTTGTAGTGGAACATGAATGTTACTGAATAACTATGTAGTGGAATATGAATGTAACAATATTATTATTTAAAGAAATATGAATGTATCAGCATTATTATGTTGTGAAATATGAATGTAAAAGTATTATGATGTAGTGGAACATAAATGTAACAGTTTTATTATGTGGTGGAACCTAAATGTAACGGAATTATTATGAAACGGAACATGAATGTTACAGTAATATTATGCAGAGGAATATGTCTGAACAGTTTTATTAAGTAGTAGAATATGAATGTTGCATCATTATTATGTTGTGGAATATGAATGTAACAGCATTATTATTTAGTGGAATATAAATTTAACAGCATAATTATGTTGTGGAACATAAATGTAACAGTATTATTTTGTTTTAATATGTGTGTAACAGTATTATTATGTGAAGGAACATGAATGTAACAGTATTATTATGTAGTGGAACATAAAAGCAACAGTATTATTATGTAGTGATATATGAATGTAACAGTGTTATTATGTAGTGGAATATGAATATAACAGTTTTTTTACGTAGTGGAACATGAATGTGAGATTACAATGTGGTGGAACGTGAATGTAACTGTATCATTATGTAGTGAAATATGAATGTATCAGTATTTTTATGTAGTGGATAATGAATATAACAGTATTATTATGTAGCAACCATGAAAGTAACATTATTACTATGTTGTTGAACATGAATGTAACAGTAATATTATACGGTGGAAAATCAATGTAACCGTATTATAATGTAGTAAAAACGGATAAAACAGTATTATTATGTAATATAACATAAAAGTAACGGTATTTTTTGTAGTGGAACATGAAATTAACAGAATAACTATGTAGTGGAATATGAAGGTAACAGTATTATTATGTAATTCAATATGTGTATTAGTATTATTACGTACTCAAATATGAATGAAACAGCATTATTATATAAAGGAATATGAATGTAACATTATTATTATGCCGTTTAATATCAATGAAACAGCATTATTATGTTGTGGAATATAAATGTAACAGTATTTTTAAGTAGTTGAACATGAATGTTACAGTATTATTATGTAGAAGGAATATGAATGTAACAGTATTACTATGTAGTGGAATATGAATGTAACAGTATTACTTTGTAGTAGAATTAGAATTTTAAAGTATTATTATGTGATGTAACATCAATCTAACAGTATTATTATGTAGTGGAGAATGCATTTAAAAGTACTATTAGGTAGTGGAATATTAATGTAACAGTATTATTTTAAAGTGGAACATGAATGTAACAGTATTATTATTTCGTTGAATATGAATGTAAAAGTATTATTATGAAGTGGAGTATGAATGTAACAGTATTATTATGTAGAGGAACGTTAATGTGACGGTATTATTATGTAGGGGAACATGTAGTATGCTGTAGAATATAAATTAACAGTATTAATACCTAGTGAAATATGAATGTAAGAGTATTATTATGCAGTGAAAAATTGATGTTATAGTATTTTTATGTAGTGCAACATAAAAACAAAAGTATTATTTTGCAGTGGAACATGAATGTAACAGAATAACTATGTAGTGGAATATTAATGTAACAATAATATTATGTAAAGAAATATGAATGTCTCAGCATTATTTTGTTGTGAAATATGAATGTAACAATATTAATATGTAGAGGAACATAAAGGTAACGGTTCTATTATGTAGTGGAATCTGAATGTAACATAATTATTATGTAATGGAATCTGAATGTAACATAATTATTATGTAATGGAATATGAAGTTAACAGTATTATTATTTAGTGGAATATGAATGTAACAGCATATATATGTAGTAGAACATAAAAGCAACAGTATTATTTTGTAGTGGAATATAAATGTAACAGTATTATTATGTAGTAAAATATGAATGTAACAGCATTATTATGTAGTGGAATATGAATGTAACAGTGTTATTATGTTGTGGAAAATGAATGTAACAGTGTTATTATGTCTTGGAATATGAATGTAACAGTATTATTATGTAGTGGAACATGAATATAACCGTATTATTATGTAGTCAAATATGAATGTAACAGTATTATTATGTAGTGGAACATTAATGTGACAGTAATATTATCTAGGGGAACATGAATGTTACGGCATTGTTTTATAGTGAAATATGAATGTAAGTGTATTACTATGTAGTTGAACATAAATGAACAGTGTTATTTTATAGTGGAACATTAATGAAACAGTATTACTATGTAATTTAACATGAATGTAGCAGTATTATTATTTGGTGAAAAATGAATATAACCGTATTATTATGCAGCGGAAAATGAAAGTATCATTATTAATATGTAGTGGAAGGTTAATGTAACAATATTATTATGTAGTGAAACATGAATAATAATGTATTACTATATTGTGGACATAATTTAATAGTTTCGTTTTGTAGTGGAACATCAATATAACAATATTATTATATAGTGGAATATAAATGTATGAGGATTATTATTAGTGGAATATAATTGTAACAGTATTTTTATGCAGTAGAACATCAATGTAATAGTATTACTATGTAGTGGAACATGATTATAAAAGTATTATTATATTGTTGAATACGAATATAATAGTATTAATATGTAGTGGAAGATAAATGTAACAGTATTATTATATAGTGGAATATCAATAAAACAGTATTATTATGTAATGGAATATCAATAAAACAGTATTATTATGTAGTGGATTATGAATGTAACAGTATTTCTATGTAATGTAAAATGAATGTAACAGGTTCATTATGTGGTGTAAAATGAATTTAACAGTATTATTATGTTGTGGAAAATGCGTATAACAGTATTACTATGTAGTCGGACATGAATTAACAGTATTAGTATGTAGTGGAAATTGAATGTATCAGTAATATTATGTTGCGGGAAATGAATGTAATGGTATTATTATATTGTGAAACATGAATGAAACAGATTTACTATGTAATGAAACGTGAATGTAACAGTATTATTATGTTGTGGAAAAAATGTAACAGTATTAATATATAGTATAGTCGAATTTAAATGCAACAGTATTATTTTGTAGTGGAACATGAATGTAACAGTATTATTATGTAGTGGAATATGAATGTAACATTATTAATATGTAGTAGAAGATTAATGTAACAGTTTTATTACGTAGTGGAACATGAATATTACAGTATTACTATATTGTGGACATAAATGTAATAGTTTTTTTTTGTAGTAGAACATTAATATAACAGTATTATTATGTAGTGGAATATAAATGTATGAGGATTATTATATAGTGGAATATGAATGTAACAGTATTTTTATGCAGTAGAACATAAATGTAACAGTATTACTATGTAGTGTAACATGAATATAAAAGTTTTATTATATTGTTGAATACGAATGTTATAGTACTACTATGTAGTGGAAGATTAATGTAACAGTATTATTATGTGTTGGAAAATGAGTATAAGAGTATTATTATGTAGAGAAAATTGAATGTATCAGTATTATTTTGTTGTGGGAAATGAATGTAACGGTATTATTATGTTGTGAAACTTAAATTGAACAGTTTTACTATGTAATGGAAAATGAATATAACAGTATTAATATGTGGCGGAAAATGGATGTAACACTAATATTATGTAATGGAAAAAATGTACCAGTATTATTATATAGTATAGCGGAATATGAATGCAACAGTATTTTTTTGTAGTGCAACATGAATATAACAGTTTTATTATGTAGTGGAACATAAATGTGACAGAATTATTATGTAGTGGAACATGATTGTGACAGTATTATTATGTAGTGGAATATGAATGTAACAATTTTATTACGTAGTGGAACATGAATGTGAGATTACTATGTACTGGAACGTGATTGTGACTGTATTATTATGTAGTGGATAGTGAATTTAGCAATATTATATGTAGTAACCATGAAAGTAACATTACTACTATGTTGTGGAACATTAATGTAACATTATTTTTAAGTAGTTGAACATGAATGTTACAGTATTACTATAAAGTGGAATATGATTGTATCATTATTATTATGTAGTGGATCATGAATTAAACAGTATCATTATGTAGTGGTACATGAATGATACAGTAATACTATGTTGTGGAACTTAAATGAGCAGTATTAATACCTGGTGGTACTTAAATGAACAGTATTAATACCTAGTGGTACATGAATGTGACAGTATTATTATGTAGTTAAACATGAATGAAATAGTATTACTATGTAATTGAACATTAATGTAACTGTTTTATTATGTAGTCGAAAATCAATGTAACCGTATTCTAATGTAGTAAAAAACGTATGTAACTGTATTATTATGTAATATAACATAAAAGCAACAGTATTATTTTGTAGTGGAACGTGAATGTAACAGAATAACTATATAGTGGAATAGTAATATAACAATATTATTATGTAAAGGAATATGTGTGAACATTATTATTATGTAGAAGAATATGAATTTAACATCATTAATATATAGTGGATTATGAATGTAACAGCATTTATGTCATGGAATATGAATGTAACCGTATTGCTATGTAGTGGATCATAAATGTGACAGAATTATTATCTAATGGAAAATGAATGTAACAGTATTATAATGTAATGGAACAAAAATGTAACAGTTTTATTACGTGGTGGAACATGAATGTATGAATACTATGTAGTTGAATATGAAAGTAGCAGTATTATTATGTAGTGGAAGATAAATGTATGAGGATTATTATGTTGTGGAATATGAATGTAACAGTATTTTTATGCAATAGAACATCAATGTAACAGTATTACTATGTAGTGGAACATGAATAAAAAAGTATTATTATATTTTTGAATACGAATGTAATAGTATTACTATGTAGTGGAAGATAAATGTAACAGTATTATTATGTAGTGGAAGATAAATGTAACAGTATTATTATGTAGTGGAATATAAATGTAACAGTATTATTATGTAGTGTATTATAAATATGACAGTGTTAATATGTTGTGGAATATGAATTTAAGAGTATCATTATGTAGTGAAAAATGGATGTATCAGTATTTTTATGTAGTGCAACATAAAAACAACAGTATTATTTTGCAGTGGAACATGAATGTAACAGAATAACTATATAGTGAAATATTAATGTAACAATAATATTATGTAAAGAAATATGAATGTATCAGCATTATTTTGTTGTGAAATATGAATGTAACAATATTAATATGTAGTGGAACATAAATGTAACGGTTCTATTATGTAGTGGAATCTGAATGTAACATAATTATTACGTAATGGAATATGAATTTAACAGTATTATTATTTAGTAGAATATGAATGTAACAGCATATATATGTAGTGGAACATAAAGGCAACAGTATTATTTTGTAGTGAAATATGAATGTAACAGTATTATTATGTAGTAAAATATGAATGTAACAGCATTATTATGTAGTGGAATATGAATGTAACAGTGTTATTATGCTGTGGGAAATGAATGTAACAGTGTTATTATGTAGTGGAACATGAATATAACAGTATTATTATGTAGTGAAACATGAATGTAACAGTATTATTATGTAGTGGAATATGAATGTAACAGTATTATTATGTAGTGGAATATGAATGTAACAGTATTTTTATATAGTGGAATATGAAAGTGACAGTACCATTATAGAATGGAATATGTGTGAACAGTATTATTATGTAGTGGAATATGAATGTAGCAAGATTATTATGTAGTGGAATATTAATGCAACAGCATTATTATGTAGTGTAATATAAAGGTAACAATATTGTTATGTAGTGAAACATCAATGTAACAGTATTATTATGTAGTGGAACATAAATATAACAGTATTATCATGTAGGGGAAAACAAATGCAACAGTATTATTTTAAAGTGGAACATTAATAGAACAGTATTACTATGTCGTGGAACATCAATGAAAAGAATTAATATATAGTGAAACATGAGTGAAACAGTTTTACTATGTAATTGAACATGAATATAACAGTTTTATCATTAGTGGAAAATGAATATTATAGTATTATTATGTAGTGGAACATGAATGTATCAGAATAATTATCTAGTGGAATGTAAATGAAACAGAAGATCTATGTAGAGGAATAGAAATGTAACAATATTATTATTTAAAGAATATCTGTGAAAAGTATTATAAGGTGGTAGAATATGAATGTAACAGCATTAATATGCAGTGGAATATGTATGTAACAGCATAATTAGGTAATGGAATATGAATGTAACAGTATTTTTATGTAGTGGAACATGAATCTAACTGTATTACAATTTTGTGGAACATAAATGAACAGTATTAATATGTAGTGGAAAATGAATGTAAAAGCATTATTATGCAGTAGAATATGAAAGTAACAGCATTATAATGTTGTGGAATATGAATATAACAATATTATTATGTAATGGAACGTGAATGTAAGAGTATTATTATGTAGCAGAATATGAAGGTAACATTATTACTATGTAGTGGAATGTTAATGTAACGGTATTATTAGGCAGTGGAATATAAATGTAATAGTATTGTTAAGTAGTTTAATATCAATGTGACAGTACTATTATGTAGTGGAACCTGAATGTAACAGTATTAATATATTATGGGACATGATTATAACAGTATTATTATGTAGTGAAACATGAATATTAATATATTACTATATTGTGGACATAAATGTAATAGTTTTGTTTTGTAGTGGAACATCAATATAACAGTATTATTATGTAGTGGAATATAAATGTATGAGGATTATTATATAGTGGAATATGAATGTAACAGTATTTTTATGCAGTAGAACATCAATGTAACAGTATTACTATGTAGTGGAACATGAATATAAAAGTATTATTATATTGTTGAATACGTATGTAATAGTATTATTATTTAGTGGAAGATAAATGTAACAGTATTATTATGTAGTGGAATATCAATAAAACAGTATTATTATGTAGTGGAATATAAATGTAACAGTATTTCTATGTAATGGAAAATGAATGTAACAGTTTCATTATGTGGTGGAAAATGAATTTAACAGTATTATTATGTTGTGGTAAATGAATGTAACGGTATTATTATGTTGTGAAACATGAATGAAACAGTTTTACTATGTAATGGAACATTAATGTAACAGTATTAATATGTGGCGGAAAATGAATGTAACAGTATTATTATGTTGTGGAGAAAATGTAACAGTATTATTTTATAGTATAGTGGAATATGAATGCAACAGTATTATTTTGTAGTGGAACATAAATGTAACATTGTTATTATGTAGTGAAACATGAAATGTAACAGTATTATTATGTAGTGGAAAATTAATGTAACTCTATTATTATGTAGTGTAACATGGATGTAACTGTATTATTATGTTATGAAACATAAATGAAACGGTTTTACTATGTATTTAAACATGAATGTATCAGTATTATTATTTGGTGAAAAATGAATGTAACAGTATTTTTGTGTAGTGGAATATGAATTTAACATTATTACTATGTAGTGGGAGGTTAATGTAACAGTATTATTATGTAGTGAAACATGAATATTAATGTATTACTATATTGTGGACATAAATGTAATAGTTTTGTTTTGTAGTGGAACATCAATATAACAGTGTTATTATTTAGTGGAATATAAATGTATGAGGATTAATATTAGTGGAATATGAATGTTACAGTATTTTTATGTAGTAGAACATCAATGTAACAGTATTACTATGTAGTGGAACATGAATATAAATGTATTATTATATTGTTTAATACGTATGTAATAGTATTACTATGTAGTGGAAGATAAATGTAACAGTATTATTATGTAGTGGAATATCAATAAAACAGTATTATTATGTAGTGGAATATGAATGTAACAGTATTTCTATGTAATGGAAAATGAATATAACAGTTTCATTATGTGGTGGACAATGAATTTAACAGTATTATTATGTTGTGGAAAATGCGTATAACAGTATTACTGTGTAGTGGAACATGAATTAACAGTATTATTATGTAGTGGAACATGAATTAACAGTATTATTATGTAGTGAAAATTGAATGTATCAGTTTTATTATGTTGTGGTAAATGAATGTAACGGTATTATTATGTTGTGAAACATGAATGAAACAGTTTTACTATGTAATGGAACATGAATGTAACAGTATTAATATGTGGCAGAAAATGAATGTAACAGTATTATTATGTTGTGGAGAAAATGTAACAGTATTATTTTATAGTATAGTGGAATATGAATGCAACAGTATTATTTTGTAGTGGAACATAAATGTAACAGTGTTATTATGTAGTGAAACATGAAATGTAACAGTATTACTATGTAGTGGAAAATTAATGTAACTATTATTATGTAGTGTAACATGGATGTAACTGTATTATTATGTTATGAAACATAAATGAAACGGTTTTACTATGTATTTAAACATGAATGTAACAGTATGATTATGTGGTGGAAAATGAATGTAACAGTATTATTATGTTGTGGAAGATGAATGTAACAGTATTATTGTATAGTGGAATATGAATGCAACAGTATTATTTTGTAGTGGAACATGAAGGTAACAGTATTATTATGTAGTGGAACATGAATGTAACAGTATTACTATGTAGTGAAACATGAATGTAACAGTATTATTAAATAGTGGAAAATTAATGTAACTGTATTATTATGTAGTGGAACATGAATGTAACAAGTTAAGTAATGTTTACTTTTGTACGCGTATAAACCTATAAGCACCACTGTACAATTAGCTAATAGGAATATTAGGGAGTTTTATGTGTAGCACGCATGCACGCACGGTTTGACTGACTCAAATTGTTCTGTAGTGGAACATTAATGTAATAAAACACCCATTTAAAAGAATATGGGGTTGTTATATTTAAATTAAAGTAATAAATTATAAAAGCACAAAATGAATGTAAACGTAATACATCTTTGTATTTAATAATTTATTTTTTAAAAGCACCTTCCCTTTTTGTATAATCGCCATCTCTGACTAAAATGTTGAGATTTTTTTTATAAACTATTCCTAAAAACGACGTTATGAAATAATGATCTTTAAAATATATTTTCTTTCAAGTTTCCTAAAGTATAAAGAAAACGTCGAGGGGACTGCCACCAATAATGTAAACGGTGTAATATATTTCCCTAGCGTGTAAACTCGTTCTTTGTATACGAATTTATTTAAATTTTAGGCCTATCATTCGGTGTTTTAGTTTCATGTTAGTATTTATATTAAGATTTCATGATACTGAGTTGTTTATAAACCACAGAAAGGTGAAGCTTTAACTTAATGCGTTTCTTTGTGTGTTTTTTCTATATTATTGAAATAATTGCCTCTCAAATAAATGTTGTTTGTCGAAGTTTTGCATTCGTATAGAACAATACAAGTTAAATAGCGTTCACTTTTGTACTCGAATAAACATATAAGTATCACTGTTCAATTAGCAAATAGCAATATTAGGGAGTTTTATGTGAGCTAGCACGCATACACGCACGGTTTGACTGACACAAATTGTTCTCTTAATTACATAGATGGTGAAGTTTGCAGTTTGGATATTTAGTTCCTATGCATCAAAGTGAATTCGTCTGTTAAATACACTGAACATTTTATTTCAGGACTTCACGTACTTAATGGTACTATTTTTTATGCCAAGTGTCAACGTCTGATCACTATTAACTCAGATCTCCATTGTTACAGGAACATATTATTTAGTTTTTTGACCGTTTCGTACGCGATGACAAACTTACATCTTCTCTTCTAATACTTTTTGTTTTAAAAATATCTCTTATTTTCCCCATATAAAACATAGTTTTAAGTTTAATGGTTGATGGCCTAGGTATGCAGAAGCCATCTCTACTGCTTGGAATAGTTTCATGAATCATTTACATGGAACGTATTTAATCATGAAAACTCCGAATGGTTAATCAAGCAGCTGACACGTTCACGGGATTTATATACAGAGATGGTGATTTTATTTCTTTCTAACGTCCCTTCTTCTTTGTATTGCAGTTACCAAAGAATGAAATTCGACTCATACACTTTGGAATATTAATTGTAAATCAACTTGATACTCTCCAAAAATCTTTTTTTCTTTACAATTTTGTACAAACTATCTTGATAGGATGCATATCTAATACAAGTTTTATATAGAAAAAAATATTATAAACACCATCATTAGCTGAATGCAGCAGGTTCCCTGCGGATGTTGTTAATGGAAGCTTAAGGTCGTCAGAGGTTTTCAGTAAAGACTCGGATATTATAAGAGATTTATTGCGTGTGTTTTTAGTCCACAGATATCCCTTGATTGTAAGAAGCTTTCAAAATAGGTTTAGTAAACGTGGGTGTAAATTTAAGTTTTTTCTTTTAATTGTAGGTTTATCTTAATACTTAGTAAAGAATGTGGTTATTTTCCGTCGTGAAGATGAAAGTGTTATTTAATGAAATAGAATATTCATATTTTATTATAATTTTAGCTACAGAAACTAAGCACAAATTGAGTACTGAGTTATAATATCATTGTTACCTACTGTTTTATGTAAGTGGACATTTTTATCATATGGCAAATAATAGACAATATTTGAAATTACTTCGTATACAGAAAGAAGTAAAAGAACATAACGTAGACTTAAGTAAACTATTGTAATTAGCAGTAAAGTGAGAGAAGCTATTTTATATTCATTTTTTACCGTTTTGGATAAAATGTTTGAATATTTTGTAACAAATAATATCGTAAAACTATTAAGTTGTCTGGAGATAAATGTTGGAATTCTCACGATAGCATTTAGAAACTGAATATTGAGTACCTCATGGTTGGTTGGTTTAATCCAGCGTTTGTCGCTTTCAAGGTGTCTTAATTGTCCACTGATTCATCTCTATTCAGAGTAAGTTTCGCAACTTCAAGGCAGCATGGACAAGAAGGACTCTCTTCTGATTTTCCTCTACGACTTCAAGTTACCGAAACTACACGGAATATCAACTAGACATTCAGCCATGGATCTGTTACTGACGTACAGTTAAGCATTGGTTCTAAAGGTTTCGACATGGAGATGAAACTCTTGAAGACCACGAAGGTCGTGGAAGGAAGCCATCTTTAGATAAAAACACAGTAATGGAAACAGTTGAGACAGACCCTCACATAACAGTATGTAAGCTTGCAGAAAAGCTAAGCACAAGCAAGTCAAGCATTGCCAACCACCTGAGTACAACTGGAAAGACGAAAAAGTTGGATAAGTGGGTTCTACATGAGCTGACTGAAAATCAACAAAATGGGCATTATAAGACCTGTCAGGTTGACGCTTGAAAAATTGAACGATTGGGAATCGAAGTTATGCCTCATCCACCTTATTCCCCAAACCTTTCCCCTACAGATTTTAATTTTTCAAGCATTTTTACATTATTTTGAATAATAAATGATTCAAAAACCAGGCAGCTGCAGAAGAAGCTTTTCGGGAATTCAGTGACCATAGAAACTCTTATTTCTACAGCAGGGACATAAACAGCATCGTTAGACATTGGCAACAGTGTGTTGAAACAAATGGTGCGTTCCCTGATTAAAACATGTTTTACAACACTGGTTTATACTTTTCCAAACTTTGCAGTTCAAAACAACACTTATTCCTAGACAACCTAATATAATTACAGATGTTGAATGACAAATGTGTGTTTTATTAAACGTATACGTACGTCATTTGTATAATGACACAGGTTAACTGGACATCGTGAATGGTTTATTCTACCAGTAAAATGTTTATTAGATTACTACATAAAGACGTGTAATTTAGCATTTCACTTATCACAAAAAAAGATCTTACCAAAACACACAAAATGACAAAATGTAACATTATATTATTATAAATAGCACATGTAACCTTGTAACAATTCATATTAAATATTCAGTACTTGATTGGTCCTCTTTGTATTCACATAATTTCCACAATGCAACGTTGCATTGCGTCGATGAATTTAGTGATGTAATCTATTGTGATTTCATCTCAAACTCTCAATAGAGAGCGCTTAAACTTAGACAAAGCTTCAGTAACTGGTATGAAATTTGTTTGTTTTGAATTTCGCGCAAAGCTAGGAGAACTATCTACGCTAATCGTTCCTAATTTAGCAGAGTAAGACTAGAAGGAAGGTAACTAGTCATTACCGCCAATCGCCAACACTTGGGCTACTAATTTACCAACGAATAGTGATATTGACTGTCATTTTATAACGCCCCTACGGCTGAAAGTGCAAGCACGTTTGGTATGATGGTGATTCGTACCTGCGACCCTCAGATTACGACTCGAGTGCTGTATCCACTTGGCCATGTCGGGCTAGTTAATTTTTGAAAGTACAACTTTGGTTTGGGTATTATTCAGATATAAAAAAAATTTAACCACAGTCTAGCGAGGAAACGTTAATCACAATGTTGTTTATAACTAATACTATAATATAAACATAATCACAAAATTATGTTTTACTAAACGTTTTAACAAATTATTTAATAAATACTTTAGTTAAAGTTTAATATAAACTAATGTGGGTGCTAAGTATTTGTATACCTAATCTCCGATGATTAACGTTACACCTAAACGTTCATCAAAATGATATTGTTTAAGTTAAAAGCTAGCCACGTGGGTAACCTTCTTAACAATAAATTAAGTATAACGTATATTCAGTTTTATCTAGAAGACAGTTGCAATATGTTTACTACAATGCACTGTAGTTAAATCGCTAAGTATAGTAACATAGTGAATCAGTAGTGCAGTGAAAGTGTTCTACAATGTCATTTATAACACGTGTTTCAGTTAACTTCGATACAATGTTTAGTTAATGGTAAAACTAAACTTTGACTGTCGGGAAAGACTTTCAAATATCTGCTTAGAAACAAAATGGATATTTCTTGGTCAAATATTTTAATTCGCTTAAAAATATCAGGTTGGATCAATAGAATTGCTCAAAGTGATATACTTTTCTGATTTATAGCTTGGCATTATAAATAACGAGACGCCTATTCAACATCTAAAACCTGACAAAACCCGATTCAAAAAAACTCTGACTTATTCACATGTGGCTTCACGACCACCTAGAGACGTACAAGTTTTCCCCGCGATGTACTAACGGAATTCATAGAAACCGTGGTATGAAATGGAACACATAATGCATACTTACAGCGCCACAGTTTTCGCAGAAACTATCTCTAGCATTATGAGCTAAAATTTTTATATGGTTATACATGGCGACATAACATGTAAAATTTCAAATGAAACACATCTTTAAACAATGTGACAAGTGTAGCGAACGAAACACCTCTTTAAACAATGTGACAAGTGTAGCGAACGAAACACCTCTTTAAACAATGTGACAAGTGTAGTGAACGAAACACCTCTTTAAACAATGTGACAAGTGTAGTGAACGAAACACTTCTTTAAACAATGTGACAAGTGTAGTAAACGAAACACCTCTTTAAACAATGTGACAAGTGTAGTGAACGAAACACTTCTTTAAACAATGTGACAAGTGTAGTGAACGAAACACTTCTTTAAACAATGTGACAAGTGTAGTGAACGAAACACTTCTTTAAACAATGTGACAAGTGTAGTGAACGAAACACTTCTTTAAACAATGTGACAAGTGTAGTGAACGAAAGACCTCTTTAAACAATGTGACAAGTGTAGCGAACGAAACACTTCTTTAAACAATGTGACAAGTGTAGTGAACGAAACACTTCTTTAAACAATGTGACAAGTGTAGTGAACGAAACACCTCTTTAAACAATGTGACAAGTGTAGTGAACGAAACACTTCTTTAAACAATGTGACAAGTGTAGTAAACGAAACACCTCTTTAAACAATGTGACAAGTGTAGTGAACGAAACACTTCTTTAAACAATGTGACAAGTGTAGTGAACGAAAGACCTCTTTAAACAATGTGACAAGTGTAGTGAACGAAACACTTCTTTAAACAATGTGACAAGTGTAGTGAACGAAACACTTCTTTAAACAATGTGACAAGTGTAGTGAACGAAACACTTCTTTAAACAATGTGACAAGTGTAGTGAACGAAAGACCTCTTTAAACAATGTGACAAGTGTAGTGAACGAAACACCTCTTTAAACAATGTGACAAGTGTAGTGAACGAAACACCTCTTTAAACAATGTGACAAGTGTAGTGAACGAAACACCTCTTTAAACAATGTGACAAGTGTAGTGAACGAAACACTTCTTTAAACAATGTGACAAGTGTAGTGAACGAAAGACCTCTTTAAACAATGTGACAAGTGTAGTGAACGAAAGACCTCTTTAAACAATGTGACAAGTGTAGTGAACGAAAGACCTCTTTAAACAATGTGACAAGTGTAGTGAACGAAAGACCTCTTTAAACAATGTGACAAGTGTAGTGAACGAAACACCTCTTTACACAATGTGACAAGTGTAGTGAACGAAACACTTCTTTAAACAATGTGACAAGTGTAGTGATTAATTAAAATAATTGAACGTGAAATAACAGACACTTTTTTATCACTGAATTAATAATTATATATACATTTAATAATTATATATACATTAATAATTGTATATACATTTAATAATTATATGTACGTTAATATTTATATATACATTTAATAACTATATGTACATTAATAATTATATATACATTTAATAACTATATGTACATTAATAATTATATATACATTTAATAACTATATGTACATTAATAATTATATGTACGTTAATAATTATATATACATTTCCATGGAAGTTAATTCTGAAAAACGATGCTTTATTGCTCGATGTTGTTGTTGTTTTGAATTAAGTACAAAGCTACACAATGGGCTATCTGTGCTTTGCCCATCACGGGTGAATTAAGTACAAAACTATACAATGGGCTATCTGTGTTCTGCCCACCACGGGTAAATTAAGTACAAAGCTACACAATCGGCTATTTGTGTTCTGCCCACCACGGGTGAATTAAATACAAAGATACACAATGGGCTATCTGTGCTCTGCCCACCACGGGTAAATTAAGTACAAAGCTATACAATGGGCACTCTGTGCCCTGCCCGTCAGGGGTATTGAAACCCGGATTTTAGCCTTGTAACTCCGCAGGCATATCGCTGAACCGCTGGGGGGACTTTTTATTTGAATGGCTCACGGTAAATTCTTTCTCGTGGTTTTTGAAAGATTATGTACTCTGAATGGATAAGTGGATAAGGCACTTGATTCCAAGTGTGAAGGTCTCACCAAACATTCTCACCCTTTCAGCTGTGGTGGCGTTATAATGTGACGGTCAATCCCACTATTCGTTGTAAAAAGAGTAGACCAAGGGTTAGCGGTGGGTGGTAATGACTAGTTGCCTTTTTCTTGTCTTACACTGCTAAATTGGGAACGGCCAGCACAGATAGATCTCGTGTAGCTTTGCGAGAAATTCATAGCCAAACCAAAAGTCATTGTCATTATTGTATCAGGTAAGTTGAAACTTCTAATTAAAAAATAAATAATGATATATTGACATATATCCCTGAATGAAAATTAAAATTATGTTATGCACGAAGGAAACGTTTCTAAAGACTGCATTATAAATGTTCATTATATTAACTTTCCAAACTCAGCTGTTTTTAACAAGCATAAAACGATGTGGTTTGATACAGTTCTAATTATGTAGATTTTAATATACGAAACCCGAACAACTAAACCGCAAGTTCAAGCAATAATATGCAATCTAATGACGTTTATAACAAAAACGTCTCGTGATTACCAAGTTATTTAAAACAATACACGTTTATCAACTGGTTTATGCCATTAACTTAGTGCTGTAATCAAAGTAGTTGATATGTACATGTATTTAAAGTATTCATTCTTTCTTTCCCTACTATATATATAACGAAAGGACTAGTTTTAAATTATTTTTTTTACTGTCTTTAGTTAGTTGCAAGCGCTTTTATTCCCCAATATTAAAATCAAGAAGCGTAAAATTGTGGTCAGTTCTTATAAATCTATATCCGTTGGCTGAAGAGTAGTGTTAGCTGCAAAATCGCTTCCAACCAAGTAGATATATTAAATAAAACAGTATTTGAAACCTGATGGCCCTTATCATATTCGAACATATTATACGTTCGATGAAATCACTCCTCGTATTAATATTTATATATTTACACACACACACATATCTATATATAAAGTTAATTATAATTTTTCTCCATGGTTTATTTATGAAAATACTTTCATTCACTCGACTTTCTTTCGGACAAGTGGAAGACCTTCGAAGTCATACCAGTCTAAGTACTCACGGTGTCATTATAATAGTTATAATAGTGCACTGAAGTGCTTTTTTCTAATACTATGTCATAAGTGTTCACCAATAATTTGTGGAATAATTCATCTACATTTATTCTATTATGAGCTTAAAGCGCTATAGAAACAACACAGTGCAAATAACCTATGTTTCACAAAACATCTACAGGACATGATCTATGTTTCACAAAACATCTACAGGACATGATCTATGTTTCACAAAACTTCTACAGGACATGATCTATGTTTCACAAAACATCTACAGGACATGATCTATGTTTCACAAAACTTCTACAGGACATGATCTATGTTTCACAAAACATCTACAGGACATGATCTATGTTTCACAAAACATCTACAGGACATGATCTATGTTTCACAAAACTTCTACAGGACATGATCTATGTTTCAATAACAATTTTGTATAAAAGCATGGCTTTGGATGGTTCAGTTCAAACAAGTTTTTAACGATCATTATAAATACGACAAGTGATACCAATTTATCACTAACAACTTAGAAATATTTCTGATTTGCTGTTTTGATATATTCTAATATTTAGATGTGAGAAATAGATTAATGGACGTATAATTGTTTTGTTGTTATGTTATATATTTCACAATTGACTGAAAAACAAACTGAAGGACATAGACTTGCTTTGTTGTTATGATGTATTTCAGTATTTAACTGAAACCAATGACATTACATTCGACATATCGAAAATAACTTATTGGAGAGTTTACATCGTAAGTCAAAGCTGGGTGGATGAAACCAACTATCACACAGAGTAATCTGTCAGATGCACATAAGAATATTCATGACTTTAAGCTAGATTTCGATAATTTCTTACTGAACAAGTGTTGGTACTTTGATGGTCTCAGTTAGACTAAACTGATTATTAAACGAATATAAACCGAAATCTTCAGTAAATTAAAGCTACATTACAAAATTTAATAAATTAAGAAACAAGTTAATGAACACAGAAGTATATCAAAATCATTCCTAAGCCTAATCAAGACTGTAGTATTAATTAATGAAAACATAGACTGTTAATTTAAGCTAAATATTACCAGAATAAAACTCAATGAACTTTGGTTCGACTGGTAGAATTATATAAAGAGTCCAGACCGATGTACCGACAGAAAACATTGTACAAAAAACCAAATTTAATTAGTTTGTTTGTTTTGAATTTCGCCCAAAGCTACTCGAGGGCTATCCGCGCTAGCCGTCCCTAATTTGGCAGTGTATGACTAGAGTGAAGGCAACTAATCATCACTGCCCACCGCCAACTCTTGGGCTACTCTTTTACCAACGAATAGTGGGATTGACCGTCGCTTATAACTCCCCACGGCTGAAAGGGCGAGCATGATTGGTGCGACTGGGATTCGAACCCGCGACCCTCGGATTACGAGTAGAACGCCTTAACACACTTGGCCATGCCGGGTCCGAATTAATTAGCACAACATTATCAACACTATAAAGTTAGACAACCTTTATTATTGAATAAACATATATTGACATTTTCAGTTAAATAGTGTTACTTAATACACACGCACATCAATATTCCTGATGAAATCAAGTCAGAAGGTGTGACATATCGCGATGTTTCTCACGAACATAATTAAATATAAGATATTCCAATGTATTTTTAACGATTTGATTTTATCTCTTAAATACAAAATAAAGTTAACGCATTTTGTTTGTTTGTTTTTATTTTTGGTTTTGAACGTGGACGAATTTATTTCGTCAGCTTGTTTTCAATTAAATATATTATTGTAGTATACTTATGTTGGATTTATCATTATATTTAATAAGGAAGCTGTTGTGGCCACCTAACGAATATGTTTTGTTTGTTTGTTTGTTTGTTTTACTGAAAGAAGACAAATCAACATATATAAAGCATGTTGTTAAAAATGTTAGACATGATGAAATATCTGAATCTATTATGGTTTATCGTTTCTAACCATATAACATGCTTTACTCGAAAAAGCCTTCAAAAGGAATGGTAAGAGATATATTAATAGATGAAACTTGTACGAAGTCAATACCAAACAGATATATATATATATATAGTTGTTTATTTATAACATGGATATATTAAGCATTAGTGATTCTAATGCTTCAAGTATATTGTGTTTTGAGTTCAAGTCTCAGGTGTCGGACGTATACCCTTCCTGTTACCTTTGGTTCTGTTAAAAAAGCTTTGGAGCTTTCAACGTGTATTTTTGGCGTTAAAAAAGTTCCAAAGACCACGAATTTCTATCCTATGATTAACAGTACATTTGATGGCGAATTATCAATGCATTAAAAGAAACTTTCCTGTTGTTTCTTTAATATGTTGTTTTTTAATAAGTTAATGATACAATTTCGATTATTTAAAGATTCAACAGGTTTATGTACTCACCGAGATCGTATATTTCTCAGTCTGTTCTCTCTTTGACACTTTTGGCTTGTTTTGATCTGAATGTCTCAGCACTTCTCACCTTTTAAACCTGCAAGGATGAAGGTTTACACATATACTCTCTTCTACACACCGTGGCTCTTCTCAAGCAGAGAGTAAATCCCTATGCCAATATTACTTACCTTCGTAAGGTAATGCTCTATCACTAGCGCCCTCAGGCGGTTTGAAACGGAGACAAGAGTATCGACTACATGTTGCAGTCGTACACAAACGCGTCTGGTCACTAGTTGCTGCAGTGTATGCTCGCATATCCGTAACAACTGAAAACGTTTTGAACAAATATAGACATATTTATAAAAATGAAAGAGGAGTCTCAAACATTGGCTATAAAATGTTTACTAAGTAGAAAAACAGAGACAAAAAACATGTCTAAAGCAGCTAACGTTAAGTTTTAGTTAAAAACATAATTACACTCAAATGAATTTATGTATTAAGAAAATACAGTACTCTAACTTGTAACAATAAAGCCATATTCAGTATAAAATATATCGTAAATAAGCGGTTTTTGTATATTTATTTAACTAAATATCGCCTATAATGCACTCGAAATAACATATTAACAAACCACAGTACTATAACTTGTCATAATAAAGCCGTGTTTAGTACAAAATACGGTCTAACTGAGCGGCCTATATTGACTACTTACAACAAAAGAGCTAGCTTCAGTGATGCCTAATTATTAAAAGTCAAATATGTAAAGAAAATCTTCCCACTGTTATTAGACATGTAAAATGTGGCGGAGGAAAATATGGGATTTTCAAGACAATGTTTAAGAGAATGAAGAATACAAGGTAAATAGAGAATAGGGTAATCTGGAAGAAGTGTAGACACAAAAATGGTGTATTAAAAGTCAGGAAAGTAGCTGTGAGGGAATGGAAACTACTGCATTGGAGACGCACGACAAAAAAAAAAGATTCCAATAATGTTAAAAGAATGTCGGGAGAAAAGGGAATTCTGAACAGGAAGAAATAAATTATAAGGAAGAAAAGGAGGCAGGGCAAAAACACAAAACAAAATCGAACACGGTGGTGAAGTGTAGTAGTGATATTGAAATGAAATGTATAAATGAAAGAGAGAAAGTAAATTTTAAATTAGACATTAAAGCCAACTAATGATTTTGGTTCTAGTATCGATACTTGTCTATGAAAATAATTATTGATACTCGTCTATATAAATAATACTTTGTTTCTTGTTCTTTGTACTTTGATGTCTTATCACGAAATAGCACATCAGTTAGTCAGGTTTCAGACTACAGTTTGCTGTCAGACTAATTTCTCTACATCTTATGTTTTCTCTTCTAGGATGTCTACAACATCTCTCAGTATAAATGATTGATATAAGTCAGTATTTCTCAGTTGATATCACTTATCATGGTATTCTTAACGTATGATTTGTAATGAGTGTTTTTATTTTGTTTTTCTTATTGTTGTTTTCTAAAACATTGTTATTTTTATACATCGGTTTGTTACTCTGCTTAAACATAAATTGTTAAATTTTCTTTATTTCAGCCAATAAGATGTTTTTTTTTTGTTTTTTGTTGTTGTCAACATTAGACTTATTTCATCAGTAGTAACTTTCCAAACACATATTTTATGTTCTTATATTAACGGTGAGTAACTTACTATATATATATCGTTTTTTAATTTTTGATTGTGTTTTCGCAACGACGTAAAAACTCCAATAATTGCCTATAAATTGCAAAATCCACTGCGACATCTGGTGGGAGCTATGCTTTTGTTGTTACAAAAGTATATTTTTAGGCTCATAAAGAACACGTGGGATGCGAGAAATTGAAGAGTTTGTTTGTGAGTCGTAAGACATAACCCACATTTTTCTCAACAAATGCTCTCTTAATGCATGTCTTTCTTTGGTGCTAGTTTGTTAAACGACTGAAATTTAAAGTACCTTAGATATATGTTATTTGTAGATATATGTTATTTGTAGATATATGTTATTTGTAGATATATGTTATTTGTAGTTTTTTTTCTGAAATATGCTTACTTGACAAACGAGTACTATACAACAGTTTAACTTTTGATTATTGTTTGGTGTTTTATTAAACACAAACCACCCAGTAGCATAACTGCATGTCTGTGAACTTACAACGCTAGAAAGCGGGTTTTAATAGTCGTGGTAGGCAGAGTACAGATAGCCCACTGTGTAGCTTTGTGCTTACCTCTAAAAAAACTGTTAATCACAAAAGGTACAAAGTAGTACCTGTGCAGCAACCGCAGAGAGTTTCGAAACCAGTTTGTTTTTAGCTTTACAAGTCCTCAAATTAGCCTGAATTCAACTTTAACTCTCGGTTTATGAAAGCCTTTGTCAGTATAGAATATTTTTACTTGTATATAAAATATTAAAAATTCAACAAATATATTACAAAAATATCGCTTCCATCAAATTTTTGCAACATCTTACAAATACGGAAAGCACTTATAATACTTCTTTGTAAGATATACTGAGGATTTACTGTTCAGTTACTGATACATCCACACATACGTGAGTACTTAACTTGCTAGTTTTATCTTCAACATTTTTCTTTTATCTCTTTTAACAACCGCTACACATAAATTTCTACACAATTTTAATCTGTGGATAAGTAGATGTGATGTACAAGTCAGGACTTATATAAAACATGAAAACATTTTCCATTTATAGACCGAAAAGTATGGTACATTAGACAAAAATGAAACCAATCTATTTGTTTTTTTTCTTACAGTAAAGCCATATTGGGCTATCTGCTGTGTTCACCGAGAGGAATCGATTGGTTTGGTTTGAATTTCGCGCAAAGCTGCACGAGGGTTATCTACGCTAGCCGTCACTATTTTAGCAGTGTAAGACTATAGAGAAGGCAGCTACTCATCACCAACCACCGCCAACTCTTGGGCTATTCTTTTAGCAACGGATAGTGGGATTAATCGTAACATTATATAACGCTTCCATGACTTACCGCTGTCTCGGTGAAGAAATGGATATATAAATGAACATAGATTTAGACGATTTTACTATAAGAACATTGCTTTCAGCTATGTTGAGAGTGATGAAAAACAAACATAAACATTAACTCCAAAAACACGTTACTCTGTTTAAATATAAATATTTAAATCAGAAAATAAATTATGAAAAGTAACATGTTTAGAGTGAAATATACATGAAAATCTCCAAATATTTAATAAACAATAAATCTTCATATATTCCTCGCTGGTACAGTGGTAAGTCTACGCATTTACAACGTTAAAATCAGGGGTTCAATTTCCCTCGTTGGACTCAGCAGATAGCCCAGTGTGGCTTTACTATAAGAGAAACGCACACAAACATACATACACTCACATATATTTATGTTTAAAAGAACAGATTACATCATAGTAATTCCCTCTGAAACCTGAAAAGTGATTGCTATAGAAACTAGAGCTCGACATGGCCAGATGATTAAGGCACACGACTCGTAATCCGAAGGTCGCTGATTCGAATCCCTCTCATACCAAACATGCTTGCCTTTTCAGCCATGGGGGCATTATGATGTAACGATCAATCCTACTATTCGTTGGTAAAAGAGTAGCCCAAAAGTTGGCGGTGTTGACTAGCTACTTTCCCTCTAGTCTTACACTACTAAATTAGCGACGGCTAGCGCAGACAGCCCTCGTGTAGCTTTGCGCGAAATTCAAAAAACAAACGAAAGAATTATTGAAACTAATAATCAAACATTCTCATTTTATTCATTTATTTAATCAATATGGTCACAATGTCTTGGTTAGCATTATTTTAACTGATATAACTTTCGGGCGTAATTGTGTTTAATCTTTTATTACGCACATAATCGTATATTTCCCCCACTATGAATCTGTTTCATTTCCTTAGCATTATCTTCCCATTTAACAAGTTTTGTTTTACAGTGAATGAATGACAAACGTAAGCCTACTGTTTAAATGAAGAAACTGATAAAAGATTCAAGGTAAGCTAAATATATTGGGGCTTTGCTCCATATTCAAGACATGATGTTTCCTGAATCGGGAACAAGCCTGAAAGATTACGTTGAATGAAAATTGATACAATAAATTAAAGAAAACTATTATTCAAAACTATCGTCTTACGTTTTATTATCTTGTTCATTGTTACTATAGAGATAATTTATACTTTCGTTTCTACCTTCGATAATTCCCTTATCTTCAAGTATTTCTACCTATTTGCCTAAAAAAGAAGTTTCTTTTTGATTTTCTAGTTTCACATTTTCGACACTTGAAAAATTATTCAACTGCTATGTTTAACGTATTAATAGTTAAGACTATTTTAGAACTTGAACTCGTAAATATCAAATTCGTTTGATGAGTTATAACAGAAGTTGCACTGACATATGTCAATTTAGTTTGACGATTTGTAACAATATACTATACGCACTTAAGTTAGGTCCCACAAAGCGTTTTGTTTTAAGAATTAATAAAACCAAAATTAATGGTAAGCAATATTTTTATTTGTGTCTTTTGAGGTTCATACATCATACAGGGTTGAAGTCTACATAGTACATAATTCTTCTCGTGATTCATGGCTTACGCACGTTACACTGAGTAACAACAGTACAAGCTTGAACGTTAAGCGTCCTTAGGATGGCATTCATTGTATACTGACTAAGTGAAGATAACACACTACTGTAGGTAGTGCTAGTGGTTAAAATCGGTTAAATTAAATTTAAATTGTCCCCAACTGGCAAAGCAGAATGTTTCCAGACTTACAACTCTAGAAACCTGGTTTCGATACCCGTGGTGACCAAGCAGTGATAGTCCATCGTGTACCTTTGTGCTAATTACAAATAAACAAATATATCGATTGGACTTAACTGACTACTTTTATGAACTGCGTAAAGTTCTTTCATCTGCATATCTCAAGTCAGTTCCTCATGGCAACAATGGACAATCATTGAGGTAACTTCTACAATGTACAAGAATGTTGATTCTGCAAAGATATCAATCCTTACTAGTCCAGTAGCCAGGAGATATACCTTGCAAACAAATCTCCAGGCTAAGTTATTAGTGATTTTGGTAGAGGAAATAATTACAAAGATAAAGATGCTCAGACAGCATCTTTGAAGATTTTGGGATATATTTAAGATGACATCATATACATGAAACCGCATATACTCGTGAGTTTTAGTCCAATTTTCCTTCTAAATTATTCTTTTTCCAGTGTTTTTATTGTCACGAAATTTATCAAGAAAGATAATACTACATTAACATTACAATCCAGTTAAATTTTACAAATTAAATCCAATATGGCACTCAGCACTAAGTTTCTCAATTAACAATGTGCTTACATGATACACGACACTCTGCAGAAACTGTTTCTTGTGCATAGCGCTTTGTTTTACGATCCATTCCAAGCCTAAAATCATATCACATTAGTCTAAATTAGTTAACACTTGACTAAGTTGAGAATGAACAAAAATGTAACACAAAAGACCGCACATTTTATTGTCATTATTTATAACTGTCCACAGACTGGTCTGATTTCTTGTTTATCTTTGTTTTCTTCGTTGTCTCTGTCGGATGTAACAGATTTTATGACATGTTCATTGATTGGGGTGTTACAGTGGGATATAGTTGTTATGCAGCTCTTGCAAGATACGTTGCATATAACGACAGATCGATGGCATGGAACCTCCGGCTTGAATAAACCTCATTATAATGCGTAAGCAACACAATATCCTCGAGACTGTAGCTGATCCAGTCAGGATGTTAACGAGCAATCCAACTGGCACGAGGGTTTTGGTGGAAAATAGATAATTACAACAGAGTATGGGACTCGGCAGAGGCGGCTCTGACACTAACGACGCTCTCCATAAGTGCGCTTGGTAATGTGCGTGTCTCACAGGTAGCTTAAAGGCCTCTAATGTAAGTGAAAAAACGGTAATTTAAAAGACATTGACTGGTTACATTTTGTCTTATACTACCAGACATTGAAGCTTGCATCAGACTTGGTTCCACTACACTTACTTCCGTTGCAGGCTGTCATGAGCTCAGTACCCGCTTTCGTCATAGTCTCCATACTTGTCTGGTCATTTCCTATTGATGGTGGCACACGTTTCAATACTATAAGTTGAGTTACACTGTCACATCCGGTTAGTACATGTCGCACAATATCCTCGTGATTTTTTACTGTGACATCAGAATTAGTGGTAATTTTCCTGTAAATTGTGTTTCACTGGCATAATTCAGTGCTTTGTGGAAATACGGGATAAACAGTCAGCCTGAGTGTTGAAACTGAGCAGAGTGACATATTAGCATAGCCAGTGCATGCGAGGATTGCAAATCATTCAATAACAAAATATTTTCAACATAATTATCAATTATATTCTGAATCAGTCTAAACCTGGCAACAGAAAGTGCACGCCTATTGCTATTTTTTACAACACCTTGAGCGCGAACGACTAAAAGCGCAGCATCCCACCATAGAAACATGTTGCTAAGGAGGCATAACACATTTGATTCTTAACCATCATTTCTCATATTTTTTCCACCATCGTAGCTTTGTGCGTAATTGCATTGGTAATCACGTCTTTAATTCGATATGCAGACACAATATTGTCCAACTTTGTACTAATATGTGACAGGAAGAATACAAGTGTCTCACCACAACGATCACGGGCAACAACTTTACAAGTTTTGATACTGTAATTTGTTGTATTGGTTTGGTTTGTTTTGGATTTCGCGCAAAGCTACACGAAGGCTATCTGCTCTACCCATCCCTAATTTAGCAATGTAAGACTAGAGAGAAGGCAGCTAGTTATCACCATCCCCAGCCAACTCTTGGGCTACTCTTTTACCAACAAATAGTAGGATTGACTGTCACATTATAACGCTCCAACGGTTAAGAGGGCGAGGACGTTTGGTGTAACAGAGATTCAAACCTGCGCCCCTCGAATCACGAGTCGAGTGCCTTAACCACCTAGCCATGCTGGTCCAGTTTGTTGTATTATATTCAGTATCTTTTGCTTCATGAACTACCTGATTGGCTACTGACTTGGAAATGGCACATTAAACACCTGTTTCCTCCACTCAATTGGCCAATTATAAAGTTCGAGATTTGAATTCCAGCTAAGATACAATTATTACCAAAGAGAGTTTATAATTCCTCAACCAGCGCGTGTCTTTGTAAGTTTACACCATTTATTTTTCTGTGTAAAGCTAAAGTATTTCCACGAAAGATCATAAGCGATCTGTGATGTTTCTACAGTGCCAATGATTTTGTTAACTAATATATCATTATGCTTCTTGGAAGTTTAAGCACTTTCATCTCTTTTGAGAGCCATAAATGCTGGCTTACAATTTCCTTGGTAATGGCCATCGGCAGTATGGAGGTTTATAAATGACCCACACACAGGTAGTTCCACTTCTTAAACACATTTATATGTTCGTTTGTTACTTTGAGTTTAAAAGCAAAATTTGAACATATTGCTACTCAGATTAGTTCCCTTAAATGGGGGTCATTGGCTTATCGTTCTTTTTATTTAATGAATTGGTTGATTTTATACTTAGAACAGAGTGTTAGTACAAACTCCCTTTAACAGGAGATCTTATAAAGTTCATCTATAGCAGCTGCAGCCTCCAAATCAGTTGGTGGCTCATCACTACACTCAACATTGGCCATTACTATGCGGTTGATGGACTTCGCCCCACCCAGTTATAACTCAGCATTTCCTGTTATGGTGCACGTATTTGAAAGAATAGCTAATTATCGCAGAATGCTTTAACTTATCTGAAAAATATACTCTAAGTACAGTTTCACCTAATTGACAACTATAGTATGCACTATTATACTTGTTATTATAATATATATCACTTGAGTGAGTTCTCCAGATACATTTTACGACCAATAAAATATTTGAAAAGATATATTACGTTAAAAACTTCAAGTAAAAACTGACGACTATGCTTAGCTTTTGTTTATGGCGGCCATCTTGCAATACTCAAGAATGATGGCTGGGCATCAATCATATTATGACTGTACACAGCTTACCCATACCAAAATCAACAACAATCAGGTTTGGAGGTGTTCTTTATTGAAAACAAATGTTCGCTTGGCTGCTGAGAGTCAGAAATAAGAGCTTGTTATAATCATTAAATATATCGAAGAAGACCATATACTGGAGTTTATCATTTAATACTGGTAGCTTCGAATCGAAATGGTGTTCGTGAAAAATGTTTCTTTATCTGTGTTTTAAGTGCCAATAGTTTCGAATTATTACACTATGTAACAAAATTTTTACTTTTATCTTGTTCCTGGACAGAAAGTGTTATTTCCCAATTGCTTAGGCCTAAAGTAAACGGAAAAGACCTATTCTTCTCTTCAAACTTTGCTTTTGTGACCTGGGAGCGAATAATGAGAACATGATTGGAGACTATATTTGGGATTGATACGTGAAAGTGATTTACATTACAGTCACAAATCTCTAAAACTACTCACTTCTAAACGTTTTTGTATAACTTTAGTATGAATACATGTAAATCTTGATTCATATGTTGTTTTATTCAGAATTTATGTGAATAAAAATGTACAAATTTGCCCGTTTTTACATATAAAATAGGTTAATTTCTAAATTTAATTATCCAGGTCACAAAAGCAAAGTTTGAAGGGAAACTTTGCCATTGATCAAAAGTCCAAAGATGTTTAATACTTTATTCATAAAAATACGTATCTGTTTTCAAATTGTTTAAACCTAGCTTTCTGTATAATTATTTTATATTTTGTAACGTATAATACTTCATTGTTAATTTTGAAACAATAAAAGTATGTCAGATTAAGAGTTTTAATATTTTAATCACATTATTCATTACTCGTTTAAGACAGGTTTACAAAGAACAAAATGTATGATAACATTTAATCAATGCTATCTGTTACATTCGGCTGTTAACGAGAACATTTGTAGAGTAGACTGGTTCAGTTACTGTGTATTGAGTCTTAGCGTTGAAACAACAAACAAAATATTATTTGTATAATGGATCATGATTTGCCGGCACAGGCTTTAATACAACATTCATAATTTAAACCTTTGTAATTTGTTTTCTTTCATTGGCTGTATCAGCACGTGGTGTTCTTCCTTTCAAAGGCATATTTTGAAACTTATCACTCATGCCACATTGTACTGATGCTAGGCTTAGTAACCAAACTATACAGACACAACGTTTTTCACACAAAACACTCTCTGCATTGACCTGTTTTTACAGTAGTAGTCGTTTTTCGTTGTAAGGCACACTACTAGAAGATTTAAATTACTTATTATTATAGGAATATAATTATCCAAGATCCACACTGATATTTAGTGGTTTTGAAACTAGAGTTAATTTGCAAACAAGCCATTTTAAAAAAAATGGGATGGACCTTCAAAAATGTGTTCAGATTTACAAAATCTTCGTCCTTGAAATATTTGTGGAAAATACATGTTTAATTTTATGTTTTCAGATTTCTGGTGTTGAAAGTTTGTTGTTTATTACACATGCTGAGAAACGAATATTGAGTTAATGAAATCACTGATTTATTATCCAGAGACCGTAATTAGTTAACATGGAAAAACAAACAGTATTTGTAAGGAAGTTTTGTTGTCAGTAATTTTAATGTTTCAAAAGATTAGATATGAATTTTAGCCCGTGGTGCTTTCAGACAAGACTGATATCTTCCAGGGAGAGAGAGAAGACAAGTCTGTTTATTAACGAGATATTCGACAAGATTTTTATTGCGAAATAATTCTAAGCTCTCTGACTACTGAAGTTTATTATAAATAAAGATTGAATAGACACATACGATTAGAAAAAATATTTATTTAAGACAAAACAATTAAGATATATACTTAGCTGTCCACTGAAGATTTGCCTTTACTGACAGGTTAACCATAACTCGGCGATGTCGACTTCAAATTGCATCTGTCAAGATCGTATTCCAGATTGAACAATTCTCAGGTCAGTTACTTACGTCGTTAACGTAAAGCTTACCCAGAGTCACTAGTGCTACAGAAACGACTGGACATTACCTCTAGAGGTCACCTGACCACTAATAAAAAATACACCTGTCTAATTTCACATATCATAGATTACCTTAAAACTTTATTTATAGCAAGAAAGCAAAAGGTGGTATGTAGTTGAATGACATAACACAATTTAATTACTTTCTTGACGGACGTGATATGAGAATCGTACAAAATTACAAAATTGAATAATGTCTGTTTATATATATATATAGGGAGATAGAAAAAAACATAATGAATTCATATACGAGAAACTCTGAGCTTCAGGTTTCCATCATTAATGATGGTATTCATATAAAAATTATATCACTTTAATAACACTTTCAACAAGTAAACCCAGTTTCATCACTTTCATATTTCTTGGATATGAATTTGATTTTGCTACTGATGAAAACGGATTAATTTTATAATTTGTCCTTATAACGTGAAGTACCAACTTTTTACGCTAGGCGTTTATTTACTAACATGAGCCCTATTAAGTAAATAGTTTAGAAGTTATACATGATGAGAGCAGTGTAATTTTAATCACCCATCACTTCTGTATTCCTATCAAGGCAGGACCGGCATGGTCAGGTGGTTAAGGCACTAAACTCGTAATCCGTGAGTCGTGGGTCCAAATCTCCGTCACACCAAATATGCTCGCCCTTCCAGCGTTATAATGTTACAGTAAATCCCACTATTCGTTGATTAAAAAGTAGCCCAAGAGTTGGCTGTGGGTGGTGATAACAGCTGCCTTCCCTCTAGTCTCACACTCCCACATTAGAGACGGCTAACGCAGGTAGCCCTCGTGTAGCTTTGGGCGAAATTCAAAACAAACCAAACCAATCTTCTCAAAGCGTAAAATAAATATTACCCACACAAATAAAATAGGTAGTAAATCGCGTTCTGTGGATGTTTCGGACACATCATATTTTGTTCAGAATTCACAGAAGTATTTTACTTTGTTTCTCGAAGAACAAGCAAGCGTGCTTTTAAAATCGTAAACCTAGATGCATATTCCAGTATCTCATTTAAACTTTCAAAAACATTCCTAAAATTAACATAAAACAAGCATTGTAATATGTAAGTTTTAACAGAATTGGATCGAACTCTAAACGATTATGACTTTTTTTTTCTCATTTTAAAAAAAAAGTTACTTTAATCGTTTAAGAATATCGAATAAAATATATACGTATTTAAACTTTTTCATATCCTTTTATGCGCGTGTATTTCACGTTTCGAACAAACTTTTATATTTGAATATTGATGAGGAAGTTATACAAAGTTAAACCGTTTTATATACATTTTATCTTTACGGTCTTCCAATCTTTTTTAGCTTAGTTTTCATGCGTTTCATAAAATCTCTATTTATGAGAATATAATACTCTCACATTTTGTGAAGTGAACCATTACAAAAAAACACTGATTTATTGCGTTGTTGTACTGAGTCGTGTCGCCTTCTCTGCGCTGGTTTCACATACATTGACTTTGATCAGTAATTTACACACTGTGAGTTATTCTAAGAACGAATAACATAATTTAATGATTTGCAAGTTAAACATATTGAAAGTATGACAGATATAATTTAAACAGCATTTTATCACTGAAGATTATAGCATCGTTTATCTGTGCTCAGAATTTAGAAATCAATGGTTTAAAATATTTTTCAAATCTTCTGAGTATTTTGTTAAACCATAATAGTAATTAAGTTGTATATTTTTACTTCCAACATTGGGAAATGTTTGTGCATGTATAATATGTATGTTTATATATAGTGCTCTATCTGACAAAGAAACGAATCTTTAATCACGATATATATATATATTTCTTTTTTTGTTTAAAGCAGCGTTACGTAATAAATTACAGTAAGGTGACCCACGGTTTATCACAGGAAAACAGTGAGGTGTCCCACGGCGTTCCACAGGAAAGTCTAAAGGCTTATGACTCGAAAAATCAAGTCTCATTACCAATATTGGGCAAAGCTCAAGCAACCTATGTCGAACACCAGTTTTCACTTCGTTTAAATTCTTGGATTTTCATTAAACGCGCTTACAAAGAAACGTAACAGAACCAGTTTCAATATATTAACTGTTGAACAGTGATGCTACCAAATACCGAAAATGTATAAGAAAAACATATAATAACCTTACTTTGGACAGTAAAATACATATATACTTTTTTGACGCATAAAACTTGTTTTTTTTTCTTTTTTTGTGGTAAAGAGTGCCTTGTCTAGGGATTTTTCTTTACATTACTGGTTTCGAGATCAAACTTACTTACATTACAGATATCCTTTAAACGGATTACCACCCCACTCGTTTTCGGTTTTAAAGGTGAATGAAAAAAATGAACTCGGTAAGCTTCATAAAGCTAAAGAACACATTTCTGAAATACTGTAATTTCCTAAACACGCTATTTAAATAAAATGAGAACCTATAGTATATTCGGAACTAACTGGCTCAAACATCGTTATTCACTTCATTATGCAATGCATTTTCTATTGATTATTTGATTACTTTGAATGTATCGTGATTATGAGCATTTATAATGGTTCTTTTTACACGTTTTACAGAAATGTATATTTATATATTTTCCAGAAAACAGTATGGCCAGGCGTGGCCTAGTAATTATTGTACTTGGAATGTGGATCCGAGAGCTCATGTTTTGCAGCCTTTTGGCTCACAAACGTGATATGTACTGGTAATGGGCGAGATGGTCTAATTCAACTATTCAGAGAGAAAAGAGTAGTCCCAGGTTTGGCGGTGAGTGTTGCTGACTAATGCCTTTTCTCTACGTTATGATTTTAGAATTATGGATGATGACGTGCAACTAAACTAGTCCATTGTCTGAGGCAAACGAAGAAAGAGCATACGTAGCGCCATCTATGCATAATTGTAAATTGGTTGTTGAAATAATAGAAGTAAATCACAATTTTTCATTTTATTATTTGCAAATTATTAAATTTATATATTCTGTAACTTTATTGAATACTTATACTTTATTCAATACTTATTGAACCGAAAATTTTTAATATAGTTTATGCTAAGACAGACAAAATTATAACACATAAAATAGTGAAACTTTTTAGACGTGCTTGTTAAATGAATAAAATGATTTGTAGTATCTCTTTGGGCTTAGTAAGTTATAGGAATGCGCTTCACAAAATATGCAAATTTGATCAATCATTTCCTTCCGTTATAATTAATAAAAGCTCAGATAGAGGAAAACACGCTTTCATTATTCGACTCCAGTGAATAATAACCTAATGAATAACGTTTAAAACGACAAAATTATTACAAAAGGAAGAAATAAAAGATTAACTACGGGAATGCTAAAAAATATTGTAAGTTAAAAATAAATATTTCAGATATGAAATAATGACTTATTCAGGTCACTTAAGTCACTATTAAGCTCTAATACTCGGGATTCTTAATATCATGAGTAGGTTGTGGTTGATTTAGCTTGTTTTCTAAATATATATGGTTCGTGGTATGTATATTTTCTTTGCACAATTAAAATCAAAAGTCTGTTTTCATGTTTCCATTTTTTATTATTCTAGAATACTGGATTTACTTCCGCAAAGCCCCTAAAGTGTCGTGTTTCAAGAGTAAATAAAACTAAAATTAGGAGTAACAAATATTTTCATTTCTTTTGAAGCTCATATGTCATTCTTTGTTGCAGCCTACAGAACGTATAATTATTCTCGTGATATAAGGCATAAAGCAAGTTTTACTGACGTCATGACAGTACAAACTGCAATGTTAAGCATTATTTATGTGACGTTATTTTATGCTTACTAACTGAATGACAGACAACACACTACTGTACAGTGGTATGAATAATTAAAACACCTTACCCGTACAGACATAAATGTTCAGTAGAGTCGTTATAAATATTTGCAGAAATCGTTTTGAAACACTAGTGAAACATTCATTAACAACTTTATTTACTGTCGTAATTAATCTTCTGGAATGTTATTATATTCTAATACGTACCGCTTATGCAATAAAAGGTTGGTGTGCAAAAACCGTTTAATAAAACATTTTTACTGTATGTTTGAATTTTGACCACAAGAGGGCTTTTTTCAGTATCGGTTCTAATTTCGGCTAAAGGTCAAGCAGCTAGTCAACACCATCTACTTTCAACTTTTAGATACTTCTTTCAACATTGATAGTGACATTATGATTTCCCCATGACTGATGGAGTGGCCATATTTGGTAAGTGATTCGGACTCCTAAGTTAACTGGAAGTTTAATATTCCAACCACCAGTATGCCATGTAGTTGACGTAATGCCTATAATAACAAGGGTTAAAATTACACTCAACGAACTCGCCAACTGGACTCTCCTTGACACTACCGGAAAACTGTATGGCTTCAGAGGTCATCTATTTACTGTGTACGTAGTCCTTTTCTTTCCATGATCTATAAAAATTGAGGTAACTCACATTCACCTTCAATGTATGGCGTATGTTATCAAGAAAATACCATATTTTTTTATTTCTGCTTCTACACTTTTCATGAGAATAAAAAAGGTTATATTACCTACTAACATTTGACTGTGTCTGCCACTTCAATTTCAATTATAGCTCTTGTGGAGGCCTCATGTGGTTACTTTATGTCATTACTAGTAACAGTAGAATTTCATTAAACATCCTATTATTTCCATTAAATAGATAATCTGATAAAAGTCTCACACGCCCTACCCTCGTTTTTATATGGAGATACGTTACGGACAATATCGACTTTATCTGAATTTTTATTTATCAGAAAATTAGAAAAATACTCGAATTACGTGTAATAAAGGTATAATAAGTGCAGTTTTAAGTTACGAAAGTTCCAGAAACAGATTCTGAGACCTTGAGATTTTTTTCTCTATATGAATTATGTTTTAAATATATCAGAAGTAATTAATTATTTGGAGATTGTAATACGTTTCGTGTTATTCTTTTGTTGAAAGCCTAGTTTGGTATTAAAGAACAAATCGATAAAGTTATAATCTTAGATTTACTGTATGGTCGAGCTTAGGTTATTGTTAATACACAAAGGACTTGTGTTTTAACAGTATTGTGTTCTAATAATACGTATTACTACTTCTGGAGAGTCATACGATGTTAGGCCTAACTTTACACGCAGACGATAATTGAGTATGTCAATAATAGATGTGTACGAAATAAAATAAAAAATAGCTTATTTATCTGTTACATTGTAGGATGATACAGAGTGCGAAGTAGTAATTTATATGTTTGGAAAATCGTCAATTTAAAAGTAGTTACAAAGCAGGCTTAACTGACACAAGCAATTTGGAACTCATTTTGAATTTTTAAATTATTCATCAAAAAATCTACAATTTGTATAACAAAAACTCGTAGTTGCAGATTAAGTGGGAAGTTGGGAAAGTTCCTTGTATTCAACACAGGCTTAGTAATCCCCAGATTTCAGGTGAAGGAACATGGAAAACCAGTAAAGAATGTTACAAAAAAGTAATAGATAATACCTAATAGATTGAATAAAATTAAAATCAGATACTAAAACCAATCAGTTACATTAACAAAGTACTATTGGAGACGCACAATATTCATATGAGACTTATTCCATATAGATCAATATTTATGTTTATTGTATATTAAGAAAAAAACACGTAATTAGACAAGTTTAAGGTTGATACAGTTATGGAGGTAAAAATATATCCAATCATGGACAAATGATAAATTTTTGAATGACGAGGCATCTTCTCTGAAACTTTCAGCTTCAAAGGTTTTGAACAATATTTCTCAGACAGTTGAATAACGACATAATGCATCACTCCAATGATTTCTTGAATTTTATCTCATATATTTGTTCTTCAGGTATTTTGGGTCTAAGAAAGATATATAGCGTAAATAATATAAATATTCAAATGTAATAAAAACTACCAGACAACCTTGTTCAAATTTAATAAAATATTAACCTTGTAACGAATGTGTGTAGACGTAGCTTTATGGTAATCCTTGTCGACGAATATCAGTTAGTCTTAACACAAAAGCGTCAAGGTGGATTATAGGCTTGTCACCGGAATTATGAAGGTTACAATAATGTAACGTATGACCAAATAGATTTTTTGCTGCTATTCCGGATGTCTGAACATTATTATAACATACAGTAATAATGGTATCAAAGAACATGAACCTCACAAATCTCATCGTGTTTAACGTTAATGGGTTTCTCATGAACTTCATGTAAACCTTTTATAACATCTCAAATAGTCATATTGCTTTTGCTGGAATGTAATAAAGTTCAACACAAACACCAATAATTTGTTTGGATGCTTTTCTTACAGTTTATTCCACAGTGAATTTTTCATCATGAATTTTTGGTTCATAACTAGATATTGCATTAGTTGATTAGTCACCTATTGAAATACCTTTTCTTATATTTAAAATCTTTCAAAACAGGGATTTCACTCCTTATCATTTGTCTGTTTGTTTTTTGAATTTCGTACAAAGCTACTCGAGGGCTATCTGTGCTAGCCGTTCCTAATTTAGTAGTGTAAGACTAGAGGGAAGGCAGCTAGTCATCACCACCCACCGCCAATTCTTGGGCTACTCTTTTACCAACGAATAGTGGGATTGATCGTCACGTCATAATGCCCCCACGGCTGAAAAGGCAAGCATGTTTGGTATGAGAGGGATTCGAATCAGCAACCTTCGGATTACGAGTCGTGTGCCTTAACACGCTTGGCCAAGCCGGGCCGCTTCTTATCGAAGAAGTTATAAATTTCATACCACTGAACATACAGATTTTTCTTTTCATATAATCTGAAAATATTTTTAAAGATGGGAGTATATACCTGAAGCTTGTTTTTTGTTTGAAATTAAGCACAAAGCTACACGATGGGCTATCTCTGTACTGCCCATCAATGGCATCGAAACCTGGTTTCTAGTGTTGTAATTCTTCAGACATTTCGCTGTGCAACTGGGGAAGAATTATCTGAAGAATCGAAACAATTTGATATTGGTGTTAAGAAATCTAATTGGCTTGTATCTTAAAATTGAATACAACACTCGAGTCTTTAGTTTAGCTTGAATTTTAAAACAATCAGTGATTTCTTAAGCAGTCTTGTATAATGTTGGTTAAGAGACATATTTGGCAAGATGGCATAATCACTTATACCGCAATTTGAATGTGTTATTTTAAAACGATTTTGAATAAGAATAGAAAACAGCAAATCACGTGAAAACCACAGACAATTCGATGTCGTAGTGAAACGGTAAGTAGCAATTCTATATTTTGACATTATTTTGTGCTATTTATATAGGAAGTGTGATACGGTCGAAATTGATCACTTTTTGGAAGGGTATATAAGAGTTTAAACCTTTCTAAAATATTTACAAACACAAGTCATAAACATGTGTTCATACTGAGGATTTAGAAATTCCAAGACAGGGTTTTTCTGTGTTGCTGTTAGCATAGGAAAACAAAGGAATATGGATGAGTTTAGGAAAAGGACCATCGAGGAAAAGACTTGCAACAAGTCATAACTCAAGTCATTGTAAGCGAAAATAAATGATGTGCTTTGGACATGAGAGCCTTAGAAAAAAGCCTTTCGCAATGAAAATTATGTATTTACTGCTCTAAAGTACAGATCAAAGTATGTTACACACAGCTTAAGCACCTAAAATGTTCAGTATTAGTATTAAACGTACAGAACTACGTCTGTATAAAATCAAAGCCGTATTGAGGACAAACTATTTATGCTAAGGTACTATGTGTCGTCGTAAATGGAGTCTCAGTGATTAATGTTCCAATATGGTGCAGCATACGCGCACAGTAATTGGACTCCATAAAAGTGTCTGGTGCAAGAGTGTCAAGGAACACTTTTGTGAGATAGAACATGATTGGACGTAGCAACATGGATTGGAACGACTTGGTGTGACTTTCTTAAATGGTATTTTGAAAATAGAAACTAACAATAACTTAAAAGGAGTCACAGTGATCAGTATCCAACATGACGTAGCACAGCATTTGATCTGAATAAATGTGTGCGTAATAGGATTTTACCTCAGTGTCGTTTAAAAGTTCAGCAAATCGGGAAACTGTGGCTTAAGCTTTCCAGTTAGTATCTCAAGGATGACTTACAGAGAATTCTGGAACACTGAGATGACCAAAGCATGTCCTACTGGATAACGTTATTAGAGAATGAACCTTATATTTCATGGTTTGAGACTCGTTCCAAAAATTTCTTCTGCATTTTAGAGCTATGCGTGCACAATAAGAGTAGTGGTCAAATTTCACTATTTACTCAAAAAAGATGGCTGTTATACTATCAGGTGAAGTAAGCGCTTTAGATTAGGACGAAAATATCGAAAACGTTAATTAACTTAGGATTCTATGGACCAGTTTTTTTCGAAATTAAATTAATTAAATGTAACTAAAGCTTTGCAACCGACCATGAATCGTATCTGTTTTGTAACAGAGTCTGTTATCATTTATAAAATAATGATCTGCGGATAACAAAAATAACTCTGAATTGTATAAATATATACAGTTAATATTCATTAACCTTAAGACTAACGAATTTCATTTCACTCTTCACACTTACAGCATAACCAATGCTATAAGATCCCACTATAATCTTTCATATCTTATACAAAACTCATGTACAACCATCTTTTCAAATCTATCGCTGACAGATCGCATCATTCAATACTATAAGATCCCACTATAATCTTTCACATCTAATATAAAACTCATGTACAACCATCTTTTCAAATCTATCGCTGACAGATCGCATCATTCAATACTATAAGATCCCACTATAATCTTTCATATCTTATACAAAACTCATGTACAAACATCTTTTCAAATCTATCGCTGACAGATCGCATCATTCAATACTATAAGATCCCACTATAATCTTTCACATCTAATATAAAACTCATGTACAACCATCTTTTCAAATCTATCGCTGACAGATCGCATCATTCAATACTATAAGATCCCACTATAATCTTTCATATCTTATACAAAACTCATGTACAACCATCTTTTCAAATCTATCGCTAACAGATCGCATCATTCAATACTATAAGATCCCACTATAATCTTTCATATCTTATACAAAACTCATGTACAAACATCTTTTCAAATCTATCGCTGACAGATCGCATCATTCAATACTATAAGATCCCACTATAATCTTTCATATCTTATACAAAACTCATGTACAACCATCTTTTCAAATCTATCGCTAACAGATCGCATCATTCAATACTATAAGATCCCACTATAATCTTTCATATCTTATACAAATCTCATGTACAACCATCTTTTCAAATCTATCGCTGACAGATCGCATCATTCAATACTATAAGATCCCACTATAATCTTTCACATCTAATACAAAACTCATGTACAACCATCTTTTCAAATCTATCGCTGACAGATCGCATCATTCAATACTATAAGATCCCACTATAATCTTTCACATCTAATATAAAACTCATGTACAACCATCTTTTCAAATCTATCGCTGACAGATCGCATCATTCAATACTATAAGATCCCACTATAATCTTTCATATCTTATACAAAACTCATGTACAACCATCTTTTCAAATCTATCGCTAACAGATCGCATCATTCAATACTATAAGATCCCACTATAATCTTTCACATCTAATATAAAACTCATGTACAACCATCTTTTCAAATCTATCGCTGACAGATCGCATCATTCAATACTATAAGATCCCACTATAATCTTTCACATCTAATATAAAACTCATGTACAACCATCTTTTCAAATCTATCGCTGACAGATCGCATCATTCAATACTATAAGATCCCACTATAATCTTTCATATCTTATACAAAACTCATGTACAACCATCTTTTCAAATCTATCGCTGACAGATCGCATCATTCAATACTATAAGATCCCACTATAATCTTTCACATCTAATATAAAACTCATGTACAACCATCTTTTCAAATCTATCGCTGACAGATCGCATCATTCAATACTATAAGATCCCACTATAATCTTTCACATCTAATATAAAACTCATGTACAACCATCTTTTCAAATCTATCGCTGACAGATCGCATCATTCAATACTATAAGATCCCACTATAATCTTTCACATCTAATATAAAACTCATGTACAACCATCTTTTCAAATCTATCGCTAACAGATCGCATCATTCAATACTATAAGATCCCACTATAATCTTTCACGTCTTATATAAAACTCATGTACAACCATCTTTTCAAATCTATCGCTAACAGATCGCATCATTCCACAGATTTGCTGTCAGCGTTGATTGAATCAAGCATAATGGTCTCAAACATTTTGTCGTTAACGTATGATTTACATACCTTAGCCCTTTCATAGAAACTACACTTCACAGGTAGCGATCATCTACGTGTTGCTATGGGAAAAACGATCCAAATTTGATTTAAACATTTTTCGCGAGCCCAACGAGTGAAAGGTTGCACACTTTGCTTGCATCATTGATTTTAGGTGTAAAACGAGGAAGTTTTATATACTATTGAATACAACATATTGCATATTGGGCCACGTACGGCCAAACATATACTCCAACTTCACATGTCGATTTTCACGTGTCCATCAGCCAATATCATCTCTTCTACATTTGCTTATTTCGAGTCGTAGCACATCTTGTATCGCACTTTGAAACGACTATTTTATCTATGTAACGTCTTTATGCGTTTATAATCACAATTCCACTGCAGAACATAGTCCGTGGGCTGTTTGTTTATTAAATTAGGATTTCTCGATAACTTGGTAGGGCAGTATGCTAACTTTTCACGTCTATTCATTTTGTGTACTGTCTCAAAATATCATTTAAAACTAATTTCCTGTTTATATGAGTAAAAATTATTGCTCTGAATGTAAAGAAAAAGTCACATGTTACAAGCTGCCCATAAATCGTCTAAAACGTATGAATGCGGTTGGGATTTGCTTTATTGTTTGTGATATTGAATGATAACAATATTAAGGCTAAGACTAACCGCTTTTAATAATGTCAAGCACTGAGTTAACCCCGAAGTCTACATCAGAGAATCCACTGTATCACATCTCTTCCTCATGTCACACGCTTCACGGATACGATAATTAATTTTAAAATATTTCTAAGAAATCGTTATTTTAGAATATTTATGCGATTCTGGTTTTAACGATAAAGCTTGTTATAATTAGGCAACATTTCTTATGGCTGGTTATTAACCAAACTTTCAACCTTTATGACTCTTTACTGAATTATTTAGTTATACGTATAGTAGGTAACAATTAACGCAATGTTGCTTGTTTTCTAAGTCATACATCACCTATGGAGCTTCGCGAACAGACAGTAATTGATACTATATTATTCCGTATTGTAATATTTCAAAATTCGGAGCACGTTTTCAAATTAGGGTGTATATACTCACGTTTCTATCGTAGTTAAATTGTATTTATGAACCTTTCCTTAAGTGAATATTTAGTAACCCTTGAAAACGCTTAAATATAAAGTATGTTATTAAAAACATGCTATATATTGACTTTATTTGCAAGATAAAATTTCAAAATAAATTGTACATATAAAAATCTTCTAATTTTAAGTTAGGTTAAATAGCATTACATTATAAAACACAGAATCAATATCAAATATCACATTTTAATCTTCGTTAGTGTTTTAAATGAATCATTATTAATTTTCTAATTCTAGTAGAAGGTATATCAATTTAATAGACCCGGCATGGCCAAGCGTGTTAAGGCGCTCGCCTCGTAATCCGAGGGTTGTGGGTTCGAATCCCGGTCGTACCTAAGATGCTCGCCCTTTCAGCCGTGGGGGATTATAATGTGACTATCAATCCCACTTTTCATTGGTAAAAGAGGTGCCCAAAAGTTGGCGGTGGGTGGTGATGACTAGCTGCCTTTCCTCTATTCTTACAATGCTAAATTAGGGACAACAATAAATTTCATGGAACTGCTAACTCAACTATGTGCATAGCTTTTAGTGAAAAACAATCACTGTTGAGCCTTAATAAAATTGTATTTCAATACTACCTTTCACATAAGCTTACAGTCATACTTGGTAATGTTAATTTCGTATTTAAATTGTATGAACACAACCATTGAAATTCACGATGAAGAAATAAACCAGACCATGTTTTAATTTGTTCGTAATTAGTATAATTTATTCAAAAAATTATTAATTATTTTGTCGCAACTGACTGTAAATTTAAATGAAAGTAACTGTTCCTTCACAATGTACAAAAGGTTTAATTTTTTTTTAATATTAAGTTGTGTCAATTGCATCGCTAGGTGGTTATACTGCTCGACGCATAAACTGAGGTTCGCGAGGCTGATCTTTGTTACACCAAATATGCTCGCCCTTTCAGCTGTGAGGGCTTATAATGTGACGGTAATCCAACTATTCTTTGGTAAAAGAGTAGCCCTATAGTTGGCGGTTGGTAGTGATAACTTCACTCTAGTGTTTCACTTTTAAAGTTTCTCCCAGTAGCACAACGATATGTCTGCGGACGGACAGTGCTAGAAAACCGGATGTCGATACCCGTAGTGGGCAGAACACGGATAGCTTTGTGCTTGATTCTAAACAAACGACACTACTAAATTAGAGACGGCTAGTTCAGATAGTCCTTGTGTAACTTCGTGCGAAACTCAAAATAAACTGCTTGTTTTCCATTTAACATATAATTTACACTGACTTACTAAAGAAGTACCTCCTATTAGAAATGTCTCAGTAAAAGTAACATGAAATAAAGTCAAATGTTTTGATATTTATAACAAAGAAAGTTCACGTGCTAGTTTATCATCATTAATCAATCGATTTAATCTCTCACTCACTGTAATTAGTTTATTTTCGTTGCTCGTTGGTGAAAGATTAGCCCAAGAGTTGGCGGTGGGCGGTGACGACTAGCTGCCTTCCCTCTAGTCTTACGCTGTTAAATTAGGAACTACTAGCGCAGTTAGCTCTCGTGTAGCTTTGAGCGAAAATACAAAACACACAAACAAAAATAGTGTCTGTTAAACGACAAATTATTTGTTACCGTTTACCTAAAACTCTATGTTTCAATACCTTATAGTCTTAGATTTTTCATAAACATTTAGAAATATTCAAATTTCATCGTGATTTTAAACTATATTTGTGGATGGATCGGTTTGTGTTATTTTTTGTTATACATTTACTGCACATTAAGATTCGTTTATCTATTTCCAGTATTTATACGTGAATAAAGGACTTGCGTCTCATTTGACTAATTGTTCCTATAAAAATATAACACTTTAATAGTTTCTTTTTTGTGTTTAACTTCTAACGTCACGACTGTTGTGTAAATATTTTTTTTGTACCATCAAGGTAGCGAAAGGAAGCAGCTGGTATAATGTAAAATCTATAGTGGACAACTCCATGTGTAATCATTAGAATAATTAATAAATTAAATTAATAATTAATTAAATAATCAATATACAGCTGTCGTAAAACGTTTATTTCTTCGCAAATTTTCCGTTACAGTACCTTCTAAAAAAATTATGATAATAATAATAATAATACACTTTTGAACTAAAATTATATAGAGAAACATGTGCAATACATATGTGACAAACTACGTAACAACAACAATAGTTATTTCAGTAATTATTTGATGGCTCTTTCTGTCTTCTCATGGGACAAATGGCCAAAGGTACCCAAAATAATATAATGGTTTCACGTTTAATAAATTGGTTGAAAAATTCGACGCATCAAAATATTTATTTACTAGCTGAAAACACAACAATGGTGTTCGAAACGCGAAGCAGTTCTATGTGAATTTATGTTATATTGCACGTGCACGACGTGACGACCTTATAATAATAATAATAATCCTTTTATATATTTTTTTCTCTGATCGTTTAAATTTGGTGAACACCAATCCACGTGCCTTATTTTAAGTATTTATGAAGACCCAAAAGGCTCGGCAAGGTCAGGTGGTTAAGGCACTCGACTCTTAATCCTTAGGTTGTGGGGTTGAATACCTGTGACACCAAATATGCTCGCCCTTTTATCCGTGTGGGCGATATAATGTGAAGGTCAATCCCACTATTCGTTGGTTAAAGAGTAGCACAAGAGTTGGCGGTGGGTGGTGATAACTAGCTGCCTTCTCTTTATCTTACACTGCTAAATTACGGACGGCTAGCGTAAATAGTTCTCGTGTTGCTTTGAAAGAAATTCAAAAACGAACAAACAAACAAGACCTAAAACGTGTGTGATACGTATAAGTTCGACACACGTTCTCAAGTCATGATAAAAACAAATAATTGATATTACTTAAAAGACGTACACCATCTTTATTCAAGTGTTTTCTGTTTGTTTTTAATTTTCTGAAGAAAGTAGCAAAATAGAAAACAATAGCAACAGAGGTTTTCAAAACGAAAAATAAATCCACACTTTTACACGGGTGGATACAGTAGACTACGCAACGTGGGTTTACCATTATAAAAGTGATTGATAATATATGAAACATTAGAAGAGTGTATATCTTAAATAAATATATTATTAAATAATAACTAAATTAATAAATATTTCATTCATTACAATATTATACAAGTTAAACCTATTTTAACACGTTATAATATTTTAATACAAATTTTTTTCAATTTTTTTACGATTGTTTTATATTATGACTTTATGTGTAAACTTTAAATAGACTTTCTGGTTCCTTCATATAAATTAAAAAATTCTTTAAAACTAACTTAAAAGTTTTAATATTTCTGCTAAACTGTAACTATATTACATTTGGAATATATTATTATAGACTTTTCTTTAATTTTTTTCTCAGACTAATATATTTTAAGCAGTAAAATGTTTATGCCGATGTGTGAACGATTTTGTAGCAATCTAATGCGTTTTTTTTTAATACTTTATTCGTACAAAGTGATATCCAACCCGGTTGGTAGAGTTTGAAGTCCTCGGACATACCGCTATGCCACTGTGGGAGATTTCTAATGCTATTTTTTGTACATCTGAAGTAATATTTATATTATTATTAACAGATAAATACATTTCTTATTGAGCCGCTTAGAATTATCTGCTTATATTTTTTTTTGTTTTCTTTACTTTTAACTTTAGATAAAATAGTATTAGAAACTACTTTTTATGCACTTTAATTAATTATTAACTTTTTATTATATAATTATCAGACCATTCATTATACATTATATACTGTTACTTCTCCATTAAGCCTATCTTTTTATGGATGACTTATATATACTAAAAACAATTATAGACCCAACTTGGCATGGCATGGCCAAGCGTGTTAAGGCGTGCGACTCGTAATCTGAGGGTCGCGGGTTCGCATACCGGTCGCGCCAAACATGCTCGTCCTTTCAGCCGTGGGGGCATTATAATGTGACGGTCAATCCCACTATTCGTTGGTAAAAGAGTAGCCCAAGAGTTGGTGGTGGGTGGTGATGACTAGCTGCCTTCCCTCTAGTCTTACACTACTAAATTAGGGACGGCTAGTACAGATAACCCTCGAGTAGCTTTGTGTGAAATTCAAAAACAAACAAACAAAACCCAACTTGGCCAAGTGGTTAGCACTTCGAATCGCTCTCTAGGGTCGCGTGTTTGCATCACTCACTACACCACACATACTCGCCCTTTCAGACGAGGGTTATTATTATATGATGGTCAATCCCATTATTCATTAGTGAAAGAGTCGCCCAAGAATTGGCGGTGGGTTGTGATGACTAACTGTCTTACCTCTAGTTTTACACTACCAAATTAGGGACGGCTAGTGCGAATAGTACTTGTATTGCTTTGCGCAAAATTAAAAAAAACAAACTGTTTGTTTTCCATTTAATATATATAATTTACACAAAACTAAAAAACGCACCTCTTATTACCTCTTCAGAAAAGCTTTATAAAATGAAGTCAAACGTTTTTGCAATTTATAATAAAAAAAGATCACGTGCCAGTTTATCATCGTTAATCAATCGATTTAACCTGTTACTCACTGTAATTAGTTTAGCCTCTGTGTTCATTTTTACTAAACAAATGGATTTGTTTGTAATAAAAATATTAAATCTAAGATTTTCACCACTATTTAGCAATCTTCTGTTACATTTTTTTATAAGGCTAATAGTGAAGGAATCGATCAGTATTAATTTAACTCATTTTAATTTATATATTTTAATTTTGGTATAATAACAACATGTCTCAGTTTGTCTGGGAAAACATTTTTCCATTAATATATTAGCTAAGTTAATTATCTCTGGGTTCAGTTTTTTTTTTATATTTATTTTCAATAATTTCAAGTGTAATTTTATCTTTACCTATAGCTTTCCACTTTTGAATAGTTTATATTATTTAAATTTGTTATTCATCATTTCTATTGGGTACAGGGAATATACTGCTAAGTTAATCTAATATAATTTAATTTTATGTATTTGGTCGGTAATAAAACAGTCGCAACATAATTTCCTTGTAAGTTTATTTACAACATGTATGGAAAAATCATAACATGAATTGGCATAGATTTTGGGTTGGTAAATTTTCAGTTCATTTTAAATGTTTCCTTGTCAACGATTTTATTAAATCCCACTGTTTTAAGTATTAATTTTGCTGTCAATTATTTTCCTGGTAACAATAACCTCAGGTTTATTTTATAATGTTCACTTGTATTATGTTCTATAATTCTATAACAAAATATTTACATGTGGTTTGAATATTTCATCTCAACAGATACTACTGCAATCAGTTTGTTTTATTATTGTTTAAACGTTTTTGTAATTCATTATTTTAATACATAGTATCAGTTTTTTAATTACTTTTCGGGAAGAGGTAAAATAGTCGGTAATTCTTGTTTTTATTATTGTTGTTTACATACAACTGATTTCATCTGTTCTGATGTAGGTATGATCAAGACATGTATTTCAATTTTATTTACTAGTAATCTACATATAAAAATTAAAACCAAACGCGTCTAATACATTTGTAAATTATGTTAAATTGGTTTATTCAGGTAAAGTATTATTAGTTATGTTGTCATTTGTGTATATATTTCATTTCATTTTCCTTCACGGATTCCGAATCGTTTATTATAAGCTTGTATACTACAGTGATGAGACTTCAGTTATAATAAATTCAATAATTATTTCTTGTACATTTATTTTATTGTTTACAAATACTATAGTCCTTTAATATTGAGGGGATGGCCAAGTGTGTTAAGGCGTTTGACTCGTAATTAGAGAGTCACGGGTTCGAATCCCGGTTGCACCAAACATGCTCGCCCTTTCAACCGTGGGGGCGTTATAATGTGACGGTGAATCCCACTATTCGTTGGTAAAAGAGTAGCCCAAGAGTTGGCAGCGGTTGGTGATGACTAGTTGCCTTCCCTCTTGTCTTACACTGCTAAATTAGGGACGACTAGCTCAGATAGCCCTCGAGTAGCTTTGTTTCAAAAAACAAACAAAACCTTTAATATATATATAAAGAATTATTCATTTTTCGGTTCAAATTTTAATAAATAGTATGATACCTATTTTCTGTAAAATTAATTGTAAATAAACAATAAAAAAGATCAAATTATTATTTAAACTGTTGTTATATCACGTTAAACACAGTTCAACCAAAAATAGAAGTTATTTTTATACGGATTACAATTAATTACTGAGTTAACATTTAATATAATATTTTTAAATAGCTGTTTTAATTGTTTGTTCATGGTTAGGCACGAGGCTGCACGATGGACTATCCGTGGTCTACCCACTACGGGAATCGAAACTCCGAAGTTGTGCCGCTATGTCACTAGAGGACGCTGTTTTAATTTGATCTAATAATTCACTTAATCTGACTGATGTTTTATTTTCTAGTTTTCTTTTTTAATCCAAATAAATTTATAACTTTTGTCCGTGTTCAATATATTTAAATAGATAAATAACGAAATTATAAATTTTTCACACGTTGAGTCGTTGAATAGGAATACATAAGTAGGTAGTGAAGTGGTCCAGACGTTGAGCTATGAATAGATAAATAGGTAATGAGATTTTTTAGACGTTGAATTTGGAATAGATAAGTAGGTAATGAAATTGTCCAGTGTTGAGTTAGGCTTACAGTAACATACAAAAGTGTTAGGATAAGAAAACAAAAAGTTGTTATTCTTTCCATTTTATAGAGCTAATTTTTTCTGTCATTATAATAATGTTAATTTTAGTACTGTTTTAATGTTTCACTGCTTCCTGTTGACAAATTAATGAGCAAATTAATTAATTAATCTTTCTTTAAAAGGTACATATACTTGTACAAAGGAAATGTCATAAAGGTTCTTGTTGAATTAACATACTGATCAAATTTAGGGTTTGAAGTAACTGTCATGGTGCCCCAATTAGTGTCATATATAGAAAGAAGCTAGCATATAGTATTAGCATATACTGAAATAAATCCATTTAACTGTCATGGTACCCCAATTAGTGTCATATATAGAAAGAAGCTAGCATATAGTATTAGCATATACTGAAATAAATCCATTTAACTGTCATGGTACCCCAATTAGTGTCATATATAGAAAGAAGCTAGCATATAGTATTAGCATATACTGAAATAAATCCATTTAATAGCATTTCACAAATTAACCTTGATAAAAACAGTGTTTAACACTACATATTAAGCTTTGTTATCATGCCACGTAGAAAACCGCTCCCCAAACACTGTCAGATACACCCTAGATCGTTTAAAATTTAAAAATAGAACAGGAAGAGACAGAACACCTAAACTCAATGATACTGATGTTAAGTATCTTCGTTTATGCAGCCTTTAGGACAGAAGGAAAACTGTTACTGATCTCAAGCATGAAATAAACAACCATGTAACAAATGATAGAAATGTGTCCAGGTCTACAGTATCAAGAAAACTCAACGAGAATGGAATATTTGGTCGTTTTGCTGTTGAGACGACTGGAGCTATGTACAAAACATATGGAATAATGGACCAGCGCAAGTACCATCAGATACTGATCCATCATGGTATACCCAGAGGTTTGCATATTATTGGTAAAGGATTCTACTACTGAGAAGAAAACGACATGAAACATTCATCCAACCTGTACAGAAATTACTTAGCTAAGAAGGAAGCTATTGGAATGATACAATGCGCTCACCCACTCCAGATTTTCGATCTCTATCTACTGGAACAGACCTAGGATTTGGTAAATCAAAAACACAACAAATCAAAAGTTACTTCCAACGAAACTTTTTGGGAGTGTGTGAGAGACATTTCGAATAAAATCTCAAAGAAAACTTTGATTAAATATGTTACAACAATGCTTATAAGACCATCTGCAGTTATTAAACCAAAAGTAGAACACAAAATATTAACTTTTTACTGAACTCGAACACTTCCACTGAGTTTCTGTTGTATTAAGTATGAAGATTAATAATATTTTCATGTTTTATATGTGATTAACTTTCATTTGTTCTTTCAGAGTAGTCTGAAATCTAACATTTAACTTTGTTCTAACACTTTTACACAGTACTGTAGATAATGGAGTGATTAAATGGTGCAGATGTTAAGCTGGAAATAGATGTTAATCTGACAACTGTCCCCAAAAGTTGGGCAACTGTTCGCAGCAGTCATATCGTATTATATTAACATAACAGATTAAAATGTGGAAAAAAAATGTATTGTTTGTATCACATTGAAGAATAACTTACCTAAAAATGTTTAATTAGGAGAATATAGCAAAAGTTTCATGTTAAATTTTGTTTATTGTAATAAAATTAAAATGTTGAATTATACAATTTTTATATGGCAAGTGAAGATCACACAGTTTCAGGTAATTCGTTCTTCTATGAAATACAAGAAATATGTATTGTGTTTTCTGTTTCAGTCAGTTATATTGATATAAGAAGGTATAGCTACGGGGAGCAGTTCAATGAGAGGAAGAGTTGTCCTATAACCGGAATAGATAGTAGGTAACAAGGTGGTACATACTCTGAGCGAGGAAGTTGTTTGGTTGTTTATTTGGAAACAGGCGTGACGAAATGCAAATTTGTTAATTAGTTTTTATTATATTACTATATTTTAGTGCAATCCGACGCAATAAGCGATCTGCACTCTATCCATCGCGAATAATGGAATATCCGTATTTTAGCGTTGTGAGTCCGGGAACTTGCCTCTCACACGCCGGAAGATTATTCATTTTTTTAAGAGTTGTATTGAAACTCGGAAATCAGTTACGTTAGGCTGGAATACATATCAGGAGGTACCTATAAATTAGTCATAGATGAAGCGAAATTAAATATGTATGTTATTTATTTATTCATATTAGAACCTGCCTGAATCAGGTAAGCCCGTTTATAACCAGTTTCAACGTAAGTATCGATTAATCGAGGTGCGCATGGCCTATGTACACCCTTAGCTCGTAGATTCAGGTTAAACCTTCTCTGGAGATCCACAGATTGTATAACTGTACTTGCAGGCTTCATTAAAAAGCACACAAAGCGGTTAATTAGACATGAAAAACTGTTCTGAGCATGCGTCTTGTAAATTTAAGTACGAAAGAATTTTAAAGCGTATTAAAGTTGTGAATTTTATATAAAATACTTAAATATAAATTGAGCTAAGAAAGATATGTCATGATAGTGAAACCGCCCCCAACGCTAGTACAACGGTAAGTCTACGGATTTACAACGCTAAAATCAGGGGTTCGATTCCCCTCGGTGGGCTCGGCAGATAGCTCAATGCGGCTTTGCTAAAAGAAAAAACACACATGATAGTGAAAATAGTGCTTATATTAGATGCAAGTTAACTTATGAAAAAAGTAAAATATAGTTGATCGTTGTCTGTACAAATCAGATAAATCGTGTAATTAGCATGGCAAACTCATAGTAGAAATAGCTTTCTTTACCGTAGAAGCATTTATCTCAACACAATCCTAAGCATTTGACATTTCATGTTTATCATTTTATTCAAGTCCACGATGCGGTCACGAAAAGACACAGATCTTAATCTTACATATTCCAACACTGTAAGTTTTTACTGGCAGTGGGCAAAGGATGTTAGAATTTCTTAAATTATACTCTCGGTTTTAAGAACCGGTCACCTTTATAAGACCCCACCATTCAAATTCAGTCTTTGTGTTGATATTTTTGTTTGCTTGTTTTTTAGCATTGTAACCATCAAACGTTATGCTAGTTCAAGGTGGGTAGAGCTATATTAGATACACTAGTGTTAATATATTTACACACTTTAAACTATTGTTATATGGAATTCTAGGTAGAATTTATCTCACACACTAAAAAATGCATACATATTTCTGTTGTTAATAGTTATTAATTTTTTTATGTAATTTAAATAATTAAGTTTGTATTTTACCCATTTATAGTAATAGTTTAACTAATGTGTAATTCGAAGTTCATAACTAGTGAAGTCTACTTTGGCAAAAGGCGATGTTCATGGTACATAAATCCTTAGATGTGACATCTTTGCCTAATATGCAGTAGTATCACTAGATGTTCTTGGGTAAAGAACAATAAATATTGCTACAAAGAAAGTTTGTTTGTAGTGACGTTATTTTGATTAAAGAAGAATATATTCTTATTTTAATAATTAAAATAAACGCACAAACGACATTAATAAAGAATAAGCTGTATCGGAACCTACAAGAACTATAAATTGCTTAAGCTGTTGTAACATTTATCGAAATAAAACATGAAATAAACAGCAATAGGATTACGTATATTTTACCCAGGCAGCTCTGATATAATCCGATTCGGTAGGATTAACATTTAATTATATTATGACGATCATAAGTTTTGCACGTGAACTTAAAACAGTGGAATTAAAGGAAAGAAAGGAGTCACTGAAACTCAGTTGACTCATTGAAAGATCTTATTACCATTGGAGTTATAGCTCAGTTGCTCAGTATGTTGAGTCACTCGATCTGTACTAGAGTTGAATGACTGAGTGTCGGGTTTCTTGTTCAACCTATTATTCGTATTGGCCCGGCATGGACAAGCGTGTTAAGGCGTGCGACTCGTAATCTGAGGGTCGCGGGTTCGCATCCCCGTCGCGCCAAACGTGCTTGCCCTTTCAGCCGTGGGGGCGTTATTATGTGACGGTCAATCCCACTATTCGTTGGTAAAAGAGTAGCCCAAGAGTTGGCGGTGGGTTGTGATGACTAGTTGCCTTCCTTCTAGTCTTACACCGCTAAATTAGGGAGAGCTATCTGTGCTAGCCGTCAAAACCAAACAAACAAACAACAATTATTCGTATTTTTACATCAAACGTCTTTTGCAGGTTAGTCATGTGACTTATTTCTGTAGTCGCTATTGCTCGGTTGTGTTGACAGTCCTTAGGGTTCAAACACTGATCCTCATATAAATGTTGAGTTCTACTTTGCTAATTCTCCATCTTTCTCTTTCATTAGATTCACCATCTGATATTCATTTTTGTCTAATAGTCCTTTTTTCATTCAAATATTGATAGTAACATTCGATAGTTGCTATTTTTGATTTACTAGTGCAGATGAGGTTAGTATTCAACAGATAACAGAAGAAGTCAGTAACCTACAAGTAGAAGTATGTGGAGCTATTTATACTCTTGCTTAAAAACGTTGTTACATGTTAGAAAATTTTGATTTTTGGTCATTTATATCATTTTACAACTAAATTCACATTGTGTATTGTCCTTAAACTTTCAAGAATGATTTCTCTACTTCTCTGCATTACCTGAGTTAATTTCGAGTCGGTCTAATCCCGTGAAAATGGGAGTGTTCTGAGTCTTGTCCCAAATGCAGTGTCTAAGGTGAGGTATAATTACCAGGGATTTTGGTGTTACTTTTGTACCCTACCTGTTGGCGACGCGATTTCATCTTTGTAAGTATTTTAGACATTATGCCGTGTTCTACTAACGTAGCTTTGAGAAATCAGATGGTTGCCTGTGAGAACGCTTGGTTGAAACAAGGCACTGGCTGGCTCATAATGCTCGCAATGCGCAAGATTTCTTGCAACAACGTGGTGTGTTGTCCTTGAGCAACCACCTGTGAGCCCAGATACCAACCCGATAGAACATCTCTAGGATGAACTTGGCCGTGCAATCAGGAATAGGAACAATTCCCTACAATCCTACAGCAGTTACACCAAACACTGACTGAAGAGTGGAACAGAATTCCAAATTAAAGACTCGTAACGTTAGTTGAGAGTATGCCACGCCGCCTAGCGAACATTATTGCAACACGTGGGGGCCACACACGTTATTAAGTTAAATATTCTGATATGAATGTAACTGTTGCACATTTACTGGAAGTGTCAGATTGATACTAAACATTTTCACAAAATGACGGTCTTGTTTGTTTTGACTTAGAAGTGGAGAAAAAAGTACATTTCTGGTGGTACAGATCTTAAATTCTACAGACATTTCCATTCCAAAGACATTATCATGAAATATAACACGAATATTAATGTTATAAACAAAGTTACCAATAATTACCAAAGGAAAGACATTGCAAACATTAAAAACACAAGACAAATAACAAATGAGGGTCAAACCAGCTCACATGTAACAACCTTTTTCAGCTAGAGTGAATATAGATTATTACTGGGAGCTTATCAGCTTCCTCATATAGATTTCACTTTGCAAGATCTAACAAAAACACCTAAGTGCTGGTCTTGTTATGTAAGTTCCTTCCTCCCTTCCATCTATCTGTGGATTAATCATTTATAATTATACATGGCACAAGTTACGAGTCAGTCACAGATATTTTTAGTGGTACTACTATTAATTTCATTGCTTTTAGCAATCCAGAGAAGAGCTTCATAGGTTCAAGTTCCATTATTATGCTGCGTTTGGGAAGTTCTAACGTTTCACAAGTATTATGCAGAATTTTGTTATTTCACGAGATAATGTATTTCCAATTGAGTCTCTTGCTATTTTTGGTGTAGGAGGCCTTTGTGAATACGATGACAGGTGACTATCCAGCATGATACCTTTTCATCCATGTCTATCTCCTGAGGTACCTTTCAGGCTTTTGTCTGTGGAGTCGTTACCCCAAGTATATTACTGTTTATTTTATAAATATGATAATGCCAGTTATAGATCGTGATGGTTTGGCCGCTTTAGCATGAATGTACAGAATATCGGTGTGACTTTAGCAGAATTGATAACCATTCGTATATCTTTGTATCATTTTCTTATTCTGCTGAGAAGTATTGCATTTAAAACCGATTTTAGTTCTTTTAGAATCTTTATTTTCCTCCAAATGCCATTAGCAAAACGTAGCATGCGATTGAACTATCAACATTGGCTTGTGCCATTATTGGTGATCACTAGCGAAAGTATCGGTTATTTAGACAGATTAGTATTAATAACAGTCCAGTATGATGTATGATGATCAGCTTCGAAGTACATGATGAAGTTTCTAAGAGTTAGTGCAGCTATGACCCGTATTATACATGTTATTATGTTCTAGGCATTTTGCCATTGAAATAGATGGCTGGACTCTATTGTGAGCAGCTTACAACCATAAAGCCCCTACTGTAGTGTTCTGACTAGTTTCAAAGTTGAGAATTCAGCTGTATTGATGCAAATTTCTTTTCAACTCTGATAACCTTCTGATGGTGAGGATCGTAGTGGCTCAATCTGATTGGCAATAGATGTTGCTCGTCTTCTATGGTTTCTTGGCAATGATGTTTTGTTCGGTAAGAAGTCTTTAGTCTTTAATACGAAAACGAACTTAGATGGTTTTCTATAAGGATGTGATAAAGACGTAATCCTATTGCCCAGATCTGTGTTTTCCCCATCTTCAACTTCAAATTGATGGCTTCTATAAGGTTCTTAATCAAAGAGATACATTGTTAAATCACTGTGGAACTGCAGCTACCCGCTTAGATGCATTTGTGACTTTAGGTAAACCGTCCAAACTAAAGATGGCTTCCATGTGCTCATATATGTTTAGATTACACAAGGAATACTTTAGTTAGGGCTTTCACCACTCGTTACTACAGTAATATTGATAAATATATTTGCAAGTCTACTAGTATGTCTTTATAGAGTGGATAAAGTCGTACGTAAGTAAATAATTCAAATCGTCATGAGTTAGTTCCTATATCAGCCATAAAACTATCGCAGCTTTAGAATTAAATGCTAGTAAGTTTGGCTTTGCATCACAGTTGGTTCTTTCATCGTGTAGAGTTTTTGAAGTCGATTGACTGGCGAGAGCTCAGGTTCTAATACTTGTAATCCTTGGCTCAGCTGCACGGACTTAAGTGCAAGAACTCAGACTGGACTAGCCAATTTTTCCTTAGAAAGAGTATAAAGTAGAAAAGAGATAACGCATGCTCATTAACACATGGATGTAAATGATGGTTTGTTTTGCATTTTGGTTTTAGGTTGTTTATTGTGTTTTGAAGTGTTAATCTCATATTCCAGTAAATATAAAGTAAAACTCCAACACCATCATCCGTTCAAACACGAACATCATAAAGTTACTAATATTAAGAATGAACTGTGTTTCTAGTGTTGTTGATGTTAAAAAAAAGATGAAAAATCATATCAGTAAAAAAGCACATTATATTAACATGATAATAAGTTAGCAAACAACAATTTATAAGCCTTTTAAGGTGATTTATTATGCTTACTAAACCTTGATAATGAATATCTGAATAAAAAATAAACAGATTAACGTCAAGAATGAGAAGTGGGAAAACACAGACATACGTCCATGTTCCGTAATGTCAAAAATATACCTCTGAAAACATGATGAACGTCTAAACAACATGTAGTGAAAGGAATTTTAATGCGATATCAGTTATACCTCTGAAAACATGATGAACATCTAAACAACATGTAGTGAAAGGAGTTTTAATGCTATATCAGTTATACCTCTGAAAACATGATGAACGTCTAAACAACATGTAGTGAAAGGAGTTTTAATGCGATATCAGTTATACCTCTGAAAACATGATGAACGTCTAAACAACATGTAGTGAAAGGAGTTTTAATGCTATATCAGTTAATGCACATCAAACCATTTGAAATACCCAATAAAGATAATAAAAACACTTGTATTATCCCTTGTGAATATGGGTTCCAATACACCTGAGAAACGAGAAGACAAACAAATATTAAGATGCAATAGTGTCATAGACATACAAGACTCATTACTATAGATCTATCTACAATAGCCCATTATACAAAATAATAGACAATACAATAACATGAGATGATACTAAAATAAGGAAACACACAATACACACGGGAAAAGGAAAGAAAAACTCTTCATGTCTAATTAACTGATAAGACATTGAGTCAATCTATTATACGAATCACCACAATGTTGACATCGTTGAAATAGTTAGTTATTTTGAGGCCTAACGGAGAAAACCCCAAACAAGCATATATCACACAGATCTTCTTATGAAAAAGACCCAAAACCGCATTCAGGCTATTATCGCAAAGTTCTTCTAAGGATTTTTCTGAGGACAGAACAGGACAAGTTGGATTTAAACTTTATTAAATTATGGTAGTAATCTTAACCCCACTTATGTTAAAGATTCGTACTTAGATAAGTCAGTGAACTCATCTGAGTTTTCAGCAATGAGAGATCCAAACAATATGGAATGATAAAAATATAACAGTTTAAAAGCCGATTATATTTAAGGTTATTTATAGTAATTCAATGCAAAAAATCTGTTTATGGGTGACTCAAATCTAACTTACAAATGAAATATTGGTTCATTAATCGAACTTATACCAGTAGTTTATGCACTAATATTCCGCAGAGCTAAGCAAGGAATATCTATGCCAACTGTATCTATTTAAACTTAGAAGCGATAAACTACGGAGAAAGCAGCTATTCAAACATCATTCACCACTAACTTTTTGGGCTACTCTAATAATGTAGATGGTTTAACGTCATGTTATAGTCCCCACGGCTGAAAAGATAATCCCGTTATATTGATGGGGTTCGACAACCAGGCCATTTCAGGTCAGATCTCAACCTTTATGACTAAACATTATTTTTCAGAAGGAAAGAAGAGGGAAAAAAAGTTAAATATGTAACCTGTTTATTTTCTTTATCTTTATTTTATTCATTGACACACGTAAAGAATTATCAAGTTAATGTCATTTAACTAACGACTTTCTGTTTAGAAGAGGACATGCAGTTTAGGTAAGAAGGTATAATTTCAGAAAGAGGATACCATTTAACGTAAAGATTTACTGTTTAGATGGAAGTATAGAGTTTAGGTAAGGCCGTAAACTTCACGCGCAGACCATATCATTTAACCAAAATATTTTGTGTTTAAATTGAGATACATAGCTTAGGAAAGGCCGTATAATTCCCAAAAGAACATACCATTTAACGTAAGGATTTGCTGTTTATATAGAGGTACAAAGTTTAGGTAAAGCCGTATTTTTTACGCAAGACCATACCATTTAACTTAAATATTTAGTGTTTAGATGAAGGTTTGGAATTTAGACAAAATGGTGTAATTTCCAAAAGAAGATACCATTTAACTTTTGTTTGTTTGTTTGTTTTGGAATTTCGCACAAAGCTACTCGAGGGCTATCTGTGCTAGCCGTCCCTAATTTAGTAGTTTAAGACTAGAGGGAAGGCAGCTAGTCATCACCACCAACCGCCAACTCTTGGGCTACTCTTGTATCAACGAATAGTGGGATTGATCGTTCCATTATAACGCCCCCACGGCTGGGAGGGCGAGCATGTTTGGCGCGACTTGGGCGCGAACCCGCGACCCTCAGATTACGAAGCGCACGCCTTAACGCGCTAGGCCATGCCAGGCCCACCATTTAACTAAAGCCTTACTTGAAGATCAGGGTGCATAGTGAAAATAGACGATTTTACAGATAGCCCTCTAGTAGCTTTGTGCGAAATTAAAAAAACAAACAAACTGATGATGAGGAGCTATTGATAAAATCCATAAAACCACAAGGATATGTGAACAGATTCAATATACACTATTAATGTAAATATACATATTTACAGCACAAACTTATGAGAATAGAAAGCTAATTAAGTTAAAACTTATGATCCAATGACAAGCTGTTTTTAAAGACTAATTGTTGAAATACAGACGTCCGTTTAACTACGAATGAAACGTTAAGGAAGGAATACATCATGCATGTCAAAGAGAGGCCCAACATCAATAACCTCAAGTAATATCCCTGTACTCTTGTTAGTGGTTTTGTTGGATAGATCATGTTTAAACTGACCACTTCCTCAGACAATAAAAAAAACAAAATAGGGGTCGGAAAACTTGTTTTTGCAAATATTTAATTCGAAAAGTGTAAAAAAAAACTAGATATGTTTAATGTGAACGAGTAACATTTGTATTAAAATATTAGAAGATTTATGATTGAGAAACAAAAAATAGTCTTAAGACTTACACACTGACTTGAACAATTAATTATAATTAATTACGTTGTTAAAGAAGTATTCTATAAAACTTTTAATTATAAAATAAGAAAAAACGTCTTCAAGATGCTGTTTCTCCAGTGTATTTAAATATTAATTATTATTTTAATACGTTTATTGACAAAAAATATTTTGAAAATGTTAGTTTACTTACTTATGCTGACTTACAATTACGCACGTGCATACTGTGAGGTTAAATGGAGCTAACTTGATGTATCTAAAGTTAATGTGGTATAATACACTCACTGAGTGGAATCCTTAATCATACATGAAATGAAAGCTTTATTGATATGACAACTAGCGTGTTTAATTACTGTTAAAATGTTTCTGATGTTACTGTACAGTTTGAAATAAACACAGTTTATATTTTGGATTTAAACTAACTTAAGTAGAGATACAGAAATTGAATACGCGAGCAAGAAGGTATGTCTGTTTGAAATGTTAAAACATGTTTAAAGTAAATCAAAAGTAATATATAAAGATATGTGTAATTATTCGATGCCTTCTGTCTACTCTCCAATGAAATGCCTACTTTTGTAGTATATATATATATATATATACATATATATATGTGTGTATTTTTTTTGTGTGTTTCTTATAACAAAGCCACATTTGGCTATTTGCTCTATCCATCGAGGGGAATCGAACCCTTGATTTTAGCACTGTAAATCTGTAGTTTTACCGCTGTTCCAGTGGTTTATATATTTTACTTATATACACAGTGAGTTGTACATAACAACATTCATAAATGTTGTAATAAACTTCTGATGCTCTAATGGAGTTAGTAATGTAGAACAGTTTCATTGTCTGTTTTTGAAACACAGGCAGAAAGTATGATTAAGAGAATTTTAATAATGAACGACTGACCTGACGGTATTCAGCCAATAAGGCATCCACCTACCATCCACGCCAGGGGATTGGCTATTACTTATAATACTTTATATAATAAAGTGTGGAGAATAGTCGATGTTATTGTACATATTCGAACCCTGATCTACAACTCCGATATATAGGGCTCTATCACAAGGTTTTACAAAGTTAAGTGTAAGGAATATCGGTTGCACTTAAAGGGATTATTAAGTTGCTAATTTTTAGTTGGGCTCTGGGGTATTAAGGAATTATAGAGTATAAATGGTTAAGTAACTATTAGAGGGACCAGTAACCTTTCATTTCCAGGTTATGAAAACCTCTGTGTCTTTGAGATGTAATCCAATATAAGGGAAACGTGGTTTTTGAGGAAAGAATCTGAAGTCAGGAGTTTAATGAAAGAAGGAGGAAGACTGCAAGATGTGAGAGAAAACGAATATAAACCGAGAGAGGAAAAGAAAGAAAGTAATTACTGTCAGTGTGAAACAAAACCTAGATATAACTGTACTTCTTAAAGATTATAAAAATAAATATAAAGTTGTTATGCGTATAATCGTATAAGTAGGGATAATTTTCTCATAGAAATAATAACAATATTAACTAAATAGAAAGGAAAAAGCACAAATGTGTTACAAAAGTAGTGTTTAATAACTTCATTAGTTAGTAGCCCTTTATGATCATTATTAAAAATGCTGAACCTGCTTATAATAGATGGGCGTGGTATGTGCTTTCATTGTTTTGTTTGTTTGTTTTTTGAATTTCGCACAAAACTACTCGAGGGCTATCTGTGCTACCCGTCCCTAATTTAGCAGTGTAAGATTAAAGGGAAGGCAGCTAGTCATCACCACCCACCGCCAACTCTTGGGCTACTCTTTTACCAACGAATAGTGGGATTAACCGTAATATTATAACGCCCCCACGGCTGAGAGGGCGAGCATGTTTGGCGCGACGGGGATGCAAACCCGCGACCCTCAGATTACGAGTCGCACACCTTAACACGCTTGGCCATGCCGGGTCCCATGTGATTTCATAGTGTGAGCTGGTTTGTACAAATATTCGAAATGTTCATAGATGCAGACGTCCGAAATGTGTATTGGTTTGCAAACAGATGGAAACTGGCCTAGCTATCAAACCTGTGGATATCAATGTTCGTAAGTCTTTTTGTGTTTGTTCAAAGGACGTAGCTACACAATGAGCCTAGTTCATCAAAGGAATCAAACCCGTAATTTGAAACTTACAACCAAGCAAGCTTACCGTTGGTCCATCGTGGAAAGGAAATAATCTTTTACTTTATGGATTCATTTTCTCATCCTTGTTTAAAACAGAAACAAAATCCTAATACAGCCAAGCAAGACTCACGTGTTTTACTTTAAACAATGTCATTTTTCCGTTTGTATTTTTTTCATACATAAATATAGTTTTTCCTCATTTTAATTGCAGTTGCATTCTAACTAATTAGTTTCATTGTTGTCTTTCTTCTAGTTTCATTGTGAAAATAGAATATGTTGATTCCACTTCATTCAATTGTATAGAAATATGGGAAACCAATTAACAGTAATTAAACAAAGTCAGTTAGTTATCACCATTAGATTCCCTCTAGGAACATAGGGCCTCAATCGCTTGCGGATTCTTCAACAAGTATTTAAGTGAGTAGGTTGTTAGACCCACTACACCGAGCCGTCCCTAATTTAGCAGTGTAAGACTAGAGGAAAGGCAGCTAATCATCACCACCCACCGCCAACCCTTGGGCTACTCTTTTACCAATGAATAGTGGGATTGACCGTCACATTATAACGCCCCCACGGCTGAAAGGGCGAGCATGTTTGGTGCGACCGGGATTCGAACGCCTTAACACAATTGGCCAGGCCCGTTGCGTTGTATATTAGTGGAATTTTTCGAAGCAGAAATATGTTTGGAAATTTTGTTTTGAAAACAGAGGTTTCTGTGAAAGTTGTTGAGTTGGAGTTGTTATCATAAAGCAGAGTAAAATTTGTTTGAAAGAGAAAAAAAAACAACCTTAAATTCTGTATTTAGAGAATCTGTGAACTTCAAATATTCATATGAAATTGGAGTTTGAAAAACGTTTTGTGCTGTTTTTTTTTTAAATTCTTCAAACAGAAACTTTTAAACGTTTTCCATTAAGATTATTAAGTAGAATAAGGCTATCTTATGCTAAACATGAAAATGGACACAGCTGATTTCATGAAACTAGACTGCTTCAAAGATTAGTTCATGCATCTGAACATGAAATAGATCAGACAAAACTACTAAATAGGATTACACTATTACAGCCTTTTTACTTTTATTCTATTCAAAGCTAGTTCTCCGTATTTCAGGATATCAAGCTAAAGAAATATACACTTTAGAATAAAAGTTTATACTAAATATTTAACTTGCTAAGGTCTTATCCATCAGTTTCATTAAAATTTATAACATTTTAAAGTTAATAGCGTCATCCATCTTCGTAATATTTCTCCAACATATACCTTACGAAGGTGTTATATTATTTAAGCATTTAAAACTAACGTATCGTCATTCAGTTTCCATTGAAATATATAATTATCACTTGCATTGTTCGCTAAAAGATCGAGCATGTTAGGTGCGACTGGGATTCGAACTCGCGACCCTCAGATTACGAGTCGCACGCCTCAACACGCTTGGCCATGCCAGGCCTAATTAAAAAAAGCATTTAGTTAAATTTAGCCTTTCCCATAGCGAATACCCTATAAACACAGTAAACACACTACTGTTGTATTTGATTGTCATTTACACGGACAGGTACACAAAACAAAATCACCGAGCTAAGATATTGTTCTGCATAGAAGTCCGGCATGGTCAGTGTAAGTCCAAGTGAGTGTAAAATTATTACATTAGTATTGAAAGAGAAAGTAAGCCTTAACTGTTCAAATTCGTATTTGTAGTTTGAAAGCTTATTTTTGTATTAATTAAGAATAGGTTTACACACAAAGGTAGATGACATAGAAATGTTATAGAAGTTTAAAAAAGTATGTCTATATTGTAAATGACCAACGCTAAGATTCGTCATGGCCAGATGGTTAAGGCACTCAGCTCGCAATCTGAGATTAGCGGGTTCGAATCCCCGTTACACCAAACTGGTCGTCCCTTCAGCCGTGGAGGGGTTATAAAGTGACAGTCATTTCTACTATTCTTTGGTAAGAGTAACCCAAGAGTTGGCGGCAGGTGGTGATGTCTAGCTGTCTTTCCTCTAGTCTTACGCTACTAAATTAGGCGAGCATGTTCAGTGGGACGGATACTCGAATCCACGACCCTCAGATTACGAGTCGAGTGCCTTAATCACCTGGCCATGCTAGGCCTCATCGGGACGAATCGATCCTCGGACTTTAGTGCAGAGAATACGTAAATGTACCGCTGTTCCATCGGGGGACAACATTGCTCAATTATTCTTAAAACAATATTTGATTTTTTCTTTATTCATATGATATAACATGTAAAACGTAAGAACAGAAATACACATTAAGCAATTTTTTTCTGTTAATAATAATTCACGTTCTACGAAGTTTGTTTGTTTGTTTTTGAATTTCGCACAAAGCTACTCGAGGGCTATCTGTGCTAGACGTCCCTAATTTAGTAGTGTAAGACTAGAGGGAAGACAGCTAATCATCACCACCCACCGCCAACTCTTGGGCTACTCTTTTACCAACGATTAGTGGGATTCATCGTCACATTATAACGCCCCCACAGCTGAAAGGGCGAGCATGTTTGGTGCGACCGGGATGCGAACCCGCGACCCTCAGATTACGAGTCGCACGCCTTAACATGCTTGGCCATGCCGGGCCGTTCTACGAAGTATCTGAAGCAACAGCGAAACATTTGTGTATTTATGTAATTCGTGAGAAAACGTTTCCCTGTATTTGTATTTTCAAAAGTAATTAACGTATCAACCTGTATAAATAATATTGTCAGAACACATCACAGTTTTATTTGTAATGTGAAACCTTTTTCATCTTGTTTTGTTTGTTTGAGCTCGATCGATCAGCAGCTTCAGAATCGAATGTTCCTTGATAAACTGTCTGTTCGCTGTCAGTGTGTGGACTTTATTAATTTCTGCAAGCAATATCTCTGCTGTATTATACCAAGACTTCTAGTTAGGAAGGTCAAACATAAGGTATTTTTTTAGTTTTTATATGTTCTAAAGAAACGTGGTTCATTGTTGAACGAAAGGAGATAGGTGAGTGTATGCGTGTGTTATATAAACTTGTGTGTATAAAACACACATCGTTTTAGCGTTCTGTTCAGCGGAAGATTACTGAGAAAAAATTAAAATCACAATACGTAAAATTAATAATTTTATTCTTAAACAGTGATATAAGACGGTAACAATACACTCTATTTTAAATATAGATATATCGAAAATTTAGTGCAAAATTCACCAATCGTATAACTCAGTGGCTTTCAAATTTAAGCCGGTATACAGCATAAATGTAAAACTCCTGATTTATGTAATTCAAAGTACCATAACTCCACGTTCGAACATACGATTCATGAGTTTTCCGTTTGGCAAATGCACTTTTCCAAGATCTTACCGATGCTGTTGTGCACGTCTATGTTGTTTTTATGCCTCGTGGTCCCGTCGTTCAAACTTTCGAAAACTTATATTATGTACAGAATAATATTAAACTGTTCAAACTGTATTGAAAACTTGTCTCTTCCGAAGATGCTGATTTAGAGAATATACAATAGGCTTAGTTTTTAATATTAACTGCAAAAGACTTTAGAGCGCTGTCGAGCGTATTCGAATATTAAATGTTCTCTTTTCCTATTTTTTTCATCCTGCAGCGAAGGTTTTTGTTTTTGTAGAAACGATCTCGAAAACAAAAGTAATATTAAAATACAGGTACCTTGAGTTTAGTTTAAAATGCGATGTCTTTATCTGCCCATCTACAATTTTTTTTGAAAAATATGTCTAACCCTAATCGCATTTTTCTGATAAAGATTAATATTGTTGAAAGGCTACTCTGTTATCCTCAGTTATCAACTGATCAGTTTTTCTGATAAAGATTAATATTGCTGAAAGGCTACTCTTTTATCCTCAGTTATCAACTGATCAGTTTTTCTGATAAAGATTACGTTATTGAAATGCTACACTCTTATCTCTTCTCCTCGGCGACATAGCGGTATGACTGAGGATTTATAACGTCAGAAACCACGTTTCGATACTCATGATGGACTGGTCACAGACAGTGAATTGCAAAGCTTTGAGCTTAGTTACAAATCAGCTAACTGTTACATACAGGAGTCAAAGAATTTCCTGGTTTTGTGATAAAGTATAATATTGTTGAAATGCTACTCTGGTATCCCTAGCTTTCAAATGCTCAGCTTTTCTGATGAAATTTAATATTGTTGAAATGTTACTCACTTAGACTTTCTGGTAGAAATTAATGTTGTTGAAATGGTACCTTGTTTCTCCAGTTGTTATATATTCTGTTTTTTTCTGATAAATATTAATATTGATCGAATGCTACTTTAGTATGTTCGGTTTTCAATGTTACATATGCAAAAAACGGCTGGTATGGATAGAGAAAGCACTATTTAGAGGAGCGAACAACGTTTCGACCTTCTTTTGTCATCATCAGGTTCACAAAGAAAGGGTTACTGACCGATAGCTGACCACATGTTTGAAGGGGGTTGTGTAATTGAATGTAGGAATGTAGAAGGCGAGCTTAAATGTTAGATTATATTTATTAATATAGATATAAAGGTGTTCCTTTATATTGGTTTATTTTGGGTTTAAGTTGTTGTATAAGTAAGGCTTCTTTAATTTTGCGTTTGTTTATGTTTGTTTCTTTATTTAGTATTTGAGTGTTTACTATGGTTATGTTGTGTTTATTTGACTTGCAGTGTTCGAAAACGTGTGAAGGTGACTTTTTATGTTCTTTGAATCTGGTTTCCATTTTTCTACTTGTTTCTCCAATATGGAAGTCGTGGCAGTTATCACATTGTATTTTATAAATAATGTTGGTGTGCTGTTTGTCAATGTAGTTTTTACATAGTATAGATCACAGGTTTGTGCCTGGTTTTTTAAATAAATTTGGTATTAACTGGAATGTCATATTTTGTTACTAGTTTTTTGCCAAATGTTGGTTATTTGTCTGCTGATGTTGGGAATATATGGTATGCAGCAGTATATGATTTCGTGATTTTTTGATTCGTGAGATATATTTACTTTTGTTGGTTGATTTTGCTTTCTGTCTAGGTGTGTGCGTATAATGTTTTCTACGGTTTGTGGAGGAAACTTATTGATGTTGATGAAGTATTGTTTTATTTTGTCTAATTCATCGTTAATTTTATCTGGTAAGCATAGTTTTATGGCTGTGTTTATTTGGTTTCTTAGTATATTGAGTTTTTATTTTGTTTCATGTGCTGAGTCCCAAGGAATGTATAGTCCAGTATGGGTGATTTTTCGGTGGATTTCTGTTTTAAATTGTTTATCGGTTCTTGTAATTTTGAGGTTAAGAAATGATATATGATTGCTTTATTCATGTTCACATGTGAAGTTAATGTTGGGATGTATGGAGTTAATGTGATTGAAAAATTAAGTATGTGTTCTGTAGATCTGAATCCCGCAACCGTGTCATCTACATATCTGTACCAGTATAGTGGTGGATGTAATGCTATGTTAATTGCTTGTGTTTCAACTTGTGTTATAAAAATATTGGTTAGAACTGGTAATACTGGTTTTATGTTTAGGCCATTTGTATATAGTTTTGGTTGTTGAACATGAAGTTTGTCTTCATCGTGGTGAATTCTATGAGGGTTGCTGGGAATGTCTATTGATGGGTTAGTGTCTTGGATATAGAGTTCTAAGGCTATCTCGCAGGCTTCAGTGGTTAGAACTTCTGTAAAGAAGGATATGACATCGAAACTGGCCATTAAGTCTTTATTATTAAGTTTATTAAGGTTAGACTTGAAATTAAAAGAGTCTTTGATGAATGAGCTTGCTGATGTTACATATTTGAAGAATGCCCATGCTATGTATTTACCAACATTGTAATTAAACGATTCACATGTGAACATTATTGGTCGTGGTAGACAATCTGGTTTATGAGGTTTGGGGATGCCGTACATTTCTGGTGTGCGTAGGTAGGTCTTACGTAGGTAGGAATAAAGTGTTTGTGAAATTGTGTTGGCTTTTTACATTTTTATTAGTATATTGTTTAGTTGCGTTTCGTGTGTCTTTGTTAGATTTGTGTGTATTGGTTTAAATTTGTTCGTGTCTGATAGGATGTTCTTCATTTTTTGGATGTATTCATTCGTGTTCATTATGACTACAGCGTTTCCTTTATCTGCTTTTAGAATTTTAAAATTTTTGTCTTTTTTAGGTTTTTAATGGAATTAATGTCTCTTTTTTTGTAAGGCTATTTTTAGTTTTTCGTTTTGTGAGAAAATTCTTCGAAAAATCATTTAAGATGTCGTTTTTAGGTGTTTCTGGTAAATATAAATTTTTAATTTTTCTCGGAAAGTTTGGCTGTTGGACGTCAACTGAATTGTTGAAGTTGTCTTCTTACTGTTGGTTGTTTTCGGTTATTTTTTGTTGTTTTTGTTTTCTGTGGAAAGTATCACAAGTCTTCTGGCTAGTTGTTCTAAAGTTGGAATGTACCTAGGTGCTATTGCGAAGTGGAGTCCTTTGTTAAGTAGATGTATCTCGTCTGTGTTTAATTGTCTGTCGGATCTGTTAATTATGAGGTTAGTCAACGGTTTGTCGTGATGTCTTTTCTGTTGTTTGCATCTTAGTTTTTCTAGTTTTTTGTTGTGACAGATCTTTTTGTCTCTGTCATTCCCAGTGTTGATTTGGTTTATGTTTCGTTGTATAAGTCTGTAAATCTCTGGTTTAATGCAGCATGCCAGTTGATGGTCTAGGTTCATTTTTTCTTTTCGTAAGTCATGTAGTTCTTTATATTTCATGTTCAACATGGCTTTAAGTAATTTTTTTTTCTGTAGATTTTGGATAACGTTTGTGCATTGATTAAAATTTGTTGACAGTTTTACCTTTACAAAATTAGGGGTTAATTGTTCCTTTCTACATTGTTGAATAAAATAGATACCATTTCTTCTATTGATAATTCTTTGGTTTAAGTTTCTTAGTCTCTTTACGATCGTATGAGCGTGTAGTGTCAATAGTGGTGTAAGGTACGCTAGTTCAGACATAATGGTTACATAAATAAGTTCAAATACATAGAGAATGGTTTTCAATGGTTCAGGCGTTTTTATTTACGATCAGTACCATTAAAATGCTGCTCTATCATGTCCAGTTTTACAATGTTCGGTTTGGTTAATAATAATACACTTATCGAAATTTGTTTCCTTGGTTACGTTGCGTAAACACCATTTTTATCTGGGTCATATAAATGCTAATTTTACGTGTGGCTGAACAGTCACTGCCCTCAAGTCATTGGCTGCTCATCAAGAGATCCTGTTCTTTCTTCAGTTCACTTTGATTTCCCTAATGTAAATCACCTGTAGTTTGAATAATAATGTAAACATGTGCGTGGAGTATTGGGTATTACTAAAACACATTACGTCGCCACTCTGTCTTCTGGCTGGTTTACAAAAACGACACACAAATGAAAATTTGTTAATCACAGGTTCTTTATGATATAAAATTTGTGCACCCAGGTGAGTGTTAAAACTACCTTTACTGCCAACTAACTTGTAAATTTATTAAATGTTTTTTTAATTAATTATTTCGTGTAAATTTGCTACATTCCAGAACACAGTTTCAAAAATGTTATGAAAAATGTTAATTAATCTACAGTAGTTTACACGTAGAAATTACACGTTTTATTTAATTGTAAACGATTTAGAAAAATATTAAAAAGTAATAAAATGAACCTTATATATATATAAAACATTACCATAACCTTGCAGGCATACAATGTCAGTAAAAAAAACAACAACAACAACAAACATTTCACTATTCCTTCTTCCTGCTAATTCATTTAACAAAATATATTCTTCTAATTAAGAAAAGGTGTAATGTGTCATTGATAAGAACGTCAAGTTTCCCGCTGGGACAGCAGTAAGTCTCGGATATAAAATGCTAAAGTCAGAGGCTCGATTACCATTCGTGGACACAACAGATATCGTGATGTGGCTTTGCTCTAAGAAAACACACAGGTTGTTTGTTTGTTTGTTTATTTTTGAATTTCGCGCAAAGCTACTCGAGGGCTATCTGTGCTAGCCGTCCCTAATTTAGCAGTGTAAGACTAGAGGGAAGGCAGCTAGTCATCACCACTCACCGCCAACTCTTTGGCTACATTGTTACCGACGAATAGTGGAATTGGCCGTCACATTATAATGCTCCCACGGCTGGGAGGGCGACCATGTTTGGTGCGACCGGGATTCGAACCCGCGACCCTCGGATTACGAGTCGAACGCTTTAACAACGCTTGGCCATGCCGGGCCGAAAACACACAGTAATGTCAAATACGTAGACAGTCATTAATATTAACATTAATAATGTATTCATTCATTGGTAGTGACATGAAAGCTTTGGAATATTATCCTACTGAACGTAACCTAAGTTTAAGGCTACATAAAATAGAATGTAAATAAAGAATAACATGATATTAACTAATAATGGATTATATTTTTGTCAGAACTCGTCTCTTGAACTAAGACCACATGTATTTGTTTAGCAAGAGATGTTTTGTTTCTCTGTATGGAACAACAATGCAATAATATTATTCAAACAGTGATAAGTCTTTATTAACGTGTGTAGAGTATGCTTTGACATTGTTATACTTGTCAGAAGACACACAGTAAACAGACCAGAGAAGTCTGTGTAAGCGTTTGGACGTTTGTACTTTATATTTTAGAAAAATGTCTTTTGGAAAAGATAAAATATCAGATAAAACGGTCGGAGCACTAATGTACACAATCCATTGACGTTAAACCAGAAATATAAAGAAGTTATTGCAAATGGACGAAAAGCAAAGGTAATACTCATATATGGTGTCCAAAAAAAGTTATATGAACAAAACTTTTGGAAGTGGATTCTTTTTCACGGATCTGTCCCACCTAGAGTTTATATCTCCTGGAGACAACGTTTCGGGTTCTTTGTTGAGCCTTCTTCAGGTCTGTTTACTGTCTTTAAGGGTTGGTTTACGTTTTTTCATCAGAAACAGGGTCATTGAGGCTCCGTAAGTATTGGTTCTGTAATTTTATCACACTGATTTTAACAAAGGAGGCCCATTGCAGCGTGTTTGGAATAACATGGTTGAGTGACACATTCAGAAATAAACATTTGTAATTTTGTTAATATGATTTTCCGAACACCTTGTATAATGAACTATGAAACTTCAGGGTCTAGATCGGGATTCAATCAATAAAACGTTCGATGAATCAACATAGCTAGACAGCTTCTGATGCACATTTCATAATGAGCTAGATTTATAGATTTCCACGCCTAAAAAACGTTCATTACAGTTATTTCTATTTGCCTACAAAACAGCGTTTTTAACAAGCAAATGTTTGTTAATTTTGGTTTATTTTTATTGAAAATTATTTGAATTTCAAACTTTAACCCTTTTTTTATACATATTATCAGCAAAAAAATAGAAACCTGTTTTCCAGCAATTACTAACGGTTTACTCTGATTTTAACTAAGCTTCTTAGATGTCATCTGCTCATCTGGTTTCTATTATGCTAACCGGTAGTGTCGCGACAAGACATAGCTGCTTATGGTTTATGTTTTATTTTGGCGAAACAGCATAATATGTTTGTTTTTTTGAATTTCACACAAAGCTACTCGAGGGCTATCTGTGCTAGCCGTCCCTAATTTAGCAGTGTAAGACTAGAGGGAAGGCAGCTAGTCATCACCACCCACCGCGAACTCTTGGGCTACTCTTTTACCAACGAATAGTGGGATTGACAGTCACATTATAACGCCACCACGGCTGAAAGGGCGAGCATGTTTGGTGCGACCGTGATTGAACCCGCGACCCTCAGATTACGAGTCGCACGCCTTAACACACTTGGCTATGCCGGGCCAGCATAATATTATAAACGTGATCAGTTTTTAAATTAATTTTGGTAACATATAATAATAAAGTGCACGAATAGAAACTGGTGGAAATGGTGTTAGTTTAGCAGTTATATTTTGAAAAGGTTTTAAAGTTTAAATTAGTTCACCTGTGAAACTAGAAGATTTCTTTATGTTGCTACGCGTTTATACAACCATTTCAAGGAATACTAGAATACTTGTGGACTTCTGACGTATGCAGTTATTCTTTACAAAGGAGTTTGTTGAGAAACTCTGGCACAAAAATGGCTTTACCTTAAAAAAGGATATTTTAAGATAAATTTAATCTTTCATATTACTGGATGGCAATAACTAAATGTATCCCTCCTTTTGCTCTAAAATAAACATAGTTCAAGAACATATCCAAGTTGACTGAAACCTATTTTTTCTTAGTAATTGTCTAAGATTGGCATCATAAACACGGTAACTGGGTGATTTTAATAACGTTATACAATACTGTTTGATATTAATAAAATAAAATAAGCCGTTAACAGGCCCGGCATGGCCAGGTGGTTCGGGTGCTTGACTCGCAATGTGAAGGTTCCTGGCTCGAATCTCCATAATTCCAAACATGTTCGACCTTTCGGCCATGAGGGCGTTATTATGCAACACTCAATCCCACTACTCATTGGTAAAACAAGTAGGGAAAAAGCTGATTGTGGGTAGGGATGACTTGTCTTAGACTTCTAAATTAGGGACAGATAATGAGATAGTCTTCATGTAACTTTGCGTGGAATTCAAGAAACAAAAACACACAACCTGTTATCATTCTAATTGAATAAATATTTGTTAAACCTGAGTTTTTTTTTTTCTATAAATAGCCATCATAGCAAGAAAACTGTAACACTGAACAAACATGGTGGTACTGCATCAAATGCATGTTTAACCCTTTTGTTACATAATACATATCAAATAATTTTAATTGACGAAACAACATATGAAGCAACAGACAAAGAGATTTATTACTAAATATTAAGTATTTTTTATCATATTGGTTTTTGGCTCACACAGATTTACTGTTATAACTTTAGAAAGGTAAGTGTTACACGTACCGACGTTTGTCTTAAGAAATTGATTATGAACAATATATATGTAAGGCATGTAAAGGTGGACTCTAAATTGAATTTGAGGGACAAAGGTTTTTTATTGTGATCTTATTGGTGCAGACATCCAGTTTGTAAGCGTCACCTTTCATCAGCTGATGACAAAGCAGATGGACCACAGATGTCACTAGCAACTACAGTAAAAGGTTCTCAAATACCACTCTCCTCTATCTTATGTCCAATGTTACTTATCACCTATTTCCGTCTCATCACTCTTGAGTTCTTCGTGGTTCATCCACATTATGATTCGTGCTTTGCTCTATATTTCTTCATTGTAAGTGAGAAGTGTCCAATATTTGTCCATCACATAAAACATCGTCTGAAACTTTTATTATTTTATAAACAATATTGAAATGCAGCTCTGATGCTGGAATCGTTGGACAATATTCAATATCTTTTTTACTGACCACAGTTTTATTGCTAATGGCTGTATAATACATAGTCTCTCCAGGTACAGTGTGTTTTGAAATACTGGTGTGTGTATGAGACAAACTTCTTAACGATCATCATTCTGAGCCCAACGAGTGCTTGATCAATGACTGTAATATTTTTATGATGAGATGTAGATTAAATAAACCATTGCATCTTCACGTAATATTTAGTCATATTATTTATAAACCGTCATGTGATATAGAATATTTTATAGTCCTAAGAACTTGAGATTTGGTCTTTCTTATTATATTAGCAGTAGCAATAGATGGAGCAAAGCAACTAGATTCTAATATCAATCACCATGAATCTAATGCTGTGATTTGCAAAAATATGGGCAGATTCAAACTCAAGGAGATTTCTATGGTTTCTCCTGTATTGTAGAAGTTTAGCATCTGTAAAAAGAAATGTTTGTTAGAATTAGCTATAATATGAAACAGTACAGTTTTGAGACATTTTTATAGGTGGCTGTTTGGCATTTGTAACTTCTCCCCAAGGAAATTCGTTTGCACTTAAACGCTGTACAACGTCATAAGCCCATATCCACCCTGGTGTTTCTAGCTTTTGGAGAAGACCTTTGAAACAATTTTATCGTAGCTACTAAACAGAGTATTTTAGTAGCAATAATAAATAACTATGTTTTCTTATTTTATTTCAAGCCTTCTCAAAGCATTCAAACAAAATATAAAATACAAAACATTTAAATATGTATCCTTTTGTTGCTTTTAAATCTTAATCTGTAGACATAAGTGAAGCTAATAGCATCTTATTATTTGTTGTTCCATATCCAAAACATCTGTAACCCCCGTGACTGTAAAATTCTTTAAATCCATGGCTCTGCGGCTTATATACCATGTAAGCCTGTCACGACTTCTGTATTGGAGAAACAAGCAGAAAAATGGGACCCTGATTCAAAGAACGAAAAAAAAAACACCTTCACACGTTTATGAACACTACAAATCAAATAAACACAACATAACCATAGAAAACACTCTGATACTAATTAGGGAAACAAATAAAAAGAAACGTAGAATCATAGAAGCACCACTTATACACCAACTAAAACCAATATAAAGGAACACCTTTATACCTATACTAATTAATAACCTAACATTCAAATCCAACGCCCCCTACAATCCTGTACCCGTTTATACTCTTGTCCCTAAGAAATGTGTCCGGCAACGGTCAGTTGCAAACTCTGAAGATGACCTAGGAAGGTCAAAACGTTGTTCTCTGCTTGTCAATAAAATATCAGCCATTCTGAGATACGTTACCATGTAAACCTTGCTGCTCTGATACTGTAACATTACTTTGTTGCACGTAACTCAGCTACTTCGATAATTTTGTAATCCTGTGGCTAATCAGTAAAACCGAGGGCTTAATTCTTTGTAACCCCTTGCCTTCGAAACCTTCACATTATGATAACACAGCTGTTATACCAGCCTGTCATTACACAGTAAAATACAGGTAAACATCTATCCAAACGTTTGTTTCGCATTCCAAATTCAGAGAATAAAATTCATGAAATTATTCCTGTAATTAAATATTATTTATTCTCTTAAAACTCTTTAAATAACAATAAAGACGTCTGTGACATTCGCCAGTTTTCAGAAACTTTCAATACGACGAGAGTTTTTGTGTTTGCACAATATCGTGACAGAATATATTGTTAATGCATCAGTTTTCCTGCTCCATCGTTGTCCTTGAGATAAAGTAATAAACATTTGAAATTTTGAGAAATGGACTTATATGAAACATGGCCAAATACCACTATTGGATTTCAATAAACAACGACGTATTTTACTACCAGTGGCAAATAGAGATAAAAATGAGTGTTGGTTAAGTGCCAAGTTATTATTTCTAATAATGATTGCAGTTTAATTTTGAAAACATATATTTATACATACATACACACGTAACTATACATTTTTATAATATTCTGATTTACATAACTCTACTTTTACAAAAAAATATTAATCTTATGAAATCTCTTAACTTTAGCCAAATTATAGTAAATGGTAAAAAGGTACATATAAAGCTTATAAAGTGTAGTTTTACAGATAAACTACCAAATGTAAGAGCTAACCTCATATTATTGAAATAAACGTTTACAACACAATTATTTATTATTCGTTATGTGGACAAATTTTCAAAATTATTGTGGTTTGTAATAGAACGTAGGCACGGCATAGCCAGGTGGTTAGGGTGCCCGAATCGTAATGGGTTCGAATCCCCATCATACCAAACACGCTCGCCCTTTCAGCCTGGAGAACGTTATAATGTGGTTGGTGAAAGAGTAGCCCAAGAGTTGGCGGTGGGTAGTGATGATTAGTCTTACACTGCTAAATTAGGCATGGCTAATACAGATAGCCCTCGTGTAGCTTTGCGCGAAATTCAAATACGTACAAACAAAATTAGAACGTTTCATATATTTGGCAGTTTTTAACAATATTTTTATTTGTATCTAACTCTTATTAGGAATTTAAAACAACGTTGTATCTTAGGGATAAACCTAGGCCTCTTTTTTTTTTATCTTATGTTTAGGTCAATTGGAACTCGTTTGTTCTTACATTACACCTCTGTTTAGAATCTGACAAAAAAATGAAATTGCATTTCGAACATTGTTAGAAATAAACGAAGTATCAGCCGAACTGTATGTTTGATTTTGATTTACGTTTGTTGTCTGATCACGTGTGTTTTCATTTTTATTGACGTTTTGTTATACATAATTGGGAGTTCTTTCCTAACAGTTTGGTTTAACACTGGAATGTTTTGCGATACAGATCTTACGTTATCGAGTATAAACTTTGCACAATACAAGTGTATACAACTACAAAGTTTGCGTGAATTACGCATGCAATTTGATTTTTTTTTTTCTGATTCGGAAGAAATCAGGGTTATACATCCTAAGTTCTGCAGAACGCTGTAAGGCATTACTTCTTTATGGTTTTTACTGCGGGGAAAAATCCGGTCTTCTGATGTTATCTGAACATATGATTTTAGTAAAGGACTTGAGTCTGTTTATAGAAACAACACCGTTTTCAGAGTACAGAACACATAATATGGTGAATATCGATTATTTCAAAGGAAATAGAGTTTAGTTTGCTTTAAAATTTCGTGCAAAGCTATACCAGAGTCAGCTGCGCTAGCTGTCCCTAATTTAGCAGTGTAAGACTTGAGGGAAGGCAGTTAGTCATCACCACCCACCTCCAACTCTTAGGTTATCCTTTTACCAACGAAAAGTGGGATTGACCATCACGTTTAACTCTTTCGCAGCTGAAAAGGCAATAATGTTTGGTTTAAAGGGGATTCGAATCTGCGACCTTTAGATTACAAGTCGAGCGCCCAAACCATCTGGCCACGTCAGGCCCATAGAGTTCAGATATGAGTTAATTGCTTACCAAATAAAAGTGTATTAATAAATTGGTGCATATGATTTTACGTAGTAAATGTGAACAAATATTTTCACCCAGTCCCTGTAATCTTACAGGCCACTGGTCATCATCAGATAAATATATTCAAGAATTACTTCTAGTTCATATGTTTCGTTAGTTTTGCACAAATATAAACTAATTAATAGAATAATTATAAGTTACTCATTTAAAATGAAATATGTATAATGAAAAATTAAAGGTCTTCAAGTCATCTTCGTAAGGAGTGATGATCATATTTTAAATTCGTTCTCAGCAACGTTTGAAGAGCTTTTAAAGATGTATGGGTGGGTGTATGGTAGATATTTTACGTGTGTATATTGTATACATGTATGTGTTTGTCTATGTTATATTACATTATCTTACAAGTTTATGCGTCCACTGTAATCAAATGTAAACATTTCTGAGACAGAGGTTTTCATAGATCGTTGTTTCAGTTGTTAAAAAATCAAAATGTCAGAGCTTAAAAAAATTAAGATTTAACATTAAACAACCTGGGAACTCTACAACAATTTTACATGTTTAGTACTAGATTCGTAGTCCTGTCTGCATTTTAGAAGGTTAACCTATTTTAAGATACAAAATACGTTTATTATTCTAGTCATATTACATCAGTTAAATTTTGAGAAACTAAATGAACATAGGATACTTTAAGATCAATAACTAATGAACCTTTATTTAAGGTTGTACAGTTTTTTTGGATAAACACTAGAAATAAAAAATAGTGTTGAATATTTGTTTTTACAGAACGTCTCATAAACAGAAGGTTAGAATATATATATATATATACGTCTAGTTTTGCTGCGTGGATAAGAAAAATATAACCTTTGATGAATAAGAAGTGGATCTCTGTACTTATTTCTTTCTATGTTTAGATGAAGATGGGTAACTTAAAAAAGTCAATTGGCTCACTGTCATTCTATGCTATACTATTTAATTTACCGTTGATTGAGATACATGAAACAAACGTAATTTTACGTTTCTTCTTTTGACGTAATTGCTGCCTTTTGATACAATACAGATGTATAACCTAACAATACAGATGTATAACCTAATGGATATGTTGTCTACGTATTTTGACTCCAAGTTTCCAGTAATGGCTCAGATATGTAGATAAATAGAATAGAAACAGATTTTAACTCTCAGTGACCATCACATAATAATTCCAATTGAAAACAACAGGGCCTTAGGACTCGTGTGAAAGTTAAATATATTTCTTGAAATACGTATTTGTTTTGCTATATAAATACTATGATTGTTCTGAAGAGCATCAGTAGTCTAGACTCTTTAGGGTTTTATTGAGTTTCAGACAATTATTGAGTAATTAATAGTTTCTTTGTTATAAAATCATATATTTTTTCTTTAAACTTAACATGGTTAAACTTACGTTGTTTGGTTCTTAGAAAAATCAGAGAAGACAAGCATCCACCGAATTTCATTTTTTATTTAAATCAGTAAAACATTTACAGAGTAATGGCACTGCCAATTTTTACAGCACTCAATCAAAATCAAGTAATAATGCCTCCAGAAATATTTATTTACTGAGCTGAGAACCTGTCATTCATCGCTAAACAGTTCACTCTTTGAACCTCTCTCTTTGATGGCAACTTCTTGTCATGATAATTTATTTTTGAGTACTGGAAGAAAATGAATTCAACGTTGTTATGGACTTCTTTTATCTTCTGATTTTCGAAAGAGAAATTTTAAGGCATAAATGGCGTCACTGGTACGCTTTTGTAAACAATATTCTTACAACAATACATTAAACCAAGAAACTTTGATCTATGTGTATTTATTGATAAATAACTGAATAAAAAGCTTAACGCTTTTTATCTGATTTCAATGACTAGTTTGTTTAGGTTTACAATGTCACTAACCTACTAATTCAAGCTCAATATAAGTCCTGATTTTAAGATATTTGGCTTAAAATAATGTTTGCATCAGAGAAAAACATGAAATTATATGCCACGATTTTATTTCTTTTTCTGTATATATTGATTCACCGATACCAATCATTTGTCTTTTACTTGTATATTTTATTATGTATTGTAATTTATTTCGGACAACTCTTCAATTTATTATGTTACGTTACATACTACTATTCAAATAACTGGAAATTTTAATTTTAATTTAGAAGTTAATTAAATGATAATATGTTTTAAATGTATGATATTTGCCAACCAGACTGATATGCATAATTTTATTTCTTAAAGAAATATATTTTAATATACAAACAACAATACAATTTATAACAGTTTTACTAATAGTTATTAATGATGGGTTATATACAACAGACAATATTAAATATTATATCCGGTCTACAACTGAACCTTTTATCGACAACTCAGATCCACGAGGAGCAAATTTATTCTTATTTGATATTGTCACATCTCGCTGAAGCTAACTTGCTTGATCGCTCTCGCATCGCTGACTTTTTACCGATGATGATATTTAATGTTCTCTTAAAAGCACTAACGTCCGAAGTAATTCACTGAAGTTGAATGATTTGTAAGCATTAATCACAATTATAGCTTCCAAAATCAACTTAGGAGCCTGACTGTAGCCGACTAACAATAATATTCTTTTACTGCTGCTCGGCTAACTGCTTTTATACGACTCACGCGAATTTCTAGAAGTGTCAACAATGTTAGAGAACAAGCTAGCATTCTCGTGAAAAAAATATTGTTGATTTTTACTCTCAAGAATCTTCTACAAACTTAGAGAATAGACGAGACTTGCGCAATACGCAACCAACAATATGCCTCACATGCAAAAAAGAAAACTATAATGAAACAAGTGTAGGTATTAAAATAAACGTACAAGGGTAAATCCACTACAAATTATACAAACATATATATATATATTTAATCAGACAGTAGCTTGAAATTCCATAGGCCATCAGTTGTGAATTGGTTATCACTTACTTGCAAGGAAGTATTTTTTTATTACTTGTTTGTTTATTTGTTTTTAAATTTTGCAGAAAACTACACGAGGACTGTTTGTGCTAGCCATCCCTAATTTTGCAGTGTAAGATTAGAGGAAAGGCAACTAATCATTGCCACCCGCCACCAACTCTTGGCTACTTTTTTACCAACAGCTGGCCTGGCATGGTCAGGTGGGTTAAGGCGTTCGACTCGTAATCTGAGAGTCGCGGGTTCGAATCCCCGTCGCACCAAACATGCTCAACCTTTCAGCCGTGGGATCATTAAATTGTGACGGTCAATCTCACTACTTGTTGGTAAAAGAGTAGTCGAAGAGTTGGCGGTGGGTAATGATAACAAGCTGCCTTTGCTCTAGTCTTACACTGCTAATTTAGGAACGGCTAGCGCAGATAGCCCTCGTGTAGCTTTACGCGAAATTAAAAAAAACAACAACAGCTGAAATGACGACTATGTTTGTTGTAACGAGGATTCGAGCCCACGACACTCCGATTACGAGTCGAATGCCTTAATCACTTGGTCATGCTGAACCTCTATTACTTACGTTAATTTACACTAGAACCATATTATAAATATATCAGTTTTCAAACAGACCTTTTTGATTTGAAAAACAACAAACCACGTTGGACCGCATTGTTTTTCACATTTCACTTGATTTCACAATTACAGGTTTCAAAAATAGCATTTCAGATCTTACTTAGAAACCTCTCCCTCAATACAAGATCTCGTAACCTGCGATAAAGCACGAGGGCTAAAATATTACTCTCTGTCATGTTTACACACGAAGTACTTGAAACAACAGCACGAACAATAAACAAAAATAATGTGCTGTTTATCACGATATTAGGTCTTTGGTTTAATATGTTTCACCATTTTTCAGACAACGCTAAAATCAGGGCTCGATTCCCCTCAATGGACTGAGCAGATAGCCCAATGTGGATTTGCTATTTGAAAACACACATACTCCACAGTTCATCGTTCGACACATAGCTCTGCGTGTCTGATGTGATTCACCTGCGCGTGTTTGGTGTACATCAACCGCGCGTGTCTGATGTACCTCAACTACTGTATTAGAAAATATATACATGCAGTTGTCCTATGTTATTTTAAGATTGTAGAGATTTTTAACTTCAGTGTATATAATATTGTTTGTAATATTAAACAATAATTCATTATTTATTACATAAGCAAACGAAGTGTTCTAATCATCGAATATACACTCATTATAAGCTAAACATCAGTTAATAAAGTGTCTGGAAATGGTTTGCTGACGACACACTTATGATTTTCTTTTAATCAATAAAATTCTATAATGCCAGTTGTTAAAACTATAATGTCAGTTGTCAAAACGATCGTTACAACTAAAAATGATGAAAGGAAACATGGAACTAAAACTTGCTAAGTTTCGATTTATTACTAAGTTTCTGATGTGATAATTACTTGGTTTTAGATTTGTTTGTTTTGAATTTCGCACAAATCTACTCGAGAGCTATCTGTGCTAGCCGTCCGTAATTTAGCAGTGTAAGACTAGAGGGAAGGCAGCTAGTCATCACCACCCATCGCCAACGCTTGGGCTACTCTTTTACCAACGAATAGTGGGATTGAACGTAACATTATAACGCCTCCACGGCTGAAAGAGCGAGCATGTTTTGGTGCAACCGGGATTCGAACCCGCGACCCTCGGATACGAGTCGAACTTCTTAATACACTTGGCCATGCTGGGCCTTTGGTTTTAGAGGTACAAATTATATTGTATGGAAAATAGTCTTAAAACCCCTGAAACTTCATTGTAAAACAGCGACTTAATTTGAAGATCGACCATAAAAACAACTTGAACTGTTCCACATAAAAGTATCAAGTAAAGATAGATATGAAAGGATCTATATTTAACAGAAAGAAACACCAAGTTGTTTAAATTGAAAATTGTAGTTGTAAGTCACACTATAGTGGAACTCTTGCTTATAATTTAATGGGAAAAAAAAAAAGATTTATTACGCGATGTACAATCCCGATTTCGCAAAATTTTTATCCTGTGTGCATGTAGACTTGCAATAAGGGTCACGATTTTTTACGTTTTGCCTCTTGAGACTTTCGGATTACGAGTGGAGCGTTTGAACCACTTGGCCATGCCGGGCCTGAAAAAAAAAAAAAAGAATTATATTTACTTGGATTCGGAAGAAATAATTTGTCGGAATCTTGTAACATTTTTTTTTTTTAACTTTTGCACTTAATAACGAATAAATTCCCATACTGGAAAACCAAAAATAATAAAATAATTTTAAAATGATATTTTTGAAAGCTGTACAAAATATGATATATTTAACAAATTTTGAGACATACATATATTCTACACTACTTTTATTTTTTAGCCAAAAACACCAAAATTTCCTACATGACTACTTTTACCTGATTATGAAGGACAAGAAGTTGAAGAAATTAATAATAAATTCAGAATGCGTTTAAGCTAAATGAATAGATAAGAATTGTGATAATTTTGAAAGCAACTTGTGAACTAGGTCTTTTTCCACAGTGCTTCCAATAGCTTTCTGTTTCAAGAGTAAATAAAACCAAAATTAAGAGTAACAAATATTTTTATTTATTATTTTTGAAGTTCTCGTGTCATGCTGTGTTGTAGCTTCCAGAGAGCATAATGCTTCTCGTGATTCATGTATCGCGCGATCGTGCACGCTTTACTGATGTCACGGCAGTACAAATTGCAACGTTAAGCGTTCTTTTCTATGACGTTGTTTTAATGTCTCTGTCAGATTAACAGATAACATACTACGGTACAGTGATGCAAGTGGTTAAAACAAGCATGGATTTCGGTCTCATTTTGGGGAAATAATACATTGCATTAATACATCAGAAAACCAAAATATACATATAGAAGGAATATATTGAATGAACAACTGATTGACATAACTATTTACGATATCTTCATTGACAACTTTAATTGATGTCCTTAATTTTACACAGATGGATTAGAGGGAAAAATCGAGTCAACACCGCCAACTCTTGAGCTACCCTTTACCAACGAAAAGTGTAATTGACTATCACAATATAACGCACTATGGCTGAAACTGTCAAACATGTTGGGTAACGGAACTGACCCACAGATTATGAGATGAACTCCCTATCAGGCCGTGACAGGTCCTTTTCGAGACATATAAATCATAAGATCATAAGATTTGAGGATTACCATTCAACCTTCTCAACGGTAATAGTACACACTCTAATATCATTCAAACTTATCGGTGGTAACTGTATACACTCTGCTAGAAATGCTAGTGGTTACGTTTTGATTTTCGGAACGACTGAAAAAAAAATTGTATCTTTTCGGCGAAAGTGTTATTTAAACCAACCAATTTACCGAATACGTTTTCTAAATTATTTACTATTAAATAAAATATAGAGAGCCAGAAGGTTCGTCTTCACCTATCTGATCGATTTTTAACTTAAGTTACTTAATAAGACTTACTTATATCTTCTATCCAACTGGATAATAAAACCTCTTCTAGACAAATATGTTACTAAGACCGTAAGATCGTTTGTTAAATAGTTTGACCAACTAGTTGAGGCGCGGGTTCGTTTCACATCCCCACCCCCTAACATGCTTGTCTTTCAACCTTGAGGGAGTAAAACTGTGACGGTCTATCCCACTTCTATTTGTAAAAGAGTATGCGAAGAGTATTTAACTGCCAAATTTTGGACCAGTGAAGTTTAAAAGAAATCAAGCCAAACAATTTAATAAAGTATCCGTAAATCCTCCAATGTCCAGTTTAGAATTTCGAATCCGTATATTCACGGCAGTTACAAAAAAGTGAATATTTTGACTGTCGAATAACAAGCTTCCCGATATACTTGGAAAAGAAAAAAAAAAGCTTGTTTTTTAACCTCACTTTGTAAACCCAAAAAATATACTTGAATTTGTAATTTTTTTGTGAACCAAATATATTCAGAATATTCTATATACAAATTTAAAACTTGTAGAAAAGATATCTATTTGAATGTTATACAATGAAAAAGTATCTACTAAAATACCATATTGAATTCCGAAATACTGGTTGTATATTGTAAGCTTTAAAATATGTATCGTTAAAACACTTACTAAAAATAGTGGCCAAGCATAGCCAGAAGGCTAGAACGTTCGACTCGCAATCTGAGGGTTCCTGATTCGATTCCCCGTCACACTAAACATGCTCAATCTTTCAGCCCTGGGAGACTTATAATAAACGGTCAATCCCACTACTCGTTGGTAAAAGAGTAGTCCAAGAGTTGACGGTGGTTGGTGATGACTAGCTGTTTTCCCTCTACCCCTACAATGCTAAAATAGGGACGGCTAGCGCAGATAGCCCCCTCGTGTAGCTTTGCGCGAAATTCAAACAAAAAAACCTAACAACAGTTTGTTGCATTGCAGCAGCTAATACCACAACACCGAAATATTTTATTGTTTTAGGTAACAATTAAGCGTAAAGAACGGGAAACGATTACTTATAGAAACTAAACTAATGGAATCTGATGACATAACAGGAGTAAGCGACATGGGACCTCAGGACAGGATATAGTTATTTGTTGGTTATGACAGATTATTTAAGTAAATCACTGAAGTATATCCTAATGTGTCAGCATGATATTCTTAATACTCTTGTATCTGATAACGACTCACAATTTGTTTCTCACATGATAAAGCTATGGGACTTAAACACAACTCCATGTCATCTTCAGTGTAATATTATTGAAAGAATAAATAAAAATATTAGTAGAATGATATCTACTAATGGTAAAAAGTCATCAGACTTGGGATAATCATTGATTTGAATATCCGTTAGCCATTGAAACTTTTATTTATTAGTCTACAGGTTATATGCCAGCCAATCTCCAGTTGGGACGTGAGGTCTTTCTTCTTTAAAATTGACTAAAAAATACCCTCAAACAAAGAGCAAAATGACAAGGTTTTATACAGAAGATAATATCCAATGTTTAGAAGGTCCAGAAGCAACTGTAATAAACCTACGTCCACATGACAATTCTCTTGAAAGTGTAGAAGACAATAATCGTTACCAAGGCAATTACAGCGGAACATAAATCTTGACAACAGAAGATCTGATGGTCGTTCCACATAATTAAAATATCTTCTGCTGATGTGTCCACTTTTCATCCTTAAATGGATCCTGTTCATGACTTACATCTAGCTCCACCTCAAAGGACATTACGACAACTTCGAAGTTAGCTGGTCGTCATTCGTAAGTTCATATAACTGCTAATGTAGATTTCTATTGCTGACTTTATGGTCATTTATCCCACTCCGGAATCACAAACACCAGTTTTCTGACGAGTAAATTTGATTCAATTAAAGCAATTAAATAAACAATAAAACACTTTAATGTAAAACAAACAAGTAAATTGATATTAACGAAATAATCTTAAGCCTAATTCTGATGTGTACTGATGTAAATAAAGTTGGAAAAGTATATATATAAACACCAACCTAATCATTTCACATTCAAATTCTTGTCGTTCAAGTAATTCAGGATATAAATATTTTCTCGGACACTACTATCTATGTACTATCCCAGCTGGTTTGGTGAGCCATGTTATTCTGCGAAAGACGTCGTCGGCGCTGGATATGGCACATGTAACCAACATGTAACATGGTTTAAGATCCTTTATTTTACATATCTACATTGTGGTGAACAACAACAACTGCTAAGTATAATTTTGACATGTTTTTGTTTGAATTTAGCGCAAAGCTACACGAGAGCTATATGCACTAACCGTCCCAAATTTAGTAGTGTAAGGCTAGATAGGAGGTAGCTAGTTATCACCACCCACCACCAACTCTTGGGCTACTCTTTTACCAACGAATAGTGGGATTGACTGTCACATTATAATACCTCCACGTCTGAAAGGGCGATCGTGGTTGGTAAGACAAGGGACTCGAACCTGCAACCCTCATATTACAAGTTCAGTGCCTTAACCACCTAGCCATACCGGGCTGATTTTGACACGTATTAGGAACACTTATTAATCATATGATTCTATAGTGTTCCGTTACATGAGTTTCAGAAGTAACAATTATTCGTCAGCTGGAGTTTATGCGTGTGTGTGTGTCTCCTTTCCCACGTTAGTGTGTATCTGTCAAATATGTACATGGAGTTAATTCACTCTTAAAACACAGTTCTGGAATGCCTTAATATTTATACCCTATTCACATAAAATATATATTTATTACACCACACGGAAAAAAAGTACTTCCAGTCTTTCCCTCCTCGAAGTCGTTCTTTTAACTTCCAGAATGACGTGTTCAATAACACTTATGACATCGTTAATGTCTTCCTTCTTACGCTCTGTTTCTCGTAATGGTGCTGAAGAGCATTGATCGAGTTTATCTTCTTCAGTGAACAACTTCTTTAACGTTTCATTCTGGTGAGACAGGTGACTAGGTTTTCTTTTAACTTTTTATTCTGGTTAGACAGGTAACTAGATTTTCTTTCAACGTTTATTATTGTTAGATAGGTAACTAGATTTTTATTCAATGTTTCATTCTGGTTACACAGGTGTCTAGGTTTTCTTTCAACGTTTATTATTGTTAGATAGGTAACTAGGTTTGTATTCAATGTTTCATTCTCGTTACACAGGTGTCTAGGTTTTCTTTCAACGTTTATTATTGTTAGATAGGTAACTAGGTTTTTATTCAATGTTTCATTCTGATTACACAGGTGTCTAGGTTTTCTTTCAACGTTCATTATTGTTAGATAGGTAACTAGGTTTGTATTCAATGTTTCATTCTGGTTACACAGGTGTCTAGGTTTTCTTTCAACGTTCATTATTGTTAGATAGGTAACTAGGTTTGTATTCAATGTTTCATTCTGGTTACACAGGTGTCTAGGTTTTCTTTCAACGTTTATTATTGTTAGATAGGTAACTAGGTTTGTATTCAATGTTTTATTCTGGTTACACAGGTGTCTAGGTTTTCTTTCAACGTTTATTATTGTTAGATAGGTAACTAGGTTTGTATTCAATGTTTCATTCTGGTTACACAGGTGTCTAGGTTTTCTTTCAACGTTTATTATTGTTAGATAGGTAACTAGGTTTTTATTCAATGTTTCATTCTGGTTACACAGGTGTCTAGGTTTTCTTTCAACGTTAATTATTATTAGATAGGTAACTAGGTTTGTATTCAATGTTTAATTCTGGTTACACAGGTGTCTAGGTTTTCTTTCAACGTTCATTATTGTTAGATAGGTAACTAGGTTTGTATTCAATGTTTCATTCTGGTTACACAGGTGTCTCGGTTTTCTTGCGTAGACAGTTGCTGTAAAGTCTCGTGTTCCTTGAAGCAAGTTCATTTAGAAGAAATTGTTTGGCTCTAATTTAATGGCTTTCTTATTCAACATTAAATGTTAATACGTAAACCTATTAATATAGTTCCTAAAAACATTATGATATTTCTCTTACGATTAATGTGTAAAGTACAAAATAGAAGACATGGCCAAACAAATAAAATATTCTGTGATAGATTGTTTAGGCAGATTATTCATGATGAAACTTTGTAGAATTGGCGACAACTGCCTGTTGTGGAGACAAGTGTAGAGGACGACGTTTTGAAAGTCTTCCGCCTTTCGTCTTCAAGTCCAATAAAATATTAATGTCAGTACACACTCTCTCAGTATTTTTTTCAGTAAAGTTTAATTATTACCATGATATTGTTTGTTATTTTGGTGAGACAGCAACGTCCAGTTCAGTTTCCTTCAGAGATTAGTGCTGAAGAGACAAGTCTGACAGGTATAAATAAATCACATATCTTCTGGATTATTTCTGTTATCTTCTAACTGATTCTGGTTTTACAGCTATCCAAAACAAAATAATAATAATAAATAAAAAGTGCTTCAAAACAGGGTTTCATCAATTAGCCATTATGAAATCACTGTTTCAAATGCCGTTAAGTCAATTAAGACAAAATGTGGACATGTTCGTGAGTCTCTGTTTCAAAGTGTCCTCGTTGTTGTTGTTTAAGCACAAAGCTACACAATGGGTTATCTGTGCTCTTCCCACTACGGGTATCGAAACCCGGTTTTTAGCGTTATAAGTCAGCGGACATACCGCTGAGCCACTGGGGTGCAAATAAATAGTGCCTGAACAGGGACCAAAGTGTCCTCACTTCTCCTGTTTTAAGCACTTTTGGACCCGTAAACTAGGGACACAAGTTGCATTGGATTCTGCAGAGTCCCCATATATATATACATGTATATACATATAACAGTAAAGGTTCCTTGTTATTCAATGAACAATAAATTAACATCAACACTTAAAAATATAATATTCTGAAACAATAGCATCAGTATACCTTGAGCGAATTTAAAATAAAATTTATTTGTTTGTAGGTGAGCGATTTCCTTTATTTGTGACGTATCTGTTAGAATTACATACTGTTGGCAAGCGCCTTTATCATAAAATGCAGCTAATGATTGTGATTATACAGTTTCACACTTAATAAATCTTTATCACAAAAATTATACAAAAGTATTTCACGAATCTAATCTTCAACCAACTTTTTCTTTTTCCACCACCTGCCAAGTGAACGTTTGCACATAGTTTACCATATATTGCTCTTGTCCATTTACGTACATTTCAAATACTAAGCATTACAACTGAGTAAAGAAAATATAAGTTTACGCGACAAAGTAGTCCACATCTAACGTCCATAGGGTATTATAGTTTTTTAGTGAAGAAATTTATTCTTGTCACTCTGTTATATCTAAGGGTTTTAAATTAATTAGCCTTCACTCGATACTGTTTATGCAAATTAGAAGTGAAGACAAATATAGTGTAACGTCATAGAGTTCTGTTACCTTCTAAATTATCATTAACATCAAACGAGTAACCAATCCACCTTATGTTTCCTCATTATATTAATGGTAAATTGAGGTAACACATTTTAAGTTTTCGCGAATATCGCGCTGATAATAACGATGACGTATAACTGGCGGAACGTGTTATTATGGTTATTTACGTTACTTATTTTGTGTCAGTTGTTCAGTTACGAAGGGACGTAAAGGATAGTGTGAGGAGTTTGAATGTCGAACGTATTATGCGATCAACGTTGAAACATGAAGAACTTCTTTTTTTAACCCATGAATTTTTCTAACTTTCTAAACAGCTCTAAAGAGATAGTTTGGTTTGGTTTGTTTTGAATTTCTCGCAAAGCTACACGAGTGCTATCTGCGCTAGCCGTCCCTAATTTAGCAGTGTAAGACTAGCGGGAAGGCAGCTAGTCATCACCACCCACCGCCAACTCTTGGGCTACTCTTTTACCAACGAATAGTTGAATTGACCGTTGCATTATAACGCCCCAACGGCTGAAAGGGCGAGCATGTTTGGTGTGACTGAGGATTCTTTATCAGATACAAGTAAAACAATAAGAAGTTTCAATGTCATTAAAACAATATGAGATCAATTCTGGAATTTTTGGCAAATGATTACTCATTTTCAAAGCTGAATCTATTTTTATCTTAAACCTAGCAATTACTGGCTGTTTATTTTAGTATAAAAATAATTTTATTCTGCAGTTTTTTTTGGTAGGCGCTAAAATGTTTGTGCAAAATGTTGTTTTTTTGTAATTAAGCACAAAGCTACACAATGAGCGATCTGTTCACTGCCCACCACGGGTATCAAACACCGGTTTCTAGCGTTGTAAATTCGCAGACATTCTGCTGTGCCACTGGAGACGTTATTTAAGAAACGTACAAATCAGACATCTATAGCTTTTTGAATTATTTATATCTCTAACTAGATAGCCGAATGGTCAACTATTTCTTTTAATTTGACAGTTAATTGGTTTTCAATTTAAGCAAATAAAAATTTAAGTTTCTTTTTTAAATGCAATATTTCAACTTAAATTCTGAATGATAGAAAAATCAATAAGTAAATTAATTCTACCATCAAAAGCTAAAACTCCATCGTTTGATTTTTTCAGCTAAAAACAAAATTAAAAACTTTGAGATTGTTAATCCTTTTTAAACCTTCATACGGTAACATAAATTACTTTATGACTGTGAACAATGCTATGACATTTTACTTAATTCATTATTCGATATTATACAGTGAGTCAACTGTTTAATGATTATATATATATTAAATTTTTATTTTCCGCCAAAGGAAATCTGTCATATAGATGGCTAATGAAATCTTTGATTGCCGTATCTTCCGCTTTGGAATGAGGTTAGGCCTAACTATATTTCATTGATTGCTAATCCAACTTCTGCTACTAAAAGATGAAATTGAAAAGAAATATTTAGCACATTTATATATAATTGAAATTATCCTATGGCTTATCTCAATGTCCAGAAGAGCTGAGTAAGATAAAACTGATAGTTAATGAGTGAGATACACCTGTAAACTGTGAATGGTATCACAGTTCAGAAAAATACGGTATCTTTAGTTTCATATAGTGAGTAAGCTTTCTTTCATGAAATACTTTGATTTTACGTTTCAGGTAAGAGAATTATTGTTTTCTCTCTTATACGTCAAGTTTTGTTTAATTCAATTATTTTTAGCTTAGTATCGATTGATAAATCGATTTAACGGTAAATTTACGGACTTACAATGCTAAATAGTGAGATTCACCGTGGTTGAAAGAGTGCGTATAACTCCTTATCTATCGTTGCGCTAAAACAAAACAAACAAATTTGATTGAATGTTTTAGTAATACGTTCATCTTTCATACGTGAAATACTGGATTTAAAAATAATCTCGAAAACCTTCAACATTTTACAAGTGTCATGCTTCTTTCGTTCGAAAATCAGTTATTGACTATTATTTTGTTAACTTCTGTTAATCTGAAGATGACCCGGCATGGCCAAGCGCGTTAAGGCGTGCGACTCGTAATCTGAGGGTCGCGGGTTCGCATCCCCGTCGAGCTAAACATGCTCGCCCTTTCAGCCGTGGGTGCGTTATAATGTGACGGTCAATCCCACTATTCGTTGGTAAAAGAGTAGCCCAAGAGTTGGCGGTGGGTTGTGATGACTAGCTGCCTTCCCTCTAGTCTTACACTGCTAAATTAGGGACGGCTAGCACAGATAGCCCTCGAGTAGCTTTGTGCGAAATTCAAAAACAAACAAAAAAACACAATCTGAAGATGACCTAGTAGGATTTGTTTGGTTTGTTTTGAATTTCGCGCAAAGCTACTCGAGGGCTATCTGCGGTAGCCGTCCCTAATTTAGCAGTGTAAGACTAGAGGAAAGGCAGCTAGTCATCACCACCAACTCTTGGGCTTCTCTTTTTACCGACGAATAGTGGGATTGACCCTCAAATTATAATGTCCCCACGGCTGAAAGGGAGTGTATGTTTGGTGTGACGGGGATTCGAATCCGCGATCCTCGGATTACGAGTCGAGTGCCTTAATCACCTGGCCACGCCGAGCCCATGACCTAGGAAGGTCGAAACGTTGTTCTCTGCATTAATAGTAAAAGTGTTAATACTTATACCAGTCTTTCTGAGATAAATTTTAAAGACTATTTTAGTTCATTACGTTTTAAAATGCATCGTTTTTGTTTTGTTTTTTTTCAACACGTTCCAGGTACAATAATATAAAGTAATTTTTGGAACTTTTCACTCCTCAACTGCTATCTTAATCACCTGATTTTCGCTTCTCTAACTCACGAGCAATTCTTCACTCTTATCTTCTTGTCAGTATGAACTCACCATACAGTTTATGATGGATTTACCCCATTTTTTTATTGTTCTTTAAAGTAAAATAACAAAATCTTTGGCAAGACACATTCACTCTTGGATAACTTTTTCTCATTTCTAAAATTATCAGCTGAGAGCTCAATAATCCTTCTGAATGAGGTAGCCACGGAACGGACACTAGCTGAAAAAGTAGAGCTCAATAATCCTTCTGAATGAGGTGGCCACGGAATGGACACTAGCTAAAAAAGTACTATTAAAAATGGTGGCGTCGAACGCCCCTTGTAATATTTAGGGCCGTAGAAAACTAACTGTTCATCCAGTGAAAAAATACTTATTACGTGCAGCATCAAACGTCAATGTGACGTTTAATCTCGCGCTTCGTCGAGCTGTCGTTTGTTGCATTGAGGTTGCAAAATCGAAATAACTACCAAACTAAAATTGCTCAACTATCTACTACTTGATTTAAATTTTGTCTCTGAGATATTCATCAAAGTTCCTTGTGAAAGTAGATCAAAACAATTTCTGCCGATCCGCGAAACAAATAATAATAGCAAGAGAGAAACGAAAACCTTAATTTTTACATATAAATATACAAACAATGAGTAAAAATATTATGATTCGAGTTATAGTTGCAAATACAATCGCCAGTGTATCCGAGCTTTCAGGTCCAATTGCCTCCCCATTTGACCCTTAGTTGCATTTCGATAGTCACAGAATATCTAATATAGCGCTGCAAAAACTGACAATTATAACTTTATATGCAAAACATCTGTCATTTAGTAGCACGTTCCTTCAGTCTGACGTAAACCTTACTGTGGAACATTTGCTAGACCGCTACTGACTCACGGCTTACTTAGGCCTACGCGTGTTATTGATTTGGAAAACGAGACCCTTACGAAGAAATTGCGGTGACGCTTGAGCGAATCGATAGTTAACACTAAATATTTGTGATCAAATGCAACGTAAGCATGAGAACTGCTTACATACGTGGTTAAGTATATTCGTATTTAAGAGGAGGAAATTTATTTCTTTGATTCTTTCTCACTTTCGCTCATCCAGTCAAGCAAACGTGTTCATGACGCTGTGAATTTTAAGAAACGTTTGTCTAATGCTTTTGATACAAAAACTGAGTGACAAGTTACTTTTCCATTTAATAATAATGGTATATCTATCATTGTAAGCATGTTTTACATTTTTAAATTGTACCCGACAAAACTTTTATGTGGAACACATTTGCTATACTCTGTTAATTCGACTTTACGCTGTTAAGCCTCCCCTAGTACAGCGATAAGTCTACGGATTTACAACTCTTAAAATCAGAGATTCGTTTCCCCTCGGTGGACTCAGCAGATAGCCTGATATGGCTTTGCTATAAGAAACACTTATGCTGTTAAAAGCATCAGAACAACATAGCACGTTAATAATGTATATCCACGTGAATCTCATAATAAACTGCTACATATGGCTCATAAAGACTGGGTAGAGTAAATAAAAATACTGAAACAGATTCATTCATCTTTAAAAATCATTAATGAGAGAAGTGTGGAAGACCATCCTTCCTTCTTTCTTACACCCGGTTTTACTGTGTATTTGATACCCTGAAGACGTGCTTATGTATAATATTAGACTGAGTACTTCAGAGTAATTATGAATTAGTCTGTGAAGACTCCATTACTCAATCTGTAACGGTCGTCTAAAATACTATATCAATAAAAACGTATTGAATCTCACTGATGGGCTGCAGACCATCAGCCGGTTATAAGAGTCATTATTGCAATTTGTTGGTTCTCAGGGTAGGTACCTTGTCATTAAACTGAGAGAGATTCGAAATACAGAAGTGTTATATAAACCAAGTCATTTAGCTACCCGTTGTTTGAATTACTTTAACAATAATTTAGAATACGATACGTGAGGAATAGAGAAGATAGAGCCTCAAATGTCAACACGTGCGGCGCTGCGGCTCACGTAGATTACTTGCACGTGTTAGTGACAGTTTCCAAGCCAAATTGTTTTTTAATATATGTTTCCAGTGGCGAGACCCAGTGTTTGTTGCTGAAGAGCTGTTTTAATACACATGTAAATACACGATAATTTTATGTTGTTATTGTTTAAATTTATTTTTGCAGACGTACATACCATATTTGCAATCTTCATATAGGTGGGATGTAATGCTAGCTAAAAAAATGAAGGGACAGGTATTCATTGTCATGGTAGTGAGTTGGTTTGTTTTGAAATTCGCACACACCTACAGTCATCACCACCCACAGCCAACTCTTGATCTGCTCTTTTTATCAATGCATAGTGTGATTGGCCTTCACTTATAACGCCTGCACTGTCGAAAGGACGAACACATTAGGTGGAAAGGGGCTTCCTGTCCGCGACTCTCACATTGCGAGTCAAGCGCCCTAACCATTTGGACTTGCTGGGTCCATGACGGAAAGAAAAGATAGATAATTTGTTTGTTTGTTTTTGAATTTCTCGTAAAGCTACACGAGGGCTATCTGCGCTAGCCGTCCCTAATTTAGCAGTGTAAGACTAGAGTGAAGGCAGCTAGTCATCACCACCCACCGCCAACTCTTGGGCTACTCTTTTACCAACGAATAGTGGGATTGACCGTGACATTATAAGGCCCCCACGGCTGAAAGGGCAAGTATGTTTGGTGCGACCGGATAGATAGAGAAGGAAAAATAGGCTGTGCAGTGAAAGTATGAATACCGGACGAAAGGTAAAAATTACGTAGCAAAAATTAAATTTTTCCCATAGTGTTTCTCTGTAAAAGGTTATTTGCAATATTTTCTTTCATATCAGCAGGCCGAGGTAATAGCCACACGAGTGCTAACTCATTTTTAATGTTACTAACGTGTCTAGAGATGAAGAAAAATCGATAAAATCAAAACTAATTTAAAATTTAAACTCAAACCGTAAAGGTTGGGTATTTTATTTTTTATTCTGTTTTTAGCTCCAACGTGTTCTCTTCTGTAAAAGAAAGAGAATAAAGGGGTAATCGAGCAATAAATGTCTTCATGTGTAATCCATTGGAATGTGTCCGTTTTTGTGTAAAAGTCAAGCAAGTGAATTAAAACATAATGTTCTTCCTTTTGCCATAAATACGTATATCCTGCTTGAATGTGGCAAATGTATTTCCATTGTAGAGTTGAAATATTACACGAATATTTATTTATATATGACTTGGGGTGTGTTGCACTCTACATGATTAGAGTTGAGATGGGAGATAAGCCGTTGGAATGTTATTTGTTATCTTGGTTTAATATTCTACATTTTGTGCATCAACAGATGAGATGCCATTTCCTATTACTGAACGGTATGTAGTACAAACCACAGATAGGTGGATGAAATGTAGTTAGTTAATAAGTGTAAGAATTCTCCACGTAGTCAAGATGTATTTTAAATTATCTTTTGGAAATAACAAGATTAAAGATGTTTTTATTTTATACATACACATATTTTATTAAGATTAATAACTGTTTATGTTTTCTAAGTTAGAGGAACTATATATGTCACATAGATTGTGTAATTATATTCAAAGATCTCGAGTCTGACAACCTACTTAGAGGCCATCTTGTCCAAATCGATGATACAGCTAGAAAATCAGTATCCCAGTAGCCTAGTTCTATTGTAAAAGGTTGGGTCATGAAGATGTCGTGTCCGAAGCACACCACTCTTCCCTACTGCTATCGGTAATCCGTATGGTGTACAAGGAAGACGGTTTTTCAGGTACAATTTTAACAGTCCAATCGACTTGGAGCAGTACGGTTTTATAAATAGTAACATGAATACCAATTTCATATTTCAGCTACATGAGGTGTGACTGGACACTTTATGTTGATGGACACGTATTCTAAGGACCTTGTTCCTCGACGTATGTCCTTCTTGATTAGCATGTGTACCCGTTATCTATGGCAAGTAAACATGTTTGTTTTTTTTAATTTGTAAATCCTCACATGTTCCCAAATACCTCAGTACTTATCACAGCTGAGATACATCCTATAATAGGTACTGTTCTGATGGCTGAGGTTAATCGATATACCTTGGTTTCTAATTATATTTAGGTACAAGAGATATTCTAGTCTTACAAATCATAAATTCCCGATGTGAACACATCTTATATGATTTAATTATATGAATATTTTGTATTGAAAAATAATTAATTTTTCCTTTGCATTACAGTACAAACGAAACGTCAATTATAGTCTGTGACTACAGTGACTTTATTTATCAGTTAAATAATCACAGTATTTTAATAACACCAATTCACCCCTCTGTATATTCCTATTGGTTAGGGCGATCCATTCGCAATCTGTAGGTCCCAGAACTCCGCAGATAGCCAGATGTGGCTTTGCTATAATAAAACACACACACCTTATTACGGGTCTTGGTTTTCATGTTTGTGAGTTTCTTTATTTCAACTTGTAAAACTGTGTCATACTCATAACTGTTTCATACTTTGTAGTCTATTACAAATATCATTATTTTACTTCATCATTTACTTTATGGGTAGTTTTATTAAACAAACTAAAGTTTTGTCTTCGTGAGTTTGTTCGTCTGATCAAGCAACGTATTTTAAACAGACCAGGATTTATCAATCTAACACATAGTGTTAACAAGAAAGTCTTACTTATATGACTTGTCTGAAAATAATATATTGAGAAAACTTTGAGCGAAGGGCAAGAAGCCCATTGTAGACGCTTAGCAGATCGCGGATAGTAAAACTATAATGATACAAATTTGGTTTGTTTTGAATTTCACACAAAGATACACGAGGACTATCTGCTGTAGCCTTCTCTCATTTATCAGCGAAAGATTAGAGGGAGGGAAGCTTGTCATCACCACCAACTCTTTTACCAATGAATAAGGAGATTGACCGTAATATTATGACACATCCGCCGCTCAGAAGATGAGTATGTTTGATGGGTTGGGATTCGAACTCGAGACTAGCAGATTACGAGTCGAGCACCGCAACTACCTGGCCACGTTGAGCCGGTATAGTTTAACATAAATAACTTACTGTTAGTAATATTTTTGTATATATGAAGTTAAATATCGTATATATAAAAATGAGCCAATATAGTAATTAAAAACAATGTTTTAAGTAAGATATACAATTATGGATACGATTCAGTTCCGTCATTCAACGAGATTTATGTGATTTAATAATCATTGAAGATGAAAATGGTGTTACATACAACACAAAGAGTAAGATAACCTGAAACATATGATGATAAATCAAGTGGAATTTTCATTTGGACACATTCACCGTTATCACTAAATTTCTCCAAATGTTATTTCCGCTTAAGAGATTAGGTTAGGCCTATGTACTGATTCTGAGTGTTTAGTTTGCATGAAGAGATATTTTAATTTTTAACACCTAAATAAGAGCTGTATCTAAGAATAATGTAGATACAGCTTAATCGTTCGCGTGGAAACGATGTTAGAATTATACTCGTATATACTGAAACCGCTTATTGAATTTTGCAATGTCTCGATTTTCTCAGAAACTCATTTTCACTCTTATCGGTATTATTGCTTTTCACTAAAATACTTCCTTTAATTACCACTAGGTGACAGGAACGTAAAGAGATCCTTTGTGTGGTATTATAGTATCAGATGGAAACACTGCAACAATGCATTTCACATGGTCGTATGTTTCACGTCAAGCACGTGAAAAATAGCAAATTTCCGGTAGTTTGCACATCACTTACACTCTGAGGACAGACAGACGGAAACAAGAAGTCTAAGTCTTTATAGCTTCAGAATATTATAACCGTATATGTGATCTGTGTTTTGCATAATTAAAAAAACAATTCGAATAAATACTAGATTTCATTCGATATTTAACATTTCAAGGTATACAAACGCGATTTGAATTGTTAGCTAGACTATCTGTCAAATATATATATGCACACACACACACACAGATTTCACTTTTTTGTTCAACGTGTTTTTATGCACATAATTTATATTTTTTATTATTACGATTTCCCTGAGCTATAAAGTGAATTGTAGGTTTCCTCCTCTTTGTTGTTCGCCTGGTCTTAGTAACACATTTGAATTTAATAATGGTTTCCTTTAGTTTCACCAGGAACAGCCTTCCCATTAGTGGCTGAAAGGGATTTATGATAATAAACATATATATACATACATATATGTTAATTGAAGGAACAACATCTGATATATGGTGTGTACTTACTACTATGTATAATAATCTCATGCTTTTTGTCTGTCTTCTTTGTGGAATACTTGATTTTTTCTGGCTTTGCATTTGCTATAATTCGTGCATGATTTATATGTACTCTTAGTAGAAACATTTCGTTCTACATATAAAAATAAAATATATATTAGAAATTTCAAAAACCAACAGTGCTCAAATATAAACCACCAGGGTAATAAAACAATTTTTTTTTTTTAAAGAGAGAATATAAATACGTTATACAAATTAAACTTTTATAACTAATCCCTCAACTTACTAAAAGTACTCCGCTAGTACAGCGGTAAGTCTCCAGATTTACAACGCTAAAATAGGGGTTCGATTCCACTTGGTGGGCTCCGCAGATTGCCTGCTGTGGCTTTGCTATAAGAAAAATATAAACACACACCTTTTAAAAACTGAGTCTATATATTTGTTTTCTGTGCATTGTTAACCCTACTTCCCCCTACCCCTTCTATCCAAGTTGCACATGCACTCTGTCTGCGGAATTATACTGCTGTAAACCTGGTTTTGATACCCGTAGTGGGCAGAGCACAGATATCCCTTTGTGTAGCTTTGTGCTTAAATAAAAGACAAACAAAACTGAAACCTTTATATCTATGTGACCATAGGACATTTAACATGACGAAAATATTATGATATATTTTACTTTCTCCACAGTTAGTGGATTTTAATAATCACTTTCTGTAAATACATAAGCTAACAACTTCTGCGCATGGGCCATCTTCGTTGATTGAACACGACAACTAGAACAATCTACGATATTAAACGTGTATATATATATATACTGATGTAGGTATAATTTATTCGTTCACTCTTTAAGTTTATAAACACTTTTAGCAGAAAAAAGTTGTTTTTAAAGACTGAATGTTATGGATTATTTAACATTATTTTTGTTAAAAAACCGTGCTTTGATACTCGACCACACAGCGAAACGTCTAAAGAGAACCTAAGAAACTGTACTGTACGGCAAAGTTCGATTTTGCAACAACTGCTTTCTTTGATCATTGACAAGACCGAGCAACATACTAAAGATGTTAGTTGACCGTACCTGCTTTTAAACTGATTAACAACTAAAATATAAATAACAGAACTGAAGCGTCATCTGTTCTGGACAGTGTGTATTGATTCTCTCAGTAAACACTGCATATGTACTGACACATATTTCATTAAAATCAACAACTTCTTACTGTGTATAACATGGCTGTGATATACGCTATATCGTACCCAAACGTAAAAAAAAACTCTCAAAATGCTTCTGTTTAATTAGTTTCTCTAAAACTAGTAGTTTTAATTATGGGGATTTCTTTATAATATCTTTATAAATATATAAAATAAAACATCTTGAATTGTATCATGTTTTTTATAATACAAGTTTTATACTTTTAAAGCTATTAATGAGTCTTAATATTAACATTATTTTGAATGACTTTAAAATGTTATATATGTCATATTCTTAAAGTTTTCCTAAAATCATAAAGGTATGGTAAATTTCATAATATTAGAACTATGAGAAACATTAAGCTATTTTTATATAACATACTGCAACGGTATATTTTACCTAGTGGCTCGCCAGCCGGCGCTTGGAATGAAATGACACTCTTACATACGCATGTATGTTAACTTAAATTATATTTATTAAACCATATCTCTAGTTCGAAAGAAACGAATAGCGGGATTGGCAGTAACATTATAGCGCCCTCACGGCTGAATTGGCGAGCATGTTCAATGTGACGTGGATTCGAACCCACGACCCTAACACATAACGAGTCGAGCGCCTAAACCACCTGGCAATAACGGGCCTTAGCATCTCTAACTTACAATAAAGAAATGTTTTTTTTTAAACTATTATAAAGTTTCTATATCATCGCTTTCTGTTTGTAAACCTATTCTCAATGAATACGAAAATAAGATTTCAGACTACAAATACGAAGTTGAACTGTTTAGGCCTACTTTCTCTTTCAATATTAATGTAATGTTTTTTTATACTAATTGCCTTTAACTACATTAGAATAAACACGTACCAGTCTGTTAAACAACAAATAAAACTGAGGCACTGTTTACACCACGGGAGTACCAAAATACACCTCAGTAGGAAAATATCCTTCGATAACAAGCCTAATAACTACAAACAAACAGATGGAAATCTATAGCAAATCTCGTCTGGTAGTAGAGATACGACATATTTTAAGGTTTAGGCTACACTCAAGTAACCCACGTTCACAATAAAAATGGGACTAATAAACATAGTCCAAACATTACGGAGCAGTTATGGATGCTCAAGCAATCAATATTCCATGTCTAAAACCACCCATCATTGTCTGCAACCAATTGTGAGAACAAACTTGTCTCTACTGAACCATATAATCAAGGAAAGGGAAGAACAAGTAATAATAAAACAGCATATAATAACCGAATTGTGGTCTAATACGGACTCGTATAGAACTTGCTAATTGCTTGATAAGCACCAGATCCGGAAATTGGCATCCCAGTCCACATTACAGTACAGCATTCACATGAAATATCTTAATTAAATATCCAGGACAATAAATACTAGTGTTAGAAAGAGATTAAAATTTATTATGTTCTCCTTTATTATTTCTTTGTTTTTAATAAAGAGGTGTGTGTGTGTGTGTGTTTTCTTATTGCAAAGCCACATTGGGCGATCGGGGAAGTCCACCGATGGGAATCGAACCCCAGATTTTAGAGTTGTAAATCCGTAGACTTACCGCTGTACCAGTGAGAGACTGATAAAGAGGGCTATTTTAGATCAGATATGACTTTTACCACACTAAATCTAAATTACTATTAATATAAATAAAGAACTGAGTTTATCTTTCCTGTATAAGCTAAAGGGAAAGAAGTCTTGTTCAGAAAACTGAAAAAAAAATTACACAAAAGTCTAATTAGAGAGCAGAGTTAGCCGGCAGATAGCCATCTGGTTGAATAATAGAATTAGACTGCTACTTTCATTGCGCTCTCACTATCTTAAAAGTTTAACGATAACAGACTTCGAACCATAAACTCTCAGATTCACTATCCGGCACGCTGCTAAGGAGTGAACGCGTTTTAACGAAAACAGGCCTCGAACCATAAACTCTTGGATTCACAGTCCGTACACTATAACCAGTATAACAAATAGCATGGAATTCTGCCAATGAAACATATTAATTATCTACGTTTCATGTAGTATATCAGTTTAACATTGGGGACTAACAGAGCAGATGTTTCTTGTGTTTCTAACAATCTGAAGGAGCATGAGATTAACTGCCCCTCCCAACATGGCTTTAGCGATTAGTTTTGAGGTTTATAATGCTACGAGTTGTGTTTCGACAACCGTGATTAGCATCATACTTAATAATAGTCTAACAGACAAGGGCGTAGATCCTGGGGGGATGGGGGTAAACATCCTCCCTTCATTTTCGGTGGAGGGTATGGTACATACAATCACCCCCCCTACAGTTTGGTCTGTTGAATTGTTTTATTGCATCACAAGCCTACAAATTGTGTGTTTGTTTTTGTGATTCTCGTGTTGTTATCAATCGAATTGCATAATTAAGCCTAGATGTAGGCTTTTTCAGTCGCCGAAATGTACATCTTTAATACAGGCGTGCTTCTAAGCTTTTAGATCTAAGCGATAGTTCGTAAGTATCAGTCAGTAGGCCTAAGTATACATGCAAGTATCGTAGCAACAAGATTACTTTGTGATTGCATGTTTACAGCTTTAGGTTCACGTAATCAGAGATTACCAATTTGCAAATTGAACAGTCCATGTAAGTGGTTGCAAAAATCATCCCTCCCATCAGGTGTAAAAAAATCTACGCCCCTGGTAACAGACGTATGAAGTTTAGAAGGCCACTTCTTATCTCAGATCTCACAGCTTCACTGGAATACCAATAAACATTATTATGGTTTTATAGACAATTTCATATTTATTATTGGTCAGTATTTACTGTCTACATTTCTCAAGCGTTTACTCTGGCAGACATTTTACGAGCAATAGTTTTCTGTTTATTATTACCTGGACATCACGTTGATTAAAACTAGCTGCATGATTTAGTTTCCAGGTTCCAAAAGAGAACGTTGCACATTTACTTATTCTGTGTTTACTAACACATTCAACACATTTAACACACTAACCAGCTGCATCTCAAAATATTCACATCTGAAATTACGAATAATGAAAACAAATTTTTGTTTTGTTTTTTCCTTTTCAGTGTTATGACCTCTTAGGTGCAATTAGTAGATTGGATTATATCCGTGTGGTAGGCTTTATTATATTCATATGGTAGGTATTTTCCGGTTTATATCTGAATGGTACATATATTCTCGATTACATCTATATGATTCCTATATTCTCCACTATATCCGTACGGAAGGTATATTGTGGAAGGTGTTTTGAATAACATGCAGATTGCATAATATAAGGCTACATAACAATACTCTCATAGTGTTAACTACTGGGTCAACTTGGTATATTGTGTTGGGTAAAAAAAACAAAAACAAAAACGTTACCTAGCTAACTAATGAATGAATATTTGATGTAAAATTTATGTCAAAGCTGTAGGTGTAGCTACCAGTTTGACTGCCCATTTTTGTTTGATTTCTTTATGTTCCACACTTAATCCTTATTTTTGACGCACGTTGTTTTTCACACCTGAAGTGTTTTTGATTAGATATTATAACATTTTGTCAATAGACACTAACAAACCACAATAAATAAGAAAGTAACACTCTATAGTAACCCACATTAGATTTACAATCGCAACCATATTATTCGGAACATGTGTTTATTTTACACAACCAATCATATACTTTAGGCCCTGCATAGCCAGGTGGTTAAGGCACTCAACTCATAATCCGAGGGTCGCGAGTTTGAATCCTCGTCATACCAAACATGCTTGCCTTTTCAGCCGTGGGGGTGTTATAATGTTTCGGTCAATCCCCTCTATTCGTTGGTAAAAGAGTCGTCCAAGAGTTGGCGGTGGGTGGTAATGACTAGCTGCCTTCCCTCTAGTCTTACACTGCTAAATTAGGGACGGCCAGCGCAGATAGCTCTCGTGTAGCTTTGCGCGAAATTCAAAACAAAATAACATGCACGCATCAGTCCCATTCTATGAACAATACTTTGCATCAGATGTAGCCAATTCGTAACAGCTTGCCATGGTTGGCGGGCTTACACTTATACGAGTGCTGTTCCCAAAGTGAAACATCTAAATATCGTATTCGTGGTCGAGCTATGTGAGTCTCTTTAAAATGACAATTGAGACAAGATCGAGTAAGACGACCACAGCACAAGCTAATCGGTCAATGCCTTATATCCCAGGAATTATTACGAGTTAAGTGACAGGCACGACAACGAACTGATTAGAGTGACTGAAATTGCTTTATAACAGCTGTCCCTCATTACTATGGCCATAATAGTGCAAACTCCAATAATCCATTAACTGCTTTATGCAATGTGTTATAAGACAGTTATATCAGGTTTATTTATAATTACAGTAAAATAGCCCAAAATTTTGACTTTAGTAATAAAACATTTATAATACAATTTATGGTTGCTGTTTGTTACGTAACAACGAAACAGTTTTGTATCACATGGAAACGTCAAATATCGAATAATATTGCTGAAATTCACGTCTTTAGTTTTGCGAATCCATAGATGAAAATTCTGTTCTACCACCCTGGGGCCCGGCATGGCCAAGTGTGTTAAGGCGTTCGACTCGTAATCCTAGGGTCGCGGGTTCAAATCCCGGTTCAGCCGTGGGGTCGTTATAATGTAACTACCAATCCCACTATTCGTTGGTAAAAGAGTACCCCAAGAGTTGGCGGTGGGTGGTGATGACTAGCTGCCTTCCCTCTAGTCTTACACTGCTAAATTAGGGACGGCTAGCGCAGATAGCCCTCGAGTAGCTTTGGGCGAAATTCAAAACAAACAAACAAACAAATCTACGACCCTGGTGGTGGTTCAGTTTGGTACATTTATTTCAGTACTTATTTAAGTTCATTATTTAAAGCACTTAATGGTGGTGTCAATGTAATATATCTCCTTCTGCATCAAATAAATCATAATATTCTTACTTTTATCATAAAAATTGCAAGCTTGATATAAGTACCTCTAAAGCTGCTGATTAAACTATTATCCTAATGTTGCTCAGGTGTGTCTTCGTTTATACGAAATAAAACTTAAATTAAGATTCTCTTTTGGTATATTTACAGATGTACTGATGATTAGATTAATTTGAGTCAACACAGTATTTTTGAATTACGTTAATTACTGTTATATTTTCTGCTGCATTATAATTAAAAAGTATATCATGTGTAATAAACTACATTAGTGCTTAGATTTAGACAAAAGTAAACAATGTTACTGTTTAATACACATCTTTGTTACTGTTCATATACATATACATATATACACATCTTTGTTAAATGTTGTGAATATTTTTTGAGAGTTTATGAGATTTTTTCACTTCATTATGAAATTTTTTCGTATGTTTTTCAATTACCTAATTAATTCAGACTTTTTTAATTATGAGGCTTAAACGTAATTACTCTGAGACGTTTTATTCACTTATTTTGATAATTTAACCGATACGTTAATCATTTTTGTACCCTTAACTCTTAAACTGTTATAGTAAAAATAAGCTTTTATAATCAGGGTAACTTCTGTTAAACGGCCCGACATGGCCAGGTGGGTTAAGGCGTTCGACTCGTGATCTGAGGGTCGCGGGTTCGAATCCCCGTCGCACCAAGCATGCTCGCCCTTTCAGCCGTGGGGGCGTTATAATGTGAGTTTCAATCTCACTATTCCCTGGTAAAAGAGTAGCTCAAGAATTGGTGGTGAGTGGTGATGACTAGCTGCCTCCCCTCTGGTCTTACACTGCTAGATTAGGGACGCCTAGAGCAGATAGCCTTCGTGTTATATATATATACGTGTGTGTGTCTAAATAATTTTGTTATACTTAGCATATAAATGGAAAAAGAGACTGTTGAACATAAGTGATATATGAAGTAAAACGAAAGCACGAGATACACTGTTGGAATGAGAGAACGTCCTAGTATAAAGGTATATTCTGAACACGAACACACATAGCACAAAGGATACACCACCTGACGGATTTAATATTCATTTGTTAGCCTCCTGAGTGAAATCAAACGAGAAGTAAAATATAAGTTTACATATCCTTTTTCTCTATAATAACATAACATAACGTTTTGGAATAGCATGGGATCTGCTGGTCCATCTCGGCTCTTCCGCCCTCTAAACTGAACTAACACTATCAATAATCAAAATAAAACAACAACTGAAAGCTAAACCTCATCATTTGTATAGCTATAAGTACTTCTCTTAAACTCAATAAAATTTACTGTCTCCACAACATCCAAAGGCAACCCATTCTAAAACCGAACCACCTTTTTAGACAAATAAAACTGTCTTAGCTGATGATGAATCCTACCCTGACAAAATTCATAGCTATAAATACTTCTCTTAAACTCAATAAAATTTACTGTCTCCACAACTTCCAAAGGCAACCCATTCTAAAACCCAACCACCCTTTTAAACAAATAAAACTGTCTTAGCTGATGACGAATCCTACCCTGACAAAATTTTTGTTTTCAGTAGTTCTACTATTCTCATTATTAAGGATTAAAAAATATATTCATCAATATTATCAGTTCTTTTAGGTTGTATATATATATACAACGAGCAGATATTCCTTAGTTTTCACCTCCTTTAATATAAAATATTAATACCTAATTATTGAAACTTCTTATTTCAAGGCTCAAGTTTTCGAATAAATCTTTACTTCAGTTAAGTACACTATACAATGAGGTGATTAGAAATGAGTTGTGGGAAATCTACAAGTCGTCTCATCTGCTCTAAGCTAACGCAAGTTACCTTAGTAACACCTTAAGAAACGTCCTTCTCGACGTAAACCAATAGGAGGTGCTTATTCTGTTATTTAAAGCTCACTGAATGATTGATTGTTTGTTTTTAAATCTCGTCCAAAGTTACTCAAGGCTATCTGAGCAAGCCATCCCTAATTTGGCAGTGTAAGACTAGAGGGAAGGCATGCAGTTATCACCACCCACCTCCAATTCTTGGACTACTCTTTTGCCAACGAATAGTGGGATTGACCTGTAACATAACAATTATCCTATGGCTGAAAGGGCGATTATGTTTGGTATGAGAGGGATTCAAACCCGCTACCGTCAAATTGCGAGTCAAGCGCCCAAATTATCCGCCCATGCCCGGGTCCAGCCAGACTGATTGAACCGATTACTAAATACACGTTGTCAAGTTCGAATTCAAAAGCGAACTTTTCTGTGTTCACACTCACAACCTAATCACGAAAGTAACTTGAACACAGTACCTTGCAGAAAGAGTACCTGGAGCTGAAATACGTCATTTTAGGAAATTAAACTCAACCTACTGTCTGCAGTAATATCAGTTTAACGCTGTATTTGTTTACGTTTAAATATTGATTCCAGCACGTTATGTCACTGTATGACGAAATAAAAAATGATATTAGTATAAATGTCATTTATATTGAGAAAACCTTTCTCAGTCTCGGTGGAAATGTATGAATTCTATTTTTCTGGTTTTTCTCTGTTCTATATCTATCCAAGATTTCGATATTGGTGACTTGAAAGGAAAATACTTTAGTGTTGATATAGGATTATTACAAAATAATTGTACATTCAAGAGTTGTATCGTTTAATCTATGACTTGAAAAGTAAATCTACTATTTTTTTAATTTTACCTGTATTACTAACTGCAGGTTTGTTATACTATTAATTACAGGGTTTTTTACATTATTAAATGCTAGTTTGTTGTATTATTAATTACTTGTTTGTTATATCGTTAATTCTAGGTTTGTTATATTATCAATTGCTGGTTTGTTATTTTATCAATTTCAGGTTTTTTTATATTGCTAATTGAAGGTTTGTTGTATTATTAACTGCTGGTTTGTTATATTATCAATTGTAGGTTCGTTATATTACTAATTACAAGTTTGTTGTACTATTGATTGGAGGTTATATTATTAAATGCTGGTTCGTTATATTATTAATTGTTGATTTGTTATATTTACATTTCTTGTTCCCGCAGCACCATTTTGGTTCTCATATTTAACTTTAGACTGAAGTTTTATACAGGTTATTTGGTTGTATTAAGGCTAAACTACTTAATAGGCTATTTGCCCCCTGCCCACCACACGGAATCGAATTCTGTATTTTAGTTTTTCAAGTCCTTAAATTTATCACTAACTCGTTGGAGATCCGATTTTATCAGAGGAGCCTCAACAATGGATAGGTAATGTTTAACTAATATATTTCTACTTAACTCAATGCAAGGACTTTTACAGCATAGATCTAGCACGTGCAGCGTCAAGATGTAAAGACACTTAAATTTTATTCATGATAGAGGGAGGGTATATGAGATGGAATGGACATCTCATGCTATTTTTCTGTTACCTTTATAATATTAATCTATGTTACCTATCTAATGATAAACCAATGGGCAATATTTTGTAATCGGTGTAGGGCATATATCTTTTTTAAAATGATGCTGCGAAAGCGTGGTGTGGGAACAAACCCTACAATCATTAAGTTACAGTGGAGTCTTGGGTATCGCACTTACAAAACAACAACAACAACGTAAGTTTGAACTAAACTCATCTGCAGTGTCCTCTGAATACATAGACCCAATGAATATGGGTGGAAGTGAGTTATCGAGGCACTGCAGTGAAGCCACAGAGGTTCTTGTTAAACAAACAGCTCAGTGTATGCTTGAAGATAGGATTAACCATTTCAAGTGTAAAATCATTGAGCTCTCAGACATTTCTAGTGGACAAACAACTCTTCCCGGTGCTGAAAAGGATTTCCCAGGTTTACTGCTTAGTGGAAGGGAAACCACTGGAAGATGTCTGGATAACAGAATAAGAATGTGAACAGATTTAAACGACAAACATTCCAAAATTCCAAAAGGCAGAGTATGAATATATGTAACAATAAAGGTAATCTTTTCAATGAAACGAGTCGGTTGAAGAGTACCCTGCGAGAAAGTGGACTAAAAGTAAACATACAGGTCAGTGTTGGAAATTCTGAATTGGCTACAAAACCATCATCATAGTTTGATTCAAAAAGATCTTTACGGTATGGAAATAACGTAGTATAGTACATTACTATCAAATCGGAAACTTGGATCGATTCGTTTCCTAAGTTATCTGAATCTACTACACACATTGTTATAACACTCACTGTATGTGCCAGAAGTTTCAGTGAACGAAATAGATTTATAGAAAATGAAACTTTTGATGGTATCGGACATGTCGTTTTAAAAACTGATCAGAGAATTCTTGAGTATGCTACAATGTGATTCGTTTCCCGGGTGACCGATAGGACAATAAACAAAGTCTGAAGACAATGAAAAGGGTTGTTAAAGCTAAAGACAAAGTATTGGGAAACTTCGAAGTACGAAGATCTCTGAGTGCTTCTGGTTTGAAAGACTTTTGTAGGTCTTGTAGAACAAAAATAAAGCTTCAAGTATTTCTGAAAGAATCGTGGTTAATGATCAGATCTCGCAAGTTATTAAATATATTTCCTTCTACTTGTTTGAAAGTTTCGAGAATTAGAGAACGAGTTACTTGATGTAGAATCAAAATTACTCCTGAGTTAACCTCAAATCAGGAAAAGTGTGATTATTCTTCACATTAATTAATACACGTAACATCTCGGTGTAGAACGTGTGGTGATAGATATTTTGGTGATGTTGGTGTATCACGCTTCAAATTTTTTTTCACCAAATGGAAATACAACTCGACTAAAGTGCTAAAGAATTCGTATCCATACGTGAACACACACGTGCTCTAGGGCCACGGTCTTGTTATCTCGAACCCTTTCTACGTGCTTTCTCTGGGAAAGACAACACAAGTTTCATTCGTGGAATAGGAAAATTTAAGATTCCTAAAGCTTTTAAGAGAATCAGCTGTTCTGCACTCGCTAAAGATAATCACGAAGACTAATCAAGCTGGAATTGACAAAGAGCTCTTAATGATTTCTTATGGTGACAAGGAGTTTTAGTGGCTGTCGGCTTTTAAAACTTGTCATTCTCCGACACATGTAATATGAGACGTCTGCCACAAATAGATTTGTTTGTTTTGAACTTAAGCTCGAAGCTACACAATGTGCTATTTGTACTCTGCCCACTACGGGTGTCGAAACGCGGTTTCTTGCGTTGTAAGTCCGTATACGAATGCCGCGCCAAGAGGGGATCACGCAAATAGAGTCTCTTCTCCACGATTCACCAAAAGTGTGTTCATTTGCCAGAATAAGAACGTTATTTCACGAGATTCACACCAAAGCCACTGAACATTGAGATTCACACCAAATCCAATGAACATTGAGATTCACACCAAAGCCACTGAACATGTCGATGTTTCCTGACACAGCTACAAAACATTAAAGTTATTTGGTTTGTAAATGTTTGTGAGGGAAAGAGTGGGTTACCAGGTAAATCTGAGAGAATTGTTATTTTGTTTGTTTTGAATTTCGTATAAAGCTACAAGAGGGCTATCTGCCGTAGCTGTCCCTATGTTAGTAGCGTAAGACTACGGGGAACGCTGCTAGTCATCACCACTCACCGCCAACTCCTGGGCCACTCTTTTACCAATGAGTAGTGGGATTGACTGTAATATTATAACGTCTCCACGGATGAAAGGGCATAAATGTTTGGTGTGACAGAGATTCGAACCTTCGACCCTCAGATTACGAGTCGATCGCCCTTATCACCTGGCCATTCTGAAATAAGTACAACCAATGAAGGACGAAATCATCTCGAATAATGGATTCATGCCTACATAAAACTTTAATATTAGATTAAATGTAACCTATTAAATCTTCTTGTATCATGTTACGTTTTGATTATTTCTTTCCATATTATCACTGTGTTAAGTAAAGACTGGGATAATTCACATGTAAAGAAGCTTTATTAAGATATTAATAATAACGTGCATGTTTTGGAAAGCATGCATGCCTCTAAATATAACGCCAAGTTCCAAAAGGTTGTTCCACTGAATTGTAAAGTATTCCACTGTGTTTTAATCTTTTAGTTCTTCAATATTTCGAAACATATGTCAAATTAGCAATAGCTGGAAATATTCACTAAACTCTATTGTAAGCTCGAGTTCCCCGACAAAGAGAACTTATTTATAAGCTCTGTAGCCTTTATTCCACAGAGATTTAACGATTGTATTTGCAGCTGTGCATAGTTGGTAGTTAATACGATTTTCCTCAAGAATTCTAATGGATATTTAAAGATTAATTTATTGAAGCTATAAGCACGTGTTGGACTTAAAACCGCTTTTCATGACACTCAGTTGGGTGTTTTACGAGTTAATAAATGTAGGTTATCAGACTAGTGTTTCAATTGTTAGACATCTTGTTGGGTAATCCGTATGCCCTTTTACGTTGAATTGTGGTTTATATGAGATTGCAAACAATACGTTTGTTTGGAACGTTTTATTCAGCAGTAGGACAGGTGTAACAGTAACAAGTAGACCTAAGTCAAAGAGTTCAACTGTTTTATAATAAATTAAAATTAACAAATAATTAGATTAAACAGTTTATTTGTATTTTGTAATTTTCACGTTATTAAATCACCAAATACCATGATTTACGAACGTTGTCTACACTGTTCGTGAGAGTATTGAATGGTTCAGTACGTGAATGATAGTGTGATATACGTTTACCATTTTTGTATCTGTCCTTTAATGCTCTGTTTTCCTTAAGGAAATAAGAAAAGTGAGATGCTTGATCGCTTTTTCACACGTCTGTTATTATATATATATATTCACACAAATGATGCTCTAAAAAAGATTTTTTAGGTAAGAATTTGACTGATATTTGGATCAGTGATTTATGCTTCTGAATTACACAATTGTCAGCTTTCAAAAGCGCCATCTTTCAGGCAGTATCGACAACATTCCTTCAATCCACTTTGTCGAGAATTAAGTTGCCAGTCAAAGGATTTTCTTTTAAACTTTCACTGTAACAACCAGAATATATGTGACAACATTTCATTAATATTACGATACAAACGAAAAGAAAAACTTTGTAGAATTGATACTTGAAACTGTTGGTATTTGGGAAGTTCCATAATTACAAGAGAACTGTATGTTTCACACAGACGTCAGTTAATACGTTTAATGAAGTGTATTCTTGTGAAATGTACAGTTCTCTTGTGTTTTTTTTCTCAGTTCTGTAAAAAAGACAACAAAAAGACTATGATCAAACTGGTAACCTAAAATATCAAAGCTGAAAGCATGGATCTAAACCCGTTCTGGTGTTAACAAATCTTGACATCTGTTTGTATAATGTTTGTTGTTGAATTTCGCGCAAAGCTACTCGAGGGCTATCTGCGCTAGCCGTCCCTAATTTAGCAGTGTAAGACTAGAGGGAAGGCAGCTAGTCATCACCACCCACCGCCAACTCTTTTACCAACGAATAGTGGGATTGACCGTCACATTATAACGCTCCCACTGTTGAAAGGGCGAGCATGTTTGGTGCGACGGGGATTCGAACCCGCGACCCTCGGATTACAAGTCGCACTCTTTAACCCACCTGGCCATGTCGGGCCCCTGTCTGTATAAATGGGAAGCAAATGAAATTACTCATAGTGTTTTTCTTGTGTAATATCAATTTATTTCAGGCCTCATAATAAAGTCGATTGTATGTAAGAAAGCTCAAGAGAAACCGTCACACAAAGAAAAGTAGAGATCAGTAAGGATTAATTTTTAAGATAATAATTTTTGATTGAATATTTTCTATTTGATTCATTATTTTATTAAACTCAACATATCGTGAAACCAGAAAATAATTTGGTGTGTCGCTGTTTTCATAGAGCAAAGCCACATTTGGCTATCTAATGATCCACCGAAGTCATTCGAACATCTGATTTTAGTGTTATAAGTTCGCAGACTTACCGCTGTACCAACGGAAAACAAATAATTTTGAGTCATATATTATAGTACATCTGTACATTTTTGGAACCAAACTTTTCTGGGAGGATAAAAAAATATGATCAAACGTTACGAATTATTTAATGTTATTTCAAAAATATTTAGGTGGATTTACATATTATACTTTGCAATAAATAAAAACAACTATATTTCAAATACACGTTTGACTGTTTGTTTTTTTTCGCACAAAGCTACTCGAGGGCTATCTGTGCTTGCCGTCCCTAATTTATCAATGTAAGACTAGAGGGAAGGCAGCTAGTCATCACCATCCACCGCCAACTCTTGGGCTACTCTTTAACCAACGAATAGTGTGATTGTTCGAACCATTATAACGCCCCCACCGCTGGGAGGGCGAGCATGTTTGGTGTGAAATAGATTCAAACCCGCGACCCTCAGATTACGAGTCGCGCGCCTTAACACGCTTGGCCATGTCGGGGCGTACACGTTTGATCTAACACACACTGCTCAGGAACTTAGTAGTGTAGTGCTTTTATATGAACTTTACATGTTTATTCATTTGTGGTTATTAAAATGAGTTATTTATTATCAATAACAACGTGATGTTACATCCAACTACGTAGTTTGTACTTCACCATGTTTCTAATTTATTCACTTTAATGTCGTCTTTCATATTGCATCCTACAAACTTTGTAATCTTTAAAACTGAGAGAAAGATTTTATAAACAGTCGATTACGAGAAACAATGAATGATTTAAATGATATCAGTTTTGAACTGGTATTTCATTTAGTATCGTTCTGCTAGAAAGGATCACGTTTCGCTAGGTTTTCCTTTATACGCTATAGAGTTGTTGTTTTGAATTAAGCATAAAGATACACACAATGGGCTATCTGTGCTCTGCCCACCACGGGTATCGAAACCCGCATTTTAACGTTGTAAGTCCGCAGACATACCACTGAGCCACAACAGAATTAAACATGGTTTACTCTATTATTTGGTTTTTATAACATTTGTCATTTCCAGCTGCTGGTATAAAGAAAACAAAATGCCTTAAGTTTCACAGTTATATGGATCCAATCCGAAATAATGAAAACAAGGTACCGAAAATAGAATACAACGAACGATCAGAAATTACAAAAAATTGCGTGGCTGATAACTGTTCCAGTAAGAAGCTTTTCAAACTCCAGAATCTGTCTTTACTAAAATAAAAGATACGAAGAGTCTGAATATTTTATTCTATAACATTCTAAAACTCGATATATATAAACGAACCACTGTTTTTTTTACTCAGAATTAATTTGTCATTATAAGTATAGTATAATTGTGTATTTTGACTCTAATAAATAAATTTATTTTCAATATTTATGAATTATTACAATATTTCACAACTGGTAAAGGTAATTTGTAAATCGATGTTGAGGTTCTAATTTTCTAAGGCAAGCACTTTCTTTTGTTACTGTGCAGAGCTAGTGATTTTTCATACTTTTAATAAATACGTTACATTTCAGTGTTTCCTCTAATAAATTATTTACCATTAATTTAACCTCTTGAATCTATATCTTATAGTTTCTATGGATGCTTCAATTTAGATGTACAAGCTGTTTAAGTAAAATGCTGTAGCGTCATCTAGTGAGTATCTTTGAAATATTATCTAATGATCTGCTAGTGTTATATATTACATCAAAGTGCTTTTACAGTATACGTATGTGATTGATAGCTGAGTCATATACAATATAATTAACTGTTACATTTCTGCAATTAATTATTAGTTATTTTACCAGTTTTTTAATCATCGATAATTTAAAAAAAAAATATCGGGTTGAACACCACATTTTTTCAAAACATTCCGGATAAATTAAACGTTACAGATAAAATCGAATCAAAACATACATTCGAACAGTATTTTAGAAACGTCATTGCTACGTATTTTAATATTCACACAACAGAACTAAAACTTTTATCAAAAAGTGTGAATAAGTGTAAGTTCTTAAAAACGTGTGTTTTTCGATTTTTGAAATTATTTCATATAAACGAAAGTTCTTAAACAAGACAGGTTTGTGTTTTACTTATAGCAAAGCCACATGAAGCTAGCTGCTGTGTATAGTGAGGGGAATCGAATCCCCTGATGTTAGGGTTTTTAAGACATATCGCTCTCCCAGGGGGTAACAATTTATTTAAATGAGAAACATTTTAATTCTTTTGAAAATCACGTGATATTAATTCCACATTGAACCTGTAAAATGTTCAATATGTTATGTGGGTTTTAATTCGTCGTTGTTATAATTTTATAAAGCTTAATACGTGATTTTTCATTGGTTAAGTTAAAGTCAAATTATATGAATGATGTTACGCCAGCGAAAAAAAAAATCAAAACTTCATTGTGGTATTTATTTGATAAAAGGTAAAACTATTGTAATACCAGTGAAGATTAAGATGTCGACTGAATAAATAACACGAATTTTATGATACAATATATCTCATATATCTAGTCTATCACATGCATTGAAATCCTCAAAATCTCATTACTTTATGAATTAAAATTCTCATTGAAAATGATTCTTCCTCCGTCACCGCACGATAGAACTGGAGAAATCTTTCTTTTTTAGTGGTTAAAGATTAAAGAAAGTTGTTGACTGAAACCGTGACAGTTAAACAGTTTCATCCTTTTTACCTACAGTCTAAAAATGTTCTACTAGATTGCAAATGAATGACTTTAGAAAACCATATGACAAACTGTGTTAATTTCGAACGAAGCACGAGACTAGAATATTATGTTTTTAAATTTCACTGTGGTGAATTACGCTTTCAGAACAAATATCCTAAACATCATTTCATTTCATAAGGTTTATTGAAGCGTGAACTGGATTGACTTCGATACTGTAGACTTACGTAAGTTTAAGTATACGTTTAATTTCTATAATCAATCCGAGAGAGTAATTATGTATATAAATATATACGTTTATACAGAAGGAGTGAGATTATTATAGACAAATAAAGATGTATAGAGATACATAGGTATATAGAAAAACATAATAAGCACGGAAATAAATGTTTGTTTAATGAGAAAAATTCTGAAATAACACAAATTATAGTTATTTTCAAAAAACATATAATACCCTACTTCTTATACTTCCTGGTGACATAAATTTTTTCAGCTTAATTATGGTTTGATTATTTATGTCTAAATGATACTTTTTATCGACAATAATAAGTTAATCAAAACAACTTGAAATTAGATTTTAGGCTTAGTTGAACGGAAAAAGTCAATACTCCACTACTAGAAAATTTTTGATGATACGGAAGTGTTTTTTCATTCCTGGTTTTCTTTTTCACTCACTTTCTGCTTGGTTAGTAAAATGGAACCCATTTTCCAGATTACAATGATGCCTGACTTAAGAATAATTTTCGTGATGTCATAATTCAGTTTTGTTCAACGCCAGTGTGACATAACAATCATGCATTGATATTTTATCCACAGAGATACTCGTGCGTTCTTGTCTGCATAATTATTTATTTCTAGTATGTCTTTTCACAATAGATCCAATCTGTAGAGTCAGATTTAACTCGGTAATAGCTTACTTTAATGGAACTTTTGTGTTTTAATACAAAATAGTGTAAGAAATAAAAATATCTGATTTCTTATTCCAGTATAAAGTTCGCTCTTAGGCGAAATACCATAATGCATGGATAATTTATTTTAAAATTTAATCAATGAGTTTAGTTATTTATATTTGCTGTTCGTTAAAGTAAGTTTCATTGCTAAATTCAATAAAGAAGTAAGTCTGACTTTCACTAGAACTAACAAATGTCGTCGTTTGTTCTAATAAATTTAAGTCTAATGTCATTGTACATCAAAGATGTTAGAAAACTGGTTGTAAAGAAGTCACGTTTGGAAAGTTATATATTTATTTATAAGTGTTTATATAGATTAGCAATATTTTCCCTATGATGAACGAAGAATGTACTCAACCCTAAAAGCCAAATATAAGCTGAGGAACGTGCGATAAACCTCAACAAAAGGTGATTCGCTGTGAAAAGTTAGAGGTCGCTCTTGAAGCGGTAGAAACGAAATATTGAGCGAAACACATTCCCACAAAGAAATCGTTCGGGAGTTTGTGGCCACCTTTTCATATTATATAATGTTTTAAGATACTCTAGTCATGAGCTCTAAGGTGAAAAGAGAACATTTGTCTAAGTAAATGTGATATTGTGAGTTTAGATTTAATTTTCGTAAAATATTTCTGGTATTGTACTTAGTATAAAAATAAAAAAATCAACATATAAACAGCTAACACTAAAAATGCGTTTAATTATTTAGTTGTGGTTACTTACTTTTGTATTATTTCAGTCTTAGGAAATACTAGAAAGATATATATACGTAATCGTGTGTTAAAGTGATAAATTGAAAACTTAACTACGCTACTAAACTATAAACTATCACAAATAACGAAGAAAAATAAGTAAAAAAATGTCATATTATTCTCTTTATTAATCAAATTCTAATTTATTGCTATAGTTTAGCATCCAGTAGGGCTTGGCTTGTAAATACATAACTGAACTAAATAAAACAGAAGGCTAATAATTTAATAGTTTAGCATTCAGTAGGGCTTAGCTTGTAAACACATAACTGAATTGAATAAAACAGAAAGCTCTAATAATCCTAGTTTGTCCGCATTTTGCGCAAAACTAGAAAACTAAATGCTTTAGTCTTTCCTAATTTAGCAGTGATAAACTAAAGGAAAGGCAGTTTTTTAGAGTTTCTCGACTATCACGCAGGATGTTTCATTTGTTTATTTGGAAAAGGCTTGCATGGCCAAGCGTGTTAAGGCGTGCGACTCGCGATCTGAGAGTCTCGGGTTCGCATCTCCGTCGCGCCAAACATGCTTGCTCTCCCAGTCGTGGGGGCGTTATAATGTGACGGTCAATCCCACTATTCGTTGGTAAAAGAGTAGCCCAAAAGATGGCGGTGGGTGGTGATGATTAGCTGCCTTCGCTCTAGTCTTACACTGCTAAATTAGGGACGGCTAGCACAGATAGCTCTCGAGTAGCTTTGTGCGAAATACAAAAACAAACAAACAAAACAATTGTTTGGAAATAATAAATTCTCAGTCTGTTAATTTATATATTTTTTTTGTGTGTGGGTGTCTTTATGATGATTCCTATTTCTTGGTTCTATAAAAAGAGAATAATTCATTTGTTATCGATACATTTTACCCGCTCAAGGTTCAGCATGCGAGGACTCAGGAAGGGCCTGAGACTCAAAATAATTGAAAAGATAAATATGTAAGTAAATACAGAATAAAGCCTAAAAAACAAAGTTACAGAAACGTGGAGTGGCTGTTTTTGCGTATTGTATATTTATGAGATAATGTAATTAAAGATAGACAGTTGGTCATGAACAAATAATGAGTAAAAGAAAAACATAATGTCATCGTGCATGTATACTAAACTTCTAAATAGGCATTACTGCTAATGAAACCGAATTTCAAGCCTTATTAGGCTTAGTTGTTGGAATGTTTGTTCCAAAGAATACATGGCCAGGTGGTTAAGGCACTCGATTCGTATTCTGAGAGTCGCTTGTTCGAACCCCCGTCACACCAAACATGCTCGTTCTTTCAGCCGTGGGGGCGTTATAATGTCATAGTCAATCGCACTGTTCGTTGGTTAAAGAGTAGCCCAAGAGTTGGCGGTGGGTGGTGATGACTATCTGCCTTCTCTCTAGTCTTACACTGCTAAATTAGGGATGGCTAGCGCAGATAGCCCTCGTTTAGCTTTACGCAAAATTCAAAACAAACTAAATCAAAGAACACTCAAATAACTACATATTTCTTTAAAAAACACTAATATTCAAGAAAGAACATTTTTTTTCGATCTATTAGAATTATTCTCGAGCTTATGACTCAACTGTAATTCTTGAACTTATGTTAGGGCTTCGGTTATATGACTGAACATAAGATTAAAGTTGACAAAACATCAGCGTAAACACTTCACTTTTCATACATCATTTTAGGGTTTGAATAACTCTATTGTTAAGTTTCGTACAAACATCGCAATAAATATGAATCGAGAATTAATAGCGATACGTATCCTTCTACCTGTTTTGTAGAATGTATAAAAAAACTTCCAAGACAGAAAAAACAGTTAGTAGAAAGTTTGTTTTTTATATTTATATTTTTTCTATAAGAATTTGTTTTGTTGCCTACGTTACGGTGACTAAGAGAATCTACAGTGTCTGAAGGAAGATGTTCGTTATTGTTGTTATCTAAAGTACATGTAGGTAGGTTATGTTATTGTTTTTATAGACTTCGTTAGGCTATCTATAACTAGACTGTCTAAAGTAAGGTATGTATTATTGTGATTGTAAAATCCGATGGACTATTTGCTTTTACAATATGTATATAAATATATAGGAGCGAATTGCACCAACTTTGATTTGCTATTAACAAAAGTTTTATGCTTTTTATATATTAATAAGATATCAATACATATTCAGTACCTGATTAACGCATGCGCCCTCTACAGCCTCTGTCATACAAGAGCCACTCGGGCCACTGAAGTAAAACAAGTTATATTTTGTAAAACTAGCAGAACAGAGGACATAGTGAATTGTTATTATTTTCATAAACAGAATGAGGACCCCACTAAACTTTAATCTGGTCCTGCATACTTGAAATATTAATATGATTGTTTAACTGGGAGGAAATAGAAAAAGGAAAAATAATTCTTCCACGTTTTGCCAATAATATTTTAATGTACTATTGTAACTGCGAAATGGAACCATAAATTATTAACTAACCCACAAAATATCTTCTAATTATTAAAATACCTTTATTGATACACAAAACTGTACACATGTAAACAATATACGTTATTTAGTGGTACATAAAGTTGACTGGAAAACGAAACATATTGAGCCTTGTGTACCACTAAGAAAATGATTTTTTCGAATATAATAGACATACATTACTTATATCTTAATTGTAGAATTTCCGCAATCACCAAATTAAGAATAGCACAACATTGTATCTACTATTGGCAGCATATCCACAACAATCATGATAAAAAATAGTGCAATATGGATCTACTATTAGTAGAATCTCCATGGCCATCAGAATAAGAATGGTACAATATGGTATCGATTCTTAGCAGCGTCTCCATGACCATCAAATTAAGAATGGTACAACATGATATTTTCTATTAGCAGCATCTCCATGACCTTCAGAATAGAAATAGTTCAATATGGTATCGACTCTTAGCAGCGTCTCCATGACCATCAAATTAAGAATGGTACAACATGATATTTTCTATTAGCAGCATCTCCATGACCATCAGAATAGAAATAGTTCAATATGGTATCGACTCTTAACAGCGTCACCATGACCATCACATTAAGAATGGTACAACATGATATTTTCTATTAGCAGCATCTCCATGACCATCAGAATAGAAATAGTTCAATATGGTATCGACTCTTAGCAGCGTCTCCACGACCATCACATTAAGAATGGTACAACATGATATTTTCTATTAGCAGCATCTCCATGACCATCAGAATAGAAATAGTTCAATATGGTATCGACTCTTAACAGCGTCTCCATGACCATCAAATTAAGAATGGTACAACATGATATTTTCTATTAGCAGCATCTACATGACTATCAGAATAAGAATGGTACTGCGTGGTATATTCTATTAGTGGCATAATAATAAGTAGGGTTCAATATTGAGAACTATTTGCTTTATAAAACAAAGAAACATTGGGCTATCTGCTCTGTCCATCGTAGGGAATCGGACCTGAGAGTTTGTCGTTTCTGGTCTTCCTCGGAGGAATAATGGAGACGTAAAAGCCGATACTGAAGTTATTCATACTAAATATTACATTTCAATATACTAGAAGTAATAAATGAAAAATTTAAATTGCAGTTTGTTTAATTTCTAGATAAACGATCAGAGTATAATGACACATATTATGTAATGTGTACGTTGATATGTTTTATAGGAATCCTATAATATCTTTTTATTGTTATGTGTTAACAATTACGTTAATGATCCGTTAACGCCTTATCACAAACACGGAATGTGTTTTGTTGTTACAGTTATTACTAGTGTATTAATGTGCAAAGATAGCTTTGCATTTTTTTTTTTAATATAGTGACTTCATATTGACATTCGTAATACCTCAATGTAACATTTGGTATCTCAGGATATAGTAAAACAAAAGGAATTTTCATTTTATAACCAATAATATTTATTTACCTGCAGTGAGCAGAAAACTTCTATATAAATGAAATACGGATGTGAGGTGAAGTTTCTGAATAGAACCGTTTTATTAGGTTGCATGTGAAAATTAAAGTGCACCCTAATGGTTCAGCGATAAATCATATATTATAACGCTAAATATAGATTATCTCAGTAGGCAAAACTTAGTACTTGTGTAGCTTTACGCTTGACCATAAAAATGAAACGAAAGCAGGCGAATAAGTGTCGCATACACATCACGAAAGGTAAAAAGGTCTCACTCGATCAATTCGAAGAAAATCGAAGAAATTGTACAGGACATTAGTTTTTCTAATTTTTCGGCTCTATTACTAAGTTGCGGATTGAGTTAATGAACGAAACTGGGTGTTGCACCTGATTCATTCAACATTAGCAGTGTGTAACTGGAAGTCTCAAGAGGGCTGACTGGTTTGGTTCGGTTCGTTTTAAATTTAGCCGTCCTTAATATAACAGTTTAAGTCTAGAGGGAAGGTAGCTCATCACCACCCACCGCCAACTCTTGGGCTACTCGTTTACCAACTAATAGTGGGATTGACAGTCACATTATAATGCACCCACGGCTGAAAAGGTAAACATGTTTGTTCTGACGGGGATTCAAACCCGCGACCCTCAGATTACGAGTCGAGTGCCTTAACCACCTGGCCATGCCAAGCCCACTTATTTGAGAAAATATTGGTAGAGCCAAAGAAAGTATAACAAAAACAAACAAAATATTTTATCTAAAACATAGCGTGTTTTCAAATAATATAATGTGACAGCTTATTTTGGCGTTAAAAGGGTTTACTTATCTCAGGAAATATTGATAAAACCAGCGAAACTATGAAAACGAAACGAACTCTCTGTTTTTCTTAATACAGAATATGTTTTCTAAAAATAAAAATAAAAAAATTTCTAAAAAATAAAAATAAAGAATCCTACGTTTAAGTTTCTTATATAATGAGAAAAGGATCTGCGAAGAAGCAGAAGAACTGTCATGGTAGAAACATCAACACTTTAACACGTCAGGAGTTGTCTAATGGAATAACACTTAGATACTGTTATCAACTATAGATCAACGAAACAACACGAGAAATCTATTTAAAAATAGGTTTTTGTTTGAACTTTTGACTAAAAGCTGAATTCACTTGTCACATAAACATTGTCCGTAACGTTGTGAAGTCTGGAGCATTTATTGTTCTAAAGGGAATAAGAAAGAAAACTGTGTACGTTATGGAACTTTAACTAAACATTGAGAAGATCCAAACACAGCAATACACTGAAATTTAATTTTATTGTATTTTCCTTTGTTTTCACTAAAGGCCGCTGTTGTTTTATCACAAAAACTACACAGTTGGGTATATGTGCTCTCTCCACCGCTAGAAATCGAGCAACAATTTTAGGGTTTTGAATCCGTAATGTTATCACTGATTTAGTGGAGAGGAAGAAGCTTTAAAAAAAAAACAACTTAGGAAGGTAAATCGTATAAGATCTCGTGGTGACAATATGCGAACCACCAAATACGAACAAGAATACACGTATTTTGTTCCTTATGTTACAATAAACCGACTTTATCAAAAGTCTCACTATAGTCCAGTTTAAGAAAAAAATAATTTCACGTCTTTATAGAGAAGTTTAAGTAAAACAGAAATGTTTCAGATGAGCTAATTAGTTTGAGAACATAGAAATAGGCATAAGTTTTAGCCTACTTACAAGAATCTCATTGCGAGATAGCGTTAAGTATTCGGATTGATAAACGTTGTGATGAGATGTTCGATTCCTCTCCGTGGACACAGCAGATAGCCCGACGATGTTTTACGATAGAAAAGGTATTAAAAAAAAACGTTAGGGTAAGAACCCAATATTCAACTTAATAAAAAGAGACTGTAATAAAAATAACAAAATTTATGGAGATGAACTTTATTGTGGATTTTGGGCAAAGTTCCACAAGGATACATACGGTACCCTTCCCTAATTTATTGGCCCGGCATGGCCAAGTGGTTAAGGAGCTCAAGCCGTAATCCGAGGGTTACGGGTTCGAATCCCGGTCGCACCAAACATGCTCGCCCTTTCAGCCTGATGGGCGTTATAATGTGATGGTCAATTCCACTATTCATTGGTAAAAGAGTAGCCTATGAGTTGGCGGTGGGTGGTGATGACTAGCTGCCTTCCCTCTAGTCTTACACTGCTAAATTAAGAACGGCTAGGGCAGATAGCACTCGTGTAGCTTTACGCGAAATTCAAAACAAACTAAACCCTAATTAGCAGTTAGCACTGCCAACTCTTGAGCTGCTTTCTAAACAACGAATAGTGGGGTTTACCATCATATTATAACGCTCTTACGACTGAAAAGGTGGGCAAGTTGATTTTGTTATTAACGTAAATAAGTTAGACATTTAGGATCACTCTAACGTCTCTTTATATTATTGGAAACGTTTTTAGTTTGCAAAGAATAGTTTGTTTTATGTTGTTGTTGTTGTTGAATTAAGCACAAAGCTACACAATGGGCTATCTGTGCTCTGCCCACCACGGGTATCGAAACCCGGTTTTTAGCGTTGTAAGTCCGCAGACATACCGCTGAGCCACTGGAGGGGCGCTTGTTTTATGAGGACATATGGCAATATTAATAACTTCTAATTTCTCTTTACTTAGTTCTGAAATTGAAAACACACCTAGAGTGTTTCAGATACTAAAGACAAAGTATTAAAACAACTAAGGTACAATTTTACTAATAGTTCAAAACTAAATTTTGTTATTAATCTACACGTAGTTTAGAGTGAAGTGTTATAAAAACGAGTTTACAGAGAAAAATAAAACCAATACGAGATTTGTTCCTCCATTAAAAATATATCTTAATGCGTCCATAAATTATTTCTTTAATTTTAAAATCATTTGTTCGAAGCTAACCACAAAGCTACACAATGAATTATTTGCACTTTGCTTATCACGGGTCTTGAATCCCGTTTGCTATCATTGTCAGGCCTTAGATTTTTAACTGTTCCACTGTAGGAAGCTTTTGAATGTAATCGTATCACATTACTCAGAAGTTACGAACTTTTATTGGTCTGTAGACGAAATGTTCTGATTTTTATCGGAACGACTTTTTTCCTTAGCCTTAAGATTCATAACATTTTATGCGAGAAACTTTGTGATCTAAGAAGTTAAATGAGAAACGAGCTATTGTCTAGCCTCAATTCTAATGGTCTAATATCCACATGCTTTTGTAAATGTTGTAACGTAGCTATTTTCTCTGGGGTTTTCAAGATAATGTGGTTTAGGATTCCATACAACAAAAACTTCTGATGCTGTATTTTAATTTTGTCTCCAGGTGGGACAGTGGGACATCTCCAGCATTATAACGCTAATGTCCGTAGTTTATATTCTTTGTAGTGAACATAGCTCATAGCTCAATGTGGCTTTGCTGTGAAATCAAACGTATATTTTGACCACAGGGAAGGTAGGTAACGAGTAGTACCCTGACAATCAACCTAAGAAATCAACTGTTGCGTTGGTAACGCATTCTCAGCACTTTTCGATGACACCAGTACTTGTGGTGTCGCACAGATTTGAAAATTGCTTACCAGTTCAGAGAGCCTTGTTCTATTACAGGGCCATATCGATCCCTGTTATGTCACAAAGTACTTGGTAGTAGCTACTGTATGAATACAGGCTTCGACAGGTAGGAACTCCGATATATTATTTAGAACAGCCACTTAAATTGAGTTTCCCTTTGCGACAGGAAGTGATCTAGTGGGTAGCTTGCTAGGCTGCGCATAGGTGAATCCATGGTTCGACCCGCGATATGTGGCTATACGCCCTTAACAACTGAGTATCATAACCCTTATAACCAGACTCGCTTTCGTTTTTAAAGTCCTGTAGGCGGTAGTTGCTTGCAAGTTGCCTTCTTTCCAATCAATAGTTCAATATCAGCTATAGCCATGCCTTATACTTGTCTATCCTTAACTGATCGTGTAGCCCATTTATTGTATATTATCTCCTTCTAGTTGAATATACCAAGAATATCATATGTAGGCTATTAGCAGTTAATAAACAAACTGACTTATCAGGTGATTTGCGAAGACCTTTGTTTTGGAAAACCTGACATAAATCCCTTTAATATAATACCTTTTGATGGAGACATGATACGTGAACCGATGAAAAGGTGAAGGATTATTGATGTTATGAAGTAGAAGAAAACCTTTCTAGAATCACCACACCTTTAAAGTTTTAGGTTTATTAAATATATTTTGAATAGTGTGGTAGGAATATAGCCGCACTGGGTATTATACCTTCTGGATATATTCTAACTGTACAGACTTTCCTATGGGTAAAACAGATATAGTGAACATGGCATATATTTATTTTCTATTGTTTGTGTGTTGTTTTAATGAGCGTTTCAATCACCAATACTCGCATGTAGTTGTTATGTTATGGTTAAATGTCTAGAGTTTCGTTTCCTTTATTTTGAATTTCGCGCAAAATTACACGATGGCTATCTGTGCTAGCCGTTTCTAATTTAGCAGTGTAAGACTAGAAGGAAGGCAACTAGTCATCAGCACCCACCGCCAACTTTTGGGCTACTCTTTTACCAAGGAATAGTGGGATTGACCGTAACTTTATAAAGACCCCATGGCTGAAAAGGAATGTGTGGTGTGACAGGGATTCGAACCAGAGAATCTCAAATTACGAGTCGAGTGCCTTAACTACCTGGCCATGCTGGTCCAAATGCCTAAAGAGGGTATCGCCAACGAGTAAACGACTCTTCATAAAGTTTGACCGTATTTAATTATAATTCGAGTTACCGTGTTGTTTTCTTCATTATAAAGCGTAAATAACATTCGCTCTTACGTTTACTCTCTTGTTTTGAATTTCGAGCAAAGCTACTCGAGGGCTATCTGCGCTAGCCGTCCCTAATTTAGCAGTGTAAGACTAGAGGGAAGGCAGCTAGTCATCACCACCCACCGCAAACTCTTGGGCTACTCTTTCACCGACGAATAATGGGATTAACCGTCACATTGTAACGCTTCCACGGCTAAAAGGGCGAGTATGTTTGGTGCGACCCGCGACCCTCGGATTACTAGTCGAATGCCTTAACCCACCTGGCCATGCCGGGCCAAGTTTACTTTCTTCTACTAAATAGTTAAAGCGATTTAAAAATAACGAAAAACAAAATTGTTGATCGTTTTTAGAAGTTGGCAATACCTCTGGATTCTTAACTAAATGTTTTATTAACATGTCAGAGTTCAAAGTTAATCTTTAGATTTTTGTCGTTTTTACAACAGTAGTTTAGTTGAATAAACAGCGATTTTTAAAACATATTTTTTTTTCTAGATTCACGTTGAAATAAATATGAACAAAAATTTTGAAAAGTTCAGTATTTTTTCTAGTGTTTCCAAATAGTTTGTCAGTGATAACTGGTATCCAGAATAAAGAGTGAAGTAAAAGTATCGATGTAATCTTTCAACCAGAACTTGAGTTAAAAAAAAATAGTACAGGCCAGAAAATTGAGAAATAGTTCACTTTGAACATATTTCTCAATTTTCTGGATGAGGCACTGCTGACGTCACACTCTTCAATGGTTTGTTAAATAAACTTATTGGCATATCAGTGAGAAGTGTGTATATGTATTGAAAGAGTATCTTTGTCAGCTTGATATTACTCTGTACAAGGCACTCGATTTGAAATTAGAGGGTTACAAGTTCGAATCCCCATTACACCAAACATGATCGTCCTTTCAGCCGTGGGAGCGTCATAATGTACCGGTCTAAACCACTAATTGTTGATAAAAGAGTTGCCTAAGAGCTGGTGGTGAGTGATAACGGCTATTTGCTTTCTGCAAAGTTGCGATAACGAGATTCGAGAAAATATGTTATTTAGGCTGTGGATAGGGCTGTGTAGGTACCCACTTTTTAAACATACACGTTTCCTCAAAACCTAATGTAACAGTCTCTAGTTTGTTTGTTTCATTCAAATTTCAATTCACAATATTATATGTACGTCTTAGTAGATTTGTAACGTACATTTATGGTGAAAGTATCATAAACTAGGAAAAACATATTTTACAAACAAAATTTTAACGGATCTAAAAAAACATTATTTTTTTGACAGACGTGAAAAATTAAAGCATTTATTTAAAAAAACCAACATTCATACGATCTAAATGTAATACTTTCGAAAACTAGAAATTAATTATTCATTTTATCTCAGAGAAGGTTATTCTTACGAAAATAATCAACTTAAAACAGTCTTATAGTTCATATATATATGTGTGTGTGTGTGTGTTTTATTCTTAAAATCCTGAAAACAGGCGTTGCTTATTCGAAGAGACCTGTCAAATATCACTTGCGTGTATTTCTATCTTATATAATAAGCTTTATTTTCCCAGTCTAGTTAAATGAGGTTCATAATTTTTAAGGTCATATTAAATTAGTTTAAAAACCACAAATTTCCGTAAGGCAGTCTAAATCTAAAATTGTTTTGAATATAATATTCAAAATTTTTATCTACGAAAACGGATTTGAATTAGGAATGACGTTTTGCTGAGCCTCCTAGTGGCTCAGCGGTAAGTCTGAAGGCTTATAATTCTAGAAATCGGGTATTGATTCCTACGTTGAGCAGAGCATGAATAGCCCCTTGTGTAGCTTTGCGCTTATTAACAAAGTTTCACCCAGTCAGTTTTTTTTTTTCTGGTTTCTTGGAGAGACAATGTTAAATTTACAGACTCATCACGCTTTAATTCAGGGTTCGATTCTCCATGGTAAACAGAGACTACGTAGCCCATTGAGTAGCCTTGGGATAAAACAACAATAAAACCGTTTTAGTATAAGATCAATATTTTTAAAAGCAAAGTAGCAAGTACCACGTGTGTAAAAGATAGATATTCTCAGTAACACTGAAGTGAAATATTAAGTGAAACCTTTGAACAAAGTATTATACACCCTTCAATTGAAACACACTGTTAGGTAAGACAAGATATTATCTGTTTTTTAATAGAATTCTTTTTTGTTGTTTTTTATTATCGTGAAACTGAGTCATTGACGTAAACTTTTCAGTTTGACGATAATTCGATTAAGTAAAGTAATAAAGTCAGATAATACTCTACCACTAGGAAATCTAAGTATTTTATAGATGTGTATAGAAATTTAATTTGACGATTTGTTGTTATTTGAATGCGTATGTTATTAATGTGAGGTTATGTTTGCACTACTTTTCAAACAACGATCATAAGAAACTAACTAATAGAAGCGTGTCAGTTTTATAAATTCGTATAATTAACCAACAGATGCGCTCCTAAGTCTACTCTTGAGTCTTTCGAATACAAATTTATATAGATATTTATATAAACAAACATCACTTTGTTAGATTAAATAATATTTAGAAATTTCCTCACCACATTACTAAGAAGAAAACAAGAAAACACGTGTGGGTTATATTCTGTTTTACTTATTTCAATGAGAGATAACAAAGTATGAGCTGCAAGCTAAACAGTTCTAAGGACTTAGTTTATAATATTATAAATCATCGAAAAAAAAAATACAAAAAATGCCGCTCTTATGAATCAATCAAAAGAGAACGTAATAAAACTTACGTTTCCGAAATTGATGCATAACTTTATGATAACGTTCTAGCATGTGCTGCCATCTGTTTACAAAATATTTAAGTAGGTTAAATTAATCATTTTCTGTTGTTGTTTTTTAAATTTCGCGCAAAGCTACACGAGGGCTATCTGTACTAGCCGTCCCTAATTTAGCAGTGTAAGACTAGAGGGAAGGCAGCTAGTCATCACCACCGACAGCCAACTCTTGTGCTACTCTTTTACCAATGAAGAGTGGGATTGAACATCACTTTATAATGCCCCTACTGCTGAAAGGGCGAACATGTTTGGTGCGATCGGGATTCGAACCTGCAACCCTCAGCTTACGAGTCAAACCCCTTAACCCACCTGGCCATACCGAGCCTTCATCATTTTCTTACTAAGTGGTTTCCTAAACAATCATTAAACACACAGAAGATATTTCTGGTAACAATTAATTTCCTTAAACTGCAACTTTACGCTTTTCAAACGTACAGTCATATCATAAAACGTTTTCTGTCACGTGCACAGAAATATATAATTTGAAACTTCATGCTGGCGGATTTATTACAACCAAAAAAATAGTTACTGAAAACTAAATATTTGCCAGAAATGTATTGAATATTGCTTGTACGAATGATACATTCTCATCTGTATCATACGATTTGAAACTTGATCAAATTTCGCACATATTATTTAATGAACCGAAAATCATTTTAGAAAAAATATTATTTTTTACTTCAGTTTATGTGTGTAATTAGTAATGAATAAACTATTTTTAAACCTTTACTTTCTCTGAGTACAATATGCATTAAGTTTGTTTGTTTTTGAATTTCGCATAAAGCTACTCGAGGGCTATCTGTGCTAGCCGTCCCTAATTTAGCAGTGTAAGACTAGAGGGAAGGCAGCTACTCATCACCACCCACCGCCAGCTCTTGGGCTACTCTTTTACCAACGAATAGTGGGATTGACCGTCACATTATAACGCTCCCACGGTTGAAAGGGCGAGCACATTTGGCGCGACCGGGATGCGAACCCGCAACCCTCAGAGTACGAGTCGCACGCCTTAACACGCTAGGCCATATATGCATTAAGAACGTAAACTATTTGGAGAAAAATTTGAAATAGAGATATTTGATTCATCTTACTTTTCAAATAATCACGTTCTTACAAATATTGGTTCATAAAACAAAAACAATATCCCGATAAATACAAGCATTTAAATAATAAATAAAATATTTAGAAAGTGTCTTTTTTTCTGTACTGAGATATATCAAAACAATACAACGAAGATGTCTCTCTTTAATAAACAGCGTTAAGAGAAGACAAGCATTAAAATCCAAATATATTAATTTGTCGGAAACAGTAGATACTTTATTCACAAACGATACAACTCTCTAGTAACATCAGTTCAGTGCTTTTGAAAGAAACGATAGAATATTTTTCTAATGAGGAAAAACGCTTACATAGTCGAAATGTTCTCTTTGAACAGGATCTTAATGAAAACCCTTCACTCGGTCCATACGTTTCGTTAATAACGTACTGTCTTTGAGGTCACGAACGAATTGAACTTTTACTAATATAAGACTTTATTAGAGAATAAATTAACAAAAGTTAAACTAGGTTTCACAACACTTTTATTTGTCTTTCTTTCTAGAAACACTGAGTGAATATGTTACTTAAAGCAACATGAAATACTTTCTGAAAAGAGTACTTTCATAAGTTTTATTATTAGCCTCGAAAAAAAATGTATACTACACAGTAATATATAATTTACTGATTTTCATTGTGTAAGTTTAATATTGTTAATCATTATAAACATTACCCAGCTTTTCATGTGTTTACACGACTTCATGTTTATTGTCTTACTATTGATGTAATTCAGATTTTTTTGTGAAAACTAATATTATTTTGTTTCGTTTACAAATACATCTATAGTTAATAAAACTGACAAGAGATGGCAGTAAAACAGCTTACATTTACTACATTTTTTCTACCATATTGAACTATTTTAGTTAACACAACGTTAAATGAGCTGTTGTTCTTAACACTGCTGCTACTAAATTCAAGTGTTAATTATGACTACATTGTGTTTTGCTATATACTAATTATTCGGCATTTACATGAGGGTTTTCTTTATGCGAGTTTTATTTATTTTTAAACACAACCAACACAATAGTCTATGAGTATACTGTCTACATCAGGTATCGAAACTAGATTTTTGAGGTTATAAGCTGAAAAATAGTAAACAACTCGAAACAACGTTTTATGGAGAGTTAGCTTATGTTTATTAACGTAATAATTATAATGTTGTGACACATAGTTCAAACTAAGAATGGTACAAAGTAACAATTTAGTGACACATAGTTCAAACTAAGAATGATACAAAGTAACAACTTAGTGACACATAGTTGAAACTAAGAATGATACAAAGTAACAATTTAGTGACACATAGTTGAAACTAAGAATGGTACAAAGCAACAATTTAGTGACACAGTTGAAACTAAGAATGGTACAAAGTAACAATTTAGTGACACATAGTTGAAACTAAGAATGATACAAAGTAACAATTTAGTGACACATAGTTGAAATTAAGAATGGTACAAAGTAACAATTTAGTGACACATAGTTGAAACTGAGAATGGTACAAAGTAACAATTTAGTGACACATAGTTGAAACTAAGAATGATACAAAGTAACAATTTAGTGACACATAGTTGAAACTAAGAATGACACAAAGTAACAATTTAAGTGACACATAGTTGAAACTAAGAATGGTACAAAGTAACAATTTAGTGACACATAGTTGAAACTAAGAATGATACAAAGTAACAATTTAGTGACACATAGTTGAAACTAAGAATGATGCAAAGTAACAATTTAGTGACACATAGTTGAAATTAAGAATGGTACAAAGTAACAATTTAGTGACACATAGTTGAAACTAAGAATGATACAAAGTAACAATTTAGTGACACATAGTTGAAACTAAGAATGGTACAAAGTAACAATTTAGTGACACATAGTTGAAATTAAGAATGGTACAAAGTAACAATTTAGTGACACATAGTTAAAACTAAGAATGATACAAAGTAACAATTTAGTGACACATAGTTGAAATTAAGAATGATACAAAGTAACAATTTAGTGTCACATAGTTGAAATTAAGAATGATACAAAGTAACAATTTAGTGACACATAGTTGAAACTAAGAATGATACAAAGTAACAATTTAGTGACACATAGTTGAAACTAAGAATGACACAAAGTAACAATTTAGTGACACATAGTTGAAACTAAGAATGACACAAAGTAACAATTTAGTGACACATAGTTGAAACTAAGAATGACACAAAGTAACAATTTAGTGACACATAGTTGAAACTAAGAATGACACAAAGTAACAATTTAGTGACACATAGTTGAAACTAAGAATGGTACAAAGTAACAATTTAGTGACACATAGTTGAAACTAAGAATGACACAAAGTAACAATTTAGTGACACATAGTTGAAACTAAGAATGGTACAAAGTAACAGTTTAGTGACACATAGTTGAAACTAAGAATGGTACAAAGTAACAGTTTAGTGACACATAGTTGAAACTAAGAATGGTACAAAGTAACAATTTAGTGACACATAGTTGAAACTAAGAATGATGCAAAGTAACAATTTAGTGACACATAGTTGAAATTAAGAATGGTACAAAGTAACAATTTAGTGACACATAGTTGAAACTAAGAATGGTACAAAGTAACAATTTAGTGACACATAGTTGAAACTAAGAATGATACAAAGTAACAATTTAGTGACACATAGTTGAAACTAAGAATGATGCAAAGTAACAATTTAGTGACACATAGTTGAAATTAAGAATGGTACAAAGTAACAATTTAGTGACACATAGTTGAAATTAAGAATGGTACAAAGTAACAATTTAGTGACACATAGTTGAAACTAAGAATGGTACAAAGTAACAATTTAGTGACACATAGTTGAAACTAAGAATGGTACAAAGTAACAATTTAGTGACACATAGTTGAAATTAAGAATGGTACAAAGTAACAATTTAGTGACACATAGTTAAAACTAAGAATGATACAAAGCAACAATTTAGTGACACATAGTTGAAATTAAGAATGATACAAAGTAACAATTTAGTGACACATAGTTGAAATTAAGAATGGTACAAAGTAACAATTTAGTGACACATAGTTGAAACTAAGAATGATACAAAGTAACAATTTAGTGACACATAGTTGAAATTAAGAATGATACAAAGTAACAATTTAGTGACACATAGTTGGAACTAAGAATGGTAAAAAGTAACAATTTAGTGACACATAGTTGAAATTAAGAATGGTACAAAGTAACAATTTAGTGACACATAGTTGGAACTAAGAATGATACAAAGTAACAATTTAGTGACACATAGTTGAAACTAAGAATGATACAAAGTAACAATTTAGTGACACATAGTTGAAACTAAGAATGATACAAAGTAACAATTTAGTGATACATAGTTGAAATTAAGAATGGTACAAAGTAACAATTTAGTGACACATAGTTGAAACTAAAAATGATACAAAGTAACAATTTAGTGACACATAGTTGAAACCAAGAATGATACAAAGTAACAATTTAGTGACACATACTTGAAACTAAAACTGAAATAATAGTGACACATAGTTGAAACTAAAACTGATATAACAGGGATACATAGTTGAAACTAAAACTGATATAATAGTGATTGATCGCTGAAACTAAAACTGATATAATAGTGATACATAGTTGAAACTAAAACTGATATAATAGTGACACATAGTTGAAACTGAATTATACAGAGTGACAATTTAGTGACACATAGTTGAAACTAAGAATGATACAAAGTAACAATTTAGTGATACATAGTTGAAATTAAGAATGGTACAAAGTAACAATTTAGTGACACATAGTTGAAACTAAAAATGATACAAAGTAACAATTTAGTGACACATAGTTGAAACCAAGAATGATACAAAGTAACAATTTAGTGACACATACTTGAAACTAAAACTGAAATAATAGTGACACATAGTTGAAACTAAAACTGATATAACAGGGATACATAGTTGAAACTAAAACTGATATAATAGTGATTGATCGCTGAAACTAAAACTGATATAATAGTGATACATAGTTGAAACTAAAACTGATATAATAGTGACACATAGTTGAAACTGAATTATACAGAGTGACAATTTAGTGACACATAGTTGAAACTAAGAATGATACAAAGTAACAATTTAGTGATACATAGTTGAAACTAAAACTGAAATAATAGTGACACATAGTTGAAACTGAATTATACAGAGTGACAATTTAGTGACACATAGTTGAAACTAAGAATGATACAAAGTAACAATTTAGTGATACATAGTTGAAATTAAGAATGGTACAAAGTAACAATTTAGTGACACATAGTTGAAACTAAAAATGATACAAAGTAACAATTTAGTGACACATAGTTGAAACCAAGAATGATACAAAGTAACAATTTAGTGACACATACTTGAAACTAAAACTGAAATAATAGTGACACATAGTTGAAACTAAAACTGATATAACAGGGATACATAGTTGAAACTAAAACTGATATAATAGTGATTGATCGCTGAAACTAAAACTGATATAATAGTGATACATAGTTGAAACTAAAACTGATATAATAGTGACACATAGTTGAAACTAAAACTGATATAACAGGGATACATAGTTGAAACTAAAACTGATATAATAGTGATTGATCGCTGAAACTAAAACTGATATAATATTGATACATAGTTGAAACTAAAACTGATATAATAGTGACACATAGTTGAAACTGAATTATACAGAGTGACAATGTAGAGATACATAGTTGAAACTAAGAGCGATACAAAGTAACAATAATGATCATTTACTGTTTATTGAATGTGGTTTTTAATGAAACAACTTTGAAATAAGAGAGAGATATTATACATGTTGAAGTTACTCTTTATATAATCTAAGTTGACAGCCCTGAAACCCTCTAAGAAACATAAGCAGGTTTTGTAGATCAGGACATGACATATTTACTGTAACAACGTTAGTTACAGGTGATCAAACCAAGTTGGTAAAGACATACCATCACAACGAACCTGTATACGGCTGTAAGTGTGTCGCCTAACGACACCTATTGGACTATAGGCCCAGTTTTCTTGATTGTAGCCATAAACATTGAGTGAGTGGGACTAAGAAATTTATTGTGCTAAGACTAAATCGGAAGATTCATAATTTTTTGTTAAATGGTTCTAGCTTCGAAATTAATTCGATATGAAAATTAAAGCAAGAAATATTAATTATTGGTTGCTTCACTTTTTTGTTTTTGCATATTTTTTTTGCCTTGTTGTTAATGTCATTTCATTTTAGAATCAATATGGAAACCTGCAGGCCGACAGTCGATTGCGCCCTCTGCTGATCGTTTGACAAACATTTAAAAATATTTAATCCCTTCCAGACAGCAACCATTAAAATATATATATATATTCAGTTTAGTAATAACTTTCTCTGTACAATTTGTTTTATATTTAATATTAAATTATTTATTTCATAAATCAATGCCGAAGATGAAATTATATTATAAACAAAACAGGATTTGTGTTGTGAACTCAAGAACGACCTGGTAATATATGTTTGTTAAGTTAACACATTGCAACACATGAGGTTAAAAGTGTTGAAACCATTTTTTTTTTTTTACGTTTTGACGTTGTAATCCCATAGTCTTACCACTAAGCCACTGGGAAGTCGTAATACATAATTCAGAACCGTGCAAAATAAACGATGCGTGTCTTATATTAAGTAAACTGTACTTTGTGTTGTTGTTTTTTTGCTCCTAACGGCTCAAAAGCAAGACAGTAGTCTTACGATGCTAAATTCGGGTTTCGATAGACGTGATAGGGAGAGATCAAATAGCTCGTTGTGTAACTTTGTGCTTACTATAAACAAAGAAATAGTTTGTTGTTGAAGAAACTAAAATTATTTACATAAAATGAGAAGTTTGAAATGTGATTAGATTAATGCGCCAAATAACAATAACATTTTCATCAATTAACCCATAGTAATAGTGCAGTGATCCCCAATCAACGTTGTTAATTAATTACATATAGTCTTAAAGTGTAGTGTCAAAAAGAAGCAAACCTTCAGTGAAGCATTGGTATATCTGCGGACTCACACCGTTACAAATTGAGGTTCGATATTCGTGGTGGGCGGAGCGTAGATGGCTCATTGTGTAACTTTCTGCTTAATTCTAAACGAAAATAATTAATATGGAGTGTGTTAATTTGTGGTCTGATTTTAAAAAATAAAACAATAATGAGCTGTTTGTTCGTGTGTGTTTTAGAAATTCTCCTGAAGCTATTTGATAGCTATCTGCGTCAGCTGTCCATAACTTAAAATGGATAGACAAGAGGGAAGGCAACTAGAGAAAACTACCCCCATTAACTCTTGGGCTAGTTCTATTAACGAAAAGGGCGATTGACTGTTACTTTACAACAACGACCCCCTTTCCACGCGACAAGAAGGTTGTACATGTTAGTTGACGGGATTCGAGCCTATGACCTGCAAATTGCGAGATTACCGTTCTGACCCACATGTAAAATGTTCAGAAAATTTAAGTTACAAAACAGAACTGAATAGTACTTGAAAAACATATCTGAAAAATCCAGTTGGAAAATCTATTTTAAAGTACACCTTAAAATGTCATAAGCTTATAAGAGACATCGCAATAAACATCAATAATGTAAATCTATAAGAATAATACAGTAGTGCAAAATATGACGTATAGTACATGATATTAAAGTATGTAATAACATTTAGGTCAGCTAACTGATGTGCAAAATATGACTTATAGTACATGATATTAAAGTCTGTAATAACATTTAGGTCAGCTAACTGATGTGCAAAATAACCATTTGCAATGTACGAGTTCGAAATGGTTTGATTGTAAACGTACACAATCACGATAACCGATACGTTTCAAATACGTTAAAAGGCGTCACATTTATTCGCGTATAATACTTGTTTGAAGTAATGTCTGTTTGTTTTTTGACATTTAATAGCTTTCAAAACTTAGCAAAAATACACCAATATGTAAAGCAAAAACAAAATCATTATTTGAAAAGTTGAAATACAAACAACACAAATTGTTTGAAAGGAATTTTTTTTATAATTACTGAATAATTTTACTGACTACAAGTTATTTCCTGGAGATACTTCTCTCAGCGGGTTAAGGATGTTACTCTGAGTACTGTTGTTATTTGTTCCCTCTGGCTACAGTAATTCTTTTCTAAGCGTTTTGAGCAATTGCTTTTGACAGACTGCCACAACTTCTTCAGGTAATTTGCATGAAATCCTTTTGGGTACCTGCTACAAGACAATTCGGCATAATGCTGCAATTCTCAACGATCGATTGCCCTAGACCTTTCTGATTGGCTGCTTTGATACCTATTGACCGAATGTTCCAGATCGCTTTTTGACCAATCACTGCAACTTTTCATGATGAGCCTCAATTTTTTTTTAACAACTGGAACAATTTTAACCGACTGCTACAATTCTTTCTGAGCGAAAAAGAAACTCACATTTTTCTTTAAATCATTCCATCTTGCTTTAAGTATTTGAAATAAAAATTTAAGTTCATAATCAGAATATTAATTCTCTTAATATTTAGTTATAAATAATTCTTTGACACAATAAACTACAGCTTTTAAAAATCCAACATTTGTTTCAAGTTACAGTAACAGAAGTGAAGATTTGACTATATATTGGGTTGAGGAATAATTCGTGAGCGTTTTGTCAAGTTAACAAAATATATTCATAAATGAACGCTTTCGCAAAATATTTCATGTCATTTGGTAGATAATTTTTTGCTCTAATAGATGGTGTGTTTGATTTTCATATGTTTTTAATTTTTGCTTTCATTTTCAGCTCATTAAATGGAATGTCAAGTGGACAAAATCGAGCATTTTCGACACCATCTACTTTTCGCATTTAATTTCTTGCAATTTCGTTTAAAACAATGCATACTATATACCTAGGTATTACATGAAATAAAGTATCATAATAAATGTTTTGGGTGTAATGTGTTCATGCATTGAAGTATTGTATAGTCTTGCATGTAATGCTTGAATGAAATTATTTAAAAACGCTCACGAATTATTCCTCAACCTAATATATATGTATATATGTACAGACACACACACACACACATATATATTATATATGCCATATTTTTATTTTGTGTTTTAGAAAATAAACTCAAAGAACATGACCAATAAAGTAGCAGCGACACTGAAAACGTTTATTCTGGCTTCAGTTTACACATCAATAAACTTTTCTTCATTTGAAAGTTCTGTTTATTATTAGTTTTAGTCAATATCTTAAACAAATTAAAGGTCATAATCGTTTAGACTCTAGAACATGTGCAAATATTTTGGACTTAACTTGTAATCGCACATGTTAATAATTTGTTTTGGTTGAGCCAATGTAACCCTGCTAATAGAATAACAACAACAAGAAGTTAATTTATAAGTAACAAAGGAAATCTATAAAGGCGACTAAGTTTAAGGATACACTTTAGCTATATACCCTACGGATAACATTATTCAACTGATTCTTAATAATCAAGTATTTTACTCTATTGTATAAATTCGTAACTAAATACACTTCAAGCCCATCATAAATGCAGCATGTGACTGCACTATGCTTACTTAAATAACAAAGAAATATCCTATCAATAGAGTAACTTGAAATGTTTTGCTTACAAGTGAGTTATTTGATGTTCATATATTTTTCATGATAACGTTCCGGATATCCTACAAGCGTGGTCAAAATATTTCTACTAAATTTTCTTTCGACAACTTTTGGGCTACTTTTTACCACTGATTGGTAAGATTTCCCGTCCCATAAAATGCCCTCACAGCTGAAAAGGCAATGCTTCTTGACGGGATTCGAACCTATGGCTCGCAGATTGCGAGTAGAGTTCCCTGACTTTTAGCGAAGTTTAATAAAATAGTAAGTCTTGGAGTTCATGTGTCTGTGATAGAGTAAGTGTTGGAGTTCATGTGTCTATGATAGAGAAAGTGTTGGAGTTCATATGTCTATGATAGAGAAAGTGTTGGAGTTCATGTGTCTATGATAGAGAAAGTGTTGGAGTTCATATGTCTATGATAGAGAAAGTGTTGGAGTTCATGTGTCTATGATAGAGAAAGTGTTGGAGTTCATGTGTCTATGATAGAGAAAGGTTTTTATAATCTGTGTTTAATACATTATTTGTACGATTTATGATGAATAATTGAACAGCTGACCTAACATAAGTTATATTAGAATTGAAAAAACTGATAATAATTTTACCTTTTAAAATTAAAACAAATTACAGGTCGGTGTTAGATTACGTAAGTGAAGAAGAAAGAAAGTTGTACACGTTCCTGGTAATTATTTTATTTTATAAAATCAGTTTTCATAAGATCAATATTAAACACTATGAAGAGACTTGAAACTGTCAGTAACCTCTACTTGAGTTAAAAAAACGTATTGACTGCAAAATTAAAAGAACTACTATGTGTAGTTTGCTGAAACAAAAAATGTATTTATTTTGTTTGTTCATTAATAAGTATAATACTTCACAATGAAAAATCCGCGGTGAGCAGAGCACCAATACTGCATTGTGTAGCTTTTTGCGTAATTACAAACAAACAAAGGCAAACTTTTAGGATTAAATTTAGTATATAACAATAAAGCTACATTCTCAGCATTATTAATCAAGCAGTTGTCAACCTTTCATGATTCTTCTATCAAATTTTTATGTTCAGTTTTCACTTGAGATAGGAAAAAGTTCACCTGTTATTCAGTAAGGAAGGTCGAAGCATCACTGTAGTCAGCAGTAGGATAAGCACACAAAAACACTTTGAAAGGAGCTACAGACATAATAATGTACATGACTTGCTACAAAATATCTACCAAAAAATGGTTTTAAACGGTTCTTGAATACCTCTATGTGTCGTTTGTGAGATTTCTATGTTTCTTGTGCTTGGCCGTTAATTTCGTGATGCACTGACAGATTTCAGTCACCTGACCACTTGAAATCACTTTTAGCAGCTTCAGTGATAAAAGAGTGCGAGAAATAACTTTTAAAACCTCTACAAATGTCCAAAATTTCAGTTCAAATAAAAACAAAACAAAACCTTATTGGGTTAGAGTTGTTTGCTTTTTATCAGTAAAAATTTCCTGACTCGCTCGTTAGGGGGCCTCTTAACTTCTTTGTTTTATTGCAAGTTTCGAAACAAAATGTTTGACAAAAAATATCGGTGTCTAAGTCGTGAGAGTGTACTAGAATCTGTTAAACCTTTCAAATATTATATATATATATATATATTGGTTTTATGTGTGTGTTTTTCTTATAGCAAAGCCACATCGGGCTATCTGCTCAGCCCACCGAGGGAATCGAACCCCTAATTTTAGCGTTGTAAATCAAAGACATACCGCTATACTAGCGGGGGCCTGGTGGTTTTATATTCTTTACTATACAAGACAATTTGATAGACTTGGTTCTGATGTGTCATCGATGTATCTGCCTAATCGTTAACTTGTTAAGTCTTCTGTATTCATGTGATGTATTCATACTCAAGTTCGAAACTAAACAAGTCTACTGTTTAATTCACCTTTAAAACTCATTATTTTGTCTGCTTTATTAACAAATATACTAACTGTAGACTCAAGTTACTCTCGTGAGGATAGGCTAGTATAAATATTGATGAATTTAAATGTTTTAAAAGCTTTAGATGGGAAATATTTTCTCTTTCATATATATTATATGGACGTTTCTAAGTGATAATTTGGTTAAAAACTGTCCTTTCTTGTCCATACAATATTTCTACAAGTATTCTGTGATGTACCGAAAACATTTATCTATTAAAAGAGATAAATATTCAACAGTGGCCTTTTTGGTTACAGCTATAAATTTGTATTTAAGTTGATAAGTTTAGGAATAAATAAATTACATTATTAATAAATTTTGATCAACTTTAGATAATGTTAAAATTATATTATGTTGGTTTCAAGATAAATACAACATATCTGTTAGTTTTAACACATCATTTTTCATGTAAATATTTTTAGATATTTTATTTGATGGTTTTTTAAAAATATTTGTAAGAAAGTGTTGGTTAAAACGTTTTAAAAAATGAATGTATTGTTGATTGTTTCCTCTGCTTATTAATTTTGTTATGGAAATATTTTTGTTTCTCCAAATTGATATTAAACATTTAAGTGATTGTATCAAAATGTTATAGGACTTTTCCAATTGTTGTTAGAATATTCGTGTAATTTAGCTCTCTTACCCACTAAAAGTTCGCCCTAACAACCCGTCCTCTGGCGACAATATCATAAACTATAACGTCATCCATCTTGATATTATCCCCTTCTCTTTCCTAAAGCAGCCAATCAGCGTTAGGTGGCGTGTTTGGGACGGTGAGATGATGGATAACTAAATATATTAGAACGTCGTTTATGTCCCTTATTCATTTGAAGTCGACCAAACGTGATCACCTGCTCGGGACGCTTAAGTCGCAATCTAAGAGTTGCGGGTTTGAAACCCCATTCCACCAAGCAAAATTGCCCTTTCAGTCGGGGGGGAATTATAATGTGACGGTCAATCCCACTATTCTTTGGTAAAAGAGTAGCACAAGATTTGGCGGTGGGCGCTGCTGACTAGCTGCCTTCCCTCTAGTCTTACACTAAAAAATTAGGGGCATCTAGTGCAGATAACTTCCATGTGGCTTTGCGCGAACTTCAAAACAAACAAACAACTGTTAATAGTTTGAAAATATATAAAACATACATTAGACTTGTCATTGACTATACAGCCCCTGCATGGATAAATGTAAGGAAAAACTGCTTCAAACAAAACTACAAACAATACAGAATACATCACTCACAATAGCTTATGAAGTACCTGGAACAACATCTTCCGAATTTATGCATAAATACGCACATATCGAAACAATAGCAGATATACTACTACATAGTACAATAATTATTTTAATAAAAATTGGAGAAAAAATGAACTAGTGAGCGAACTTGACAGCTATTGTTCACATGATGATATAGACCTAAGTGCCTTTCTCCAGTGAATATATATTTTCTAAATGAAAATAAATAAATAAAAAAATAATAAAAGGCCACCTATTAACTAGACTCTACATTAGTTTGGAGATTAATTACAAAACTTTTTCTTAACGTTTACTAGTTAATATTTAACTGATAAAAGTGCAAATAATCTATGGAACTATAAGAGAAATGTTTTATTTGCACCAAGTGTATGTATAAATTTTGCATAGACATCACCCTGAAAGGGGCCTGAGTAAGTGAGGGTTACTCTGACCCTCTTGGCCCGGCATGGCCAAGCGCGTTAAGGCGTGCGACTCGTAATCTGAGGGTCGCGGGTTCGCATCCCTGTCGCGCCAAACATGCTCTCCCTTTCAGCCATGGGGGCGTTATAATGTGACGGTCAATCTCACTATTCGTTGATAAAAGAGTAGCCCACGAGTTGGCGGTGGGTGATGATGACTAGCTGCTTTCCCTCTAGTCTTACACTGCTAAATTAGGGACGGCTAGCACAGTTACCCCTCGAGTAACTTTGTGCCAAATTCAAAAACAAACAAACAATGACCTTCGTGTATAATGTATAAATACACTTGACAGTTGTAAAACCAAAATTTGAAGGAAGGAGGAAGAGGTTAATGAAACCTGACCCTTCTGGGTATATAAACATCAAAACCCAAATACCCATACAGAGAGTTATATTTCTTCGTTATGTTCAACGTTGACGTTTCAATAATGGTATCTAAATGTATGATAATAACACTTACAACATAGAAATACGTTCACTTCGTTGTTATTAGTGTTATTTAGAACAATCTATTATTAGTGTCATGTTCTCCATATGGTTTTGAAAGGTGTAACTTGCAGTTGGTAATTTCGTATTACAGATTGAAACAGTAATTGCCCTATGAACTTGTACACTACAGTAGATTCTGTATTACCAAGTTCTTTGGTCTTCTCAATAAACGGAAAACGAGAACCATCTATTGTGTTATTCTCTTTAATTTTAACTACTTTTGACAAGTAACACATCATAACTAATTTAAATTGATTCTAAAGATATGTGAAGTTGACTTTAAGGCCAGATAATGAGACGTAAAATGAACGAAAATATTTAGTTTGATATATTGGAAGCAATTCTTCCATTAAATTTAATAGTATATTAGTCCTATTTATTAGTTCTATACTTTTTTACTTCAGTAAATACATTTAATAGGTTGGGCAAAATAAAGATTAAGATCGCAATTTTGGGCAACGTTACCTCTCGTTTAACTAAAATGGATAATTAGTCACAAATGTCGTCGTTCGATAGTTTGTTGGTGTTTGTTTTATTTTTCCATTTTATTCTGTTAACTAGTGAATCAACATATTCTATTAATTGAGCTGGAAAGTTCCCCAATGTTTTTATAATGTCGCACAAAGCGATACGAGGGATATCTGCGAGAGGCGTCCCTAATTGATCAGTGTAAAATTAGAGGGAAGGCAGCTAGTCATCACCATGAACCAATACTTCTTGGACTACTCTTTTGTTAACGAATGGAGGGAGTTACAACTATATTATAACACCCCCACAGCTGAAAGAGTGAACATATTTAGTGTGACTGTGATTCGAATCTGACATTCTGAGATTATGAGTCGACCCCTCACCACTTGGCCATGGCGGGTCCGTATAAGCAGACTAAATACAATTTTGATATAAGAAATTGTTCACAAAACTTCTGTGTTCGTTAGTTCTTCCACATAAACACTGTAAATTTTTCATTCATGGTGGGTTTCGGCATGGCCAGGTAGGATAAGGCGTTCGACTCGCAATCCGAGGGTCGCGGGTTCGAATCCTCGTCACACCAAACGTGCTCTTCCTTTCAGCCGTGGAAGCGTTATAATGTGACGGTCAATCCTACTATCCGTTGGTAACAGAGTAGCCCAAGAGTTGGCGGTGGGTGATGATGACAAACCACCTTCCCTCTAGTCTTACACTGCTAAATTAGGGACGACTAGCGCAGATAGATCTCGAGTAGCTTTGCGCGAAATTTAAAACAAACGAAAATTTATGGTGTAACTGGTCGATGTAATTTGGCAAACATTAATACAATATGAGAATGTACTTTTGTTCTCTTAGAATGAGTAGAAAATCGATGAAGTTATCATAATTCAAGTTCATGTTGTTTGTAGAAAAGCACAAGCTAAACAATAGACTATCTGTGCTCTGCTTACTACAGGTATCGAAAGCCGGTTTCTAGCGTTTCAAGTCCGCATACTTTCTGCTGTGCTGATGGGAGGAAATTCTAGTATTCTAATTAAACGGATGTTTTAACAGAGCGTTTTTGAATAATAAAATTGACAACATTTTTTTATTTCCATCATATATTATCGTCTGTAGTGGGTGTTTAATATATTTTTCAGCGTCTAAAATTTTAACCTTAGTTATAAAAATAAACTTTAGCTCTGTGACATTAGAATGACTTTATTTTTATTTACGTTGCGTTGTTTCAATTCTAGATGTCAAAACGTGAGTTTTTTGTGTTTTTCTTATAGTAAAGCCACATCGGGCCATCTGGTGAGACCATCGAGGGGAATCCAACCCCTGATTTTAGCGTTGTAAATCCGCAGACTTACCGCTGTACTATCGGAGGGGGGCAATTTCAAAGTATATTTTCAAACATTTTCAAATAAAGTGCTGTTGGTATGCAGTTCCATCAAGTTCCAAGTTTTCACTTTTACTGAATCATATATAGGGTGTCCAGAAATGAATATACCTGAAAGAAAGTAGAATAACATTTGTATTATTTGAGGTGACGAAAAATCGAAAACAAAATGTCTTCTAATGACTCAATGACTCATATGTTTTGTTGAAGGTAATTACTATTATTTAAATTATTTGTGACTTATAAACTTGTTTTATTACAGAATTCAGAGCTGATCCAGTTTTTCAGTAAAATTGCAATTCCTAAAGAGTTCTTCTATGTTTATCCCTTTGACTTTTATTTTTTTTGTTTTTTCTAAAACAAAAGCCTATCATAATAAACTTCGTATCCATGTTGCTTTGATGTTGTCTTTCAATTCCTACAGCTGTACTGAAAAATGTTCTCACAATTAATTTCATTTTATCTAATGATAGAAGATACGTAGAAGTTCGTTAATTAAATAAAGAAAACTTAGAAGTCTTCAGTGGATTTTGTTGTTATTTCGAATAATACAAATGCTACTCAACATTTTTTTTTGGTATATTCAATTTGGGACACCCTGTATACATACATATATATATATAAATATATATTATAATAAATAAAAACAAGCCTAAACAAAAATCAAAAACACTTCACAATTCAAAAGAATCCCCAGGGGATTGGCGATAATGTGAAATATAAAATGAGTTCTAGGTTTTGTAGTAGACTGAGCATCTAGGACCCGCATTGTGGTGGGGGATACACCGTATATCAGTCTTAACATTCGTTCGCCAGAGGGAAACCAGCTAATCAGCTTCACCCATTGCCGACTGTTCAGCTAGTCGTGTCTGCTATTGTTCGTCTATAGAACAAAGCCAGATTGATATATCTGTCGTATCCACTGCAGGGAAATGAGCCCCAAATTCTAGAGTCGTAACCCCGCAAATTTACCGCTTTCCCACTGTTGGATTATTCTTATATGATTAATGAATTTGATCATTTTTCTTGCAGGGTGCCCAGTGCCTCCAAAAGTGCGAAGATCGTTTTGAAGGTAAACGGAAGACAACTATGGCTGACCTAATTACACATAATTAAGCAAACAGAACCACAAACAAAGTGTGGTAAAATGTTAAATATATTTGACAAAACCAGCGAACTCCAAAGAAACGAGGAACGAACCAGTCTGTGTGATAAACAAAGTTATTTTTCTCAAACTGCAGATACTTTAACATTCTTGAAAATAACGTTGGTTATGAAGAAACATTTATAATGGCGAAATGTTGACAAATTGTGTCCCAAGATGAATGAAATAGTCAGTGATGGTTAACATGTTATTGTTAACTAACAGTTATAGTAGGTATAACGTATTGCTCTCTCTAGAGTTTAAAAACTGGTTAACAGTTACGTTGTTTTAAGTTTGTTTCTCTATTATTCTTGTTTTACAGGGAAAATGTGTTTCAATAATTAATTTTTTGTTTGTTTTTGAATTTCGCGCAAAGATACACGAGGGCTATCTGCGCTAGCCGTCCTTAATTCAGCACTGAAAGTCTAAATGGAAGGCAGTTATTCATCACCACCCACCGTCAACTCTTGGGCTACTGTTTTACCAAAGAATAGTGGGATTGACCGTCACATTATAACGACCTTAAGGCTGAACGAACGAGCGTGTTTGATGTAACGGAGATTCGTACCCGGACCTCAGATTTCGAATTGAGCGTCCTTACCACCTGGCCAAATTACTAATAATTAGTGCTCATATGTGTCTTTTTGATCGGAATATTCTGTAATTATTTTTATATTTCAACTGATTATTTTATTTCAGTGTAATTTATGTCGGATGAAAATTGTTTAGTGTTTTGATGCTACTATTACAACAGTTACGTATCATAATGAGCGAAACATTTACCGTATTCACACGTATTCGACTGAATATATTTATTTGGAAAGAGCAGCACCGCGCCCTCTGTTGGTATCTTTAAAATAAATTAGATAAAATTGTTATCCATTAAATAGTGTGTAATCATGCATATGCTTCACTTTCCGAATTAACAGGAGCGTGAAATTAAACATAATTTGGTTTAAATAGCACTTGTTCATTCTCACGAGGAAATACTAGATTCGAGTTCACATCTAACAGTTTGCAATTTATCGATGTATCATAATTATGTAAAATTATACTTTTGTTATATTCAGTAAACCATGCATATTGTAACATATGCTATATGAAGTTTCTACTTTATTAAATGGACATAATTGACGAAAAACTAAGTTGTGTGACGTTAACTACTAAAGTTATAACACTTCCGGTTACTGGAATCAAACCGCCAATTATATTTCTTGGAACAGATGTTTTAAGTCCAGGTACTTAAATTAAGTAGATGGGGCATACTGATAGAAAATGCAAAATCACCAATGGAATGGGACCCAATTACTTTAAGAATTCTAGCGGTTCTGGTTTTGGGAGCTCTCGTGAAGTTCATTAGGGTTCTCAACGTTGTCATAATCGTAATTGAGACAAGTTTTTTTTTAAAATTATTTCCCTGTCGAGGCTTTCTTTTGGAAAGAATTTTTAAATTAGTTGAAAAATGTAGAATTGAAATAACTTAATGAGCTAGTTGTATAGATACAAAAAATAATCGTATACGACATACGCAACTGTAACAAGAGAAGCCAGCATATCGTTTGTTTTGAATTTCGCGCAAAGCTATGCGTGGAATATCTGAACTAGCGGTTACTAATTTAGCAATGTAAGGATGGAGGAAAAACAGATAGTCATCACCGCCAACTCTTGTGGCACTTTTACCAACGAATAGTGGGATTGACCGCACATTATAACGCCTCTACGCCTGAAAGGGAGAGCATGTTTGGTGTGATAGGGATTCAAACCCTCGACTCTCGGATTATGAGTTGAGCGATTTAACCACCTGGCCATATGGGGCCGCCAACATGCAGTAATTATCAATATCCACTCTGAAAAAATCTCTATCAATCGTGTTACTTTTGTAAGAAAAAAATGAGGATTTGTTGTTGTTGTTTTTTAATTTCGCGCAAAGCTACACGAGGGCTATCTGCGCTAGCCGTCCTTAATTTAGCAGTGTAAGACTAGAGGGAAGGCAGCTAGTCATCAACACCCACTGCCAACTCTTAGGCTAATCTTTTACCAACGAATAGTGGGAGTCACCGTCACATTATAATGCCCCCACAGCTGAAAGGGCGAGCGTGTTTGGTATGAAGGGGATTCCAACCCTCGACCCCCAGATTACGAGTCGAACGCCTTAACCCACCTGGCCATGCCGGGTCTGGTAAAAACATGAAACAGGCGACTTTTAGGATGAATGTAAGTCTCACATCTTGAGCTTGAATCCTATAAATAACGAACAAATTATGAAAAACGTTATTAAATAACAAATCACACACATTATCTGCTGCCCACCATATATAGAAGTAATATTCTATAAATTCATATATATTATTTTTAAATAACTATAGACATTAAGACGTTAAGATACATAAAGTACACAAAATTCTTGTGAGTTAAAACATTCATATTGGCCTATTAATAATGAAGGAGTTGAAGATAATAAAATCTTCATAGAACAACGACATATTAATGGTTGAAAAATAACAAAAATCTATTGGCTGGTATGCAAGTCTGTTGCGTTGAGTTTTGTACAACCGTCGTAAAACAATTACTTGTTTTAGGCTTAAAAAGACTCAATATATTGGCTATTGAATGATTTTTTCAGGTTCATGTAATCAACATACACGTAATAATATTGGTAAATTAATGAATTCCATAAGATAAAATGTTCAAATGTTTTAACACATGCAATAAAATAATTCTTTCCCACCACATGATACTCCTGAACGGCTGAAATCGGAAATCATCATAAACTTGTGACTTCACAACAATATATCCACCGAGTGCTCCTTCTGAACAATTCACACCAGAACTCGTCATAATTAAAAAACCTAACTTCACAACAGAACAACATATCCACCATGTACTACCTACCCCTGAACATCTCAACATATCCACCATGTACTACCTACCCCTGAACATCTCAACATATCCACCATGTACTACCTACCCCTGAACATCTCAACATATCCACCATGTACTACCTACCCCTGAACATCTCAACATATCCACCATGTACTACCTACCCTGAACATCTCAACATATCCACTATGTACTACCTACCCCTGAACATCTCAACATATCCACCATGTACTACCTACCTCTGAACATCTCTAACATATCCACCATGCACTACCTACCTCCCTGAACATCTCAACATATCCACCATGTACTACCTACCCTGAACATCTCAACATATCCACCATATACTACCTACCCCTGAACATCTCAACATATCCACCTATGTACTACCTACTGTCCCCCTGAACATTCTCAACATATATCATACTATGTACTACCTACCCCTGAACATTCTCTAACATATCCCACTATGTACTACCTGCACCCTGAACATCTCAACATATCCACCATGTACTACCTACCCCTGAACATCTCAACATATCCACCATGTACTACCTACCCCTGAACATCTCAATATATCCACCTATGTACTACCTACCCTGAACATCTCAACATATCCACCCTGTAACTACCTACCCCTGAACATCTCAACATATCCACCATGCACTACCTACCCCTGAACATCTCAACATATCCACCATGTGCACTACCTACCCCTGAACATCTCAACATATCCACCATGTACTACCTACCCCTGAACATCTCAACATATCCACCATGTACTACCTAGCCCTGAACATCTCAACATATCCACCATGTACTACCTACCCCTGAACATCTCAACATATCCACCATGTACTACCTACCCCTGAACATCTCAACATATCCACCATGCACTACCTACCCCTGAACATCTCAAACTCGTCATTATATTGTGACGTTATAGTATAACAAGGTACCAATCGCGTGTAACTCCTGAATGCCCCAGAAAGAAAATCACCCTAAAAATGTAACTGAACAACACAAAAGCGTATTTGGGAAAATATATTTTATAATTAAAAACAGTCCACCATTTGTTTTGTTAGAAAACAAAGCATTAATTGTGTGCTTTTGTCATTACAAGAAACATGTTAGAAAACAACTCTGTATTTGGGGACTTATATACTGTTACAATAATCATGTTACAAATTACAAGATAAAGTTTATGGACAACACGAGACCCGTCGGCCCATTTCGTCTGCTCCATCCTCTTAGCCAAAGTAAAACTATTAAATGAAAAAAATGAAATGCAGTCTTTATGTAAAAAACAAAAACAAACTAGCTCTAATCATTTATTTAATTACCAAGCTTTCTCTTAAACTTATTCAAACTTACTGTTTCCATAATATCTGAAGGTAAACTATTCCAAATACCAACCACCTGTTAAAAACATAAATATATCTTAGTTGAAGATAATTTCTACCCTGCCAAAATTTATGTGTCCCCTAGTTCTACTATTGTCACTGTTTACTATTAAGAAATGAGATTATACATCAACAGTTCCAGTTCCCTTTACAATCTTAAACACTTTAATCAGATTCCATTTAACTCTTCGTTTCTTAAGAGAAAGCAATTTTAGGAACCTTGATGTCTCTTCATTTGACAAATCCTCCATTTTGGTAACCCTCTTTAAAAACCTTTCCAACAATTCAGTGTCTATCCTGAGGTAAATAGCCCAACACTGAATATAATACTCCAAATCAGTGATCTATACAAAGAAATTATAATTTCCTTAGCTTTATTGTTAAGTATTTCTGTAGTTATAACCTAAACTCACACTTGCCTTACCAACAACAGTGCACTGCCAAGATGTCTTAAGAGACTGATGAACATTTACACCGTTAAGGTTATTCTCATCCAAATTATAATTCAAATTATTATAACCCACATGTAATATCTTACTTTTATCATAATTAAAACCCACCTGTTATTTATTTTCTCAAACTTACTGAATGATGCAAATCCTTTTCAAAAGCAGCAGCATCCTCTTCACAGCAACATCCAAGATCATCATATCATCAGAACATTTAAGCAGTTTATTGACCATTCCTTCATCTATATCATTCATATAATTAAAATAAGAGCAAAGATCCTTAGACCGAGCCCTAGGGCACCGCACTTGCAACGTTAATCCAGTTTGATTGAACTCCATTTATAACAACTCTCTGCTTCCTTCTACCCAGCCACTCCTCTATCTAATCAGTTAACATACCCCCACTCTTATAGAGTTAAGTTTCTTTACAAGCCTTTTATGTAGCACTGTCAGTATTTGGGAACTCACATAAATTGTTACAATAATCGTATTACAAAACATACATGTGTGAATTTGTGAACTTGTATTGCTACAACAATCATGTTATAGATCATATATGTCTGTACTTGGGGACTTGTATTTTCACCAGTCGTGTAACAAATCATACAACTGTATATTTGATGACCGTAGTTTGTGTTAGTTTCAAGTTACAACAAAAAGTTTTACAGTTAGTTTATGAAATCAGGGATAGGTTTACTCTACTACTTCTTACAATCTCCTCAGGGTCACCTTGTGTAGACTTCTAAAAGTTGTACTCAAATTCTCATCTGTTACTCGACTTCAATTCGTGTCTCCTTCCCTAATGAACCATGCATTAACATCACGGAACTGTAAAACATCGGTTTACGGTGTTGGGCATCTTGTGGAATAGCTCGAAATATTCTGTGATCTCTACTAACACACGTGAAACACGAGTATAAAAACGAATTATTGCTTTCAGACAAGCACATTTCCGAGTTTATTGCTTCCAAGGATTCCATTCCATTCTATACATTTCCAAATCCTATGTTAATATTGGAACATCTTTAATTTCCTTTTCATATTTTCTTGTTCGAAAGTTTAAAAAATAATTTATCAAAATGGGCTACACTGTGCTGTTGTGGGAAACATAGAGTTAAATAGAAAGATAGATATCTTCTAAGAGTTATGTTGTTTGTTTTTTGGAATTTCGCACAAAGCTACTCGAGGGCTATCTGTGCTAGCCGTCCCTAATTTAGCAGTGTAAGACTAGAGGGAAAGCAGCTAGTCATCACCACCCACCGCCAACTCTTGGGCTACTCTTTTACCAACGAATAGTGGGATTGACCGTCACATTATACGCCCCCACGGCTGGGAGGGCGAGCATGTTTAGCGCGACGCGGGCACGAACCCGCGACCCTCGGATTACGAGTCGCACGCCTTACGCGTTTGGCCATTCCAGGCTTCTAAGAGTTAAATAGGAAGATGGATATCTTCTAAGAGGTAAATTGCTATTGTCTTTGCAGCCAGATTTTCAATTTAGGTTTATGTTAATTATATATATATATATACATATATGTAAAGTGTTATCTACTCTTAAGCACCGTTGCGCTACCTGTGTATCACTGCAGTAAGTCACTCATTTTATGAAAAATTCAGAACTTCATCATACTCAAAACTATGAAGGGAAAATCCTTCAATATTGATAAAGAACTCAACCATGCATTTTAAAAATATATCGGTTTATCATCCTCAAATATTAAATACACATTATTTAAAGAATCACCATTAAGTCCTCTCGTAATCTTTATTCGTGACCCTATTTGTGTAAGACAACACTGTGGATCAATAAAAAGCAATTTCACCAATCCATTCTAGAGCGCTTCTCAAAGATAATTATTTCGTAAGCCTTTTGGGCTTACCTTTTTAAATTCCACTAATCTGTACATCTCTATGTAAAGTATGTTGGCCTCGGATGAAATAGCAAAAACGTGAAGAATTCATATATATATATACTGTGTAAGGCAAATAACTTTAAAAATATTTCTGAAACCAATTTTATTAATTGTATTACATGAAACTCGATAAATCTCTACTAACTGCGGGAAAATATTACTCATGCAATTTCCCGACGACGAAATCAATTTTCAAACACCTTGAAGTGTTTTAGTAAAAAGTCATCATTGAATGATAGCGAACAGTTTACAACGTATAAATTAATTGGTATTACAGCTTCTAATTTTATCCTGCGTCGAGGTTTCAAATGTAATTCTTTATTAATACGGGTGTAGCCCAAAAAACTCTATGCACCTGTCCAGAGGATTAATCGTGCTTCGTACGAGTCATTTGCATATGCTAATTCAAATATACGTTGGCTCCTATACGAGCCGTGACTTCAAGGGCAACCTCAACTGCACCTCTATATATATATACATATTTGATTCACAGCAAATTCCCAAACCAATCAACAAAACAATGTAGTCACGGATAGATTTATGGCTGAAGAACCATGAAATTATTCATAAAAATAATACGTAAAATGTATTGGTAACTAAATCAGAAGGTAAGAATAGTAAGAAATTCGTTGAAATCACTACATATCAGTGTTAAAACACATCAGGTTTCTGAATCTTGTCCCAAATGACTTTGGAACTGGTGGTAGAAGAGATGCTGGTTGTGAACTTTATCCAAGATTCCTTCTGCCTTTGACATCTTACCCACTGGAAAGTGATGCAATGCGAGAGTGAGATATACCTACGAAAAGTATCCCAGGCCCGATTTTGAGCTTTCCATGCCATGTGGCAGGCAGGATTCCACCATGGACAAGGATATCATGGAAAACATGTTGAGGTTTTAGGAATACACTGAGCAGCTACTTGTATGGTAGAGTCAATTACTGCTGCCATATAGGCATCTACTGATGACTTACAGACAATGGCAGGATCAAGTACTACAGGAGCAGTAAAAGAGGGCCAGTTTGCTTGATCCAGCTTCCACTAGATGGCATGGACCATGGCCTGTCTCTCTCAAAATTATAAGAAAATAATCCTTGTCGATTATTGTCAACCCTCCATGAAAATGAGAAAACAGTGATGGGGAGCAAATTGAAATATTAATAGCAGAAAAGGACTGACTATGGTGCATGAAAATTAATAGAAGATCCAGTATTGAAAAGAGAAAGGTTGTGATCAGAGAGCATATGCTCCATGGAGTGACCTCTCCTATCAACATCAGTACTTCCCTAGAGGGAATGATGTCCATTAAAGTCCCCAGGGTAGAAAGGAAGATGGCAACTGTTCAATGAGAGCATCAAGGTCTGATTGATCATAGATCTCCAGGTGACAGGTAAAGAGAACAAATAGTAATGGTATGACCCAAGGAAATACGAATGGCAACAGCCTCCAAGGGTGTGTCAAGTGGCAAACACAGGGTGGGCACATATTGATCAACCAACAGTGCCACCCCTCTATGCACTCATTCATCACACAGCCTGTTATTTCTGTACAAAGAAAACTGCCAGCAGGTTTCAGAAGTATTTCCTGTAAGGAGAGACATACAGGATGGTAGGAAGCAATCGTTTTTTTGATGTCATCCAGATTAAAATGTAAATCTTGCCAGTTCATTTGTATCAAGGTGGCCATTTTTATTTATGTGTAGGTGAATTGGGTAAAGAACCATTCTGTTTACAACCATGTCTTTTTTCTTTACTGTCTTTATTCGAGGGAGGTCTATCAACCTCCATGGATCCTGCCCAAGGTTTAATGGAAAAGGATTCCAGCACCTGAGGACATGAACGAATGATTGTTTTGCATCTTGAGGTGGAAGAAGAAAATGCACCCAAGGAAATGCCCAAACCCGGAACCAAAAGAAGTGAGTCTTGAGATTTGCTGAAATGTATGTTAGGAACAGAGATGGGTGTTGAAGTTGATTCACCAACTTTTTTAACCGTGGAGATCAAAAGACTTTTCATTTGGTTTGAGAACAATTCTTTTGGAGGCACAGAGAGATCTGTCTGCACTTCTGCTATAGTAGTGGAATGAAGTGCAGCAGCATACGTCTGAGATGAAGTGGTGGACAGCAACTTTCAAGTCCCAAGGCAAGTAATAATGAATTCAAAGTAGCATGAGATGTAACCTCAATAGGTATATTCCCAATTGACTTTGAATGCAAAAGGAGTTCACAGTGTTGAAATGTGGATGTTTCCACCAATATTTCACTAGATCGAAGCTTCTTTACTGACTCTGGAGATCCAGCATGTCCCTCTTCTCACTCCTGAATGAAAAAGGGAGACATTTGCCCTAAAGGTTTGTCTGAAAGAGAATGTAGTATAAAAAAATGAGGTACAACAGGTGGTAGAGACGTTGAAGATTGCTGCTTAGAATCTTCAAGATGTGTTTGTTTACCTATAGACTGTTTTCTTCACAATTTTATTTAAGTTTTTGTTTGGAGGATCCATGAAAAAAAAGGAATATTTTGCCCACTGAACCCACCCACCATGGAGCCCTATGAGTGGATGCACTACAATGCCAAACAAGGACACTGCAGCAATGCCAGGGTTTCATGAGCACTATACCCAAACACCAGCATTAGATATAATGTCCACAACACCTTTGAGATCATCCAACACTAGTACTTGGCTGACCCTAGCCCAAGTGGACCAGCTGACTGACCCAAGTGGGGCCACCTCAAGGCTGTCCGTCTACAGTAATTCAAGGCCAAAGTGGTGTGTCAGGGTTGGACCTCTCAACCACCAGGATCCTCTCTTTCCCTTCACAGATCAACATGCACGTCAAACACGTGGGTAGATATTTAGATCCCAGAAGAGGTAAATAGAAAAAACAGAACCTTCCCTGCAAGGTCCCCTCACCACATGCAGGAATCCACACTGAGGGGCAAGTCAGTGAGAGGTGAAAAGGAGATGGGAAAGACACAAGAGAAAGCAATGCATCTCTGGATAGATTAGCATTGATCTATGAAAATCTACTGATAGGAATGGATATGGACATGCTCAAGAGGATGTGACAAAACCTGTACATTGGATTAAAACAAAGGAAAACAATACCATGAAGGACGTCTTGGAACAAACACTGTAATTGATATTACAATATTATAAATGTGATTTAAAAGAAAAATAATCAAAGTTAAGATAAATTGAATCAAAATTCAAACTGGAATATTTGAAATTTTCTATCTTTGTCTCTCATACCAAAAAAATAAAAGACTAACCTGTAAATGAAAGTCTAAAATAATCAGCATAAACTGCCTCTTAAATTCTTATGAAAAATATGTCTATAGAAAGCAGTGCTACAGGAAAACAAGTCTTCATTCAAGGGATTAACTCCAATGGAATAGGTACTGTCCCCCCTGACATCTAAATGAAACTGCACATTGTTGCTTGCATTGTCTTATAAAGTTGTTAATCATTATTTCTTATGTGCAGATTCTATTTTAAGTTTACTTTCAGTTTCATAAGATCAGTACTAAATATCTAGTAACAATGGTGTTTAAATAGTCAACTTTATAAAATATAACATTTTTTATCTTTTTTCATGCAATTATCAGCCCAGCTAAATACTTCATATTTGAATTCATGAAACATAATTATGTAGTCAGTAAATCAACAGCCAATTTTCTCTCTCTCTCTGCGTGTATATATATTTGCGAGCATTTGCCTAGACATGAAAACATAGTAACAAATGCAACAACATCAAGTACATACTTTTCTTGTAATTCCCACGGAGTATTCACTTTTGTCATGTTTCACTTAAACTCTATACTGTTTACAATACAGTTAATTTTAAAACACGGAAGTTATAATGATATACAGTTGACTTTCCACATACAATTATAGTACTTTCAGTCAGGTGAACATACATAAATGGACAAAGAAATTATTGAGTTAACAATACATAAACCAATTAAAATATCAGAAAATAAGGTAGGTTAAAGAAGACTTGGGCCCGGCATGGCCAAGCGCGTTAAGGCGTGCGACTCGTAATCCGAGGGTCGGGGGTTCGTGCCCGCGTCGCGCCAAACATGCTCGCCCTCCCAGCCGTGGGGGGCGTTATAATGTTACGGTCAATCCCATTCGTTGGTAAAAGAGTAGTCCAAGAGTTGGCGGTGGGTGATGATGACTAGCTGCCTTCCCTCTAGTCTTACACTACTAAATTAGGGACGGCTCGGTGCAGTGGGCTAACAACCTACTCACTTAAAAACCTGTTGAAGAATCGGCAAGTGATTGCGGCCCTATGTTCCTTGATGGAATCGAGTGGTGAATGAATGAAAAAATGAATGAAAGAAGACTTAATATAGAACGATAAAAACCCTATAACCAGAGCGCTTGGCCCGGCATGGCCAAATAGTTAAGGCACCTGACTCGTAATCCGAGGGTCGCGGATTCGAATCATTGTCACACCAAGTATGCTCGTCCTTTCAGCCGTAGGGAACGTTATAATGTGACGGTCAATCCCATTATTCGTTAGTAAAAGAGTAGCCCAAGAGTTGGTGGTGGGGATAAGCTGCATTCCCTCTAGTCTTACACTATTAAATAAGGGACTGCTAGCGCAGATAGTCCTAGAGTAGCTTTGCGCTAAATTCAAAACAAACCAAACCCGAGCGCTTTCGAAAGATGGACCTTTCTTCTTCAGGTATGAACTGGGAATAGTGGTGTAACTGAATGAATATAAGTGGTTTTAAGTAACGTCATGAAGTAAAAATCAACAATAGAATGTCCAACTTTCTCAATAAAAGCAGAAGACTCAACTTGACATTATATTCGTAAATTGCATGCCACTCCCACAGATAATATATATATATATGCCAGCTGGGGTATATTACGCGATCCGTTTATTGCGAAATCCGAAGTCCAAACCGTATTAAATAAACTTATTAAATTATATATAATATGTGACATCCAAAATTAGGGCATATTAAACAAATTAACTAACTGGTGCATCAAGTGGAGACTTTTTCTTATCCCTATCAAGACACAAGAAAAAAAACAAAACAATAACTCATATAAATTTAGCTTACATTGTAGTTCTTTACCAAGATATCTACAACACCCATCACTTCAAAACAGCCACAAATTGTTTTAAGAATCATGCTGCACTCACGTCTTGTGGACCACTCGCGAGAACATTTGTAAAACAAAAAATAAACACTATACTGAGATTTCTCTGCCGAATCATGCTTACGAATAAAAAGCCTCTAACAGTCACTCAATCATTAAAATATACGAAGCCTACCTCAGACCTTTATACGAGTACGGATGCCCCATTACTTGTAACATGCCTAAGGCATTATTCAAAAATATCCAACAACTACAACTCACAGTCATCAAAACAACATTCCTTTTCCCAAAATACACCACACAAACATGTGTCAACAATCTTAGTGACCTTCCTCTCGTTAAGAATCTCATTACTAGATCGAAAATTCTACAACAACGTTCAAAAATAAAAGAGCCAAATAAACACCTTCTCCAACCTCGCAGCTACACCATCCACATGTGAAACATATATATATATATAGAGAGAGAATTTAACCATATACATGCAATAATCAATTCTTTACTTTTCAGTTACACATTTCGGGTACGGATCAGATACATTATTAGACAACTGGCCCATAAAAGCAAGTTTTGTCGATCACTCTGGTTTTCTCCTTCATCTACATTTACAAGGTCACGTAGGTTGGCCTTGTATTCTTTTACAGTTGGTGTCTGTTACTCGTTGGTGATAAATTTGAACAATAAACGGACAGCACACAATCCACTTGTTTTAAGATAATGCGTATATATTCAAAACGAGGTAAACGTATATACAAACTTCTTTACACTATAGGATATTACAAATGTATAGAAAATTATAAATTTGTTTTTCTTGTCAAATTACCATACAAACAGATTGAATAACTTTGGAATGCAATTGACAAGAAGATTGTATTTCTATACAACCTGCACTTACGTTATCCTTTAGTTACCACAGTTATATATCAAAATTTAAATGATTTTCTCTGTAAAGGTCCACGCAGAAAGGATCAATCACTTTGGAACACCCATTAAAAGACAAATTATTTTCCTTAGCTCTGTTAAACTGTGAATCTTATTTTTAAATATCGCCTGTTTTCGCTAAACTAACAATCATACAGTTTCACTTCATTTTCAGAAATTTAACTGACTGAACGTTACTTGAAATTTTCGGACTTAACTTCTTTAGACAAAGTTCATCGTAGCTAAATTACAAATCACTCAGTCTAGATCTATTTAATTATACACAGGCCTGTGATGGTTTTATTATCTTGAAATTTTTACATGAGCTATCTTAATTTATGTACTCTGAATCCGAATAAGATATCCATTTTCTCCATCACATACAGATTTTTCACCAAAAGTCATATGTGCTTCTACACTCGTGAATAATTTTTATTTTAATTGGATTATGCTTACAATGCTGACAACCACTGGTTATAGATTTCTCTAGACTAATCGCAAAGTAAGAGTCTTATCGATCGTTCTAGAACCCACGAAAACACACCACTAGTATATAAACGGTTAACAGGCTGCATGGAGGGTCATTTCTGAATAATATTTGTTTATGTGTCCACTCTGACATGGAAGTGTCATAAAAGATGGAACATCAGTATGATGGCTAATTACCGCTGATCATTGAAACGAGATGCTCGAGACGCAATATATAAAAGAAAAATTGCAACACGTAGTTTTGAGACTAAAAGAGGTAAAGTTCACATAAGAATCAGAATGAATGAGAATGCATATTCGTTTGACATCAATGTTCTTCTCTTTTTCTTCAGTTTGTTTGCATTTTTGTTCATTCTGGTGAATAAATAATAATTTGATCTAAGTATGAGTTGTTGTTTTTTTCCCGATTTGTAAAACCATATTACATGATTGACAAAAATTATTATTTTCGAAATTTCAGTAGCTGAATTATGGAAAATCCCTTATTAATATCAAACAACTTTTATGAAGTTTAAATTCGCAGGCTTGTGTTATCTTCTACTTCACTTAACGTTTCTCTACTTGCACTCGCTAGTTACCTACGTAAACTGAGTCCTCAAACATTCTATACACTATACGACGCTATAATGAAACGATGCCTACTTACCGTAACCAGAAAAGAAATCGAAGGCTCGAGTAACGTGGTGTCTACAATATTGCTAAAGCCTCTAGAACCACAGTCTAACTGCATACACAGTACACAACAAAACTCATTGCAGCTGATGCCTTACAAACAATCAACCTTTAACACTCCTGTCACGAAAATTAAACAGTCATTAAATATTAAACCACAAAGTAAATTAAATCATAACACTTACAATAAACAGTTTTGTATATCGAACATTGCTAAATGGGGACTGTTTCTTTCCAGACCACATTGATGCTAAATGTCCTAGCCTCAAAACAAACAAACAAACAAACATTTCTGAACTTATGTTACTCAAGTGTTACAGTGTATATGATAATAATAATACATTAAGTATCTAGAATAAAAGAAATCAAAATAGAAACATTTTTAATTAACTTTAGGATAATATTTCGTGAAACTACATCCATCATGATAGTTTACATTTTAAAGAAATACAAAAAACAGTGTTTCAAAATTTCGATGAAGAGTTATTGTGAGAAGCTCACGCCATTCTTTATCAAAATATCCATAATGTCAATATAGCCTCCTCTTGATGCATCCATAAGGGATGTGTTACTACAACTGTCCTCTCGGTCAAGGAAATTATTTTTTCTATTCAAAAAAATGTCCACTATTTTCAAATGACCAGGAAGAATTATAACCATCAGAATTATCCACCACATTTGGAATTATACTTTTATTTGTTAAAATATTCTTTGATTTTTCATTCCAAAATTTGTTTATAACACAATTTATATGTACAAAAGCAGAATTGTTATTATAAAAATAGCCTTTGTTTCTTTTTAGTGTTTTGTACAATTGTTTATCATCTAGTATTCAACTGAAAAAAAAAAGACTTTTTTTTTTTAGAAATCTCTTAGAACTTCAACACAGTATTTGAAAATTTTCTCACATGTGAATGTTTTCAAACTCATTATATTTTTGTACCTGTGCTTCTGCCTGGTGGTCAAAAATGTATTTTGAAAATAATCCATGAAGCAATAGTTTTTACAGAAAATAACAGAAAATGCTATTACTTGTTAATTGCAATTTTTTTAAATCATTAACTAGCCATTTCAAAATATTTAATGCAGTAATAACTATTAGGCAACTTAAGATTATTTATCAGGAATTACGAATATGTTCAGACACTTTAACCTTCAGTTTTAATTAACAACTAATTCGTACGTTAATTCGAATTACTATTAGCGATGGCAAGCGTTTCTCATGTTCTCCACTTGTATACTTGCTGGTTATATAATAAAAACATTATATAACAATAAATACCTTCGTAAACAATAAAAAAACTACAGACATGTTTTTATTCACCGTTTTTATATCAGCTTCATAACCATCAACCAAAATTACGTGAATACATTGTGTCACTTACTAGTGAAACAGCAAAAAACAACAGTTACTTATGACACATTCCTATAAAGAATTAAGATCGCAATCAGTAATACTGGAAACAATAGCATACCCTTTATTCAGGTTTCCACTTATTCATTCTATGTTGAAACGAAAATCGATAACTTTTAAATCTAAACTATATTGGTCTTAAAGAGTGTTATTTGTGTTTATTTATCATAATTTGGTATAAAGCTTATGAAATCAAACACTGAACATTCAAAAAAGCTGTGTTAATTCCTTAGGCAGTGATACACAGACAAACGGGCGTGCATGGCCAGGTGGGATAATGCACTCGACTCGTAATCCGAGGGTCGCGGGTTCGAATCCCTTTCACACCAAACATGCTCACCCTTTCAGTCGTGGGGGCGTTATAATGTGACAATCAATCCAACTATTTGTTGGTAAAAGAGAAGCCCAAGAGTTGGCGATGGATGGCGATGACTGGCTGCCCTCCCTCTAGCTTTACACTGCTAAATTAGGGACGGCTAGCGCAGATAGCCCTTCAGTAGCTTTGCGCGAAATTCATAACAAACAAACACAGACAAACAATGTGCACAGTTGTAAGAGGAAAAATGGTTCTACAAACAATGATCGATCAAAACATTCTGAACAACACGTTATTACATTCATAACAAATGTCCTTCCTTTAAATCTTCTTCCTAACAAGTACATTTCATTCTATTTGGCCGACATTCATTTTACCTAATAAGATCAACCTTTGTTTCTCATCGTATATACATTCCAAACAATAAATTCCATATTAACAAAAAGGCCTTTTTGGCAGTGAGCTGCGACAGTTAGAGTTGATCTGATATACTATTTTCACATGTGTCTGAATTTAAATCTAAAATGCACAAATTAAGAGGAATGTGGAAGAAAAATATGCAATTTACGTAATTTTAATTCGTATTTTAGACAACAGAATATATTAGTAGATAAATTTATATAAAAAACTCTCCTCCAAACTTATGGCGTTATAGTACTGAAAAGACACAGATAACGAACAACACGAACACAGAAAAAAGGCACATTCTAGAAATGTCTCCAAACCTTACGTAACTCTTAAAACGAAATAATCCAAGTGAATTGTAATTCTTCCGAAGAAACACGTCTACCTATATCTACAAGATTGATATATGTCTGAGAAACAGGTAGAATAAGAAATACTTCATAAGCTGGATATTTTAAAAGAGTGACTAGCATAGCACCTACAGATACAAGTGACACTAAGTGGAGTATACTTTATAACAATTAACGTTAATTTATAAACGTTGACGTTAACACAATTCTTTTAAAGAACAATATAACTTAAGAAAAGAAACTCTGTGACAAGGTATGCATTTTAGTAAGTCTACATTAGAGGCAAGACTTGGAAAACTTTATGAAAGGAAATAGATAAATACCTATAAGTTCTAGATTTATATTATGAAGTTATTTCGATATGTAAATAATTAGAAATAATAAATTGTCAAAATCAGACAGTATTTGCTTCTGGATCTCCTATATAGTCACAAATTTGTTGAAAGTGTCGCGTACCATATTTGAGGTAATATAGTTTCTCGAGCCCATGTCAAGCAGCCGGGAAGCTAACCAGAATTCTATATTTGACACCGACCGACAGAAAAATATCTTGGGAGTTATTCCAAACTTAACTGTGATACCCCTCCCTTTCTCACCGAAGTCATTTTGTATTCCTTTGTTTCTAATTAGCGGTAATGTTCGTTTTGCTCATAACACATTTTTAATGATGTAAATCACTTGGCAATTTGTAGGTTCAGTTATATAAAAAAAACGTGTGTTTAAAGATGTGTTTGTGTGTGTTTACACAGGAAAATGTAAAGAAATTTTCCAGAGCAATTTATAAAACTGATGATAATGTGGCTTTGACGCGTAGCAACATGAAACAACAAAACACGACGTTAGTAACCATGGCCACCAGTATTTGGTAGTTATAGAAGAATGTAAACTATTTTTACGCGCGTCAGTACACCTTTTCATATATCGAAAACTTTGGTATATTTGATCCGTTACTTCAAAGTATTAACTCATAATTTTCTCATCTTCAGGACAACTAGTTACTGAAAGTTGAAAACACGACTAAAACGCACACTATAAAATGGAATCTTGTAAAAATAGTATGTGTAATTCAGTACTCATTGTATCTATTCCGTTTTTTCTATTGACGGTACTACCGCCATCACAAACACTAATACCCTTACCCTCTTTCAAAGCAACTTGGATTGGTAAGTCTGTATCGAGTTCCACTCCAACGGAAATCCTCCAAGTCATTTCTCTCAAGACCTGTACAAATGAGTGTCTTAAAACAAATTGTAAAGCGTTTAGCTTTCAGACAAAGGTTACTTCTTCAAATACCGATAGAATCTGTCAGATCGTCAAGGAATTCCATTCCTGGAACACCACTGACGATTTCTTAGAAGATGACGATACTTTCATTTTCTATGAAGTAAGTGCCAATTAATGTTTTGGTGACAATAAAATTGTGTTTCTGTGTTTCATAAAATATTTTTTTAGCTAGTAAGTTATCAGTAGCATGGCTTTATTTGGCTTTTATTAACATAAATGTTACCGTTAATTCTTAAATACAAATAATTCACTTATCAGAACTTTTCCCTCTTATAATCGCAAAAAAATGATACATGATATCATCCTATGACTATTGTGTAAATGAAATTATAATTCTGAAACATTATAGAAATGTCGCTTTCAGATTAGGTTATCCTTATTCCTTTATGAGAAACTGAACAATTATAACAATTATTATTATTATGATTAATAGATCGTACCTTGAAATTGTGAACCTTTTCTTCAAATATTAACCAATACTTTTGTATAAGTTATATTTGATTACAACCTTGTAGAAAAGAAATCTACTAAAATTAACTGATGTGAAAGGTTATTTCTTGTGAAAGAGAAATTCGGTAACTGAATGGAATCGTGAGTTTCGTGATCAAAACTGTGATGTCGTGACTATATGGTTGATGTTATCGTGAACGTAAGTACTCAGCTTTGCCCCCACTACACAAGTGAAGTGACGTCACATCATACACACGAAGACGTGAGACTGGGATGAGAAGAGAAACGATATTTTACCACCAGAAGACGCATCTTTATGGACACGTTGCTGACCGCCATGACAGGCGACCATGATATTAAAATTGTCGCTACGTACTCGTTGCTGTGTGTGTTTTCTTATAGCAAAGCCACATCAGACTATCTGTTGATTCCGTGCTCGTTGCTAAGCTATCATGAAAGGTGGACATAAGAGATAATAACGTTGCTACACAATGGGCTATCTGTGCTTTGCCAATCACGGGTATCAAAACCACAGATATAACGCCGTGCCACTAGGAGGGGGCGTTTAAAGTAGAAAATGTTTTTCTGTCGCCATGACTCCTTTAATACACGTCTCAACATGTTTATAATTAATTAATTAAATCGTCATACAAAAGCTTAACATTAATTCATTAACTCATTTAAATTAATCATTAATTAAACAACTAAATTATCCTAAAAGGGGTGTAATTAATTAGTTAATCCTATAACGACAATGAGTGTTAATTAATAAATTCATAAATAATTAAATAAATCTAGAACAAATTAGACAACGTGTTTCTCGGCTACCATGGCAGGCGACCAAGACTCACACAATACGTGTCTCGCCATGTCGATAATTAATTATTAATTTATTTATAATTAAATCATAATTAGAAGAACAGTGAATGATAATTTATTAGTTATTTAAATCGCCCTTAAAACAACACTTTATGCTAATTAATTTATAATTAATTCGTCCTAAAAAAGACACTTGACACTAATTCGTCAGTTAATTAAATTTCATGTTGTTCTGGGACAGGATCTTAAATAAGTGATTAAAGATTTTCAGTGATATAATAAAATGTCAAGAACAATATTTAATATAACATAATCATATACATTTTTACCACGCACACAATTCGTGTCTGTAAGTCTAAATCGTCCTAAAAGGATGATATCATACAATAATTAATATTTATATCGTCAATAAAAAAGTTTATTATGTAATAACATCTTTACTGATTTGTGACAAAATAATTTAAAATATTTTACAAAGGCTAACTTTCGCGTGTAATTAATCACAATTATTACCGTAGGATTTTAACAGATATATTGTGACTCAACCAGTCATCAACGTCGTAATCCGAGGGTCGCGGGTTCGCGCCCACGTCGCGCTAAACATGTTCGCCCTCCCAGCCGTGGGGGCGTATAATGTGACGGTCAATCCCACTTTTCGTTGGTAAAAGAGTAGCCCAATATTTGGCTGTGGGTTGTGATAACTAGCTGCCTTCCCTCTAGTCTTACACTGCTAAATTAGGGACGGCTAGCACAGATAGCCCTCGAGTAGCTTTGTGCGAAATTCCAAAAAAACATTTTTTATATGGCCAAGTGTGTTAAGGCATTCGACTCGAAATCCGAGTGTCGCGGGTTTCAATCGCAGTCGCACAAAACATGCTAGCCCTTTCAGCCGTGGGGGGCGTTATAATGTTACGGTCAATCCCATTATTCGTTGATAAAAGAGTAGCCCAAGAGTCGGTGGTGGGTGGTGATAGCTAGTTGCCTTCCCTCTTGTCTTACACTGCTAAATTAGGGACGGCTAGCGCAGATAGCCCTCGAGTACCTTTGCGCGAAATTCAAAAAAACAAAACAAACATTCTCTATAAAGCCATTTATCATTTGCAAGTATACAGGAAACTTGTGAAAGTAAAGAATACATAATTTCTTTCAATGTTCTGTAGAACACTTAATGTTTCACAAGTCATACATAACCAATCATCGTCATACGTCTGAATGAATTAGTTACTGATTATTATTTAAAATACAGAAACTTGGAATTATGGCCTCATCATCTTTGATGACATCACCCCTTTGCCTATCAACTTACGTTTTCTTAAGTCATGGTGTGAGGTCACTTCCACCTGTGAAGTGGAACCCTAGTACTAACGTATGTGTTATTAATTATGATCAGAATGTCAACAGTTCTATAATTTCTAGATACGCAAGCCAACAAACTGGTGGTCTTACTCCTTCTCACGTAGTTACCATAGTCCGAGAATTCTCGAAGAAAATGACATCGTGATATCTGATTTTTGTCTGGACAATACACACTTTAACACAAAAAATTCGTAAGTTTCTTTCAAGAAGAAAATCAACTTATTTAAGTTAGCAGCTGTAGTTGTCTGTAACATTCCATAAAATAATTCAGTTATTGAATGTGCATATCCTGTTTAACAGTCAGGAACTCCTCGTAATAATGAAAAATTTAATTTAACAAAACGTAATTAATTCTAAATGTATTCATCCTGATAGAATTTTTTACTATCATAAAAACTGTAAATAACCTTTGAATACTAAATTAATTACATTTATCAGTTCCTTTCCAATTATAGCTTCATCGATGTACTCCAAGCGTTTATTTTAATTTGTGACTTTTAAATCTCTTCGTCTTATGTTCTTATTACAATAGTTTGCATACATATAGAATAATATGGTTTTGTACCGGTGTCTCAGATGTCTGGACAAATATGAAAAAAAAAAGTGTATTACTAATTTATTTATTATTCACATTTTGTGTTACTAACAGCCATATGCATATCAATTATTGGTATATTGTGCCACTAGGGTTTGTTTTTTTTCCTGTAATATGTACAACTTACGTCAGAAATGTATTCGTTTAATTTTAAAAATATAATGTCTCCTTTGCCCCATTGGTCCAGACTTCTGGAACACACTGTATATTATGAAAAAGATTTTCACTGAAACTATAGGCATTGCTTTTTGTCTTTACATTTAGGGCATATTTCGTTGGAATATTTCGTAATACAAAACTATTGCTCAGATTTAAAATATTTACAACTAGCCACGTCATTGACGTGTTCTATGAAACAAGCTTGAACTCTCAACTTCAAAAAGTGCATTACGACTCCTCCACTTATCAAGGGAAAATGATTCAACCTGGTTATTGCTACCATGCTACAATACATTTGGCACCTAATGAAACTACTGTTACGCTAAATGGCGTAATGTTAACGCAGTTTTCAAGATATTATCACCCGAGTGAAGTTAACGAGGTTAAAATACACAACAGAGATTTTCATATTCTGCCTTCAACAACGGTTTATATTCTTTGATTGTTTTCCCCGATAACATTTGCTGTCTCCTATGGTAGCACCATTTGGAAATCCACATATTTGGTTACACACACAAAGAATATGGTAATATTACTTCAAGAAGTGATACTAAGCAAATGTTTGTACTTCCTAACACATCTATTTTATTACACAAATAGTGCTACCTACATCTTTCTCTTAATTCCATAATACTGTATTTAACGTATATATTTGTGTGTGTGTGTGTATGCTAAATATTTCTGTCAATGTTTATTTTATCCACTTATAGTTCTCCACTTTAACACAATAAATCTTCAAGACGTTTATGAACAATAAAACCTTTCTGACTTAAGTGCTTTTTATTCGGTATTTTTACACCTTTTAATTACACTTTCACCTGCAGTTTATATTCGGAAAAGCATCTTCGTAATTGTTCACGATAATTCATTTAAATTGAAGTTTGTGCGAGTAGTTCTAGTTTGCCGTCTATGAATATATTCAAAAAATCTATATTTGAAGATAATCATAATTAGTTTTGTATGTGCATTACATTGTCAAAACATTTACCAAGTTTCACTAGTATAGACTATTTCTCTATAAAATTATTATAACGTCAAAGCAATCATAGCTTAATATAAGTAGAATATTTTGTAATATTACACAGGTTCGAAATCTAGGATTCTACACAAAGCCAATACTTTATATCTAAAATGACTAAACATGCTAAAATGAAGTTCTTATAGTAACCTTATTTAGATTTATAAAAATGTTTTTTGTACACAGCAGCATATATCCAGACAAAATGTTAATATCTTCCATTTTGTTTTTGTTGTCACATTCAGCTGGAATTTGGGACAAAAACTGGTTTTTCTAATTCTTATTTATCAAGCAAAATTATTTCACGAGCAGAATCATCTTTAAGCCTAGCATCCTCAAACATATATATTAAAATCAATTTAAAATAATTTGATCAATAAAATAAATCCACTTTCAAAGACATTAACGAATGAAGCCTGATCTTCTTGATGTATTAAAACAAGAACATCTTTTCATCAACATAAATCGCATTTCTATTTTTTTCAAGCACAAGATTTCACAATGGTGAACCTGTGACGCACCTTATGCATTTACTAAAACCTCAGTTTTAACATTATAAGCCTTCAGGTTTAGTATTGAATCACCGAGATTTATTTGTCACTTATTGTTTTTTATAATTTTGTGCAAAGTGTTACGCACGTTACGTATTATAATTTATCTCGGACAAGTCTCCGGTTTATGTTCGTGTCACGTTTTCAAATAGCCGGAAATTTTAATTAAGTTAATTGAATGTCAATACGTATCAAATTTATTACATTTATTTGCCAACAAGACTGATTGTTGTTGTTTTGAATTGAGCACAAAGCTACACAATGGGCTATCTGCGCTCTGCCCACCACGGGTATCGAAACCCGGTTTTTAGAGTTATAAGTCCGCAGACATACCGCTGTGCTACTGGGGGGGCAAGAAGATTGATACCCACAATTTTCTTTCTCAATACAAATATATTTTAATATACAAACAACAATACAATTTAAAATAACAGGTATCAGAAATAGGTATTAAAAACAATGATTTAGATGCAAAAGCTTTATAAACATGCAAACAATATTAATTCTTTATCTGGTCTTGTACTTAATATGTTGTCAACGGTTAACAATGTGCGAATTAGTTTCGAGTTGATATCAGTACAGTTCACTTAATAGGTAGCTCAGGTGCGTAGATTTTTTACACCCGATGGGGGGATGATTTTTGCAACCACTTATGTGGACTGTTCAATTTGCAAATTGGTAATCTCTGATTACGTGAACCTGAAAGCTGTAAACATGCAGTCACAGAGTATTCTTGTTGCCACGATACTTGGATGTATACTTAGGCCTACTGACTGATACTTACAAAGTTACGAACTATAACTTAGATCGAAAAGCTTAGAAGCACGCCTATATTAAAGATGTACATTTCGGCTGTTGAGAAAGCCTACATCTAGGCCTAATTATGTAATTCGATTGGTAAGAACACGAGAACCACAAGAAAAACACACAATTTATAGGCCTGTGATGCAATAAAACAATTCAACAGACCAAACTGTAGAGGGGGATGATTGTATGCACCATACCCCCCCTCCCAGGATCTACGCCCCTGAGGTAACTCTATTCTTGGCTGGTCTCACAATGTTTACAAATTGACTTTTCACTGACGAAAATATCTAACGTCCTCGTAAAAATACTAAAGTTCGAAGTTAATTCTTTGACATTAAACAGTTTGTTTTTTTTATAATTTCGCGCAAAGCTACTCGAGGGCTATCTGTGCTAGCCCTCCCTAATTTAGCAGTGTAACACGAGATGGTAGGCAACTAGTCATCACCACCCACCGCCAACTCTTGGGCTACTCTTTTACCAACGAATAGTGGGATTTACCGTAACATTATAACGCCCCCACGACCTCAGATTACAAATCAAACGCCTTAAACCGCCTGGCAATGGCAGGCCCCATTAAACAGTTTGTAACGTTCGAAACCTATAATACATGTAGTTTTCTTATTAATAAACATTTATCACAATTATAGCTTCCGAGGTTTGTAGTATACCAACCGTAGCAAACCACAACATACAAAAACTGTCTCTCAGTGTTGCGTTGGTTACCTTTTATAAGCTTGAGTGAAGATTTTCTAAACATTTCAGCCAAGTTAATAATACTTGAAGATTATCTGGTGCTTCATAATATGTTTATTTTTTCACTCAAAACCTTCTAGAAATTCAGAGAATAAACGGAAATTTCACAAAACACATTTAACAGTAAACATTACATGCATTTCTAAATATTTATTTAACTAAAACAAACATCAATATTAAATATACAATATTAAATTCGTTAAAAGAGCCACACAAGAGCTATTTTCACAATCCATCTCCAATTTAGCAGTGAAAGACAGCTAGACATCATCATCCCCCACAATTCTTGGTCTATTCTCTTACCAATGAATAATGGGATTGACCATCACATTACAGTGTTACCACGGCTGAAACAGTATGGATGTTTGGCAGTACAGGGATTAAAACTGCAATTTCCAGAATGAGATTCGAAATTCCTAACCAATTGGCAATGACAAACCACAACCATGACACATGCTCATTTCTCCAACAGTTCTACAACCATATTAAAAAGTATTCCACAAAACAGCTTTTTTTTTCTCTTATTCACAATGAAAATTCAATTATTCATGTGATAATGTGTTTATTATGCAAAATATTGAGAGAACTCAGATTCAAAGGGACAACTGCTGTTCTCCTATTTCAATCAAATTTAAGTTTTGTCTGTTTTTAGCTAACTTCATACCAGGGGTTGAAATTTCGTTCTCACTAAGTTCCAATATTTTTGTACTTCTTCACAAAAGAATTTGAATAGTGATGCAGAGAAACCATTACCTTACAGAAAATTTAATACTGTAAGCACATATCTATTCTTCTGTAAAATGAATTTAATCAAAAGGTTGTAACTGCTACATGTCAATCAAGAATATAAGCGTTTTTCTTTGAAATAAGAGACAGTTCATGTACTATTTCCACTAAATAGTTGAAAGGAATTTTATGTTGTTGTTTGGTTTTGTAATTGATATACTGGTAATTTATAGGTTAATGTCGATTGATTGATTGATTTAGTGTTTTATGGCACAAAGCAGCGAGGCTATCTGCACCAGACATTCGGTAAAAATGTAAAAAAATAAAATAAATAAATGTAGCAATATACATAAATGGAAATGAAGGTAAAAAAAAAAAAGTATAAAACCAATGTTGACACCTAGTCTACAATGTTAAGATAGAAGGCAGAGTATAAGAAGTTGTAAGGTATTTACTCTAGCAAAAAGGTAATGATCATAACCCGCCAGGAAGACTAACAGGTAAGTTCAAGAACCACCGTCAGTCACCCGAAGTTGGTCTTTCCAGTCCTGGTTCCGGGTTATGTGTCATAGCAACCAGTATCAAAATGTAAAAGAATAGAAGTTTTAAAAGATACATAGCAAAATTGTAACAATGAGTAGCCAAATGTCCAGTAAAAAGATAAAGTCAAGTAAATGGAGTAGAATTTGTAAAAGTAAATGAAGGTAAAAACAAAACAGCAATTAAAACAGAAAATGTTGTAAAAACCTATGGTGACATCCAGTCTTTAAAGTTGTAAAATATTTACTCTAGCAAAATGGTAATGATCATAACCCGCCAGGAAGACTAACAGGTAAGTTCAAGAACCACCGTCAATCACCTGAAGTTGGCCTTTCCAGTCCTGGTTCGGGTTATGTGTCGTAGCAGCTATTATCAAAATGTAAAAGAATAAAAGTTTTAAAAGACACTCCGCAAAATCGTAATAATGAGTAGCCAAATGTCCAGTAAAAAGATAAAAGTCAAGTAAATGGAGTAAAATTTGTAAAAGTAATTGAAGATAAAAGTAAAACGGCAATTAAAACAGAAAATGGCATAAAAACCAATGTTGACATCCAGTCAAAAAGTTGTAAAGGACTACCTGTAGCAGAATGGTAATGATCATAACCCTCCAGGAAGACTAACAGGTAAGTATAAAAACCACCGTCAGTCACCTGAAGTTGGTCTTTCCAGTCCTGGTTCCAGGTTATGAGTCAATATGGCCAGTACTAAAAAGTAAAGTAGTAAAAGTGTGAAATGATATGCAGCAAAAGTATAATAACAACTCGCCAGGACGACTAACGAGTAGTTCAAACGGATAGTTCAAACAGTAGCGTTAGTCACCTGAAGTTGGCCTTTCCAGTCCTGGTGTCGAGTTATTTAATGTTCTAGCCATTGTCCAATGTCAAATTGAATGAGAGAGACTAAAACTGTAAAAAAGGAACCACAATTAAAAAGGTGTAATGAATAAATATGCAACACTTAAATGAGATTAAAAAGATTAATGGCCATTAAAAAATTAAAAACATTATCAAGGTGGACAGAGTCACCATCACCAATAACTCTGTCCAATGTTACAGACTGACCCTGGGAAAAAATATGCTTAAAATATTGCCGTCGTTGAGAATTGTAACGATGGCAAGAAAGTAAAACGTGGCTGATGGTGATTTGAATGTTACACAAACTACACATTGGTGCATCAGTTCCAGATAAAAGAAAATGATGAGTTAAAACACTGTGACCAATGCGTAGCCTAGTGAGAACAACTTCCTCCTTCCGAACTTTACGGAAGCTAGATGGCCAAAGTCCAATTTTGGGTTTGATTTGAGAAAGTTTGTTGTCGCGTTGCTCACTCCAAGTGGACTGCCAGCTGGCACGGAGCCGAGCCTTGAAGACAACACCATAGTCCATGTACGGAATAGGCATAGGGGGTTAATGTCATCCAATGTAATAACATGGGTTAAATGGCCAAGTCAAAGATCCCCTGAAGGTTAAAAGTACATCAAAGAGAGAGAACAATCAAGTCAGAAGAAGCAACTGCATCCTATATTTGGTTTGGTTTGAATTTTACAGAAAGCTACTCAAGGGCTACTGCACTAGCTGTACCTAATTTAGCAACAGACATATAGTTAACACAACCCATGATAACTCTTTCACTTACAAGTAGTGGGGCTGACTGTCATCTTATAACTCCCCCATCCCAAAGCTGAAGGGGCAAAAATCTTCAGCAAAAGGGATTGGAAACCCTGCACATTATGAATCAAGTGCCCTAACTAAAGGGCCTGTCTCCAACATGTTCTGTTGCATCATTAAAATATAAACACATTGTTTTATAACTCAATAATGTTTTATTAATGAAGCCTTCAACAAGCTTCACTAAATTTACACACAATTTATTAAAGCAAAAGCCAAAAGCATTTTTCCATATGTTTTTATTATAAAAAGAAAAAAACAAACAATTACAACTTTCACCTAAGCAATAAGAATTGAAGCAAAATGACCTTATGATTTTGATGAAGAATATAATAATTAATAATAGGAATAATAAGGATCTCTTGTAAGGCTTGCTTCTATTCCCAACCTAAGAAATATTCTGTTCATGTTTACACAAGAAATTAAAAAGCTATTTTTAACAAAAGTTTATAAAAAGTAAAAACACAATATTTTTACAGTTTTAAAATTAGTTACAGGGTAAATTTATCACATTCTTGTATTGCTGATTCAAATCTTGCAGGAGTTGGACACACTTTATGTGCCGAATACCACTAGCAATGTCTTCAGCTGCAAATATATAAGAATATAAAAGTGAACAGCTACACCAAGAGATCAGTATATTCACATTCCTCTCTGTTAATACATTATGAATGTATGTATGTGACCAGTGTCTGTAAATTCAAGTACAATGTTACAATTTAAATTAGATTTTCTGGAAAAAAAAACCTTGCAAAATAAATATCAAATAATATGTGACAACAGTAAAAAATAAAGCAACAATAAAAGAAACATATATTTAAGATTATGAGAGCTAATCATAAGCCACTTTTAAAAGTATATTAAAGCTCAATAAAAAAAAAGCAAATTGGAACAAGAAACAAACTTTCACCAAAAGATGTCAATGTTTAATTCTAAAATGTATAGAATCTTATGGCTCTTTCAATGGTATTAAAGTGAAACTTCTGAAACTGGATGTGCAGTTTAAAATTATTATGAGTATCTCTATTGCATAAGTAACAGTGAGCTTTATCTTTAATGCAAGAGATCATGGATCAAAGGCCACATCATCAAATTTGTTGACTTGCATTCAAAATTTTATTGAAGTAGCATTTCATTAATTTATGTCAATAATTTCAGTTTAGTATTATATATCAGTTAATTTCTTAATTTAAAAGTAACGCTTAAAATAATACATCAAAATATCAATTTTTCTGTGTGACATGGTATGTTTAATACAGCACTGGTTAAAATTAGATGTTTGTAATGTCAAAATCCTAAGTCTATAGTTTTATACGAATTAGGAAGATTTAGAGACTACACAAATACATAAATCACATTGCACTTAGATTAGTAATGAAACAGACTCAATATTTTCATAAACAATTCTTTAGTAAAAATACTTTAATAAAAAATCTGATTCTTGTGTATAAAAACTTGTAATATTTGCTAAAAGTCTACCATGTATTGATTCAAAAATTATGGTATAGATATTTAAAGTGTGCACACAAATTTGTGTATATTATACCAAGCACTCTGAGAAAAGGTTAAATCCTCTACCAAAATCTAATACTTTCTGAACAATACAGGTTTAACTGAAAGTTTCCTTACAATGATATGCAAGTGCTAACATACCTAACCACTTCCAACTGATAAATCCTGGATAAGGTACAAAAAACACTGCATTTTCTATAACTCATACTCCCCTGTATTTAAGCCTTGTATACTTCTTAACTCCATGTATGATGTGTTAACAAAACAATTTTCACTATATAAAACTTCTAAAGAAATAAATTAAAAATAATTCTTTATATCAAAAAATCCTAACTTGAGCCCTGCTTTTAAATGTTGATTCATATAGTATAGTACCAACAAGGAAGACACTTTTACTGAATAAAAAATCATATTCCATAATCAACAACAATTTCTAGCTGTATCAGATCCTACCAGAACAGGATAAAAAATGTTATCATATTGTTTTTAATATTTCTTGTCAACTTTCATTTAAGAAAGCATTTCCTGGTTCTAACAAAATAAACAACTCTCCATAATGAATCAAACTAGTTTCAAATGAAGTAATTCAATTCAAAGGAACATGATATAAAAAACAACTTATTGAAGTTACACTGCACAACAAAGTTTTTGCTTCTTGAACACTGTTGGGTGTTCCTTATAGATTTTTGGCTGCTGATCATGAAAATCACATCCAAATTTGCCCATCACGTACCATTTCATCAAAATCTTCAGTTTTGCTACAATGGAAAAACGATATCAGGGCAACTGGAATCCGTCAATTCTTGCTGACTACTGTTGAACACTGCAACGTGATGCACCAGACATTGAATACAAACTAAAATCAGGAGCAAAACACTTTTAATTATGTTGAACTTAATAGCATATTAGAAACATAAATGCAATTAAATACATTATTGCCAGTAAACAGTTAACTGTCTATTTCTGAGAGTTCCTATGTGATGAAGCAAAACGAAAACTATATTTGTGCATATCCACCAGGTACATGTCACAATCAGCAAAAACTTTTCAGGAAGCAAAATGTTTCAAAAAAATTGTTGTGCAGTGTTATGCAAAAATTCAAGTCTACCATCTTAAAATGCTATATTCTAAACTGTAATAGATGTAAACTACCATGAAATTGACACCCATTCAAAAATTCTTAATTTTTAAAAATCAAATCACAGCTTATATACTGCACCTCTTCTTCCTCTCATGTCCATAGCTCTAATATCAGCACCAAGTTGAACAAGTTTATTAATAACTTCACATTGTCCCTCCTGTGAAAAGAAAAAACACAAACCTTTGATTACTTTACATGTTACATAACCTGATGAACTTGAAAGGCATGGTACCTCTGAAAACACTTTTTATAAAATAATACAAGAACAGTTGAATCACATATTATTTTCTAAACTGTTTTAAATTATTTATGATATAAATATCCTTAAAAAACCCATTAATTCTTAAGTTACAAATGTAGTTACCTGATTACAGAAAGCTAACCTGAAATAAAATGTCATCTTGTTGCTAAAAGACAGATATAAACAACATGCCAATTAACAAGAGCTGTCTGACCATAACCACCATTAAGTTTTATTTAGTAGACTACACTAGATGCACAGAACAGCTTTAACCATCAACAACTATTGTCTAACTGAAAAATAGAATTTTACTCTCAATCTTGTAATTCATTCCCAACTCCAAATAGAATAACACATCTTTGGAACAACAGGATCAAACCATGAATCCTAAGAATCATAGTAAAGACATATTACTGAATACAAAAAATATTCAAAGTTTGTATGCTAAAATGAATTGTATTTATTTAAAACTTCTTAAATATAGATAATTACGGTATGAGCTTCAGGCAAAAAATATCTGGCCCAATTCTTTCACAGTTATTAGCTATTATAGACTGTAGAATGTTCAAATAAACTAACTGTATTTTATTTTTAAAAAATCTGCCTATATATATATATAAATACAGAAAGAAAGGCATTCACGTCAGGTGCATAAAATTGTTATAACTTCTACAAAATATTCTCTATTGTCAATATTTATTTAAACTCTTTACACTTCATTTTAAAACACAGAGATTATTAGAGTAGACACATTTCTACCAAAAAATATTTTCCTAGACTTTTCAGATACAATTATAATTTTCTAACATGTAAACATCAATAATAAATAAAATTATTGAGTTTAACAATACATAAACTAATTTTGTTTGTTTGTTTTTCAATTTTGCACAGTTACACGAGGGCTATCTGCACTAGCTGTCCCTAATTTAGCAGCGTAAGACTAGAGGGAAGGTAGCTAGTCATCACCACCCACTGCCAACTCTTGAGCTTCTCTTTTGCCAACGAATAGTGGGATTGATTGTAACATTATAACGCCCCCACGGCTGAAAGGGTGAGCATGTTTGGTGTGACAGGGATTCCAACCCGTGGCTCTCAAATTACGAGTTGAACTCCTTAACCCACCTGGCCATGCCAGGCCCATAAGCTAATTAAAAACTAGTACAACTATAGTAACCTAATTTTTCTTTTCCTTATAAAAAAAGCTAGGATTAATTTTTAACTTCAACATTAAATTACAAACATTTTAACCATGCTTATACATATTTTTTTTACCAAGTCAAAACACATTTATTAAACACCAAGTAATACTGAATCAACATTACTGTGTGTTAAAGGGTTAAGTAGCAACTTCCTTTTATGCAAATACCTTTGCAGCAAAATGAAGTGCTGTTTGTCCAAGTGGTGAAGTACTATTAATATTCATACCATACACTTGTACTAAGTGTTCACACGCTTTTACACATCCTGCTTGGGCTGCTAAATGGAGAACATTTCTTCCCAGAACATCTTGGTATGATATGTTAGCCTAAAAAACACAAAAGCATTTTTAAACTTAAGTTAGTCATGGACACAAGTTTATTCAAGTGTTAAAGTTTACTGGTAGTAAAAATCAAACTTTCAATAAAGTTGCCAAATGATACAGTTGTGAGAATCATGACAGTGATAAATTAATTACATAATAAAAAAAACAAATCATAATATGAGCAACTTTTTCATACACTAAATCATTTTTTAATTAACTTTACAATAATATTTCATGAACAGCATGATAGTTTAGGTTTTAAAGTGTTACAAGTAACAATATCTGATAATTTTGATATGTAGTTATAATAGGAATAATTAAAGTAAAAAACTCACACCATGTTTTATCAAAATATCCATAATGTCTATATAGCCTCCTCTTGATGCATCCATGAGGGGTGTGCTTCCACAACTATCCTGTTGGTCAAGGAGATTATTCTTTCTGTTCAAAATAATGTCCACTATTTTCAAATGACCATGAAGAGCTATAACCATCAGAATTATGCATCACATTTGGAATCAAACTTTCATTATCAATCAAGCTTCTGTTTGTTAATATATTCTTTAATTTTTATTACAAGCTTTACCTATAACACAAGTTGTAGGTACAAAAGCAGTTTTTATCTTTTTAGTTTTATGTATAATTCTTTATTATGTAAACTTGATTATTTTTAGAAATATCCAGCAATGTCAATATCACAAAATGAGTGATTTTTTTTAAACTGGTAAAATTTAGAAAACCACAGTACTATGATCAAAACCTTATGAGCTCAAACAATGGAAATACACATTTGGTCATCTGAAAATATTCTGACAAAAAGATCTAGGATTAACATGTTCACATGATTTGTCTCAGATGGACAGACAAACAAAGATGGGATACATTTCAGTACTCATAACCTGAGGGAGGAGGGAGTTTGGCTGACATAAACTTTTAGACTGGATTAGGGAAGATTAGGTTTCCATAGTGGAGAACAACCAACAACAAAAAAGGAAAGAATAAAAAAGTTTCAACTAGCTCGAATATCTCTATGGAAATCAGAACATTTACACAAGCAAAAAAAAAAGAAGAGCCCAATTCCATGAAATAAGATCAAAAGTCACTGAGAATAATGGAAAAGGTTGAAAAGGACTATCCTGATACAAAGAAACCATCAAAACCCAAGAATACAGAAACAAAAATTACATTCCGAAAAGTGATGAAAAAATGTGATTCAAGAAGTGTTGTTAAATTGAATATAGACTGGTATAGAAGTATAAGTAACTAATTGAACAGCAATTCTTCCAATTGAGTGTTGAAAGTATGTAGAGTCACATTAGCTTTGTAGATTATGTAAATGCAGACCATTAAATAAGAGAGGAAGTAAAAAAGATTCAACAAAAACAGTTACAAGGTCTGTGTATCTCAGGACGAGGGTTGAAATGTTTTCTGCTTTATTAATAAAAGTGTTAATACCCACACCAGCCTTCCTGAGATAAATTTTATTTCAAGTGGGTTTCTTGTCATCCTGAGTTACAAGGTCTATACCCTAGCACTTAATCAGAAGATTAACTATTAGCTATAACAGAGGTAAAAACTATATTTGAATAAAATAGTTTAATTCATTAAACACATAAGTATTTTCCTACATTCTGATTTTTGATCTATAAATATTTGGGAAATTGATTAAGTTATGAAATTTGTGAAATTTACCTTACTTTTTATCACAGAGGTAAAGATTGATCTTGTGTCACAACAAAATCAACTTTAATGAAATATACAAACTGCTAAAAAATATATGAAAAAAAAAAGACTATTGGCTGTATACATAATGGACTAATATGTGCTAAGATCACGACAATACAACAAGGTTTAATCAACAGTGTTTAAGGGTTCAACATAAGTCTATTTTCAATTAATTCACTTCAAAAGGAAAGTGAAATGAAAAACAGAATTATCAGTCTTTTCATTTCCTATTATCTCTACTCCTTATTCTTAGATAAATAAAATAAAAAAGGCCCAGAATCCTGGGAGCCAACCTTCAATCAAGTCACTTGAAAGTATAATTGGCTAAAGTATACAAATGGACTAAAAAATGGAACCCTATAATTGTGTTAAATGGTTTATAGTCTGAAAACAAATACACACATTGACCCAGGAACAAAACTATATAGGAAAATATCATGACAAATATATATCCACCTACCCCACTGGCCACCTCCAAGAATCATTTATGTGCAGATAATGTTTCTGTGAGTGGTATTTAGGACAAATAAAACAGCCAAAAGTTTGATTCAACAAACCACACATGAACATGAAAATTACATATGCATGTTATCAAAAATGTTATGTTTAAAAATAAGGCTTTAAATAATGAATTCCAGGCAAATGTTACAATACCTGCTGTGTGAAGGGGAGTTCTTCCATTTTTGCTGACTGTATCCAACTTACAGCTATTCTGCTCCACAAGATAGCTAATAATATCCAAGTTCCCTTCTCTAAATAATCATTTAGATATCTATAACACATTATACACATACTTCACTTTCTGTTACTCAAAACAGATTTCATAAAGTTTTGAGCTTACTTTATTGATACAAAAAGTTAGTTGCGTCAAAAAATTTTAGGCTTTAAATTTTCAATCAATAATTAAAAAAAAGGACATAAACAAGAATTTTTATTTCATGCACTAACAGAGTTCAGTAAAGTTTTAATAGAATTTTTTGTTTTACATACTTAAAGAATTTGTTACTGAAACATTTCCCAGTAAGTTTGAATATACAAAACTCATCTCTGAAGTAAGACAATCCTGAACAATTTCTTACACTAGCTAAAAAAAAAGTTGTTTTACTAAATAATCCAACATTTTCCTAGACCTCTTACAACTAGCTGGAAAATTTTAGTCATTTGTAAAACATAATTTTATTCACCCAAAGCTATAACACAGGGCAAGAACAATAATTTAATTCAGCTCATAATTAAGTATTTTAATAAACAACTGCCTTTCTAGTATTTTATTTTACTTATCAATCTCCAAAATATTTATTTGAAAGTAAGTAGTATTTCCCATTGAAACATGTACTTATCTAACGAGCCTAATGTCATTTTTAATAAGTTATTCACACCTTTAACTTTGTGATATTTTTAGTTAATTTATACATATGATTTATCATTTATCATATTTATTTCACTCAGTTTCAAAAGTGTACAATCAAAAACACATCAAGGTCATTCCATGTCAAATCATCCAGATTTTGGAAAATTTTCCAGGTGACCCCCTCAGAATGCCTTGAAAAAATTCATATGTGCTCATCTACCCATATAATGAAAAACTGCCAGAGATTAGATCAATATCTCTAATAGTCTCTGATTTACAGCCCTGTAAAACGTAGTTTTTTTTTTTTTTTTTGGCAAATTCATTTTCGGGCAACTTTGGCTGCTTAAAGCTGCAAGAGTAATGGTGGTAGAAGACTGACATTTGCTACACTGACTGAATTAATCCCACAGACTTCAAAAATGGTTTCAAACCAAGTTTTTCTCTCTTAGGATTTTCATAGTGAGGATGTAAAATCACCTGAAAACCCAAAATCGTAAAAAACATTGGTTTATTTAATAAGCCATAGATCTAAGACTTAATATGATACAAAACTGAATGTTTTTTTTCAAAATTCCTATAACATAGCAGTTGATAAATCAGCAATTGTTGTAATTAAAAGTCTATTAGATCTCCTGTAAAAAAATTTAGTTGCATGCAACTTTTTATGATGTGGCTAAAAATAGCCCTACTTCAGGCCACAGTTTGACCATGTCACCAGTTATTCAGCCTTTTCAGATTTTTACCATATATTCTAACATCTCTGAAAATGATCTACAAAAAAAAAATCAGGATGGTGTTCAACCTACTTTTTGAGTTATAATTTTTAAAGTATCCTCTGACCATATGTTGTTTACTTGACAAAAAAAACTTCACTCCAGGTGTGTTACTGTGTGCAAATATATCCATACAATTTTGAAAAAAATTTATTAATCCCATTGAAATATTCTAATCAGCCTTTACTATATATTCTTACATCTCTGAACATGATCTCAAGACATCAGTGTTGTTAGCATGTGTATTCTGTCAGATTGTCTGAAACACGACACAGTAGCTGTTCACGCCTTCATTACCACAGCATTAAGCCATGTTAAACAGAATTATCCAAACACAGAAGAGATCATTTATTTCAGCGATGGAGTTGGGGGTACTGTAAAGAGGCTGGTGGCTCGTTCAAGCTTACAATTGCCTATAAATAATCAAATTTTAAGTGTCTCTGATATGTACCATTGGGCATAAGACCACATTCAAGGCATTCAGTTCTTTCTTGTCAATCAGGAATCAGTCCTGCAGAATTGTGTAAAGTTTGATCTACTTTAGAGCTTTGAAAAATGCAAAACTGTGGCAGATATTAGGTCACATCATAGCTTTATTCCCCACTCTACCAACAAATTGTATATGAGAAGGTTATCAGATGATGATATGTACACAGTTGTAACTGTTGGTAGTAGCACTGAAAGTGATGCTGCAGCAGCTCAAATAGGGTCTAATGATAGCAATGACAATTATCAGCCAGGGAAATATGTGGCATGCATATACGATCATGAATGGTATGTGGGAAACATAAAAGATAGATCAGATGAGCATTCCGATGTGTTGGTGTCACTTATAAAGAAATCAAGAAACGAACTGTTCTCATGGCCTGCAAGGTCACGTAAAGATGAAAGCTGGATTCCTTTCCAACATATTCTTTGTCTGTTAAGTGCACCTACCGTGCAAGGCAGTATTGCTCGCCACTATGTTCTAAGCCAAAGTGATCTCAACATAATCAAACTCAAAATTCAGAAATTTATTCAAGTTGTCTGAACAAACCAATGTTTATTTAATGTTGTTGAGGCTAATTTATTGCCAAAGCAGTTTTTGAAACATTTCATTGTCACGATTATTGCAGTTTGGTATGACTACAATCTTTTTCAGTTATTCCCTGCTGTAGCACTGTGCTTTTTGTGTCTGATTTACCTTTGTATTTAATATATTATGAATCTTAAACTCAGCCATATCTGCATAACTATAATGCATACACAATATATTTGCATTGCCATGTGATCTAACTAGTTATGCCAATAAACTTGTTCAAAAATGAATTAATTCTTTCTTGTTTCTTACAACTTCATTATTTAACATTGTGAAAGGCTGGTTAGAATATTTCAGTGGGATTCTTAACATTCTGTCAGGTATTTTTCAAAATTGTATAGATATATTTGCACACAGTAACACATCTGAACTGAATTTTTTTAAATTAAAAAAGGTATGGTCAGAGGATACTTTAAAAAATTATAACTCACAAAGTAGGTTGAACACCATCTTGATTTTTTTTGTAAATCATATTCAGAGATGTTAGAATATACAGTAAAAATCTGAAAAGGCTGAATAACTGGTGACATGGTCAAACTGTAGCCTGAAGTAGGGCTATTTTAGCTAAATCATAAAAAGTTGCATGCAGCTAAATTTTTTCACAGGAGATCTAACAGACTTTTAATTACAACAATTGATGATTTATCAACTGCTATGTTATAGGAAATTTGAAAAAAATATTCAGCTTTGTATCATATTAATTCTTAGAGCTATGGCTTATTAAATAAACCAATGTTTTTTACGATTTTGGGTTTTCAGGTGATTTTACATCCTCACTATGAAAATCCTAAGAAAGATAAACTTGGTTTGAAACCATTTTTGAAGTCTGTGGGTTTAATTCAGTCAGTGTAGCAAATGTCAGTCTTCTACCACCATTACTCTTAAAGCTACCTTTAAGCAGCCAAAGTTGCCCAAAAATGAATTTGCCAAAAATAACAAAAAGTTAAATTTTACAGGGCTGTAAATCAGAAACTACTAGAGATATTTATCTAATCTTTGGCAATTTTTCATTATATGGGTAGATGTGCACATGTGAAATTTTTCAAGGCATTCTGTGGGGGTCACCTGCAGCCCCCTGGATGATTTGGCATGGAATGACCCGTCATAAAATATTACCTTTTAGTGAAAAATATCTTAATACTAGTTTATTCTACTCACTAATCTCCAAACTGTTCTATTTGCTGGAAAAAATACTTCTAACAGAGAAGAAATTAAATAAGTGATCCAGTTTAAAAATTTTATAAACAAAAGAAAATATTAAGAAAAATACTGAAGGGCCACTCACAATAACTTGTCAACTTTTTTCCTTGATTACACCTAACCAAACTAAATTAAAGCAATTTACCTGCAGGCAATATGGAAGCTATTCCATCCATCTTTATTCTGAAGGAGGAGATTGGCTCCACATTCCACAAGGGCTCTGATTACACTGAGATTATTTTTTGTACATGCCAACATCAAAGGTGTCCTGAAACAAAAGAATGAACAATAATAACTGTAAAACCAGTTTCTTAAATGTATTGGTTTGTGTAACTTCAAAGAAATCATTTTACTTTTGTGATAAATTGTTTAACCAACAACTGCCTGAAAAAAATTGAAAAATAGTTCATATTTTGATGCACTTACATGAATTGGTTTATGTCATCTTAGGATTTTATTAATTGCAATAAAATATCAACTATCTTCAAACAGCTCAGAATTAAAGTTTTATTAATTTGTGTTTATACTACAGAGGGAGCAATAAGTACGTTCACCAAAGGATTTTTAATTCATTTTATAATTTCTATTTTCCTAACTGTTGTTTGATTTACTACCTCCAAAAATGGCTCATTGATTTAGAAAGAGCATAGGATTTTTGTACCGAAAACATGAAAATGTACACAAAAAGAATGGAGAAGAATACGCTGAACACTTTCTTTATTAAAGAAAGTGTTTTGTAAAATAACAAGAGACTTGTTTGATTGCCTCTAATTGGTTATAGCAACAACATACTATATTTTGTATTATACACATCACTAAATAAACCTTGGTTCATAATTTGTTAAGGCACACACTGTACCCATTTTCTGAATACAAGTGCCACTTCAAGAAGAATATAACTGTCTATAAATATGTACCAAATGTATGTGCATTTTAAAATATACAACATTATAGGTATGCAGATGTCACCAATACTACATTAATTGAAACAAAATTTAAAAAGTTCCAAATCTGCTTGAATAACAACCTACAAATGGAAAGTTTATGACAGAACATGATAAAAAACTAGTTTTCTTAAATATCTTATTTTAATTAAAATCATGGTTTGCTGCTTTTTGTAATATAATAGACATTAATTGTATTTATTTTTATAGCTTTTGTACCAGAATATACAAAATGTGATCACTGTTTAAAAAAAAAAAAAGTTTATATGGTAGCTAATAATGTGTTGTTAAAATTGAATCTAAAATAATTAAAAATGAGTTAGTTATTTAAGTTCCCCAAACAGCAAGTTGAACAAGAAAAAAACATTCATTTTATCACCCTTCAAAAATACAAAAGACAGCAATTGTAATTCTGACAAAGATCAAATGAAAAGTTAAGTGACTGCTTGTTAAGCTTACACCCACAAACTGAAATTAAATTTATTTTTTACAACCCAATTCAGAATTAAACAGCCTTTCTTGTTCAAAGATGGAATTCATTTTTAACAACACATATATATAAATGGTGGTTTTAAACTGAATTAAACCTTCATTGTTTGGTATTACCTGTCACTGAACACACAGCTTTTTAAAGCAACAAATTTCAGATAAAAAGTACAACAGTGTAGGATAACAAAACCAGCAGATTTTAACAAAGAAACTAATAACAAAAGAAAGAATGCACAACATTAATTAAAATTCAGTGATGATGAGAAAACCCACTTGCAGAGAAATATAAATGTAAAAACATCTGATGTGGGTTGAGAAATGTATTTTTTTTTATTTATATAGACATGAAAAAATTTCTCAACCCAAACCAGGCATTTTTACATCTATAATTAAAATTCAGAGTTTTAGTTCCAATACACTACTACAAACATCATCTGAACAGTTTTTTTTTCATACAACAAAAGCTGAAAATGCTATTAATGTAAAGAATCAAGTCTAATTATTTATACTTTTTACACATTCAACTGGTTTGGGTTACGTTTAAGTACCTGTATGATTTTGTTTACAAACTTTATATTCAGATTATTTGAAAAATTTCTCTGAAATTTCAATATATATAGGTCTTCTAAAACCAACAACAGATTTAAAATGTCATTCATTATGTGGTAGTTACAATTCCACACAGACACGTGTAGTAATTAAAAAAACACTAATGAATGTGTGTACCAATTATAAAGATGCTTACAGCATGGCATTAATTACCTAATATTAGAATAAAGCTTATATATAAATGAAAGTTTATGTATAGCTCCACAGCTGTTACTTTTCTGAAGCAATCTCAAAAGGAAAAAACCTTTTACGTCTATAACTAACTCATGTTAAAAACCAATAAAATTATTTTATGGGTAAAAAAAATGTTTGCTACATCTGTAGTTCCTGTGACTAATTAACTTACCAATCTGCACGCTTCAGACTGTCCACGTCAACATTAAGAGACAAAAGATATCGAACACAATCTGTCTGACCAGCCTGAGCAGCTTCGTGTAGAGGACGTTTTCCATCTAGGTTAGCTTGTTCAAAATTTACATAACCCTTCTGCTTTTCTTCATCATTTAGATACCTAGAAGTTCAAATGTTAAATTCAAAAGTGGTTCTTGCTTTCCTGCGGAACAAAAAAAAACCTAGAGTTTCAAATAATAATATGGTGAAGGGGTGAGGATATATAATAAATTAACAAACGAGTACTAGGTCACAAAGGAAAACCCATGGCTTATATCCTTACTAGGGATTTGGAGTTGGGTAGCCTGATACGAAATTTAGAAAACTGCATCCTTCTCACACAAAAGGATAAAACCATAATATGAAATAAGTAATGTTACACAAACGTGTGAAGGATCATTCACATCTTCACGTGCAAAATCTCCTACAGGGAACATGAATAATCAGAAGAAAGAGAAGCCATGAAAAGACAAACTTGATGGGAAGAGATGCAAAAAATAAAAAAGGAATACGAGTAATTACAAACAGAACACATTAACCAGGATAATTTTATAACCAAACCATTCATATGGAAGGAGAAAAAGTACTAAACAAAAAAAACTCCCATAGGTAGAATAAATATTGTTGATTACTGTGAAATAGATCAGACGACTTAATGAAATAATAATAAACAGCCCCTACAGGATAAAGGAAATGACTGGAGAAGAAAGAGAAGGAGGCTCATTGAAGAAAATGTTCAATTGCCTTCCAAAGTATCCTAAATTTTGTGAAGGAATGAGTGGTCAGGAATAGTGTCCACCTGTCCCTGGGATAAAATATGCTGCAAGTGTCAAAGGCAAAAATGTCAAGAGAAAAATAGAGCATGGAACCGATAGCCAGCAGTGTCAATATCCTGATATCAAAACAAGATGTTTCAATCAATAAAAGGAACCAAAAAGAAGGATAACAGATGCAAAATGCTCAGAAGAGACTCATAAGAAACATCAGTTGCCAGAACAGTAAAGTCTGGAACTGCAAGCCAAGACAGTGGCAGCTGGTGCTGAAGGTAGTCAGACTACCTAGAAATCCTAGAAAATTGATTCCTGCATGGAAATAATTCAGTCTATGTAAGATAGTCAACTGGCTACAAGGACCTAAATTCCTGAGACATGGCAGACTGGCAACCAAACATGGTAGTCCTAGACCTGAAAAAGTAAGTCTAGAGCAAAGAAAAATAAAAAAAAAGACCTGAAAACAGATATCTCCCTACTGATAAATGGAAAAAAATGACAATGGAGGTGTCAGAACTACTCATGACATGAAGACCAGATAAATTAGTAGGAAGATGATAGCAAATCCATAAAGCAACCAATACCTCAAGAATGTTGGTATGAAGAGAGCTCTCCTCTGAAAACCAGATTCTTGAAATGGATCAGGTGTCCAGATTGCAGCCCACCTGTAATAGAGAAATATCATTTGATAGGTTTAGATTGTAGGTTTCACTGTTGCCAAGTGCAAAGCTGCATGATGTTTTGCTTGTGTTGCATTTATCATGGGTATGAAAATCCAAATATTTCAGCATTTTAAGCTCCCTAGCTGACCACTGATCCACTAATGAACTTTAAGAAGATGCTAGTCAATGATTGTTTGGTTGGTTTGATGTTTTATGGCACAAAGCAGCAAGGCTATCTGCACCAAACATCCAGTAAAAAGTTAAAATCAAATTTAGTAAAATCCATACAAGGAAATTTATGTAGAACAAAACAAAGTTTAAAAAAACATAAATAACATTAAAACCAATGTTTACATCTAGTCTACAGCAGTAAGAGAAAAACTATAGAAATACAAGTTGTAAAGGACTTTGTGTAGCATAACTGTAATTATCACAACTTGCCAGAAAGACTAACAGGTAAGTTCAAAAACCACCACCATCAATCACACAAAGTTGGCCTTTCCGGTTCTGGTTCCGAATTATTTGGCATTATGACCATTTTCAAAAAGTACTAAAAGTTTTAAAAAACTTGCAGCAAAATTTTAATTATAACTTGCCAGGATGACTAATGGGTAGTTCAAACAGAACCATTAGTCACCTGAAGTTGGCTTTTCCAGTCCTGGTTTCGAGTTATTTGATGTTATGGTCATTACCTAATTTCAAATCAAACTAGATGGACAACAATTCTTAAAAGGGAATCTCATTAACCTGTTCAGTGCCATAGACGAGATAACTCATCCAAACCGATAGGTAACAAAGTGCCACTGATGAGATAATTCTTTCTCAATAATACCTAACTTCAAGGCTAGATGTCAGTGCCATACATTCATTTGACCTACTTAAAAATTACTTAATTTTGCTGAAAAAAACCAGCATAGAAGCTGCCATAGCAGCTGAAATACTTGGCAGTCAAGGTTAAAAAAGGTCTAATGTATAAATTAAAAAACTTAAATAGCATTAAAAAGATTAATGGCCTTTGAAAAACTAAAAACTTTTCCAAGGTGGACAGTGTCATTATCACCAATAACACTGTCTAACGTCATTGATAAACACTGAAAGAAAACATATTTAAAATGGTGCCAACATTGATAATCATAACGATGGCAAGACAGTAAAATGTGGCTTATTGTGATTTGAGTGTTACACAGACAACACATTGGTGCATTAGTCCCAGAAATAAAGAAAATGATAGTTAAAAATTTGTGACCAATGCGTAGTCTAGTTAGAACAACTTCCTCTTTCCAATCCTTACAGAAGCAAGACAGCCAAAGTCCAATAGAGGGTTTTATTTTGAAAAGTTTGTTTTCACATTGCTCACTCCAAGTAGACTGCCAACTGGCATGAAGCCGAGCCTTGAATACAGGGCCATAGCTCATGTATGGAACAGGCACAGCGGTAATAATGCCAGAGCAGATAGATTAGGCTGCGGTGTTGGCTAGCTTGTTCCCACAAATACCAACATGGCCTGGTATCCAGAAAAACTGGACAGAAGAAGATGTTAAACAGAAATGGGCCAGTCAACTTTCAATATCGGAGAGAACAGGGTGTGAACTAAATGTGAAGCGATTCCAGGGCCAGTAGAGAACTAAGTGAGTCAGTAAAAATAGTGCAGTTTGAGTACTGTTTAGCTTCTATGTGATCTGGGGCAAGAGAAATGGCAAACAGTTAAGCAGTGAATACAGAAGATCTAGAGAGGATTCTGCATGCAACTACCAAACCACAATAAACCATGGCAGAGCCCACACAATCACCTGATTTTGAACCATCTGTATAAATAGGAGTGGAAGGATGGTTCGAAAGATGTTCAGCAAATAACAGACAGTATTTCAAATTGGGAGTGTCTGCTTTTTTCAGATGACTTAAAGATAGGTCACATTTGGGGACTGTAAGAAGCCACAGTGGGATAGGTTGAATAGTGGATACAGCAATGCTATCCAAGGACAGACCCAATTCAACCAACTGTACCTGGATACGAAGGCCAAAAGGAGCAATAGCAGATTTTCTATTCTGGAAAAGTATGGCCCATCGAGGAAGGAAAACACAATCCCAGGTGGGATGCTTTGGTAAGGTACAAAGTTTTGAAGCATATAGTAAAGACAGTTGCAAACAGCAGAGGTGCAAAGAAGGTTCATGAGACTCTATGTATAAGCTCTGCACTGGGGCTTTCCACACTTCCCCATCTATCTGCTCCCCAAATGGTGGCAGAGAAGAAATGGAGGATTTCAGTGTTCTTGTACATTTGAACCATAGCTGCTTGATGTCAAAGATAAGCCCCAAGAACTTTATCTCATGGACTACAGGTAGCACAACTTCACTGAAACAGAGTTCAAGATCAGGGTGAATACCCCATTGGTAGCAAAAGTGCATGCAAACAGTTTTAGAGAAAGAAAAGTTAAAGCCGTTTGCTGTGGTCCACTTTAGTAAACAACTGAGGGCAGTCTGTAGCTGCCACTCAATATACCTCATGTTTGACAACTGACATGAGATGTGAAAGTCATTGACATAGACCCCGTTTGCAACAGTTAGAGAGAGTTGTTTAGAGATGGCATTCATATTCATACTGAAAAGTATGACACTCAAAACACAGCCCTATGGGAATCCAGGTTCCTGCAGAAAAGAATGGGAAGTGTAGAACCCACATGAACTTGGAATCTCCTGTCCATTAAAAAAATGTTAATAAAAATGGACAAATGGCCAAGTAACCCATATATATGGAGGTCTTGTAAAATGCCATACCTCCCTGTTGTATCATAAGTCTTCTCAATGTCAAAGAATATTGATACAAGATGTTGTCATTTAAGAAAGGTTTCTCTGATTCACGTGTCAAGTCGAACCAGATTCTCCTTGGTGGAGAGCTATTATCACACCCCACACTGGGTGGGCGAGAGCAAGTTGTCAGATTCAAAGAATCAAACAAGATGAGTATTAACCATCCTCTCTTATATTTTACAGACAGCTCATTAGCAATTGGATAGTAGTTTGAAGGAATTTTGGGATCTTTCCCATGCTAAGAGAAAGGTAGGGCAATAGCCTGGTGCCAGGCATCAGGAAAACTTTCTCCTGCCAGATCTGGTTATAAACAATCAGAAGAATAGCAAGAGAAGCAGGAGACAGATGATGCAGCATTTCATAGTGTACATCATCAGGTCAAACTGATATACTGCAAGACCGATGAAGGACCAGTTTGAGTTCTACCAGCGTAAAGGAACAATTATAGTCATAGATACAATCAGCTCAAAAGAAAGAGATGATCGTCCTGCACGAGTCTTAATGGCTGAAAAGGTGGAGGAAGAATCAGAAGTGCTAGATACCTAGCAAAAGCTTTCACCTAGAATATAGGTGATGTTCCAAGTATCAGCTACTTCCTGGCCACCAGAGACCAAGATCAAGAGAGGGACAGAATTATACTGCCCAGTAACCTTCTGAATCTTGTCCCAAATGACTTTGGAACTGGTGGTAGAAGAGATGCTGGTTGTGAACTTTATCCAAGATTCCTTCTGCCTTTGACATCTTACCCACTGGAAAGTGATGCAATGCGAGAGTGAGATATACCTACGAAAAGTATCCCAGGCCCGATTTTGAGCTTTCCATGCCATGTGGCAGGCAGGATTCCACCATGGACAAGGATATCATGGAAAACATGTTGAGGTTTTAGGAATACACTGAGCAGCTACTTGTATGGTAGAGTCAATTACTGCTGCCATATAGGCATCTACTGATGACTTACAGACAATGGCAGGATCAAGTACTACAGGAGCAGTAAAAGAAGGCCAGTTTGCTTGATCCAGCTTCCACTAGATGGCATGGACCATGGCCTGTCTCTCTCAAAATTATAAGAAAATAATCCTTGTCGATTATTGTCAACCCTCCATGAAAATGGGAAAACAGTGATGGGGAGCAAATTGAAATATTAATAGCAGAAAAGGACTGACTATGTGCATGAAAATTAATAGAAGATCCAGTATTGAAAAGAGAAAGGTTGTGATCAGAGAGCATATGCTCCATGGAGTGACCCCTCCTATCAACATCAGTACTTCCCTAGAGGGAATGATGTCCATTAAAGTCCCCCAGGAGTAGAAAGGAAGATGGCAACTGTTCAATGAGAGCATCAAGGTCTGATTGATCATAGATCTCTCCAGGTGACAGGTAAAGAGAACAAATAGTAATGGTATGACCCAAGGAAATACGAATGGCAACAGCCTCCAAGGGTGTGTCAAGTGGCAAACACAGGGTGGGCACATATTGATCAACCAACAGTGCCACCCCTCTATGCACTCATTCATCACACAGCCTGTTATTTCTGTACAAAGAAAACTGCCAGCAGGTTTCAGAAGTATTTCCTGTAAGGAGAGACATACAGGATGGTAGGAAGCAATCGTTTTTTTGATGTCATCCAGATTAAAATGTAAATCTTGCCAGTTCATTTGTATCAAGGTGGCCATTTTTATTTATGTGTAGGTGAATTGGGTAAAGAACCATTCTGTTTACAACCATGTCTTTTTTCTTTACTGTCTTTATTCGAGGGAGGTCTATCAACCTCCATGGATCCTGCCCAAGGTTTAATGGAAAAGGATTCCAGCACCTGAGGACATGAACGAATGATTGTTTTGCATCTTGAGGTGGAAGAAGAAAATGCACCCAAGGAAATGCCCAAACCCGGAACCAAAAGAAGTGAGTCTTGAGATTTGCTGAAATGTATGTTAGGAACAGAGATGGGTGTTGAAGTTGATTCACCAACTTTTTTAACCGTGGAGATCAAAAGACTTTTCATTTGGTTTGAGAACAATTCTTTTGGAGGCACAGAGAGATCTGTCTGCACTTCTGCTATAGTAGTGGAATGAAGTGCAGCAGCATACGTCTGAGATGAAGTGGTGGACAGCAACTTTCAAGTCCCAAGGCAAGTAATAATGAATTCAAAGTAGCATGAGATGTAACCTCAATAGGTATATTCCCAATTGACTTTGAATGCAAAAGGAGTTCACAGTGTTGAAATGTGGATGTTTCCACCAATATTTCACTAGATCGAAGCTTCTTTACTGACTCTGGAGATCCAGCATGTCCCTCTTCTCACTCCTGAATGAAAAAGGGAGACATTTGCCCTAAAGGTTTGTCTGAAAGAGAATGTAGTATAAAAAAATGAGGTACAACAGGTGGTAGAGACGTTGAAGATTGCTGCTTAGAATCTTCAAGATGTGTTTGTTTACCTATAGACTGTTTTCTTCACAATTTTATTTAAGTTTTTGTTTGGAGGATCCATGAAAAAAAAGGAATATTTTGCCCACTGAACCCACCCACCATGGAGCCCTATGAGTGGATGCACTACAATGCCAAACAAGGACACTGCAGCAATGCCAGGGTTTCATGAGCACTATACCCAAACACCAGCATTAGATATAATGTCCACAACACCTTTTGAGATCATCCAACACTAGTACTTGGCTGACCCTAGCCCAAGTGGACCAGCTGACTGACCCAAGTGGGGCCACCTCAAGGCTGTCCGTCTACAGTAATTCAAGGCCAAAGTGGTGTGTCAGGGTTGGACCTCTCAACCACCAGGATCCTCTCTTTCCCTTCACAGATCAACATGCACGTCAAACACGTGGGTAGATATTTAGATCCCAGAAGAGGTAAATGGAAAGAACAGAACCTTCCCTGCAAGGTCCCCTCACCACATGCAGGAATCCACACTGAGGGGCAAGTCAGTGAGAGGTGAAAAGGAGATGGGAAAGACACAAGAGAAAGCAATGGATCTCTGGATAGATTAGCATTGATCTATGAAAATCTACTGATAGGAATGGATATGGACATGCTCAAGAGGATGTGACAAAACCTGTACATTGGATTAAAACAAAGGAAAACAATACCATGAAGGACGTCTTGGAACAAACACTGTAATTGATATTACAATATTATAAATGTGATTTAAAAGAAAAATAATCAAAGTTAAGATAAATTGAATCAAAATTCAAACTGGAATATTTGAAATTTTCTATCTTTGTCTCTCATACCAAAAAAATAAAAGACTAACCTGTAAATGAAAGTCTAAAATAATCAGCATAAACTGCCTCTTAAATTCTTATGAAAAATATGTCTATAGAAAGCAGTGCTACAGGAAAACAAGTCTTCATTCAAGGGATTAACTCCAATGGAATAGGTACTGTCCTCCTGACAGTGGAATATTACATTTTAATAATAATCACATTGTAGACACTCACAGTCAATGATAATATTTGTAGAGGTTGGAGTTCCATTCAAGGCTTGTGGAATGAGTAAAACATCTTCCTGACAGATGTGCAAGATTCACAAAGATAAGTACCATTACTGAGAAGAAAAACTTAAAAAGAAAGAATATATTCTTTCTTAATAATATTCCTTGTTTCTATACATCAAGGACTTCCAATTTTAGCTACATTTACAATTTTATCTGTATACAGTATACTATCTCACATAAATGACTAATATACTTAAAAGTTTGTCCCAAACATATCCGGTAGACTTACAATGGTACAGATACAATTCTTTTTTGTATATTTACAGATATTACTTATAGTAGCAAACATATAGAATAACCCTTACTCCACTGTAATTTGAAATACAAAGATGTGTTCTTTGGACATGAAGTGGTGCATAGAATATCTCGATGTTTTCTTAGGAAAGCAAATATGCACCTTCACATCTGCCACAACAGTTAAATGAATAAATGAATCCATTGTATGCATCTGTGTAAATATATCTTTTGGTACAATATTCACAGCATAAGCATGCCAAACAGATACAGGAAAATGAAAGACATTTCCTTCGATAAATCAACCACCTCTGTATATCATTAATTATAATGTACTGCCATCAGAGGGCATGATATGTAGATATTGACAACACAATCTCGTGTAAATATATTGATTGACAAGTGTGAATGTGACTGATTAAAGTGCAACATAATTTTTTTTTTATTTTTGAACAGTTTTCATCTAAGGTAACCACTAACCATTTTATGGCAACAAAGTAGATATTTCAAGAAATTAAAACCTTAACTAATTTAAACAATGAAGAATTACAGACAACTGAATACTCCATAAAAGAAACATAGTTCAATTGATTAATTTTTTATAAAACATGATCAATTTTCTATGAGACTTAAGTTAATAGGCCCCAACTCTTGTGTAATCATCTTATCCCATACATATCACACATTTCAATCACAGGGTTTAGCCAAAATGTGTGGCATTGTTCTACACTAGTTTGTAACACTGTCCTAAACCATATAAAAATTGCACATAACACAGCCTTCTCAATCCTTTAGAGAGCATTTAAGTAATAATTTAAATGTAGTGTCTACTTTAACTTGGAGTCATTATAAATTTGATAAGGTCCATTTTATCTCACCTCGGATATCCATTTTCTACAACCTCTAAAGAAGCATTATTTAAATATCTTAAAAAAAGACTGTCCAGCTTTTGTTTTAACTATAAATTATGTTTATAATAAAACATAGTTCAAAAATAGAGCCTGTAATAGTGTTAAACTACATAAGTCATGATTTGAGATATATCCATTCAAAACCTATTTTCACTTCAATAAGTACAATAATCAATTCACAGGCATGTCTTCTAACATTTAAGTGCTTTACTTGTATCCATATTAATATTCTACAGATCAGAATGGTAAAATGTGGTTGGTTAATTGTTGATGGTAGTCCAATAATTTGTGAAATGCTACTACACCACATCGTAATGTTGTGACCACTTCTATTCAAATGTTTTCTTATTCTACGGAACTTTCATGGTCTTAGTAACTAGGCCAGAACATAAAATGAATTCCATGTGAGGAAAATACTGATACTGCCTCTACTGAAGCCACAATTGTGAAATTTTCTTATTTCTTTAATAATTATCTGGAGAATAAAAGTTTCTATTAACTTTATTATCAAAATCCCTCTAGTATGCACTAAAAATTCTCAAAAACACCAAAGTAAATATTCATGGAAAAATAATATCTGAGCCTAAATATAACCCCTCACATCCATATATCTAACTAAAAAAACTTTACAAAAATCAAAACTAACAGTGTAAGCCTGGCAAAACATTCCACAAGCTTATAACCAGAACTTAAAGCACTTATTTTGTCTGCATGCAAATCTGAAAGCTTAAATCTGCTGTTTCAAATATTCATATTTGTATTCTAATACTTTCATTCCACTACTTAAATATATTATCCATTAGAAACCTGGTCAAACCCCTGACAATTTAGAATAACTGAACAAAGTCTTCTTTAATGATAACTAATGTAAAATTTTGAGTCTTCTTGCAGCTTAAGTGACTTCAATCAAGTATAATTCTAGTAAACCATACCTTCTAACACACTGAAATCCATAATGTAGTTAAGGCATTTGAACTGAACGTAAAATTCCAAATGAAACTTCATCACCATGGCCTTATATATATGTAGGTTTAAGTCCAAATTCTTACAAACACAATTATGAACTCTGTCTGCTCTTTTCACTACAGACAAACACTAAATATTAGACAATAGAGTTTTCACAGGTATTAATACAAAAGGTATCATGTCACGTGAACAGTAGTCTAGAATATGGGTAATATCTGTATACAAGTCAGCTGATACAGAATCACACCACTAATGATTAGTACTTACTTTAAGATACCAAGTGCACCATTTCGTGCAGCAACATGTAACACTGTATCTCCAGACTTCTCATGATAAATATTTGCCCATGGAACAGGGTCATAATCCTTGTTCTCTAAGATAAACTGGTGAAACTTTTGAGGGTTATCTTCCTGAGCTAGATGAAGCAGCCTGAAGAAAAACTGTGACCTTCTCATAGTTTACTTCACTCAATTACAAAAACTCAATGCTCACCAGTGATTTACTGTGGTTTTAAAGAAAAGAAAATTATTTTCAACAGTAATTCCATTAGAAAATATAAGTAGCACATATGAAACTGCAATAAGTAGTTTTATTTGAAAATTAAATGAAACAAAAAATACAAATCTTTTTCACTGGAAAATGTTCAGACACAGTTTATAAATATACTTTCTTTTTTATAAGGTCTTCCTTGCACTCTTCTTTCAAACCATTAGTTCACGTTTTACATCACAAATTTAGTTGTACGTAAAATACGAGTTTTAATTTACCTTCAGAACGAACTCAAAGGCTTTATACGTCTCATATTTGTGACATAAAAACTAAAATTTAAAAAAATATTTAACTATATCATACCGGAATACTAATACTATTACATTCAGGGTTTTACATTTGCTTTTTGTGTGTTAATTTATAACTTTCTCTGCACAAGTAACCAGAAAATTTAGCCTACAGTTAAGACTAATCTATAAATCACTTCGCTGTATCATCGACCTAACGAAATGTTTTAATGCTGTATCGGTAATTTTCCGACCTTCTGCAATACCACATAGCATTTTCAATCACATTCACAGATTTAAAGATTATTCTAATAAATATATGACAATATTACATGTTATATACTTATGTCATTCACACAGGGTTGTTAATAAATTTTACTACAGAATATTATAAAACTCACTTAACTTACTAATTCTTGTGCTATAACAATCATAACCATGTAACTGCTAAAACTAAAGTTGTTAAAATAGCACATTCTCATAACGCCTTTAATGAGCGTCTTACACATTTTGTAATTACAATGGGAACAGTCCTTTGGGTTTTCTGGCGCATCCAGAAAAGATATGCTTCCTAGGGAGTTTTAGTAATTTGCTCTGATGAAGAACACTGAACAAGTATATTCACACAGAATGTATTTGTTTGTTTGTTTTTGAATGTCGTACAAAGCTTCTTGAGGGCTATCTGTGCTAGCCGTCGCTAATCTGTGTAAGACTAGCGGGAAAGAAGGTAGTCATCAACCACCCACCGCCAACTCTTGGGCTACTCTTTTACCAACGAATAGTGGAATTGACCGTCACATTATAACGCCCCCACAGCTGAAAAGGCGAGCATGTTTGGCGAACCCGCGACCCTCAGATTACGAGTCGCACGCCTTAACACGCTTGGCCATGCCGGGCCTCACACAGAATGTAACAATTTTCACCTTAATAATGTTTTATTTGCTGAAATATATTTTGATAATGAAAGTTGGAATTAACCAATGATTTCAAACTCCTATAACAATATCATATGGATGCATTACAAAACACAACGATGATATTTGGAGTTTTCTGTTGATCATACCAATACGTTCTTGTCGGTTTTTGTGCACGTCAACTTCCACTGTTGCTTCAATATAGACTCAATACTTAAAACACACTATCTTTCAGTGATACTAATCGAAATTGGAACTAACATAATATGACGGTTTTTTAATGTTGAAATAAAGTTGGAACGTTTTATTTCACTTTGTGTGTGTATGTCTGCAAGATGAATATCAGGAAAATGAATAAAAGTTTTCAGAAAAATAAGAATTTGTACGATGTAGAAGATAAATGCAATAAAATATATTCATTATAAAACGCAACACTGAAACTGAAATATCGCTAGACAAAATAAATCTGTTGCTATTTCAACGCTGTGTTTTACAGTGATTTTACTTTGTTGTTGATTTTCTTAAAGTTGCTAGATTCAAATTTACAGTAATCCGTAAGCAAACCACAACAAATGTCACGTCTCTTACACAAGTTGTCTTATTGCATTTACTATATATGGAAGAAAAGCCGTCCTTTTATCCCACGATATTTCGGCCATTGCGGTAGCGATTTACACATAAGTTGCATGAGAAATAACATTTTCTGTCGCGACAACAAACTTCGCCTTTTTAAAATTGTTTCAACTATACATATATATATATATTGTGACGAGTTTACTACTATATATCTACTTTAATATCAATATTTTTTTAAGCTGAACTTATATCTAGAAATGTATGTTTCTTTCTCTTCGTCCTCAGAGAGTCAGGTGCATTTGACCTCTTCTTCCTATCTGTATTACCAAATTCCCGCTTATTCACGAAAGTTGTAGTAGATTCTCGAGTTTAAGAATCATCAATGTACGTGTGTACATAAACACCAGTGTATCGTCAGTACTGTTGTGCAGACTGAAATTTCGAGAAAATCTTCTTACTCCTATAAATAAAAACAATCGCAGTGCACCAAGAGACGGTATATATTATTTGTTTGCTACAGTTTATATACTATACATCTCGGAAACTATAATTGCTTAGTAATTGGAAACTTCAGATATTAGACTAGGAGAGTTTGTAAACCTCGAACGTTACCAACTATTTAACTTCAGCGGATTCTCATCGGATATTAATATTTTACGAAAATATTAGATAATTTGAGCGATTACAAAAATTCAATGTGTGACAAGCGAAGAAAGGATTGTTTGTTTTGGAATTTCGCACAAAGCTACTCGAGGGCTATCTGTGCTAGCCGTCCTTAATTTAGCAGTGTAAGACTAGAGGGAAGGCAGCTAGTCATCACCACCCACCGCCAACTCTTGGGCTACTCTTTTACCAACGAATAGTGGGATTGACCGTCACATTATACGCCCCCACGGCTGGGAGGGCGAGCATGTTTAGCTCGACGCGGGCGCGAACCCGCGACCCTCGGATTACGAGTCGCACGCCTTACGCGCTTGGCCATGCCAGGCCATGCGAAGAAAGAAGAATACAGAGTTAGCTAGCTCCCTCTTATTTCAGGAATTTGAAAAAAAATTTCCTTTTACCAGTAGCAGAAGACAGAAGACTCAATACCGTTTGTTAGTTTGTAAAACCCGAGCGCGTAAGGCGTGCGACTCGTAATCCGAGGGTCGCGGGTTCGCGCCCGCGTCGCGCTAAACATGCTCGCCCTCCCAGCCGTGGGGGTGTATAATGTGACGGTCAATCCCACTATTCGTTGGTTAAAGAGTAGCCCAAGAGTTGGCGGTGGGTGGTGATGACTAGCTGTCTTCCCTCTACTCTTACACTGCTAAATTATGGACGGCTAGCACAGATAGCCCTCGAGTAGCTTTGTGCGAAATTCCAAAACAAACAAAGTTTGTAAAACGTATGTATGTCGCTTATTATTTGTAATAACCGTTATTGTAAATTGTATTTGTATTTAAAAAAGAGACTGTGTTGACAAGTGTCATAAACCGTATACATATCGACATACGGTCCCGCATAGCCAGGTGGGTTAAGGCGTGCGACTCGTAATCTGAAGGTTAAGTTTAATCATGAAATGTTGTTGTTTTTTCGCTGAGTAAATTTGAAAAATTACTGTATATTCTAGAGGGCGACATATTATTTGAGCTCTAAGGGATAGTTGATGCATGTAGTATTATCGAAGAAGTATAGTGATTTGTGTATGTGATTGGTTGATAGTGAAGTGATAAAAAAGAAACAATACGTTCAAGTAGGAGTGGCGAGTAAAGTGCAAAAGTAAATTTAATAAATGCCTTTACTGCAGCGTAGTTACAACCTTAAGTTGTAGGTTTCTTTCATTAAAAGTTTTATCATTTTATCACTGAATATCACATTATTAGGTAAGTCTGACTAATGCTTAATATTAATAATTAGTGATATTTAGTTGTGTTAATGTAAATCTAGCATTTAATACATAGGACAATGACATAGTTTATTTGAAAATTAAACTGTTGAAGTTCATTGTGTACAGGAATCTTACCTATTACAAGAACTATTAATATTATTAAATATTAATACTAATTTACATAATTAAGATGGTAATGTGTATGCGTACTTCTAAAGTTTTTAAAGAAATTAGAAATAGGGAAGTATGGACAACACCATATAAAAAGACTCGTTAAGAGAGGGGTGGGTGTAGATAGGGAAAAGGTATTTGAGTTATGGTTCTGTCATCCCTCATCTCCATTTCAGACAGTATTGTAAGTTTTAAGTTTTGTGTTTGAACTTCATTTGCTTGGAAATTGTATGCACCAAGAGAACTGGTGGTATCACCTTGTTGAAATTCAACACTTGCCTCTGATACCCAGGTGTTCAAAGCAGTGTTAGATCTGTTATCTCTTACTAAATAACTTGATCAGTTTATCATTTTTGATCATACCAATTAGTTAAAAATGTCATTTGCACTAGAGATATTTGGTGGATATCATGTCTTGTGAAATAGGTTTAACCTGCTCATGTCAAACCTTGCAGTCATGAAATGCCATGTGTAAACATCAAATTCATTCAAACTCTATGTCCCTAACTTTGTGCATGAGTAGTTTCAATAGCTCTTTTAACTGTTTTAATTACTTAAAACATGCAGCACTACTTTTACTTTTTATGAATATAATGCATTCACAAACAAAATACCTTGGTTACTTTTCATGAATATTTCATACACAAAGCATGAATTTTCTCCCTTAGTATTGTATTAAAATATTAGTATCAGTACCCCAAACAGCTAATTCAGAGTTCAGACTGAGAACCTGTTTTCACTTTTTCCTGTTAGTTTCATTCTTAATTCATAATTTAAACCCCTTGGTATGGATTCTGGTACATGGTGAGGGGGGCCTTCCAGGGAAGATTTTGTTTTTTCAGTTTACCTCCTGTAGGATCTAAACATCCACCCACCTATTTGTCATATGTGGCAACCCGTAAAGGGGGGGGAGAGAATCCTGGTGCTTGAGAGGTCCAACCCCAACACACCACTTTGGCCTTGAATTCCTGTAGATGGGCAGTCTTGGGGTAGCATCCCTTGGATCAGTCAGCTGGTCCACTTGGTGTAGGGTCAACCAAGTACCAGTGTTGGACGTTCTCAACAGGTGTTGTGGACATTGTATCTGCTGCTGGTGTTTGAGTATAGTGCTCACAAAACCCTGGCATTGCTGCAGTGCCCTTGTTTGATATTATAGTGGGTCCTCTTGTAGGACTTCATGGTGGGTGGGTCAGTGGGCACCAAAATTTTCCTTTTTTTTTATTATGAATACTCCAATTAAAATTTTAATAAAATAGTGAAAAAACAGTCCATAGGTAAACGGCTTCAACCTTAAAGATGCTGGAACCCGTTCATCATCAAGGACTTCAGCTCTACACTGGAGTTTTCCACACTTCCCCATTTCAGAGCTTATACATAGTCTCATGAACCTTCTTTGCACCTCCACCATTTGCAACTGTCCTTCGTTCCTTACCAAAGCATCCCACCCAGGATTGCGTTTTCCTTCCTCGATGGGCCATACTTTTCCAGAATAGAAAATCTGCCATTGCTCCTTTTGGCCTTTGTTAGACCTTAGAGAGGATGGTTAATGTCTCATTTTGTTCTTCAAATCATACAACCTCCTCTCATCCACTCAGTGTGGAATACGACGACAGCACACCACCACAGACCACCTGATTCGACTTGAAACGTCCATCAGAGAGGCCTTTCTCAAATGACATCTTCTTGTGTCAGTATTCTTTCACATTGAGAAAGCTTATGATACAACTTGGAGGTATGGCATTTTTCGAGACCTCTATATATATATGGGTTATGTGGCCATTTGCACATTTTTACAAAAAAATTTTAATGGACAGGAGATTTCAAGTTCGTGTGGGTTTGACGCTTGTGTTCTTTTCTACAGGAACTTGGGAGCCCCTCAGAGCTGTGTTTTGAGTGTCACATTTTTCAGTATGAAAATTAATGCCATCACTGAACAACTCCCTCTTACTGTTGCAAACAGGCTCTATGTCAATGACTTTCACATCTCCTGTCAGTCATTGAATGTGAGGTATATTGAGTGGCAGCTAGAGACTGCCCTCAATTGTTTTCTGAAGTGGACCACAGTAAATGGCTTTAACTTCTGTCTCTCTAAAACTATTTTCATGCACTTTTGCTGCCAACGGGGTATTTACCCTGATCCTGAACTCTGGTCCCCAAATGTGACCTACCTTTTTAAAGTTCAGAGAAAAGTAGACACTCCTGATTGGAAATACTGTCTGTTATTTGCTGAACATCTTTCGAACCATCCTTCCTCTCCTATTTATACAGATGGTTCAAAATCAGGAGATTGTGTGGGCTCTGCCATGGTTTATTGTGGTTTGGTTGTTGCATGCAGAATCCTCTCTAGATATTCTGTATTCACTGCTTAACTGTTTGCCATTTCTCTTGCCCCAGATCACATAGAAGCTAAACAGTACTCAAACTGCACTATTTTTACTGACTCACTTAGTTCTCTACTGGCCCTGGAATCGCTTCACATTAGTTCACACCCTGTTCTCGCAGATATTCAAAACAGGCTGGCCCAATTATCTTTAACATTTACTTCTGTCCAGTTTTTCTGGATACCAGGCCATGTTGGTATTTGTGGGAATAAGTTAGCCAATGCTGCAGCAAAATCTATCTGCTCTGGCACTATCACTGTTGTGCCTATTCCATATCTCCCTGTATTCAAGGCTCTGAGCCAGTTGGCACTCAACTTGGAATGAGCAACATGACAACAAGCTTTTCCAAATAAAACCCTGTATTGGACTTTGGCCATCCTTCTTTCGTAAGAGTCAGTAAGAGGAAGTTGTTCTAACTGGACTATGCATTGTTCACAGTTTTTTAACTCATTGTTTTCTTTTATCTGGAGCTAATGCACCATTGTGTAGTCTGTGTGATACTCAGGTCACAGTAAACCACATTTTACTTTCTTGTCATCGTTATGACTTTCAACGACAGTGTCATTTTCACCGTATTCTGTCCCAAGGTTTGTCCATAATGTTGAGCAGTGTTATTGGTGATGGTGACACTGTCCGCTTTGGAAATGTGTTTTAGGTTTTTAAAGGCCATCAATCTCTTTAATGCCATTTCAGTTTTTTAATTTATACATTAGACCCTTTTTTGATGAGGTTCTGTTTTGAGAATCACAGTCCATCTAGTTTGATTTGAAATTAGAAATTAGCCGTAAAGTCAAATAACTCGAAACCAGAACTGGAAAGGCTAACTTCAGTTGACTAACGCTGCTGTTCAAACTATCTGTCAGTCATCCTGATGAGTTATTATTAAAATTTTGCTGCAAATCTTTTAAAATTTTTATTACTTTACTTTTTGAAAATGGCCATAATGTCAAATAACTCGAACCAGGACTGGTGGTTTTTGTACTTACCTGTTAGTCTTTCTGGTGAGTTATGATAATTACAGTTATGCTACAGAAAGTCCTCTACAACTTGTATTACTGTAGTGTTTCTCATAATGCTGTAGACTAGATGTAAACATAGGTTTTATGCTTTTTTTTAACTTTGTTTTATTTTATCTTAATTTCCTTTTATAAATTTCCTAATTTTACTTTTGATTTTAACTTCTTACTGGGTGTTTGGCACAGATAGCTTAGCTACTTTGTGCCATAAAACACTAAATCAACCAACCATAATTTAATATACATATGATTATTAAGTAGCATTATCTTCTAAAATGTGACTTAATAGGATTTTAACATGGTAGTTAAGTCTCTCAAAGCAGTGATCTTTTGCTAATAGTGAAACTAATAACATTTTAGGTTGTATTTATAGACATTGGTAGTAAGTTAGAAGAGGAATTTATCTCTATAAATCTTAAAGATCACTAGTTAGTCCTCATTTGAAGTACTCTGCAGGTTTCCTTCTCTAAGAAATACCATATTTAGTGGGAATGGTTTGGAAGAGGGTTACTAATACTAAGCTATTTTTAAGGAGTTAAGATGTTTTAAAATATTTTCTCATGAAGAAAGAAGTTAAGAGGTGATTTTTATTAAGTTTGCAAGATTATTTGATAGATCAGTGGGATAAAGGCTTGCAGTTTCTTTGTACTATATTCATAAGGATAAAAGGAAAGTGAAACTTGTTGGGAAACCTTGACTTCCATCTACAAAACTATCAAAAGAAGCAATGCAAAGCAAGAAATTATCAAACCTTCTCTTAATTTTGATTTCCTCACTTCTGAAGGTAACCTTTTTCAAAATCTGGATATTCTTTTAGAAAAACAAAAATATCTTCTCTGAAAATGAGCTCTTCGCTGCCAAAGGACTTGAAAAAAATAGGCTTTAGTTAAGTTTTATTTATTTAACTAACAGCAATATTGACTTATGGAATGAGTTGCTGTTATTTAGACCTTTAAAGAAGTTTAAGACTAAAACTAATGATTTAGTGAAAAATAAAATGTGTTGAAATTTGTACTTTTCTCAAGTGAGAAGGGTGTACAAGGACAGCTTTGAAAAACCAGATGGTCATGTTTCTATGAAGTCTTATGATTTAGCTGATAATATAACTGTTCTGAACAATTTGAATTTGCTAGAGTTCATGTGTAGCCAATAATGTTATAAAACCTTCTTTTCTAAAAAAATTTTCCAATTAGAATCGAGAATTATTTGTTTCTTTACAAGAAATAAAAACTTAGCAAAGAGCTTCATGGTTTTGTTAAGAAACCACATTTAAAATCTAAATCTTTATTAGTACCTCAGTTATTGTTATGTTTGAATTTAGCCCCAATCCATTCCCTTTAATATTTATTATATCTAGTAATCTACATTTACTATGGATTTAAACTACTGTCAAGGTCCCAGAATCAGTTATTCCAAACAAATTTCCCAAGTCTTTAGCACTTGACACACTGATACTTGACCCTGCTTCTTTATATGAAGAGTAAGCTATTTTTTAGTTTCTTTGCTTCAGGAATTAGCTTTACACATTTCATTGTTAAAACTCGTATCATCTAACCTAATCATTGAGACTTGTTCGTACACAAAGGTAATTCTCTCATAAATTAAAATTCCAAACTTATCTTTTATTAATAATAATTTACAGGGTGACTAAATGACTAATTTACGTTCAATTATAGTTAGATTTATGGGCACAGTGTATTATATAAAACTTTTAAACCTATAATTATTGGTTTGAAATTATTTTGACTATAAATATGTTAGAAAATGTCAAGAATTTTGCAAAGAAGGTTTTAGGTGTTTTTATATACATATGAGATCACAACAAATTACTAGTATTTTTAATGGCTTCATGGTTTTCGTTATTGCTGTGTGTAATAAAGGTTTTAATTTTATTTCTTATTGATATACATTTGTTTTGCAGCTGTCCTCAGGATGATGTATGTATATGTCATTTTGCTCAATTTTCTGCTCTTCCTTAAAATTTATTGTGACTAATACTAGATGTTGTATAAAACTCACCCTTTGAAAGTTTAATGTTTTTTATAAAATTAACTATATGGTTTATTCTATGAATTGAAATTTATCTATTTGAACACAATTTCCTTTTTTAGGGCATTAAACAGTTAATAAGTTTCTTTGAGATGACACTACGTAAAGCAGCATTTTTGTTACGATCATCCCCCTTTGGATTATCTGTTTCTAAAGTTGTCAGACATGTTAGTCCTGAAAATTGTGGGTGGCTGCAGATGTTAAGATTTTTTGCTGATAGTAGTCAAGTCTCTGAACAACTAAAAGGTGAAGACAGACAAGAAGCTCTGAAGCCACAACAGACACCCAAGATTAAAAGACCACCTTTTGCAAAAAACTTGTTTTTAGGGATCTTTGATAAGGTAAAAATTACAAACTGTTTTAGAGTGATTAAACATTTTATCATTAATTTAGAAGCAATTTTGTGCCATGTTACAAGTGTTAAGTAATAACTGTTTCTTGTTTAAAAAAACTATTGTTTAATGGGTTAGACAAAATTCATACATACTAGTTTTTTAAGTCTTAAAAATGCAAGTATTACTTTGTGAGAAAAATGCAATCACCAAAAAAATTACATAACAATATTTTCTTATAGAATAACCTTGCAATAATAATTTGCTCTATATAAAACTACACAAATTCTGCTACAATTTTTTTTAAGAGAAAGATAATGACAGTGGTTCTGATATTAGTCACACAGTAAAAACTGTAGGTATCTGATAATAGTTGTTGTTTATTAGGCCTAACTTGGAATACTTCTACAATTTTATATTCCTTGCCTATTAAGAATATTAACCTGTTGGAAAAGGTTCATAAAAGGCCTACTAGGATGATTCTAACAATGGGAGGGTTGTTTTATAATGATAGGTGAAGACCTCTTCACTTTTCTCTTGAAAAAATAAAAGGGTAATGGATGATTTTATTCAAATTGATATGATTATTCAGCGGATCAGTTGCTAGTTAACAGTATTTTTGTTTGGTTGAAATTATTTTGTATGTGGTGAGTATACTTTCTTTTCTATAAATTGTTTACTTTGTGTGCCATGTTTGAACACACCAAACTTAATGTTTTTGTCTTTTATAATTTGTAGTGCATATTGGAAGGATTTATATATTTTGATAAAAAGGTTAGAAAATACCTTTATATTCAAGATAATTATAAAATAACTTTATTTTGACCAATGTTTAGCTCTTACATCTTCATTAGACTTAGTATGTTCAACTGTGTATGCAATGGCAGATTTAAGGTTGTATGGGCCAAGGGGCTAATTTTTGTGGGCTCAACATCCCATGTATTTTTGCAAAGAATAAAATTATCAATGGAGTGTCCCATTAAGATCATGGGACCTGGAACTGAGCCCCATCTAGCCTCTACCTAAATACACCACTGTGTGTATGTACACAGTGGCCCTGTAAGTCCCTTCCCATCCATATATCTTATATGTATCCAGTGTATCTGTGTGCTGTCTCTCATTCTCGCTGCATAATATTATGTAACACCATGTTTTATGAGACATTTTCCTCAACATAGCAGGGGTTATTGTTCCAAATGCCACGGTAACATCTGCCTTCAACTCATCATTAGTATTATAATGTTGTTTAGACACAATATATGGATGGGTAGGGACTTAAGGGCCACCTTGTATATATGTACTAATCCCAAAGAAGTTTCAGAGATGAAACATTGGTCAAAATAAAAAGTTCTTTTATAATTATCTGGAGAATAAAATTTTGTTTCTGAACTTAAGAATAATGGTAAGTAAGGATTTGAGTCACTATCATATTTTGCTATACACATTTGACTCTGAACCTAATAAGACTTGCCTGGTGTCATATAAGAACCTTGCCATAACTTTTAAACAACAATAATTTCATATGAAAATATTTCCAAGAAAGAAAAGAATGTCTAAAGAAAGTATATAATTATTAGATTGTGGTTTAAGTCTTTTACACTTACTAAGTGTCATGTTCTTATTCTGCATAAACCATATCTTGTAACTTTCTCATGAAACCATAAATTACTTCTAACACCATTTTATTTACTCTCAGTAGTTTATAATACTCTTTACAGTACTGTCTAAACTTTGCCAGTAGTTATTTTGAATGGTAAGTTTTGTTAATAGTTGATGAATCACCTGCTGTGTTCAATTCTTTAATAGGCAGAAAAGCTGAAAAATTTTGAAAATTGAACTGTTTTTTTTGTGTGAATTAAATTAGAAAAAAAAAGTTTCATTATTTTACTTTTTTTTTATTCATACATCCTTGGAGGGTGGCAATACAGCTGCTACTGCCTTATAAAAACTAGTGACAGCTATATGACCTAAGCCTTTGAGAGGCTATACTGATATAACATTTAAGAAAAAATCAGGTGAGAAAACGAACTTTGAGAATATGATTCTCAAGGGATAAGTTTCTTGTGAAAAATAGAAGTACACTTTGGGATTAACATAAAAATTCTGAGTATTGTAAACAGGGAATACTGCTTGGAACAGAAATGTAAATTAATGTTACAATATCATAAAATTTAAATTTGATATACAGATGAGCAGTTTAAACCTGAAACATGCTTACTGACTTGGAAAGGGTTTAATCATATGACCATTACTTTCTTGCAACTTACAAAAAATTTTGATATTTTTACTCTAGGAAATTCTGACTTTTCCAGAAGTGCTAAACAAGGAAGAACTTACAGATCTAAATAGAATGGTAGATGTGGTAGAAAAATACTTCAAAGAAAAAGGTAACCCAATTTTGATATGGAGAGTAAGCATGATGCTGGAAAAATCAGATAAGAATAGACTTTGAAATAAATTCATTTAAATAAGAATCACTTTAAAGCCCTTATTTCCATATTTACTTTTCTTGCTAAATATTGGTAAAGAAGTCACTACAATTTCTTTTTTTTAGAAATATATAAAGGTTTATTCTTAAATAAAAAAGGTAAATATTTGCTTTTGATCTAAGTTTTCTAAGAATCCATGGATAAAGCCAAGGAAAATGTTAAAATAGAGTGAACCTTAAAGATCTCATGATTATGAGAAAACTGCTAATGAAAATCCCTCATTAAAATGATAAGTAAATTTTGTTTTTATCAAACAAATATTCTTAAATTAACCGTTTCCACACAAGTCTCGGGTGAAAGGCCACGTCATCACATTTTTTTACTTTCATTCAAAATTAAACTGAACTACTATTTTATGAATTTATGTCCTTAAGTTTGGCATCAAACTGTAAACTATAATTCAGATTTTCATATTATACATAATTTAATTTCTTGTTTTAAAAGTAGGTATTAAAATATGCACCTAAATATCAATTTTTGTGTGAAGTGGTATGTTAAATGTAGCACTGGTTCAAATTTGATGTTTGTGATGTCAAAATACAAAGTCTATAATTTTGTATGAACTAGGAACTCAAATTACCAATATTGATAAGGTAGCATATAAAATAAAACCCTTTTTTTGTTGTTGAATAACCAATCAGAAGCTCAGAATGTCCTCTCAGTGGTTTTCTTAGTCATTTTCAAATATAATGATATCCTCTCTTTCTTTTGACTCATATCTTTGTGCTCATAATTTGAGTTTTTAGCCTGTTTGAAATTTCATATTTTTTTTTAGATACAAATAGATTAGCTACTAAACTTGATAAATTCTAATGGAAGTCCATGGTATCAATGAAATTTAATTTTGTAGTTATTTTAATGTGTGTATGTGTGTGTAAAACCTAAAAAAATTATTTTACATCCTTCAGATGCAAAATTTCTTAAAGCTCAATAAGGTATGACAGGCAGCAATAAATACAAAGGTTGTAACTACAAGAGATAATTGTTTGCTTTACTTCTTTATTGACTGTTCCATGTTTTAAGAAAAATAAGTTTAAGAACTTGTCTGGAAATAGTAATAATCTATATACATGTACAATGTATAATAATTGAAATGCAACTGTATTTTAGAAAATACTAGTCTACTAAAACACAACCAAGACAGATCACTTTGTAAAAACTAGAGGTTTTATATTTCATGTGTTAACGAGCATGTGTGCCACATCATTGTAACTTTTGTATTAGCCAGGCACAGCTGAAAGATCAATATGATAAAAATAGTAAATATGTATATAATGTTGTGAGATTTAAGCTATTTAGTCTAAATATTTGTTTTTTGATATCTATAATCATTCTAGAATGAAAGAGGCATGATGGTTACAAAATCAGTCAAATCAACTGAGCCCACAGATTTGTTAGTGAAAATAGCATAAAATAAGGTTTTATTTTAAAGAAATATTGTTTTGATAAAACTATCTGGACATTATAAGGATTTTGCATGTGAAATTTCAAAATTTTCTGAAGAATAAATGTATTTTTAATCTATAAATGAAATTACTTTGTTGGCTGAAAGGCCAACATGCAAAAAAGAAAAAAAGCATGAGAAAAACATTGCTTAACAAACCTTATGACTCAATAAAAAATCTCATAGTTTGCATAAGAAGGCATTGTAATATTTACTGATATGTCAAAATTTATGAACACACACTTACTAGTTTAACCATTTCGGCAAGGTTGGCAACCATAGTCGACTTGAAGGCTCAGCGAGGCAGGCGATCTTCGTCGACAAGATGTAAACAACATACCCTCGTGGCTAATTATCATAATTACACAGGCCTTGAGACCCACTTGAGGCTAGAACCACGTGTATTCATTGTTTACTTGGGATTCCCAGCAGGTATTGAAACTGGAGGTGATTTCTTTGTTTTCTAGCCTGTGTAGATCATACTGTTGATTGTTTGAGAAAATGCCTTCCTTGTATATTCTGTTGATACTTGTGACGTTGTTACAATGCCGAAAGGAAAAGCTTATACCACTAAAGAGGTAATCAATATTGTTTTTAACGATGAAGAGAGTGACAAAGAGTTTGAGCCAGATGATAATGAAATCTTACTTGTAACGAACAAGAGTGATAATGAAGACCTTCATGGCCTGGAATCTGCCCCCGCTTTAGGTAAGCACAAACGAAAAGGAAGACCAAGTACTGATAAAGGTCAGCACTTGGTGGACAATCTGAGGACAAAAAACACAAACCTGATTGTACTGTTTGCAGTGACAGATACACAGCTGGATGGAAAAGAAAGCAGACTAATTATGTCTGCAAACAGTGCAGTCTCCCCATGTGCTTTTTACCATGCCATGAGATATATCATAACCACAAAGACTATTGACAGGTTGCTGCACGAATTGTGTACAATTTATAATAAATTATTGTGCTTTACATGGCACTTCATTGTGTATCAGGGTGTCTTCCTTTATTCCTGTTATTCTTATGTATTGAATTAAACATATATAGTATTGGGTACAATCACTGAAAATATTAGGGACTTTTGTTGAGTTATTGCCAAGATATCATGCTTTTAGTACTGATACTGTAATTAGTTGAAGTATCAAACATATATATTTAGTGCCATGCCAAACATTAAAATATTTTCTTCAGTGTCAAAAGGGTTAAAGTTAATAGGATGAAAAGTATAGCAAGTACAAAATGGTAATGAAGTCAGTTCCAAGGACCAAGCCCACACTGAAAGGGTCAAAGTATTGACTAATTTAACCATTTCAAGCTAGAAATTATTTTTATTTTAATAACAATAGTATTTTGACACTGAATTCTAAAAACCTATGAATGAAAGCAAAAGATAGTATCCTATGATATGTCAATGGCACTAAATCTGACATGGCTTTCATCAGACTAAGTAGGATATAACAGATTTATTAGTAGTCTTACCATAATACATGCCATCAGTACTTACAAATAACAAATGCTATGGTGCACATCAAATTAAGTGAATTTTCATCATCAATTTTAGTTAAGTCTTTTATAAATCAGATTTTTAGGATAAAACTTCTTCAAATTTATGAAGATTGTTTCTTTTTTAATACCAAAAGTATTTTGACATTAAATCTTCAAAGCAACTTACCTGTACAAAGTTTAAAAGCTGATTTATTTATTTTTTACAACTTTAAACTCTAGTAGGTTGCAGAAATATCAAACTTGTCATATCTATTCCATAGTAAATTTTCTTACGAAACACTAAATGTTTTGGTCATTAATTTTTGTTGGTTTTTTTTTTAATTGGAACACAGGACTCTTTTTTTTTTCAGTTGACTCAAAAAAAATTGATATTGAAGCTGTAATTCCAGAAGAAATATTACAGGGTTTAAAAGATATGGGTTTGTTTGGGCAGCAAATACCTGTAGAGTATGGTGAGTATGTTAGTAAATAAGGATCTTAGTTTAAGAATTAGAACATCATTGGCTATAAATATAGATAATTAGAAAAATAAGGTAAAGAACTATATTGGTTTTTTATAAAGAATTAGTTTGGTAGCAAACATAATCTTTAACTGTAAAACTATTCTTTCAGTTTCCATTCTGTGGATCAGAGTTGGTCTTGATGTAGAATGATAAATGTGTCAAGCAGCAAAGATTGTAATTCTTATTTAGGTCTGTTTATGATAATTAATCCCAAACTATTATATTTTATTGTTAAATTTTCAAACAAATACACTAATAATTTATTATAATGGTAATTAAAATTGTGTCTCAGGTAAGTAACTGATGTATTAACCTGAACTATAAATTTTAAACTCTCATGTCCTCCTTGAATTTGATGATTCTCATGGAGTTCCATTATTCATTACATTAATTAGTATTGTTATTTTCATAATATAACACTGAATGTAAAGAACAAGCCAAAATAATTCTGTAATTTGTTCTCTTTGTTAACCTGAAGATGACCTAGGAAGATTGAAATGTTCTCTGCTTATCAATAAAAGTATTAATACTTACACCAGCTGTTCTGTGATACAATTATGTAATTACTCATTTTTTTATGCAAGAAACAAAGCAGGCTGAACAGTAATTAGCAAGATTGATTATCGTGTTGATGGTAGTTTAGTGTACATGTGTTTTCTGAGACTTTTATGGTATTAAGACCCGTGTAAACTGATAAGGTCATGAAGTCATGAACAACTTTGTTCATAAATAGTTTAGAAAACGTCTTTAAAATAATTGAGAAGATCCATAGAAATCCCATCAGTATACTTTTTTCTTTAACTAATAGTAAAATAAACAAAAATGATGTTTGTTTGGTACAATGAAAGATAAATTTTTAATTAGAAATTTTAGATAACACAGATACCATTAGCAGTAATTATAAGGCTGAAAGTTCAGAAGACAAAGTGCTTTGAAAAAATGAGTTGATAAGAATTTACAGCTAAATTGTTTTTGAACCAAATGAATAACAAACAAAATCAGAGTATGCTTTAGAAACATACATTCATTGAAGACTTACCTAACATGGTTCTCTTATGATATATTCCTGGGTATATATGGTCAGAGTTTGCTTCTGATTGAATCATTTTGTGTGAAAAGTCACATTTGATAAAAGAAAGAGATACTAAGTAATGGATATCCCCTCCCATAGGAGCAATATAATGTTCAACTGTGTTTAAACTTTGGTAAACCTGTGAATGATATTACAGAGAATTTTGCTTCATCTTGCTTTTAGTATAAGGTCAGTTTCTCTTGTGCCAAATCGAGGTTAAGGTATTGATGTACACAGTATTCAAGAATGTTTGTTTTATGAGGCTCAGACCATGAATAATTCTGTGAATTCATGATCTGCATGTTTTTTTGTACATATACGTGTGTCCATTACAATCTTTGCTGCCTGATACATTTATCATTCTACGTCAGGATGAAGTTGGATCCACAGAAGAATTTACATATGGGTCTAGTCTCATATAAGTTTTGTTAGCAGTTAATTCCTTATTATGATTTATGATGACATGTTTTTGTTTATTCATACAAATTTGTGTCAATGCTGTGACTGAAGTGCTGCTGGAGTAGTTATGACCAGTGTTTGTGTGCTGAGTGTAATGCTCTCCTCTGGCTTCCAGACACAATTCCAGTGACTATTCTTAAAAACAAGAAATTCTGATATGACTGTGGAGAGTACAAGTACCCAATAGCATTGCTTCAATTTCTAATGAACTCCGTGCATGTCCAAGCATGCACTGTTAAAACAGGCTTTGTCTTTCCTTAGAGTTATTGATAATCATTCAGTTGCTTCCCTGAAGTTCATAATGAGTCTATAAGTGTGGAGTCCACATTCAATTCATGTATAATGGAGTGTGATTTTCTAAAAGCCATACTTTGCTTTGTAGATGAATATTTTCTTATTGACTCTACTAAAAAAAAATTGAAAACTTGCATGATTGGTGTTTTTTTAAATTATAAAACTGACTCACATATGTATTTTAGGTTAAACAATTTTCTTATGAAATTGATTGCATACTATGATTCTGATTGAAATATGGAGAAATTGAATACTAATTACACATGAGAAATAAGGTATTCACAAAAGAAATATAAAAGCTATCTTCTGTGTTGATAGGGGGACTTGGTTTGAATGCTACTGAATTTGCTAGATTAGCAGAAATTACAAGTTTGGATGGAGCAATTGCCGTCACTCTTGCAGCTCACCAATCTATAGGATTAAAAGTAAGAACAAAAATAGATGCATCAGAATTAGAATCTACAATGAATAAGATTAACTGTGAAATTAATCATGATTGATTGACTAATTTGTAATACAGTAATTTCAGTAGTAGTAATATTTTTTTCTGTATATATATGTTATAAATATTTTTGAAATTTATGGAATATTTTTTAGCCTTCTGTAATAATAGATTTATAGGAAATGAAAAAGTTAACACTAGCTACAATAATGCCAATCAGCAGCAGATCATATAAATGAAAAACCAGTCAGATATTATCTTATTGTGAATATGCTAAAATATCATCAACTTGGCCCTTAAAGAACTGTAATTTGGATGAATCATAAAAGTTGCTCATGATGTTTATCTCCTGGATTGTAAACTTAATAATTTTATGAATTGCAATTTCTGTTATTTTTACAATAAAAGTGATTTGCAAGATTCTTGACTGCCTTTGTTATATTTAACAACTGATATTTCAACCATTAAACTGAGCATTAAAATATGTAGATTTTCCATTTAAACTTCTTAAAAATCGTTTTGGTTTTAATTATAGATTTCACATAATTCAACTATGCAGATTTCAACAATAATATTCTTTTTTTTTCTATCATGTACGAATTTTTTACAAATTGGGAAAAAATTTGTATGGATGAAATTATTATATTGTCTACTACAATGAATATTTTTATTATTATGCATTTTTTTTGGGTTGTATAACAAGTGATAACTCTTACTTTGCAATTAGGCTAGAAAAATCCATAGCTCCTTATTGTTATTGTCAACATTTTAAGCATAACAAAATGCGACTCAATTTTAATTAAAATGATTCACTTACATTAAAATGCATATAATGTTCATGAAACATCTGTACATGATGGAGTAAATTAATTATTTTTGGATTCAGCACATGTGAAATATTGTCGGACATGTAAAAATTTAAAAACAATAAAATGAACATCATTAATCATTCTCATGTAGCATTGGTATAAATGATAAATTTTGCTTGGGTTGCTTTTGTACTTTTTGTGATCTAATATTGTTTTGTTTTTTTCAAGTAGCTAAAAATGCAGTGTATAATTACTTTTCGTGAATAGGGTATCCTGATTTCTGGTAACGAGAAACAGAAGACCAAATATCTGCCAAAACTTGCCACAGGAGAACACATAGCAGCATTTTGTTTAACTGAACCAGGAAGGTGAGAAAAGATTTGTGAAAATAGCCATTACAAGCTTATTAAAATGAATAATTATATGTACAGAGAGAGACATACTTTTTTTCAAATGTTCTGTCTTCTTTTTTCTTCCAAATACTTTTTAATTGATCCCCATTCCTTCTTTCCTGAACAGGTTAACTTTAAACTTTGTGGAGTCATACATTGGTCCAACATATCCAGACACCTTTTTCATTTTTTTTATTAATTTCTTTTTAAGGATTGTTTTTAAGTGAAAGGTAAAATAACCCATCACATTGGCATACAAAACAAGTAGATTTGTTCATTGTGAGTTTTTCTGAGGGTGTCAGAACTTTCACACACAAAAAAGAAATATTATCTAACTTTTCCTTGGCAAAAAACAAACCGTTATATGAATAGAATATTCACTAATAATACTAAACTAAATAGCCACCAACTTGTGCCATTATTGATACCTGCTACCAATACGAACCAAAACTCACTGTACTACAGAACATGCATATTTCACATTTATTGCTTCTAATTTGAGAGTCACCACCTCAAATCCTTGTCGCAGCAAATATGCTTGCCATTTCAGCTGTGGGGGGGCATTATAATGTTATGGTCAATCCCACCATTCATTGGTAAAAGAGTAGCCCAAGAGTTGACAGTGGGTGATGATGACTAGTTGTCTTCCCTCTAGTCTTAGACTGCTAAATGAGAGACGGCTAGTGCAGATAGCCCTCGTGTAGCTTTGCACAAAGCTCAAAACAAACCACATTTGATGCCACTATCAATGAAATATGCACAGTTTGCTAATTGTACTCCAATAAACAAAGAAAACTAAGAATATAAGCTTTTATTCATACTTAATATTAATTTTTATCATGGGTTTGATTACTTGCAACAGAAATAAATCTTTTTATCAAAGTCTTTTTGTATATAAAATAATGTGTATACCTGACGAAACATTTTTTATTCTTTGAGATAAAGTCTTGCACTATATGCAAAATGAAAAACTATTATGCACTTTTGTTTCTTGTTTCCTTTCATAAAAATTTAATTTTATCACATATCACTGTTTATTTTTGCCTTGATATATAAAATAAGATATGTAACCACTATAAGTGATAAAGTTTTGGGTTCATAAATCTATAACATTTAAAGAGAAGATTATAAGTAACAAGACTGAATCCACTCTAGCCTTCACTTTGTTTCAATATAAGCTCTTCAACTATTTAGTCTAGTTATCTTTGGTTAGAACAAGTGAATGCTTTCTTGTTGTTATTTAGAGTAATTGAAAATTCTAAAATTATCATTAATGGTAGAAATCCATTAACTCTCTCAAAACTCTCTGTCAGTTTGACCACCCCTTAGTGTGGATTCCTGTACATGTTGAGAGGACCTCCCAGGGAAGTTTCTGTTTTTTCTGTTTACCTCCTGTGGTGACCTGTGAAGGGAAGGAGAGGATCCTGGTGGTTGAGAGGCCCACAAGGGCTAGGGTCAACCAAGTATCAGTGTTGGATGTTCTCAACAGGTGTTGTGGACATTGTATCTGATGTTGGTGTTTGGGTATAGTGCTCACAAAACCCTGGCATTGCTGCAGTGTCCTTGTTTGACATTGTAGTGCATCCCCTCATAGGGCTCCATGGTGGGTGGAGTCAGTAGGCACCAAAATTTTCCTTTTTTTGTTAGGGATGCTCCAATTAAAAATTGTAATAAAATAGTGAAAAAACAGGTCATAGGTAAACAACCATGTCTTGACGATTCTGAGCAGCAATCCCACCATCTGTACCACCTGTTGAACCTCATTTTCTTATATAGCATTCAATTTCAGACAAACCTTTAAGGCAAATGTCTCCCTTTTTCATTCAGAAGGGACAAGAGAGACTTGCTGGCTCACCAAAGTCAGTAAAGAAGCTTCGATCTAGTGACATATTGGTGGAAACATCCACATCTCAACACAGTGGACTCCTCTTGCATTCAAAGGCAATTGGGGATATACCTATTGAGGTTATACCTCGTACTACTTTGAATTCATAATGAGGAGTTATTGTTGAGAGAGATCTGAAGAACACCCCAGAGTTGAGATTCTTGCTGGTTTCTTCACCCAAGGAGTTTCTGCAGTAAGGCCTATATAATCTCACAAAGATGGAATTATGATGCCACCAATGTCTTCATTCTCACATTTACGTCACTATGTCCACCTGCCACCATGAAGGCAGATTATCTTAATTTCAGAGTACAGACATACATTTCAAACCCTCTGACGTTTCCAGTGTCAACAGTTCGGTCACTCAAAGACGTCATGTCATGGTTCGTTAATGTATGCTCGGTGTGATGGCAAGGAACACGATGCCTACGAGTGTGAAACAGACCCTCATTGCATCAATTGTAAGGGATCTTACCCTTCCTACATTCGTTCTTGCCCTACATGGTTGGAAGGAAAAGAGATGCAATGTTTGAAAACGATTCATGACATTACTTATTCTGAGGCTTACAAGTTGCTGTCGACCACTTTCTCTTAGATATATGCTGCTGCACTTTGTTCCACAACTACAGTGGGAGTGCAGATGGATTTCTTTCTGCCTCCAAAAGAATCATTCTCAAAACAAATGAAAAGGTTTTTGACCTCCATAGTTAAAAAGGTTGACAAATCAACTTCAACACCCATCTCTGTCTCTTCCATAGATTCCAACAAATCCCAAGATCTCCTTCCTTTGGTTTTGGGTGCAGGCATTTCCTTGAATAAATCTTCTCCCACTCCACGCTGCAAAATGATCATTCATTCCCGTACTTAGTCATTGGAATCCTCTTCCAACAGCAAAGACCTGCCCAATCGACCTAGGACAGGATCCATGGAGATCTATAGACAGTAAAGAAAAAGATGTGGTTGTAAACAGAAGGGTTTGCCACCTAATTCACCTACACATAAATAAAAGTAGCTATCTTGATGGAGGGTGCATGGAGGGGTGGTACTGTTGGTTGACCAGCATGTGCCCACCCTGTTTTTGTCATTCGACTTACCCTTGGAGACCATAGCCATCCATGTTTCCTTGGGTCATACCATTACTCTTTGTTCTCTATCTGTCGCCTGGAGAGACATATGATCAATCAGACCTTGATGCTCTCATTGAATGAACAGCTGCCATATCCCTTTTTCATCCTGGGGTTTTAATGGACATCATCCCCTCTGAGGAAGTGATGATGTTGATAGGAGGGGGTTACTCCATATAGCATATGCTCTCTGATCACAACCTTTCTCTTTTCAATACTTGTTCTTCTACTTATTTTTATGAACCTAGTCAGTCCTTTTCTGCTATAGACCTCTCAATTGGCTTTACTTCACTATTCTCCCATTTTTCTTGGAGGGTTGACAATTTTGAGAGAGTTTGGCTGTGGTCAATTCCACCCAACCCACGTGCCCTGGTGGAAGCTGGATCAAGCAAACTGGCCTTTCACTGCTCTTGCAGAACTTGATCCTGCCATTGTCTGTAAGCCATCAGTAGACGACTGTGTGGCAGCAGTAACTGACTGTATTATACATGCAGCTGCTCAATGTATTCCTAAAACCTTGACATGTTTCCATGATATCCTCATCCTTGGTGGAATCCTGCCTGCCACATGGCATGGAAAGCTCAAAAATGGACCTGGGATACTTTTAGTTGGTATCTCGCACTCTCACACTGCATTGCTTTCCAGGAGGCCCTTGCACATGCTCAGTGGGTAAGACATCAAAGCCAGAAGGAATCTTGGATTAAGTTCATAACCAGCATCTTTTCTACCACCAGTTCCAAAGTCATATGGGACAAGATTTGGAAGGTTACTGGGCAGTATAATTCTGTCCCCCTCTTGATCTTGGTCTCTGGTGGCCAGGAAGTAGCTGATACTTGGAGTATCGCCTATACTCTAGGTGAAAGCTTTTGCCAGGTATCTAGCACTTCTGCTTCTTCCTCAACTTTTTTAGCCATCAAGACTTGGGCAGGGCGATCATCTCTTCCCTTTCGAGTTGATTGTATCTATGACTATAATCATCCCTTTACACTGGTGGAACTCAAACTGGCCCTTCATTGGTCTGGCAGTACATCGGTTGGACCTGATGATGTACACTATGAAATGCTGCATCATCTGTCTCCTGCTTCTCTTGCTATTCTTCTGATTGTTTATAATCGGATCTGGCATGAGAATGTTTTTCCTGATGCCTTGCACCAGGCTATTGTCCTACTTTTCTCTGAGTCTGGGAAGGATCCCATGATTCCTTCAAACTACTGTCCAGTTGCTTTGAGCTGTCTCTGTAAGACCTTAGAGAGGATGGTTAATGCTTGTCAAAAGCAACCTCTTCTCATCCACCCAGTGTGGGTTCTGATGACAGCGCTTCACCATGGACCACTTGACTCAACTTGAAATGTCCATCAGAGAAGGCTTATAATACAACATGAAGGTATGGCATTTTGCGAGACCCATATATATGGGTTACGTGGCCATTTGCCCATTTTTATTAAAAACCTTTTAATGGACAGGAGATTCCAAGTTTGTGTGGGGATCGACACTTTCCCGTTCTTTTCTACAGGAACTTGGAGTCACTCAGGGCTGTGTTTTGAGTGTCACACTTTTCAGTTTTAAGATTAGTGCCATCACTGAACAATTCCCTTTTACTGTTGCAAATGGGCTCAATGACTTTCATATCTCCTGTCAGTCGTCGAACATGTATATTGAGCGGCAGCTACAGACTGCCCTCAATTGTTTACTGAAGTGGACCACAGTAAACAGCTTTAACTTCTCTCTCTCTAAAACCGTTTGCATGCACCTTTGCTGCAGATGGGATATTTACTCTGATCTTGAACTCCCTATCAGCAGAGTTGTGCTGCCTGTGGTTCCTGAGACAAAGTTCTTGGGGCTTATCTTTGACTGTAACTTGACCTTTATACCACACATCAAGCAGCTATGCATCAAATGTTCAAGAGCACTGAACATCCTCCTTGTCCTCTCTGTCTTTTTTTCCACCATACTTAGCTTATACATAGAGTCTCATGAACCTTCTTTGCATCTCTGCCGTTTCCAACTGTCTTTACTATATGCTTTGAAATTTCGTTCCTTACCAAAGCATCCCACCTGGGATTGTGTTTTCCTTCCTTGATGGGCCATACTTTTCCAGGATAGAAAATCTGCCATTTCTTCTTTTGGCCTTCATATTCAGACGCAGTTGGATAACATTGCTGTATCCACTAGTCAGCCCATCCCACTGTGGCTTCTTACAGTCTCCAAATGTGACCTATCTTTAAGTCATCTGAGAAAAGCAGACACTCCCAATTTGAAATACTGTCATTTGCTGAACATCTTTTGAACCATCCTTCTACTCCTATTCATACAGATGGTTCAAAATCAGGTGACTGTGTGGGCTCTGCCATGGTTTGTTGTGGTTCGGTATTTGCGAACAGAACTCTCTACAGTTTCTGTGTTTACTGCTGAACTGTGCACCATTTCTCTTGCCCTGAATCACATAGAAGCTAAGCAGTACTCCAACTGCACTATTTAAACTGACTCACTTAGTTCTCTACTGTTCTCAGTGATATTCAAAATGGACTGGCCCATTTCTCTCTGTCATCTACTTTTATCCATTTTTTCTGGATACCGGGTCACGTTGATATTTGCGCGAATGAGCTTGCTGACACTGCAGCTAAATCTAGCTGCTCTGGCACTATCACTGCTGTGCCTGTTCCATACATGGACTATGGCTATGTATTCAAGGCTCGGCTCCATGTCAGTTGGCAGTCAACTTGGAGCGAGCAATGTGAAAACAAGCTTTTCCAAATGAAACTTTCTATTGAACTTTGGCCGTTTTGCTTCTGTAAGCATTGGAAAGAGGAAGTTGTTCTAACTAGACTATGCATTTGTCACAGTTTTTTAACTCATCATTTTCCTTTTTCTGGGACTGATGCACCAATGTTTTGTCTATGTAAAACTCAGGTCACAATAAGCCACATTTTACTGTCTTTCTGTCATTATGTGTTTCAACGTCGGCACCATTTTAAACAGGTTCTGTCCCAAAGTTTATCCATGACTTTTGACAGTGTTATTGGTGATGGTGACACTGTTCACCTTGGTAATGTTTTTAGTTTTTTTAAAGGCCATTAATCTTCTTAATGCTATTTAAGTTTTTTAATTTATGCATTAGACCTTTTTTAATGAGATTCCTGTTTAAGAATCAAAGTACATCTAGTTCGATTTGAAATTAGATAATAACCATGACCTCAAACAACTCGAAACCAAGACTGGATAGGCCAACTTCAGGTGGCTGATGGTGGTTTTTGAGCTTACCTGTTAGTCTTCCTGGCAAGTTGTCATGATTACAGTTATGCTGCAGAGATTCCTTTACAACTTGTATTACTGTAGTTTTTCTCTTACTGCTGTAGACTAGATGTAAACATTGGTTTTAATGTTATTTATGTTGTTGTTTTTAAACTTTGTTTTGTTTTACCTTAATTTCCTTGTATGGGTTTTACTAAATTTGATTTTAACTTTTTACTGGATGTTTGGTGCAGATAGCCTTGCTGCTTTGTGCCATAAAACACCAAATCAACCATCCACATGACCTCTGTACTTGTTTAAAGTCTTTACTTATTAAATACCTCTAATTTTCATCATAGTGTGTATGACATTACAAAATTTTGCAGTATGTCAGTTAACATTGTAAGTCTTTCACATGCAAAAAAAATTATATTTTTAGTGAAGAATTGTTAATAAACTAAAATATACTTGTCCATAAATGTATTGAGTTTTTGTTTTGAATTTTGTATAATTAATTTTAATGTTATGATTATAAATACCTTTCCTCAGCTCAAAAATCGTAATTGTTTTTATATAATTCCTAAAACCTCCTGAATATATTTTGTATATTGGTCAGTTTGACTGATAAAACAAAATCTAAACTACTCTTTTTATTTTATATGTAGAATGACTTTAAATTGTTACATGAAACTACATTTATTCATCTTCAGGAGCTTCAAGCTCATAACAGTATATAGCTATCTATAATTAAATGTTTGGTAGATTACCCTTTGAACCATATCTAACTACTATCTGCACCACCACTGAAAGTTGTAAATCACTAGGGGAACATCTGCTCTCCTTATGCTATCATATTGTTACCTGTGTGCTTTATGAAACATTATATTATTATTTATTTGATCCAATGTAATTGTAACTAACCTGAAAATAACTTCACATTTTATTTACTTTTATAATAAATAAAGAATAAACATGAAAAACGAAAACTAAAATATTTACCCAGTCTTTTTTCTTCTTGTGAATTGTTGAGGACAGAAGCCTCCTTTTTTATATTAATGATAGTTATGCATAAAAAAAATTTATTTGACTAAGTTATTTACCAAAGAATACAGACTAATAACAAGCACAAAGTAAACAATTTCCCCTAAATCTTGAATATTTTCTGAGTTTCTAACTATGCAACAGGAGTCATAAGTGATTCATAGAAACTAGTTGTTGAGCTTCTCACAGGAATGTTGCTTGTACTCTGAATGAAATTGACTATTAACTGTTCAGAACACAAGATTATACAGTATGTTATTTGATAGATGGAAATCTTCACTTTATACTGATTATGGGTGATATACATTTAAACGTAAGAGAGAACTAACAAATCCTGAAAGAGAAGATGTGACAGGTTCTATGTATAGCTCTGTAACCAAACAGAATTTACAGGTTCTATGTATAGCTCTGTAACCAAACAGAATTTACAGGTTCTATGTATAGCTCTGTAACCAAACAGAATTTACAGGTTCTATGTATAGCTCTGTAACCAAACAGAATTTACAGGTTCTATGTATAGCTCTGTAACCAAACAGAATTTACAGGTTCTATGTATAGCTCTGTAACCAAACAGAATTTACAGGTTCTATGTATAGCTCTGTAACCAAACAGAATTTACAGGTTCTATGTATAGCTCTGTAACCAAACAGAATTTACAGGTTCTATGTATAGCTCTGTAACCAAACAGAATTTACAGGTTCTATGTATAGCTCTGTAACCAAACAGAATTTACAGGTTCTATGTATAGCTCTGTAACCAAACAGAATTTACAGGTTCTATGTATAGCTCTGTAACCAAACAGAATTTACAGGTTCTATGTATAGCTCTGTAACCAAACAGAATTTACAGGTTCTATGTATAGCTCTGTAACCAAACAGAATTTACAGGTTCTATGTATAGCTCTGTAACCAAACAGAATTTACAGGTTCTATGTATAGCTCTGTAACCAAACAGAATTTACAGGTTCTATGTATAGCTCTGTAACCAAACAGAATTTACAGGTTCTATGTATAGCTCTGTAACCAAACAGAATTTACAGGTTCTATGTATAGCTCTGTAACCAAACAGAATTTACAGGTTCTATGTATAGCTCTGTAACCAAACAGAATTTACAGGTTCTATGTATAGCTCTGTAACCAAACAGAATTTACAGGTTCTATGTATAGCTCTGTAACCAAACAGAATTTACAGGTTCTATGTATAGCTCTGTAACCAAACAGAATTTACAGGTTCTATGTATAGCTCTGTAACCAAACAGAATTTACAGGTTCTATGTATAGCTCTGTAACCAAACAGAATTTACAGGTTCTATGTATAGCTCTGTAACCAAACAGAATTTACAGGTTCTATGTATAGCTCTGTAACCAAACAGAATTTACAGGTTCTATGTATAGCTCTGTAACCAAACAGAATTTACAGGTTCTATGTATAGCTCTGTAACCAAACAGAATTTACAGGTTCTATGTATAGCTCTGTAACCAAACAGAATTTACAGGTTCTATGTATAGCTCTGTAACCAAACAGAATTTACAGGTTCTATGTATAGCTCTGTAACCAAACAGAATTTACAGGTTCTATGTATAGCTCTGTAACCAAACAGAATTTACAGGTTCTATGTATAGCTCTGTAACCAAACAGAATTTACAGGTTCTATGTATAGCTCTGTAACCAAACAGAATTTACAGGTTCTATGTATAGCTCTGTAACCAAACAGAATTTACAGGTTCTATGTATAGCTCTGTAACCAAACAGAATTTACAGGTTCTATGTATAGCTCTGTAACCAAACAGAATTTACAGGTTCTATGTATAGCTCTGTAACCAAACAGAATTTACAGGTTCTATGTATAGCTCTGTAACCAAACAGAATTTACAGGTTCTATGTATAGCTCTGTAACCAAACAGAATTTACAGGTTCTATGTATAGCTCTGTAACCAAACAGAATTTACAGGTTCTATGTATAGCTCTGTAACCAAACAGAATTTACAGGTTCTATGTATAGCTCTGTAACCAAACAGAATTTACAGGTTCTATGTATAGCTTTGTAACCAAACAGAATTTACAGGTTCTATGTAAAGCTCTGTAACCAAACAGAATTTACAGGTTCTATGTATAGCTCTGTAACCAAACAGAATTTACAGGTTCTATGTATAGCTCTGTAACCAAACAGAATTTACAGGTTCTATGTATAGCTCTGTAACCAAACAGAATTTACAGGTTCTATGTATAGCTCTGTAACCAAACAGAATTTACAGGTTCTATGTATAGCTCTGTAACCAAACAGAATTTACAGGTTCTATGTATAGCTCTGTAACCAAACAGAATTTACAGGTTCTATGTATAGCTCTGTAACCAAACAGAATTTACAGGTTCTATGTATAGCTCTGTAACCAAACAGAATTTACAGGTTCTATGTATAGCTCTGTAACCAAACAGAATTTACAGGTTCTATGTATAGCTCTGTAACCAAACAGAATTTACAGGTTCTATGTATAGCTCTGTAACCAAACAGAATTTACAGGTTCTATGTATAGCTCTGTAACCAAACAGAATTTACAGGTTCTATGTATAGCTCTGTAACCAAACAGAATTTACAGGTTCTATGTATAGCTCTGTAACCAAACAGAATTTACAGGTTCTATGTATAGCTCTGTAACCAAACAGAATTTACAGGTTCTATGTATAGCTCTGTAACCAAACAGAATTTAAGGCTCTGAGAATTATTGTTTATCTGAGAAATAATGATTTTTATAATGAGTAACTTGTATTGAATTTTGAATTTTTCCAAGGGGTGAAATAAAGACATGATGCCTAGAGAAAATCTGTTGTGCATTACACTTGGAGAAATTCGGGATTCTTTAAGATATTGTATATGTAGAGTTAGGAACATAAAACTTTTATACTATTGAAATATGGATTATTAGTTAAATTTTATATTATTCTAATTGGTGTAACATAAACAAAAAATCATAGTTTTGAATGTAAGACACTAAAACTTTGAGTCACATGCAATCGAGGAAACCCAGGGCAAGGTGGTTTATCTTCTTGATGATAGAAGTAATTATTAAATGTCCTGTTTTGATTTTTGTTAGGTATCTGTTCTGTACGAGCACGGCATGGCTAGGTGGTTAAGGCACTTGACTTGTAATCCAATAGTCGCGGGTTCAAATCCCTGTCATACAAACATGCTCACCCTTTCAGCCATGGGGCATTCTAATGTGACAGGAAATCCCACTATTTGTTGGTAAAAAAGTAGCCCAAGAGTTGGCAGTGGGTGGTGGTGACAGGCTGCCTTCTCTTTAGTCTTGCACTGCTAAATTAGGGACAGCTGGTGCAAATAGCCCTCATGTAGCTTTGAGCAAAATTCAAAAGAAACTGTTCCATAAATAATTGTATGAAAAGAAACTATTGATAAATTTATTTTTCTTCAAGATTAATAGAGTTAAAATGGGATTAAGAAAAAATTTAAAGAGAAAATAAGTGTAAACTATTATCATGATCTAAAGTAATTACCTGTGATAAAACTTGTATCACCCAATATTTAAAATTTTTTAAATTTATTTAAAATTAATTGTTCCATATTCTTACTTTGTGTTGTGTGTAACACTTTTGTCAATCTCATAAATGTTATTAAACACTGTCACTCCTATCTGATGGATAAATCAGGATTTTTGGCCAGATGCTGGTAGCATCTACTCAAGTTTAAGGAATTAAGAATAGTGTATTGTTAATATCTGTGACCATTATATTCTAAATGCTTTATTAAATTCAGTGTTTCATTAGTTTAACACACTGTTTGCTATTTTTCTAAGTGGAAGTGATGCTGCATCCATCCAAACAAAAGCCACACTGAGTGAAGATGGAAAAACCTTTTACTTGACTGGTGAGAAAATCTGGATCTCTAATGGTGGGATTGCAGATGTCTTCACGGTTTTTGCTAAAACTGAACACCTCAATGAAAGGGTTAATATAAATATATTGATTAATGCATGCATTAGAACTCTTGTAAATTAAAAACTTGTTGAAAGGCATTTTCAAAAGGTTTTTACATAAAACCTTAACTTTTAACACACACACAATTAACTTGTATAGATAGAAATGGTTATATTTAACCTCAGTTTTTGAAGACTAAAGTCGAAATGTAAAAATATCATATATCTTATTCATTATTTACAGCTTAATTTGAGGTTTATATATATATATTCCAGATAGAAAAATTTAATGTGTTCAAAAATCAAAGAATATCTTTCAGAATGTGATAAAATGTCATAACTATATATTGTTAATTATATTTATTATATATATACCACTGTGATATATTTTAACTTGAAAAAATAGAATTTTGCCATTTATAGTTCTTCCTTGTTATTTTGCCAGCAAGAGAAGGTTGAGAGTATTTCAGCTTTCATTGTTGAAAGAAAGTTTGGTGGTATTACTTCTGGTAAGCCTGAGGATAAGATGGGAATTCGAGGTTCCAACAGTAAGTGTCAATTGTTTTGTATTGTTTTAATGAGTTTTTATATGCTTTTAGCAAATAGTTCATCTTACTTGCATGTTGTACGATATAAATTCATTTGTTTTAATCACTTTGTCATATATAGCTAACAGATTGTGTATGCAAATTAGAATTTCTTTTGTTTTTAGCTTGCTCAGTACATTTCGATAATACTCCAGTTCCTGTTGAAAATGTGTTAGGAAAGGTTGGGGAGGGTTTTAAAGTAAGTAATTAGCATCTTTGATTTTTAATTCTGCCAAATGTGTACTTTTTATCTCTTTTGTTCCTTCTTTTCTTGTACTTTTTACATTTTTTTATGTGTGTAGATACTAGTTGAAAATTTATAACAAATATTGGATAAAATTGCTCTTAATGACAGTTTTCCAAATTAATTTTACTACCTTTTTATTTTTCACAAACACCTTATTGGATTAAGGAATTTTAGTGGGAAAAAGACAGGTGTGTAGTTCTTGAAAATATATTCTATCTTCAAATTAATTGTAATAGAAAAAGGTTCACTGATAAAACATGGGCTCAGTCATTTTGGCCAACCATATAACCACGATGTATGTGTGAAACTACATATTACGATTCTGAATTTACTGAGATATCTCTACAAAATATGGCAGGGCTTTAGTTAATATCAAAGGTCCATTTTACACAAAAAAGAAAGATTTTAAATTAAATATTTGAATTTTTTGCATAACCTCTAGAAGCTCCTATGTGAATGTTTAAAATGTATTTTCAGTATTCTGATGCAATGTCTTGCCACTTCTCACATGATAGTTTTTCATATTCTGTGCAACCCTCTATATGTGCAAATGTTTTTCATCACCACTAGCATTTAAAACTCCCACCCACCCCACATTTCAACATGGTTTAGTTGCATTGTAACAACCCTTCACAAAAAGAAGAGCAACGCAATCTTGTATTGTAGCTGGCACTATCTATACAGTAGAACCTACTTTTTACTTCTTGATTTGGCACAGTGGAAATTATGACTGCAAAAATTTGCTTGTGTTGAAGACGTAGAGCACGTCTGTTTACATTTTGATTTGGCAGTTTTTCTCCTTAATAGATTTGTTTCAATTCTTTTAATATCAGTTAAACAAATGACTGAAAATATTTTTTTTTACTACTTCAGAAATTCCCCACAGTTGATTATGAACCCAGAAATTTCAACTCACTACAGTAGTGAAAACTACTAAGACAACTGCTGTGTCTCGTGCTTCAGGTTCCATACCTTTAACTAAGTTGATCTTGGCTTTAGGCAGAAGGAAATTTGAATTCATCATACAGCTAACAGCTTCTCCAGAACCCAGACATGGCATCCCTTTTCCTGTGAAGTTTAAACAGGATAATGAAGGTTTAGAAAGACCTTCCTATGCAGTGCAGTCCTAATTTTCTCCTGTGGATACTCTCAGGTCACTCTTGGCCTTCCTGGGTATGGTATTACAGAGGTTTTTATCATTATCCTCAGTTTTGTGTGACTCCTTCCCTTCTACACTTTAGCACCTTACTCTTATTACCTTTTTCCTCCCCTCTTCTTAATATATCAGGGTTCACACTGACCAATTTGTGGATCCATCTCCCTTGAGTGTTGGGTCAATATGCATTAATGTGCTATCAAGTGAATTTCCCATTTCTGGTCTTCAAACTGCTGGAGTTATTGATTCAGGATTGGTGTTCAAACCATATTTCTGTAAGGTTCTCTCCCACTTTTCCAAATTTCAGTGAGCTTAACTATCCCCATGAGTTATTTTTCTCCACTCACTCCTAACAGAGCCTATCCATTGATACCCCTTGGGTTTTTTGGAAAATACTCATCTCTTTATTTTCTCCACATTTGCCTGTTTATCTTCCTTGACTCTTTCCCTCCAGACATGGCCTTTCTGTTGTTGGAATCTCCTGATTAGGGATGCTGTGTTGACTAATGTGCACCTGCCTACAACCTGTTTATGAGATCTTCAGATGACTATTTTCTGTGTAGGTTGACTTTTGGAAATCTTTCTGAATCTTTGGAGTTACAGTTGAAGGGTGCTTGAAAGCTCCTCTATTTCTTATTTGATCTCTCAACTGTTACAGCCTTCAAGTGTTCTTGTTTCTTGTTCTCCTTTTTCCTCCATATGTTTCTCTTTCCTGTGTTTTGGTGGCGAGTTGTCAGATTATTCACTACCAAAACCCATGCTATCAGTGGTACTAGTGATTACTCCATGGGTTCTGGCAAGGTAGGATCATGCTTGGTCAGATTTATGCAACAATGGCACATTTTTGCATCAAATCTGTGGTTGATTTGGGTACTGTTAGAATGTTTGTCATTTCAATTCCTCAACCATTTTCCTTTACCCACACATCCATTATCCTCCCCTACTCCTCAGGATCCTACATTGTGCCAGTGTCTTTCTAATGAGGTATAGACACTTCTTTTCAAGGTTGCTAAAGAACCTGTTAGTCTTTCCCCTCCGGGATTTTACTTCTGGCTATTTGTATTTCCTAAAGCAATGAAAGACTATTTAGTGCTCAACTTATCATGCTTCAGCTGATTTATTGACCTTCCTCCTTTCACCATGGAGTCATTCCTCACACTGTTGGGGCACTTTCTCTAAGTCCATGGATGCTTACCTCCACATCCCTATTGCTTTATCATCTAGATAGTACTTTCATTATGTATACAGAGGGTCATATTTATCAGTTCCACGCATTACTTTTCTGTTTGATGTCTCCCCCACACATTTTCTATTGGGAAGAAATCTCAACCACAAGATTTATGCATTTATCATAACATGGATAACTGGTTATCATAAGCTTCATCCGAACATACCACTCACCAATACACTCAGTTCTTTGTCAAGAAGCAACTTGTGTGGGATAGCTCATAAAATTGTTAAAGTCCTCATTTCTCTGATATCATCCATAAGAGATTATTTTTCATCTAGGCCTGGCCTTCTCCATTTCTTCTATGGTTGATGGAACACATTATACTCAAAGCCCAATCCTCTTGTATATTTACTGCATGCAAAGTTATTTCTCTTTTGGGGATGTGGACTTTAATGGAAGCCCTTATTCCCTTTGGTTGTACTCACATGCACACTCTTCCGTAGATATTGCATGATCAGTAGAACCTTGCTGAGACCTTCTGGTCTCCATTATTCATTTCCCTCCTTCACTACAATTTAATTTTCTTTGGCAACTTGGCAGAAACAACACCATGGTGTGTGTTCATCTTCCACCTCCAAGACCTAAATTGCATCTGTTTACAGATGCTTCTCTTAGGAATTGGATTTAGTATGGTTTCTCAGAAAACTTCGGCTCACTTGTCTTCAGTTGAAACAGCAATGCACATTAATTCCCAAGTTTTACTGTGGTTATGAGATGTGTGGGACACTTCATGTCTGGAGGTATTTGCCACTCATCTCAATATCAACTTACCCTTTTCTGATTCCCAATACCACATTATTTGTCCTTACAAATAGATGCCTTCAACTATGATTTGACCAATTTTAACTGTTTACCTACCCTTCAATCCATCTCATTCCCAAGATACTATCATCCAGTCCACCATTAATAGTATCCTTCTGACAGCACATTACTGGTCAGCTCAAACATGGCTTCCATTCCTTACCATCCTTCAGCCAGCATGTTTGTTACCTCTTCCTCTTTCTTAATCCCTCCTCCATTACTTCAGTCACTAGTGTGTCAACCTGCAATTGCTACACTTCAGCTTCCTGCATGGCTTATGTCCAGTATCTGCAAATGCAGGTTCCACCTTTTCTCATTTTATATGACCTTCTTCCCTCGTGGTATGTTGGAGAAAATGGTGTGTTTTTTGGTGTTGGTCTTTGCACCATGATTATTACCTTCCTTCTCATCCAAATATTTATCGTGTCTCAGTTTTTTTCTCAACTATTCAACAATGATTCTTTCATATCTATCATTACTGGGTATTGTTCAGCCTTGTGTAATACCTTCTATTGTTTCTGATTTGTAAGGTATTATTCCATTACATAGTCTCCAGTGTAGCATTCTTCTGGACTCTCCACTGAGCTCCCCATCTCTCTCTTGCAACCTATAAGTTCTTAGCTGTTGGGGTGGTAGAACATAGATGCTTCCTGAATGTACTTGAATCCACTCAGTAAAGGATAGAGCAATGGTGCTGTGTTGGTGTAGATGGTGTAGAATCCTCCTCCAAATGCAGACCATATTGAAAGTACTTGTACGTACCTGGTCATATGCTGGAGATGATCCACTCTTCTGTCTGGGGAACCCCCTTATCCTACCATATTCTGAAGGTCACTTCCTAGAAGATTTGATGTTGGATAGGTGCTTGACCAGCCAGTGGATGTACTAATTGGCTGAGAGACCCTTATCCCACTACCTCCTAAAGGTTGGTTCTCAGGAGATCTGGTTTTGAAAAGTAGCTAGACCAGCCACCATAAGAGGTCCATCTGGTTTTGGATTTCAGTGAATCACCACATTGTACTTCTTCCCCTCCTACCATTGCATAGTTGTTAGGTTCTCATGTGAAATGTTTTATGTGCATCTTTATACATGCCCTTCTAGCAAGACTGAACAGATTGTTTTTCACTACTTTTTCCTTGTTTTAAAATGAAAACAGTGGGAACCTTCCTCCTACTGTGGAGTGAATAATAAATATCCATTTCTGCCTGTTAACACACATGATCACAATAAACAAAGAGTATAACTGTTTCAGGTGTGGTGCAGCTTCCCACACGTGCTGTTCTAACAAGTGACACTCGGATGGCATTCTTAGGACACTTTCCAAAGTGTGCTCATCTATATACCTTTTACTCTGGTCTCTCCAATGTGGGATTCTTGCTATTATGTGAGAAGAGATAGAATTTCATATTTAAATTTAATTTTTTCCTACACTGAAAATATATTTGCAATTGATACATCCTCTCATATTTTCCATCCTTCACCACTTTTTCATGTTTTTTTCCTGTCTAATCTCAAAATGAAGGTTGGATTTCACAGTAAAGAGGGTGCCAGCTGTGATAGGAAAGCAAATTGCTCTTACTGGTGGAGGGTTGTCGCATGCTTATTTGCATAAAACAACCATGTCGTGTAAAGGAGAAATATAAAAGATTAAATGCATGAATAAGGATGCTTATATGTATTACTTTCATTAATAGAGTTAATTTATTTAATATCACAATTATTTAGCATATTATACAATGAACAATTTCAACATATCCCAAATGAAGTACTCGGACATCTTTGTACAGACATACAAAATGATATTATAGACTAATATGTTTGAATAACAATTCATTTGGTGAGGAGGAGTGAGATCTCACCCTGAATTCTACGTCTGTCTTTCTCTTATTCAAATTAATTAACCCAACAAAGTGTTCTAAAAAAAAAAGGAAAGAGTTTTTTAATGAAAATTACTGCTGGTGAAAAAGATACTATGTAAATGTTCAAGTTTTTCAGTAGATTTGGTTAATGTTCCAAATCCATTTCAATATATAAGAAATTATGCACAGAATCCATGTGAACTATCACAATATTAACTTTTGTCTCAACTTGAAATTTTGTTTTTATTATGGCTCAGTTTTAGTTAATCATACTAAATTATTAAATCTTACTCTTGAAATCAGAAATTATAATTCATCATTAAATTGTAATGTCACTCAATATGGATACCATAAGTATCTCTCCAGAAGTACTTTGCTAATAAATGTTGAAGGTTCAATGTTTTCATTTTATATATTCAGAACTATCTTAAAGCTTACTTTTGTTGTAGGTTGCTATGAATATTCTTAATAGTGGAAGGTTTAGCATGGGTAGTTCAGCAGCTGGGTTTCTAAAAGAATTACTTGGTAAGTGCTTGTATTTATACCCTGAAGTAGTTTTCATTGCTGCTTATTTTGTACAGAAAGGCACAAAAGTGATAAAATCAAATAACTATAAAAACTAAAGTTTTATGTCAAACTCACTTTGAGTTCACATCAAGCTTTGAAGTTTAATTCCACCACACTAGGGTGTAACCATTATGTTCACCTGTCTATGGTTTGTTTCATTGCATTAGGAAAAGAAATAGCTAGATGAAACAGTGTGGAAACTTGAATAATTTTCTATATAACTTGTAGTTCCACATATATCTTTATTTGTTGATATTTATAGAAATTTACAGCTTTAAAAATATGAAAAATTTTGCAATGTTTTCTTTTAAGAAGCAGATAAAAATGTGTACACTTCTAGGTTTTAATTACTGATTGTTGTCTTCTTAAATTATTGAAAACTTTTCTATAAAGAATGAATATTATAAAACTGTAAATTCTATTTTTGCTTTGATTCAAAAAATCACATGCAGTGTTCCTATGATTGTGATCACTGGAAAACAATAAAAATGAATTTATTACCTTTCCAAAATTATAAGAAAAATGTCACTTTTTTAGATTGTTAATCAAAGGGTTTTAATCGCTGTACATAATAATTTTTTAAGCCCATTTTATATTCATTTGTATATATTTTTTACATTTTTATTCAGGAATTTTCTTTACCTATTCAAGTGGTTACTTTAAAACCAGTAAATCCTAATATAAACAAGGTCTGTTATAGCAGTCTTGTTTATAAAACTATAAAATCAGGTGCAAAGTGGTTTAGGTAACCATACCTCATCCTGTACCACTAAAAAACACAATTAATTTTCAGAATGCAATGTTATGGTCCAAATGAAATGTAAAATGATGAAGTGACCATTTCACAAGCTTACAAAATAAAATAAATCAAGGCTATATAAATAAGCCAATCTTCTATCACTTTTTCTGGCAGGTATAGTAATCTCCATTGAACTATAATTTATTTTGATTTATATGGTTAAATTGGAGCTTTACTTTTCTCTCAGAATCTGAGGTATAGATAATTACATCACATTGCTACAACCAAAACTGAGAAACCATAATTGGCTAAAATCAATAAAACTACAGTTTTATTCAATTAACAATACCATATAAGTGATTTTTGTTTCCAAAACTATTATGACTTTTTTTCCTGTGCAGAAGAAATTTTGGAAATTTACACATGCCCTAATGATTTTGTTCTAAGCTTCCTGGAATCAATATAAATCAGCATTTATGATTTTAAAAAATTGTTTTTGAAATCAAAAGTTTTTATTGAATATATCTTAACTCTGAAATATGTTTGTGTGTGTGTGTATACATCTTTAAAGCATGGAAGAACAACAGTTTATTTTTTGTTTTTATTTCAATGGTGCAATTTTTGTTCTTGAGGTGAAATGCACACATTTGGGTATGGTAGTGTTAACCTGTGTTTTGATATACAAAATTATTGTGAGATAGGTTGAAGCAGTAGTTTCATCTTTTTATACAAAGCAAGAAATGTTTTTGTTAAAGCATACAACCCTTACTCTAACATTAATCCACCCATGGTGTAGAAAGCAAAGATAGCTCATTGTGTAGTTTTGTACTTGTTGCCAGAAATTGTTCTTTCAACTTTGGGAGGGTTAAAACATTGTAGGTAATCCCATTTTTTGCTGATAAAGAATAACATAAGAGTTGGCAATGGGTGGTATTGAATAGCTGCTATCTCTTTAATATATCACTTAAGAATTAGACATGATAGCCTACCTTGCACAAAATTCAACAAATAAATAAAACCAATAATGTATATAGTTGAATACCAGACTGCACTTACAAGCAGGACATTTAATTATGTTTGTTTGTTTTTGAAATTCACACAAAGGGCTATCTGTGGTAGTCTTCCCTAATTTAGCAGTGTAAAACGAGAAGGAAGACAGAGTTATTACCACCCACTGCCAACTCTTGGGCTACTCTTTTACCAACTAATAATGTCACTGACCATCAAATCATAATGCTCCCACTGCTGAAAGGGTGAACATGTTTTGTGCAACAAGGATTCGAACCCGCAACTCTCAGAGTACAAGTCAAGTACCTTAACCACCTGGCCATATCAAGCCTGATTTAAGTACACAAAGTTTTAAAAGTTTAGAGTTTATTGGCTTGATGAGTTTTTGTTTCTTTGAAAAATATGTTGTTCAAGTGTAGCTATATTATACTTAAAAGCAAACTTGAAATGTAACCAGCAGGTGATTTTTCCAAAGCTAGAATTATATAATTTGGAATTTCAGCTTGATCGAAGTGTTTCCCTATTTATTGATTCCTACTGAAGGCATGTTTGATATATGCTCTTTTGAGTTACAAAATGTTCAGATTGACTTTGTGTTTGTAGAGAGATCATCATTAAATTATGTCCACAGATTTTATATTTTTAGTCTGTGTGCTCAGGTTTTTGTCAGAGTGGTAAGACTTTACTGTGGAATGTTAACTGAGAGATCATTTTATAGTTCTAAGATTTTGATTTTAACAGTGATGTTTGACAATGGTATATTTAACTTCATGTTGTTGGCTTGTGCTCTTTAAAAAGAATGATAGTGTTTTGAAATTAAAACCTCAGTCATGTACTGTATACAGATATGTCTTTACATTAATATTTTAGGATGGTGTTATTCACAGAGATATCTTTGAATTAAACCCTTAGACTTTGTATTTCATACAGATATACAGTCATGTGAAAAAGTTAGGACACCCTATGAAAGCCTGTGTATTTTTGTAACATGTTTGGATATATAGCTATTTAATCTCAATTTCAACAATACTGAGAGATTATAGGAATATAACTAAACAATTAAAATTGAAGAAAAGACTTTTCAAGATCTTCTGTAAATGTAATTCTACAAAAATGCATATTCTAACTGAGGAAAATGTTAGGACACCCTACCCCCTAATAGCTAGTGTTTACCCCCTTTGGCTGAAATAACTGCAGTGAGACGCTTCTTGTAGCCATCTACCAGTCTCTGACATTGGTCTGAAGAAAGTTTGCCCCATTCCTCAATGCAGAATTCTATCAGCTGTGAGATGTTTGAGGGGTTTCTTGCATGTACAGCCCGTTTCAAGTCACCCCACAGTATCTCAATGGGATTAAGATCTGGGCTTTGGCTCGGCCATTCCAGGACTCTCCATTTCTTAGTTTTCAGCCAGTTCTTGATGGATTTACTGGTATGTTTTGGGTCATTGTCGTGTGAAGGGTCCAGTTCCGTTTCAGCTTTAATTTTCGTACAGATGGTCTCACATGATCCTCAAGCACCCTCTGATACACAGTAGATTTCATAGTGGATCCTATGATTGTGAGCTGTCCAGGTCCTGCTGCAGCAAAGCAGCACCAAACCATGACACTTCCACCTCCATGCTTCACAGTTGGTATGAAGTTTTTTTCCTGAAATGCTGTATTTGGTTTACGCTAAACATGTCCTCTGTTTTGGTGTCCAAATAATTCAATTTTGGACTAATCTGTCCAAAGAACATTATTCCAGAAATCCTGGTCTTTGTCTACATTCTCTCTGGCAAACTTCAGTCTGGCCTTGATGTTTCTCTTAGAGAGCAAAGGTTTCTTCCTTGCACATATCCCGTGCAAGTAAACTTGTGCAGTCTCTTTCTGATTGTAGAGGTATGTACTTTCACATCAACAGTAGCCAGAGCCTGCTGTAGGTCCCATGATAACATGTTAGGGTGTTTGGAGACCTCTTTTAGCATCTTGCAGTCTGCTCTCGGAGTGAAATTGCTTGGATGACCAGACCTGGGCATATTGGCAGTTGTTTTGAAAGCCCTCCACTTGTCAACTATTTTCCGGACAGTGGAATGGCTGATTTCAAAATCTATTGGGATCTTTTTAAATCCCTTACCAGACTCATAAGCTGCTACAATTTTCTTTTGAAGGCCTCAGACAGCTCTTTTGCTCTCAGCCTGGTGCTCACTCTCACTTCAACAGTCAGGAACTCGCTAAACTAAATGTCTGATGTTTAAATAGGGCAAACCTCATTCAAAATGCTGAGTAATGATCTTCTAATCATGTGCACCTGATGTGATATACCTGTGTGTGAGTTGAGCCATTTTAAGTGGGAATAAATGTGGGGTGTTTTATTATGGGTTTTATCTCAGGTAGAATATGCATTTTTGTAGAATTATATTTACAGAAGATCTTGAAAAGTATTTTCTTCAGGTTTAATTGTTTAGTTATATTCCTATAATCTCTCAGTATTCTTAAAATTGAGATTAAATATCTATATATCCAAAATTGTTACAAAAATACACAGGCTTTCATCGGGTGTCTTAACTTTTTCACATGACTGTATATCTATATTAAAACTCTAGTATGTTGTTTACAGTAATATTAATTTTAAATTAAAGCTTTAACCATTTTACTTTACACAGATATCACTAAATTAGTTCTTCAAAATTGTTTTATTCACAGTGATATATTTAAATTAAAACTAAACTTTTATATACAGATACATATATTTTAAATGAGTTGCAGACTTGTGATGAATGAGTATTTTTAGAATTATAAGCTCATGTTGTTATCAGATAAAAACTAACTTTGTACTCACAATATCAATGATTTCTCTCTAGGTGTAACTGTGGAACATGCTATCAACAGGGTTCAATTCAAAAAACCTCTTACAGATTTTCACATGATTCAGGTGAATTTAAAAAATAAACTACTCAGTGTTTCATATGAACCATAAAGTAAGACCATTTAAGTCTCTCTTTTCATAAATTTTAACTTATCAAACATTATTTTCTCCTAATTTTAACAAAGAGTTAATGTTAAGTACATTTCATGAACAAATGGAGATTTAGAAAAGTATGATTCAACAATATTTTGATTCTATACTCATAAATGAAAATTAAACCTAAAAACAAACTTAATAAGAGAAGCTTAAAATCAATTTAATTTACATTATGAAAAACATAAACCTTTTTAGTTGTAAAATTATTTTTTAAGTTTATCCACCTCTTGCTTATATATAAAGTAACTTCTAGCAATTAAAACTAAAATAAAAAAAAACAAGATATGGAAAAGTAAGTTTCTGAATATAGAAGAAATTTAAAACATTATTTTTATTGTGTTATTGCCCTTATTTGCATTATATGATATTTACTCCATAGTTATCAAATAAAGTGGTTGGTATATAATACTTCAGATTAAAGTTATCCAGATAATATATTTAAACTAAATGTGCTTGTGCAATATCCTCAAAAGTTTTATTGTCAAAGAGTAAACAAGTCCAGTGTTGAGAATTACAAAAGTTGTTGCTTTTGAAGTCATATGCAGTGTGTAGAAGAATGTATGATTCTTCTCATGATTCATGGCCTGTGCACATTTTACAGATGTCACAACAGTACAAATTGCAACATTAAGCATCCTCTATGTGACTTCACTTTAGTGTTCACTGACTGACTGACAAACAACACAATACTGGTTAACTCACTTTTCCTAAATATCCTTTATTGCATGTGACACTAAGTTTTTAATATCTTACATTCAAAATTTTATTGAGCTATATTTTGTTTATGTTGTACCAATTAGTATAACATAAAATCTTAACTAATAATCCATATTTTAATGGTGTATAAGTTTTAGGTTCTTAATTTTACAATGCAGTATTTAAAAAAATTCTGAATTTCCCCTAGGCATCTCATGTTCTATATTTTATCCACCACTCCTCCAAAACATATGAAATTAAACATAAATTACTAACAATAAATTGCCATTGCTCAGACAAACCATAATTTTTATAGCCTTAAATTTTGTTTGATGACACAACTATCAAATAGAAGATCAGACTCATACACTTAAATACATATTACTCGTGATCAGTAGAAAATCAAAGTTTCATCTGTCAAATGAAGTATTGTATAATGTTGTATTCTGAACAGAAACTCCTCAATTTCCCTCAAAATACAACCTTCAATCCTGTGGGAAAGTTAATAACTAGCTTGAATGAATTTGTAATGGTGCTTGTTACATGGTTTAGAAAACCAGAGAAATTGTGATAGTTAAGGGAATTTGTCTGCTTTTTGCATGTTATTATTCTTTGTTCTTTGGTGCATCATCTAATTAAATAAAATTTTTTCAATGCATTACTGCCATTAGTATCAAAACGTAGGGTTAACTGCCCTTCACAAGTGATAGCAAATAACTAAAATATAGAAATGGGGATATTTTAGGCTCAGATCAGATTAGGTAAAATAAATGCTAATATAATAAAAATGTCTCACAGGGCATGCACAGAAAGCACCTCTTAGTAGCTTGTGGTTAATGTAATGTAATAGCATAAAGTGAACTGTACATACCCCTAGTGATTTACAGCTTATGATGGCACAGATATTAGTTGGGCATGATTCAAAGGACAATAAATTAAAAATTTAATATATAAATAGATGTATACCACTACAAGCTTAAAGCTACTTGGGATAGATGAATGTAGTTTCATGCTACAATTTGAAGTCATTCTAGAAAGTAAAAAAAAAAATGAGTAATTTAAATTAATTTGATTTTTTTTGTTGTCGGTGGTGGCAGAAGTTGGTTAAATTGATTAATCTTTTTTTGAGATAGGGTAGAGAAATTAATAGATAAAATATAAAGTTTTACTGGAGAAAAACTTTAATGTACTTAGTGATTACACAAAGGAAATTGAGATATTTGAGATGAGGAAAAATATTTTTATACTAATGTAAATTGCTTTTCACATTCAAAACAAATACTCAACATAATCATTGACAAATCTTTAGTTTGTTAAAATTGCTAAAATATGATGTTTTGTATGTGAGAGGCTTATAATGTTAACTGAAAGAATATACGCACTATAATGAGAGTATTAAATCTATAAAGACTTTAAACGTTAAGACACGCGACTCGTACTCTGAGGGTCACAGGTTCAAATCCCTGTCACAGCAAACATGTTTGCCCTTTCAGCCATGGGGGCATTATAATGTGATGGTCAATCCTACTATTCCTTGGTAAAATAGTAGCCCAACAGTTGGCAGTGGGTGGTGATGACTAGCTGCCTTCCCTCTAGTCTTGCACTACTAAATTAGGGATGGCTAGCACAAATGACCCTCATGTAGTTTTGCACAAAATTTCAAACAAACCAAACCTAGCATAAATCAAACAAGCATGAGAACAATCAATTTTAATCAATTGAGGAATGATATAAAGAAACAATAATAAGTGAAGATGTGTCTAAACACTCATTCTGTAATGTAAAACTTACTCTAAGATTATTATTACACAGTTGTATCAGATGTGTTGCTTTAATTTTTTTTAATTTCTTGTTTTGCAGGAAAAGATAGCAAAGATAACATGTAATATTTATGCTGTAGAGAGCATGGCATATTTAACAGCTGGACTATTAGATTCACTGGAGAGTCCTGATTGTTCTATGGAGGCAGCTATGGTCAAGGTAAGTGATTTTTTTTTTTATATCTCTAATAATAACACTGGGGAACACTCATTTTGTTGCATTTAAAAAAAGACCTTTCTATAGTCAATTTGAGTGTGTTGATTTCAAATCTGAAGTCGATTTTTGTCTGCAAGCTACAGATTTTATGCAATTTGACATTTTTATTTATTTTTTAATTTTTCGTTATTATAGGAAATTATAGGAATAGCTTATCAATTTGTTTGTGTATTTTATTCAGGTAGGAATTTGCGTTTGTAACTTTTGCGTTTGTACACTTCATCTGGACAATCTCGTTTAATGCTCCAGCAGTAGTCAGCCATCATACTTTTGTCCCAGCGCCCTTGGTAGCGTTCTTCCATGACCTTTAGGTCTTGGTGGAATCGTTCTCCTTGTTCGTCACTCACAGCCAACAGGTTGTCAGGGAACTTATCAAGGTGGCTGTTCAACCAATGAAGCTTGATGCTCATGTTTCACCCGAGATCACGAAAAGCGAGGAGCATTCTGTTCACAAGTTCACTGTAGTTCTCCGCCTTATTTTTTCCAAGAAAGTTCTGAACGACTGCCACAAAGGATAACCATGCTGCCTTTTCTAAAGCGGTCATCTTAGCAACAAACTGATCATCACGAATTAGGGTTCGAATCTGTGGGCCATCAAACATGCCTGCTTTGATCTTCTCAAATGATATCCCTGGTAAAGCTGTGATGATGTGTTGGAAACATTCACCTTCGGTTTCCAGTGCCTTGACAAACTGCTTCATCAAACCTAATTTGATGTGAAGAGGAGGAAAGATGATCTTATCTCTGCTTACAATTGGGTCTTGTATGATATTTGGCATGCCTGCTTCAAGGGTGTCACGAATAGGCCAGTCCTTCTGGACCCAATGTCTGTCTCGTGCTCAGCTGTCCCACATACAGAGGAAACGTGGAAACTTGGTGAAACCTTTCTGTTTTCCAAGAAGAAAGTTGACCATCTTTAAGTCTACACAAATGATCCAATTGTGCTCATGATATTTTAATAAGTCCATGACCATTCTCATATCATCATAGTCTTCCCGCAAATTCACTGAGTGACCGACAGGTACTGCTCCATAAACATTCCCATTATGTAAAAGAACACACTTTAGACTGCGTTTGAACTGTCTAAAAAGAGTCTCCATTCAGCAGGACTATAGTAAGGTACACCCAGTTCTTTGAGAAGCCCTTGGATGTCATGGCAGTAAACAAACTGTCTGTCTTCTGAAAAGAAGGTCACTAAAAGCTGGTCACGCTTTCTGAAATATGATACTTTAACAGAGTGATCAACAAGATTTCTGCCTTGTAATCTTGATGCCAAAAGCTCTGCTGCTTTCTTTGAAAGACCTAAATCCCGCACTAAATCATTCAGTTCAGCCTGGGGAAGAGGCTTGGGGAAGGGGAAAGGTTCAGTGTCTGAAGAACAGTTTTCCGATTGTGTACACTTTTCTGACAATTCACTGTCACAACTGTCTTGTTTGCTTGTATCATGTCCAATGTCTTTATCGTCCAATGAAGGCAAGCCTTTGAAAACTGGAACAGGAACTTCTTCAGAGTGCGGAGCAGGCTGAATAGCTGAGGGAATGTTCGGATACGTAATCTTATGTCGGTTTTTCTTCCAACACCCGTTGTGTTTACCTTGCAGAAATAACAGTCAGTTACATAGTTGGTGGGTTCGCGCCAAATCATTGGAACACCAAAAGGCAAACCATTGCGTTTTCCTTTGGTCCAGTCTCGAAGCATTTCCTCACAATTGTGGCACACAACATCTTGATCACCAAGATGAACTTCAAAATATGCCTTGTAGGCACGCTTGACGAACGAGGATATGTTACGTCTCTGACGATTGAGTGTGTAGCATCCACATATGTAGCAGAAGGCATCAGGCTTGTTTCTGCAATGATATCTATTTTTGGAACCCATGTTTGATCTGAAACAAAAGAAGAATGATCAAAATATTAGAAGCTATCTATATATATAGACGTGAAAATGCTTATACATGGTTTACGCAAGTTCACATTTGTACAATTTCATTAACCTCAAATTGCATACAAACTAGAGCTTGTAGAGAAAAACTAATTTCAGATTTGAAATCAGCGCCTAAAACTCCTTCAGAATCAGTTAAAATATCCAATGCAAATCAAAGTTACTGAAAAAGTGTTCCCCAGTGTAATAAATACATACATATTTATTTTTTTCTCAAGATATCTTCTAGTTTGAAAAATTAAAGACCAATTAATTTAAAAATTATTTTCATTACTTACGAATATTCAATCTTTGAATTTACTGCATTTTTCTCTCTCAACTTTTGTGATAAGCTAATTCTAGTGGTAATTTATTTCCAACAAACTACATATATTCTTGATATGATGTAACTCAGTACTCATATATATTGTTATTTTAAGCATTTGCAAGGTACAATGTTTCAGAGTAATGTAAAGACTGTAATATTAAAATTGAAATTTTTTGCTGATGACAGCTATACACGAATAGTTAGGATACCACACTTCTGACTCTTAAAAAAATATAAGAAAAATAAAGGTAATACTTAACTATGCTGAAAAAATATGTTGCAGAAAGAAAAGAAGTGAAGTCAGATAATTGGCCTGGGGTACATTTATATAAATTGGCTAGTAACAAAAGTAACCTGTTTATTGCTATTAAAGATAGGCTTGTGAATGTTATAGGATTAGTAATTCTCTATTCTCTACTTTCTATCCCAGAATGCATTACATTTGATTTATGTTATGAAGTATGTTAGGAAACTAATTGTTACAGTGGAGCCTTCTCTTTGCTTGTTTGAAATTTAAAAGATTAGATGAATCATTATTGTTAAATACATCCTGTAATGAGTTTATTATTTTTAAATGGCTTAAAAACATCAAATTATATTGTTGTGTAGGAACAATGTCTGAGAAATGCTTGGAAATGTTCTTTATAGGTTGTTTTCATTAATAACTAGTTTGTACCTCATTCTGAGCAGGATTATTCATCTTTCATCATAAAACACTGTACTTTTTCATTAATTCTAGGAAATGAATGAAAACTAAACTTGTACAATTTTATATAAAACAGCTAATGTATTGTCAGAAAAAAAATCATTGAAGAGTAAAACAGTTATCTGCTATTGTTGTAATTGCTTACACTTTGTGTTTTCACATGTTAAGATTACTAACTGTTCAATTACAAAATCTTTATTAAAAATTATTTTATATGTTAGACTTATTTTCAGCATATTTCTTATGCAGGTTGCTAGCTCAGAAGTTGCATGGTGGAGTATTAGTGAATGTCTTCAGATTCTTGGAGGTCTTGGTTACATGAAAGACTACCCATTTGAGAGGTATCTCCGAGACTCGAGAATTATGATGATTTTTGAGGTGATATAAATAGCCTTATAATTAACAGTAGTTTCAGAGAATATATGGGTTCCTAAAATTTTTGTGATATATTACGTTTTTTGTGTTCTACATTTTGCAAAAAGCTATATATGTTATATATAAGTATCAATGAACATGTTACTATTTAATTTTAATATTTAACACTTCAGGAAGGAAATTTTTTCTTTTGTGTTTAAATTGGGAAATTATTTTCACTTTATTACCACAAGTGTTACTTCTTACTTTAACTCATGTTCCCAAATGTAAAATAGTAGAAGTAATCATATTAAAAACATTAAGCACATGGTGTTAAAAAGTAAAAATTGTGTTTAAAAAAAAAAGTGGCATATAGTAATAATAATAATGGTTGCTGTCTCTTTGTTATAAGTAGTTTGGAATTAGGGGTGATGCCACACTACCTAAAAGGTGCACTGATAAATGTGCTACATAAAAACTACCATTGAAAGAATATAAAAATTATATGCTTTGGTTAATGCTAAACTCTTCTAGCATCTAAATAAATAATACGTGTATATACTAATAATAGTAAAGTTTGGTTCTCACCCTTCCAAAAAAATTCTCTCAAAATTTTATATTTCTTCTCAAATATGAAGACTGTATTTTAATGATGTATTTTGTGTAACAAGTTTTGTTTGAATAACTTGAGTTTGACACCTGTAACAAAAATAGCCAACTGACTAGAGTTTATTAATGCAAGAATGCATCCACCCCAAAGCTAGGTTAAATATATATTTTTAGCCATCAGTACAAAAAAGCATTGTTATTGAAGGATACCTCAGTATGACACAAATAACTTGAAATAAATGCATTGATACTATATTTTTCATAAAGTACTTGTGGATATTAGTTTTAAATTCTACAATTTTTGCAGTTTCCAATTGCATAATTTTTCTTTGAAAAGTCCTAAATTCAATCTAATTTATATAACATTTGCATTCTTTTTACAATCTGAGACCCTAAATAGAATTTCTTCACTGAAATAAATTTTATATGATACAATTGAAAGTGGTATAGAATCCTTCTATCATACTGCAGTATCTCTGAAAAGCATCATTGTACTCGTGTTTCTTGCAGGGAACCAATGAGATTCTACGACTTTATATTTCCCTGGTGGGATGTCAACATGCTGGGGTCAAACTTCATGATGTTGTCAGGTTAGTAAAATATGGAGTATTGTGTTTTATTTTGTTTGCAATCATTGTTATGTAAATTTGTAATTGTACATGTAAAGAAAATTCTCATTGTGGAAAATATACCAATCAGTTTATATTCTTTTCGATGAAGTATTGTACTTCACTAATATTGATTAGTTCCTTTTAAATATCTAAATGTTATTCACTACTGATACAAAAATAATCTATTAAAACAAATATTTTAAAATTTTAGATATTAAATCAAATGCCATAAGAAAAAAAATTTAGAAAAATGTTAGGTAAAGGAAAATATCCCATACATTTTAACACAAATTCTGTCATAGTGAAGGGTATACCTAAAGAAATACTGTAAAAAATCATTAAAACAAAAAGTGTCTTGAAGAAATATAGTGAAGAGAAAATCAATATTCCAGATGTATTGAGGGGAAAAGTTATTTTTGTAAATATATATATGTATTATAAACTCATACAAGTAATTTCTTTGCAGTGGTGTATCTACATGGCACTTAAAATTTGTTTAGGCAGAATTAGAGTAAATTAATCTATAAGACATTTTTCCCCTTTTTATTAGCTATGCAGGGCACATGTTTACCTGATTTAATTTTATTACTCATCAGAATCTCTACCAGCTTACCCTCAAATTAAAATTACTTTATGCAACATTAGATTAAATTAATCTGTGAAACCTTGGGCATAGTCAGAATGCCGATCTGCAGTAGTACAGAAAGACACTTTTATTTAAGCACCAATACTAAATTATAATGGTAATTATGATGCAGTTTTGTCATAAATGTAGTATGATATGAAGGATAATGATTTTTGTAAATCATTAAATAGCAAAGAGTGAAAACATTTCCATTTAAATCCTTAGTTGGAAACCTTTAAAGTATCATCAATGTTTTTTTCCTCGGATTTCAGAAGTGATGGACTAAATTTAACATTAGATGGATTGGGACTAAGTACATTTTTTAGACTTAGTATGGATAGTCCTCTATAAGCCTTCTTTTTTGAGTAGTCCATTAACACCAGCTCAATCCATTTAAAATTTTTAAAGTAGAGCAAATAACAGATTATGTTTTGCATTTCTTGCAGAAAATTACGTAACCCATTCATGAATCCAGGCTTTATCATTAAAAAGATTTTGCAGAGGAGCCAACAAAAGAATGACAGAGTGAAACTAAAAATGGACTTGCGGGGACATGTACATCCATCCTTAGGAGTAGGTATCAAGATTTTTAGAATGTTCTTGATCAAGAAGTCTTTTATTTTCAACACCAAAAGTGTTTAATATGTGGCAAATTTTCTTTTCAGAGATCGAGTGATTTTGTTACATAAAATGGTTTTAATACTCCAGTGCTATTCACCATTTACATTTAGTCTCTGGTATTATTTAAAATGTTAATGATAACAAAAACACTATCTCTTGTGTATCCTTTTTTTGTTGTTTGTTTTACAACTCTTAAAAAATGTATTTACACTTTGATATGCACATATTTCAGACTATTCAAGTAAGTTATATATTGTCTGTCTGAAGTAGCCCGTTTGTCTCATTTGACATACAATTGTATTCTGGCATATCATTTTTTGAGGTAAGATGTATCTTATTACCAACAGACTATTTCTACTAAGTTTTGGTGAATATATTATTTATATTATCCCCCCCTCTTTCTTATTCTATTTCTGTAATATCACCTTCCATGTTGTTGAATTTTCTAATCACACTCTAGGTTACAGTATCATTATTGCATTAAACTTTAGGCAGTTATGGTTATATATGTTCTGACTTGTTGTAAATTATTACATAATGTATATTCATGTTTATTTCTTGCTTTTATCTTCTAGGTTACCGTAAATTTTTTTTCACATCAGGCTCTGAGTAATTATGTTTTTATCACTTCTGATGAAATCATGCACTTGTCATGTCTTAAATAACAAAGTTCTGTGTCTCAGATGAGCAGATTTGTGTTTTAACATGCATTGGATAGCTGTGGTTTAATTTTGGTATGCTATATTTTAATGTTGTATCTTGGGCAACTAAGTACTCTTGGGTTAATATCACACTTCACCATTTTCATATCATGCTTCATGTAATCAGGTTTTTTTTTTGTCATGGAGCAGGTGTTATTGACATGTTTAAAGGAGCCATCGTTATGCTTTATTTAACCTGGCTCTTATTTTTATCATACTCCACATAATGGTTTTGTTTTGCACACCTGTAAATAACTAGGTTCCATACTGTCATGTCATATCTCGGGTATCCAGGCTTCTTAGTACCTTATGTCCCAGTTGACTAGGTTTTTAAACCCTCTGGTTATGGACACACTCTAAATGACGAAGTTCAAAACCCAAAAGTGACTACTGGCAATTTGTGAAATAGAAAATATGATAAGCATGTTTAACAAGTTTGTCTAATTTTCTAGTTCATGGGTCCATGAACAAATGAGATTGAAGACTATAGAAATTATGCTATGCTTGAGTAATATTTATATTATAACGAGTAATTTACGTTAAGTGTACTTCTTGGAAGTGTGGTAAATAAATTGGAGAAAGAAGACCACGAGAGAAATGTTGCAATTCTCATTTTAAATATTTTCTTATAAAATTAAGAATTGAAAACTAATATAAAATTTGATTTATTAACAACATTTTGATGACAAGTTTATTTGTATACAATGATGATAAAGTAGTTTAAGTTTTTAATATAACTCTCTAATGTCATAACATGCACACTTTGAAGTTCCTGTAGTGAGAGGATTTATCGTATCTCAGGTATCCAGTTTCTTTAATACATTATCATGGGTAATTGTAGGTTTTTAGTTTACCTGTACAGCTAAATTTTTTTTTTAAATATATTTTTCTAATTCATCATCCAGCAATGTATGTTTTTCTTGTCAATGTTTTTGTAACTGTGTTTAACCATCTCTTTTCAACTTTACTTTCATTTATGAGGCTAATGTTTTATTGTTATTTAGTCATTTGTTCATCTAATTGTGATTTTGTCTCATACCTTTCTACATATTTCTCTTCTTAACAGCCACTTTACGTATATTCGTTTGTTGTGTTGTAGATTTGTTCCAGGTAATCATGTTTTTGTGTTAATCTTGTTGGTAACTATATTTTAACACATTTAAAAATTGTTTTCAAATCACATTCCTTCCATGTTACCATATTTTGAGCTCTTTGCATGTGTTTGTATCCATGACAACCTTGTTATTCATGCTCATCACCATATCCTAGATGAGCATGTTCTTGCTTTCTTTATTTCTCCTGTTTATTTGACTTAATATGTCACTATATTACCTGTGTTCAGTAACCCCTGAGGTAATTGTGTTGTTGTCTTTAAGCCTTCATTATTTTTCTGTCATCTGATTTATAGTTTTAATCTTGTCAAAATTTTATCACCTTTCAGGAAATATTTTTATTGTAATTTTTATCATTTTTACTCATCATATTACCATGTAATCATTCTCTATGGAAATAATATATCTTGGAAATGTGTTCACTATTCATGCTGTGTATTAATATTATTCAATCAACCTGTGATAACTTTCTTATCTTGTAGCATTGTTGGTTCCTTAGGTACTTATTTTCTCTCATAAGATAGTTATGTTACACTTATTTATAACCTCTTGCTAACTGTGTTGTTCTCATGTGACAACATTAACTTTCCTTTTAATGTTATTCATGAGATCATGTTATGTAAACCTGATATTATTTTCCATTCCCAGGTTCCAGCAGAATGGCTTGAATATTCAGTAACAAGGTTACAGTATGGAGTGGAGCTTGTGCTAGCAAGACATGGCAAAGTAATATATGTAATTTTGTAGATACTTCCAACTTTAAATTGTAATACATTGAAAAACAATTTGCTTTCAGTGGGGGGAGAAAATATTGAATTAGGTTGTGGTTGCTCTCTGTCTGCAAGTATACATCCTGTAAAATACAATAATGTGTGTGTGTATAATTTGTTTTTCTAACTCAAAAACAAGCTGAAACAAAAATCCTGCATCAACTGAAAAGATCCCAGGGTACAAGCTACAATGTGGGATTATAAAATGTACCCTAGGTTTTGGAGGTAACTGTAGAAGTAGGACCCACATAGTGGTGAGGATATGGGGATACACAGTCTCTTTTCAGTTGATGCAGCATTTTTGTTTTATTTATTTTTTCAGCTTGTTTTTGAGTTAGAATAACAAATTATATAATTAGTCAGAGGTTTGGATTTCCTGTTTTTAATGCAGTCCTTCCTTATAATTTTACTTATTTTACTTCATTAAAATATAATTATTTTCACTGAAATATATATATCCACGTGTGTATCAGCAACTGTAGTGTCATATATATATATATATATATATATATATATATATATGTGCATCAGCAGCTGTAGTGCCAAATATAAATGAAAATATAGTTGCTGCCTAAAATGTACAAGTTAATTATTAGATTTGATGTATAGGTAATTGTTGACCACCAAATGGAATTGAGGAGACTAGCTGATGTTGCTATTGATGTGTATGCAATGACAGCAGTTTTGGCCAGAGCTTCTCGTTCATACTGCATTGGGTTGAAGTATGCTGATCATGAGGTAGCATTGTGCTTGTGTGTTTTCTACACTCTAGGATTTTGAGAAGTTGTTGGTAGTTCTAGAATTGTTTTATCTACATTAAATCACTGTAAACTTAATGTTTTATTTTTTCTGTAACATGTTAAATAACAGTAACTCATTTCTTTCTATCATAATCTTATCATGTCTGTTGTATCCAGCTGGCCTTGAAAGGTCATGGTATTAGGAGTGGGTGTAAAAGATATTAATATAACCTCTTCTTCACTTTCCCTTAAATTCTTGTAATTACTAATGTAGTACTTTCTCTTTTATGCTGCAGTCACTTGGCTCACTCTGATTCACCAGTTCTTCTGATAAAAGAAATGAGTTAATTCAAAAAATTAGTAGTTAATACTTTATAGAATAAAATAAATTAGGAAATAAATAATAGAATGTTAAAAACTTGTAACTCTAACTCTGTACTGGAACATGAGAAAACAAAAAATGACATTTGATTTGAATCTAGCTCCCATTGCAAGAGTTATTGTTGAGAAATCTAGTAATATGGAATAATTTTTCAACATCTTACTATGTTATATTGCATCCAGTCTAAATAGCCCTGATGTTAGGTGAAAGGCCTAGATATAGTGTAGTTAACATACTATTGTACATTCTTTTTTCACTTCCACGTATAAGTTCTTATCAATAACTTTTGAATAGCTTTGAGAAGTTTTATTGTATCTTTTGACATTTCTAGTCTTACTAATATGCAATACCATACTGAAGTTTAATTTTATCATCTAAAGCCAAATCCTGCCAAGTTGTACCCCTACATATTGTGAAACAGTTCAACATTAAAGTCCTATGATTCCTAGACTTGTTTAGTGTACCCTCTTTAACTTAGAATAACTCTTACTCTAAACCTTTAAGCTTCCCAAGAAATCTGCTTTAGATAAAGATGTGATATATACTGGAGTCAGTGTTTGGCTTCTCTAAAATATTGATTTATTCATTTATTAAATTTTCCCTTTTTTTAACTTTCAAGCTACATTACTTAAGCAAAGCCCTTTTCTGTCTTTAAAGTCTTGCCTCAATACTTGGTGAGAGGCTTTTAAGACCAGTTTTCTTTATATGTTAATTTTGAAGTAGTTTAATCTGTGTACTGCAGTTTTCAGCCCTGAAAATTTTTCTTTTTTATTGTTTTAGCTTTGTTTTGTAAGAATGGTTTGATATATGCTTTTTTTTTTTAAATACATGATAAAAATTAAAGAGGAAAAGAAAATTTTGAAACCAATTTATCACTATTTAAATTATTGTTGATTAACTTTTGTCTGATTTTATATATTTTTGATTCTTGCGACAAGAATTTAAATACTTATGGTTTAAATAATAAACCCAAAGGACGTCTCTAATATTTCAAGAAATGTACAAAATTAAGCTCCTTCAACAAAGGTACTGTAGAAATAGTTTTTTATGTACAATACTTTTCTGAATAATTTTCAGTTTTATTCTGTTACTCAAGACAGATTTGTTCTTATGTAGTATTTTTAGTTCATTGTGATAAAGAAAGTATTTCTGTAGTAAGATAGAATTTTTTCCATTTACTACATAAAAATATACAATGTTTTTAGGTGAAAATAGCAGGCACATTCTGTGGAGATGCCATGAAAAGAGTAAGAGAAAATGTGAAAGAGTTGGAAGAAGGTTTGTTATGACTAGTTTTAGTTTATTATACATTTTAGTTTTAAACATTTTTTGTGCTTTTAATAACTTTTGAGTAGTCAGTTTCATTTGGAAAACATAAATTTCTTCAGTAGATGATTCTGAAGTTGAAATATTGAAATTATTGGAAGAAATAGGGTAGGTTTGGTTTCACTGTGTATAAAAACAAGAGATGGAATGGCTTAAGTGTTTTTCTACCCATTCAAGTTAAAGCTGTTTTAAAACATCTTTCTAACATAAATCAAATTGCACGGATTTTTCATAACTAATTCTTTAATACCTGACGTGTTGTAATAACTTTTTTATATGCATTATTGCATCTTAATAAATATTTTTAGGTATTTCAGATACATTGTTGTTATCTTAACAGGCTTCTAAAATATTTAATATACATTTTAAATTTTAGGAAGACTGTTCATATATTTGATATTCATTGTTACATTTTGATTTATATTATATCTTGTTAAGATTCTTATGCATTGTTGTGCCATTATTAGCTTCCCACTTATTTGTTTTACATTACTATATGTTTGTAAGCTTCTTAGTTGTGTGATTACATTGTTATGTTTTGAAAGAGCTTCTGTAATATTAAGATTAAATAATCTTGCTTTAAAGATATCTTTGGTATTTAAAATACAAGCAGGTATTGCTAATTTTTTGCTTCTGTGTCTAAATTGTAAAAACAAAACAATCAAATTTCATTACTTCTCTATCCAAATTTCAAATTACATTTTTGTATGGTCACATTGTTCATTTTAGACTGATGTGATTAAGTCAGATATGGTTATTAGGTATTTTCTGTCTTTCTTGCAAATAATCCAAGAATTAATAAATAATTGGATTAACCATGTTTCTCTTAAATAGGGCATACAGCATGCAGTGGTACAAATAGCACAGCTTCTGAAACTGTTTTGTGTAGTGAAAGTCATTCTGATATTTTATCTTTAAATACATTTTATAATGAATTAAACTGTTTGTTTAGACCTGAATAACAGTCATTTGTGATTTTTAGCCAAAAGTTTGTGCCATAACCAAATACTTTATAATGACTTACTTGGGTTTTTAAAAGTTCTCTTAAAAGTACTGGTTGTAACCTGATTTAATTATTATATGTAAGGACATTATTTTTTTGTGTTTAAGATTTATTTTGTTTTAGTTTAGATTTTGTCTTAAGTTTAGGAAGTGTTAATATATCACTTTTGTTTCATTTTTAAAAGGCATGGTGATTAGGACACTCAGCTTTCAATCTGAGGATCATGAGTTCAAATTCTTATCATTAAACATGCTTACCCCTTCAGCTGTGGGGGCATTACAAGATGATGGCCAATCCCACTATTTGTTGGTAAAAGAGTATTCTAAGAGTTGGCAGTGGGTTGTATTGACCAGTTGCTTTCCTTCTAATCTATCACTGCTAACTTAGAATAGCTAGTACAGATAGCCCTTGTGTAGTATTGCAAAATTTAAATCAAACCAAATTGCCTTTAGAAATTGAGATGTGTGATGTAAACAATTTGTGATCAGTGAAAATAAAAAAATTACACTTACAATTTAAGGATTATACAAGTAGTCGATTTTCTACAAAGGAAGAAAGTGTTTCTTTAAATATATTGTAATTCAACTTAAAGTTAGGATATGTAAAAATATTTATTCTTAAGTTAGTATGCATACATGTTTCTATATAAAAACTGAGTATCAAGAGATGACTAATATTCATAAGTTAATGTTCTCAATGTTCATAATTAATATGTACTCATTGTTTTGCAGGACCATATTTGAATAATGACAGGAATTACCAGGAGCTTGCCTCTACCATTTTTAAGAATAAAGGGTATGCAGCAGCACACCCATTGACAAGGAACTGGTACTAATAATTAAAAATAATTTGGGATTAACTTACAGTAGTGAGCTTGTTAATACAACATATATAATTTTATAAGACAGATTTCCGATAGTTATTCGACTCCAGAACTTCACAGATAAAACTTGTGAGAAACAGTTTTGACAATGTTTCAGACATGTTTGGTTGTGTCTACTTATCTAAATAATAATTTAGAAATATATCAAGATGATTTACATTTTAAATAGTGTTGTATGTTGTGTTTAATTAATTGAATTAAAAGTAAAATTGTTGTTGATTTCTTAAAATATTGGGCTTCTACTTTTTTTTTTAATCATCTGTGTTTCTGTATTTTCTTTTCAAGAACACTTAGTAATCAAACATGTAAAGTTTTTGATATAGCTGCTTACTGGAATATTACATTTGTTTGGGTACAAAGTTTCATCTTTATCAGTGAGGCATGATCACATACAAAAATTCAAATAGACTTTGAATGTTGTGCATAATCATGTCTCACTATTGGAAATGATATGTTGTGCCCAAAAGAATGTGATATCCTTACCAAAAATTGTTTGAAGAACTTTACATTTCTTGACTTTTTGAATTTACAATAGTGCTCAAAGTTTGAGTGGTTTTAACTCTGAGTAATTTTTCTCATAGTTGAAAATACATTTTTCTACCAAAATATTTATACATGATAAAGAATAATATAATAGCTTTAGCAGGGAAAAGAAAAAGATTGAAAACTTTAGTACTAAACACTCAAAATGAACGAAATTAGGAGCCATGCCTAAGAGCTGACAGTTTCATTTATATTACTCTTGACTTTGCATTTCTTATTGCAGATCTTTGGGTCAATGTTTGTGGATGTGTGTGTGTAAATATTATCAGAAACCTAAAACTGTCAGTTGAGAGTAATAGATTGCAAGAAAATGGAAATACTCCGAAGTGAACAACAGAGTCAAGTATTAACTGCCAGTTTGGGTTGAGAAAATTTTTATGTAGAGGAGTGAACAACATTTCAACCTTCTTTGGTCATCGTCAGGTTCACAAAGAAAGAAAGAGGTGACTGACCAATAGCTGACCATATGTTTGAAGGGGGGTTGTGTAACTGAAGAGGGCATGCTTAGATGTTTGATTATATTTATTAATATAGGTTTAAAGATGTACCTTTGTATTGATTTATTTTGGGCTTGAGTTGTTGTATAAGTAAGGTTTCTTTAATTTTGCATTTCTTTATTTAGTATTTGGATGTTTTCTATGTTTATGTTGTGTTTATTTGATTTGCAGTGTTCGAAAATGTGTGAAGGTGACTTTTTGTGTTCTTTGAATCTGGTTTCCATTTTTCTACTTTTTTCTTCAATATAGAAGTTGTGGTAGTTATCACATTGTATTTTATAAATAATGTGGGTGTGGTATTTGTCAGTATAGTTTTTATATAGTATAGATCTTAGTTTTGTGCCTGGTTTTTGAATAAATTTGGTATTAACTGGAATGTCATATTTTGTTACTAGTTTTTTGCCAAATGTTGGTTATTTTTCTGCTGATGGTGGGAATATAAGAAGCCTTACTTATACAACAATTCATGCCCAAATAAACCAACACAAAGGAACATCTTTATACCTAAATTAATCATATAATCAAACATCTAAGCATGTCCTCTACATTCCTACACTCAGTTACACAACCCTCTTCAAACTTGTGGTCAGCTATCGGTCAGTTACCTCTTTCTTTCTTTGTGAACTTGACGACAACCGAAGAAGGTTGAAACATTGTTCGCTCCTCTACATAAAAATTTTCTCAACCCAAACCAGCTGTTTTTACATATATATTTTTCTCTTCAAGTGCGTTTTTCTCGTCATCACTGATTAGAGTCAAGTATTGGTAGTTCAGAGAGGCATATTGTTAGTATGAGTTGGTAATGTTCGAAATTTCTGTATACTGTGTAAAAGTAAGATTGTATTCAATCGTTCTCATTTGTACAAAATGTAAAAATCAATAATGTGTAATTATTCTACACAAATCTTGTATGATTTTTAGTATTGAAATTTTAAAATAAATCACTGATATCATAAATGTTGCTTTTTTACCAAATTGTAGAAAAATGTTTTTTTTTTCTTGGAGTTCTAAGTCTTTCTGTGTACAAAGTATAGTAGTCCTTTGGGCTACTCTATCATGTTTGACAGTAGCATTTGTCATTTCTAAAAATCATTCAGAAAAAGACAGTGTCTTAATTAAGTTATGGGTGTAATTCACTTGTGTTAGTTTCCTTCTAGAAATGTATTATTCAGTTTAAAGTGCAGTGCTGTGATAGTGTGGATATTTTAGACTTTTTGAAGTATTTTTCATGACGTGGTGAAAACGTATCATGGAATAATGGAAAAACAGAATATTTCTATAATATGTTTATTTAAGTATTTTCAACTCTTATATTAGCAGTTTATTAAGCTAATTTTGAAATACAGATATACAAAATAGGACAGTTGCACCAAAATTAAAAGTTCTGATGCTGAACATTTCATTAACTGAAAGAAGAAATCTGATACAATTTTCTTTTTTTAGTCCATAAAAACTTCCAGAATTTTGGTTGTTTTTTACTTTAACTAGCTAATAACTTTTTAAAAGATACATTTAACTAAAATATATTTCAGTACTGAGTCCCACTGTAATCTTGTTTTGTTTTTTGCTAAAACTAACTGTTACTTTAAATATATCAGTTGAAGCCACTGTTCTATTTCACAGTATGTGTCCATTACACACACACACACACACACACACACACACTTTTTATGTTATCAGTTTCTCAAGAAAGAAAACATTGGCATGAATATTTACTTTTTTTTCTCATTTAACTTTTGTACACTTAAAATACAAACATATCCAGAATGGAAAAATATATGAACTAAGTAACATTTAAGTACAATCAGTTATTTTAGAAGAGATGAGAAGTGTCTGACCAAGTTACTTATTGAAGAGTAAATGCTTTCAGAAATTGTAATAAATGAAATTCATACTGTAATCCACTCCTAAAACTAACATTTATTTTGAATGCATCAATTCCTATAAGCAAATTTATTGATTATTAACAATTTAGGAAATTGAGTTTCAACTAAAGAGATGATGGATTGGAAAGTTCTTTTTTGCAAAGAAAAAAGATTCCATCTTAATACCATTTGTTTACTTAAGTAAATACATGTATATAAAATACATTCCTAGAGCTAATATTTCATACTTTAAGTACATGGCAATTCAACTCATTATTCTAAGTGTATTAATTCTTAACAATATAATAAGTTGAGTTTCAGTAGAAGTGATAGTTTGGAATGCTTCCTTTGATAAAGTAATTATTTTACTTTCTTGTCCTTCTTGAAAATGTAACATGCCGTTCTTTCACTTTTGTAACTTCAATGTTACCAGACGTTAAACTTTTATTTTCCAATAATATAATTGCAAATACAGCCTGATTGAGATTTCATGGTAATTTCTCTCTTTCTCATGAAGCAGTAAAATGTCTACATCATTAAAATTTTTGTTATTTAAAATAAAATTTTGTATGCAATGTAAGAAAATATCTTTTAACAATATTGAAACTGCTCTTATGTTAGTATTCAAGTACTCTGATCACAACAGGTATTCAAAGGTATCTACAAAACAGTTTCAAAAAAGTTTATGTAGAGAATAAAGTGAACACAGATAGCAAAAACAAAGTAGAAATAAAAGTTTTGTTTGCTAAACAGTTCCTATTGGAACAAAACTGAAATTAAAAGATTTCAATCACGTCTGCACAGGACAAAGACAAAAGAATTCAATTCACATGATAGAAGAGCAGTACAAAGTTACAAGTTATACAAAAATCTAAGGATGGTATGTAGTGATCCTTAATTACCTACACCAAAAACTCTTCAAAATAAGAAATATTTACAAACTAAGAAGTATTTGTTACCCCTTGTGGCTCAGAAATAAGTCTAAGGGCTTTAAAACGTGGTGGTCAAACCACTTATAGATCATTGAGTAGCTTTAGACTAAGCAACAAACGAATACTCTTTGAGATGGAATTTTTCTACTCTGATAGTAGACACCCAAGCACAGTCAATTATATTTGACTATTAAGTCCATGCTGTTATTATCGTAATATGTTCTTTATTTTTAAGCAAAACGCCACTTGAATTGTTATCTTCTAGCAGTATAAGAATGTAGACACACATCTGTGCCACTGGGGGCCCTTGTAACAAGTTAGAGTGCCTTTATTTGACGATCAAACTGAGAACAGAATACATTAGAAGAAAAACTTTGAAACTGAAGGAATGAAAGTGAAGTGGTATAAGGCTAGAGGCAAATTATAACAATTTACTAATTAATGTATGAAATAAAAATGTCCTGATACTGCAGGGGCGTAGATTTTTTACATCCGATGAGGGGGATGATTTTTGCAACCACTTATGTGGACTGTTCAGTTTGCAAATTGGTAATCTCTGATTACGTGGACCTGAAAGCTGTAAACATGCAGTCACAGAGTATTCTTGTTGCCACGATACTTCAAGGTTTCCATGTGGGTTTGTATAAGTGAGGTGTTGTGAACAGTTTTCAAAATGTTAATAGAATAAAGACAAATGCGTCACAAATTAACTGCCACATGAATTTATTCCTGCACACTGCACAGTATAAAAGATGGCCATTATACTTGACAAGGTTACTAATAACTTTAATTGCATGAATTACGTTTTCAAATTTTAATAAAAACTGTTCATGTAGTTTGATAAAAATAATTAAAATGTCTTTGCAAAGTCTTGAAAATTACACGTCAATACAATGTAGAACATAATTATTCATACTTTTCATTGAAGTACGATTCATTTAGTCCTCTTGTCTACATGTTCTCAAACGTAGACCTCCTTTGTGATGATCTGTTTATTAATTCTTTCATAAGATCTTCTATATTTATCTTGTCGACCTCATCTTTGTGAGTGTGACAAACTGCCACATGGTTGAGGCGGCACTGAGAAATAGCTGACCTAAACCACGTTTTCACCCTGCTTAATGCAGAAAAACTGCTTTCACATTCGCAGCTGGATACTGGACATACAAGCAAAATTGTCATGAGAAGAAACACTTCACTAAACATTTGCTAGCTTGTTTCATGCATTTTACAGTAAACATCCTTCGTACCTTTCAGAGATGCTACTTTTGTTGTTCCTTTGAACATGGGCAACTGAAACTCGAGCCGTTGTGCAGAGATTTCTGGATAGAAGTTTATAACCGAGTTGTCAATCTTGCCAGATGTGATCATGTTCTCAAGTGCCAGATATTGCCTCAAATCATTGTTGTCTCCATTGGATCTAGTGGTCAGATGTTCTATGACTGTGTCCACAAATTCAAAATATTGGCTTCTGTAGTAATCTCTAACTGTTGCAAAATGGTATGCTGAACCATCACTTGTGATCCTTCTGGGGGGGTCTGCGAATGTGTGGTAGTTTAATAGGCACAAGATCTAGGGAAGTTACCTTTTTCTCAGCTTCATCAAATATCTTGTTGTAATTTTCCTCAATGCACAACACCCGCAATTGCTCAATTGTCATTGCAGATGCTTAAGTCATGCCAGATACTGTTGCTGATTTTGCTTGGAATGCACGGTTTAGTTCCTCTAATGCAGCTAATTGATGCTGAGCCATCAACAATCCTAAAACTGTCTTTCCTTTGTCAAATCTGTCCAGCAGACCTCGTGCTTTCACTGCTACATCTGATTTTTCATTTGCTAATTCAGACAAAGAATCAACAATGTCACTGTTGTGATCATTAGCACATGAAATTGCAGATAGGTGGCACAACCAGCGTGTTGGACACAGTTGGCGGATGTATTTAACTAGACCAGTGGTTCACAACCTTTTTTTACCCACAGACCCCTTTTCCCTTCTTTTTTTCTTGGTGGACCCCTTCATAACTATTGGTCATAAGAAGACAATATTCTATTTTTCACTAATATAAATTTTGAGGTTTTAATAATCAAAGAAATAGTATATAATTAAGCTTTATTTTTAAATGAAAACTAATTTAATGCAAATAAAGTATTCTACAACAATTATAATAATAATGATAATTAGTAATAATAATAATAATCAAAATTATTGTGATAATAATTCTTTACCAATATCTTGTATTACAATATTATAATGTTTCTTCCATGGTCAAGGCCATGAAGATCAGAGCTCTTCAGGCAATTGAATTCACTGCAGCATTTATTTATGTACACTGGTTAAAATTTTTGATAAACCAGTTAAAGTTAAGTGTGTGATAAGAAAAAAAAAAAAAAGAGATAGGCATATTTATTCAATGAGATCCCTGTGGTTGATGCTGCTCGGCGAGTTTCTTTATATCTGGTTCCATCGATGTTAATGATAGTCGAATATTACCTCTTTTCACAATGTCAAGTCTATTGCGAGCTTTTGATAACAGTTGAGAAACACGACTAAATCCCGATTCAACAAGATAAGATGTTGGAAAAGCAATAACATAGAGCTGTGCTTTATCTCATAGCAAAGGGTACTTTGTAGCAACATCATTTGTCTTCCATACATTGTACTTTCCATCTTTGAATTTTGCACGCATTATTTCACCACTTTGTAATTCGATGAGAGGCTCTTGCAAAGATATGTCTATATCGGCAACATTAATTTCGAAAGGAATTGAAACCCATGTCGGTATAACCATCATGAGTAGGTCACTAAACCGAGTTTGCATATCTTCATGCATATTGTCCATATATTCACCATATAATGCAAGATCTTCATCTTGCAAGTCGCTGCTAACAGAGGCCAAACAAGAAAACTGTTCAAATGCACGACGCCTGATATTATTCTTATACAACTGTAGTTTCCTCAGAAAAGCAGCAATAGCACTTTTACTAGATACCAGATCAGAATCTTATCCTTGGAGCTGTTTATTAAGTGAATTCAATTTTTCAAATATATCTGATAAGAAAAACACATCACATTTATTTGCAAGCAGCTGTTCTCCAAGTTGTGTGTTAGCAAGAAAGGAAACAATAGAATCCCAAAGTGCAATGAAACGCTGAAGACAATTCCCCTTTGATAGCCATCTCACCTCTGTATGTAATACAAGCCGCTCAAACTCTTCTCCATTTTGCTTACATAATTCATGAAAAAGGCGGTCTCGGAGAGAATTTGATTTAATATGGTTAACTACTTGTATTACGACAGTAAGGGCATCATGCAAACTTGCACTCATTTTCTTTGCAACTAAGTGTTGACGGTGTATCACGCAGTGAATACAAAATACTTCCGGGACAGCTTTTTTTAAATGTGCAATAAAACCTTTGTATCTGCCTGTCATAGATGGTGCACCATCAGTAGCACAAGCGATTATATTTTTGAGTGGAATATTGTTTTCCTGGAAATAAGTAACAACTTCATAAAAAATTGTTTCACCTTTTGTGTCACAAGACTTCTAGCAAAAAAGCATTTCCTCTTTGGGTCCTTCATCATTGTTAAATCTAACATATGCTAATAAAATGGCCTCATTATCTCTTAAAGTGGATTCATCAAGTTGAAGGGCAAACTGTTTCACTTGCAAATGAGCTATCAATTGTTTTTCTACATCCTCTGCCATTTCATCAATGCGTCGTGACACAGAAGAGTTGCTTAAAGGGATGGAATTAGTAATTTCACTTGCATTTTGTTTCATAACTGACGAAATTATAACAGACACTGCTGGTAGAATTACTGTTTCACCATCATTATGGGGTTTTCCTGCCTTTGCTATTATTTTGCTAATCTCATATGATGCCAGTAAACCATCACTCATTTTACACACTTTGTTATTAAACAATTGAGACACTGTTTTTCTAGCTTGGAAATCATCACGAAGTTTTTTAAAATATTCTACTGGTTTATCTTTTTCTCCTGTGTGCTTCTTTTCTAGATGGATTTTTAGTTTACAAGGTTTCATACTATCATTTGAAAGTACATCCATACATATGAGGCACATTGGTTTCGTTTCATTATGTGGTGTTGGAATAAATCCGTAAGACAAATGTTCAACGAAGTACTGTCGGCACTTCTTTTTACTTGGAGCAGCCATGGGATGTCTGCAAAAAAAAAATATATATATACATACATACATATATATATATATAATTAATATATATACAGCTGGTAATACAATTATTGCATTTCATAATATCTAACTATATATATTGCTATCCATTTTTAGTAATTTTTCGACAAATAAAACACATATTTAGAAACAGAGTGCATGGTAAATGTTCGAGGTAAAACTGGTAAATAGAAATGATATAGTTAAAATAACTTGAATGATTAAAAAAAAAACTATACAAGTCATTCATTATTATCATTAGGGTCACCATTGACATTTTTAACTTCCTTAAAGCTGATAATTATATCAGATAACTGCCAAGATATGAATTGATATTTGAAATTTGTATCAAAACGGGAAAAAAATTGCCATTTTTCTCTTCAGTATTTTTATACTTTTATACTGGGAAATAATTTTTTTCATCATTGAAATGCAGAAATTTAAAAAAAATACGAAAGAATGTCTATACTAGGAACTCTTAATATCTCTTACCTTTTCACGATGGAGTTCAACATTAAACTGAAGTGAACTGCTTGGGTCAAGTCGACATTTTAATAGATTTTCCCCTAGAAGGGTTTGACAGATCGAAGTATTTCTGGAATAAATTCCCTAAGGAGATTAGTATGGGAGGGCGAAGGTCAGACAGACAATATAATAGGAAAAGAATCGACTGCCTGAGGCGCATATTTAAAAGCAGCTCTTATCACTTGTTTTTTTTTTTGCTTTCAAGGCAATTTTCTGGAAATTTTTCAAAATCTAGAAAATACATCCAAATTCGTTTGAATGTCTACTTCAGCTTTTTTCACGTCCAACCAAAATTACAGTAGAAATTGAATTTTTAATAATAAAAACCATTCTGAGTTGGTTTTCTTAATGGACCACCAAAATATCATTGTGGACCCCCAATTTGTTATGTTTTGCCTGTAGACCCCCAGAAATATTCCATGGACCCCTACGGTCCATGTGAACCCCGGTTGAGAATCCATGAACTAGACCATTGTGGCTGTATGACGATACAATATTTTCAAAGATTGTCTTGTATTTGCCTGACCTCTGAAGTAAGACACCAAGTTCATGTACCCACTGGATAGAATCTCAAACACATTCACAAGCTTCAACTGCATGTTGCATTATTAAATTAGCCTTGTGTGTTCCACAGTGAAAAAACAAAGCTGATGGTTGCTTTTTTTTTATTCTTGCCTAACATCCACTGTACACACTACTCGTGTTAGCGGCTCCATCATAAGTTTGTGCTCTTAAGCCTGACAGTGGTAAATTGAGTCCAGTCAGCACATCAAGTATAGTCGAGGATATTGTTTCACCAGTTGTATTGGAAACAATGTACAAATGAAGAAATGTCTCATGGACGTCAAAGTTCTCATCTACGTATCGTACACATATTGCTTCCTGTTCGGCACCTGTAACATCTTGAATGCCATCAACTATTAATGCAAAGATTATACTTTGCTGCACTTGGTGCTATGTTCCTCAATATTTGATGGCTGAACATCACCATTATTTCATTTTGAGCCTGGGGTGATGTGAATGTGGTTTTCTTTGACAAGTAGGCCATCAACTCAGGATCTTCATATTCCAGGAGCTTCATTAACTGCAGGAAATTCCCCTCCGTATCAGTATGTCCACGTAATGCTAAACCTTCAAGCAGCAAGAAACGTAAGCTTCTGAATATTTTGGCTAGACTTCTTTTCCATTCTGCTGCTGCTTTTTTCCATCATGTAGCTGGACAGTCACTGGAGTTAGATCAAGTGAACCTTCTGGAGATACAGCAAATCTGTGCTGAGAGGAGGATTGGTGTTCATTGAATTTCTGTTTTGCCTTTTACCAGTTGCAAAATCGGTGAATATGAAGGTATACTCCACTGGCCTCTCCAATTTCCCTGTAAAAAGGCCTCTATTTTCCGCCTTGGCGCAATGAAAGCATGTGATTTTTGAGTCTCATTGTTAAAGTGCAGCCATGGGAACTCATCAAACCACTTGCCCTGGAAGTTGATATTTTGAGATTTTGCTTTCTGTCGTGGTATTAGTTGTGCGTCTGGATGATATGGCTTTCCACACTGTATCTGTGGAGTGTCAAATTTTTCATTATTGCACAAATTTGTTTCATAACTATCTGGTAGTTCATGATATGCAATAGTTGCACAAGCATATTCAGTCTTGTCCTCTGATGAACATGGTATTTCCTCTGTATGGCAAGTTTCTATTCCTTTGCTTGAGGTTGTTGGATTATCTGCATTGACACTTGTAGTACTAGTAACTGGCTTAAGAACTGTCTAATATCAAAAAGTTTCAGAAACTTGCTTGTCATAATTGGAATATGTTTCCAAGATGACTCAACAGGGTAAAACACAATCTTTATTGAAAAACTCTAACGTACAATGAACGAAGATAGAAGAGAATGGAAGTAGGACTGAACTGTACAATGTATTTAAGTCGAACGCGCGAACCTCACAGTGACTACCAAACCGACTGACTGCTTGGGCATCGCTGGAACAATAATGTGTGCTGATTACAACACAAGTAATTGCAAGTTTCTCAAAAAATACTTAAACAGTCACAAATATATTATATTCCTGTTAAAGCTCATCAAAAAGCAAACACGTTGTGATATAATGTCTATAAGCACGTCTATTAAATAAAAACACCTAAACAAAAACTAGCAATACAATTCGAGTAGAGGCTTTAGGCCGTTAAAATCGCTCCCTTTGTGTTCTAATTATACAAGAAAATATAATATTTTTACTATCTATGATAAGAGAATATATTGTTGTTTTTTTTTACCATAAAGTACCAGCACTTTATTAGAGAGCGGTGATAACCTGAAATTTCATGGATTAATGAGGGCCACAAACACAGGTCTAATGAACCTTGTTGTAAAATCGAGGCTCAGATTAAAGGGAGCGGAGGGGGGTGATGTTTGGTGCGTCTGTATCCGAGCGGCCCGAACCTTTCGTTAACTGTACACTATGGTCAGCGATTTCGGCAGCTAAAGAGAATAATGCGTTCGACAATAAAACCGGCTAGACATGTATAACAACAAATGGCGTAGAAAAACCGCACGATATACACACAAAACTGATGCAGGTACAAGCTGCAAATGGCCTGCCAGATCTAGATCACAGGAGTTTATGCTTGGGAGTAATATTTTCGAATTTCATGCTCTGTTCAATCTGTTGTGATGAAAATTTTACTTAATCTTACACTACGTACAAGACGTAGGTAGATTCTGTGATAGTGCTTGCAAGCCTTGCATGTATACTTAGGCCTACTGACTGATACTTAAGGAAGTTACGAACTATAATTTAGATCGAAAAGCTTAGAAGCACGTCTATATTAAAGATGTACATTTCGGCTACTTAAAAAGCCTACATCTAGGCCTAATTATGTAATTCGATTGGTAAAAACACGAGAATCACAAGAACAAACACAATTTGTAGGCCTGTAATGCAATAAAACAATTCAACAGACCAAACTGTAAGGGGGGGGGGTGATTGTATGCACCATACACCCCACCTAAAATGAAGGGGGATGTATCCCACCCATTCCCCCAGTATCTACGCCCCTGCCTGATAGTAACAACGTCAATCTTAGTTATTTGGGGCCTCGAGCACGAATGTTTTTAGACACCACTGATGATAAAAACTACTAATTTCATTACTTCTACAAGCCAATATGTACTAATATAGTGATTAAAAAGTCATTTCTACTCACAAACATGTACTACTGCGCCTGCCCCTCGCTAGTACAGCGGTATGTCCACTGATTTACAACGCTAAAATAGGGGTTCGATTCCCCTCGGTGGGCTGAGCAGATAGCCCGATGTGGCTACTGCGCCAGTATTGGTATATGGTTGTTTATTGCACTCAGCAAACAATCGGCGCATCCCACATGTGCTTAATTAATGAGGTCTTGTAACTTTTAAAAGCCTGTTGCTTTTTACTGAGTGGTGCTTTGGATAAATTTAATTGAAAATATTTTTGTTTCAAATGATTGTAAGAGAAAAGTTAGCAAAAGTAGGGGTCGAAATAAAAGTAAAGTCCCGGTGAATCATGGGCTTTTTGACATGCTTGGAGTCGGATCCCTAAGCAACCACTTAGTGTGCTTAAGCCTAATACCTTCACTAATCTATCTCAGCTCAGTAAAAGGAAATTACAACCATTTTATACAATTAATTAAATGTAGAATTTATTGTATAAAACATTACATACTTTTCAGTAAGTGAATTAGTTTTATTGCAATCGGGTCACATTTTGTTATGCTTAAAATGCTGACAACCACTGGTTGTAGTTTTTCTAGAACAACTGACGTGAGGATTTATCGACCTTCTAACCCCCAATAAAAAAAATAAAAAACGGCTAGTATATAGACAGTTAACAAGCCGATTGTGTCATTTCTGGATAATATATGTTAGTGTAGTTTGATCTAAATGTATTATACTTGTGGTAAATTTGTTGTAAAGAAACAAATGCAAAACATTACAAAATTCGTCAAAAAGCGCATTAGATGTATTTTTAAATAAAATGTGGGGACCAAGACAAATCATGGGCTCCACACATTTGCACCGTTTGTGTCAAACAGTTGAGACAATGAATTGAAGGGAAGAAAGAAATATTTGCTTTTGAAATTCCAATGGTCTGGCATGTGCTTAGAAACCATAAAGAGAACTGCTATTTTTGCTTGTATAACGTTAAAAGCGACAACACCCGAAATAAAAAAGGAAATTTCTTATCCGAGTCTTCATTCTGCCATAAGAGCTGTTGGTCATGGATCTAATGTACCTGTACAAACTACACCAAAGCCTCTTGATAAAGTTCCATCTTATTCCAAATGTGATGTCAATAGAAATGATAATAAGGGATTGTTTTCAACCTGAAACCTCTAGAAATGCTTCATCAAGACATCAGGGAAATGCACATGTAATATTAGGAAAGTTGGAACATCAACATGATGGCTTGTTATTGAAAGGATCATTTAGACGTTATACATAACAAAAGGCCACAGCACGTAGTTTTGAGACTAAAACACATGGAGATCACCAAAAAATTATGATGCATATTCCTTTGACATCAATGTTCTTCCATTTTCTTCAGGTTGTTTGTGTTTTTGTTAACAAAAAAATGTTCATTGTGGTAAATGAAATGATAATTTGATATATATAAGTTTTCCCTTCCCGATTTAAAAACAACAACCTTAGATGATAGAAAAAAAGAATATTGTTTTCGGAATCTGCCTAGCTAAATAATGGAGTATCTGTTTTTAAAACCAAAATAGCTTTTATGAAATTTAAATTCGCAGATCTATGTAATCCAAATTGTCACGTATTTTCAGTGGCTGTGCTCTAAAGGACCTGTACTTCAAAAACAAAATTTTAAGACATTCCATCGACAAATTTGTTGGTTTTTTTTTAATTTCGCGCAAAGCAACACGAGGGCTATCTGCGCTAGTCGTCCTTAATTTAACAGTGTAAGTCTAAAGCTAGTCATCACTACCCACTTCCAACTCTTAGGCTACTCTTTTACCAACGAATAGATTGATTGATTGTTACATTATAACGTCCCCACGGCTGAAAGGTCATGTGTGGTGTGACGAGGATTCGAACCTGTGATCATCAGATTTTCAGATTTCGAGTCAAACGCCTTAACCCATAACCTTAGCCATTGATTCATGCCGAGCTCATTGAGCAATATCATTATACGAGATGTAAACTCTCTAATTTTGATCGAATTTTTTCTATTTTTTTCTTTTCACCCAAAGTACAAAAGGTTTAATTAATAAAAACATACTTTTATGGATTCTTTTTTCAAATTTGGTACATTGATAGTTCATACAAACCTATATTGGATCTAATTATAAACCACATGTGTAAAACTGTTTTACGAAATCTCTCAGTTTTGACCAAAATATTTACGTACACCTCAGCAAAAGCTATCTGTTTAAAGCTACAGCTTCATCTTAGAGTAAATATGGACGCTTTTAATTTTTTATCATTCTGGTTAAAGACACTGACGTAGAACAGCAAAGCTACATGGTGAAAGTACATAAATATACATACACAACATGACCACATGTGAACACCTATTCTAATTAGTGGATTCGCCTATTTCAGTCACACCCATTGCTAACAGGTGCATAAAATCAAGCAACAGCCATGCAATCTCCATAGATAAACATTGGTAGTAGAATGGGTCGTACCGAAGAGTTCAGTGACTTTCAACGTTGCACTATCATAGGATATAATCTTTCCGACAAATCAGTTCATCAAATTTCTGCTCTGCTAGAGTTGCCCCGGTCAATTGTAAGTGCTGTTATTGTGAAGTAGAAACGTCTAGGCGCAATAATAGTCCAGCCAAGAAGAACTCTGGACCGTCGAGTGCTGAATCGCGTAAAAATCGTCTGTCCACAGTTGACACACTCACTACCGAGTTATAAACTGACTTTGGAAGCAACTTCAGCACAAGAACTGTTCACCAGGAGCTTCATGAAATTGATTTCCATAGCTGAGCAGCCGCACACAAGCCTAAGATCACCATGCACAATGCCAAGCGTCGACTGGAGTAGTGTAAAGCACACTGCCATTGGATTCTAAAGCAGTGGAAATGCGTTTTCTGGAGTGATGAATCACGCTTAACTATCTGACAGTCTGACGGGCGAATTTGGGTTTGGTGGATGCCAGGAGAACGCTACCTGCCTGAATGCATAGTGCAAACTTTAATGTTTTGTGGAGGAAGCATAACACTATGTAACAAAATTTTTACTTTTTCTTGTCTCTGGGCAGAAAGTGTTATTTCCCAATTGCTTATGCCTAAATTAAATGGAAAAGACCTATTTTTCTCTTCTAATTTTGCTTTTGTAACCTGGGTAATGAAATTTTCAAATTTACCCATTTTTCCGGAACATTTTAGGTAGATTCTGTGCTGAGTAGCTGATAGAGAATTTTCTCAAACTTACAAGAATTTTCAAGAACTTTCAAGAATGTTGTAAAAGTTACGAAAATTTTCCATAGTAATATATATACAGGGGCTCATCACTCACCACTTCAGATTAGTTCTAGCTGCCTAAGTGAACATATAGACCTATCTGATTTTATCAATTTTATTAATCAAGAATCTGCAAGCACTCTCCAGACGCATTCTGCTATGTAGGGACAGAAGGGACACTGCAGCGCACTACAACAGGAAGCACTGGTCACAACGGACCGAGTTCTCTGTGGGGAGGCACAATGTCAAGTGTGAGCCACTAGTGGACCTCCAGAAGGTGTTGTTCCCACAATTACACATAAAATTGGGTCCCATGAAACAATTTGTCACATCTCTTGATAAGGTGGCTGCAGTAGGGTGCGTCAGCGGATAAAGGATAAAAATTAAAATGTCCCAATTTTTTTGCTCAGTTGCTCAGTTGTGCCACTGCATGAGAAAAGAACATAGACAAAGTTTCATTTCAATCGCGAAGTATTTAGGGGTCGCCCATCCCTCGCAAAGTTCACTATTTTACTTAAATTTACCCTACATTACATTGTTAATGGTAATTAAGTTATTTAAAGAAATTATTTAATATTTATTGATTATACAATTAGCAAAAACATAAAAACTTGAAAGAAAAATTTATTTCATTGAAGTTTTATCTTGCCTGCCCCCTTCGTATTATGTTCGCCGATGTTCTTCTGCCACCTGATCATATACTGAAATTGATCTTCGTTCTTGGTGCGGCCCTTTGCCGTAAACTGTTGAATTAAAGCTACTCCTCTTTCAGCTGCGTCACTTGTCACAAAAAGTTTCTTTACTCTGTCCTTTCCTTGTTTGTACTCTTCGGAGGCGCTTCACTCTTTCGGTGGTAATGATAAAAATGCGCTACTTTTATCCAGATGGTAGAAAATTTTCTTCGTTGCCGAGGTAAAAAAATCTGGAAGTTTTCTGGAAACAGCATTGCTTGCAGCATCAACTGTTAAACGTGGAGTTGGCCTAGGAGATCCTTTCACGGTATTCATATTTGAGACCATCTTGAGTTTGTCGCTATTCGTTACACCAAGCCCAAGCCCAACTGCAACCTCAGATAAATACCATAAATGCCGATTCATTGCCTTTGTACCAACTTCCTTAATCATATGATTTTCATGCAATGCAAGTTCCTTGAGTAGTGTAAGGTCCCTTCGAGCTGACACGGAAGCATCCTTAGCTGTAAACCATGAGAGCAAGTAATGTTTAGTTATAAAGACACACAAATCGCCAAGTTTGCTGCAGAAATGTGCGTTAAATGAAACACGAGATGAAGCAGGCCGTGGTTGCAGTCTACCAAACTCCTCTTGGAACATCCAAATATTTAGAGAATATATTGCTCGAGCCATCCATCGTGCACGATGTACAGCACCAGAAGTACGGAAAGAAACTGAAGAACGTCCGTGTGGAAGAGATCCAAGAATAATGACAGCTAATTCCAAGAGCTCTTTATAATCGTCCCGTGGTTGATGAGATTAAAGGAGATTCTGACAAAATTGAATAATATCATCCTTCAAAGGCTGTATTCGGAGTGGCATTGCTTTTACTGCTGTTATGTACTTAGTTTTATTAATTTTAGGCCAACAATCTTTAAAGTTTAAAAACAAAGTAATATCTGGACTTTCTGATGTCTCTATCACGAGAGTAGAGAATACAGCGCTCAGAAAAATGTCCAAAATGTGATGTCTACAGGCAAGGTGCAAGAGCTCACGTTCAAGTAACATTTCAATCCTCAGACAGACGCCAGATTTGGATCCTGTATTGGTCGCCGTGGTGTCAAAGCAAAGCGATTTAATTTTGTCTTTTACATTCCATTCTACTAAAACTGATCCGATCTCAGAAGCTACTGAATTTGCATCCCCACTATCAATCTTGGGCACTGAAAGAATCTTCTCTACACCTTCACCTGAAACTAAAATTGCCAAACGTTCGATCTTCTCTCTGCCAACCAAGTCAGGCATCAGCTTACCATCCCAATGTAATGTCAAAGGAACGTTTGGAGAAAAACTTTCCTTCAATTCAGCTGCTAGAAGAGTACGGTTAGTAATTCGTTTCCTCCTTATGGAACTTGGGCTGATGGCAAGATCCTCGATATTATGTCCAATATGAGCTGCAAAAGGAAACAAAATTTGCGCGGCTTTTCGGTCACTGATCTGCGTTCTGTCTAAAGCCGAAGCTAGCCTTTCACTAATGCCAACTTTTCGTTTGGTTCCGAAAGCACGTTGTTATTTTGTGCGCATTGCACAACCCCTAAATATTAATGTATTGGATTGATTTTTACGCTAGCATATTCTTTTCATTGAATGGAATCAAATTATAAGCGAGCGACTGAGTGTCACAACTTTTTGTTTTTTGACGCATCCTAGTCTGCAGCCTTCAAATACCTTCGAGACTTCTTCTCTAAGCTGTTTTAGATAAAGTTTGAAGCAGGTGTATTCGTTGGACTACAAATAAAGAAGATTCTGGAGTGCACAAAATTCCCCAAGAAGCTCGGTAAGAAGGAAAAAAGCTTAGGGTAGCTTTGTCGCAGTGGTTTGAGACTTCTTTGGAAATCACAAGGCCGAAAATTATGTAGAACTGTTTGAGGCTCTGGTGAAGAACTACGGCAAAATGGGCTGCAGGATGTCCCTAAAAGTCCATATCTTTGACACTCATCTTGATAAATTCAGGGAGAACATGTTAGCATACTCAGAGAAGCAAGGCAAGCGCTTCTACCAAGATATGCTGGACTTTGAACGCCGCTACCAATTAGCGTATAATGAAAACATGATAGGAGACTGTATTTGGGTGCTGATACGTGAAAGTGATTTAGATTACAATGGTAAATCTCGAAAAACTACTCCCTTCTGAACATTTTTGTATAACTTTAGTATAAATACATGTAAATATTGATTCATATGTTGCTTTATTCAGACTTTGTGTAAATGCAAATGTGCAAATTTGCCCGTTTTTACATAGAAATAGGTTAATTTTTAAACTTCATTATCTAGGTTACAAAAGCAAAGTTTGAAGGGAATAATGGCCATTTTCTGTACTCAATTACGAAATAACACATACTATCCAGGAACAAAATTTGTGTTACATAGTGCAATGGTCTGGGGCTGTTTTTCATGGTTTGGGCTAGGCTCTTTATTTCCAGTGGAGAGAAATCTTAATGCTGCAACATATAATGACATATTAGAGAACTGTGTGCTTCCAACTTTGTGGCAACAGTTTCGGGAAGGCCTTTTCTTGTTTCAGCATGACAATGCCCCTGTGCACAAATCGAGGACCATAAAAACATGATTTTTCGAGGTTGGTTGGGAAGAACTTGACTGGCCTGCACAGAGCCATAATCTCAACCTCATCGAACACCTTTGGGATGAATTGGAATGCTGACTGCAAGCCAAGTCTTTTTGCCCGACATCAGTGCCCATTCTCACTAATGCTCTTGTGGCTGAATAGGAGTAAATTTCCACAGCCATGTTCCAAAAGCTAGTGAAAAGCCTTCCCAGAAGAGTGGAGGCTGTTATAGCAGCAAAGGGGGGGGGACCAACTCCATATTAATGCCCTTGTTTTTGGAATAGAATGTTCAATAAACACATATGGGTGTGATGGTCAGGTGTTCACATACTTTTGGCCATATAATGTAAGTATTGGTTATTCTATATGAGCTAGATTAACAGTTTTTAGTTAAAGCTTTCAAAATAATCGTATGGGTGAATGGTTATTTTTTACAATTCATTGCCAACTTTTAAGCACAAATTTGCTAAATTTTATGAAACTTTCCGAAATATAAATAATAATGTTTAATACAGCTGTACCGAGTGTATGAAGTTGCTGACAAGAAACTGTTATTTTAGATTCCATAGCGTTACTGTAAAGAAAGTTATTAACACTGTTTTAATGAGGAAAACTTACTACCATATTATTTTAAAGCATTTTGGTCCTGTAAAGTATAGGTCTGTTTTGAATAATAGTATTGCGATCTTAAAGCTGTTGGGTGTCACTTTCTTACTTGCTGTGGTTTCTTGGTGTGTCTTGACAAAAAGAGTCATGATACCTTGTAAAGAATGCCTTAGATGAGACTAAAAAGAATTGAACGTACATCTTAAGGGAATGAAATCAAAATTAGCGACCAAACTGGTAGCTACACTTATTGCATTGATTTTAATTTTTGCAGGTAATATTAATTAATTAATTAATTAGGCTGCGTATTTTGTTTTAGCAACCATTATGCTGCAAGATGAACAAAAAATATTGCCTGGCTGTCGACATTTCTGCACAGCGTATAGTGTTACAACTATGATCTCCATCACAAAATAAGCATTGCCTCTACGGAATGAAAAAGTAAAGGGTATCCAGAACACATTTAGCTTAACAACTTTCTTGGCCACGTGTTGTACGAAAATAGCAAAGATTTATAAAAATATAATTTTGGGATAATACTACAGAAAGTCGAAAACTCACGGTATGTTTATCTTAATATTATATTCAATTATGACTATATTTCATATATTGTAATCATATTAAACATTACATAAGATGTCATAAAAGGTAAACATATTTATACTAAATCTTAGCTGCCATATTACTGTTTATATGATATTTGTAACCACAATCTTTTCGTTGATTTTCAAGCTTTTATTTATTGCCACTTTTTGTGTCATGTTAAAGGAAAAATAAATTAACATTAGTAAAATTTGTTTAGAGGTCATGTTTGTTCTTTACGCTTGCTTCGTTAGAGAGTATGTTTTAAAACTTAAAAAAAAAGTGCATAATGAAAGAAACGTGGACTTTCAAATTAGTTGAAATTTAAATATCGTGTTAATTTTACTGTATTGTTCAAGTAACATTGTCCTGGAAGGTATTGTCGGAAAGGTACGCTTTATACCTGCCGGTGTTTGTTTGTGTGGAGTGAATAACTTGAACAAACAAAGGTGTTAAATTTAATAATACTAATACTGTAATATTAATATTATTACTACGAAAATACTATTACTAGTGTTAGTAATATTAGGAAAAGTATATTTTTAACTTGCATAGTTAAAAGTAATAATATGAAGAAAGTGCATTATTTAGGTTGGTTAATTGTAATAGTAAATTCTACGAAATGCAGTGGTACTATAGTACAACTAGAGTAAGACCGCTAGTACTTTCTAAGTTTCAAGAGTTTGAATAAAATAATGTATAACTATGACAGTATAAGGAAAAATGATATATAAAATGATAATATAGTAGTTTATTATTTCTTTGTTCTAAACTGTTAGTGTTACAGGGTGATATTAATATTAAAATATTCTTAATTTTCGTGAAGTTATATCCTATAGAGTGATCTTGAAACTCATGAAACTGGTAAAAGAAAGTAATAAAGGAGAGAAAAATAGAATATTCTGATATTCCAGTATTTTCTTATATATAGTATAGTAACTTGATAGTTCTCATAATTTGTTCACTCCATGAATTTGCAAGATCTTTATAGATCTAACTCTTAAGTAAACTTAATACTATGAGTAGGTAGCCCTATAGTGGATTCCTAATTTAGTTTGTATAAGACGTTTTGAAGCGAAAGTCATGAAGCACTTATTTTAAAATGAACTAAGAAAGGATCAACACTTTTCATCTATTCCTTTTTAATATGTACAAATTATAACTCATGAAAAATGTTTTCACATCTTTTTCTGCTTTCATTTTCCCACTTTTTTATTTTTTAGATATTTTTGCAGAACTGCACTTTAGCATCAAATATATGGCAATGACAGATAATGTCTCTTACATTTATGTGATTCATATTTACTGACATTGGACATTAAGACTGAATTATGAAAAACATGAGACTAAGAAATGTATTTCACACTTGAATTTTTCTGAAAAGAAAATTCTTAACTTTTTTTCACTGTAACTTAGTACAAAATGTACTTGTTTATTAATGTGTCAGGAATATTTTTTAATGCAATTTAAAATATCATGTTATGCTTTGTATAAAATATATGGTAGCATTAATTGAAGAGAAAAAAATAATTTTAGATGAAATTTACACAAATATTTGAAGACTGGTTTCTAAAGGTGAATCATACAATTGTTTTGTTTAATTAAAAAATGGTGAATTTCTTTTGGAATGTTTGTTTTACTATTTTGGTTTTTCTGTCATGGTCTTTATGGCCAATGTTAGTGTAGATGAGCAGTGCAAATGTAGGAGAGACTGGCTATCAATTTTATGTTATACCTCACTTTAGTATAACTAAGAATGTAATGGTATTTTATTTCATTTTTTCAAGAGATTTTTACCAAACTAAATCAATAAAACAGTTAAGAAAAAATTAAAAAACTTGGCCTTAACTTACTTCTTAAGTGTAGGATCTAGTATGTGGATAGTATCTCACTAGATAAAGTCTCACCAGGTTTTGTTAAAAAAAAAAGGACAGTGTTTCACCCAAATGCTTTTCATTTAATTTTTATTGTCTTTTTGAAGACTTGTTGAAAGTGTTTGCAGTTTTAGGTTTGTTCGTTTCAAAGGGATAATCTAATTACAACTTGTACTTTTCAAGGTGAGAAATTACACGTTGATGCAAAAAATGTGGCACTTTGTTGCACAAAATTGCTGTCTCATTAGAAAAAAAATGGTTTTATTTCAATAAAACAATTGTCAAATACATTTTTCAGTTGAATACAAGAGATCAAAAATCTTCAAAAAATGATTGTAAAATCCAAAAGACATACAAAAAAAACAATTTTGTCTGAATACTAAACAAAAATATGATGATTCAATTCATGTGAAGAAAAACTTGAACAATTGCTTACAGTTAAAACATCATTCAAAAATACTTTTTGAATATTTATAAAAATCGGAGAAATTTTAGTGGTTAATTTCATTTGATTACCACCTTTGAGTTTTGTAGTTATAATTTTTCACAAAGTATGCATCTTGTGTTTTATCAGAGTAATGCCAAATTTTTGTAAAACTGTTTTTATTAATTGGAATGCAACATCAAAATTTAGTTTGTTTTGAAGCAAGAATTGGTAATAAAGGAGGTGAAACATTGCCCTGGATCTATAGGAGTCCTGAACAACTACTAGTAGTAGTAGACTTACACAAGCTGACAGTTTTGTCTGATATTTAAACATACTATTATTTAAGAGAAGAAAATTAAACTTTACTGTTTTCATGTTTAGTTTATAAACATTAGCAATACTTTAAAAAATATTTTGCAAAAAAAAATAATGAAACTGTGTTTATTTCAATACAAAACCCATAGAATATAATGTATATAAAACTTAGTACAAAATTTTATACGTACAGGATTCTTTCCGAACATATTTATGAAAAACAAAATGGAAGCATTAAAATGGGATTTTTCAATTCCATGGCTGTCAGTATTGTTGATTTTAAAAGTCTTAAGTAATATCAAAATGTAGCTGTTTGTATTTTGTAAGATATTGTAAAGTATGGACTAAGAAAAATAAGGAAAGTTAAAGGAAAAGGCTTAAACACATAGGCCAGGTAATGTTTCCCCAAGGGTTTTGAAGGAGGTTAAGGATTGTATATGTAAGCTATTTTCTATAATTTTTTAAGTCCTTAAATATTGGCAGGTGTCAGAAGACTGAAAGTTGACTAGCACCACTCCACTTTTTGAGGGAGGTGATAAAAATTGTGCCAGTCTTGCATTAGTGATGGACAAAGTTTATTAAAGTGTAATAAAGGTGCCTTGAAAAGACATTCAACAGAGTTTGAAATTTTGTTGGATTAGCTTCTTTTAAAGTTATATCTGTTAAATTTGCTGAACGTATCAAACTATAGGAATAGGTGATCCTTTTGGAAATGTTTTTTCTATCTAGAATGATTTTCACAGTATATTTTAGTGGCTTGTAACATGAAAAAGAGTTTTGATATTGAGATAAATGTGTAAGATATCTACTTTTTGCATTATAGAAGTATTGAAAGTAAAAAAGAAAAGGATTTAAGTTTGATTGTCAACAAAAACTTAAGGTATAAGTGTTTTGATTATAATAAACAAAGTTTTGATATCTGTTTATTGGAATTTAAAGTTTGAGAGGAAAAAGCTATATTGTTAAAGACTAGTAATATCTTGTATGTATTTTTGTTTCATTCACCAGAGCAGCATTTCTCAAACTTTTGTCTTCCATGCTCCCCCTTTAATAAATGAATTGTTGCATATCCCCACCCTATTTATTTTTTTAAATGAATGGAAAAGTGAATTAAGTGGCAAGATGTAATACGTGGATATGCATTGAAATGTTGTAGTAAATACTAATCATTTTCATTAATAAAAACATATTAAAACACTAATATTAGTGAAAATACTTACTCTTGCCCTCTTGGGAGGGAGTATGCCCTACATTTTGGGAAATGCCACACTACAGGAAGGATGTCAACATGCTGTATAAACTGTAGTTATGCTGTTAGATTATTTTCTGCTTTTTGGGAATTTGAGTTGTATCAAAAATGCTAAAAATCCAGTTTTTTATGTGCAGCATAAAAGAACAAGTTTCAAGAATTTGGATAATCTGGTAGTCTGTTTAAAAAAAATAAACATGCCCAAAAACTGTAATAAACAAGTTGCAGATGCAAGTTGAGTGTTAAGGAGACTCAGTTTCAGTTATGAAAGACCATATTTTGAATTAGAAGAGCCATATTGAATTTGGTTTTGATGCTTTCATTGATTGATTTTGGCTGATGGAGGATGTCCTTAAGGGACTATAATGCTGTGGTGTCATTACATTTATCTGTTTTTAACTCATATTTATAATAAAATAATTTTTGGTGTCGTATTAACTAACCTTGTGAATAATCTTTTGTATTTGTTGAAGGAATATTTCAAATTCCAGAGAGTAAATACCTGTATCTTAAAAACAAGTTTACCTAATAGGTTTATATGTGTTGCATTTTTAATATCACCCCTCCCAATTTTACATCAAATGTTGTAAACACTTTATAAATTCTTCAGATTTTACATACTGTGTCAAAAATATTTCACTATAAATGAACCACAGAAATGCATTGCATCTCACTTTAGTTGTTAAAAGTTTATCTTAATATGAATTACATGCAAGTTTAATAATGAATTTCATGTTCTTGTACTTCATTTGTGGGGAAAATGTTGTTGTAAGTGTTTAGGAAATCTTGATGTTTAATGCTTTTTGTTGTTACATGTGTTTCTTCTTGAACTAAAATACCTCAGTACTCAAGCTACATTGATCTAGTAAGAAGATATCATTAGCAATGGACTTTGAAGCTGTTCAAGGTTTTGCTTCCCATCATGATCCATCTGTTCAAACAAGAGTACGAAATTTTCTTGTGAAGTAAGACTTATGTTTTAGATTAAATGATAATTTTCTGTGTCAAGTAAGAAACTAATTTAGCTGAAGTTTTTGGTAATAGTTTGTGGCTGTGCCAGTTATTACCATTAGTTTAAAAGAATGTAAGTGTAACACACATGATAGCTAGATAAGCATATGTTTACAGATTCATTTTTAGCTGGGCTATTAATGAAATTTACCAATTAATTATTCATTGGGCGTGTTAATCACTTGCATTCAACTAATCTATTATTTTTATGAGATGGCTGAAATAAAAAGAAAAAAAATTAAAAGTTCGATTTCAGTGTCAGTGGTGAGTAGAACAAATAGCCCATTGTGTAGATTTATGATTAATGTCAAACAAATATAATGCTAATTCAGTTACCAATCTCTAGCCCCATGTGCTAGTAGTACCACTAATTGTTTCATTTCATATTGAGAATTTACATATATATTTCTTGCTAATTCTGGGATAAAAACTAAAACATTTTTAGGTAAGCTATGAAAAGCTAAGAATGGGAAAGGACTTTGAACTCTTTCTAGTTCCTGTTTATCTTTGCATTTTCATGTTTATCTAGCACATTATAAACATTCCTATTGATGAGTTTACATTATTTTACAAAATAATATGGTATTCTGAATAATTAAAATTGGAAACACCCAGTGTTATCAGCTGTGAAAATCCACACAATGTTTTAATACTGGAAATTTAAACATAGTTGTTGGTTTTCAGCAGAACTTGTTTTCATGTGTTTTTCTTTCTAAACTGAAAGCTTAGATTTTGCCTTTTTTTATTTACTTTATATCAAAATACACTTTAAAATATGTTGAAGATTTGTGGTTTATTCTTCACCAGAATTTTAGCAATTTTATTGTTTTCTCAGATTTTTTTTTTTTAACTAGCCCTTATTCTAGTTGAATTGACTTTCTTACAGTCCTAAATGTTCTTTTTGAACATCATTACAGCACCTCGTATTCAAGAAGTCCCTTCCATATTATACATTACACTCTTCAACATTGAAACCCATAACCTACCTTTTGTTGTTGTTTTTTGCACTCATTGTAACTTTAGACTTTTCTGGAGTTAGAAACATTCATAAAAGTGTTTCACACCCACAACTATACCATCAATAGCAAGTTTAGGAATACATATATGTTAAAGTTCAATAAATTATTCAAATAATTCATGTAAATAAGGAACAGGCCATTGACAGACCACCCCCAATAATGTTTCAAAATTTGAAACATTTTTCACTGCACTTGCTATCAAAAGCTTTTGTAATTCAAGATTAATATTTTCTAGTAGGTTCTTCATATAAAAAAAATAAAATGCCTTGTAGAAAAATTACTTCAAGGTAGTGGCTAGGACTTGAGTATTAGATCTAGTATTCATTCTAATACTTCAGTGTAAACAAAAGTTGGTTTACATTTTTAAAGGGTTCATTAGGTTATTTTTGGAACTTTTCAAAACAAGTATACATATGAAAAAAATTAATATTGTTTGACCATTTATTTTACAAAGATCCAGAAGTCAACTAGTTGCAATGCTTTCTATATCCATTTTGTTGTTTATAATTTTTGAAAATACACTATCCACTTTTTGTTGGAACTTATAAAATATATTATACATTAAACTTTAAAAGTGTATTTTATAAAGTAGGTTTCTTCTCATCAAACTTTATACTTTATTATTTAGACAATATCTTTTAAATACTAAAATGAAATGTAAACTTCCATTAGTTTATGAACGTGATATAACCAACATTCATAAAATTCCTTCCTACTTTGCCAATCACGGCATTCAATCTTTGCTGTGAGAGATAATGAATAATAATGAGTTTTAACATATTGTTTTTAATGTATGTAATTTTGCTGTTTATGGAACCTGTATAATAAATAATGTGGGAAATAATTAGTTTTATCTAGAACAAACTGTTCCTTTTAGTTACAAAATCTATTGTACAGAAATCATTACTTAAGCAGTGTTCAAAAACCAAGTTAGAAATTAAAACTATTTAATAATGCAGGCTAAGTAATTTGTATGTAAGAGAAGCTTGAATGAAAAAATAAACTATGCTAAAAGATTTTGTAAAATTCACTTCTCAAAGATTTTTAAAGTTCTTTCATATGGTATAAAATTGACAGTATCTTGTCACAATACAGATTTCAAATGAGATATTGCTGGTATGAATTTCATCAGTGCCAGTGCACTGTCAAATTCATTGCATGTTAATATTTTACTTGATTTTAATGGAACTGAGTGGTGCACCTGTTGGTAGTGTACATGCATTATCATTCAGGCTCTTCTGGAAATCTGTTAAAAACTATTCTGTAAGTAAAGAAGAGCTTTACATTTAGTAAGCTCTTGAATATGCTGAATCAAAAAATAAAGAATATTTTAAAGGGCAGTGCATTACTTACCTATATTCAGAAAATGTTTAGTGACAATAGTATTAAATATTTTAGGTTAGATTCAGATAATTTCTGTATTTTTTGTAGTTGGTTATTTATGTATAGTCCTTGCACTTCATTCTACTCACTAAGTATTTTTGATGAATCAAGATACATTCTAGGAAAGAGAGGAAGGTAAGAATTATAAAAAAATATATTTATGTTATTTTTCTTGTGATAAATAACATTTTATGTTGATGTTTCACTGAAACACTTAACTTTTGAAATCGCAAGGGTTAAAAATTTGGAAGAAGGTACATGAAAATACTGAGACAATGACTTTTAATTTTGAGAGGAAAACAAAGTTAATTATTTTAATTACATTTTATTTATATATTATAAAGTTAGGTTATTAAAGTTGCAACCAAATTGGAAATAATGAAAACTAAGTGTCCTTAGCTTGTTTCTGAATGAAAAGTGTCATTTTTAGAAGGAGCATGTTTTATTCCAAAGTTTTTTGTTTTTTTATTATAATGTATTGCTGTAAAAGATTGTTGGGGATAGTGTATAAGTAACCTATTTATGTTTTGTGACTTTTTAAACTAGTATTAAGTCATCTGTTTTAATGCTTACAGGCCTTGCAGTACTTTGAGCAACTGAAGGCTTCAGAGGATGGATGGCAACTGTGTGCAAGAACTTTAACATCTGCACAGATTTTGTAAGTATTTTGGATGCATGATACATGTCTATAGTGTTTATATTTGCCATGTGCACTTTTAAAACTAACTAGGTGATGTATATTTGTAGTGTGGAAACTTGAAATACCATAACTGTCTTTCTGGTAATATATCTTTTTATTTTTATGGCATTTGTTTATATCCCATGCTGTATTCACCATATACCTTTTTTTTATTTCAAAGGGATGAACACATTATTTTCTTTTGCATCCAAGTGATAGAGCATTTTGTAAAGACAAGGTAAGCAGCTTTTGTAAAAATATAAGTCTAGTAGAAAAAACTCACTGAAGTAATTCAATTTACATTTTTATACATCATAAGGTATATTTGGTTGAGGCTTAGATGTTACAAATTTGGAGAAATTTATGCTTAAATTATATGCTTAGTATTACTAAGGAGTGCATACGTTTTTGTAAGATCTGCTTCATGGATAAAGCTGGCAGTGAGACCACTGGTTTTGACAGGACTTTATTCTTTGTATGATTGTTATGGTTTTGTAAAGCTAGTCAACAAACTGGTGATTTTGAGTTACAAGATGTGGAAAGGGAAAATATTTTGACTGTTTCAGTTATACAGACTTTCTTAAGTGGTTATGAAAAGCTAAACGTGTTTAGTAAATCAGTGCGATCAGTATAAACACTTTTGTGCTTCATACCATCTTTGCTTTACATTCCCTGTTGAGTAATATTATGAAATGAACAAAAATTGTATGTAATTTGGAACTCTTTGTTTTGTGAAAGAATGACATTATATATGTGAAATGTTTTGATGATAAATTCTTGTATTATTACTGTATTACAGATATATTCATTCAGAAGAACAACAACAACAGTTTCTTAGAGACTTCATTACACACTGGTTACAATTTCAGGTAGGGAATATATCTAGGTATAATTTATACATACATGATACTGAGTTTGTTAAACATTTAGAATATTAATTTGGAAGAAGTTTGTATTTTTAAAAGACTAAACTTGAAATATGTTATTTAAAATTGACTGAAAATGAGTTAAGTCATAATTTAGATTTAGAACTTAAATATTGATATGTATCTGATTTATGATACCTGTTAACAAGATTGATACAGTTTACTTTTTTAATACAAATATATTTTAATGTACACACAATAATACAATTTACAATAATGATTAATACAAATAATAAGCTATATACAAAAGTATTCCTAACTTACGTACAATATAACGTCTTTTTTTTTTTTTTGGTGTAGAACTTCCTTGATGTTTTATTGAGTGTTCACAATGAGTGAGTTAATTTTGAGTTGATGTAGGTACAATTGACTTAACAGTGAGCTAGCTAGCTCTGTTGTTGTTGTTATTCACTAATCGCACATTGAGTTTTTTCACCACTGAAGTTATATAATGTCTGATGTGAGTTTACTAAAGTTAAATGGTTTATAATGTTCGAAATCTATGATGTTTCTCTTCAAATGTCTGAAATTTCCTGATTAATAAACATTGATCAGTTATAGCTTTTGAGGTTTTTAGTACATCAATTATAGCAAATCAATAATATATACTGTCTCTTGGTGTGTTGCATTTGTTATATTTATAGGCATGAGGAGAGTACCTCAGCTTCAACTTATTAAACAAATTAGACAATACGCAAGTGTTTACGTACACGTACGTGTTGTTGATTCTTACACTAAAAAAGTTTCTACAGTTTTAGTGAATATGCAGGAATTTTGCAACACAAATTTAACAGTATCAGTTGCGTATATATCTAAGTAAAAAATTAACTGTAACAAACATCAATATTAAAACATATATGATACTGAATCTGTCACAGGTATACAATTGGAAGACAGTTAAACAATATTTAATACAAAACAAGTAAATAATTTATATGCATGTAAATATATTTCAGTTTTATTCTGTTTAATTCTAAGATGTAATAACTTTATTTTAGTTGTGTTGCATTTACAAATTGTAGGTCATTTTTGTGTGTTTTGATTCATTAAATTCCATTTTAAAAGAATTGCTCATCCAGCCAGTCTGCATAAGATTAAGTAAATGTTCAAATTTAGCTCAACCAAATTATTATTTCTTGTAGTTATCACACACTGAATTATTCCTAAATTATACTTGGCTTTTTTGACATGTTGTGGACAATGTGCAGGTTCTAAAAATGTTTTAACTATTGTTAGATCATTTCTCAGGATGCTAATTCACATTTTCTGCATCTTTAAACTTAAGTAGTTGTTTTGGAAAATATATTGATGTTATGTGCAGAATTTATTCTTGGTAAAAAAAACAAACAAACCCTTAAACTAATATCTTCCAAACCAAGCTATTTTGATGAATTATGTATTAATATAATACCAAATGGGAAAAATTAAATATTAATATAAAATGTTTATATTTTTAATGTTAATTTATTTTTATTGCTATTTTATGAACAGTTTTATGGTTACTTTTATATACTACAGTAAAACAATAATTATGTATTTTTCTTAGTCTTATGGAAACTGAATCTTATTCTAAAAAATAAAGCATTAAATTATTTTAATATATTACAAAAAATAAAATGACATTTGAAATAAGTTCTTTTTGTTTTCAGAGTCATGCAGGGGTGGTACATGAGGTTTTTATCCGTAACAAAATTGCGCAACTTGTATGCCTGGTGTTCTTAGCAGACTACCCACATTGTTGGCCAAAATTCTTTGATGATATTCTTGAGCTGTTGACTTTGGGGCCTCCAGGCATTGATTACTACCTTCGTATATTGTTGGCAATTAATAGTGAGGTAGCAGATCGAGAAATTGCCAGAACACAAAAGGTTTTAGAACTCTTATTTTCCTCTTTCTTAATTTTATGTCATATAACAGAAATACTTTAGTTACTGATGAACTAATATTCAACTTTGGTTTTAGCTTCTTGATGTTGAAGATTTCTCTGATCTTTGCATTTTGTTTTTTGTTGAAACAACATATTATTTCAGACCTCTTTTTCATTGGAAATTTCATCACATCTGTAGTCCAGATGTTTGAAGGATTACCAGCATTAGACTTCTTTTATATATACACTCACACACACTGAAATTTAAATATTGTTTCAATATATTTTGGACTTAGGAAAACTTGATTGTCTTTCCCCATAAAATTAGAGACTTGAAAGATCATAGCTCACTTTATAAGGGGTATACTACAGGGTGTTCAGAAAGTCACTGTGCACTTATATATTTATTAACGGACATGTTTCAATATAGAATACAGGAGGTAAATATGAATGACAATTATAAACAATGTTGAAAGTGTCCCCTGTTGGCATCAATACAGGCCTGGATCCTTCTTATTTTGTTTCTAAACACCGCCATCAGAAATAGACTGAATGAATGCTGATTACAAAACTGCACAGTGACTTTCCGAACACCCCGTATAAGCACAATTTAAACATTTTCAAATGTTGTTGAGTAATGACAGATGAAAACCATTTCTTAACAAATCGTTTTTCACATTTTATATTTCTTTAAAAATAAAGACAGTGATTAAGGTATTAAAATGGCTATATATTTAACAGATATAAAATATGTGTGTGTGTATATATATACACAATGCTATACGTGGTTTATGATACATTTATATTTCCAAATGACCACCATAATTGTTAATATCAAGTTGCAAAAGAAAAGATTGAATTATGTACTTTGTCAACTGTAAACATAATTCAAAGATATTTAATGAGATATGCAAAGAAGAAACTTAGATGTTTTTTTTTTCTTAAAAAATTACAAAGGTATAGTAGTATACCTGTGTGGTCTAATAGGTATAAAGTTGTCTGGACACTGGAAAGAGTTAAAGCTGTGAACAAGATAACATTCATAATTCAGTGTATATTATATTCTTTTCTTTTTAAATACAGTTGTAATTCATGTCCAACATCCTGTGGTCAGGCACATCTTCAATTTACCACCATTAGTTTGCAAATCAGCCACCAGTACAGCACTGTTAGCAGTGCTAAGGTGCAAGGTTTGTTTACATCTGAAGTCGAGTGTTTTGGTTATACACTCCTATTTTAGCTTAGATTTTGCTAGTATTTTAAGCCTACATTATGTCTTTCAAGAAATGAAGAGTTTGTGAAAGTGATGCTAGTGCTGTTTTAAGCTGTATTTTACCTTTTATGACATAACAGTTGGTAAGTCTATGGATTTAGAACACTAAAATCAGGGGTTTGATTCCCAAACAATTTGATAACCAAATATGGCTTCGCTATAAGAAAAACTCATGGCAATAAGTATGTAGAACAATCTGGCAAGCCTAGGGATAAAACATGTTTATATAAAGGATTCTAAGGGGGCAAATTCTGTGGTCTGGGATTTTTTGTAATCCAGCACTTGTCAGGTCCCAGTGGTGCTGGACTAAAGAGTTTCGACTGTGGTTTATTTATTTTTGAACTTTCTCAAGTTACTATTGTTTTTTCCAAAGATAGTACTTGGAAAATATAGGTTTTTTTTTTAACTCCATAAGAAAAATAAAAAAATGAAGAAATATAGTAGGTTGACATTATTGTACCTTTGCATGTAAAAACTGCTCTGAAAATATTCAATTTGAATTGAGAAATTAAGTATTTTCGTTTTAGATGTGAAAGAATTTTTCAGTTTTGTTTAATAACATTTCTTCCACTGATATGGCACTGAATATGGTTAGAGCATGTAAAGTCAACCTGACAATGATCAAAGAAGGTCGAAACATTGTTCGCTCCTCTACATAAAAATTTTCTCAACCAAATTGAACCATTTTTACATATATATTTACAGTAAATTTATTTATTAAAATGAATATTTGAATAAGGAGAACTTTTAATAGGCTATTTTTAAACTGTTAATTTCTCTTATATTTACTGAACATTTTTTTGTATTTTGAAAATGTTTTGAATGTATAATTCTGAAGATAAAGAGGGAGATATAAACATACATTTTTCATTTCCTAAGATATTCCTTTGTTGTAGGTGGTAAAAGGTGAGTAAACAGAACTTGTTCCCAAAGTAGATTTCTACAGTATTAGTTTAGGAAATGATGTAAAAGTTCATCTTTGAATGAGCTTCATAGTATTTAACTATACAAAATATCCATTTTGCTTTTTTTCACTGTGGTAACATAATATATTTTTTATTATAATTTCACAGGAATTTGAAAGAAATACTCTTATAAAAGATACAGTGAGAGAATGTAACGTTGTGAGGCTAGTAGACTCGTGGTTCCATATTGTGGTACGTTCTTTCTTATTCATTGTGTGATCATTTGACTGATAGTTAAAACTGAAGTTCTTTGTTTAAAAAGAAAATGCTTTTTAATGCTATTTGTTCTTTTCAGATTTAGAGATTTTTAAATATTCTTATTATACAAAATGCATCATTAAAACACCAGCTCCTTTCCATCCTGGGTTTTGGTTACAGCTGTGTGTAGATTTGTATGTTATTCAACTAATACTTCTACATGAAAATAATATTTCAAAAGATAAATTTTACTAACATTAATCATTATTATTAATATATAACTTAATTATTAGAATTATTTTTACCATTTTTAACCTTGATACTTTCTTAGCTTAAAATGAGAGATTATTAATTACATTCCATTTTACATACAATTTTTTGGGTTCAGGTGTGGTCCATTGGCTAGTGTTCCAGTCTTTGGAGATTAGCTTCCATGGTTCATATCTTGTTTCTGCCCAAAGTATATTCCATGCACTTGGGAGCTTGGTGTGCATTATAAGAGTGAATGTCAAATCCCACTATTTGGTCTGACATGAGTGGTCTGGCATGGCCAGGTGGTTAAGGCACGCAACTCGTAATCTGAGGGTCGCAGGTTCAAACCCCGTCACATCAAACATGCCTACTTTTTCAGCTGTGGGGGTGTTATAATTTGATAGTCAATCCCACTATTCGTTGGTAAAAGAGTAGCCCAAGAGTTGACGGTGGGTGTTGATGACTAGCTACCTTCCCTCTTGTCTTACACTGCAAAATTAGGGACTGCTAGTGCAGATAGCCCTTGTGTAGCTTTGCGTGAAATTCAAAACAAACCAAACTGACATGAGTAGGCTAACAGTGAATGGTAGATAGTGTTAAGTAGCTTGTTTCTCTGTAATTTTTCATTTTAAAATTAGATCAGTAGAGCAGATAGCCCTCATGTAGTTTTGGATGGTATGATACAGTCAAATATTTGTATTTTATGAACAGTTAAGAAATCTTGCTACAGTCGTGTATATCTATTTATTTCATATTTAGGTTTAATTTGCAAGAAAAATCGAGTTTTTTGGATGTACATGAAATTAACCTTTTCAATTTTTTAATAGATAAAAATGATAAGGAATATCACAAATGTAGTAACTTTTTTATCGGTAATTATTTTTAAAATAATTTAAAACTTTCAAGGTCTTTATTACTTTTTCTGTGATAAGATTATTATAAATTTTGCAGACAACACACCAAACCTCAAGCCCAGAACTTTCCTGCCTTTGTCTTGAAGTAATTGGTGCATATGTGGCTTGGATCGACATTAGCTTGATAGCTAATAATCGCTTCGTAAGCATTTTGGTCCAGTACCTGTCATTACCACAGCTTCGTGAAGCAACTTGTGAGTGTATCCTGGAAATAATAAACAAGGGAATGGAACCATCAGCTAAAACAAAACTGGTGGAATCATTTGTTACTGTGCTGGAGCAAGCAGGTGTATTAAACCCTTCACAGGTTTGTTAGAGACTGGAGAAATATAACAAGTTGAATGTAATTTTGAAAAAAACTAATATTAACAAAAATTGAAAGCGAAGAAATATTATAAATATTGAGGTTGCTACTTTTAAGTTTCTTATCAAAAAATGAGATTTCTGTTACTTCCCACATTTGTAAAGTTCCTATTGGTTTTTGTACTTTTAGTATATGGATGTAGTATATCAGTTAGTTAAAAATGCTTATTGCTGTTATTGTCTATTCAGACAAAAATTCTGTTACGTTGGAAGGATTGTATCAAGGTGTTGTTTGCTTTAATTGGGAGCTGAAAGCAGAAGTATAGATATTTATTTTCAGTAAAAACAAAGGCCTTTAGTGGCAGAATTTGGGTACTTAAAATATTAACTAACCCTTTTTGCAATGGGTCATAGGTCAAAGGCCATGTCATCTTGTTTGTTGGCTTTCATAATTTTATTGAATTATATTGTTTTAAGAATTCATGTCAGTGAGTGTGAAATCAAATTGTAGATGATGATTCAAACTTTAATATTATATATGAGTTAATTTCTTTATTAAAAAGTAAACAGTGAGTCACATGGTATGTTGAATGCAACACTGTTTAAAATTAGGTGTTTTTGTTGTCAGAGTACAAAGTCTATAGTTTTATAAGAATTAAGAACTCAAATTTCCAATATTGGCAAGCTAGAATATAAAATAAAAACCTCTGATCTTTTCATTTTACTGAGATATGGCTTTTGTACTGAATCAAATACAATGACCCTATTCACCTCTTTCCATTTTTGACATCAGCCCCTTGTATAATCTTACCATAATATATGACTTGATTTACCAATCAACAGCTCGGAATGTCATCCTAGTTGTTTTTTCAGCCATTTTAATCTGTGAGAAGGCTACCACGTTCTTTCAATCCAAAATTTGAAGGAGGTAGGTTGTATTTTTAGTATGCTTGAAGTTTCATACTTTTTGATCTAAATACAGCTTTATTGCTAAGCTTAATAAATAGCAGAATTCTATGGTATCAGTGTTATTTTGGATGTTTTTGGTTATTCAACTGTATTTATAAAGCCTAAAAGATTTTGTTTGATATCCTTTATGTGCAAATTTTTAAAAGGCTTAGCAATCTACGTTTGGCAGCAACTGAGTTCAAATGTTCTAGCTAGAAGAAAGAATTGCTTGCTTTACTTCTTTTATTTATTGTTCTATATCTTAAGTTTCATAACTTATTTCTAAATAGTAATTATCTGTATACATATGTAATGTATAATAATTTAAATGTTACTGTATAATACAAAATATTAGTCCATTAATGCTCAGTCAAGACTGGGTCAGTTTTATATTACTGGTTAAGATAGCATGAGGGCATGTGCACTCTGTCGATGCAAGCTATGTAATGTTAGGTGGGCGTGACTTGAAGCCCAATATAATAAAAAATAATAAATATATATATTCATGTATAGCATTAGGTAACTTGTCTTTGCATCTTTTAGGCACCAAATTTTTATTCCGTATTTGCCTGGCTTTGTCGGAATGTATGTTCTGAAGCCAACTCTTCCTTTGAAGTTACATAGTTGTTCATCCATTGTCAGGTATTCGCTTGGGTTGTAACTGTTTTTGCAATTTTCAATGAAAAAATTCCAGACTCCAGAGATGGCGGCATCTTTGATTTCTCTATTTCTTTGAGAGTGGATGTCAAATCTTATTTTTGAGCACATTTTTTTGAATTTGTCTTGTGTAATCAGTTTTAGCAAAATGGCAAACCAATTCGGTTGAAAACATTTAGATCTATCGCTGCAGTTTTGGATTTGCTTATTCCAAGGAAAAGATTAGCTGCGATCCATTTCCAGAGGTCTTCTTCGAAAATTGGTTCTTTCATGACGGTGTTTGTTGAATGAATGATCTGTTCCATCATATTATCAGAAATGAAAATTTTGAATGTTTCGAATGGTGTAGAGACTCTTGGAGCAGCTTGCCTTGTAAGGCCTGGGTTCCCATTGAAGATATTGAGAGCTGCGGTTCTCCTGTTGATCCTTGAAGGTGTTGTTGAATAAATAAAATTCTTATCTTTGGACAAAAGTTCGTTCACTGGCATTGTAGTAAGATCTTCTTGATTGCTTTCTTCACTTTCAGAAGGGTACGGCGCGATTTGTTCATCATTTTCGGCTTCAGAAGGATCATCATCACAACTTTCAGAGTAGTCTTTGACATTATCATGTTCACTTTCATCGTCGGATGGTTTTGTCAGTAAATGTACAGCTTCATCAAGAGATATCATTTTTGACACGGTTTGAAGATTTCAGCTCCTATATATATAGGATTTGTGGATTCTTCTAGAATATTCTAGAAGCTTCAAGAATATTATAACTTCTGTAAAGTTTCTAGAGTGTTCTAGAACAGGCATGGGCAAACTAGGCAATAATCAGGACTGTCTAAAATTATTGTTGGTGTAGAGTTATTATCCTAAATATCCATCTTTTGAAAAGAAGTTGTAAAATTAATATATTTTTACTATAATTTGCTTTTTTCGGTTGCCCAGGCCGGTTCTAGAATTATTCAGGAAATAGTCATTTTTATGTTTTTTGATTTGGGGCCTAATAGGCAATTTCATTTAAATACAAAATTATTAGCCTAATATTAATAACCTTTCAAGTTGCTCTGGGGCCTATTAGTCCCCAATTTTCATAGGAGTGTTAACCATAACATGAAATTACTTCATACTCAGACTAGTAACAAAACAGACACAATATTTCCACAAACAAATCCTTAGTAAAAATATTTCATTAAAAAAAACCTGATTTTTTTTTGTGTACAAAAGAACTTGTAATATTTATTATAAGTTTGCCAAAATATGTGAAGGTACATGTATCAAAAGTTATAAATACTTAATGTTTGCAGATATGTATATGAACTTGTGTATATTATACTGAACGTGTTGCAAAAGGTTCTATGTACAACTTAGAATGTGTGAAAATCTGTTTAAGAAACCGGAATTTATTTAGATTATTTTTTGCTGAATTAAGCCCATCTCCAAACATTCTGAAGCTTTGATTACTAACACCAAGATTCTGTTGTAAAGAACATAGGGTGCCTTGTTTGTTGCTTATATTTCAAATCAAGATTCCTTCAGAGGTGAATTAGAATTGATGCTTAATACCATTTGAAGTTACTTGTGATCTAAAATATGTTTATATCCTTAACAATAGTTTTTTGGTTTGTTTTTTTTCTGATAGTTTAGTTTAACCTAAATCTTAACTGTAGCTTTCAAAAGAAGACTATCTAGGAAGGGAAAGGCTTAAATAAAAAGAGTATAATTAGTGAATGTTGTAAGTAATTATATTAAAAAAAAAAAAGTGAACACTATTCATTATTCTAACAATTCCTAGTGATTTGTGTATGGTAAACTGACTTATCTCCCTAAAAGTCTTTTACATTAAGTTTTACACAAAGAATAGATTTACCTGTAGGGCTTACATTTGATGAAACTAATTTTATATGAGAGGTTTAAGCTTAATAAAATCTTTGTATAATATGTCCCATGGATAATAACCTATTGTTTGTTATAAAATTTTGATTGTGGAGAATTATTTTTGGAAAATTTCAAAATTGTTCTGTGCATTTGATTATAAAAACTTTCCTCGTCAATTACAAAAAAAAATGTTGTGCAGTATGAAGTTATAGTGCATTTATATACTCTTCAAAAAAAGAAATGCAATAGGAAAATTTGAGACATATTGTTAACAAGTTTATTCCGGGTAGTTCTGTATGACGTGTGCAACTTTGCACATTCACTGCTAAACATCCAAAGTCTGCAAAGGCGAAGTCCACGCTCGCTAGTTGAAGTTTAACGTCACTCAACGTCAATAACAAGTATTTCCCCGTGAGCATCAATAACTGCTTGGCATCTCCTGCCCATGGAAGCGATCAGATGACGAATCACATCCTGTGGAATGGCTGTCCACTCAGCCTGCAAAGCTGCTGCAAGCTGAAGTAGAGTCTGCAGTTGAGGTTGTCGCCGTCGCAGACGTCGGTCCAACTCGTCCCAAAGATGTTTGATGGGGTTTAAATCTGGTGATCTGGAGGGCCAGGGAAGAACATTGATGTTGTTGGGGTCTCAAGAAGACAGTGGTGAGTCAGGCTGTATGAGGACGGGTGTTGTCATGTTTAAAAACATCGTTGACGTTCACCATGATGGGTTGCACATGGGGCTTAAGAATCTCGTAGACGGTTGCGTACGGTCTGATCGGAAATCTTATGCAGCCCTGGTATGGTTAAGGCAGTAGACGTCGCAGTGGTGGTCCTATCCCGAAGGTGACGTAACCAGATGTAGCGATCTTGTGCGGGCGTGGTCACACGAGGTCTGCCAGATCGTGGATGGTCACAAGTTGATCCATGTTGTTGGTGACGATTCCATAGCCTTGTGATGGTGCTTGGGTGGACATCCACAGCTCTGGCAACATCTGATCGAGATTCGCCTGCTTCCAATCGACCAATGGCGTTGTTGCGTTGTACTTCAGTCAGTCTTGGCGTAACTGTATTGTGTGTCAGTGGCTTAACACTGAGCTATGGAAACCGAGAACCCGTCACTTTTATAGGGATTTTGCTAAAAAGCAGATTTTAAACTAAATTTTTTCATAAACGAATAAAGGTTCTTAGTGTTTCACTGGAAATAATTTTCCATAATTTTTTTTAATAATAATTTTGTTACAGGCTGATGAAGATACTGATTTTGTTATAAAATTGGCCAAGCTTGTTAGTGGAATTGGTACTTCCCTTTTAACTAGTTGGTCAAAGTGAGTGAGTTTTATATTTCACATTATATAAAAGTATAGTACCTGATTATTCTTTTTTTATTTAAGCTTTGTGAAAACATTACAAAAAAATTAAAGTTTTGATATCATGTGTGCATAATATTTTTATTCTTAAACTGTGGAAGGTTTAAGTTTCTATGGGAATCTGTTGAAAGAGATTACAAAATATTTAATTGAATGGCTTTACAGCTTATTAAGATTGAAAAATTAACCTCTCCCCGCATTTCTAAAAAAAAAATTTCTAGTTTGATAATTTTACTTCATGAATTTGTACACAGAGAACCCGTATTTCAGCCTTTAGTTCTTTGTGCAATAATTCTGCTAACTGAATGCTTCTTTGCCACAGTCAGTTGCATTCAGTTATTCTTAAACATTTTTCATCACTAATTACCTCAGTTTATTCAAATAAAAATGTGTATTTTGCATACCCTTTTAAATTCAATACACTAAAGCTAGTCAATTTGCAAGTATTTAATTATTTGTGAAAGGAAGTAATTAATTTTGTCTTAACCCTTTTGGCCCAAGTATCATGTACTGTACATGTGATGAAGTTTTAGTGGACTGTGTTTAAAATGTTATTAAACTACTTTTTACTTATGTTACACTAATTAGTAGGGCCTAAAATCATAGTTAATAATCCATACTTTAATCAGTGGTGTATTTCAGTAGGTGCTAGAGGGTCTCATCCCCAGGGCCAATGGGGGCCCACTGATAATTTTATTCTATGTAAAATTACATGGCATGCAAGGCCTACGAAAGTTACCAGTTCCTGGGCTTCCACAACCTTAAAATTTATGTTTTTAAGTTCTTAATTTTATAAGGCAATATTTTAAAATAATCTTGAACATCCACTTGTATGAAAAAAAGCAACACATTTTCTTTAAGCACCCCACTACTTCTACAGTAAGTATGAAATTTAATGTAAATTACTCACTATAAAATTGTCATTGCTCAGACAAGTAATAATTTTTATAGATGTGAATTTCACTTCATTACAGAAATGTTAAAAAGAAAACCAGAACCCTCTTCACACACACACACACACACACACACACACACACACACACACTGTCACATCCACTTTTAAGATTTGTTTGTAGTTTTTCTTTATGTTTATCTTTATGCTATCTATAACCAACAGAAAGCCAAGGTTTACATTTGTGAAATGATGTATTGTATATTCTGAACAGTCAATTTCTCATTTAGTACAAGCTTGACCAAAATCGTATAGAGTTAGGGTAAAGAAAAGTAAGAAAAAAAAAACACTTTCAAGTGTATTTAGAAGGTTTTAGAGATTACACAAGTTAAAAGTATTTTTAATGTTAACATGAAAATCACTTTGCACATGGACTATTCAAAACAAATGCTCAATACATTTGTGTATAAATTTTTATTTAACTTACTGGAAATACTTCTCTTAAAATATTTTTTTTTGTATATGAAAGATTTGTAATGTTTACTGAAAGACTATCAAATTCATTGAAGATGTATATACTGTAATAAAAGTTAGTAGTATCATAACTGTAAAGATTATATGGCTAGAAAAAGGTCAAATATTAAATCAACTCGATCAAGCCCATATTGAGAAAATTAATAGTATATTTTCTATTATGATGTGTTATTATTGTTCCTGTGTTCTTATAATGTTGTTTGATATGCCTAACCTTAATATTAATAATTTTGTTTATTGAGTTTTACAGGTTGAGTAAAATGGTTGCTCCTAATCCTGAGCAGTTAGCTATCACTCGTAAAGCTGTTGAAAATAAGGTTCCTCTTCTACTACAGTTTTTAAACAATGAAGATGATGACGTGTCTCTAGGAGTTTGTGATTTTGCTAGAGAATTTATACAATTCTTGAAGCAGCAATCTAGTGTAGGAGCTTATAATGCTTCAGAAAAATCTAATGCTGAAGTAAATATAAAAATAATAATTTGGTAATGTAAGATATATATTTATATGCATGAAAATAAGTAAAATTAAATCATAAATGTACTGCCTTTGGTTGTTTGTGTTTATATGTAAACATACAACTTTCAGGAAAGAAAGAATTTACATTTAATTTACATAAATTATTTACAATATTAGTTTAACACTCATGGTGAATAAAGATGATTTTTTTTAAATCTATAAACATGGGAATTTAACTCCAAAAGTGACTTCTGTTCAAATGCTTAGATTTATTAACATTGTTTTTATTTTTGAATTAAATACATCATGTGACTTAATATTTAAGTTTGTAAGTTAAATTTTCAAAGTTTTGTTTTTACAGAAATGTGTATTTACATGCTTAATTAATGTTTTGTCAGTATCAGTGTATATATTTTATTTTAAACTAAGAGATATACACAATTTTACTCATACTTTATATTAATGTAAACTTCCATGGATTTATTTTTCAGGCACTGCTTTATATTGTCATCAACAAATACAAATATGATGATTCCTATAATTTTGATCACCAGGTAAGAGAACTTTTACATTAATTCTGAATCAAAGTGTGGATTTCACAATATCTTTATGGAGTTACACCTGTAATTTAACAAAAGAACTTTATTATCAATGTATATAAATAAACTTAGGTTTTGTTTTTTAATTTCAAAAGGAAATATTTATATAAGTTATTAATCTTTACTTCTCTGTATTGTGTGAAGTGCTATAAATTGATCATTTTAGGTTTTCTTACTCCATATACATAATTTTCTGTATTTGTCACAAAGTACACATTCATTGCATAGATCTACAATGTCTGAGCTTCTTGTTTACCAAAATATAAACAAGAAAATCAAACTCATATGTCACACCTCTACTTTTATATCCTGGCTGGCAAAAAAAAGTCTATTTCCCTTTGACGTTGCTATTTGTCATGATTACAAACAATAGAAAAGAGGAAGTTTTACATTATGTATATCGTGTGATAGCCCCCCATCTCGTTCAATCTATAAAATTCAGTAATTTTCCATCAAAGTTTGATGGCTGTAGGTTGATGAGGTTCATCTGATAAGTAATGACATTTTCTAACCTGTTTGGTTCATTGTAATGTGATTTAATCTCAAACTTTCTTTACTCTAAACTTTTCACACATCCATTGGGTTATTTACTGTTTGTTGTAATAATTAAACATGTTCAAAGAGCAATAAAAGAATAAAATTAAATGTAAGAAGCCATGAAAGGTTAAGAGGTTATGAAACTCTCAAGTAATTGTAATTGTCTGTTACAATCTGTGAAACAATTAATTTAGACTTTCACATTCTTTTCAACTTTTGCTACAGATGTTTTTACTACAGTTGTGAAGCTACAGAAAGTAATATAAATTATGATGTTTTATTGAAGAAACTTGTGATGCTCATTTAGATAGTCCTAGCAAGTTATTATATATTTGTCAAAAATCAATTAAGTTCCATAATAAAGACAAAAAAATAAAGAGATTACTTAAAAACAGGAAATGCATTTTTATCTTTTAAAAATGACTCATATTGACTTGGTAATCTTAAAAAAAGTCTGAATTTTACTTTTTATAGATAGTGTCAGGTGTTTATGAGCAATGATATTTCTTTCCATCAAAATAACATAACAATGCATATAGTCATATAAGTAGTTTGAATATTAAAAGTAAGTTTGATGTGGAAACTTTCAAACGTGGTAGTTTTGGATGCATCTTTTTTTAGACAAGTTTCTTTGTGTTCATTAATACATTTTTAAGTGAAGTACAGCATCTTCAAATCTTTGTACTAACTAGTACTAAGGTTTACCCACTGGGAGTAAATTTAGTGTATTTCATAAAAGGCACATTCTTTGCATAATTAATTTAGCAATTTCCAACTTTGTATCTCAGGATGGCTGGTATAGATATTAACACTTACTAATAAAACAGAGAATAACATTTTGACCTTCTTAGGTCATCTTCAGGTTAACAAAGATAGGTTGTACGAGTCCATAAATGTCTGGTTGAATGTAGCAGGCCAGTTGATGGTCTAGATTCATTTTTTGTTTCTGCAAGTCATTTAGTTTTTTATATTTTGAGTTTAACATGGCACATAGTAGTTTTCTTTTTTTTCTATAAATTATGGATAATATTTGTGCACTGATTAAAATTGTTGAATAGTTTTATCTTCACAAAATTAGGGATTAGTTTTTCCTTTCAGCACTGATGGATGAAAAAATTATCTATTACATTTAAGTTTCTTAGTTTCATTAGGATCGCATGAGTGTGTACAGTTAACAATGGCATAAAGTAGGTAAGTTCAGGCATAATGGTGTTTAGAGAGACAACACAGTACACAAAGAAAAATAAAAGACTTGCACTTCTCATATAATTGCCATAGTGAAGTAATTCATGATGACAAGAAACCCACTTGAAGTAAAAATGTATCTCAGGACAAGTGGTATTGGTTAACTTGAAGATGACCTTAAAGAGTCAAAATATTGTTCTCTGCTTTATTAGTAAAAATGTTAATACTAGTCATCTTGAGATAAATTTTTACTTCAAGTGAGTTTCTCATCATCATCACGAATTTCTAGCCTTTTTGTGATTCTGCTCTTACTTTTTTCATGTTTAGCTTTCAGTTGAGATACAACTTCACTTGCAATTTGATTCAAAGGGTCAAAGCATCTCGATAGTCAGCAGTATGAATATCAGATAGGAATGTTTGGAAAGCATCTACAGGCATAATATTTTTCTTGGCTTGCAGCACAATATCTACTTAGGGTACACTAAATGGTTCCTGAATATGTCTGCATATCATTTGGAGAGACTTCCATGCTTTTTTGTGCTTGGCTGTTAAGCTCCTGATGTACTAATGGATTTCAGTCACCTTACCACTTCAAATCACTTTTCATAGCTTTAATGTTAAAAGAGTGTGAGAAATTCCTTCTTTTCAGCCAGCACAAATTTCCAAACAATTTCAGTTCAGGTGGTTTTGGGGTGGCCCCCTTGGGTCAATTGGCTGGTCTACTTGGGCTAGGGTCAACCTAGTACCAGTGTTGGATGTTCTCTACAGGTGTTGTGGACATTATATCTGATGCTGGTGTTTGGGTATAGTGCTCACGAAACAATGGCATTGCTGCAGTGTCCTCGTTTGACATTGTAGTGCGTCCCCTCATTGGGCTTCATGGTGGGTGGGGTCAGTGGGCACCAAACTTTTCCTTTTTTTGTTATGGATGCTCCAATTAAAAATTGTAATAAAATAGTGAAAAAATAGGCCATAGGTAAACAACCATGTCTTGAAGATTCTGAACAGCAATCCAACCATCTGTACCACCTATTGCACCTCATTTTCTTATATTGCATTTAATTTCAGACAAACCTTCAGAGCAAATGTCTCCCTTTTTCATTCAGAAGGGACTAGAAGGACTTGCTAGCCCTCCAAAGTTAGTACAAAAACTTCGATCTGGTGACATACTGGTGGAAACATCCACATCTCAACATAGTGAACTCCTGTTGCATTTGAAGGCAATTGGGGATATACCTATAGAGGTAACTCCTCATGCTACTTTGAATTCATCACGAGGAGTTACTATTGAGATAGATTTGAAGAACATCCCAGAGTTGAGATTCTTGCTGGTTTCTCCACCCAAGGAGTTTCTGCAGTGAAGCATATCTCCACTTGCAAAGATGGAATTATGGTGCTGATCAATGTCCTCATTCTGACATTTACATCACCACGTCTGCCTGCCACCATCAAGGCAGGTTATCTTAATTGCAAAGTATGGCCATACATTCCAAACCCTCTCCGATGTTTCCCGTGTCAACGGTTCGGTCACTCGAAGACGTCACGTCATGGTTCCTTGATGTGTGCTCGTTGCAGTGGCAAGGACCATGATGCCTATGAGTGTGAAACGTACCCTTATTGCATCAATTGCAATGGCTCTCACCCTTTCTACTTTTGTTCTTGCCCTACATGGTTGGAAGTAAAAGAGGTGCAGCATTTGAAAATGATCCATAACATTACTTATCTTGAGGCTCGAAAATTGTTGTCCACCACCTCATATCGTATGTATGCTGCTGCACTTCATTCCACAGCTACTGTGGGAGTGCAGAGAGACCTCTCTGTGCCTCTTAATGAATCCTTCTCCAAACAAATGAAAAATCTTTTGACCTCCATGATTAAAAGAGTTGATGAATCAACTTCGACACCTATCTCTGTCCCTTATATACATTCCACCAAACCTCAAGATTCTCATCCTTTGGTTCCAGGTATAGGCATTTCCTCGGATCCATCTTCCTCTCTCACTCCAAGATGCAAAACAATCATTTGTTCATGTCCTCAGTTGCTGGAATCCCCTACCAACAGCAAAGACCTGCTCAATTGATCCAGGGCAGGATCCATGGAGGTCAGTAGACCTCTCTTGAATAAGGAAAGTAAAGAAAAAAGACGTGGTCATAAATAGAAGGGTTCTCTGCCCATACTCGCCTACACGTAAATAAAAATAGCCACCCTAATACAATAGAACTGTTGAAGTTTACTTTCTAATCTGGATGACATCAAAACACTGATTGCTTCCTACCATTCTGTATGTCTATCCTTACAGGAAACATTTCTGAAACCTGCTGATACAGTCACCTTTTGGCATTTTTTTTATAGAGAAATGATGTATGATGGACGAGTGCATGGAGGGGTGGCACTGTTGGTTGATCAGCATGTGCTAACCCTGTCTTTGTCACTTGACACACCCTTGGAGGCCGTAGCCATCCATGTTTCCTTGGGTCATACCGTCACTGTTTGTTCCCTCTATCTGTCACCTGGAGAGACATATGAGCAATCAGACCTTGATGCTTTCATTGAACAGTTGCTGTCTCCCTTTTTCATCCTGGGGGACTTAAATGGACATCATCCCCTTTGGGGAAATGTTGATATTGATAGTAGGGATTGCTCTGTAGTGTGTATGCTCTTTGATCACAACCTTTCTCTTTTCAATACTGGTTCTTCTACTTATTTCCATGTGCCTAGTCTACTGACTACTGATCTCTCAATTTGCTCCCCTTCATTATTTTCCCATTTTTTATAGAGGGTTGACAATAATCCATGAGGCAGTGATCATTTTTCTGTAATCTTGAGAGAGACTGGTCATGGTTGATGCCACCCTATCCATGTGCCCTGGTAGAAACTGGATCAGACACACTGGCCCTCTTTCACTGCTCTCGCAGAACTTGATTCTGCCATTGTCTGTAAGCCATCAATAGAAGACTGTGTGGCAGCAGCAACTGACTGTATTATACAAGCAGCTGCTCAATGTATTCTTAGAATCATGACACGTTTTCCACTATATCTTCGTCCATGGTGGAATCCTGCCTGCCACATGGCATGGAAGGCTCAAAAACAAGCCTGGGATACTTTCCGTAGATATCCCACTCTCTCGAACTGCATTGCTTTCCAGCGGGCCCGTGCACGTGCTCAATTGGTAAAACATCAAAGCCAGAAGGAATCTTGGACTAAGTTCACAACCAGCATATTCTCTACAACCAGTTCTAAAGTCATTTGGGACAAGATTTGAAAGGTCAGTGGGCAATATCACTCTGTACCCCTCTCAATCTTGCTGTCTGATGGCCAGGAAGTAACTGATACCCAGAGCATTGCCAATATTCTAGGTGAAAACTTTTGCCAGGTATCTAGCACTTCTGCCTCTTCTTCCACCTTTTTAGCCATCAAAACACAGGCAGAGCAATCACCTCTTTCCTTAAGAGCTGATTGTCTCTATAACTATAATAGTACCTTTACACTGGTGGAACTCAAACTGGCCCTTCATTGGCCTGGCAGTACACTGGTTGGACTTGATGATATACACTATGAGATGCTGCACCATCTATCTCCTTCTTCTTTTGCTATCCTTCTGGTTGTTTTTAAGTGGATCTGGCAAGAAAATGTTTTTCCTGATGCCTGGTGCCAGGCTATTTTCCTGTCTTTCTCCAAGCCTGGGAAGGATCCCAAGATTTTTTCAAACTACTGTCCAATTACTTTGATGAGCTGTCTCTGTAAGACCTTAGAAAGGATGGTTAATGCTCATCTTGTTTGGTTCCTAGAATCAACCTCCTCTTGCCCACCCAATGTGGGTTCCGATGACAGTGCTCCACCATGGACCACCTGATTCGACTTGTATCAATATTCTTTGACATTGAGAAGGCTTATGATACAACATAGAGGTATGGCATTTTGTGAGACCGCCATACATATGGGTTACGTAGCCATTTGCCCATTTTTTATGAAATTTTTTTTTTAATGGACAGGAAATTCCAAGTTCATGTGGGTTCAACACTTTCCCATTCTTTTCTACAGGAACATGGAGTCCCTCAGGGCTGTATTGTGAGTGTCAAACTTTCCAGTATAAAAATTAATGCCATCACTGAACAACTTCCTCTCACTGTTGCAAACTGGCTCTATGTCGACAACTTTCACATCTCATGTCAGTCGTCGAACATTAGATATATTGAGCTGCAGCTACAAACTGCCCTCAATCATCTAGTAAAGTGGACTACAGCAAACAACTTTTTGCACTTCCCCAGTTCAGAGTTTATACATAGTCTCATGAACCTTCTTGGCACCTCTGCTGTTTGCAACTGTCTTTACTATATGCTTTTAAACTTTGTTCCTTACCAAAGCATCCCACCTGGGTTAGTGTTTCCTTTCACCAATGGGTCATGCTTATTCAGACCAGACGGCCTACCATTGCTCCTTTTGGCCTTGTATCCAGGCACAGTTAGATGAATTGGGTCTGTCCTTGGATAACATTGCTGTATCCACTGGTCAGCCCATCCCACCATAGCTTCTTAGAGTTCCAATTGCAACCTATCTTTAAGTCATCTGAGAAAAGTGGACACTCCTGATTGGAAATACTGTCTGCTATTTGCTGAACATCTTTCTAACTATCCTTCCATATCTATTTATACAGATGATTTGTAATCAGGTGACTGTGTGGGCTCTGTCATGGTTTGGTGGTCGTGTGCAGAATCCCCTCTACAGCTTCTGTGTTCACTGCTGAACTGTGTGCCATTTCTCTTGCCCTGGATCATATAGATGCTAAGCAGTACTTGAACTGCATGATTTATACTGACTTATTTAACTCTCTACTGGCCCTAGAATAGCTTCACTTTGGTTCACACCCTGTTCTCGCCAATATTCAAAACTGACTGGCCCATTTCTCTTTAACATCTACTTCTATCCAGTTTTTCTGGATACTGGCCCATGTTGGTGTTTGCGGGAACGAGCTCGACGACACTGCAGCTAAGTCTATCTGCTATGGCACTGTCACCTCTGTGCCTGTCCCATATGTGGACTGTGGTCCTGTATTCAAGGCTTGGCTCAGTGCCAGCTGGCAGTCCACTTGGAGTGAGCAACACAAAAATGAGCTTTTCCAAATAAAACCCTATATTGGAAATTGGTCGTCTTGTTCCCGTAAGGATCGGAAAGAGGAAGTTGTTCTAACTAGACTACATGTTGGTCACAGTTTTTTAACTCATCATTTTCTTTCATCTGGAACTGATGCACCAGTGTGTTGTTTGTGTAACACCCAGATCACAATAAGCCACATTTTACTTTCTTGTCATCATTATAATTCGCAACAGCGGCACCATTTTAAGCATGTTCTGTCCCAAGGTTTGTCCATAATGTTAGTGTTATTGGTGATGGTGACACTGTACACCTTGATAATTAGTTTTTTAAAGGCTATTAATCTTTTTAATGCCATTTACGTTTTTTTAATATATACATTACATATTTTTAATGTAGCTCCCCTTTTAAAAATCACAGTTCTTCTAGTTCAATTTGAAATTAGGAACTGACTGCAACATTAAGTAACTCTAAACCAGGACTGGAAAGGCCAGCATCAGGTGACTGACTGGTTTTTGTACTTACCTGTTAGTCTTCCTGGTGAGTTATGATTATTACAGTCATGCTAAAGAAAGTCCTTTACAACTTGAATTACTGTAGTTTTTGTCTTGACTAGATGTGTAAACATTGGCTTTATGGTATTTATTTATTTATTTTTTAACTTTGTTTTGTTTTACCTACTTTTTATGAATATTACTGAATTTACTTTTACGTTTTTACTGGACGTTTGGTGCAGATAACCTAGCTGCTTTGTGCCATAAAACACAAAATCAACCAACCGTTTAGTTTTTTCACAAAAATAATTATAAGTTTCGTTTCTTTCTTGAATTGTTGTAGCATTATTACCAGGGGCAAGCAGTGATTTGTCCTGATGGGGAAACAAAAGCATAAAAGGTGGATTATTAAAAAAAAAAAAAGTAGAGGATGATCAGTAAAAGTAAAATTAATTACTTATAGTTGTTAAACATGTTTAACAACTATATCTAATTAAAGATAAAACAAGACATATTCAGCTACTTACTTTATATATTAATTCTATCCTTCTTTCCTTTTGATTGAATAAAATTGTTACATCTTCATGGAAACTATCAGTCTTTATTCCCTTAAGAAGCTTTTTCTCAGTCATATTTAATGCCGAACTTGCAATTTTGTTTCTTGTGAATTTCTGGTGTAGCTGTGTATTCTTTTTGAATGAAAGAGAGAGAGAGAATGCTCAACTGAGGCACTGGTGGCTCGAAGAGTCAAGGTTTACTCGCACAACTTTGTAAAATATTGCAGGGTTGCATATAACTTGGAATTTTGCTAACAACAAAGTATTTAATTCACTGATTTTCCTTTTAAATCTTTGTCAATATATAAAACTTGAAGTTCACTTTTCAAGCGATGACTATCAAAGTATTCTCCATAATTACCTTGCTATGATTTTAATGCTAATTCAGGAAATATTTTTTGTTCTCTTCTTGTATTTTAGTGTTCAAAAAGCTCAAGAAATGCCGTGTTTTTCAAGATTTGAAACCTAATTTCAATTGGGCTACAAATTGCATTCAAAATTTCATAAAACAACTTTGTTATTTTAATGTTTTCTCTGGAATCATTTTTTATTTGTTTAGTGGGATGGGGGGAGGTATAATCCATCAATTACTGCCTAAAATTCATCGATATAATTTTTTTTTTTTTTCCCAGAATAGTCACTTTCATATACTGGCAAATATATTCAACAAGAAATTGAACTCAAAATCTCTGAGATTTGATGAAAGTGCATGGGCACAGTAAAGGTTTTAGTATCATAGTTGCCAAAATTATCAACAATATTTTGAAATAAGTCAATAAGTTCTTCCTTGTATTCCAAGGCAGTGATTATAATTCAAGAGAGTTGGGGGCCATGTTCAGGAATTTTTAGTATCTGAAAAGTGCACCCGCTTTGTTGATTTCACAAACAATAAAGAGAATGATTTAAGTTTTGCAAAGAATCTGTCACACTCCTTGATCTTTATTGTAGATTACAACAACACTAAATTCAATCTATGTGCCAAACAAAGAATGAAAAGAGCTTTTGTGTATTTAACTTTCTTTTGAAACCCATTATTGCACAAATTTACCATTCCACATAATTGTCTCAGTTAGCAGACTCTAGTGACTCATCATGACCTATAAATGTTAACTGTTGTTCACCCAAATATCATACTATGTTGATTAATCTTTTTAAAATGTCTCTATTCTTCTTTATCTTTTCATTGTGCATTTGCACATTTATTTTATGTTGGCTGTTTAGACAGAATTCAATTTGTTATTTTGCAAGTCTAGCTGGGCCTAGAGTTGAAAATATATAACTCGGAGGAAGTTTTGTCTTTAAATTGCCTTATACATATTATTTAAATCATCAAATCTGCTTGATCTCCATATTCCAACTTCACTGTTAAATAATAAACACAGCCAGCAGAAAAGTTTCTGCAAGTTAAGACTAGCAGTTAACCAAGATCTCATATTGGTTTACACTGAATTTTCAATTACTGCTTTGTTCTTCCAGTCAGGCCTAGAGCTGACACTGGTCTACCATTAAAAAGTTAATATAAACTTGATCTGACATTAACTTGTATTTCTAAAATTTTCTTGTCAAAAGTATATTTTTGTAGGTGAAGTTCAAATGCAGGTTAAATGCAGTTAGTATGGTTTTTGCATTAGTAAACTCTCAATATCTTTTCTTGTTATATATATATATATAACTGATGAACTGTATATTTTCTTACTTGAATTAGTACTGCTAACCATCATACTAATATTTCAACAGGGTGAAGATGAAGCATCGTTTGATGAATACAGAAAGTCTTTAAAAGTTCTTTTTGACAATCTTGCCCAGTTGGTAAGCGTTTGTTTATGTTAAAGTAAACACAGCATTTGTAATGCTATGAATAGTAAATAAACAAACCATTTTTTCTGATTTTTTTTAATTATTATAATCAATCTTCTAACTAGGCATACAGATAATCAAATGATTTTCTGTCACAGATGTATACTTAAAATTTTTTTATTTGAGTATCATGCGTGTTTCAGTTTTAGCTGTAGTTTGTTATGTAAGGTTTTTACTGGACTTTGCAGGATAAGTTAAATGTTTTTAGTGTATGTCTCTTAAATTATCCATAAAAGTTATTGGAAGTTGCTGTTTGAAATTATTTTAGAAATTTGTTAGGTTGACTTAATTGTTGCATGTTTCTAATCAGCATTAGTTTCACATACATTTTGTATACGAGTGTAAGTAATAAAAACAAAGCATCTGTTTATAATACAACTAACGTTTTCTTTATTGTTGTTTTAAACTAATAACTGTAAGTTATGTAGCAGAGGTTTCCAGGCATTCATTTTTCACATTTATTAGCACTTAATGAACATTCAATTCAAGGAGCAGAAATTAACTGTACAATTATATATCCTCCCATTACATTTAAAACATTTTGTATAGCTGTGTAAACGTTTTAGCCTGAAAAGTCTGTTTTTCATGTGCTTTTATCCTTCTTCAGCCCAAGCATTCCTGGTATTACATTGAGAAAATTACATTTAATTTGAAAAATCGTTTGTATTGCTTTTTTGAAATTTTCTTCAAATTAAATTATTACTGAATGTTCAGATTTAGTGAAACTCTGAAATTTCAGATTTGAAGGAAACAAAAATTGTATACTTAACAGATGTTTCTTTTATTGCATTTTATTAATATTTGTGAACTGTACAAGCTTTTTTTTTTATCCTCAGTTCTTTAGTGATTGTATTCAATTACCTGTAATCCATGGAAGGATAAGTTAACTCATTGAGTTCATTTGTATTTTTATTTATTTTATTGAAGTAATTGTTTAGTTAGTTATTTTTTGATTATGAGAACTTAAGTTCTTGTGAAGAGAAATGGATGAATTTTAGAAATGTGTTTCACCTTTAGTCAGAGATAAGAGACATTTCATATTTTTGAACATGTGCTAGGGAACTTGTTAAAATAAGCCATAGATAAGTTTTATGTTTAAAATAGATGAAGTTAATTACTATCTATTTATATTAGTTTAATACTTTAGACAATATTTGTTTCAAATATTGTGCTTTGTGTTGGATACGTCGTATTTCAGATTTGGTGAGGTGTGTGTTTTTTAATAACACAAAGCAAAATGGGTATAATACCACACACTGAACTGGAAAAGGTAAAAACAGGCACATCTTAAGTTATTCTTAGAAAGCCTGATTAGTATTCTCCAAATAATGTTCCATTTCTTGAAAAAATAAAACAAAAGTGTAATTATGCCAGGGTTTTTTAATGTCGTAAGTAAATTTTAGATCTTTCTTATTTTCTTTGTTAAAATTGTTTTATCACAAAATGCTTATTTGAAGTTTGTCTTATAAGACCTATCAGTGTGTAAATAGTTTATAGCATTTAACTATACTGTTTCATAAAAGATTTTAGTGGAGGAGAGGTTTATTCTATTGTCTATATTTAATAGTGTTATTTATTAACAATATATTGACTCTTCCAGAAATTTGTATATTTTAACACGAAGGTTAACTTTTATATCATTTTTTCATTTAGGATAATGAGTTAGTTTTGAGTCGAATGAAAACTATGATCACAACAACTCTTCAGCAGTGGCGATCCTCTCCATTTCAAGATGTGGAAGCTGCCATCACTTTCTTGTATCTTCTTGGTGAGGCTGTTCCAGTGAGTTTGAAAATATCCTTTGTACAGTTTGAATGTTGAACTAGTTGTTTATAGTTAAGTTTTATTAATGTAGTGGAAACGTGAGTTTCATCTTGTCATTCATTGATGATAAGAAAACCCACTTGTAGAAAAACATACATGTAAAAATGGCTGGTTTGGGTTGAGAAAATTTTATTGACATCCAACAGCCAAACTTCCCAGAAAAAATTTAAAATTTATATTTTCCAGAAACACCTATAAACAACATCTTAAACGATTTTTTCAAAGAATTTTCTCACAAAACCATCAATATAATTTCACAAACAGAAAGCTAAAAACCAATCTTACAAATAGAGACATTAATTCCATTAAAAACCTGAAACAAATCAAAAACATAAAAATTCTAAAAGCAGATAAAGGTAACGCTATAGTAATAATGAACACTAATGAATACATCCAAAAAAATGAATAACATCCTATCAGACACGAACAAATTTAAACCAATACACACAAATCCAACAAAGACACACGTAACGCAACTGAACAAATTACTACTACGAATGAAAAAAGGCAACACAATTTCACAAACACTTTATTCCTACCTACGTAAAACCGACTCGCACACACACCGCAAATATACGGCATCCCCAAACCTCATAAACCAGATTGTCCATTAGGACCAATGATGTCCACATATCAATCGTTTAATTACAATATTGGTAAATACATAGCAGAGGCATTCTCTAAATATGTAATATCAGCCAGTTCATTCATCAAAGACTTTTAGTTTCAAGTCTAATCTTAATGAGCTTAATCATAAAGTCTTAATGGCCAGTTTTGATGTTATATCCCTCTTTACAGAAGTCCCAACTGCTGAAGCCTGCAAGATAGCCTTAGAACTCTATATCCCATCAATAGACATTCCCAGCAACCAATTAGCAACCATCATATATTTCACTACGATGAAGACAAACTTCATGTTCAACAACTATATAAAAACAAATGACCTAAGCAAGGGCAACCAAGTATCACCAGTTCTAGCCAATATTTTTATGACACAAGTTGAAACACAAGCAACTAACACAGCATTACATCCACCACTCTACTGGTACAGATATGTAGATGACACGATTGCAGGATTAACATCTACAGAATACACACTTAATTTTTTTCAATCACATTAACGCTATACATCCCAATATTAACTTCACATGTGAAGAGGAAGAAAGCAATCAAATATCATTTCTTAACCTCAAAATTACAAGAACCAATATCCAATTTAAAACGGAAGTTCACCAAAAAATCACCCATACTGGACTATACATTCCTTGGGACTCAGCACATGAAACAAAACAAAAACTCAACATACTAAGAAACCAAATAAACACAGCCATAAAACTATGCTCACCAGATAAAATTAACGATGAATTAGACAAAATAAAACAATACTTCATCAAAATCAATAAGTTTCCTTTACAAACCGTAGAAAACATTATACGCACACACCTAGACAGAAAGCAAAATCAACAAACAAAAGTAAATATATCTCACAAATTAAAAAATCACAAAACCATATATTGCTGCATACCATATATTCCCGACATCAGCAGAAAAATAATCAACATTTGGCAAAAACATTTGGAAAGAAATTCCAGTTAATACCAAATTTATTCAAAAGCCAGGCACAAAACTAAGGTATGTACTATGTAAAACCTACACTGACAAACATCACACTAACATTATTTATAAAATACAATATGATAACTGCCACGACTTCTACATTGGAGAATCAAGTAGAAAAATGGAAACCAGATTCAAAGAACACAAAAAGTCACCTTTTACACATTTTTGAACACTACATATCAAATAAGCACACAATATAACCATAGAAAACACCCAAATACTAAAAGAAACAAACATAAAGAAATGCAAAATTAAAGAAGCCTTACTTATACAACAACTTAATCCCAAAATAAACCAATACAAAGGAACATGTTTGTACCTATACAAAAAAATATATATTCAAACATGTAAACACACCCTTTACATTCCTACACTCAGTTACACAACCCCCTTCAAACATGTGGTCAGCTATCAGTCAGTTACCTTTCTTTCTTTGTGAAGCTGACGATAACCGAAGAAGGTCAAAATGTTGTTCGCTCCTCTACATAAAAAATTTTCTCAATCCAAACCAGCCATTTTTACATACATATTTTTCGTCTTGTCATTATTATTATTAAAGTCTGGTAAGTCTGACTTTTGTTATCTTTTGGCACAGAAAAGAAACTAATACACCATCTTATGCATAATTATAAATATTATCTTTCAATTAATTAGTTTAAAAGTAACATTTTTTTGCTTCACTTCATAGATCTTTTGTAGTTACTTAATACCATTACATTAAATCATCACTAGCTCGTTAACAAAACATTACTTTAAAGAAATGTTGGTGATATTAGAATATATATGTAAACATATTGTATTAAATAATTTAAATTATAATTAAGTTGCACATGTTGTCCTTTAAACATGATTTAATTGTTTCATTTGATCACAATTACCCTTGCTATGATAGTCAGGTCTAGCTAATGATCAAACATGAAGCAAACAGATAATAGCACTGAAGAAACTATACATTAAAATAATTGATGAATATTTTTTATGAAAAAATATAACAATAATTTTAATTAATTGCTTTTTTATATTTAGAACATGTGTAATATTTTTTAAATTTCACTAATCCTTTATAAATGCATTGGTGTATTGCACCAAACCTTGTTTCTATGATGCTGTACATAACTATTTTTACTATTATTTCAAATTTATCTAGTTTAAAATTTCTTTTCAAGCACATTGAGTTACTATATTAAGAGTAAAAACAACAAAAAACTGGTGTTATTTAGCACAATAAGAAGTGTAATATAATTATGACTTACAGCCAACTTGTTTCTGTAACATGGTTACTTTCATCGGGGCTATTAAGTACATTTTCAAACTGTTAACACGTGTTTGTTTGTTGTTTTTTTTAAAAACAAGGTCAATAAATATTTTTCCTTTTGTTGTGTCTAAAAATGTGAATTTTTGTATTTTTTATTCTTAATATTATTTAGTATACTTTTACAAACACTTGTTTATCTTTTAGTTATGTTATACTCAAAAAACAGAATCTTGAATAAAGTATTTCTACTATTGTTTTGTCAGTTAATTTACTGAATCAGTCTGGTTCTGAAATACACTTCTATTTAGCTTTGTTATTAGTTAAAAACAAACTTTTTAGTGTTATATAGGTTAATTCTAATTTTCAGTAGTCTGTTAGCTAATTCTTAGTAAGATAGTTTATAACCAATTGAAAAGGTTGAATTAATTCTATGATTATTTGTTTTTTACTCCATTGCTTGTAGTAACATCCTAAATATGGGGCTGGCATGGCCAAGTAGTTAGTGTGTTTGACTTGCAATCTGAGGGGGCATGGGTGTGAATCTCCCTTCCACCTAACATGCTTGCTCTGTCAAGTCATGGGAGCATTATAATGATTGCCAATTTAACTATTTGTTTATAAATAAAAAAAAAAGTAGTCCAAAAGTTGGCAGTGGGTAGTGATGACTAGCTGCCTTTACTCTAGTCTTTCACTGCTAAATCAGAGATGGCTGGTGCAGATAGCCCTTGTATAGTTTTGTGCAAAATTTAGGAACAAACAATCAATCATAAATATGTTAGAGTATTACAGTGCAATTACAGAAACTTTTTAATGATAACATGCACTCCTGTAAAGTTACATAATTATTCTTAGAAAAGTAAAAATAGGATTTGAATGTGTAACTTCTAACTTGGCAATTATTTATCATGTTAACAAGTTGTATAGAAAGTTCAGAGACACCATGAGTATGGTAGTAGCTGTATTTATTCTTACTGTTATTCCTAAATATTATGATTTGAAATTATTTATCACATGTTTGAGGTTTTTATGCCCTTGAATATTCAGTGGTTGGTAAGCTTCCATTTGAACATGGAGAGAACTTGCATAAACTTATGGTTTTACTCAACAGAATATTGATAAATGAGTATTTTATGTAGTTTGAATAAACTGCGGGAAGTATTACACAGGATGGCCTTGCACAAAGTAGGAAAACATTAAGGATTTAAAATATTAAAAATGAATAATTTTATTAGTTATATATTAATTACACTGTACAAACAAAAATTAATAAGGAATATATTTAATGTGCATATAAATCACATCAAATTTAACCACCTGTTTTGTAAACTTTTGTCTGTTTTGAGCTATGTTTAGTAGAATTATTAAATCGGCACTTCATTGAATAACAGTTCTGATGGATTTATTATACTACATATATATTTTTTATTAAGTAGCATAGTTCCTTATGTTTAAAACTATCTTCTGTTCATATGTGATAAGTGTTAAAGCAGTATGATTTTCATTGTGTTTTGTAGTTTTTATTAACTTCAATGGTTTATAGAATCTGACTTGTTTTTTCTATGAAACTGAAGTAAATACAATGCTTTCAATCGAAATCAGGTAGAACATGCTTGTAGTTTTTCTCATTATAAAATAAAAATACTCTGTTTTAAACGTGTCAAATTATTGACTTGTGAACACTTTTTACATGGTAACAAAATCTGTTGTGTATTTTAAAAAAAACAACAAAAACACTAATTTCTACTGTTGTCATTGTCAGGCTTCTCATGGGAATCATTTTATTGGAGATGGAGATGAACCTACTGTAATGACAGAGCTCCTGAGATTAGTAAGTGTAATTTAAAGATATGTGTTTGTATTTTTAATACTTGATCTTGTTTTTAACACATTTCACAGTCTGAGTAATCAGAATACTTTTGAAATATTGGTGAGCCATGTGGATATTAATTTATATCGTTACATGTATAACATCTAATAAGCTTAAATAAATAGATAATAGCCTGAAATTCATCCATCCACATGTAATTTTTTCTTTAGTATAAATACATTTATATAAATAAAAATATACACTTTTATTATGATTTGATGAGATGGAGGGTCTTTTTTTGAAAGTTCTGATAATATTCTGGATTTCTTAATATTGTTAGGTTTTATTATTTTTACCTTTAGCAATTAGTTAAATAATCTTAAATAACTAGATTTACCAAGATTGGGGACTAAATTAGTACTAATAAGCATTTAATTTAGATTTTAATATTAGGTTGTCCATAAATAAAAGTTGGAATTCTCATGATGACATTTAGAAGTTGAATATTGAGTAATTTATTGTTGGTTGGTTGGTTGGTTTAATCCAACGTTTGTCACTTACAGTGTGTCTTAATACTCTGCTGTTTTAACTGTAGTCAGAGTTAGTTTTGCAACCCCCAAGGCAGCATGGACAAAGAAGGACTTTTGTTTGATTTTTCCTGTACGACTACAAACTTGGATGAAAAGTTACCAAACCTACATGGAACATCAACTAGGCATTTGGCCATGGATCGGTTACTCAACGTACAGTTCAACGTTGGTTTCAATGTGGAGGTGAAAGTCTTGAAGCCCGTGAAGGTTGTGGAAGGAAGCCATCATTAGATGAAAATGCATAAAGGGAAACATTTGAGACAGATCCTCACACAACAGTATGTGAGCCTACAGAAAAACTAGACACAAACAAATCAAGCATTACCAACCACCTGAGTACGATTCGAAAGACGAAAAAGTTGGATAAGTGGGTTCTGCATGAGCTGACTGAAGATCAACAAAAATCGGTGCTATGAGACCTGTCAAGGATTACGCTTCAAAAATTGAAGGTACTGGGAATTGAGATTCTGCCTCATCCACCTTATTATCCAGACCTTTCACCTAAAGAGTTTCATTTTTTCAAGCACTTTGGCAATTTTTGGAACAGTAAACATTTTCAAAACCAGGCAGCTGCAGAAAAAGCTTTCAAGGGATTTCATTGACCGTTAAAACACTGATTTGTATACAACAGCAGGGGCATAAACAGCATTGTTACATGTTGACAAAAGTGTGTTGAAGTAAATGGTGCTTACTTTGATTAAAGCATATTTTACAACACTGGTTTATACTTTTCCAAAACTTTGCAGTTCAAAACCGACATTTATTTCTGGATAACCTAATAATAATTCAACTTGCAGTGAGATTAAGACAATTAAATATATTGTTTTATTTGACAAATACAGTCTTAAAAACTGATTAATTATCAAACTTAGGCTTAACAGCAATAACGGAAGGCTACTGATATTTAATCGTACTAATGAGTGTTTATTTTAATTTTTACAAATAATTCAGTAGTTAAGGCTAGTTTGGGAGTTAAGCATTCCAAGTTTGTTAGGTGTAATAGGTTCAACCAATGGGTGTTATTTGAGAACTGTGGACCACTATGCTCTTTTAAGAAAGTTAGTAGTGAGGATGTTTAATTTATATGTAGAGTTTGTAAGTTGGAGGCTATACAAACTAAAGTTGAGGAAATAGACAGAAAAGTATAAACTGTGGGAACTGGAAACAGGACTTTGAGAAGAGCTTAGACTTTTGCATGCAAAGGAGGTGTCAATTAAGATTAAGATTGGCATTCAAGAAGTTAAAAAGGATAGTTTTAGGGTTAAAAGTAGTGAACTTAATTGTAAAGACCCTATTCTATTTAGCGACAGATTTCAGCCCTTGGCTTACATAGATAAATTATTGGAGTGAGAGAAATCAAAAGGAATAAAAAAGGATATGAATTATAAACTTAGAGGTTATAGTGAAGTGATTTCTAGACATGGCATATGGATATAGTAGTTTGTAGGGTAAATAAGGAGAAAATAGCTTAATTATGCTATACTGGGATACAGGTGGAAACATAACTGACAGAGCAAGTGATGTAATGAAGGGGTCTGGCAATATTACAGTTTATTTTGTGCATGTATGGGCTAACAGTATTAGAAAGAGTAAATCAAAGGGGCTAATTAATAAGCAAAAGGAGTTGAAAAAAAGAATTTAAAGATAAAGGCTGTAAATTAATTATCATGGATACTGCCAAAAATTAATTGTAGAGATTAAAGAGTGAATAGGTTACTCAGGCTAAGTGTTAGGCTTAAATTAATGTATAAGGATGAAGAGGTTATCTGGTTGGGCTTGTGGAATTAGTTCAGTGGTAGGAAGGAACTTTTTGGAAATTATAGTTTACAGTAAAGTAGGAAAGGGTTTGGCATGTTTCATAGTCTGTTAACCCCTTAGCTGCAGTTTCTTTGTTGTTGTTGAAAATGACAGCACAATGCAGAATTTTTTTTCCCAGACTTTTTTTATTTTTACGTATTTTGTTTCTATTATGTAATATTTCAGTACATATATAAAAGAAAATTGCACATAATTTTTTAAAGTAATTAGTAATATACTCGTGATTTTTAGGCAAAGATTATTTTTGTGTGATGATCTTTGAAACATATTGTAGGGGCAAAGAAAAACTTTGCATTGTTTGCACAAATAGTGAACCAAAGTTATTTTTGTTTTGCTGCACAAACAGTACATTGCTTTCTTTCATGTCTGGTCTTTTCCATAGGAGATTTTTCCAAAATATGAGGACCAGTTAGACGATTTGGGTTTGGAATATTTGATGGACTACCAACAGCATGGTATTTGTCAGAACTGTCCCTATACTGTGAAAATAAAACTGTAATCAATTCCAATTTGAATTGTGTTAAACTAAGATTGCCACCAAGGTTCTTTTGAATCACATGAGAATTCAGCACACAAATATCCAAAAATTGTAGATATATTTTCGTATAATGCTTTTCCAAGTGAGCACTTGCGATTATTGTAGCTGACAAGAACTCATCCATTGTATCCACTCCTGAAGTATTATTGTTGTCGTCTCTGCATATCTTTCATTTGTGCTTCTGTACACTGCTTCTTTCTATTATTGTTTCCATTGTCTCATCATGAACAGTACTCATGATCAAAAAATCTTTCCATCTCATAAGAATCAATTTATTCCAGTACCTAACTAATGGTTTCACCTTTCTTTGGCTGTGAAGAAATCACTTTCTTTGAAAGTCATGTTCTGTTTTTTTTTCAAATTGTGCCAATGACATCAGTTCTATGTGAAGCCAAATAATCAAATAAAAATATGTTGAAAGAATAATCTATGCCCAAGAGATATTTTTAACTAAATCTTCCATGAGTAATAGAACTATTTTTGTGACATGGCTCTCTCTCTCTCTCTTTCTTCTTCTTTTTGTGTTCCCTTGCCTATATATATTATAAAGTTATATACATAGCCTGTTTTGGCTTCACAAAGCAGGAAGGATTGTATACCAAATCTTTCTCATTTGAGAATAATGTACATCTTCAAACTCAGTCTTTTTTCCCACAGTAAAAGGCTTTCGATAAAAGAGATGTCACAAGAAGGGACATGGACAGCTTGGAAACTTCTTTTAGTAGTTCATCTATTTTGAATAATTTGTTGCTTGAGTCAGGACTGTCTGAAATATGCAAAAATCTTAGGATCAATAAAATCTTTCTTTATCATTTCATAAAATATTGGAGTATTTATTATGGAGTTTTGGGAGAAATAAGTTTGCAAAGTTTGTTTTTGTACAATTCCCACCAAAAGCAAAATGCCCTCAAACAACTTAATTTCCTCTATAGAGGAACGTCTTTCCAATCAGGAAGCCTACTCTCTCTTCTTATTCCTAACATGCTGTTTCTTGTATCCGAAATAAAATTATTAGCATATTTATTTGTCTCATCACAAATAAGTTGTATGATATTATCATTCACTATGGTATTAAAAATTCTTAAAACATCACTTGATACTGCATTGTCACTAATTTTTGGACCAGTATTACTTGTACATGTGAATGGATTCTGTGCAGTACCAACACTACTCCATGAATCATTTACAATCAGAATGCTGTCAGCCACATCATGGTCAGAGTCACTTACTGAATCTTGTCCATATCAGTATCACTATCTGAATCGGGAAAAAATGAAAGCTTGATTCATCACTAACATCCACATCTTGCAATTAGGAAGTTTAAAGAATTTTAAGGTTACTGAGCCAGATAATATTTCCCCAAGGGTTTTGAAGAAGGACAAGGTTTGGATATGTGAGCCTTTTGCCATAATTTTTTTGCAAGTCCTTTAAAAATGCACAAGTACCAAAAGATTGGCAATTTGCCACTTCTATCTTAAAGACAGAAGTTGTCCCAAATTAGGCCAATTAGTCTAACATCACTTGTGGAAAATATGATGAAACATACTTTTACAAAACCATTTAACAAAGTTTAGAATTTTATCAATTTGCCACTAAGGGAAAATTATGTCTTTATAAATGTTTAAACATGCTTTGAAAATGCTACTGTATGTTATAAACAAAGGTAAAGATGTAGATTTGGTATATCTGGATTTTCAGAAAGCATTTGACAAGGTGCCACATAAAAGGCTTGTAAAAAAAAAGTCTTATAGGTGTGGGAAATAAGTTAACTAATTGGATAAAAGAATGGCTTGATGGAAGAAAGTAGAGGGTTGTTATAAATGGAGTTCAGTCATGCTGGATTAATGTTGCAAGTGTTGTACCTCAGGGCTCAATCCTAGGACCTTTGCTCTTTTTGAGTTACATTAATGACTTAGATGAAGGAATGGTCAGTAAATTACTGATGATATCAATGTCCTTGGTACTCCTGGTTGTGAAGAGGATGCTGCTTCACAAAAGAATTTAGGTCATTTAGTGAGTTGGACAAATAAATGGAAGTTAGGTCTTAAGCCAAATACAAAATCTTGCATTTATCATAATTTGAATTATAAGTATCATTTTAATGGGAATAACTTTAAAAGTGACATAAATGAAAAGAATCTTTGTATAATGGTTGATTAGTCTCTCAAACCATCCAAGCAGTACTAGAGCAAATAGGGCTTTAGGTTGCATCTACAGAAATACTGAATGCAAGTCTAAAGAGATTATAATTTCATTATATAGGTCAGTGGTTAGGCCACATTTGGAATGTTGAGTTCAGTTTTAGGCTTCTTACCTTAGGAAAGACATTGAATTGTTGGAAAGACGTTCAGAGAAGTGTTATTAAAATGGCTCTGGGAATGAAATGATTGTTATATAAGGAGAGATTAAGATCCTTAACATTGTTTTTTTCTTAAAAAAGAAAGGTTACAGGGTATCTGATTAAAGTATTTAAAATTATAAAAGGGGATTGATGGTGTTGATGTATAAACATTTTTCTTACTTAACAGCAAGAATTATAGAACTATGAAACACAAATATAGATTTAGGCAAAGTAGAGGCAGTCTTCAGCTAAGAAACTTATTTTTCAAAGAGGGTAGCTGGTCTATGGAATGTGTTGTTTTCAGATGCTGTGAAGGCAGTAAATTTGAGTGAGGTTAACCCTTTCCAGATGGGTCAAAGGCCGTGTAATTGAATTTCTTGACTTGCATTCTAAATTTTTCGAGCTATTATTTTATGAATAATTTATGTTCTTAACTTTGGTATCAAACTGTAGATTATAATTCAGATTTTCATATATGTTATTTAATTTCTTAAACCTAAAAATAAATATAAACCCTTTCACAATGGGTTACAGGTCAAAGGTCATGCCATCACATTTGTTGGCTCTTTCATAATTTTATTGAACTACTATTATCTAAATTTATGTCAGTAAATTTTGAATTGAATTGTAGATTATAATTCCAACTTTAATATTATATCTGAGTTAATTTCTTAATTTGAAATAAATATTAAAAGAACACACCTAAATATAGATTTTAGTAAGTCACTTGGTATGTTGAATGCAGCACTGTTTAAAATTAGATGTATGTGATGTTAAATATTAAGTCTATAGTTCTGTACAAATTAGGAACTCAAATTACCAATATCAACAAGCTAGAATATAAAATAAAAACCTCATCTTTTTATTTTGCTGTGATATGGCATATGTACTGAATCACACACAGTAACCCTGTTCACTTCTTTCCATTTTTGACAACGGTTCCTTATATATGCTTGCTTCTGACTTGTGGATAGCCAGTCGACAGCTTAAAATGTCACCCTAGTGGTTTGCTCAGCCATTTTAATCTATGAAAAGGCTTCATGTTCTTTTGATTCAAGATTTCAAGAAAGTAGGCTGTGTCTTTAGTTTGCTTGAAGTTTTATATTTTTTTAAAACCTGAATAGATCTTAGTTACTATGCTTAATACATTATAGTGTAATTCTATAGTATCAGTATAATTATTTATGATTTTTTGGTTATTCAACTGTGTGTGCGTGCATGTGTGTGTAAAACCTACATAAAATGTATTGTTTGGTATTCTCCACATAATAGCTAGAAGAGATAATTGTTTGCTTTATTTCAATATTTATTGTTCTATATGTTAACAGAAATAAGTTTAATTTATTTCTAAATAGTAATAATCTAAATACATGCATAATGTATAATATTTGAAATATGACTGTATTCTACAAAATACTAGTTCACTAAAACCCAGCCAAGGCAGAGAAGACAGTTTTATAGGATACATGAGTGCACATGCATCATGTCAATGCAAGTCATGTAATGTTAGCTAGGCATGACTGAAAGATCAATATAATAAAAAAATAATGAAGATATAAAACATTGCGAAACTTAAGCTACCTGGACTAAACATTTGTATTTTTGTGTTATAATATGTAATCATTTGAGCACGAAAAAGGCATAATTTATATTCCTAATTTTTTTATGATGGTTACAAGGTTGGTAAAGTGACAGACCCCACATAGGGTATATGAAATAACAAAAAATACAAAGTCTTTTTGAAAACAAATGTTTGAAATGTGTTTAGTAAGATTTAGAGATTACACAAGCAATATTTGAAATTTATGGACAAAGTGTAGTTTATTAATTATAACCTGAAATCGCTTCACACTCAGACTAATAATGAAACATACTTGATATTTTCACAAACAAATCTTCAGGACAATATCTCACTAAAGAATCTGGTGTTTTGTGTACAAAAGAATTGTCATATTTTCTAAAATTTTATCAAATGTTGTGAAGATACAAGTGTTGTATCAAAAGTTGTAGTGTAAATATGTAATGTGTGCAAATGGAGACGGACTTGTGTATATTATACTGAGAACATTACAAAGTCAAATATCTCAACTTCAATTTTTGTGTGTATTACATGGTATGTTGAGTTCAGCACTGATTCAAATTAGATGTTTGTGGTATCAAAATACAAAGTTTATAGTTTTTGTATAAATTTGTATTTGAAATTGCTGATGTTTACGAGCTAGAATAGAAAATTAAAACGTTTTGTCTTATCTGTTTGTTGAGCTATCACTGTATTAAGGGAATCAAACATACTCGCCTCCCACTCACCATTTTCCATTTTTGAAAACTGTGCCTTATACATACATACTTCTATATATGCCATGTGAATAACAAATTGGATGCTCAGAGTGTCCACCTTGTAGTTTTCTCAGCCATTTTCAATTATAATGGTATTCTCTCTTTCTTTCAAGATAAACGTTTCAGCTGGTAAGTTGAATCTTTAGGCCATTTGTGATTTCATATTTTTTTTAGATACAAATACAACTTAGTTGATAAAACTTGATAAATTATAATTGAATTCTATGGTATTAATGAAGTTATTTATGATTTTTTGGGTTATACATATGTATATATAAAACCTAAAAAAAAAAAAATATTTCACATGCTCCATGTTAAGTCAAGCAGCAAAGAGTACAGAGGTTGTAACTAGGAGAGAGAATTGTGTGCTTTATTTACTGCTCTGTGTTGAATGTGACTATATTTTAAAAAACACTAATCCATTAAAACAAACAAAATAGGTCATTTTGTAAGTCAGTTTTACGTTATTGGATACAGTAACATGAGTGCACTTGCACTGCATCATTGTAAGTTCTGTATTAGCTAGGTTCTGCTGAAAGGTGAGAATAATAAAACTAATAAATGTGTAATGTTATGATATTTAAGCTATTTAGTCTAAACATTTGTTTCATCTGTAGGCATTCTAGAACAAAAAATGCAAATTTTGTATTAATTTCTTACTTTTACATGGTAGTTACAAGATCAGTCAAATTTACTGAATCCATACAGAGTTGTTAGGGAAAATAACCCGAAATATGAACTTTTTCCTAAGAAATGTGATAACTATCTGGACATTTCAAAGATTTTACATGTGAAATTTGAAAATTTTCTGGTGCATAAAAGTATTTTTAATCTTGCAATGAAACTTATTTTGTATGTCAGATTGGCAATGTGACAATAAAAAAGGCACGAGAGAAACAAACCTTATAACTTAATAAGAAAAAAATCTGATAATTTGCTTATGTGAAAGCCTTATGTTTACTATTCTTCTAAATTATGTGAACATATGCTTACTAATTTAAAAGTAATAGAATGAAAACTATAACAGGCACAAAAGGGTTACAAGGTTGGTCCCAGGGGTTGAGCCCATTATTGAAAAAGTTAAAAGAAAGCTTAATAGATATATGGATGATAAGAGCTGGCTTTAATTATTTTTTTTTTTTATTTAATAGCTTTAGTTTGTCTTAGAGGATGGGATAGCTGACAGAGACCAGCAGGCCTCTTATTATCCATAAACATTGTTATAATATGTTAATGTACTTTACAAGAATGAATATTATAGCATTTTAGTTAATGTTAGGTTACTTTATTTTGATTTTCACTTGGTAGTTATCCACAGATGATTTTGCTCAACTTCCATTATATGATTTATGATAAACAGTATTTTTGTTTTGTCACAAATTCATCATATTTGTCAAAAGTAATTGCTTAAAAAAGTAAATTATGAGGTTGAGAAACAATGAAATTTCCAGCAGTTATTATATTCAATTTGTATGTCAACATGGTGTACAAGACAGTGGGATAAAATTATGATAATAATAGGAAATTTTACCTCCATTATTTTTAGGATCATGTACTATTAATAGTAACTCTCTTGATTATATAAGTGTTGAAATTCATAGAAATAGACCAGATTTTAAATTAGTCAGTTTGGTGTATGACATTTTGAATTAGCTGGGATTAGTTTCTGTTATTTGTCTAATGAAATCTTTCAGAGAACACAAATATTTAGTCACGTAGGAATTTTATTCATGAATAATATGTTGATAATTGGTAAGAAAAGGACGAAACATTGCATTCTTTTATTTACAAATGTTGTGTCACATCAACGAAACACATAATAAGAATAGTAGGTACTTAATAAAAAATATTTTTGTTTTTTAGCTTGTCTCTTGTGGAGTCAGTACTTTTGGACATGTAGCAGTTACTTTGCATTTTTTTGAAACAGTTGTGCGCTACGAAAAATTTTTTAGTCAAGAACCTCATCATATTCCTGAAGTTCTTGTAAGACATTTTTAAGCTTAATTATTTTGTTTTTAACCTTATGATTTACTTATGCAATTGAAATTTAAAAAACTTTGTTTTTCAAAGGTTTTAAAAATCATTTCATTCAGTAAAAAACAGTTTGAATTGTAAGTGCATTTATATTTTGTGTTATGTATTTTTTAAACCTCGGTCGTTTTATATCTTGACCCTGTTTATTACATTGACATAAACTATTTTGATATTTGACAAAGGAATATTAACAGAATGGTAGCTGTTGTGTTATGATAAAATATTTTAACCTACATAAGTATAAAGTTTCCTACTTGAAACATAAAAAGCCTCAAAATTAACATGTATTATACCCAAGTTCTTAGATTTAAAAAATCCTTATTTTTATGTTGTTGTAATACTGTACTCTAATAACTATTAAAGGCTTTGTAGGTATATTGTACAAAATAAATATATATGAGTGAAAACTTTCATTTGTCGTCAGGCCAAATCCCCAAGGTTCAAATAGTAATTCTCTCTTTATGAGTATAATTAAAGGTGGAGACCAGTGGTTGAACATTATCGCTAAAGAATTGTTTGTAAACATCAGCCCATCCTTTACCACCAAAAATAATTGGGCTGTGCATGCATTATAAGAGAAATGGTCAACTCTCATTACTTGGTTTGACAAGTGAAGTCAAAGATTTGGTGATGGGTGATTGTGCCTAGTTAGATGCCTTCCTTCTTGTCTGCTAAATTAGAGATGGCTAGCACCAATAGAGCTTGTAGTCTGCTTGAAGTTCAACAAAACTCAAACCAATCTCCCTAATATTTTAATTAAGTGGTTATTTCTGATTACTGTGATACAAAACTGATGTTTCTTTTGAGCCCATTTGTAAATAGTGCTTGTAACAAATTTTCTCTTCATAATTTTTCAGGTTGCTTTCATGGATGAACGAGGACTCCATAATAGGAGCCCACGAGTACGGAGTCGTACTTGCTACTTGTTTTCAAGGTTTATTAAATGTTTGAAGTAAGTTTGAATTTTGATGTAAAGCAAGTTTTAAAATATTTTGAACATCTGTTTTAAATTATTAAAAAAAATCTGAAGCTTCCAAGAAAATATCATTTATTTTGTACAAAAATCATAGAAGTTAACCTCAGAGCCCAGCAATATACACAACACTATTATTTGTCTTTATAGTTTAAAATTGGTTTAATTATTTTCATAATAAAGTAAAGGAAACAGACTGAAAACTTATTGGGTGTAAAAGAAAATGAAATATGTTATATGTTAATAATTAAGAAAATATACTGACAAAATTTTAAGTTAAACATTTACAGCTAAAGTTTCCAGCATTAACATAGGAATTTTATTATAAAGTCATTATTGTTTTATTACATATTTATTTGTCACATTCTTAATAATAAATGTTTATGAGCATCTTTCTGCTACACTTATGCAACCTGTTAACACTTTTGAGAATATTTTAACATTCAATTAGGTACAATTACTATTTCTATCAGTGTAATGTAAAATGTGTATTTTAGAGACTGGACTCCCTTCATTAGCGGAAAGTTTTAAGTTTTAGAAGAATGCAGCTGATTTAAAAAAAAAAATCTATTGCTAATTTCTTCTTTATTTGTAAAATTTTTGCCAAAGTGACAGAATTTTAGTAAACTCTAGCATTATTAACTATATTGATTAAAATAGAATTTTTCTAAATTCAATAACTCGGTGACTTAGTTTTTTTTTAACATTTATAATATCCTCAAAGGTCAAATTTTATTCAAGTTAATTAGATGTTATAAAACTGTAATATTTTCCAAAAAAAGATTTAACACAAATCTTTTAACATGTGTTACACCAGAATTGTTTAATAAATTTGAATTGGTTTCAATGCTTTTTAGGGTGCACATCCACAGGTATACTGAAGACATTGTGAAACGAGTACAAGACTTACTGGTTTTAGCAACACCTGAAAATAGGTTCAACACAGCTTTGTTAACACCTGATGACCAGCTTTTTCTGTACGAAGCTTCTGCAATACTGATTGTGTCAAGTCAATTTGAAACTCAGGTAATAATCAAAAGCTTTTTCATGATTTTCAACTCATTTAAATACCTAGTTTTAATTTTTTTCAAATATTAGGTTTCTCTAGCTGAAGTTTTCTGTGTAAAAGTGTTGAAACTGCAAGAACTGATGTTACTATAATCATTCCAAGCCTGTAAATATGTTGTCTTGCAAACAGTTCCTTTTTATATTTAATTTATGTGGCACTTCAACATGATTATTATACTTAGTACAATATTTTATAGAATTTTGAGTTGTGAGTCTTTTGAACATTTCTTCTATTTCTGTATACAGACCTGTAATGATGTTTATTGTAAACTTGGAAGCTGTTAAAAATCTCCATTTTATCTAATTTAGATGCAATATTAGGGAAAAGGGTCTATACAAATATTTGATATCCCTAGGTTGTAATAGTGACATTTGCATCATTGAAGGTAGTGTATAGAGTCAAATGTTTATAAGCTTCACTGTAAATAAATCAGAGTAAAAATATAGTGTAGATCAAGTTGGGCTTATTGGTTACAGTTAGGAAAACTTCTTGACATTTAAGTAATGATATTTTATGCCTTTAGTAAGATTTACTAGAAAACATTGAATAAATGAAGTATATTTAAAAATTTGATTAAATGTAAATTCTTAGGTGTTGCTTTCATCTGTTTCATCTTTTAGGAACACAATCAATTTTTGTAAAATATTTTTTGTGTTGTTTTTATAGCATAAAAAACAGCTGCTGTTGAAAAACCTTTTGAATCCAGTGATGGCTAAATTTGAAATGTTTATACAACGGCTACCTATGGAAACCGATAAAGAGAAGTGTCGAGCAGTAGCAGAATGTATGAGCCATGCTATTGCTTGTACTAGGTAATTTAAATGTTTTATATCTGTCTCTTAGTTTGTTATTTTTTTTGCAAGCAGTTATCCTTTTACTGCTATCAGTCATAGTTTCTAACCTTTCATTTGTAGTTTAGTATTATATATCTGTTTAATCCTATATACTCAAAACAGCTTCAAGAGAAGAAAGAAGGGATATTTTGTTGAGAAAGAAAAACAGTTTTATGGTTTGAACTAATGGAATCCTTAGTTAGTACAGGTATTTCAATATAGTTTAGAAAATGTAAAAAACCCTTGTAGTTATTGGTAGATTTCTGTTGTGGTATCCCTTCCTTGTACTTGCAAGTTTCAGTATCAACTCTGAGGTTTTAAGGAGTTGTAATTTCAAAGTTTGGAATGGAATGCTGGTTAGGAAAAAATTTGAATATACAAGTTTTAATAATATTGACCTGCATAAATAAAAGGACAGCAACTGCTAGCAATTCAGTGGTAGGTTAATAGATAGTTGATTGATAGCTAAGCAACAAAATGATGTATGATGCTTAACAAAATGATGTATGACATGAAAGGGCCTACTTTATATTTTTGATTTTCTTTAAGCAGATGATGAACCTATTACTATAGCTGTATTGTCAGTTTCTTATCTGTGGTATGCCAAGACCTGTGTATTACCACAGTTGTTTTTTACATTGTTTTATACTCATGGTATACCATAAACTATGTATTACAATAGTTGTCTTGATACAGAACTTTCAAAAGATGGTATATCACAAACTAATCCTTAATGATAGGATCCTTGTTTGCTTCAGTAGATTATGTAGTAGTGATAAAGAATTTTATAAATAACAAGTAAACTTCACCCAATAATGTGACAAGAAAATATATTATTTTCATTTGTAAATTAGAACTTCCTTTCATCACAGATTGTAAATATTAATAGAAACATCTACTTCTTTAAGTTTAACAATGCTGAATAAAAATATATTTGCCCGTATGTAATCTGTTAAAGAAAATGACACTTTCTTGTTATTATACTTTCTTGGCATTCTGTTGAAGTCAACCACATATTATTAACTTTCTCATGCTCTGGATCATATGTCTAATTTAGTCACTTTTTGGTTCAAAATTCTTCTAGTATGGATACATAATATTTTCTTTCTATTCTAGAATATTGCCATAGAAGTTTCAAATTTTGCATAACTGTGAAAAGTGAGAAATTCCCTTGAAACTTGCTAAAGTTTATCAGCTTTGTCTCAGATAAACAATGAATTTTTTTTTTTAAATTATTATTGTTAACAATAAACCTGGCACTTTAAGATTTATCTATAGATGTGGAAAGAGTTAAAGCCATGTAACATTATTTTTGTTACATTTCTACTTGAACTACTGCCTATATTTTTTTTTCTTTTTCTTGCTGCTGTTATCCTTCTCTCTAAGTTTGTCCATCAGCTTAAGATCTGTTTAAGGCATCAAAACCAACGACATTGGAAAAAATAGTTTCATTGCAGTATTTGATGGACATTTTGTAAATAAAAGTTAAAGCTCGTGGTACAAAGATAATATTGCCATAATGCAAATATGGTGAGCAAACTTCATTCACCTTTTCCATATTGCTGTTGCTGCTCATTGTTTTAACAGATAGCTATTTAGCTCTTAATTAATTTCATTTATTTTTACAAATTCCGATTTTGATGTTTCTCTGAATTACTTTGTTCATTCATCTACAGTTGTGGCTCCATTTCCATATTCTTAAATAAACAAAGAAAATACTTGAATATTGTAAACAATACTTTCCTTGTTTGTCTTTTGCAAGTCTTGTGAAGGTTATTTGGCCAAAACAAACTTTAATAAATTTCACTTTATAGTAGTTGTTGGTCATTCAGTTAGTTAATGATATAAATAGTGACTTGAACACTACTGTGTTTTGTCATGTCCAAGCTAGTGTTTTTCTTTATGCTGAAAAACTGACGTACTTTCACAAGACAAAGATGTATCCAATAAGCCATCCATTATTGCTAGAAACTTTTATAAAAAGGCTTTTGTTTTGTTCTAGTCGTACCAGTAAGGCATTCTCTAACCAACAGACAATGAAGATAACAGGGGTTGTGCAGGTCTATACTGATGCTTTGAAAATTTTCTTACAATCTCTGGAGGTAAGTAGATTTTGTTCTGTTTACTTGAAGTTTTTATATGGTGTACTGCAGGCTGTCTTGTGTTTTTAACATATTGGGTCACCAGTATTTATTATGATGTGTGTATATGATTGACAAAATGAGACAGTTGCTCTTCTAATACAAATAAACTAAGATTCTGTTCTCTGTAGAGGATTAGTTTAAAGATATATACCTCTAATTTTACTGTTGTATTTTTAACCAAATATTACTATTCTCAATCGTACTGAAACTCAGACTGTTCATAAGAAAAGTTGCTTTGTGTTTATTTTCAATTACATTTAATACCTTTTAGCTTCCTCAAGAACAGACTCTTCTTCAGTCTGCTGTGCGACAATTCTTACACCGTATGGTTGTTTGTCTGGAGGAAGAGGTCCTTCCTTTTATTCCATTAGCAGCTGAAAACTTGTTAAAAAATGCAGACACACGCAGTATTCAAGAATTTATACCTCTAATAAATCAAGTTATAGGGAAATTTAAGGTATGAATATATCACAATTTGTAGCTTATTGTTACTGTTATGATATTAGAATTACAAAACTTAATTTATATTGAGAATTTTATAATAATGTAATGTAATTTTTAAATTAAAACTGCAAATATGTATTCAATGCATGTAGGATTTAATTACATATTTTATAAATATCAAATGAAATGTATTTCATCTCGCATATTTTGTGGAAATTGTTGGTTTTTTTAAAGTAGTTAGTTATGACATAACATTGAATTCAAGATTCTTTTAGTTTTGATTTTTTTAAATGGTTTTAATTTCTTTATAATATTTATTTTCTAAAAATGAGCTATCAATTAGATATTGTTAAATATTGTTTGGTAGTTTTATGTGAAAAATGTGTTTGAAAGAAACCACAGTCATCAGTTGTAGGATTTATTCCTTAAGTTTCTCATTAGTTTTAGCAGTTACATCTTTTCTGTACTTAGACATGAAAAAAAAGTGTCATGGTTTGAAAGTGTTTTTAGCTGTTTCATACAAGATTTTTCTGGAATAGCATTTACTTCTATTTTGAGTGAGGGCAGTTGGATAAATTGTATCATAGTGTTACCAGAGAGCTGGTTTTGTATGTATAGATATTCTATGAGGCCTGGCATGGCCTAGCGCGTTAAGGCATGCGCTTTGTAATCTGAGGGTCGCAGGTTCGAGCCCAAATCGCGACAAACATGCTCGCCCTCCCAGCTGTGGGGGCGTTATAATGTGATGGTCAATCCCACTTTTTGTTGGTAAAAGAGTAGCCCAAGAGTTGGCGGTGGGTGGTGATGACTAGCTGCCTTCCCTCTAGTCTTACACTGCTAAATTAGGGACGGCTAGCACAGATAGCCCTCGAGTAGCTTTGTGCGAAATTCCAAAACAAACAAAACGAACAAGATATTCTATGAATGTGCTTAAGGTAATGTTTTGGGTTTACTTTCAGGTTATAAGCAATTTGTTTGTTTTATAAGTTATAGAATATTTAAAAAAACATGGTTGTGATGTTTCAGTCACTGGTGTGACCCATTCTCAAGTGCACAGGTTTTAATGGTAAAGAAAGATTTTGTAGTTAAGTCAACAATGTATTTAAATTGGAGAATTGACAGTGGTTATTTATGCATGTGTATATCAATTTGTGAGAATTGACAGATAAAAAAAAGAATCACCAAGAGACAGGAACACTGAATCAACTATTACAACTAGCCACATTTATTTACTTTTAATACAGATATTTTTACTTCCTTTAGTTATTAGGTACTTTGGCCACTTTTTTTTTTTAACAACATGCCTTAGACAATTCATTATATAAACATGCATTTTAACTTAAGTATGTAAAGATTGGTATTTGTAGTTTTGTTTAAGATTAACAAACAAAATTCCTTCAGCACCTAAGCAGTGTACACAAAGACGTGTAATTCACAGTTGAAAATTAAAATAACTGCAGGATAAATTTTATGTAAACATCACCACTAAAATTCATGGAAAAAACATGCAGAACGAAAATTACACGATCTAGTTTTCCAGCCATGTAATGCACTAGAAATAGGCACACTAAAAAGCCTTTTAAACTTAGCTTAAACTATAATTGCTCCAGAAAATATTGATGAAGAAGTTATACACTTAATTCAGTGTTTTATTGAAATAAACCAGTTCCCCATTATGTTAGTTACACAAACTATTAATGATTTCAAAAAGTGTAGACAAGATGCTTTTAACAAGCAAACAAAAGCTCAAATAGTCCTCCACTAAATGCAAAGGAAACCTAATTTCTAGCACAGTCTCATACATAGAAGATATTAGTATGACTTTATCAGATATTTGGAAAAGACTGGCACATAAATATAAGTGTAGTATAACAACTAGATTTGTTTTCATCACTGTGATTAAAATTAAACACATAAAGAAAATTATATAGTGAATCCATCCAACCAGAAAGCATATCAGCTTGTATATACAGGTATTCTGTAGTCTAGTTAATGTAATATTAGTTTGTAGATATTCCATAAATCTGATTAAAATAATTCAGTTTATATAATAAGTATTTTATGACTCTGCTCAATACCATCATTGCCATGTGCCTCATTAGTGGGTCACAACCGACTTTTAGTTATAAACTTCATGACACACCAATGGGTTGAGGGTAGTTATATTCCAAAGCTATATTTCTCTTGGGGCATATAAGTTTGGGACACTGACTGATCATTGGCACCTCTTGAATGTAAGTTTTTTATAATTAATTTATTATGCAGTAGCAAACATGTAAACATACATGTTTGAGAAGGATGAATTAATTTTTGTACCTGTATATTTGCATAAAGCTGTAATAAGCCAAACAAAAGCATTTGAATATTTAAATTTTAAGGTTTTAATGAAGTCTACACAACTGGAGGGTATCTTTCATTTAAAAAAATAATAATTAGAAGATATGTTTGTATAAAAAAATGTGTGAATTTTTTGTCACTGTATGTGTAAATTAAACATTCTTACACATCATTTTTGCCTTTCATACTCAATAACTTTCAAAACTTTTTTCATAATATGTAAGATGTAATGTAAAGTATAACATATTTTGTGTGGCTGAACTGGCACTAGACTGATCGATACAGTTATCTTGGGTTTTCCAGAAGGAGATAGTTCCTTTTTTGCAACGAATCTTCATGCCTCTGGTCACTGTTATCTTTAAGGCTTTAGCTATTCCTACTGTTGAAGATGACCAACAGGCTCAGCGAGAAAGACAGATTTTACAGCGAAGTTACTTCCAATTTATTGGAGCAATTGTTACTAACAATGTCACAGAAGTTTTAGCATCACAAGGTGTGTTATCAGGTTAAGGATTTATCTCTGGAACTTTTCCTTTAAGAAATGTGTAGTACAAGCAGTTGAAATTTATTAATGTTGCATAAAGTAAGATTTTATATTTTTGATGTCTTTGATCCTGTTGTTTCAGAGTTAATGAATAATTAATTTCTAAATGGTGAATCAAATGTTTTCAAGAGTAGTTATAGTTAAACCAGTTAAATATTCTTGCATATTATTTGAAAAGTAATTTTAAATTTTAAATGCAGTATTCCATTTTACGCAGTTAGGGATTAGCTTAACTGCAGAGATTTAACCATGTAACAACTAGCTTTCTGTAAAATGTAATATTTTAATAGCAATTTGTTTATTAAGAGGCAATTTCTTTTTGTAGCTTTTTTCATAATATAAAAAGTATTTCAATCCATTTTTACGTTTTGGTAGTAACTGTTTAGAAAGAAAGAAAGAGCAAGTTTTATCTATGAAGTTTAATTTAAAATGTGCATGAATAATAGGAGAAATGTACCAAACTTTCTCCTTTTATTTATTAAAAATGCCCACTTTATTTTCAGTAAAGTGTCTATCATTGTTCATTTTGGATTTCAATGTTGGTTTATTTTTGCATTTTTGTTTGTACATTAGTTTCAGGTTGTTTATTGTTAAGTATAAAGTACATGTGTTGTTTCTGCTTTGCATGTGGGTATCAAAACCTAGTTTTTTTGTTTGTGTGTCATCTCAGATTTACCATTTAGCTACAAAGGAACTTAGTTTTTTGGTATTTGTAAACAATTTTTCAGATGTATTTTGATAATCAGCTTTTTTTTTTTTCTACTTTTTTATTCCAGACATGCAAAGTATGGAACAAGTTCTTCTAACAATAATTCAGGGGGCTGTCGAGTTTCCTGATCCTGTGGTAAGTAGATCAAATACATTTCAAAAAGTCATAATTAGGTACTTTGTGTGTTTATAGTTTGGCCATCTGGTGGATGAAGTTACTAGTGCCAAACAAAATAGTAGAAAGTAATTTTGTGATAAGCTCGGTGTAATTTTATAAAAGAGTCTGCAGTTTTACCAGTCATTAATATAATCCATTATATAAATTTTTTTGCTATGTGAATATTTTTATTTCATTTGTTAGTATAAAGCTTTAATTAAAACAGTCAAAATGACGTGATTTGATGTTAAAACATGAAACTTAATGATCTCATAATAATTTTTTTTTAAATTGTCCTGAAAAAGTTGATTGTTTTAGTGTTCTATACAAATACTCTTGAATTGTAAAATTTCAATTTTTGTTTTAAAAGTACAAGTGTTTGAAAAATTTTAATTTTCCTTTGAATTTTTCCAAATTTTGTGTGAAAACACCATTTAAAGGTCTCAAATAGAAGTAGATTTTTTTATTTGGTTGTGTAAGAAGTGTGAGTTATGTAACTAAATGCTCACATTTAATTTCAGCTACGCATTTTGTATAAACCTTTCATGTATAACAATTGTGTGAGAGGTTTTCTTGGGTAGCAAGAAAAAAATGTTCATGCTGTTTGAATCAATCTGAATAGTTTTTATGTACTTCCTCAGCTCAAGTAAACAGCAACATGGGTTTCATTAATTGGAATATCAAAAAGCAACCATATTATTGAAACCTAATCTAAGTGCGATAACTGATTTTTAGAGAGTGAAGATTGAATAAGAATACTAGTATTTTATACTTGTCTGAAGTGGACATCATAGACTTGCTAGTTGTTGTGAATGTTTGCCTTTACTTTTGAAGTTTTTTAATTAAAAAATAGTCTGTCCTCAGAGATCAAAATATAGTCTTATTTTGCTTTGGTAATGTATTTGATAAATAATTTTAAAATGACACTTGTGTAAGACATTTGTTTACAACTAAAAGGAATACAATGTTAAAATTTTACACAATAAACAATTATTTCAAAAACAAAGATATCATATTAATAAAGGAAACTGGCCCAGGTCTAGAAATAATAACTGGACAGGTGTGTTGTTATTCTGGATAGTTTGAATTCTAGATGGCACTTTAGTATGTATGTGATGAGGTGGGTATGCATGTGTGGAGTCATTTTAGGGCAAATCTATGTTTTTAATTATTTATTATGTCCGATTTTAAGGTTGTATTCCTTTTAATTCTAAACAATGTATTTGACGACTGACTTGTAAATAATACTCTATAGTTTGGACTGTAAAAGAACTCAATTTTTTTACTGTTAATACATATATATATTATAATGATGATATAATGAAATTTAATGCATTATTATGAGTTCTGGCTGAACTACTACAGACACTCATGCAATACTTGTATGAATGTTTATAATAAATTCTTTTTTATGTATCCAAATTATAAAATTTTAAACTCTAATGGATCAGAATTAAAGTGGAGATTTATTATTTACAAGAAACTGTTCATGTTTTATAGATTTATTTATAAATTTGTGTCTCATGTAAGTGTTAAGGGTGTTTTTTTTTTGTGTATGTCTCATGTAAATGGTTAAGAGTTTTTTTGCCAAGTTGAAAAATTTTTTCAGAAGAAGATAGAATAAAAAAAAAAACAGGTATAAACTATGTATTTAGTTTATTAAATTTATTTTAAAACTACTTTTACTCAAAACACAATTAACAGTTATTGCATATGGTGTTATATGTTTTTAGCAAGACAGAAAAAATTACTTTGGATATCTGTTTCAGGCACAAAAAACATGTTTCAGCATTCTCAGGAAAATGGTGGAATTTTGGGGTATGTTACAAAGTTTTGTGTTTATAGCCATCAAATCTGGTGCTGTTTACAAAAATAACTCAAGTTTTCTTTCTGTTCATTAGTTTAAAAATTCATAATTAGTTTTCTAGACTTCATCACATTTATATCCCTTTATTGTTATATGGATAAATAGGAAAATATTTAAGTTCTCCTTATGTGTAGAGTTATTTATCTTTGTCTTATATATTTGAATAGCAAACATATAGGGCAAAACAAATTTGTTAAAGTAAATGCATTTTCATTGGTGAGGTGTGTGTGTGTGTGCGCATGTTTTTTTATAATAAAAGGCCAGTGACAAACTTTCAAATGTACACAAACTATTTGTGCTTGCATGTTTGGTCTTCTGTTTTATGGCAATGATATGTTAAATATGTAGTTGTTTTCTTAAATGTAATAATTCCACAACTCTAATTTTGTGGAATAATATAACATAAAGGACTGGAAAATTATGTTATGAAATTTAATTGCATCTGATTTTTCGTGCTATTTCTATGTGTGTATGTATTTTCTATACAGTACTTAAATACTGTTTTTGAAACTTATTAGTAAATGTTAGTTTATATTTACGAACAAAAGAACTTAATTTCTAAAACTTATTTTAAAGTTTTGATGTCACTATTTCTGTTGTAATGTTTTATTAGTAATAAAACCTCACCTGACTTTCTAGGTGGACCTGAGGGAGTTGCTGGCTTTGTAGAATTTATGTACAAATCCATTGTTCCTGCTTGTTTTCTAGCACCACTGAAGGATACGTTTGATCTTGCAGATGCACAGACAATACTGGTAAATACAATACAATTTATGTATAAGGCATTTATTACTGAATTTTTGCAAGATGACAGCTACAGTGGTTAAAATTAAACCTAACAGGATGAAGTACACTTATAGTTCTAAATCCTGTTAGATTTACAAGTATTTATTATTGTTTTCAAGTTTCTGAGTAAGAGAAGTTTTTAATATATTTTTTTTAATTTCTACAGTTTTTTTAGTCATCTTATCCAGTGAGCATCATTTTCATGTAGTGATGCAAGTAAGAGACTCTGGGGGTGATAGAACATGAGTACATAAGTAACTTAAAGATTTGGGTCATAAAGAAATACAGAATAGAAAAAGTTATTTTCTTTTACTTTTTTGGGGGGTGGGGCTATGTCTAGTATCTTGTGATTTCACAAAATATTAATGTTGTGGTTTTGTTACTTCGTTGTACGGTGTAAATTTTTATCAGTAATTTAGTTCAGTTGTCATACAAAAGTCACTGTTGTGCTTTGCATAAGAATGTTTATGGAATGATTAGATTTGGTCTTAAGATAAATGAAAAATTAATCTTTATTATACATATTTTTTGTTTGTTTTTCATTACCTTCTGTAATTAAAGGTTAAATATATTTGTACTGTTTAATGGTGCTGTGCTGTTATTTTATTATTTTATGTTAATATGCTTTCATTGCTCTCTGTTTAGGCTTTCTGTAATAAAAGTTCAGACATCTTTGTACTATGCCATTGTGTTGCCACTTTTTTCATCCTTGATATTTTTAAATGTCTTCATTATTTATTGTCTGAATCCCCTGCAGTTAAAAGTTAAACAACTTTGTGCTGTATTGTTGCGTTGTGTTAAGTTTTTTTTTTTTCTCTTTGATCCTTGTTACTTTGAAATATTTTCATTACTTATTATCTGAGCCTTCTACAGTCAAAGATTAGACATTCTGTGCCATGTCATTGTGTTTGTGATAGATTTTGTGTTTTGTTAGTTTTTTTTTCTTTTTCCCTCATTCACATGGGCTTTTGTTTTATTGATTTGGATACTTCATTCGTTCAGATGCTTCTTTGCTTTTGTGAATACTCTTCATACGCTTTTCAATCTCTTGTTTTTAGTTGGTTCTTTTGTGCTTGCACTTTAACTTGGAAACTGAAGCTGAACTAATCCACTCAGAAATTAATAGACTAGCCAGAAACTATGTTACTGAAAAGGGCATGAAGTCACAAAAAGATGTGATTTTAGATGTAAAAATGCACATTTCTTTGTATAACAGTGTATATCTTGCTGTTTAATAGCTCCATGTCTCCAAACCTTGCTCCACCATCAAGGTTAAGACTTATGTCAGTAGCTATAACCAAATTCTTAAGCCACCTGGGAGTGACTTGGATATTGAGTAGTATGTGTCCAAGACATTGATCTACACTTTGGCTACATTTTTCTGTTGATGGAGTTATGCATCGTACATAATTTTATACAGGTGTCTAACAAAGAGAAGTAAAAGAAATAATTCTTTTTTGAAGATTACTTCACCAATTGTCGTCTGAAATATTAATGTAAAACAAGCTCTTTTAAGTGTCTTACCTTAACAATATGTAACTAAATTATTTATACTACTAAAGTTTTTCTGTTTGCTTTTCTTTTTAAGTTTTATATATAAAGTTTCAGTTTAAGAGGTTAATGTTGTTAAGTATTTGATCTTTGACGAACTGAATATCGTCACGTATATTCATATCACTACTTGTTTAAAAAGAAAATTATTGGTAAATATTTCTGCTCGTGCAGCATTTCTTTCTTTGAAAACTTTGTCATACACTCATCTTTTCATTTATATTTTACAAAGCCCAACTTATTTTTAGTCCACTTTTTTACATTACTAGGGTTTATGATTTTCTTTGCTTTGATATGAATGTGTGTGCTTGATCCTCATTTTGTCTGTGTTTATACACTTTTAAACTTGTATCTATATAGATTTTACTTGATTTAATTTCAAACCAACTATAAGAATAGAATCTCTTTTTTTCTTCATTGTTAATGTAAAACATTTTCTTATAATTATACCAGAATAGCTGTTCTGATTTACTAAACCTAACTGAATCAAAACTACCTTATACAAGTCTTTTTCCCCTTTAGTTATAGAAGGACGTATAAAGTGTTTTTGACGTGTTCCATTCAGTAGGATCAGATTTATTGTACAATTCAAATCTTCACTACTTGTTTTCAGTTGTATAGAAAATTTTATATGAGGAGATCCATCCTTCTTTGAGTTAAAGTTTTATTTGAAATATTTTCTTTTATGGGATTATAAGATTTTTCAATATTATCACATGCATTTTATTTTTCAAGTTATGCTTGGTACAGAATTGTGCATTCTTATCTTGAGAGGTCAGATGTGTCATCAGTTTTACCTGTGGTGTTCTCTGATGTTTCTACATCATTATCTTTTGTTTTTCCTGCATGAATTTCCTGAATTATTCAGCCAGACATGCAGGCCTGTAATACTGTTTTTACACTCTGAATAAGACATCACACTGGCATACAAGTGAATTTTTGTTTTTGACCATTAAACTTCTAGCTTTTATTTGTTCTTAATTATGCTAGTAAAGATCGTAGATAGTTTATTTAGGTGTTTATTTCTCTGTATCTCATAAGGCATTTTCTCTATGTCCGATTATTCTTTATTACATTTCATTTGTGTATTCTGTGACTTTTCCCTTCCTTCTGCTCATCATCAGTTTACAATATATATACACTACAATATCTATCTTGAAACACAGCCAGGAGAGTATCTAATAGTTAAAGCAGAGATGTGTATACATATCTATGCATTAGGATAGAAATGATGTAACTTTTCCATTCTCTGTTTTTGTCAGGCTGAGATTTTTTATATTAAATATATTTATTTAAAGTTGGAAAATTTTTGGTGAACAGGTCTAAAAAAGCATATGCTAATAAATAATATTGTAGTAAGTAAATTAATTTATTTAAAAGTAACAGCTTTGTGAAATCAGTGATATGATGGGAGATGTAAACTGTTTTTAAGTAAACTTTTTGATACAATATGGTTTGAAACTATTTCATATATTAATTTTTTTTAAAAAACTTTAATTACTCTAAATAATTTTCTTTTGACTACTTAAGTTTTCGAATCAAGAACAAAAAGTGTTGAATCTGTTGTGTTTTAGGCCCTGACTGAGAGTGCGTTATGTTTAAAGGCAGTGTATGAAAAGAGAGTAAGTAATATTGGAATTTTAACACTAAACACATTAAAAAGTAAGTTTTTTAATATGAATACATTTCTATTGAAAGTGCTTAAAATATGTTTGACGTTAAGCTATACGACTAAAATAAGTCCCCAAGAAGATGTGAAGTTAACTTTGTGCTATTGTTATTTGAATAATTCAGTGAACATGCAACCTCTGTTTTAAGTTTCCTGTGAACAGAATTTTTTTTGTGAAGCCTGAATGAAAATTAGGCTATTTGTATGGATTTCAGTGCCTGGATTTTTTGGTTTTAATGTCATGTACTTGCTTTAAAAAAAAAAATGAAATTTTCATTTCTAATATCATAAACTAGATGTTTTAGTTCCTTAAAACCATGTAAGATTTGAAATTGTATTTTATTGTTTTGTTCTAATGTGGCTTGTGTAACTAAATTGCTTTAACCATACTTTCACCAATCTGTTTTGCATTCTAATTGTTTTATTGCTTTAAGTATTGGATGTTTATTTCCTATTATACCAGCAACTTTTTTTAATATAAACTTCTCAATTAATGTAAAACTAATTGATGTAAAGAAATTTTATCGAAAGGTTAGTTGTGTAAGATTTATCCAACTCTTATGTAAAGGATTATCAATTATTAGACAAAAATGAATGCATCCTTATCTGAAATATTCATTTTCTAGGGTGATGAGTTTATCAGCTTTCTTCATACAGAATATTTTCCCACGATGAATGTCTCTCCACAACAGATAACTGACTATTGTTGTGCTCTAAAGTCTGAATCTAAAGTCTTCAAGAACTATTTAAAGGTATGTCAGCTAAACTACTGGCATCTTTTTTTTTTCTTTTTTGAAGATATTAAATTCGAGAATCATTTTAGCATATTTTGAAATGGTTTTTACTGAGCAAGTAAGAAGTATTAATGTTATTTAGCTTTTGGTAAAATGTAATAATATGTAATTTGCTTACAACATTGTACATTAAGCACAGAATATTCTTTTGTCCAATTTACTGAATAATAAGTCGTTTATGACAGTTTTGTTACTTAAGCTTATTTGAGAACAGCTACTGTATATTGTCAGTTAAAAAATTTGTGTTTATTTGAAATAAATGTCTGTGCAAGGTGTATTAGACCTAGATGTGATGGCTGAAGAAAGTGTAATTTGTTGGTTGGAAAGTATGAGTAGGAATTTTCATGTAATTTCCCACAAGTTCTGTATTTTAAGAAAGCTGGTGTTTTGTTTCATGTAGTGCTAGTTTATTAACTATTAGCCTAGCAGTAGATGAAAATAGTGAAAAAAAAATATATTTGTAGTAAGTAAGGAAGCTGGTGTAACTACTCAGATATTTATCTTAAGTAAAAAAATTATTGGTTCTTTATTTACAGTGTTGGATCTTCTCTGAGCCTTAATTTTGTTAAAAAATAATTTGTTTGGTAAACAGTGAAAGATCTAATTTTTATAAGCTATTGTAAAGCAACCTTCATTCACAAAGAGTTTGAAGAAAAATGGATGCATTTAGAAATATAACTTAGTTCTAAACATTTTAGTAAGATTTAATTACAGTATGCCATAGCATATATATCTGTCTGAATGACAACTTTCAACATTTATGTATTTCATAATTACAGAAAGCAATCTGTTTAAAGTTTGTATTCCATTGTCAGGGCTCTAGTTAACCCAAACTTCTGGGTCTCATACATATAGGAATTTGTCATGATGCATGAGATTGGACCCCCATCCCTTCCCCACCTCCCTGCTCTATGTACCAAATAAGTACCAGAAAATGCTCCATACACAAGACTAGCACAAGTTGTTTGCTTGAAATTTCATACCATAACAAACTAAACTGCATACTGTTTGCAAACAGCTGTCTACAATCTATTTCTAACAAGTTTCATCAGTGACAATAAATTGCACAAAAATAGCCATGTGAATGGTACCATAGGGTGTTAACCCTTTCACCTTGGGTAGGTCAAAGTGAACCGTATCACAACCTTTTGACAGAGTTACATTCAAAATTTAATTATACTAGTTTAGTATCAATGTATGTGAATAAACTGTGCATCAGAATGTTGATAATAATCAACAGTTTGTTATTAAGTTTAAAGCTTTTAATTTTGTAAAGAAATGTGTTAAAATTCTCAATCTCCCCTGGTATGAGAATAGTGATATTTGTTATCTGCATTTTACCTCTTTAATGAGAAATGCATCAATGAGATTGGCTGAATTTTTAATTAATTTTGTTGACAGTTAGAAAGGCATAAAAATTGAGATTGTTTTTTAACCATGTTTGTTTTTTTCAAATCTTGCATACTGTTATTCTGTGTTCTTTGGTGCATCATTTAATTAAATACACATTTATTTAATGCTGTAATATAATTAGTATAAAATTTATGGTTAAGTTTTATGAATAGTTGACAACAAAATAAAAAAATGGGTAAATACTTTTATTTATTATTATAAAAGTAGATAAAGTGAAAAAATTATTTTTTTTACATTAGACAAATTAAAATAAATAATAATAATTTTTTATAAGATGCTTGCAAGTAGTTTCTACATTATGTAATTCTATACCATCACATCAGTTGTGCATTTGCCATATGATGTGCAATTTGTGTGGGGCAAATAGTAGTCAGATACAGTTCAGAGGGCAACAGAACAATAAAATGTATGTATAACTAGATGTATGCTGCTACAAGCTTTAAATTTTTATTAGAATAAATAACTGTGTTTGTTTGTTTTTTCCACAATTTGTAATTATTTGCCAATATTTTTATGGTGGTTATCAGGCTGGTCAAATCAATCAACCTCAGATAAAGGTAGGGTAAAGAAAATAATGGATAACATACAAGTTTTTTTGAAAAAAATTTATTTAGAAGGCTGTAAAAGTTATGATATTTGAAAATTTTCCAATGAAAAAAAGTATTTTTAATCTTATGATAATTGTGTAGCACTGATAAAGGGAAACAGTTTCTGTTCTACAGTATAAACAAAATTTTTCATTGACATTGAAGAACCTTTCTTTTCTGTCTCTCGTTTTTTTTAGTTTGTTAAATTTTGCCAATAAGACACTTCAAAATCTCACTGGGACTCTTGAAAAGAAGTTCAGTGTGAGATTCTAGTGAGAACCTTGCTAATGTTAATTTATTGTGTAGTAGTTTTATAAATACAAAAGGTAATTTGTAGTTTAAACCTGGATTCATTAAAATTATTACAGAATCATATGTTGGAAAGAAAATAAAACAGGTTTTGAATATTTTTGTCTTTCTTAAACTATAATTATAAAACTGTACTTTACTAAACTAATTTGTTTGTCTAACTTGCATTTCAGTAGATAATATATATGTGTGTGTCTGTATATTTTGTTTTGCAGGTCTTTTTCCAGCATGCAAAATCATAACCAATGCTGAAACATAATGTTGATTTGGAACATTGTTGACTCCAGTTATGGCACAGGAAAAAAGAATCTGCTGTGTTATTACTGTTGAATATTATGTAGGTATTCTTACCTCAGCAGTACAAAGAGAAGAGAATCGTCTTGTTTTCAGAAACAGCCATGCTCTGGTTATAGACAGTTGCTTGAAATGCAAAAAGAAAATCTTTCATTAGTACAACATGGGAACTGTTGCTTTACAAGCTACAACATATGTACAAGGAGAGCCCATTGTTCTGAATGCAACATTGTAATGGCTATTTATTGTTGTATCAGCTAAAGAAAAAAAAGTTCAGGATGAGCTTATTGTTTTCAATTCAAAGATGTAGTAGCTGTTTATACTTGTATCAATTATATAAGTCCAAGGTGAACTAATTGAAGCTAAATAATATATTGGTTATTTCTTGCTATGTCAGCTACATAACCAGAAGGAGAAATGGTTGTTCTAAGTTCAGAATTGAAATTATTTTTACATCAGCTACACAAAAGTGAGAAAAAACAATTAACTTTGGAACATTTATTTGATGTTTATTGATTGTTTTATTAACAGAGAAAATAATGAAGGTTATTTATTTTTCTACAACAGCAGTGTAATGAAAAACATTAACTAAATAAAAAACAAGGAAAATAAAACTGATTTCAGAAAATTTATTTTAAAAAAATCTTACTAGGCATGGAATTACCTATAAAGAGAAATAGACAGCTGTTTTCTTCAGAGCAGTGAAATGACAAAATTGAACATTGACTACACAAAAAATGAGGGAACCAGACTCAGAACATTTGTTTATTTTTTTCATTGTTGCATTACTCACAGAAAGAAATGAGAACAGTTGTTTTCAACAGTGTATTATTGATAAATGTTTTGTGGTTTCATAAAATGAATCAAAGCAAATGTTAATTCACTCAGTCATATCCTTTTTATCCTCATATTCAACTCAGGATTGTGACATTATTAATAACAGTGCATCAAATGGAAAGTTGAGAGAGATGGTGTTCAGAACAGTGTTGACATAGCCACTTCTAATTATACATGTGTGAAAGTTAAGAAGTCTTTGTTTTGAAAACAGTCTTAACTTTTTGTTTTCCTGTTACAAATGCTTTTTTAAAGTGTGTATGTGAAAAGGTAAGTTACCTTAATGATGCACAGTATTCACATAGTGAATATATGCTACAAAAGTACATGTGTAAAAAAAAAAAAGTAAAAATATACAATCAGTTAATTTTATTCTATGTAGTGGAGTTCATTTGATATATTGTGTAACAGTTACTCTTATATCTTTTTTTTTTATTTGCTACTGTAAAATGGGAAAACATGATAGTTTGTTTTGTGTACCCTATATAGTAACAAAATTAATCAGTTTTATTTTATAATTAATACTATAATTTCTGCCATTAAGAATAAGTTTGAGAGAAAAATACAAGTTGAAAATAAGAAAGCTTAACATTTGTAGAGATTTATGAAAATATTTAGGTAAAAAGTAACACAACAATATTGCAATTCTATTAAAAGAAATGTGTACATTAAGTAGAATAAGCGTAGCTGTAAAACAGGTATGAGTACGACAAAAAGCCAAAAGTGTAACAATTAGAATATATTGTACCTTTGTTCTAAAGATGCATCTCACTCGTAAGGTAGAAACTTAAAATGAAATTGAGGAAAAAAAACATGAAATTAGAGTGTCTTAACAATTTTGATGAAAGAACTGAATAGAGCAGTTTTATAACATACTGTAAGTCGAGGTAGTGAAATAAATGAGAAGAGTCCTTTTTAAAAATACAGCAAAATATAATTTAATGGATATTTGTATAATTTGTGGCTAAACAGGAAATGTTGATTGAGAAAGTGGTTTTAAGTAAATAATTTGAGAAAACTAAAGTAAGGATCTTTAGTATACTGTTATGGTATTGAAGCTGTTAGCTGTTACTTCTAGTGTCTAAGGTAAGGCAAACAGTGAATTTGAACTGGTGAATAATTAGTGGTGATTGGGAAAATGAATATGAGCTGATGTTTAACTGATGTATGGTTATTGGGTTTGAGGTAAGGAATGTGAATGTGAGCTGATGTTTAACCAATGTATGGTTATTGGGTTTGAGGTAAGGAAAGAGAATATGAGCTTCTGATTAACTAATGTCTAGTTATTGGGTTTGAGATGTGGCAAACAATGAATGTAAATTGGTAATTGGCTAATAAAACAAGAGAGAATAACTAGAAAACTGATATATCCTGATGTGTCTTTAGCTGACTTTCAAATATAACAAAACAAAAAATAAACTTTGAATGTTTAGAACTAATTTTGATTCATTATTTTTTTTACAATTAAGTATGGTAGCATGTTTGGAAGAATGTTTTTTGCATTCTACACTATATGCAGTTATGCAATAAAGTGGTAAGATGATTTCAAAATGTATATTTTCCATTAGTTGATAAAAATAACTGGAGGGCTTACATCATTTATTTTGTTTTAAGTTTTGTGAAGATAGTGTTCTCATAATGATTTGCATTTTTGGACTGTTTTGCATCTTTCTGAGTCTTGTGCTGATTTAGATTTTTATATCTTTATGTTGTGATCCAAGTGAAATGTTTCTCAGTGACGTGCACATTCAGTCATTGGATGGTTTTTCGTAAACCATTATCTCTTTATGACAAAAGCTTGATTCATACTACACAGGTTATCCTGACTTTGACTGGTAAATTAAAATTTTTAGAAAAAGTGAGGTATGATAAAGATTATATACATATTTAGGTTATTTTTTAATCAATGAATTTTTTCATGTGTTGAGGTATCTGAGCTCCTTATATTAGTCAAATATAAAAAAACACAGGTATATTTCTAGTTTTCTATTAATATTTTTAAATCCTACTAGGCTAGGTTAGAGTAACAGGAGGTTGCCATAGGTTTCAGCATCTTAATTTGTACTAATGTGCTTTTTTTTTTTTTATTGACTACTAGGTATTCATATAGTTGTTGTAGCAAAACTGCTATCTAGCTTTTCAGTTTACCTTGTTTTAAAGATCTTTGTAAACTGTAGAAGTGTTCAAGAAGAGGATAAACATTGATGTTTTGGTAAAGTTGAAACCTGGTGCATCAGTTTTTACTTTATTTTACATAAAGAAAAGCACTCTAACATTCACTGAAGAAAATGAAGTATCTTTTTACTGCATAAGATACATTCATAAAATAAATACTGATCGTTAAGTTTAAAAAAAAAAGTCGATTTTGGACTATCGGTACTTATGTTTTTGTAGCAAAGAACTTGTCTTTATAACATTTAAATGGAAGAAATAGAATTGTTGTATTATCTCATAATGTTTTTTTTTTTTATCTTATTGGTTGAACATCATAGCATTTTGTAAAGTGTATGAACCAGCAGTTCAGCAAAAGTAACATAATCAATGGTTATGAATCTAAACTTGGTAAAGAATAGTCTGATGTTCCACAAAATGTATAGGTTTTTACAAAAAAAAACATTATTATTTGTTTGTTTTGGAAAAAAAAATCTTTGCTCATATTGTTAGTCTTATACCATTATTGAAGTACACTTACTATAAGTAAACATTGTAAATGTTGGTATATTTTTCTTTATGGTTTCTCTGTTTTTTTCATCTTTTAATGTCAATTAACCAGTATGATTCTAAATTAAAAGATGCATTTGTGTTTTGAAACAGGCTGTTCAACATGAATTTAAAATGTTTTCCAATATTTTCATTTCAACATTAGTGCTTGTGCTGAGCTTTTGCAAGAATTTTGTAATGTTTTTTTTTTTGATAATTTCTAGTTTACATTATTTAAAATGCAAATTAGTGTTTGTCTTGGATTGACTTCACCTCTGTAAAATGAAGATTAATATTTGAATTGTTTTGGAACCTCATTATTTAAACAAAGATTTATTAATTGTTGTAAGTGTTAAAAGTTTTTAGAATTTTTCAACACCAACCTCTTTTTATTCTTTTTTTTCACTTTTTAATTTGTTAATGAAATATTTTGTCTATTTTAAATTCATAACTTGGTGAAATGATTGAAAATGAAATAAATTACCTGGGTTTTAATGTTCACTTTCAGTATTTACAAAACAAACTTTCTATGTCACAGTAAATATTGATCACAGAGAACAAAATACATTTGATTTTCAAAATATTATTTGTACCTGAAATTACAGTTAAACCCTTTTCTTTTCTATCTGTATGGATGAAAACTCATTTAGAATCATGCCAAGATATTTTACAGGAATTGAATTGAAGAACTATTTTTATTACAAAAAATTCTACTAACAAAAAGGAGGCTTATTTATCAATTTGGTTTTGTTTTTTAATATTTTATTTCAAAAGTTCTGACTTGAATATCATTTAACATCTCCTGAAATTTCTTGTAATGATGAGTATGCTGAAGGATGTTTGTGTTGCTATGAATTACTAATTAGTAATATGAGAAACTGTCCACCAGGTAGAGGTACTTGTGATTTTAATAGAAACAAATATAATTCTCAATTTCATGGTATGCTATTTATTAGAACATTTAGTTTCTTTTAGATTGTTTTAAAATAAATGTTATCCAGTTCCAGATGTTATAGTAAAGTTTCATTTTCCATTGAATTTAAATGTAGCTTTAGAATCGTAAAAACTCCCAAAGTTTCTATTACATTGTAAGTATTTTTCTTAAAGAAATAGTAGTACCATAGTTTTGTGTTTGAATAATAAAAACAAAAAACTTAAATCATATTGTAATATGCTTCATGGTTGGTTGATATTTTGTAAATTGGGATGCATAAAAGTATCTGTGCAGCTAAAAAAGTATTCAATAGGATTTAGAAATTGAGTGTAGTAATAAATTTAAATGCACATGTGCAAGAGTCGTCACTTTTTCCATGAAAGCTTAATATTAGTAGCAAAAGTCTGTAGCTTTAAGGATATTGCTTAAAATTTTGAATTTATTGAAATAATTACCATTTGCTTGTTGAGTTTATTACCATTTGACTTGTAATGTTATTTGAGTTAACTTATGATTAAAGAGGACAGGAAGATCCTTAGCTTTGCCAATTCACCAAATAAAAAGCCATGTAATTTCCAAGGGTCCATGTAAAATTGGGTAAAGGGAAACTCCTGTTCCACTAAAGTTTAGTAATGTTCTTAAAACGTATTTTGAAATACAGAACACGTTAATGTTTTTGCTTTAACCCACCATACCTTTTACGATCCCATCAAAGGAATTCCACAGTTTTGGAATTGCTTAAGGTAATAGCTTTCAAACTGTCCTTGGATGAATTTGCGTATATCCAGGTTTATTTGTTTGTTTTTTTCCAGGTTGATTCATGTGCTGTGTAGCTGATTTAGTACAAATTTTTTTTTCATTACTTAAGAACTAAGTCATTCACAGTTTTATGTATTTCGTTAAAAAAAAGTTAAGCCTAAAGTTTATTAAGGACTCAAAATCCTCAGTAGTTTTTCTTAAGGTAATATAGGTATAGCAGTTTTCATTACAAGTTTTTTTCTTTGTCACAATATTGAACATGGGTGCTCAACCCATTGAATGTATTTTTTTTTCACATTGGTTTGAAACAAAAGCAGTTTCATGAAATTTTATTTTTCAACATGGCTTTGAGTAAATGATTGTATAGTAAATATTAAGGTTTAAGTTAATTAACTGTGTTTATGGGCCAGACTGCATTGTTTTGGTATAGCTCAATTTGTAGGGAAAATATTTTGTATAATACATTTTGATACTGTTAAAAGTGAAGAAATTGAAATTGTAGCTAAAATATCAATAAATGTGACAATAACAATCGTAATGTGAATTGTTAATAATCATTCATCTGTTGCAGGTTTTGAATATACATGATTAAAAATGACCTGTATTCATTGCAAAAAAAAATTTGAAATGCAAATAATACATGTTTTAAAAGCCCCAAATCTATTCATTTGATTTTATAACATATTCTTGACAAATATGATAACTAAGTATAACTTGTGTAGAAATCGAGAATGTTCTATATTTACATAGGATTGTGTACATTGTATTAAAATATTTTTGAATGCACAAAATGGCAAGTCATGTTCAACCACGTGGTGGTGGAATAGCATCTATCAGAAATAGGTGTTGACATTATTTGGCATTACATAGGTGTGTACTGTGATGTCAAAAATTGATCACTTTTGGAAGGATATGTAGCAAAATACCCAGATATCCAGATTGTAGAAATGTATTTTTTTTTTTTTTGGAGATTTAAGATTTCTAAGATGGAGCTATCCCTTGCATATAATGACATTGGAGAGAAAAAGGAAAATGGAACAATTTGCATCACGGAAACCATCCAGAAAGAGACTTGCAACAAGCTATATTACAAGTGTGGCACCATGTGACTAGTGAGAATTCACAAACATTGCAAACGATTTCTATGTGTAGTAGACAATGGTGTGCAATGTAATCAAGAAGGACCTCTATCTAGAAAAGCAACAAATTACTTTCTAGACACACCCACCAACGTGTTGCATATTTGAAACAGATGGTTACTGAAACTAGTGTTTGTGATATTCCAAATTATAACATACTGGTCGAATAGCCAGAAAAAGCACCAATAGATTTTTGTGCAATTGGACTGTGAAATGGGTGCTGGAAAACCATCATTTTCGTACACCAGGTGAATTATGGAAAATACGAAGTGAACATTGGTATGCTTTTGATATGACAGAGCTGTTTGCATTGGAAACTACGGTGCAGGGTTTCTTGTTTGTTTTTTGTTTCATTGTGAACGATCATTGGCTCGAGCGTGACTGGGTGGTCTAATAGGTACTGTAACAATATAGTGATGTTTCTTAATCGTTTTGTATGGATTTTTCTCTTTGTGAAAAATTAATCCATAGTTTGATAAGCTAAAACTTGATGTTTTAACAGACATTTACTCGGTCTAAAATACAGAGGAACAAAACTTGGATGTTGTTAAATGTTTTGTCTTACGACTTACTGCAGTCTGAAGTTCATGTGTTAATCTTATATTAATCTACGTTTAATAATTTTTTTTTTATTGAACTTCCAAACATAAAAACGAATTTTGCATCTTCGGAACCATCTATCCAAGTCGAACAAACTTTCGATATGCTTCCATCTACATCTCCAGTTATGGTAATTCTCGTTGGTTGTAATGCTGAAATTCGTATCTCAATACCTTTGATAAACAAAGCTAGTTTCGTTGTATAGATTTGCTCTTAAAAGACAACAAAATAACTAAAACGTTCGACATAATTTCGTGACAAAAAAGTGTAACTCCTGTAACAGACTTTCACGGGTTTAGATTTTTAAATCCATACGACATAAACATTTTAATGACATCAAGCGTAATTTACATAAACTGTAGAGAGGGAAGAGAAGCAATATTCAGTTTGATGAACTTGAGACATTTCTCGGTATATCTTAGCTTTAAATCACTATCTGAAAAAATATATATGGTAACATTTATGTATTTTAATTTGTTTTTCTTAAGTAACTCTGTGTAAATTTCCAGTGATGAAAAGTTTAGAATCACCATCAATTACACTAGTTTTGTTCTACGCTGCTGTCTAAAAGGCTTTTGGTCCAATTTCATTGCAAGTTTAGCAAATTGGATTACAACATAAAAAGCTATTTATCTCAGTCGTTTACAACATACAAGTCTATAAGTTCTAAAATATTTGGCTTAGCATGGCCAGGTGGATAAGGCACTCGACTCGTAATTCGAAGGTCGCGGGTTCGAATCGCCCTTTCAGCCGTGGAGCCGTTATAATGTACGGTCAATCCCACTATTCGTTGGTAAAATAGTAGCCCAAGAGTTGGCGATGGGTGGTAATGATTAGCTGCCTTCCCTCTAGCCTTACATTACTGAATTAGGTGCAGATAGCTCTAGTGTAGCTTTGCGCGAAATACAAAACAAACCAAACCTAAAATATTTAATTCCATCAAAATTTCGATAAAATATAGAGGGGAAAAACTCTTCATTAACTAAAGGACTTTCAAATAATAGATACTGTTTGAACTATAGTTAAAGACTATGTAGAGAAACATCCTTTGACCGTAATTAACATTACAACCTTTGTAAGGCTATTATTTCTATTGATTGTTTGGAATTTAGTACAAAGCTGTACTACCCATCACGGGTATCAAAACCCAGTTTCTAGCCATGTGAGTCCGTAGACATGCCGCTGTACAACTGGAGTGCTATCTTTATTGCTATAATGAATCAATAAAATATATATTTGTGTTTATATACTGTGAAGAAAAAGTAATATACGTGTAGACGTCGTTAATAAGTAGATTATAAATTTATTGATTGTACTGCAAAACATTACTACAGAAAATGCAGACGAAGAGCAAATGAGTTGTACATGAACCATTTATATTAAACAAAGCGTTAAGCCTTTTTTTTTTTCATGCTATTATACACCCTTGTGCAAATTAATTGAAACAAATGATCATTTTACAATATTTTCAGCATGGTGGCCGGTGTAGGATCGATCTATTTTGGGGTATATGACGAAATTTTGAGGAATATTACGTCATTCAAAATTGCGTTGTAAGGGCAAGGAGACCAGTCAAAAAACAACTTACCAACTCAATGAAGAAAAAACGGTATCAATGGGGTCTGAAATACAAGAACTGGACGCAAGAACAATGGAGGAAGGTGTTATTTAGTGACGAGACTCATTTCTTCGTACAAGGCCAAAGAAGTCTGCATGTTTGCAGATCTCCAGGTGAGAAACTTCGAGAATCTCGCATCAATCACTTCGTAAAACATCTCTTGAAGATGTTTTGGGGCTTTTTCAGCTACTATGGCGTCGGAGGCTTAAATATCGTAGAAGGTATGATGCGAGGACCACAGTACATCGAAGTTTTGCAGAAAAGAGTCATTCCAGAATTCAAAACGAGATTTCCAGATGGATCTGGCATTTTTCAGCAAGATCTGGCTCCGTGCCACACAATGAAACTTGTGAAGAATTTTATGACTACAATGCGAATAAAGGTTCTGGACTGGCCTGGAAACTCTCCGGACTTAAATTTTACTGAAAATCTTTGGGCAATTTATAAAGAAAGACTTCAGGGAAAAGACTGTACTACGAAAGATAAACTAATTGAGGTGTGGTACTGCGATCCAAAAATTAGTAAAGATTGCAGTCAACTCGTGGACTCGATGCCAAAGCGGATTAATGATCTTCTGAAAAATAAAGGCGGTCATATCATGTATTAATTTGTGAGTAAATTTTGGATTCTCAGAAATAAAACGCAAAAAATTAAAAAAATCGTAATTTTCCGTGTTGTTTCAATTAATTTCCACAAGGGTGTACAGTTTATCAATTTATAGCAGAATAGTGTTCGAAGCAACAAGCATTACTCCTCTCAGTTTAAATAAATTCTTTAGTCATTTTTTGACATTTTGAGTTCTTATAGAAGCTTATAAAGTCTTGAGAATTTCATATCAGTGACGTATGAAGCCCAAACCACGGTTGTAGGTGTTCGACCAGCCCATTTGTTATCAACATATCATTTAACCATTATTTTTTCTTAGAGAAGTACCGCACTGTAAGTCATCATTTTAGGGGAATGTCATGATAAGTCGTACTCTATTCGTGTGTGTCAGCAGTCAGTGTGCCGTCAGTTTTGTTTAAACAGCCTACACTGTTGACTGAGATGCAGACCCACTTTTGTAGTGATTGCCAATCAAACTTGATGACGGATGTCGTAAACTGATGTCTTCTCAGCCGTTGAACAAACTCTTGTTGATTTTCATCGAACGATTTGAACACAGTCGTCTATAAAGAGCATGGTCTCCTAATCTCATACCATCATTTGTGCTCCGATTTTAGTTTCTTTGTTCCATTTATTGTATTGAATTTTTATTAATGTACAAGGGCCCAGAATGGCCAAGTGGTTAGGGTGCTCGACTTCTAATTTGAGGGTTATGGGTTCGAATCCCCGTCACACCAAACATGCTCGCCCTGACGACCGTGGGGTCGTTATAATGTTCGGTCAATCCCACGATTTGTTGGTAAAAGAGTAGCCCAAGAGGAACGGCTATCGCAGATAGCTCTTGTGTAGCTTTGCGCGAAAATAAAAAAACAAAGTAATATACAACTTCATAATGAACTATATATAATTTTTACATCTTCTCTCTTTTATAGTAGTTGAAAATAACTACATAATATGTTTTCATGACCTGAAAACGAAAGCCTTTCGAAGCGGCGACCATTCAACCTGAGTTTTTTGTAGATTAACCTTCCAAGACAGTTGTTGCCTATCCATTGTTCATCAGAATGCAATTAGTCATGAACTTGTATTAAACCTCGCCTTGGTTTATGGTTAAATATAGCAAGCTTGTTTCATAATTGTACTTGCGCAGGTACGATTTTGGATTATCGCTCTCCCAGATGGCCAAGTGGTTGAGGCAGTTGACTTGTAATATGAGGGTCTTGGGTTCGAATCCCCTTCACACCAAACATGCTAGCTCTTTCAGCCGTGGAGGTGTTGTAATGGTACGGTCAATCCCATTATTTGTTGATGAAAGAGTAGCCCAAGAGTTGGCGGTGAGTGGTGACGACTAGCTGCCTTCCTTCTAGTCTTACACTGCTAAATTAGGGACGGCTACCGCAGATAGCCCTCGAGTAGCTTTGCGCGAAATTCAAAACAAACAAACAAACAATATTCGAGATTTATGTCTCACGTTAGGCTTCTATCATCGAGTAAGCTTACCCTCTTAGCCCTAGAAGTGTTATGATGTAGGTCAATCTCATTAATCGGTGGTAAAGAGTAGCCCAAGAATTGACACTGGATAGAGCTGTCTTGCTACCTTTTCTTTAGTCCAGGGTTTATCCAAAGTGGTCGATATCTACCCCTGGGGCCGATGAGACTCTACGGCTATAAATAAAGACATAGGGGATGGAAAGTAGTCCTTAGGATAAGGTTTACCGACACACCTAACCACCTTACTACACCCAATAGCAACAACGGTGGTAATAAGAGCGAGCAAATGACGTTCGTTCACTTTCTAGAATCTTACACAGTAATAAAAAATACGTATCTTAAAAAGTTCATTTTAATTTAAGTACTTATTCTATTTCATGCTTCTTAAAGGAATATTAATGTGGGGGTCGATGACAGCTTTATAAATTAGTTAAGAGGTTAACAACTTAAAAATATGTGAGAAACCCTGCTCTAGTCCATCGTTTCTGAATCAATAACAGCTAGTGAAAATATCCCTTGAGTAGCTTAGCGCGAAATACAACAAACAAATTTACGAGTCTTAAAAATAACATCATAAATACAACCTGAATATTCTATTTTATTCCGCCAATAATGTGTTTTTACAATTTTGGTAAGTAAGTTTGTAACGGCCTGGCATGGCTAGGTGGTTAAGGCACTCGACTACTCATTCAAAGGTTGCAGGCTCGAATCCCTATCAAACGAGAGCTATCTGCGCTAGCCGTCCCTAATTTCGCAGTGTGAGACGAGAGGGAAGGCAGTGAGTCATCACCATCCACCGCCAACTCTTGGGCTACTCTTTTACCAGCGAATAGTGGGATTGACCGTAACTTTATAACGTCCCCACGGCTGAGAGGGCAAACATGTTTGGTGTGATAGGGATTCGAATACACGACCCTCGGATTACGAGTCGTGTACCTTAACCACCCGGCCATGCCAGGCCTGTCGTTATGTACTTGGGTTTTCATTTTATTTTAAAATTTTACAGTGCCATTGTTATTACTGTCTCGATTGATGAAATTGAAAACACTTTTAATATTAACAACTATTGTTAGACTGATAAGTTTATATTCTTCATGAAAATATAGATGCAATTTTTATAATTCTTATGGTATAATTTTTCATATTTCTTTCTGAATTGCTAGTTCTTTTTCATTATCTATAAAATTGGGAAAAAATTATATTGTTTCGAATTATTTCCCATTTGTGTGAAAGGGCCGCACAATACTTCACCAATATTTTTAAATTACTGTGTTTTATTAACATTCGGAAAAATATGAAAATTATATTTTTTCGAAGTACTACAATTGTTGTGAAAGGGTCGCATATCACTTCACTAATATTTTTCAAATTACTATTTTTTATTATTGTTACTAAGAAGAATTGGAAAATATATTGTATCTAAATGTTGACCATTTTATGAAAGAACCGCCTACCTGATTTTTTTAAATTACAAGTATATTTGTCATTACTTGAAAAAATTATTTTTTCAAAGAATTGACCATCTTTCTGAAAGGGCTACATAGTACTTCACGAATATTGAAGCAAGCTTATCGTGTTTCTGTCTCTGTTTTTTCCTACTGTTAATACTTCGTTTTAACTCTTGCTCAGTGTGGATAAGACTATCTTGAATCACTCAAAACACACACATACGTATATTTCTCAGTCTAAGGAAACTCGCATAGAATAAAAATAATTGACGCAACCCTGATATACCGACGTTAATACAGTTATTATTCATCGTGATTACGTTATAAACCTACAATTCACGCTAGGTTATATATACCATCGATATTTTGAACATATTTTTATGTCTCAGGTTACTTGTACATCCATGACTTTGTTCGTTGTCGTACCCCTAACAACATGCGAGCCACATCAAAAAAAAAAAAAAAAAAGGAAAAAAGGGGAGGAAGTATCATTAATATTGCATTTAATTCCACTAATTACAGTTGTGGACCCCTATGGATCTTACACATAAAGTAAGGGCTGTAACCCAGTTTTTTATCAGTTCTTACGAGTGCTGTAGCAAGCAAAAACAAAAAACAACCAACCAAAAAAATCCTTTCAAAATGACTCAATACGATATGATACGTAGACCACACAGCTAGTGAACGGTTTAAAAAAGCAAGACGTTTATTTGAAAATTAAATGCATGTTTGATGTTTTGCACACAATCACGTTTTAGTAGGGCCAATGGTAACGAATGAATTTGCAAATACTACCCCTATTTTTAAAGCACTGTATTCAGAAACTGTATGTGCTGATTAGCACAGTGTTGATGTTTAAATTATACATAATGATGTATATACATATGAGTGGGTGTATATGTATGTACATGAAAATGAGAAAAAAACAAATGAATTTTATTTTTAACGATTAAAACTACGTTAAATGTTTTTTAATAAAAAACACAACAATACAGTGTGATCACGAAGACAAAAGTGACCTAAATGTGTTATCGTGGTGATTGGTAAGTATCAAAAAAGTAAGTAATTGTTGCACCTCAAATATTTGTTCCTTTATCCGAAGTTAGAAGAGAAAAATCGGAGGTCAACGTTCTAGAATTTTCGAGATGTACTTCATAACATGTATTATAATTTTAGGGTTTTAGAGTTTCACAACTTTGTTGGAATGGCGCGTAGAATTATGCAATTCAATTTGAATTTCGCGCAAAGCTACACTAGGACTATCTGCGCTAGCCGTACCCAATTTAGCAGTGTAAGACTAGAGGGAAAGCAGCTAGTTATCACCACCTACTGCCAACTCTTGGGCTGTTCTTTTCCCAACGAATAGTGGGATTGACCGAACGTTATAACGCCCCCACGGCTAAAAGGGGCGAGCATGTTTGACGTGACAAAGATCCGAATCCGCGACCCTCGGAATACGAGTCGAGTGCTTTAACCATCTGGCCATGCCGGATCCAGTTCAATGAGTACAGTTAAAAATGAAACACTGCATAACGACGTGTTTTAATTTGAATTCCATTAGAGTGCATGGGCAGAATACATTAATGCTACAAAATTCAAAAGAAACATTTACAACGTAAAAACTTTGTACCTCATTGCTTTCAGATAAACGTTACACAGGGTGTCCGGAAATTACATTAACAAATACTTCCTTGTATTAATAAGTTTGTTAAAATAATTTCCGGGCATCCTATGCATGCTATTGTCCTTTGTTTGTTTTTTCTTTCTCTCTCCTGAAGATATCCTAGTTAGGTGGTTTAGGCACTCAACTCGTAATCTGAGGGTCGCGGGTTCGTATCCCCGTCCCACCAAACATGCTCGCCCTTTCAGCCACGGGGGCGTTATAATGTTTCGGTCAATATCACCATTTCTTGATAAAAGAGTAGACCAAGAGTTGGCGGTTGGTGGTGATGACTAACTGCCTTCCATTTAGGGACGGTGAGCGCAGATAACTCTCGTGTAGCTTTTCGTGAAAATCAAAAAACAAACAAACCAAACTTCCTATTTTAAAATAATGTTAATTTTGCACCTCTTAGGGATCGTTTGTTTTCTACCGCAACACTTATAATGAGTTTAATGCGCTTTGTCCACCTCGAATATTTGTTTGTTTGAAGTTAAGTACAAGGCTACACAACGGGCTCTGCACATCATGAGTATCGAAACTCGATTTATAGCGCCACCTTGAGGAACCGCATCCCTAAATTTTAGTATTCTAAGTCCTCAAAATTACATTTCACCCACTTATTAGGGTAGGAAAGTTTCTCTCAGCATAAAACTGTCAATTTTTAGTTTTCAGTATAATTTTTTTAGCAAATGACGCACAAAACAAGTTGTCATGAGACAAATTTAGTTTCACACGTAGTATTAAACAGGCATTGTATTGCTTTATACAACATACTTAAAAAAACGGGTTGTTTATTATTTATAGGTGAAAGTATCGAATCAATACACAAGTGAATGTTTATTTCATCAGCATAGGTTTACATCACAACAACAAAAGTTTGTATATCCCAAAAACTGCTAACGTTTTCAACTAATGATACATTACTTAGAACACAATATTAATGTTATTTCAGAATGGCCGAGCATAGGATAAACCACAAAAAGCCTAACTCCATAACCAATGAAAACAACAAAGTTAAAACCAACGTTAAGTGCATAAGTACTTTATTTATTGATGTCAGTAACGCTATCATCAAGTTCTGTATTTTTCATGATTAATATTACTAGTATTTGTGATTCACGAATATTTCTATGGCACGTAATTCGTATATTGGCTATAAAAGTACGGGACTCTGCACTAGGCTTTTTTACGACATAAGGCTTAGCGAACAACCTGATACCACATTTAATATGGAACAGGAAATAGTTAAACAACGAACGCACGTTTTTATCACGTACCTTAACATGTTTAATTTCGAAGTAAAAACTTGTTATGCATGTGCACGAAAACACCGTTAATCGTTCTAGAATCGTTACTTTTTTTATTTTATACCAGTCGTAATGCATGTCCTGTATTCTGTTTCTAAAGTTTTTCTCTGTAACGTTTGAAACAGAATTATCGCTTTAATAATTAATTTCTGTCTTTTCGAAAAAAATAACCTTGAAAATAGTGTTATGTGGGCTCCATATCCAGCCAGAAAGAAAATAATATCTCTCTCGTACGAAACATGCTCGCCCTTTCAGCCGTGATGCGTTATAATGGGACGGTCATTCCCAATATTCAGTAATAAAAGAGCAGCTCAAGGGTTGGGGGTGGATGGTGATGACTAGCTACCTTCCCTCTAAGCTTACACTGCTAAATTAGGGACGGCTAGCGAAGATAAACCTCGCGTAGCTTTGCGTGAAATTAAGAAACAAACAAAACAAAACAGAGAATCATAAGCTTCTTTAAAAGCAAATCGTAAATACAGATAAATGGCTGGTTGTTACGTTGAATTATCTTAAGCTTTATATTCCATGTTAAGCTGCTTTATAAAGGAACCTGTAAAAGTTTCGCGATGATTAATACATGTAATGACTTATCTAAAACTCTATACCCATCTTTAGCTGCTTTATAAAGGAGCAATCTGAAACGGCAGCACGATGCCTAGTAGATGTAGTGAACTGCTTAAAACTAAATATATCTATCTTAAGTTGTTTGCAAAGCAATGGATAATAGGTGTAGCGAACTATCTTAAGCTGCATATTAATCATAAGCTACTTTACAAAGTAGATTTTGAAGATGGAAATGTGGAGAACGACCACACGTAGGTGATATAGAAAATATCCAGTTCTGTTTAATGAACTATGATTGGCTGTGTAGGAATAGACAAAGGACGAATATTACTTGTTAGGCATTCAGAGTTTAAGTAAATTTGACTCTGTGCGACTATTGAATTGGTTACGATATTCACATGAAACGAGAAGAGAAAGAGTTGTTTGTCTGTTTTGAATTTCACGCAAAGCTACACGAGGGATATCTGTGCTAGCCGTCCTTAATTTAGTAGTGTAAGACTAGAGGGAAGGCAGCTAGTCATCACCACCCACCGCCAACTCTTGTGCTACTCTTTTACCAACGAATAGTAGGATTGGTCGAAACATTATAACGCTCTCACGGCTAAAAGCATAAGCATGTTTGGTGTGATGGAGACTCGAACCCGCGCCATCGGATTACAAGTCGAGTGCCTTAACTACCTGGCCGCCAACAAGTAAAAGAAAACCCACGTAAGAATTTAACTGATGGATATTACGTAATTCAAAATTGGATCACAAAAGAACATACTCTGAATTAATTACTTTACTTAATATGTTTTTAGGTAAAGAAATACAATAGAATACACAAATACATACCCACTGAATTGACTATTTTAGGCAATCTATTTCTAAGTAAAACCTCACAAATATAATAATATCTGTCTTTAGGTGGAGAATTGTAAAAACAGACACTAACAAAAAGCTAGTTGTTATTATGAATACAATTTGTTTTACTTATTCTCTTTTAACGTTAAAGGTTTCAGTGTAAGCCCCCTATAAAACTATATTATTTCACATGGTCTTTAGATGAAATGACTGCGAAATCTAATTTATTTTGTGTAATACAGCATGTGAAGTTATTTTGAATAGTCTAATTAATTCTAAACTTGTATTTCTTCCTGGAAGTTAAATAATGCATTATTATATGTTCACCTGACAGATTAACCTTTATATATTTACAGAAACAAACTTTAAATTAACTCACGTATGGAAGGTATAGAATAGAAGGTGAGATCTGAGACAGGATACTACTGAGTTACTAGCTGTTATTTAACAAATGATGGTTAACTCCTATTTTAGACAAGTATATATATTGCTGGCAAATATCACACGATCTAGGCACACGTTAAATATTCTATTTCAAACTATGCTTTTTCGTCCGATTGAGAAAAAAGTTTTTTTTAACTAATAAAATATGTTGTGCGGTGTTTTCTCACTAGCACGAAGGACACACAGTAGAAACAGTCAGAAGAAATACAACTTATGAACGTTTCTTCTTTCATTGTATACTTCCACATTTTTCTCCCATAAATAAAAGCTTTTGGGTTATTTTCCATAAAAGCGGTTATACTACCTGCTGATCATTGTATTAAGGGCCCAGAGCTGCTGTCCATAAGGGCTGTTTAATTATAAGAATATGATAGTTTTCTGACATCAAATTTGAAGGAAACGCACAAATACTGTATTGTACCTTTGGAACTAAACGTTTTAAGAAAACTTTTTACACTTTTTATTTTGCAACTTTTTCAGCTTTAAGATCCGAAGCGCCCTCTGTTGTTTATAACGCCGAACAAAACTACTTCTATCCAATAAGAAACGTGTTTCGTTCCTGCGAAAGCCTGGACCTGATCGAGCCATTACGATGTATTCCCTTCCAACACGAAGCCTTGGACATCGACAAGGATCTAGGGACCACAGATATTCCCTTGGTAGAACTGCTATTGTATTCTTATAGGACTGGATAATCCTGACGTCGTATCGGTTTTCTCCTTTTACAATTTGTGAATCGAAGACCACCACTCTCAGTACTGAAGGTTAAAGCAAAACAAAACGGTTGCTGTTAATGTTTTTGTATGACATAAAGACACAGAAATGGCAACAACAGGCGAAAAAACACCGTAAGTCGCAGGAAGAACATACATTTTTTGTTAGACAGAGCAAAATAAAAATGAAAAAACGTTACTCTGATATTCTGGATTAGTATTTGTAGCAGAGAGCTAAAGGAAACTAGAATATTATTCGGTCGTTGTCATATATTATTCACTTTATGTTATGTGAAATAAAACTATTATTCATTCTTTGTAAAAGAAAGTGACGGAAACATAATCACGATTTAATTTTTTTTTCAACTGACATCAAACGAGAACAGAAACAACACCGAGTCTTCAGAGAAGGAAGTGAAACTAAAAAAATATTCTGTTTGTTTTACTGAGTTCGAAGTACAACACAAGCAACGTATTTTTTAAGATAAAATAAAGATAAATATAAAAGCATTTTTTTCTGCTTGTTTTCAATCATTCAAAACAAATCGGAAACATTTGCAATTATTTTTCAAAGAGGAGAAATAAAATAAATACTAATAACACAGGCCTACGAGAGTTTCATTGTCTTAAAATTTTTGCATGTTCTACACTAATTTCTGTACCCTGAATCCGAAAACAATAACCATTTTTCTCCATCATGTACAAAGTTTTCAAAAACGTCATATGTACTTCCACAAAAGTGAATAATTTTCATTGAAATCGGGTCACATTTTGTTATGCTTAAAATTTTGACAACCATTGAGTGTAGATTTCTCTAGACCAGTCATGACGTGAAAGTCTTATCAATCGTTCTAGACCTTGTAAGAAACAAACCACTAGTGTATAAAGGGTTAACAGGCCGCATGACGTATCATTTCTCAATAGTACTACTTTGTGTGAGTGCACTTTGAAATTATTGCTTTCTTTTCAATATTATTTATTCGTAACTATGACAACAAGAGGCTGTGTAAGTGACCCATATATATTCTGTTATATTTGTGGTAAATTTCTTGTAAGCTTGATCTATGTAAGAGTGTATTTTTATTCCCTATTTGTAAAAAATTCTTTCGTGACAAAAAAAATGAATATTATTTTGGAAATTTGAGTAGCTGTATTATGAAAATTTCGTTATTAAAACCAAACCAACTTTTACGAACTTTATACTCGCAAACCTAAGTAATTCTAACTCTTATTGTGAAAGACTAACAAATCAGAGACACGAGATATTGTTTGTTTGATTTAGAGTAAAGCTACACTGGGCTATCTGCATTGCTGCGTTCAATGCGAGGAATCGAACACTGAATTTTACCATCGAAATTTCGAAGACTTACTACTGTCTCACTGGAGGGACGATACAATTTAAATTAATTATTATAGAGGACAAACAAAGTAAAAAAAAATTAATTCATATGGGTAGAACTCAAAATGAACAGAAATACTATTTTTAGCAGCGGCATAATGGCTCATAGAATGGCTCGGACGTTTTCAAGTACACACGTTTAATTCATAGCTCCGTCATCTTTTGCCGAGTTGATATCTATTTATAGTTTTGGACCCAGGAGGTTAAGCCCTTTCAACTGTTATATTTGACTGCTCCAAGGGATTCCTTCTCGTTTATAATTAGTACAGACTAAAAAAAATTAATTAATTATCTGTGATATACGTCATAACAAAAAATCACAATGTTTCAAATACGTACAAAAAGTTAACTCGCAAACTCGCATGTATGTAGATATGTCAACGTTACGTTTCCAAACTTACAACATTAAAACCCGGAGTTCGATTCCTCGCGGGGGATACAGCAGATAGCCTAATGTGGCTTTGGTATCAAAATAACCAAACACACACATATATTATTTTCTTGTTATAAACTTAAAGATTTTTTTAAATAAAATGCTAATACTTTCGAATTTTTTTCAGTTGTTAACTTTGCACTTCATATATTTGAGAAGCTCAAATCAGGTTAATATTAACAATAACAACAAATAAAAATAAATAATAATAAATAAAAAAACAAATAAGAAGACATTAATTCAATATCATTGATATTTGCAAGATGGAACTTAAAAGCTAATATAAAAGTAACTATAAGTCTATTCAAATAGAGGAACCTTTATTTATTTATTTATCATTTTTGTTCTCTTCATTCTGGTGATCAGTTTATGAGGTCAAACGTTGACAGAATTGACTAAATAAATTACATTTTGAAATTTGTCCAGTAGTTTTTTTTTCACTTTTATTCTGAATATTTCTTACGTAATTATTGTTTTCACATATATGTAAAATTTGAAACGTTTTCATTAGAACTTTATTTGTCACTAGGTAACTTACCAAGATCACTCATGCAAAAATGTTTCCTTTGGTTTTGAACCTTCTTGCAAGAAGGACAGGAACCTTAAAAGTAAAAACGATTTAATTATTACTATCTTAACTTTAATGTACTATAATTTGATAGTAAACACTTAAATAAGTGATATTTACATGTCTTTGTTTTAAAATATTTACTAAAAAAGTGTATTGATATGAAAATATTTATTATATAATAATAAGATTTTGCAAAAGAAGTCTTAAATGACCAAACTTTTACGAACACTATATATATATATATATATATATTCTGCAGAATCAATATATTTCAAGTGAAAAACTAGCAAAGTTTAGTAACAGTATATTCATGTTTATCTAACTTGTATAATTTTAACACAAGCTAGAATACTAACCTTTCCAATATTTGTTTCTGGATTTTATCGAACCTGACAAAAACTTTCGGCCTCTCGCCAAAGAACCTGTATATTGAACTTTCTTGTAGCGATTGCGTGTGTTTTGGCTTCCTAGAATGTTATTCATTGTCTGATTGTTCTTGTTTGAAGAAGATCTTGACGACGTATACGGCAAGGAACTGTTAAATGTTGGTAAATTCGATACGGCAGAATACGGTTTTGAAGTTCTCCTTCGATTGGTAAGTACAAGGGAATAATTTTGTCCTTTTGTTTTTTTTAATTTTTCGTGACCTTGGGAGGGTTGTTGGGATTTCATCGTAGTATGTTGGTAACCTGTATTTCTTGGGGTGTAAAACGCTGTCATATTTGTAGAAGAATGAAACTTTTCCGTTTCGGGCTTATTGGTAGAATGTGAGATTCCCACAATGTTCTTTTGCAACGTCTCACGTGCATGCCCGATCGAACGGCTGTTATTGCTGCTATTTGTTTTAGGCGCTGAAATCACGTACTGTTTGTATGTTTCTTGCCGTGAACGAGGTTGAGGCGTTGCTTGTTCAAATGTAGGATAGGATGTTCGGTAAAAAGATGGAACGAATGATGGGTAAGCATGATGAGAATGTCTGTAGGGAGTGATTAAACCACTTGTTACTGGTGCAGGAGTGGTTGACGGTGAAGCACGTGCTGAGACACCTACCGGGCTAGTTCTTGGTTGCATTGTAGAACTTTTTTCCTTAGATAACCAATACTGATAATGGATGCCTGGATTTTTTTCTATGAGCAACACCTGAATAAGGCAACTTAAATATATATGGGTATATACAATGCTAAAACACTGTTTTTAATTACTAATATTGCATTCTATATCTAACAAACAGTAAATATGTTGATCTAATTGAGCTATATCTTAAATATATTCTGTTGTCTTTCCAAAAAAGGTTTATTCGGCAAAAAAAAAGATATTATTGTACATTTTATCTGAAAAATAATAGCTGTAATATACATGTGAAGAAAAAAATTTAAAATTAATTAAATGCAGGAATAACTAAAAAACATTGCAAACAAGATAGTAAGGACGAATACATAACAGCAAAACAAGATAGTAAGGACGAATACATAATATCACAGTCATACAGTGTAGTATGGGATAAATTAGACTTAATTGTGATTACATATATTGCTATATAATAATTATTGCCTATACCATTATATACGGATGATACAAATGGTATCTTTATCAGTTTGTTGTTGAAGGACTGATACTAGACATTCTTACAGTCATGTTCTTTTGTGAAAAGTGTTTCTTTACTTGTTCTTTTTTAATTCAGTGTTTCAACAGACAGACGAAGGTTGTACTAATAACCAAGTTATCAATACAACAAAGCTCCACCTATAATATTTATTGTTTATCTATATATTGGCTGGTACTTCCTTTTACTCTTTACTTAAGATTTTTAAAGGAACACTAAATTCTTGTAAGAAAGTTAACTTCGAGGGGCAATGAAAATATCGTTTACATTAGAATTACGATTTTTAAAAAAATACTAATAATTATTGATAATACTCATAAAACGGATGCCCAGTTTGAAACTGCATGAGTTGTTATGTAATAAAAAGAAAGCAGACGGAAGGAGAAAAGGAAACTGAAACCTTTTTGCTATGATATTTACAGACATTCCAAGAACTTGTGACTCAGTCATTACATAGATATTGTTACAAAATTAAATACTGTGTAGTATCGTAAAATTCTGATGACATATTGAAGAGATACTAAAAATAGCATTTCAGTGAATAATTCGAGTCATTCCTACTTTCTGCCTGATTAAAGCAGAACAATTATGGTAATTAAAGACTGGCCTATCACTTGTTCTTTATCTTGCATATTACTCAGAACACTTATCCAGATTTAATGACACGATACCTCTCAAGTGTATTTAGAGGCCTGGAAAGAGCATATAAGATGTAATAAAAGCTAAATAATGAATGACATCAATTCTTTTTCTTTGAGAACAGTCACATCCAAGGTTCAAACCACGATGTGTCGCGAAAAACGCTATGCACTTTCGACTGGGAAGATGAAGTATTATTAATAAGAGAGTCAATTTCACTGTATATTTGGTTAACCATGGACACAGTGGATGTAAATAACTGTTTACCTTTCATCTGGTCAAAGGTTTTAGATGAAGAAAGCAATGTCTGAACGTTACTAGTCTTTGACCTGACCGTTTAGACAATGTGGGGCATAATGTGCTGTTCAGATTGAAGTTACAACATACTCTTTTATTTTTTACAGTTACGTATTAAAAACACACGGCCTTTATAAAACCAACACACGTTCACCAAAACATAAAGTTACACAAGTGTACTGTAAGAGATACTTGTTTTCTAAAAGACAAAACAGCAGAATATTAGAAGAACATCGGGTATTTACAGAGAAAAACATGCGTTAGATGTTTAACGAAACACAAAGTAATATTATCTAAGGCTTTTTGAGCTTATTAGAACATAAGGTAATACAAACTTATAAAAGAGTTAGGCCTTTATCAAAAGATGAAATATGAAATAACTTCGATTCACTAAAAGCATCGGATTTTTATAATAGAAAAAGAAGCTTTACTAGCAGTGTCAGATGTCGATCTGTAGGACCTGGAGCTGATATCGTTTCCTTTTCTGGAGTTCTGGAATAATGAAATTTTGTACCAGCTGCTTTGTAGTATCCTGGAAGGTCCAACATCCAGTGGCCATTTATGAAGGAAGACTTATCGTCCATCAGAGCTGTGAATATCAGTAACAACATGTACTTATTTCAAAATACACATGATATTTCTTAAGTGTTTTCCTTGAAACTTGTACAGTTAGTGTTTTATTTTTAGCTAATTGTGCAACCCACATATTAAATATGATTCTATAGATATTATAGGAATAAACTTATATTTAATTACACTCTCAAGGTTTATTATACTATTATTCAATATTTAAAACCATTTTATGATAGAAATATAGAAGTATTTTTTTATAAAACTTAGGCGTTCATTAATTTTCAATAATAGTTGGAGAAAGTAGTTTATTATTTGCCTACCAAAACTATACAACAAGAATCTACTACCATAAAAGCTGGATGTATAACATATAAAAATCTTATTATTTTAGGTCTGAGTAGTTATATCAACGGTGGATAAAACTGATATAAAATGTTGGCAGCATTGGATTGTTTCCATTAAAATGTATGAAAACGAGGTACACCAGATGAATGTTACTAGTTAACAGTTTATGCTGTTATTAGCTGTCACCCAACCAATTAGTCAACGTTACACCAGTATAAAGCATATACAAGTACAGAAGGACATACTATTCCCAGCAGTATTGTGGTCAATGCATTCATAACTCCCAGTGTAAAAATGACACACGATAAGCGTGGTGTAAAAACTACTCTGTGCAAAAGAATGAACCGAAATTTCATGTTTCAGTAGAAGCTGTATGGAAACTTTGAAGAAACCATTTTAAGCTAGAAATTTTAATGATAGAAACAGTCGAGAGAAAAAAAATTAAACTTTTAGAAGTAATGTTAATTAACTAAAGTTATGGTTTTTGTCTTATAAACGACAATCCAGTATAGATTTTGCCAATAACCACGATGCTAACATAATTTTGAATGCTACTTCTAGAAGAACAAGTAACACGAAGTTGCCTCAACAGAATGCGTAAATGCTCAAAAACCACAGTTTACGTGAGATAACCAAAGCCAAAGTCTGAAATTGGCATCAATTTCAAATAATTGGAGAAGTAGTACTGAAGGATAGTACTTTTTTACAAGTGAATCAAAATTCAACTTGTTGGGAACAATCGATAACATCCTATTAAATGACAGAAGTGAGAACAGTATCATGTTCAATGTGCAACATTGATATCAAGTGAGATGATAAAGCGTGTTGAGGAATTAATGTAATTATAACCTGCATCTTAACCAAGGTGTTGGAGATCCACAGAAACTGATGGTGTCTTGACTAATACACAGATGCATGAATATTTATATCTGTTATACCATTTCATCAGGTGAAACAATACCTGGAAAGAGAAAAGAAGCCAGATGAAGACTCCCAACTACGGCCTAGCCTGTACAAAGGCCCTATATGAATACTATTAAGGCTATGTGCGTAACATAAAAGGGCCAGATGGTAACTAAACGGTTCGGCTGAATTATGGGGAAAATATATTACATTTTGTAATTATAAAACACTAGTGCGTCGCACAATTTATTTGATTATGTTTCGTATTTTCTTTAATGTACTGTACTAGTCATAAGTTGACAAATTAGCTGTAATTATTTATTATTTATGAATCGCGTATGTGTGTTAACTGTAAGTTTCCATGACTATTTCCAATAATATATATATATGAACACAAATATAATATGGATATTTGTTCTTATGTTTCTTTATTAAATTTTCGCTCCCCAGTGGCACAGTAGTATGTCTGCGGACTTATACTGCTAGAAACCGGGTTTCGACACCCGTGGTGGACAGAGCACAGATAGTCCTTTGTGTACCTTTGTGCATAACAAACAAATATATCATTTTTCGAGTAACTTTTTATAATATAGTTCAAATAACAATATCACAGAAAGTGAACATTAGCCAATCAAGAAACATAAATACATTTTTACTTAATAACTGTTTCATCCTTTTCAATTTCCCCTTCTGGTACAGAGGTAAGTCTACGGATTTACAACGCTAAAATCAGGGGTTTGATTTCCCTCGGTGGACTTAGCAGATAGCCCAATGTGGCTTTGCTAAAAGAAAACACACACACACCTTCTTTTCAAAAATATGAAAATAACTTTTCAAAATACGGAAGCTGTGAAATAGGAATGAACGTTTACTATCTGACAATATACGAATTTTCGTGAAAATTAAAGAACGTTTCTGTGCTCTTGTATTCAATCCCACGTTAGACGTTTCGAAACAACATAAAAGCACTGATATTCTTAACTTGGTACGCATCGGTTTTGACGTACAAAATGTAAGCCACAACATTACAATGGACCCGCTATTTAGATTAGATATATATAATTGCCATAAATACAATTGGATAGAGACATTCTCATGCCACTGCCTTAGAGACAATTGAAACTTTAATAGTAATTAAAATTATTAATGAACATTTAATTACAAAGTATTCTTTACAAAATCAATTACTTCAGTTAGACTAATGGGCTTAAATAAAAAATAACCTAAATTTGGCATGTGTGATGTGGACATAGTAGGCAACAATGTTCAGGTTTAAACTAGATGATAGTTGTCCTTCGAAAGGAATCAAAGAATCCAACCTCTCCCACGAGAATGTACTGTTACCACTTCGAAGTTAAAAAAAAATCCATTAATTTTATCAGTTCATATTTTTGTTTAGTTTTTTCAATAAGATATATTCAGGTATTTTTTTCTAAATGGTCATCCTGGTAGTCCGCATGTAGTTAGAACATTCTTGTTAACCACAGGTCACAAGGTCACACACATGTTCTTTGCTTAATAAAGGTTGCGTATAGCAAGAGCTAAACTCATTTTAGCCTTGCGTCTATACGTGTTTACTCCCCAGGAAGCTGCCAATTAAGTACATGTTTAAATAAATCTTAGATGAATATTTTCTTTCTTGCATATGCTATTTAAATTGTCTGTGACTTATGCAGTTTAAGATTATTGTATACCTCACATGGACGTATTGTATGTTTGGGAAGTGCGGTATATTAATTTTTTTCTTGTTTTATACGATGTGGACCTATATAGAAATACCTCACATGGAACTATTTTATACATGGAAAATGTGGTATATTAATTTTATTCTTGTTTTTTATACAGTGTAAAAGTAAATACCTCACATGGACCTAGTTTGTGTTTGGGAAGTGTGGTATATTAATTGTTTATTGTTTTTATATGATGTGGACGTGATTAAAAATTCCTCACATGGACCTAATTTATGTTTGAGAAGTGTGGTATATTAAAATTTGTTTTGTTTTAATACGATGTGGGCGTGAGTAGAAAAACCTCACATGGACCTATTTCATGTTTGAGTCGTGAGGTATGTTAAAATTTGTCTTGTTTTTATACAATGTGGACGTATGCAGAATGCCTCACATGAACCTATTTTATGTTTGAGAAATGTTGTATATTAAATTTTGTCTTGTTACCGGGCTGAAGCCCAGGGCCTCATGCTAATTAGGGAATCTCAAGTTATGAATATAAATATATTGTACCTAGAGGTTCTGTCTTGAGGAGGCCTCTATAAGGTGGAAAGCCTATGGCCAATAAAACCCTAAATCTGGCCTTGCCAACAGCACAAAGAAAGATGGAATAAAAAGAGTGTAAAATACCACTAAACAGACCGTGACACGTTTTCCATTCATGTACTATTCATAATTTACGTTCTAAGCACCCGTTGAAGCTGTACTTTCTTGCTTGCATCTGAGATTAATGGCTTGTAAACTCATGACAAAATGCCTTATGAGAACTTTTGTAGCGTCCTTTACACAATACTTTTGGAACATTAGCGCCAATTTTTCCAAATTATGGGGCGCATTTTTTTTTTTGCACCTCTTCAGATTGCTCAGTAGTGCTCCCATCAATACATTTTGGGAGTAATTAAGCACCTACAACCAGTGGCCATGGAAATGGTGTCCATGATTGGAGGTAGTCTAGTCCCGAACAGTATTAAGGGAATTGATTAATTAAAATATAATCTGAAGTATGTGACAGTTTGTAAACTTGTCGAACGATATTTTCTTTCGATTTGTTAGCAGTGATTGATGCCAATAGTAATTCTTGTCAAATGAATATATTATTTCGCTTGTCACTGTTCATATGCTTTGGTAACACGATGTCTTAGGACCACTAAACCAAGGAAACGGTATTTGATAACAAAGAACTATAAGTTTAAATAAATGGGCATATACTACCATACGTCTTGGAAAATCTGACAGATCCTTGCTCTTATGCCCAGTGTCTTGCTGACTAATCATAATAAGACTATTATTTTACTTTTTTTTTAAACTGAAACAAATACATTATATATTACATAATTAGTCTATATTGCATATAAAAAAAATGAAATTGTTCTTCAAACATAAATGTTGGTCGTAATAAAACAGCTAGCCAATGTTGTGTTAGGGGATTTCAATACATCTTTGAATTAAAACTCAAACTTATCTCATAGAAAAAAATAGTCAAAATTTTTGCCCCTCCAGTGACACAGCGGCATGTCTGTGGACTTATTACACTAAAATTCGGGTTTCGATACCTGTGGTGAGCAAAACACAGAGAACCCGTTATGTTTAATTATAAACAAACAAAATCAAAATTTTTGTATGAGGTAAGATATTTTATGTTTTTAGTGGTGCTTTAATATTTTGAGGAAATAGTAAACCAGATGGTAGTTACAGATAGCTTAAACCCATGGGAAATGCTGTAAAATAAGAAAAATCGAATCTAATATTGCATTACACTGTAAAATGGGTTTGGGCGGTTTTAGGACAATGTTAATAGAAGACTTTAGAAGAAGAAATACTTATCGCTATGTTTCATTATTTCAAGTACTAGTCCAAGTTATAATTCATGCTGATAAACATAAAACAAAACGCTTTGTTCATAGGCTAGATATTTTTGATTGATGAAAGAGAAAAAGACTTTACCATTCTTCTAATTGCATTTCGCTATTCATGTTCACTAACGTAAGTGTTTATTTGTTTGAATTTCGCGCAAAGCTACACGAGGGCTATTTGCGCTAGCCGTTCCTAATTTCGCAGTGTAAGACTAGAGGGAAAGCAGCTAGTCATCAATACCCACCGTCAACTCTTGGGCTACTCTTTTACCAACGAATAGTGGGTTTGACCGTAACATTATAATGCCCCCACGGCTGAAAAGGCGAGCATGTTTGGTATGACTGGGATTCGAACCCGCTGCCCTAGGATTACGAGTCGAGTACCTTAATCATCTGTCCAAACTACAGCTACGTAGTAAAATTTCGAAATAGTGATGGAGCTTGTTCAGTGCAAAATTTGAGCACCTGATAACAAGAAAAATTGATACACGCAGTGCAACAAAATCAAAGTTTGTTTTTCTTGAGAAAAAAGTCACTGAGGTTTTGTGTAGCTCTGAAGTAGGTTTTTGAAAACAAATAATATTGTAAGAGCTTCTCATTACATCCAGAGCGTTAAATTTCTTGTCGTGTAACAAATACGGTTTTATAACAATAGGTCATATGCTCTTAAATAGTTTGCAACAATTACATTTTGTTTCAGAAAACTGCCTTTTGTAGAGTAAGAAATGTAGTCTCAAAATCACAATAAGTGGCATTAACTTAATGCATTCTGTTTCTGTCACATGACTAATAAGAAATTATGCATACAAACCTAGGTAATTACTACTGTTGTCTTCTATCTGAATGTTTCTCGCACCTGTTGGTATAATAGTTATTCTGCTGTAACCTCGACCAAAACCTGAAACCAAAAGAAAGTCAATAGCAATCAGACTCAAAGGTAAGTTTTACATGAAGTTCACCCAAATGTATAAACGTTGAGTACTTTATATTAAAGCGATTTCGAGTACGCAAGTCATGAGACAACCAGAGCTGGTATGAAGTCATGATGGAACGAAATGTCTCAGGAGTACATTTTGGCATAGTGTGTCGTTGGATAGGAAGAAGGATGACATCGAAAATTAATTGCTTTTGGGAAGGGTAAGTAAGAGCCCTTTCTGACACAAAATGTTCGTGTACTTATATCATTAATATATGTTCTTATTAGGGGATTTAGAATTTACAAGATAGGGATATTTATTTAATATATTGCTTTGGAAAATAAAGGAATATAGAAGAGCTTGCGTAACCAGGACAACCCAGAAACATATCTGCAATAAGTCGTATCGTAACGTGAGGTTCCATGAACATGGACGTTAGTGTCTAAAACTGTACACGTGCACCAAGTAACAATTCACAAGCTTATTAAAAAGGACCTCCGTCTGGAAAAACGAAACAAGCAACGGGTATACAAGCTGCTTTCACCATATATCCGTCATATTTCTCAAGCAGATGGAAAACGAAACTGGTGTTTATGCTATTTCGTACCAAGACATCCCGGTTAACTTGACGAACGCAAAGCTCATGAATTTCTGTGTGACTGGACTGATCACACTGGTGTTGGGAAATCATTGTTCTCATTCTCTTACGCCAGATGGATTATGGAAAGCATAAAGGAGGTGTGGTTTGCTTTGGGCATTACAGCCTTACAAGAAAAAATGCGTTGCAGGGTTATTGTCAAGACTTATGACAGTTTTCATACAGAGTATGATTTAGTATGACAACATCGAGTAACGACTATATAAACCTATAAATATGTTACTGTCTCATTTTGGGAAACTTTAAGGATGTTATTTTTTTTATATTTACTTTCGAAGGACGTTTCACAGACGGTGTTAAACTCTTCAGTTTTATTTCTGAAAGAAAAATTCATAGAAGACCTTAGTTTTACATCTTTTTATAAAAGATGTCTAGAAAAAACGTCATAGTTCTTGTTCGTTTCTTTCCCACTATAATTTTTGTTATCATTTCTTATCCACGAATATACATTTCTTTCTTAGGTAAAATGAGTCTACTTACCATGAAATGTGTGTAGTTTGGACAAAACAGACGGCAAAAGAACAGGTGTGTCTGGTAGCTGACCGTTGAAAACCCCCTTGTGAAGGATACAAGTACTATTGTCTCCGTTGCACTCCCCACACATATCGAAAATTTTCCGAGATTCAATATATCCGTCACAGCCAACTGGCTGAAGTGTGAACCCCAAAAGAGAGGTAGAGAAAAACATTTTTTTTAAGAACGTATGCGCAGGTTTTTCAAGTAGTAATAAACATATTACAAAAAGAAAAATTTTAACATGCTTTAAACTCCAATAAATAATTTATCGTATGTTACTGTTGATAAGCGCAAAGCTGCACAAAGAACAATCTGTGTTCTGCCGACAGTAGATATCGAAAACCGCCGAGACACCAGGGAGATCGTGTTTGTTTGTAATTTCGCGCAAAGCTGCTCACGGGCTATCTGTGCTAGCCGTCCCTAATTTAGGAGTGTAAGACTAGAGGGAAAGCAGCTAGTCATCACCACCCACCGCTAACTCTTGGGCTACTCTTTTACCAACAAATAGGGAGATTGACCATCACATTATAACGCCCCCACGGCTGAAAGGGCGAGCATGTTTGGCGCGATGGGGATTCGAACCCGCGACCCTCAGATTGCGAGTCGCACGCCTTAACACTCTTGGCCATGCTGGGTATGTGTATTATTAAATAATACAGTGTATATTCGATAAGTAAGTTTTAAAAGCAATTTCTTTTTAGAAAACAAACTTTTAGAGAACATTACATGATACACACATCTGTATACTGTAGTTCGATGGAATTATTTGTTATTTTGGAGCTTTCAACCAATTTTATTTTTCAATAGGTTTGAATGCATCTGTTGGGTATCGAACAAGAGATTTAAGGCTTTTGTTGTTTACTCATCATTTATTTGTTCAGAAATACAATGTGCTGAAAAATATGTATTTGAAATGCCAAAACCTCAATACATGTATATATATATATTTTTTTTCAGTATTTGTTTACCCTAAGAGTGTAGTACAATTCGAGATGAAGGCCAGGAAACTCAGTCTATACTAGGAAAGTTAAGATTGTAAACTGACACAGCCTAACTCACTTAAGTAGATTAGTTGTTGAAAACTTCATTTTCTAGAGTGGTTATTATTGCCTCAAGTTAATAGAAGTGTGGTGACAATTTAGTACAACGAATGACATTAAAAAAGAGTGAATTACTATTTTTTTAACTCTCTTCATCATCAGAGCGAAAACACTTTGAGAAGAAACGGTTGAGATATTCTATTCCAAGTGCTGTAATTTTTTATATATATTAGTTATTATAAATAGCTAAAGCATTTTGGAATAATGGGTTTAAAATAATTATAAAAATGACTTTTTACTGCAAGAACAGACATTCTTATGTTTGACACTTTTTTGTGTGAAAACAATAAGCAGTCACATCCTTAAGATGAGTTATTTTGTTGTTGTTTTTTTTGGCTGGGTTTATGTACATGTACTCGCAAAGATACATTGAAATAATATATGATTTCCATAAAATTACATGAGTCTGTCTGTGCTCGTTTGTTTCTTTTAAGCCAAAACCACATTGGGCTAACTACTGTGTCTATGACACGGATCGAACTCCAATTTTTAGCATTCTAAGTCTGTAAACTTATGTTCATACATAGGTTATCTCCGCTAGTCGTCCTTAAAGCTCACAATGGGCAAACTATGCAACACCTACTACGTATATCGAAACCCTATTTGTAGCATCGTAGGCTTGCAGACTTGCTGATGAAAGCCACCGGAGGAGGGGTTGGAAAGGAATCGACCTCTTTATATGCAAAAACGGCTCGTTTGGGTTGAGAAAATATTTTACATAGAAGAGCGAACAACGTTTCGACCTTCTTCGGTCATCGTCAGGTTCACAAAGAAAGAGGTAACTGACCGGAAGCTGACCACATGTTTGAAAGGGGTTGTGTAACTGTGTGTCGAAATGTAGAGGGCGGTATTAGATGTTTGAATATATAATTTTATTTATTTTATTATATTAATATAGGTATAAAGGCGTTCCTTTATATTGGTTTATTTTGGGTTTAAGTTGTTGTATAAGTAAGGCTTCTTTAATTTTGCGTTTGTTTATAGATGCAAACAACAGAAAAGACACCAAAACAACAAACCGTTGACTAACCTCATAATTAACAGATCCGACCGTCAATTAAACACAGACGAGAAACATCTACTTAACAAAGGACTCAACTTCGCAATAGCACCTAGGTACATTCCAACCATAGAAATCAAAACATGTTTAGAAGACCTAGCCAGGAGACTTGTGATACTTTATACAGAGAACAAAAAACAAGGAAACAACCAAACACAACCAACAGAAAGAAGACAAATTAGATAATTTTATTGACATCCAACAGCTAAACTTCCTAGGTAAAATTACAAATTTATATTTTCCAGAAACACGTAAAAACAACATCTTAAACGATTTTTCAAAGAATTTTCTCACAAAACCATCAACATAATTTCACAAAACAGAAAACTAAAAACAACCTTACAAAAAGAGATATTAATTCCATTAAAAACCTAAAACAAGACAAAAACATAAAAATTCTAAAAGCAGATAAAGGTAACGCTATAGTCATAATGAACATGAATGAATACATCCAAAAAATGAATAACATCTTATCAGACACGAACAAATTTAAACCAATACACACAAATCCAACAAAGACACACGAGACGCAACTGAACAAATTACTACTACAAATGAAAAAAGCCAACACAATTTCACAAACACTTTATTCCTACCTACGTAAAACCGACTCACGCACACCGCAAATATACGGCATCCCCAAACCTCATAAACCAGATTGTCCATTACGACCAATAATGTCCACATATGAATCGTTTAATTACAATCTTGGTAAATACATAGCATGGGCATTCTCCAAATATGTAACATCAGCCAGCTCATTCATCAAAGACTTTTAGTTTCAAGTATAATCTAAATCAACTTAATCATAAAACCTTAATGGCCAGTTTCGATGTTATATCCCTCTTTATAGAAGTTCCAACCACTGAAGCCTGCAAGATAGCCTTAGAACTGTATATCCGAGACCCTAACCCAACTATAGAAATTCCCAGTGACCAGTTAGCAACCCTCATAGAATTCACCACGATAAAGACAAACTTCATGTTCAACAACCAAAACTATATACAAACAAATGGCCTAAGCATGGGCAACCCAGTATCACCAGTTCTAGCCAATATTTTTATGACACAAGTTGAAACACAAGCAATTAACACAGCATTACATCCACCACTATACTGGTACAGATATGTAGATGACACGGTTGCGGGATTCAAATCTACAGAACACATACTTAATTTTTTCAATCACATTAACTCTATACATCCCAACATTAACTTCACATGTGAACAGGAAGAAAGCAATCAAATATCATTTCTTAACCTCAAAATTACAAGAACTGACACACAATTCAAAACAGAAATCCACCGAAAAATCACCCATACTGGACTATACATTCCTTGGGACTCAGCACATGTAACAAAACAAAAACTCAACATACTAAGAAACCAAATAAACACAGCCATAAAACTATGCTCACCAGATATAATTAACGATGAATTAGACAAAATAAAACAATACTTCATCAACATCAATAAGTTTCCTCCACAAACCGTAGAAAACATTATACGCACACACCTAGACAAAAAGCAAAATCAACCACCAACTAAAGTAAATACAGCTCACGAATCAAAAAACCACGAAACCATATACTGCTGTATACCATATATTCCTGACATCAGCAAACAAATAACCAACATTTGGCAAAAAACTAGTAACAAAATATGACATTCCAGTTAATACCAAATTTATTCAAAAACCAGGCACAAAACTGAGGTCTATACTATGTAAAAACTACACTGACAAACACCACACCAACATTATTTATAAAATACAATGTGATAACTGCCACGACTTCTATATTGGAGAAACAAGTAGAAAAATGGAAACCAGATTCAAAGAACATAAAAAGTCACCTTCACACGTTTTCGAACACTGCAAGTCAAATAAACACAACATAACCATAGAAAACACTCAAATACTAAATAGAAACAAATATAAACAAACGCAAAATTAAAGAAGCCTTACTTATACAACAACTTAAACCCAAAATAAACCAATATAAAGGAACGCCTTTATACCTATATTAATATAATAAAATAAATAAAATTATATATTCAAACATCTAATACCGCCCTCTACATTTCGACACACAGTTACACAACCCCTTTCAAACATGTGGTCAGCTTCCGGTCAGTTACCTCTTTCTTTGTGAACCTGACGATGACCGAAGAAGGTCGAAACGTTGTTCGCTCTTCTATGTAAAATATTTTCTCAACCCAAACGAGCCGTTTTTTGCATATAAATTTCTCAACAAGTGGGTTTCTCGACATCACTGAATCGACCTCTTGTTATTCGGCCTGATTGAAGTCTTACTGTAGTTATATACGTGGGATTTTTTAACCACTAAGCATGATGTAACATTATTCGAAATATATTGTAGTTAATGTTTTTCTTTTCGAGGCTATTTTTCGATAACCAAACTCAATGTGGAGATGGTTACAATCTGTCTGTTGCTTCTCTAAGATAATTAAAAAATAAGCGCGTAAAAATAATACAAGTTGGAAACTAGTGTTTTTATATAAACTAATGAGCAAAACCGTCGAGTTCATTCACTCCTTCTTTCTCTCTCTCTAGATATGTATGCACACATATATGCACTATCCTTTTCTCTCTGTCTCTCCCCCATATATATATATACACACACTTATACACGCTTTCTCTCTCTCTCTCTCTCTATATATATATATATATACATATATAAGCATTCCTTTACCTTGTAAAGCTACTCGAGGGCTATCTGTGCTAGCCGTCCCTAATTTTGCAGTGTAAGACTAGAGGGAAGGCAGCTAGTCATCACCACCCACCGCCAACTCTTGGACTACTCTTTTACCAACGAATAGTGGGATTGACCGTAACATTATAAAGCCCCCACGACTGAAAGGGTGAGCATGATTGGCGCGACGGGGATGCGAACCCGCGACCCTCAGATTACGAGTCTCACACCTTAACACGCTTGGCCATGCCGGGCCACGAGTATTGAAACTCGTTTTCTAACGTTGTAAATCCGCAAACATACTGTTGCGCCACTGGGAATCACTATATTGTGTAATATGCATGTTTAAGTTTCTTTCTTATCTTCATACATAGGTAATCTCCGCTAGTCGTCCATAATTTTGATTGTTTCGTTTAAGGCAAAGCTACTCTGGGCTACCCGCTGTGTTCACGGAGAGGAATCAAACTCAGATTTTTAGTGTTGTAAGTCCAGTAACTCATCCCTCTCTTTTTGAGGGATCCCTGACTTTTAACAAATAGACTAGAAGGGTAACTATCTAATAACATCTACCATCAACTCTTAGAATTTCCCTTCCAATAGTGGGATTTGACCATCACTCGTGCAATGTAACTATGACCTCGAAGTGCGAAACGTGATTTAGAGGTAACGGGACTCGAACTGTACTCAAGGTTTTGTAGTCCGGCACTTTATTCACTAGTTTAGGCCAGGCTGTATGTATCAATTAAAAACAAACAAACTCGCTCATAGTGAATGAAGTATTGACAATAAATTAATGTATTTTTATAAATTAATCTTCTGTCTAATCAGACATGTATTGAACAAGCTATTTTTATAAGCACGCATTTAAAATGATGAAGCAACTCATTTCGTTGTTAACAACTTTATTAAGGACAACCTACCAAACATCTTCCATCCACACATATGCTACCGTTACCATGGGAACAAGAAGTGCCATCGATGACTTTACCAAAGCTGTAAACGATTCCAGGTTTTACTGCTCGACATTGTAAATGGCAAGGGTTGCTTCCTGTAACAAAAGACAAGTGTTTGTTGTCATAGCAATAGAGTATTGGATCCCATTGGAATTTCGTATGCTTTTCATACATGAGGAACCATCTGCAAATTTCTTAAATTTCACCAAGAAAGTTATTTTTATTTGAACAGGGAATACTATCGTTTAGCCTCCTATTCAAATATATCTGCTTCCTTAGGTACATTGTATCAACAGTAAACAGGGAAAAGATTTATAAACCATTTCTGCCTTTTCTTTTTTGTTTCAATAAACCAAACAAAAAGATCTATCGTAGCTTCTGTATTGTATTTTACACTAATTTTCCTTTTGGCTGCTGTTTCATTAATTCCAGGAAAGACATTAATCCCACAAAATTAAACATCAGAAACGTCTAGAGAAACGCGTTCGTAATATTACTCGCGGAATACATTACGACATTGCCATGTTTTCATGAAGTACAAGAAAAACTAAAGAAGAAATAAATCAAAGAACTTGTTAAGTAATAGAATATTTTCCCATAAATTAGATAGTGAGAGCCTTTACACGTAATAGACAATGTAAAAAACATATATATATATACACTTAATGTTTTAGTAAGATAGAAGGAAAACTAACAAAACATATTATTAAAATAAGCTTATATTTTTTGTAAACTGAACAGCGGGCTTATTTGCCTGTAAATATATATCAAAATAGTATATGCTTTTCGTAAGATCATAGAAAGCGTGTTAGTAAAAAGAAATAATGAAAATTGTATTACATTTTCATAAAAAGATAACAATATATAAAACGAAAAAATATAAAAACCTTTTCGTGATTTCGTTATGTTTTAGCAAAGATTACACGAGAAGAAAAACTTTACAAGTTGCAGTGTTAAATGCAACTAAATCTAGGATATAAACAATTATGTATTGAGATCACACAGAACAGACTGTTTAGAGAATGAAAGCCATGTAAAGTGTATACAACTTACAAGCATGCTCGATTAAAATATATTGATCCAAATTGTCAAGATGTACTTATTCATTGCTTAACTTACAAATTAATGAATTGTTTTTATACTATTCTATATTTGTGGGTTTACAAATTACATCGTTCTGAGTAATTTAATGATATTATTGGTTATCATACTCTGTAACAATATCAACAAAAATACTGGATTATATCACTCATTTTCTGTGTAACATACATAGGGGAACCTAGTAGTAATATATGGGATTGGCTGAAAAACTGATGCTATTGTTTTTTGAATTTTTTACGTACCATATATTTTCAATGAAATTATAACCAATTAAAGTATGGTCCCGTACGTAATTTTATACATAAACTATATAAAGGGATGTGTTTAAACAGCCGATTGTTGGACACCATTGATAATTTTTAACTTTAAAGTTATGTACTCTCATCATCACATACAAATCTTTATAAAGTTTGTGTGTGTGTCACTTTGATACAAGGAAATACATATTCATGCTTGAAACCGTTACCCGTAAATGGTTTTTTTTTCACCTTGTTATTCGACACTACACGTAAAAGTTTACCTCTGTAGTCCGGAACCCATTGTTGAACCACATGACCAGCCACCTCGCGGCCATTATAAAGGTAGCACTGCAGTTCCAAAAAACCTTTTGTATCAGTTGGACAGTCCTATAATTAAAGGAATCAATGTTAAATAAATACAATAACAGCTTTGTTTTTTCAAAACTAATATGAGTAGGATGACGAATTAGAAAAGGAAAACCTCATAATTACTATAATAAATAAAAAAAAAAATGTAAGTGTATATTTACTGAGTTATTCAGAGGAACATTTTTACTATTGCTTCAAGAATAAATTTAATAATTGTTAGTTTGGAGCTTTTAGCTAATTTTGTTACACATCAGGTACTGATCTGTATACTAGTTTCTACATTACCTTTGTGTTACATATTTTACGTTCGACTGAACCTCCACTACAGCGAGAACTTTGTATCGAACCACTAAATCTATCAAAAAGAAGAGAAAAAGTGAACATTTGTTAAATAATGTTTTGGTTACAATGACATCCAAGTTGTTTGATAACATTAAATACTTTTTTTTTTTACAAGAAAGTTATTTATTATGAACTATATTTTTCTTGACCAAGAATTTAATTTCTATGTAAAATAGGGCTAAAAACTATTAATGTAGTTCACCACGTTAGCGTTACTCAAACTGGGGTCTCGATCAAATGGGATTGCAAGGATATTGTAGGGGGTTGCGAGATCATAAGAAATATTGAGGTAACAGATGTATAGAATATGTTCAATGACTTACTATCACATTTTGTGGGTGTGTGAGAGAGGGGGTCGTCATAACCTAGAATATTTTCAAATGGGGTCCAGCAAAAATGTTTGAGAACCTCTATATTTAGTCATTTAATTAGCAAAGTGGTAATACAATCAAAGTATTCTGAAGGTTTATTATGGTGTTTAAATCTATCGATTCTTTAAGATCCCAAACAAGTTCCGGATCTTAGATCCAAACAAATCTGACAAAAACTCAACACCGTCAAGACTCAATATGATACTGAACTAGTAGAATACAAATGTAGTTCGAAAGTTTTCGAATTTGAATTATATTATTGTTGAAAGTTTTTTTGTAGAACAGCATATGAAGGGCAATCAATAATATTCATGCTACACCTCTTACACTATGTAACACAAATTTTGTTCCTGGATAATATGTGTTATTTCATAATTGTTTATGTTGTAAAAGTACAGAAAATGGCCATTATTCCCTTCAAACTGTGCTTTTGTGGCCTAGATAATGAAATTTATAAATTAACATATTTTCTATATAAAAACGGGCAAATCTGCACATTTTCATTTACATAAGGTCTGAATTAAACAACATATGAATCAAGATTTACATGTATTTATACTGAAATTATACAAAAATGTTTAGAAGTGAGTAGTTTTTCGAGATTTGCGACTGTAATGTAAATCACTTTCACATATCAGCCCTCCAAATATAGTCTCCCATCATGTTTTAGTTATACGCTCCCAGGTAACAAAAGCAACGTTTGAAGAGAAAAATAGGTCTTTTCGGAAATAACACTTTCTGCTCAGGAACAAGAAAGGGTAAAAATTTTGTTACATGGTGTTATCGTAACGCTGTGTATAAAAGAATATTTTTGAAAGGACATTATCACATCTAGTGACAACAGTCAATAAATTATTTAAGCGTATCGAATAAGCGTTAAGCTTATCCTTAAATATGCTGATTTATAGACACAACGTTTCGAGGAATTTATTTTTATCTGAATAAAATACGATTATGTGTAAAAAACACATACACACTCACACACAAATCAAAACTAAAAATAACACCTCTATCATCATGTTATATAATTTAATTAGTTATAATATTTATTAATTATTGGATGATAAAGTATTTTTATATCTGCGTATGTCATCGGATGATTGACTTATGTCTTGATACATACACGACTCTAATGATGCACGAAAACAGTAATTATTTATTTAATGTAATATCAATATTCTGTCACGTCGTTAATAAGTAGATCCTTATCACGATGAAGGACATGCACTCTGAGGGTATTTGTAACACTTCAACACTTGAAGCCACTTTACTGATCCCTCGCGCACTTTTTGATCGTACGTACTTGATCTGTAAAGCACCTTAGCAAAAATAATAAACAGTCATTGTAAAGTGTTAAGCCAAGCGTGTTAAGGCGTGCGACTCGTAATCTGAGGGTCGTGGGTTCGCATCCCGGTTGCTCCAAACATGTTCGCCCTTTCAGCCGTGGGGGCGTTATAATGTGACGGTCAGTCCCACTATTCGTTGGTAAAAGAGTAGCCCAATAGTTGGCGGTGGGTGGTGATGACTAGCTGCCTTCCCTCTAGTCTTACACTGCTAAATTAGGGACGGCTAGCACAGATAGCCCTCGAATAGCTTTGTGCGAAATTCCAAAACAAACAATGTCTTTTATCTTGTTTGGAACTGATTATTTTATTGACGGTTTATGAGTAGTGAATTAATTCTTTGTTACTACTCAGGTACACTTCTCTTGACGGAAAAGAAGCTGGTTCCTTCACACGTTCGTTTTTTTCCCGCCGAATATATCTAATGTTCTCGTAGAAATACTAACATCCGAAGCTAATTTACTGAAGTTAAAAGGTTTGTACTGTTCGAAATCTGTAAACGTTCCTAGTCAAATATCTGTAGTTTTCCGATTAATAAGCGTTTATCACAATTATAGACCTTTCCAGGTCTATAGTATACTGACTACATCGAACCAACAACAATATATACACTGCTGACCAAAATCTTAAGGTTAATGAACATAAAGAAAAAATATGCATTTTACTTTGTTAGACTCAACTACTTTTTAGTAGAGTTTCGAAAGATGACAATAAGAAAAGGGAAAACAAAAATAAAAACTTTTTTAGCATTTAATAGGGAAAATGTGAACACTATGAAATTAACCTGAATACTAGCTGATCAAAAGTTTAAGACCATACTAAAACGAAGCGTTAATCGCCAAACACGTAACAAAATTTAGTCATTTGTGTTCAAGCATTAGCGTTGTCAACATCTCCCACTGACATCTCCTGTGTTACATTGAGTAAAAACATGACAAAAGCTAAAAAGTTGACAGAGTTTGAACGTGGCAAAATTGTCGAGCTGCAAAAGCAAGGTCTCTCTCAACGTGCCATCGCTGGTGAGATTGAGCGTAATAAAACTGCTGTTACAAATTTCTTAAAAGACCCTGAAGGATAATGAACAAGAATTTCAAGTGGTAGGCCCAAGAAAATTTCGCCGGCGTTGAGCAGGAGGATTCGACGGGTTGTCCGGCAAGACACCAGCCGATCGTCGAACCAGATTAAGGCCCTTACGGACGCAGAATGCAGCTGAAGAACAATAAGACAGCATCTATGAGAAAAGGCTTTAAAAATCGTAAACGTCTTCAAAGGCCACGGCTCCTTTCACACCACGAAACAGCTCAGTTAAACTTTGCTGAGAAGTACCAAACGTGAGACGTAGAAAAGTGGAAGGAGGTTACATAATGATCTGGGGTGCTTTCTCCTTCCATGGAACAATGGAGCTTCAAGTTATAAAGGGGTGTGAAACAGCAGCTAGTTACATTGGCATGTTGGAGAGAGCATCCTTATTGACTGAAGTCCCTCGCTTGTGTGGAAATTATTGGATCTTTCAACAGGACAACGCTGCAATCCACAATGTCCGCAGGACAAAGGACTTTTTCATGGCGAATAACGTGATTTTTTTGGATCATCCAGCGTGTTCGCCCGATCTGAACCCCATTGAAAATGTTTGGGGGTGGATGTCAATGGAAGTCTATGGAAATGGACTTCAATTCCAAACAGTGGATGATCTTTGTGAAACCATCTTCACCACTTGGAATGACATTCCAGTAAGCCTTCTACAAACGCTTATATTGACCATGCCAAAGCGAATGTTTGAAGTTATTCGCAATGACAGCCGTGCAACTCACTACTGAGACCTGTTGTTAGGCATTTCCTACCCTGTTTAAGACTTCTTTTTGGTATGGTCTTAAACTTTTGACCAGCTAGTATTTAGGCTAATTTCAAAGTGTTCACATTTTCCCTATTAAATGCTAAAAAGGTTTTTCATTTTTCTTTTCTTTTTTCTTATTTTCATCTTTCAAAGCTCTACGCAAATAAGTGGTTGAGTCTAACAACGCAAAATGCATATTTTTTCTTTATGTTCATTGGTCTTAAGATTTTGGCCCTCAGTGTATCAAACTGAAACAATCGTAGATAATAAAATAAATACATAATAATAGAACCGTTACATCATAAAGACAACAATTAACTTTATAAACCTCGGGCTTAAAATACTACCAAACAACTTTTACAAGATTATATTAAAACTCTTATATATATTGTAATACTGTATATAACTTTGTACCGTTTTGTGATACTCTCAAGCCTCTATAAAACAAAAAAAATATGCATTGAAACAATATACAACAAGCGTTATGTAATTCACACATTAAAGATCTCTAGTTCGATTCTCACCTTGTTTTGCACATCTGATTTCGTGTACTTACACCACTCCCACAGGACCGGCTACACTCAGACCACGGAGACCAGTGACCAGTAGATGAATGTAAATCTGAGGAGCGAACTTGATTTCGGTAAGAAGGGTTTTCTTGTACGACCTGTGTGGAATATTCAAAGAAATATGGAATTATAAAAAATTGTGAGAACTGAAGACAGACGCTATAGCTGCAAATTTAGTTCAAATATTATTCGCAAAGCTATCCGTCTCTAATTTTAAAGTTAAGTCAACATTACCTATCGCCAGCTTTTGAGCTACTATAATCGAATAGTGGGGAGTAGAGGTTGACTGTCACTCTTATATAATGCACACACTCCCTTAAGGTACGGAATGTAACTTCATACTAATAAAAAAAAGCAAGCCACGAACCCTCAGATTCACTATTCGGCATGACAACATTTAAGGCACGACCACTTTAACTGCTAGTGAAATAATAAACAAATATTTCCACTACTTTAGCGTATAAGATTATAATAATTCAGTTTAGATTCTATCTTACATGAGGGCCCGGCATGGCCAAGCGTGTTAAGGCGCTCGACTCGTAATCTGAGGCTCGCAGGTTCGAATCCGGTCGCACGAAAAATGCTCGCCCTTTCAGCAGGGGATGGGATAGACGTTATAATGTGACGGTCAATCCCACTATTCGTTGGTAAAAGAGTAGCCCAAGAGTTGGCGGTGGGTGGTGATGACTAGCAGATGACACTGCTAAATTAGGGACGGCTAGCGCAGATAGTCCTCGAGTAGCTTTGCGCGAAATTCAAAACAAACAAACAAACAAACTATCTTACATGAATTTAATTAGCTTATACCAAAATGTTTAAAATCTTGAATATGTACTTTAAGATTCTGAAATAGGAATACCTTCAACTATATTTTGTTACATACGTAATCGATCTATCTATACAATTACTTTACTAACAAAGTGCAAAATTAATTAGTTGATCATTTCAAGTTTTATTATTTCTCATGTCTTCGCTGAGTGACATATTGTTTTTCTTCTCACAAAAGCCCCTCCCGTGGCATAGCGGTATGTCTGCGTACTTCCATCGTTAGAAATCGGGTTTTGATACCTGTGGTGGGCAGAGCATAGATAGTCCATTGTGTAGCTTTGTGCTTAATTTTGATCAGTCAGTCAGTCTTCTTAAAAGAACTTTTCAATCGACCTCTATTCCGTCATTTCTAGGCAGCTTGATTTGTGACATGGTCTGGTTATACCTTGTCCCACTACGCCCAGATGCCTTTTTCATGGCCTAGCATGGCCAGGTGGTTAAGACACTTGACTCGTAATCCGAGGATCGCGTGTTCGAATCCCCGTCACACCAAACATGCTCGTCATTTCAGCCGTGGGGAGGAGATTATAATGTAACGATCAATTCCACTATTCGTTGAGAAAAGAGTAGCCCAAGAATTTGATGTGTATGGTGATGATTAGTCGCCTTCCCTCTAGTCTTATACTGCGAAATTAGCTTTGCGCGAAATTCAAAAATAAACAATTTCTTTTTTTATTTAAATCTTTTTAAGGATTTTATAAAGTGAAAGAAAAAACAATCCGAAATGTATATTTTGGGCTCCTTTGCGGTCATATTTACAGGAATCAAGATGGAAATAAGAAAAAATTATAAATGTTGGTAACAGAGTAGCCCAAGAGTTGGCGGCGGGTAATGATGACGAGCAGCCTTTTCTCTAGTCTTACTCTACTAAATTAGGGATGGCTAGCGTAGATAGTCCTCGTGTAGCTTTGGGCAAAATTCAAATAAAACATAAACACAAAAGAAACTGAATTAATATTGTTTTGTATCTCTTTCGTCAGTGTTTCAAATTTTCTCAGATGAAAATCAAGTATGAAAGGAATTTAATATTAATTTGAATTTAAACTTAAAATCACAAAGAAAAGTAATAATCTTATTCGTGTGTTCCACCAGTAGAATAACATTGAAGTTAACTTTAGTTTTATCTGACATTCGTAAAGGAGAAATCGTGAAACAATACCTGTAAACAAATGATTGAGTGCGTGCGTATTATATAGACATATATAAAAAAAGTGATGCTTATAGAAACTTATAAATTATATTTAAGGCACACAATTCAGTCTTTATTGAGTTTACAATAACTGACATGAAAAATTTGATTTGTCATTGTAAAGGTATAAACCTGAAAAAAAAATCTATGACGCGTTAGATTCATTTTGTTTCATTGTTTTAATGGACTAATATCGCATATATCCTCAAGAAAAGATTTTTTCCACGTTTTTTTGCATAACTTAAGATACACGTGTTTTCTTACTACGAATAAAGACAGATAAACACATGTAAGAATTCGCATATTTTTCATATTTGCTATGAAAAAATTAAATGTAGTTATTTTGACAGTTGGCAGATGCGGTAGAGTGTGGATTGATGTACTTGTGGTGGATATAGGATTCTTTGTTTTTCTTTGTTCCATTCTTTTCATGCACCATCTCTTCCGACGGCTGAGTATTACTGAAGAATGTGTACTGTGTCAATGAGAAATTCGTCGCAGTAGACCAATAGTTATCTACGATACTTCAGATAAAATACGGATAGCAAAAACTCTCATAGCATCAACAAAGTATATTTCAAAAATCTTGATTTGTTAAAGGCATAAAATAATCATTCGGACAGATACTTTCTGAATATTGTGTTATTAAATGAATAGCAATCAGATCTAACAGTAATTTTGATGGCAATAAATATTAGGCCATGGTTGGTTTTTAGAATATATTTATAACTAGCTGGAGTACCCAAACCCTCGACGGTAGTTACGCAAATTTACGAGTAATGAATGGTTGTCTGAGGACATGACAGTTATTTACCTAGTATGCAATTGTAGAGGAAGTAAAAACGCCCATAAAAATTACAAAACACAAAATGTGAAACCGCAAATTTGCACGGAACTTCTTGTTGTATCGAAATCCGGTTTCTAGTAGTATAAGTCCGCTGACTGTGTCGACTGTATGAATCCAACAAAACTTCATGCCAAATATGATGAAGATTTGTCAACAGGGGCAAAGTAATGTTAAAAAACGAAAAAAATATATCCATAAAAACCGAAAATCGCAAAACTGAAAATGTGTATGTACATGGATCTAGTGAATCTCCACACCAACTTGGGTGAAATCCATCCATATCATGTAAAGTAGTTACATGATACATAGAACAGAGAGTCGTATTACATTGGGCCCGGCTTGGCCAAGCGTGTTAAGGCATTCGACTTAACCCGAGGGTCGCGGGTTCGAATCCCGGTCGCACCAAACATACTCGCCCTCCCAGCCGTGGGGGCGTTATAATGTGACGGTCAATCCCACTATTCATTGGTGAAAGAGTAGCCCAAGAGTTGGTGGTAGGTGATGATGACTAGCTGCCTTCCCTCTAGTCTTACACTGCTAACTTAGGGACAGTTCGCGCAGATAGCCCTCGAGTAGCTTTGCGCGAAATTCAAAAACATACAAACGTATTACATTCATATAGATATATATTTAATGTACTGAACAAACGTGTGATTCTCTTCTGGTTTAAGGCTGGACTGAAATATTCTACTAGAATTTGAAGAGGCTGGAAACAAGCCTTATTAATTTTCAGGCTTTCTGTCCAAATTGTAAGAGACCAACACCAACTTTCGCTTCTTGTATGTCTTCTCTGTAGACCTGACTCTTAAACTGATTAATATGTGCGGGAAGAGTTATCTTATTAAGGTTTTAGTTAAATTATTTTTATTTAGTAAAAAGAAAGAAAAGAAACGAAGAAGCAAAACCACTTAAGTAAATACGCTCTCTCCTGCAGTATTGTAACCCTATACGCTCTCTCCTGCAGTATTGTGACCCTATACGCTCTCTCTTGCAGTATTGTGACCTTATACGCTCTCTCCTGCAGTATTGTGACCCTAACCTCTGACCTCGACCTAATTTTATCTTAATAGTATATAACAAAAAAATGAGAATAAATTGATATTTTTGTCCAGTCTGTTAGATTTTGGAGGTAAAATTCTGTCAATTCAGTCATAAGGTCACAGGTGAACAATCAAACAAACACACACACAGCTGCAAAGTGAACAGCTTTACAGATAAGTTTTCTTTCTTTTTTCAAAGAGATGGAGAATATGAAATAATATGAGAATAACGCGTAATTGTATTTGTAAAATTATGTAACGTTGCTTATTTGCCAAATATGGGGCAGTATAAACTGGATTTTTTGTAGCCATATGGTTACTCAGGTATGAAACTTTATACCAGTCAACAATTCAAAAATGTTTAAATTAATTCTTCTAACTTACTAGAATCAACGTTATTTAGGGATTATTCGTGATTTACGCTATTTTGTTCGGTTTCTATCTGAACTTGCTAACCCTTATCCAATAAAAGTACTTCGGTTTTTAATTCATCATGCAACATTAGCTATTTCAAACTTGTCAGTAAGAAACTGCTTAGTCAAATAACTACAAAAACATTACTTTCAAAAAGGGACGAAACTAAGCCTGGCATAAACAATATAAAATGTGTGAGTTTTAGGATGGTAGCAACTAGAGAAATTCGAGTGACAGTGACGTCTCCATGGAGCTCCCAATACTCTAATCGGTTTATCTTTCATCCTGTGCCGGATGGTGGAGAGAACAACAACAACAAAGAAAAATTCCCAACGTTTAATGAGGTTGTAGTTGCCAGATAAAGTGACGAAGAGAAGATGCAAGTGGCATTAGCAGATGTCGTCGGAGGATAATCTCGACTTTCCAAGTTTTCCAGAGTTTACGGTAACGTGTGTTTATAGCCGAACTTTTATTGACTCTGCCTGTCAAAAATAAAAGCGAAAATAACAGCATGTGTTTCTTAATAACTATAAAAAAGAGGAAATTGTATGTTACGATGATTAGTAACTGCTGGCTTCTGCATCATTCACAAGGGACACTTAATTAACTAAAAATCTAATCCTGACTGGTAACGTATGTAGCACAGAGAATTGTACTGACTTTAGTATGGGTATCGTAGTGACATGAACATCTTTAGGAACTGGTGTAGGTGGATGTTTGTTAATATTTGAAAATATGAATCATTACAATGAGTGTAGGTTTTGAAAACTATGATACGTGATCACATCCAGTAGTTAATTTAAAAACCACTTACTATCTGCCTACACAAACTCTTTAGTTATCTTTAGTACAGTCACGCGTCAACTGAAAATAACATACGTACGTATGTGTTTCCATAGATCACAGATAGCCCGTTTGTATAGATTTGTGCTTAATTCAAAGCAACAAAAAACAACATTTCCATAGATATCTAAGCTTTGTGTACGTATGTGCATTTACTTGATAATAGAATATTCTATTGGAACTTGAAGAAATTGGAAAGAAATATCAATCAGTTGTTTTAAAATCACATGTGAAAATTTAGGAGATTTAATGTAAATAAAACCAGACAAACGTTAAGAAGTGAAATAACAGGCCCGGCATGGCCAAGAGTGTTAAGGCGTTCGACTCGTAATTCGAGGGTCGCGGGTTGGAATCCCGGTCGCACCAAACATGCTCGCCCTTTCAGCCGTGGGGACGTTATAATGTGACGGTCAATCCCACTATTCGTTGGTAAAAGAGTAGCCCAAGAGTTGGCGGTGGGTGGTGATGACTAGTTGCATTCCCTCTAGTCTTACACTGCTAAATTAGGGACGGCTAGCACAGATAGCCTTTGAGTAGCTTTGCGCGAAATTCTAAAACAAACAGACAAACAAGCGAAATAACCGAGAACTTCAATGTAATGGAGAATATCCATATATATTACTAGTTATTTTACGAAAATGAGAGCTGCGGTGAGCACAAACTTAGTAATTTATGACAAACCTTAAACAATTTACAGCTCTTGAACAACACTTATTAAAGATTCCATTGGGTAACAAAGTTTTCTCACTGATACGTGGCGCAGACAGCCCTCGAAGAGCTTTGCGCGAAATTCAAAACAAACAAACTAATACATGAATACAGTTAAGCCTATGAATGCTACTCAATGAAAATGTTTATGTGACTGGAGGTTGGGAAATTTCCTTATATATGTTTTTTATTCTACTGCTGCAATATTGAACAGTAAATTAAGTTACAAAAGCTATGATTGGATGAATATTAAAGTGGAGTAGTTTTCTAACTCTCGTCATCACAGCTAGGTGGACGATAATGAATAATTTTCAGTAGTTTTTTATATGATTGTCGATAAGAAAGTAATATTAAATTGGTGTATCCACATTTTACGTTCTACGTGTTCAGTAGTATAATTGATTGAAGAATCAAAATTACTGTTGACATTTTATCTTACATAAAATACTTAAATGTAGATAATTCATCAGTTGCTTTTACACGTTTCTTCTGCGTTTCATCAGTTAGGCTTACCAGTTTCTTCTGTATCGAATGGTTGAAATATATTAAACCAACCCAGAGTGAATATCCGTTTTAAAACAGAACCTTGTTTATCGTTTTGCTAAATTGCTATGAACATTCGACGATCCAAGAGGAAGTCTAAAGTTATAGAGAAGTCAACAATTTTATCAGGTTTACTGTTGTAGATTAGAAGTAGGACAACTTGCACTTCAAAAATGCACTATAAAACACTATCACTTAGCTTTTGTGCACAACTGTGCATTGATTTGTCGTATACTCGGTATTCACAACTTGAAAGTCTGATGGAAGTTTTTAAGACCTATTTTACCGTTCTTTAAATCAGATAAAACTAATACTGCAAGCTTAGTCGTAGTTGTCAAACATCTTTCTTAATAAGTTCTAACCAAACTCGCTAGCAGGAAGTTCAATAAAGTTTATTTTTTTTTGTTTTTTTTTCACTCTGCTGCTAGTTAGTGTGGGTGACTAAATTGTTCTGACTGAAGGTCAACTCTGAAGTGTTAGTGGTGACAGGTCTTCAAAAATCTGTCTTTCTATGCCCGTCTCCAATCAGGAGGCCCTAGACACATCCCTATTAACAACAATCTTTGTCGAGCAGTATGGAACTAGTTGTTTTATCTGTCTTGTAAAATCTGGATTTACTGTTCTATATTTGTATAATGCCCGCTTGATACAACAAAGGTACTTTGTGTATTATTTATAATCATAGTTAGTTACTTTTGTATATGCACCAAACATGCTCGCCCTTTCAGCCGTGGTAACGTTATAATGTGACGTTCAATCCTACTATTCGTTGGTAAAAGAGTAGCCCAAGAGTTGGCGGTGGGTGGTGATGACTAGCTGCCTTCCCTCTAGTCTTACACTGCTAAATCAGGGATGGCTAGCGCAGATAGCCCTCGAGTAGTTTTGCGCAAATTTCAAAACAAACAAACAAACAATACTTTTGTATATACAAAAGGAATCTTGAAAAAAGGTGTTGTGTCTTAGTTATTTTACAATGTATTTTTAGATTACTAAATCTTACAGGTTGGACACAAATGTAATGTGTAATAACAAAACCACGACTCATAGATTAAAGTTACAAAACAACAACAAAACAAAAACAAGAAAATTAACAGAGAAATGTGAACAAGTAATGCACGTGAAAGTGTTACTTATACTGAAACTCTGTTTACAATTGATAAAAACCTAAATGAGGGTTATAACGAGTGAAGGAAAGTATGAAGGTTTGTTTTAAATTTCGCGCAAAGCTATTTGAAGACTATCTGCGCTAGCCGTCCCTAATTTAGCAATGTAAGACTAGAGGGAAGGCAGCTAGTCATCACCACCCACCGCCAACTCTTGGACTACTCTTTTACCAACGAATAATGGGATTGACCGTCACAATATAACGCCCCCACGGCTGAAAGGGCTAGCATGTTTGGTGTGATCGAGATTCGAACGCCTTAACCTACTTGGCCATGCCGGGACAAGTATGAGGGAACTGGTATTTACTATTTTCAATCCAAATAACATCTTTTGCAAAATATTTTATTCAGGTTTAGCTATAATAATGTAAAACTGTTGGCACGGGAGAACACAGGCAAGTAGCAGTATTTGTCACCTAGCGATTACTAGTAACTGAATCGTGTAGCTTGCTGTCACTCTTATAACAAGTCCATCTGAAAGCACGAGGCTTGTTCAGAGTCAAATTGACGGTTTGAAACTTGGACCTTCAAATTCGCAGTCCGGCTTACTTATAACTGGGCTACTCCCGGTCCATGTATAGAAACTATAAAGTACTTTAATATATTTAATTTAAGCATATAGTAATTATAATAATCTGTGCATTTATAAGTTGAAATCACAATGATTTCAATTTAATTTTGATAGTTTAGACATCACGATGTGCAGTAATGATGCCTTCACAAATATCTTTGAACTTATCACAAATAACCAGTTGTTTTAGGCCAATAAAATCACATAGTCTGCTCATTCTAAAATAATTTAGCTTTCTAAGAGACCATAAAAATTGTATAGTTTTATAAACCTAAAATTTAGGATGCAACTATTTATTTCAATAAATTTGTTATAAATGAAAGTAGGTTTGTGTCAGTCAAAAAATCGGGGACGTTTCAAAAAATCATTCAAGTGAGAAACTCCTTTCTTTACGTGGTCAAAATGAATGACATAATCTTTATTTTCGTGTACTCATCTGGTTCTAAGCTGTTATTTCTGTTTTGTTATTGAGAGACTCAAACTAAACCGTGGCGGATTTAAAATTGTATGGGCCCAGAGGCTAATAATTCTTCGGAGACCTACATCTCAAAGAATAAAATTGTCAATAGTCCCCTATTAAAACAATGGGTTCTGGGTCTGAATCCTCTCTAGCCCTACTTAAATACGCCACTGAAACTGAAAGGAATAATCAATCGGGCGTTGTTAAGTAATTAAACCGGAGCAGCAAACAAAGATATTAACCAATCATATATGAGGTATGGTCTTTCTTTGGTATGTTTATCTCTTGTTATTCATCGTTTCAATTATTATGTGTCTCATCAAATATAAAATAATTCTTCCTTTTATTTTTGGAGCCTAGAATGCGATTCTCTGAATATAAGGGACCATAGTCCATGATTTGATTCCACAAAAATCGCGCTATTCTCGTTGGGGCCGTGGTTGCGTTGTAAGCAACAGCCAAATTTCAGTATTCGATTAATGTAGTCCAAGTGTTGGTGTTGTTGCGTTTATTCTAGACTGTTAGCCAGAAATATAATTGGCTCTCGTGAATCATTGCGCAAACTTGCGAAAGAAACCACAAACAATTTTTGTTAATATTAATAAATTAATACGAGGTAATATTTTATATACACCTGAAATTAAAATTTTTGAGCAATAAGTCGACGAAACACTTTACTCAAATTAGCAAAGTTGAGCATGTCTTGTCTTATTTGCTTTAACTATAAGTGCAATACATAAATATGCTTGAGGCCTAAGATCCTCACGTGCCTCGTTTTAAATTAGTTTACACTTTTCGGGCAACTAAAAAGTAAATAATATTCAAAACGAATATGAAAAAAATATTAGTTTTACAGCTAAGTATTTTAATTATTTGACACTGTATTATTTTGAAATGGAATATTCTAAAATACAACCAAAAACTCATTACAAAAGTACAATTTCGTTTTTAGTTTAAGCAAGAACTTTAAAGGGTCTCGTGACGAAACACATGGGTAACTGAAGCAGAGAAAAGTTATAAACTGACGAAACCTCTGGTAAGCAGATAAGGAAATAAAGACAAGAAACAATACACCCTCACTTCAAAATCAGTAGAATCAGCGAAGATCCAGATCCATGTCAGTAAAAAGAACAGTCCACATTCCAAAGGCCAAGTCATTGCTTTTCTTTCTCCCTGAGGAAAAAAAAAATTCCATAAAAGTGGGAGAATCAATCCATGTAATATTTATAAAACAAATTTATCATTATAAGGGATAATTAAACCGTAAATCAATTGGTGAATTATATTCGATTCATTACATTGTGTTTGATTATAGCGCGTATAATTGAATTTTACTCTAAATGTAAGTTTATTTATTACATAACAACTTTGACATGAGAAATGTAATCTAAAGATGTAATTTTTAATAGCACCTTAACATTCCGCATTGAGTTATAAAACTATTTTTTAAAAATAATTGTCGTTGTAGATAACACAAATATTTATTTAATTTTCTTATTGTAGTTTATTGTCAGTTTTCCACACAAATGTTTTTATTAAACACCATAACTCAAAAGCTCATTGACGAGTTAATTTAATACACGATACTAAGGTTAAACTTCTAAGTTCAAATGCCACCATTTTATCTTCTTCAACGACACTTTCACGGGGCCCGGCATGGCACGCCCTTTCAGCCGTGGGGATATATAATGTGACGGTCAATCCCACTATTCGTTGGTAAGAGAGTAGCCTAAGAGTTGGCGGTGGGTGGTGATGACTAGCTGCCTTTCCTCTAGACTTACATTGCAAAATTAGGGACGGCTAGCACAGATAGCCCTCGAGTAGCTTTGTGGGAAATTCTAAAACAAACAAACAAACAAGAAACTCAATATTTAGTTACCAATACTCTTTGTTACCAATTTTTGTATGTGTATCACTTGTATGTTTACAAAATTAGTTGCTTTACCGTAGGTCAGTTATATGTATGTATACATATAACAATATGTATACAAGACAATAGTTCTCAATATACATCAAATGTGGTAAAACGATATATTAACGATGGACTATCACAGTCGTGACTGAATCTATACAGGATCCCGGTACGAACATTACTGTGGCTTTGTGAGTTTATGTAAAGAGTGCGAAGATCAAATGGCAAACAAACAACTTGTTGAACTGTAGGAAGTGATACAGGACATTTGAAACAATATTCCACACATGTGCATTAATAAAATGTATGGTATTATTTGCAAACAAAGGACTCACAGACCAAATACCAGTGCTTGTAGAACTTATTCCCTGTTATTTTATGTTTTCGGTGGTAATGTTTTATGTCTTTAAGAAACTCAATGGCCCGGCATGGCCAAACGCGTAAGGCGTACGACTCGTAATCCGAGGGTCGCGGGTTCGCGTTGCGCCGCGTCGCGCCAAGCATGCTCGCCCTCCCAGCCGTGGGGGCGTTATAATGTGACGGTCAATCCCACTATTCGTTGGTAAAAGAGTAGCCCAATAGTTGGCGGTGGGTGGTGATGACTAGCTGCCTTCCCTCTAGTCTTACACTGCTAAATTAGGGACGGCTAGCACAGATAGCTCTCAAGTAGCTTTGTGCGAAATTCTAAAACAACAAACAAACAAACAAGAAACTCAATATTTAGTTACCAATACTCTTTGTTACTAATTTTTGTATGTGTATCACTTGTATGTTTACAAAATTAGTTGCTTTACCGTAGGTCAGTTATATGTTTGTAGAAAATTAATGTTGATAAAGTTAAGTAAATAAAAGCAAAAGGAAGGACTGCTTCGGCTTATTTTTTGGTTATAACAAACTAATATAATTAGTCAGAGGTTTGGATTTGCTGTTGCACTCACATCGGGGTTTCCTAATTTCTTTTTCTATATCTGTTACTACTCCTTTATTTTATTTCCTTATGTGAGACTGTCGAATGGAGTTTAAGACTGATAGACGGTGTATCCCCACCGCTATGTGGGTTCCAATTTTTCAGTCCCCTCCAAAAACTAGGATACATTTTACATCTCACAGTATAGCTTGTATCCCAGATTCTTTCTAGTTATTGCAACGTTTTTTGTTTGTTATTTTTTAATTTATTTTTGATTTAACTAGTTTTTAGGTTATAACAAACTAATATATATATAACACAAAGAGCTAGACCAAAAACAAGTAGAAGTGTAAATATAAATCAGGAGACAAAACTAGGTTCTAAACAATAATATATTAATGATGAAATTTATCCTTGTAAGAAAACTGTTTGAAGAAGAAAGACCCCCCCTTCGAAGATGTAGATAAATAGCCTATGAATTTAATATTTATTTGTAAGACTTACAGGTAAAATTAATTGAACTTTAACTGAAATAAAGATACAATCAAATTAATAATGAAGATGAAAATGGTTCATAGTACACACACATACAAAAAATCAACCTTCATCTTCAGACTTCGTTTTCTTCACCCATCATGAATCCATTACCAATCAAATTACGTGAAGATATGGGTTCCAAGTAGAGCTATTCCTAACGTTTGTTTGTTTTGGAATTTAGCGCAAAGCTACACGAGGGCTATCTATGCTAGCCGTCCCTAATTTAGCAGTGTAAGACTAGAGGGAAGGCAGCTAATCATCACCACCCACCGCCAACTCTTGAGCTACTCTTTTACCAACGAATAGTGGAATTGATCTTTACATTATAACGCCCCATGGCTGAAAGGACGAGCATGTTTAGTGCGATGGGGATTCGAACCCGCGACCCTCAGATTACGAGTCGAACGCCATGATGGATTAAATAGAGAAGTATTGAATACAATTAGGTGACTATAAACAGGTTCAAAATAAGATTACTCATGAACAGGCTGGTAACTGGTAAGTAAAACTTACGTCCTGCAAAGGAAAACTAGTGGTTGTATTATTCTTTTAGTTTAAAACTATGTTTATTTAAACAGTTGATTAAATTATAGAATGAAATTATGTTTAGAGTAATTTCAAATATCTTTCAAGTTTTCAGTGTTTTCTCTAAAGCTAACCCAAGGTCGTATTATTTTCAATGACCCAGAAGCCTAGATTTCTGTTCACGCTTCTGATATTTTAATAGTTTGTGAAAAGAAAACAAGTATTTTTTACATGCAAGTATTATTCCGGTTTTACAATGGAGGCGTCCTTGGGGTACCTAACTGGTTTGAATATTGTTTAAACTAACATTAGCTGTATTTACGTGCTTTAACTTGTGACTAAACAAGCTGTATGTAACTAGTCTCAGCGCTGTTTAAATTAACTCTATATAAATACTGTCTAAACTAGCTGTGTGCATATAAATGGTTTCGGTATTCTTTAAACTAGCTGTGTATAAATGGTTTCAGTATTGTTTTAAACTACCTGTATAAAAATGATTTCAGTACTGTCTAAACAAACCAAGTTGTTTCAACATTGTCTAAACCAGTTGTATATAAATGGTTTCGGTGTTATTTAAACTAGCTAGTTTTATATAAATAGTTTCATCATTGTTTAAACTAACTGTATATAAATAATTTCACTATTATTCACACTAAATGGCTCATAGGGCATTTATTCTTAAAGGAATCCATGTATATATTACAAGTTGCTATTAAATGTTTCTATTGAAAATTAGCAAATATATGTGATAGAAATTTAAAATCTGATCGATTCTTTCGTAACTTAAAAAGTTTCGTAAGAAAAGAGTGTTCCAATTTAATATCATTAGCCAATTATTTTAGCAAAAATTAAATAACATAAGTTAGTAATGTGTCTTAGATTGTTGATATACTGAATCTAAAATCAAAAATTCAAATGTACTGAAATATTGCTTCCAGCGTACACCACAGATCTGGTTAACGATAGAGAAAAGTGATATTGATGAAGTTATAAACCTGATACTAACCAGAATTCGAACCTACGTTTCTGCTTTACAACCATATCTTTATAAGAAACTAGAATACTAATTACCCAGTTTTGCAAGAGTCAATTTTATTGGCTTTATCACGAAAGAAGCAGTTTTGCTTATTTAATAATGTTACTCCTTAGTTTCTGACTAATAATAAAAGGCTAGTGATTTATAAAGTATATATTACTGTTTGTTTGCTGTTAAACACAAATCTACACAATACCCACTAGGTGTATCGAAACCCGGTTTCTATTGTTGTAAATTCGTAAAAAGACTGATGTGCCACGGGGTAGGGTGCTGTATGTGGCTCAGTTACACTAAATGTAATAAAACATTTTTTTCTGTAACAATATAAATGTTAACCTTAAAAGGTGTCCATAGTTTAGCATGGTTCTATTAACATAGGGATATCTTAAGTCTAACGTTTTTAACAAGTTGGTTAAATGAGTTCAGGAAAAGTTTATAGTTCTTCCTAAACAGCTGATGGTGAAATATGTATGACATCAGGTTAAAAAGGAAGGAGATTACAATCTAAAAAGTGGAACAGAAGAAATGTAAGTTACTTCCTTTTTATTGTTAATGTAATTTGCTTAGACGATATATTTTATAACGTACTTTTATGGCTGAACCTTTCGCTTGAATGCGTCCAAATCTGTTCTTGTAATTGAAATCAACAGAATCCGACTCTTCACTACTCAAATTTTAAACTCAATTTTTTCCAGCCGCTTAATTCAAAGATTCTTAAAACTGTAAGATCAACCTATTGAACTCAGAAAATAGGTCAATTCGTTTTTCTCGAAATTATTTTAACTCACGTGATGACTTTCTGTAAACAAATCGTTAGACAATTTTAAAAAGAATTCGTCATCATCTTCAACTGTTTGAATATCATATACATACCAAAAATCCCGGTAAACACATTAATAAAACCAGAGAAATCAATAGAATGGAGCACTCATCAACTAATAAAAGATATAACAGTGACGGAAGTACTAAGAGCTATTAAAAACACAAAAAACAAAGCACCTGGAGAAGATGGTATACAAGCTATCCTCCTAAAACATGGTACTCAGAAATTATATGAACACCTAACAGCATTATTTAACTTATCATTATTAGCCGGATGTATCTGTTTCTTGAAAGGAAGCAGTAATATTAATGTTTCAGAAAGAAGCAAAGAAACCAAATAATTACCGCCCAATTAGCCTAACCAGTTACATCGGCAAAATTTTAGAAAGAATAATTAGTAACCGACTATCTATATACTTAGAAGTAAATTCAAAATTACCCGAAATTCAAAACGGATTTAGAAAATACAGACAAACTACTGACCATCTAATCAGATTAACAGATCAATTACAGACAGCTTTAACAAAGACGAATGCACTGTAGCTTGCTTTATCGACATTGAGAAAGCATTTGACACGGTGTGGCATAACGGACTACGCCACCTGTTAACGGAAATGGATTTACTCCAGGGAATTATTTGCTGGCTATCTAACTTCCTGGACAATAGAACGTATAAAGTAGTTGTGAATGGGGCCCACTCAGGGTCCTTTTCACCTGAGGCAAGAGTCCCGCATGGAGAGATAGTTAGCCCTATCTTATTTATCATGTATGTGAGTAATATGCCACTGTCGGATCTAAACTTAAGTTTTGCATCACAATTTGCTGACGATGTAGCAGTCTGGAAAAGTGTTTCCACTCCTTCAGTTGTAGCAACAAACCTCCAATCAGTCCTGAATAATTTAGAAGAATTCTGCCAGAAATATAGAATTAAAATAAATATTCCGAAAACCCAAGTAATACTATTCAGCAGATTAAATAAACTGAAAAAAAGATCCACCTAAGTTATACATGAACGGATTACTTTTACAGACTGTTATTTCGGCTAAATTTTTTAGGATTAATTTACGATACCAAATTAACGTAGATACAGCATGCAATATCCTGATTAGAATCTGGAAAAGAGCAAATTATGAAAGAAGTCTTTCAGGTAAAAATCAAGGAACATCACCTGATAATATAATAAAAATCTACAAAACATACATGGATAAACATGATACAAAAACAATTACAGAAACTACAAAAAATATAAAATTCAATCTTAACTTCAGCCTATAAAGTACCACGTAGTACTTTATCCGCATTCATGTATGAGAATGCAAACATAGAGACAATGTCTATAAGATTCTTGCATAATGCACTAAATTATTTTAATAAGAACTGGCATAAAAATGATTTATTATGTGATCTGCATACATGATGAACATAATCCTAAGTACCTCTCTCCTATAAATATATATTTAAGAAATATAAATCCAGGTGGCCACCATGTACAAGACGCTCAAAACTAGTTTTATTTATTTTTTAATGTTTATTATTATTATTTTATTTTCTTTCCTTTCTTTTTATTTTATTTTTTATTATTATTTTATTTTTCCGATAAATATATATGGAAAAAGGGAATATATATATGTATATATAAGTGAAAAAAACGAATAGAAATATAAAAAAATTAAAATATAATAGAAGTAAAAAAATAATAAATGGATAAAGGAAAAAAAAAAGAGCAAATCAAAACAATACATGGACATTGCCCTGAAAACAGCCTTGTACTATAGGATACTCTGGCTCAAAAGCACTACAACAACAACAAATTCTTACTAGTAGCCGACATGAAAGCTAGAGATGGAGGAAGAGGTCTTGTGCACCTGACCCTCCTGGGTATTTAAGAAATAAACATACCCAAATACCCACAAAGAAGCGAAAACTGTTTGAATTGAATATTAAGTATTCGACTGTTTGAATTGGTTATATATAAATATTCGACTTTTGGATCAGTGATTGTTAAGTTTTCCTCCAGCTAGTACAGCGGTAAGCCTACGGATTTACGACGCTAAAATCAAGGGTTCGATTCCCCTCGATGAGATCAGCAGATAGCCCGATGTGGGTTTGCTGTAAGAAAAACACACACACATTGTTAAGTTTTTGACTATATGAGTTTATTATTGTTAGGTCTTCGACTACTAAAAATGATTATTTTTACCTTTTAGACTATTTGAGATGGTTATTCTGAAGTCTTCGTCTATTTAAGTTGGTCTTTGTTAAGTCTTCGATTATTTGAGTTGTTCTCGTTAAGTGTTTGACTATTTTCTGACAATAGGTGCCCCCCAGTGGCACAGCGGCATGTTTGCGAACTCACACCGCTAGAAACCGGGTTTTGATACTCATAGTGGGCAGAGCACGGGTAGCCGATAGTGTAGCTTTGTAATTAATTTCAAACAATCGGTATTTGAGCTGGGTGTTTTTAAATTATTACCGTAAGCTTGTCAATAAGTGTCGATATCTTTAACTTCTTGAGGTAAGTTAAAATATACTGTTCAGAATTCAGTGTTCTCGTGGTTTTTAAACCACTTTTTTCCTTTTCTTGCTTAACAAAGCAGGTTTGCTTGCTCAATATGTGTTATTATGGCTGTCATTGGGGTTGTTGTGGCAGTGTTAAGTATAGACTCAATATAAATCCACCGTGAGTATCATTCCGGCCAAATAAAGGCCACTTACAACATTTTAATTGAGCCTGTTTGAAATACTTAGAATAATGGAGACCCCTAGGAAATACCGAGAGCATGGTCTGGTTGGACCATAGAGAATTAGTTGAGATAGCATCTATCATGCACGCTTGTGAACAAAAAGGTTTAAGGTTATCCCCTCTATAAAGCGGACGAAATGTGAATGTGTGTGTTCTGAGGGTGCGGGTTCAAGTGTCCTCGAGAGGTCCTTTTCTCTCAGCAGAAAAAAGCTTGTGTTGTTCTCTGTAAAGTAGCACCAAAAGGGGAGCTGTCAGTATGGTCTTGTAGGTGAGGAAGGCTGTTGATAAATGGAGTCACAAGAAAAGTATGGGTTTCACTTAAGACCGAACTGGTCTTTTAAACAAATGCTTCACGAAAAAAATAGTTTATTTTCTTACGTTTAACTATATGCTATACATTCCAGCCACTTTTATTCGCAAACTATTTTCTCTGTCGCTTCATACAAAACTTGTTTTTCTTATTTTTCTTTACAGGAAGCTGTTTCATCCTCTCGCTCATCGACAACCCACCCGTCGATCTCTCTATGTTTATTTATATAAAGATTATATACATATATCCATCTATTTATTTTTGGGAAAACTATACAATTTCACACATGTTTATCTGGTTATCTAGCTACTTATCTTGGGCTATTGGGTGGTCTTCATTGTATTTTGATTAATAAAAATCAGGCATACAGTTGAGTCGTATATATAGGTTTTATATACACTTAGGTGCTTCAGACGTCAATATTTGTTATTAATAAAAATAAAAACTACTTTAGAACCAGTGAAGTTTGTCTTAGATTTTAAAATACACATGCAATACTAAGATAATATAGGATTTAAGACTATTCCATAAGGACAACAATAAGCGTCAGTGAATTCCGGTTATCTCATACGTAACAAAGAGCTTCTCTAGAACTGGGATGGATTTTAGTTTTCAGAAAGGTGACAGGGAACATATTTATAGTATGTCTGGACTTCAAGTTCCTTCGACATAACAAGTAGCACCTAGAATATTTAGGACTCCAAAATCCATCGACCTAACTGCGAGAGTATTTATAATGTGAGTGAATTTCAACTTTGATTTTTGTAAAATTTAGTGTCTATATTTTAAAACATGTTAGATTTCAAAATTAATAAGCCTAACAATGAGAATATTTATAACATAATTACATAACAGGAAACATTTAGAATGAATACGTGGGATTTCAACATTTATTAGTCTAACGTAAGAAACTTTATAACAGGAGCGGATTTCAATTTTCATCTCTGTAACAAGGGTTGTTATTTCAGTTTTCAATAAAATAACAAATAACATCCATATACTAGATATGGATTAATTTCTACTGCTGCCATGGGGATAGTAAAGTTTACAACTTTCTTCAATGTTACCATGTCCATCACTACAGTAAACATATTTTACAACTTAACGCTACCTTGGGTGTCACTGCATTGGTCGTAGTTTCCAGCTTACTTTAATGTTACCGTAGACATTTCATAGTAAGTATGGTTTTTATGGTTCTTTCATGTGAATACTTTTAAAGTTTCTTGAAGTAACAGACCTGTAGTTAACGAAACAGACTGATTAGCAGAAGGTCCAAAGGATATGCTACGATCTGTAATTAAATATGCTATACACTTTCAGCTGCAGGTTTGTTACGACTTAAGAGTTAGTTCCTTCGTTAAGGTAATAAAAGCTGTATAGGGCAGGTGTGGTTCACTGGTCGTTCTTTCCCTGGTTAGGAGTTATATGCCCTAACCTTAGGGTTTTTGACCAGATCATTTAGCCTATACTTTAGAAAACTTTAAGATCTTCACGAATCTGTTATTTTTAACTTGCATTTTGAATTTAATGTGAAAATAATATTTGAGTACTGTATGTCACACTTTAACTCTTGTTTCTTCATAACTGACGGCTCGGCATAGCCAGGTGGTTAAGGCACTCGACTCGTAATCCGAGGGTCGCGGGTTCGAATCCCCGTCGCACCAAACGTGCTCGCCCTTTCAGCGGTGGGGGTGCTATAATGTGATGGTCAATCCTACTATTCGTTGGTAAAATAGTAGCCCAAGTGTTAGCGGTGGGTGGTGATAACTAGCTGCCTTCCCTCTAGTCTTACACTGCTAAATTAGGAATGGCTAGCGCAGATGGCCCTCGAGTAGCTTTGCGCGAAATTCAAAACAAACAAACAATAACAATCTTGAAGGAACCGATATGAATAAATAAATCTTTAGGAGGAAAAGAATTATTTACCTAGAGGCAATTTATTCTCGCATATATTTAGTATGAATTGTATAATGTTATTTTATCCTCACGGTTCCCATGAAGATGGGTTTCTGAGTGTTGATACATAATATGTATTAAATAAAAGGTGATATATGAACTTTAATCCGGAAAGTTCTACAGATATAAACTACTCAGTTGAGGTCTTAAATACAGTATATTAAAAATAATAGTGTGTAATTCGCTTAGCAACATGCACGTGTAACATCAAACATCTATGGTGAAACTAAATATGGCGTCATTGCCATAACAGAGAAACTTTATATATTCTTCTATATAGATGCACACAAGCAGGAACAAATCACATACGTATTTTTATGTACACATTTCACAGATGAAAAGGGACACTTTCTCTATCTCTCAAGTCATCTGGTTGACTTTTACATGGGTGAAATAAAAATAAACATGTCAGTGATAATTTTCGAGAGTAGTTATACTACCATAGATTCACCGTACTTTTACAAACTTTATTTTACCCCAGAGATCAATAGTACCAGCACTTGTCAACAAATCATAGACATACGCTCGTCATAAGTTGTACAAACCTTATTTTACCCCAGAGACCAGTAGTACCAGCACTTGTCAAAAGAAGTAGCATTAGTCTCGTCATAAGTTCTACAAACCTCCATTACTTTCGGGAAACCAACAATACTCTTACCAGAAGCTGTCCATGACTTGATTTTATTTTGAATTTCGCTCAAAGCTGCACGAGGGCTATCTGCGCTATCCGTTCCTAATTTTGCAGTGTAAGACTAGAGGAAAGGCAGCTAGTCATCACTACCCACCGCCAACTCTTGGGCTACTATTTTCTCAACGAATAGTGGGATTGACCGTTACGTTATAACGCCCCCACGGCTGAAAGGGCGAACATGTTTGGTGCGACGAGGATACTAATCCGCGACCCTTGGATTACGAGTCGAGTGCTTTAACCACCTAATCATGTCGGACTTCTGTCTACGAACATCAGCAAAGATTTTTTTTCAGAGATGGTCATAGTTTTCCAGGGGACGGGCAAAGTAACGTGAAATTGTGAATTGAAATTCGTATTCATATGATTAATAGATAAATAAAGAAATAGTTATGTTTCTCATTTTTCAGGAGCGGAGGCAAATGCCCTCTCTTGCTACCCTTGCGAACGCAGTCTTGTAAAAACATTCCTTCATGTTTTTTGTGCCAAAGGTGAGGCCTCCCTCCAGTGGCACAGTGACATGCCTGCGGGCTTACAACGCTATAATTTTGGTTTCTATACCCGTGGTGAGCAGAGCACAAATAGCCCATTGTATAGTTTTGCTCTCAAATACAAACAAAGAAACCAGGAGTGAAAAATACAAAAAAATTCAACAAGTGTTAATCGTAAAAGGAAAAGCTCGTGAATCGGTGAATTAAATTACCATATGCATAACATTTGTTAAACACATAACGCAGCTGCAAGCCTGAGGATTTGCCACGCTGTACTTTTCAAAAGACGCAGTTTGTACTGACTATTAAGTTGCTTTGCGTTAAAACAAAGAAATAAGTGCCAGATATAGAAGATTATTTTTCTATTTTCATTATTTTGAACTAAAACAGAAGTTTACAGACTTTGTCGAAAACTTTTAAAAAGTCTTAATAATCAGCTGGTTTTTTTTGAGTTCTATATTTCTTCTGTTATACCTGCACGTTGTTTTACGTAAACTAATGTCTTCCCGTAGTTTTCACTTCTTACTGAAACTGCATATAAATGAAATAACACAATAACTAAGACTTCCCAAAAATTAAGCATTAAAATACACAAAAGTGATGTTTTCACTCTTCCCACACCAAGGAATTTCGAATATAGTCTTAGGTTGTATTTGAATAAAGAAAGTGAGTGACTCTTAAAAGTATTTACGTGAAATTTTATATTGAAACAAAAGGTCAGAAACTTAAGTACCTTTTAAAGGTTTGTTTTAAAGTGCAGGGATGCAAGACATATTTTTTCTCTGATCGTCTAATATATGTAGAGGCATTTTAGCTCAAATGCCTCAAAAGGCTTTTAAAATAATCTGAGATATTTGACAAAACTAGCTTTCTGTGTGTTTTACTTAAGTGGTTTTCAAACCTACACTTTAGAACTCTTAATGTCACTGATGTTTGTACCATTAAAAGCATATGGAGTAAGAAATTAATTACTCTAATGACAAAAGGCTTAGGGTGGAAGTGTGACAAAGGCCACAAAGACCTTAAAAAAGAAGCTAAAAACGGTGGGAGTTAAATACTTCTAGTTTATATGGTTCTCAAAACAAATTATTCATTCATAAAAGTTACATATAAGCCAAGAACTGAACAATTTGTTACTGTGAAAATTAAATCTAGTAAGTCCAATTTGGTATATATATATATGCACTGCTGGCCAAAATCTTAACACTATGAAATTAGCCTAAATACTAGCTGGTCAAAAGTTTAATACCATACCAAAAAGAAGTCCTAAACAGGGTAGGAAATGCCCAACAAGAGATCTCAGTAGTGAGTTACACGCCGTCATTGCGAATAACTTTAAACATTCGCTTTCGCATGGTCGATATAAGCGTTTGCAGAAGACTGGCTGGAATGTTATTCCAAGTGGTTAAGATGGCATCACGAAGATCATGCACTGTTTGGAATTGACGTCTACATCTATAGACTTCCCTTGCCATCCACCCCAAACATTTTCAATGGGGTTCAGTTTGGGCAAACACGCTGGATGGTCCAAAAGAATCACGTTATTCGCACTGAAAAAGTCCTTTGTCCTGCGGGCATTATGGATTGCAGCGTTGTCCTGCTGAAAGATCCAGTTATTTCCACTGAAGCGATGCCAACATGTCAATGTAACCAGCTGCTATTTTATGCCCCTGTATAACCTGAAGCTCCATTGTTCCTTGTAAGGAGAAAGCACCCCAGATCATAATGGAACCTCCTCCACTGTGTCGTGCAGAAAATGTCTCCGGTGGGATATCCTTATTGTGCCAGTAACGTTGAAAGCCATCTGGACAATCCAGGTTAATTTTTTCTCATCAGAGAATAAAACCTTCTTCCACGTTTCTACGTCCCATGTTTGGTGCTTCTCAGCAAAGTTTAAATGAGCTCTTTCGTGGTATGAAAGGAGCCGTGGACTTTGAAGACGTTTACTTATTGTTTTTGAGCTGCATTCTGCGTCCGTAAGGGCCTTAATCTGGTTTGACGATCGACTAGTATCTTGCCGGACAACTCTGTCAACTTTTTAGCCTTTGCCATGTTTTCACTCAATGTAACACAAGGGATGTCAGTGAGAGATGTTGACAACGCTAATGCTTGAACACAAATGACTAAATTTCGTTATGTGTTTGGCGATTAACGCTTCGTTTCAGTATAGTCTTAAACTTTTGACCAGCTAGTATTTAGGTTAATTTCATCGTGTTCATATTTTCCCTATTAAGTGCTAAAAAAGTTTTTTTATTCTTGTTTTCCCTTTTCTTATTTTCACCTTTCGAAGCTCTACTCAAATAAGTGGTTGAGTCTAACAACGCAAAATGCATATTTTTTTCTTTATGTTCATTGGCCTTAAGATTTTGGGCAGCAGTGTATATGTAGCTGGTCTGATTCTGCTTGTTTTGTCACCAATGATCATGAAATATTGGGATGAAATAAAATTACACTCATGTAAAAACTTTGCCTCTTACTAAATGTAATAGATTTATAGAAACAAACGTTTTTAAAGGGATGTTAATTATTTATTTATGCATTTCAATCTTCAACGTATGCTTATATTATAATAATTATCAAATAGAAACTATTTATTGAGCTATAATTCAGCGAATTAATTAGAAATGAATTTTCTCTGGTGAGAAAGAGCGGTGGTCGTTTTCCTACCAGCTCTCCTAGCCCCTCAGCTTATAGAGTAGTAAAATATCTATGTATAAAACACTCACACACCCGTGCAAGCAACTTGGGATGAAAACTCTACTACCGCATTATTAGTACGATAAATCAAAGCTCAATAACAAAAAGATGTAATACCATAAAAGGGATTGAAGTGAGAATGTATCATCGATTTCTTGCTATTTTATAATGATGAATGAAATATTTGTTACAGTAAGGATGGCTGATGTAACCCATACAAGAAGGTGGAGTGAGAAAGTGAACTAAGTTCCAATGTTAAAATATGGATAAACTTACGCATATAGTTTCCATTCAAGATAAGCAGCTGAAAGAAATAATTGTTTTGATTGAGATGCTATATAGTTTAGAAACTTACTTGAGTTTAACGTGTTGAGTTATTTAATTTGAATTGAAGTGAATAAAACGCTACATTATCAGCAAGAGGACTAGAGAGCACGTTATTAACTTGGCAGTTATTTCGTGTTTTATTTAGCTTTTCAAGACATTTGTTATAATACCAACTGTAGGTTATTGTTTTAAATTTTATTTCAATTTGAAATATATAGAATTGACAATACTTCTTAAAGTATGGTTGTAGACTACATAAGTAATCTCTTATGTTTGTTTTTGTTAAGCACAAAGCTACACAATGGCCGATCTGTGTTGTGCCCACCATGGTTATTTAAACCCGGATTTTAATATTATATGCCTTCAGACTTATTAATGTGCAATAGGAGACCACATACAAATTAAAATGTAAACTATTTCACGGTAATGCAAATTGGTTGATTTAGAAGGTAACTGAATCGCTTCTCAGTTGATTACCTATAAAATAACAATTCGTTGTGCATATAAAATCACTTAGTCTATAATGTAAACATTGTGAGGTTACATAATGCCGTTAATGTTTATACATTACTATTAATAAATTGCAGCAACAATTACCAAGAGATCATCTACTGGAAGGTTACAATCCTCTGAATTAACAGGGTATAGAAGATTAACAAACACAGTCTTGTTTTTCACGAATGTTGGTTGGGTTTTTTTTAGATACGTTGTTTAACTCTTGTATAGAGTGTACGGCGTCTCAGTTTAACATTTCAAATAAACTAAAATTATCATTCTATCAATAAGGCTGATGCATGAAATCGTTTACAATAATCTAATTTTTTTTTTTTTTTTTGCGGTGGTGCCAAGATAAAGGAAAAAAAGAGATACTTACGATAATCAGAAAGTTCAACAACCGTGGATAATTTCTTTAACAAGTACATATAATTTAAAAAAGCAAACAATGACTACTGGCAGCGAAGGAGCAGCAGGACAAGACAAAAGCATTATGTCAATACAACTTGTTGGAAATACTTGGCTTCTAGCCAAACGTTAGGGGTCTAATTTGTACAATGATTATTCTGAAGTTGCAGAGGTAAAATCTTTCGCCTCTAGAGCCAAGGGTGCTATCAGCTAATACAAAGAGATAGAGATAATATAACGGCCCGGCTTGGCCAGGTGGTTAGTTAGCGCTCTCGATTCATCATCTGAGGGTCGCGGGTTCGAATCCCCGTTACCCCAAACATACGTTATAATGAGACAATCAATCTCATTATTCGTTAGTAAAAGAGTGTCCCAATAGTTTGCGGTGGGTGGTGATGGCTAGCTGCCTTCCCTCTAGTCTTACACTGCTAAATTAGGCTAGCGCAAATAGTCCTAGTGTAGCCTTCCGTGAAATTCAAACAAACTAAACTGCAATATCGGCCATGGTATGCATCCTATAAATGTCAAAAACAGCTATAATTGACCAAGTTTAGAATTATATTCATTAGGATAAAGTAATGAGAAAAAAAAAAAAAACAGGACTAAAAGTTAAAATATATATATATATTATTCACGTACAAAGGGTTGAGTACGTTACATTAACAAATTAAATAAGCAGATTACGTGACATCCACGTTTTGTGTAAAGTCACAGTGGAATGACGTACTTCAGAACTACATTAACACATTGTTTGGTATTACTTACAGTCATGTGGAAAAGTTAGGACACCCTATGAAAGCCTGTATATTTTTGTAACATTTTTGGATATATAGATATTTAATCTCAATTTTAACAATACTGAGAGATTATAGGAATATAACTAAAGAATTAAAACTGAAGAAAAGACTTTTCAAGATTTTCTGTAAATGTAATTCTACAAAAATGCATATTCTAACTGAGGAAAAAGTTAGGACACCTCCATATTTATTCCTATTTAAAATGGCGCAACTCACACACAAGTGTATCACACCAGGTGCACATGATTAGAAGATCGTTACTCAGCGTTTTGAATGAGGCTTGCCCTATTTAAACCTCAAACATTTAGTTTGGTGTGCTCCTGACTGTTGAAGTGAGAGTGAGTACCATGGTGAGAGCAAAAGAGCTGTCTGAGGCCTTCAGAAAGAAAATTGTAGCAGCTTATGAGTCTGGTAAGGGATGTAAAAAGATCTCAAAATATTTTGAAATCAGCCATTCCACTGTCCAGAAAATAGTCAACAAGTGGAGGGCTTTCGAAACAACTGCCAACATGCCCAGGTCTGGTCATCCAAGCAAGTTCACTCCGAGAGCACACCGCAGATGCTAAAACAGGTCTCCAAACACCCTAACATGTCATCACGGGACCTACAGCAGGCTCTGGCTGCTGTTGATGTGAAAGTGCATGCCTCTACAATCAGAAAGAGACTGCACAAGTGTAACTTTCATGGGAGGTGTGCAAGGAGGAAACTTTTGCTCTGTAAGAGAAACATCAAGGCCGGACTAAAGTTTGCCAGAGAGAAAGTAGACAAAGACCAGGACTTCTGGAATAATGTTCTTTGGATAGATGAGTCCAAAACTGAATTATTTGGACACCAGAACAGAGGACATGTTTGGCGTAAACCAAATATAGCATTCCAGGAAAAGAACCCCATACCAACTGTGAAGCATGGAGGTGGAAGTGTCATGGTTTGGGGCTGCTTTACTGCAACAGGACCTGAAGAGCTCACAATCTTAGAATCCACCATGAATTCTACTGTGTATCAGAGGGTGCTTGAGGAACATGTGAGACCATCTGTAAGAAAATTAAAGCTAAAGCGGAACTGGACCCTGCAACACGACAATGACCCAAAACATACCAGTAAATCCACCAAGAACTGGTTAAAAACTAAGATATGGAGAGTCCTGGAATGGCCGAGTCAAAGCCGAGATCTTAATTTCATTAAGATGCTGTGGGGTGACTTGAAACGGGCTGTACATGCAAGAAACCCCTCAAACACCTCACAGCTGAAAGAATCCTGTATTGAGGAGTGGGGCAAACTTTTTTCGGACCGATGTTAGAGACGGGTAGATGGCTACAAGAAGCGTCTTACTGCAGTTATTTCAGCCAAAGGGGTTACACTAGCTATTAGGAGGTAGGGTGTCCTAACTTTTTCCTCAGTTAGAATATGCATTTTTGTAGAATTACATTTACAGAAGATCTTGAAAAGTCTTTTCTTCAGTTTTAATTGTTTAGTTATATTCCTATAATCTCTCAGTATTGTTGAAATTGAGATTAAATATCTATATATCCAAAAATGGTACACAAATACACAGGCTTTCATAGGGTGTCCTAACTTTTTTACATGACTGTAAGTAGTGTGATGTCACCAAAAACGGGTCACGTTTGGTAAGAGCATGCAAGAGAACTTTTCGACGCAAAATATTTTTTCATTCAAATTTTAAAATTATCTTAAGAATAGGAATTTAGACTTTGAAAGAAGGAAATATCTCTTGCACTGAATGACATTGAAAAACAAAGAAATGCGAATCACCTTTGGTTACAAGGACTGTTCAGAAAGAACTCTATATAAAGTCATGTCTCTCCGTAGTAAGTAAAGTGCAGTGTTTTGTAACAGGTAAAAATCCACGAACAAGAGGACAGTGGCACAATACATGTACTTATCCCAGTGAACAGTACGGAAGATAATCAAGGAGGATCTCCGTCAGTAAAAGAGGCCAGTAGAATGTAAGATTATCAAAATATACTTCTAGTGGTACCCCTCGTTCAACCATTATGCTCCTTAAGCACATAGAGAATAAACTGGACATTTATTGTATTCCGTACGAAGACGTGTCGGTCAAGTCTGCAGACGCAGCACCTGTAGTAGGAACTCTCGCTCGTTTACACTGTAAAGTATACAGAAATAATTAGTTTGCTTTGATTTTACAGTCTTATGATGAAGATTTTTGCAGTGAAATTACATTGCAAGTTTTAGGTCAAGATGCACGGTTGTCGGACAGAACATGACTGGATGTGGCGACGTGAACTGTGACAACGCAGTGTAGCTTTAAAATCATCGTTTTGATGAAACGCACCCAGTCTTTGTCATTATATAAGATATCAGTACATAGTAAGATGCGCGAAAGAGCAGAAATAGAGAAGTCAGCCCATGCTTTGAAAATGATAGCTTATTAGTCATAAAGCACAGATAACCGTAGTACCTCTATCTTTTCATCAACATTGTTTTAACAGCTTTAACCAGATGCAGTTATTATAATTAATCCTTTTTTTATTAAAGACCCAAGCTTTTTTTTTTTTTTTTACCGATATGACGCACAAAGTTTTTGTTGGTGTTGAAAAAATGGTATTAGAGACATTGTCACTGGATATCTCATAATAGCCTGCTATCAAAAGCATGTGTACTGAAAACGTATTTTAACCTAGCCGAACTGACGTTGGAGGGAACAAAAACATAGAACAGCTATTAAAGTTTCTTCTGAAAATAATTTTGCACTGGAACAGCTACGAAGGATATGTTAAGAGTTGTTAAAATGTTTCGTAATCTTTCCAGTTGTTAAAAACTGTGTTCTTTTGTTCGACAGTACTTGCAGGCATTGTACGTTATCCCATATTTAAAGCCCAGTACAATATGAACATATTCTTATTTCTGAGGAAAAGATGCTATACGCGAGGCGGTCCAAAACAGGAAGACATTAAAATGTACAATACATTCTAAAATACATTGACTTCTATTCTTAACCAACTTTACTAAATATATTTAGAACTAAGAACAAGTTTCTTAATTCTTTCTGTGTGTGTACAACCATAGATGAAGGATAACATTGTTCGTATTTTATCGTTTGTCTCAGATAGGCGAGACTGATGTACGGACCACCGCATATCTCACTCTTCTGCAGTGCATATTGTTATAAAATGTTTGCAAAATTTTATTTTGTAAAGCAATATGTCCTGTTGAGATCGTATTATAATTTAACCCTAGGCATTACTTTGCGTAGTATCATCCGGTCAAGCGAGTTATTTATCATTTCTTGGGATAGTATTGTTGATTGTTTATTTTGGAATTTCGCACAAAGCTACTCGAGGGCTATCTGTGCTAGCCGTCCCTAATTTAGCAGTGTAAGACTAGAGGGAAGGCAGCTACTCATCACCACCCACAGCCAATTCTTGGGCTACTCTTTTACCAACGAATAGTGGGATTGATCGTAACATTATAACGCCCCCACGGCTGAAAGGGCGAGCATGTTTGGCACGACCGGGATGCGAACCCGCGACCCTCACATTACGAATCGCACTCCTTAACACGCTTGGCCATACCGGGCCAGTACTGTTGAACAAAAGGATTTACACATATAACCTATTGTGTAGCTTTATGTTTAACTTCAAACAAACAAACAATCAAACCATACTAAGAAAATTAAAAAGGGCCATTAGTATGCGGTCAGTTAACTGAACATACTGCCAGACATCGCAATAGTAACCAAACACTTTGATATTTAATTTCGTATTTCGAATTCATCGTAAGGAAATCCTTTTACTTATTTTTTTCCTAGTCTAGTGCCCCATAAGCTGTACGAACCTTATCTTGTTTATAAAACAAATTTATTCTCCGAATTTCTGTTCTACTTTATCTAATGAGTTTAAATTTAACAACACATATGTAAAGCCCTCCACAAAACAAGTAAATTATAGGGTCTTTTAAACATGTATTAAGTTGTCTCTGAATCTGATAGTACATATCATCCATTGTATTCACCTATAATAATGATGCTCGTCCCACCCCACAAATTCCCTGGCGGAATGCACGTGACACGTGGGTGTTAGCTAGCCCTGAATCTGTACACATACGCACACAATTTCATCGAACTTGTTTCGTTAACCTTTCAAGATACATTTCATGTTGTATGTTATTATAAACTATATTCATTGAATAACATGCCAGACAAAGGAAACATTGAGGACGTCTGTTTATAGTACCCTTGAGTTAAGAACTCTTTAACCACTAATTGCGTATCAAATACATATTTATCTCAAGGTCGAAACTATTTACCAAAAGTAACATTGGTGTGCTTTTCTAATACTATTTATATTTAATTGATAAAAAACACATTATTTTTTTCTAGGCTTAATTAAGTGCTTCTCTATTCTGAAAACACAGGAAGTCTGCATTTGGCTTGTTATATAAACATTTTTATATGGAAGTTCATTTTCTATAATCTCTATAACATCATATGCTTCAATACTTCTTTTGTTTATAAAACTATACTAAAAATTCAAAATCGTAAGTTTCAGTCCAACATGATTATTTAACTAAACGACGTCTTTTCTTCGTTGGAAACAATGAACTGTAGTACAGTCAATTGTGAAGTAAAGAAACTGAACTCTAAATGAAATTTCATTATTGCAGACACATTCGCTCTTTTCTGATGGATGAATAAGGCTTCATACTATTGGTTTGTTTGTATCAGAATATTTACACAAAGATTCTGAAGTGAGTGCGTGCTGACAGCCGTCCGTGATTTTCAATAGATAGACTAGAGCGAAGGTAATTAATCAACAGTATCCACCACATTCAATCACGGATACAAAGTTGTTCTTGCGGTATTGGGACGCGAACTATTAACCTTAGAGTTCAGTGTTATGGCAAGATAACCGCCAAGCCACGCTCGGACCAATACCATTGTTAGAGGCTTTGGAATCCTTAGAGGTGGCGTAAAAGTTTTCATACTCGCAAACAAATGAGCAGTAGTAGACACTCCATGCTAATTTCTTACCCATAACACGAATTACTCGTGGTTTTATAATAAAATGTTTGATACTTGAAGTTTCTTGTTTTTGCATTACTTTACGAAATTTAAAATTTCGGTAGGCCATAAAAAAATAGCCTAGTCTTCAACATTAGAATCACTTTACAGAATGGCCATACAAGCTCGGCATGGCCAGGTGGCTAAGGCACTCGACGCGTAATCTGAGGGTCACGGGCTCGAAACCCCTTCATACTAACCATGCTCGTCCTTTCAGCCATAGTGCCGTTATAATGTGTCGTACAATCCCACTATTCGTTGGTTAAAAAGTGGCCCAAGAGTTGGCAGTGGGCGGTAATAACTAGCTCTTTTCTCTCTAGTCTTTCACGACTAAATTAGAGATGGCTAGAGCAGAAGTCTTTTGTGTAGTTTTGAGTGAAATTCAAAATTATCAAACAAATCACCATACAGCCAATGTCCTCTTCAATTACAAAGGTGTTCTCAATAATCTTTAGAAATTAGACTTTTTTTTATCTCTTGGGATTACAAGGATAAGGAAGCGATTTGGTTTGTTTTGCATTTCGCGCAAAGCTACACGAGGGCTATCTCTGCTAACCGTCCCTAATTTAGCAGTGTAAGACTAGAGAGAAGGCAGCTAGTCATCACCACCCACCGTCAACTTATGGGTTACAAACAAATAGTGGGATTAACCGTCCCATTATAACGCCCTAACAGCTGAAAGGTCGAGCATGTTTGGTGTGACGGGGATTCGAACCCGTGACCCTTGGTTTACAAGTCGAGTGCCTTAACCACTTGGTCATGCCGGGGCCTAAGTGATTTGGTTTCGTTGAGAATGAGGTTTCAGAAAAGCTCCTTTGCTTTTCACACAGTTTTCTTTTTCGACTTAGATATTTAACATACGTATTCTACAATGCCTATTGTGTAAATAGATATTGTATGTTGGTCGAGTATGTGTCTTTAAATAGACTGTCTTTAAAAAAACTACAGGAAGTTACTAAAACTGTTCCAAAATGTATTTAGAAATCCAAGACAAGTTTCACAAGTAATTTTCCCGTTAAATATTTACTTCAATCCACGTCTGGGTCTATTAAAGCATGTAATGTACACAGACGTCACTTCTAAAATATTTTCTTTTTATTCGAGTATAATGCCAGAATGAATTATTGAATTCTAGTTTACGATAGAGCGGAAATCTCTCGTTGATATGAAAAAAAAACCCAACAAAAACACTATTTTCAGAGATTCCGACACTATATCATATAAACGTTAAAGGATACTTTCATTAAAGTAAGTCTATGTCAAAAAGTTACACACGTCGAGGACGGTCTGGTGTAGCCTTCAACAAGGAAAAATAAAAACAAAAAAACACCACATCTGCTACTTATGTTTTTGTTTCTTTTAAATTTGTTATTCATTATCCACGTGCCAGTATCTGGTTCAAAGCTTGTTTGCAGAAATAATCCGCGTAATGCCAACCAATACTTCGTGGAAAATCGAAGTATTCAATTCCGCGAATCGCAAGAATTTGAAAATCAGAGCTCAAACCTACTTGTTACTGTTACATAAGTTCGCACACGCGTGCCTTACCTGTTAATAACCGTCTGTTATTAGATATATATTGGTACTCGAAATACATTTTCTCATGTTTATTTACTACTATATACATACAATAGAAAGCAGCAGAGAGCTCATAAAAGTGTATTTTAAGATGTCTTCTTATCTCTAAGTGCACTACTATAAGGCAAGAGTAAATATGTCATAATAAAAACACTTTTCGTGATGACATCTGAGACAATGTAAATAAGAGTAGATAACATTATGCCAACCACATTATACATAGTGCTGACATGACCTTTCGTCAATACTAGAGCTCTTCAGAGTGGTTTGGATAGAACAGACACAGTGTATTAGTTAAAGTTGTTAAAAAAAGTGTCTTATTAGCAAGTACTAGAGTTAGTAGAGCACTAACCTGGTGCAAAACGTCTCTGATTGAAATTCGAGGCAAGGGAAAATATAAATATCATGAAAATATACATTACTCTATTGGCGACTAAGAAACTAGACTCGAGTACGAGTTTTATTTATGAAAGGGGAAAAATGTAGCAGTTTGAGTTGTCAAAAAGTGCCTTACTTCCAACACCAGAGGGCTAGCCTTTTAATGCAGTAGGTGGAGCTTTCCTTAGTGACACTAGGGAATACATATTGTGGAAAAATAAATTACCACAACAGTAATGACCACGTGTTATCTGTACTAGGAAATCGAGACATATATTAAAAATAAACTACATAGCATATTGTTTTACCACACCACTAGGTGTGTTGTTAATATTGTGGAACAAATAGGAAAACATAAAAACTTTTTTTATAAGTACTTTAATCAAAACAATGTTATTTTCCCTTAGAAATGTGGGGCTGAATAATAAAAACCACAGCAGTTATTGAGACTAATAGTTATTTGTCTAGCCACAATGTACATTTAATAAGAAGGATCGTTTGTTTGTTTTTGAATTACGCGCAAAGCTACTCGAGGGCTATCTGCGCTGGCTGTCCTTAATTTTGCACCGTAAGACTAGAGGGAAGACAGCTAGTCATCACCACCCACCGCCAACTCTTAGACTACTCTTTTACCAACGAATAGTGGGATTGACCGTAACGTTATAAAGTCCCCACGGCTGAAAGGGCGAGCATGTTTGGTGCGACCGGGATTCGAACCCGCGACCCTCGGATTACGAGTCGAACGCCTTAACACACTTGGCCATGGAATATTTAGCCTAATATAGTGAGTATCGTAAAATCACATATATCATCGGAGATTATTCCTTGTGAATTTCACAAGATGATAACTAGTCCTTAGAAATATAAAGCACCAACTCAACTATAAGCAATATTTTTAGCAAAACGTGCATTTATTTATCTTTCTACATGATGGTTAACGTTGTTTCGCGCCTTTAGATATAAAGCTATACACTTTCATCACTTTCTATAACCGTCCAAATGAAGTAAGTGAACCAACGAGGGAAAAACTTCAGTACTGATGTTCCATCGTGCATACCAGGAAATTTGATGAATGATGTTATCCAGATTAAAAGGGTAAAAAATAAGTATGCGAACATTCTCGTATTTACAGGACACGTGATGTACTGAGCTATAGAACCGATAGATTATTAACTAAGGGACCTCTGTTTTATTACAGAAATAAATATACCTGTACGTTCGTCATGTTCTTGTATTGTAGACTGTCGTTACATTTTAACATATTGAGATGTATTAAATAATAATAACAAAGTACTAATTACGAATATAATCACTCCTTGAACACAACTAAGCTAGAACTTCAGCTCTAATTTTTTCGTAGTCAATAAGCTTATCGAATATTATATGTTCAGTATTATGAAAGTCACGATGCTGTTGGACGTTTGTAACTTTGACTCTATTATAAAATATTAAACAACACTGTTAAGGTGTTTTAGTCAGCTTTAAGTCACAAAAATGACCAAAATACTCTATCAAATAAAACAGACAATAACAAGTACCCCCCCCCTAAAAAGGGTATTTTTCGAACTTATAAATTCAAACACTTTGAATGAGTTTATAGAAAAATTTGCAACGAATCTTAAAACCCAGACTGTGGTTTTGTTGACATAACTGTATATACATTGAATAACGTTGGTTATTTTTTAGAATTAAGAAACTAAGTGTTTTAACTAATAATTTCCAAACATCACACCCTAAGACATTGTAAAATATTTTGAATAAAAATATGTTAAAATAGCGCAGACCAACAGAAGCGTATAGAATGAACAACATGTGAATTTATTTCATTGTGTTTAAGTACAATACTACATAATAGAGTATTTAAGCTTTGCCAACCACGAGTATTTTTGTTTGTTTGTTTTGGAATTTCGCACAAAGCTACTCGAGGGCTATCTGTGCTAGCCGTCCCTAATTTAGCAGTGTAAGACTAGAGGGAAGGCAGCTAGTCATCACCACCCACCGCCAACTCTTGGGCTACTCTTTTACCAACGAATAGTGGGATTGACCGTCACATTATACACCCCCACGGCTGGGAGGGCGAGCATGTTTAGCGCGACGCGGGCGCGAACCCGCGACCCTCGGATTACGAGTCGCACGCCTTACGCGCTTGGCCATGCCAGGCCCCTCCAACCACGAGTATCGAAACATGGTTTTAGCATTATTAGCCTATAGACTTGGTCAGGTAGCTACGAGGTTAAGGCACTCGACTCGCAATCTGAGGTTCGTGAGTTCGAATACCCGTCACACCAAACATGTTTGCCCTTTCAGTTGTGGAGGGGTTATAATGTGACAGTCAGTCCCACTATTCGTTGGCAAAAGAGTAGCCCAAGAGTTAGCGGTGAGTAGTGACGATTAGCTGTCTTCTCGCTAGTCTTACACTGCTAAATTAGGGACGGCAAGTGCAGATAGTCCTCGTGAAGCTATGCGCGAAATTCAAAACAAATAACAACATAAAATATCAATATCACCAACTATTTTTCAAAGTTTAACATGTGAGATTATATGAAAATGGTCAAAAGTTGCTTTAAAATTGGATGAATTTTTAACTGATTAGATTATTCATTGGTTTGGTCATATGTCAGTCTTCGTTGAACAGTAACAATGAGAGCGTAATGTCACTGAACTTAATATGATGATCTTCTTTGATTCACTTTAGCAATTTGGTTCTTTTGTATATCCTGAACATCAAGATTAAACCTATTACCAAACAGAAGCTCAAATCACAGAATAATATTTGAAAGCACAGACGGTTATAATGCATAGAAGCTTGCACCATCCTTTACAAAAAATACAGACTGACACTAAATAAACATATATACCAGCTATTACTGGAAGCACAGATGGGTTGATAGTTGAAGATATAACGCATATTTTCACCGTTTGCATTTAGTATTTTAAGACCTAAACGTTTCTGGGGTATTTATAATTAAGTTTAGTAAATGTTCTTGGAATCGGTTAGAGGACTGGTGTAATCAGATGGCTGACGCTATAATATCTCAGTTCAAGAGATATACTAATGTGCATTTATTAAAGTTGGATTTTGAAAATGTTGAAATTCCTTTCGGAACCCACACTGACATTCTAATCACAAGACCAGGAATTATAATGGCTTAAATCCTCAAGAGGTGGAACATCTTTTTGAATTGTTCCGCGTTCTAATATAACCTCTACTACCGTATGTCTTTGTCAGCGAAAGTACCACACTTAATGTTACACTTTTGGTGAGATTCATGAAAGGTATAGTGTTTCAAAGTCTATATCAGTTATTGGCGATTAAGTTTTATAGTTTAGATTCGTCATAAATTTATTTCAAATTATTGACTGATAGGGTGTATAAGAAGTGATTTTTATCTATATTTCAAAGTATGACAAGTGAAAATTATTTAAATTGGTCATTTGAATTGACTACGTTTTAATATTTTGCATCATTTAAATGAGATGTATTTATTGGATGATTTATCTATACTAGAGTATGAGTCATATAAACTTATACAGGAAATTCTGCTTCATTTTTGTTCCTCCTGTAAAATTTGTAATTGTTTTAGAATGTATTGTTTGCTTTCTTTCTTTCTTTTGTTACGGGTTTTAAACACCAGTAAAATACATGTATATGTATCTGTCAACCCCTCATTTCTTAATATGTTTTTTGGTTTGTTTTTGAACTTCGCGTCCCTAATTTAGCAGTGTAAGACTAGAGGGAAGGCAGCTAGTCATCACCAACCACCGCCAATTCTTGGGTTACTCTTTTACCAACGAATAGTAGGAAGGACCGTCACATTATAACTCCCCCACGGCTGAAATGGCGAGCATGTTTGGTGCGACCGGGATTAGAACCCGCAACCCTCGTATTACGAGTCGAACGCCTTTACCCACCTGGCCATGCCGGGCCTTATTGAAAGTCTGTGTTATTGCGAATATTTTATAAAACGTTGACGTATTTTCAAACTGAGAAATAGTTTACCTGAAAAGCCGAGTATTTTCAAATATTGTCAGCCTGTGTTAGTTATTCAATATATTTCAAACCGTTGTATCAACCTAGATGTAATGATTATTTACTATATTTGTTTTAGCAGAACAGAAAACGCAAACTTTTATAGTATTATGAGCAACTGTTAGCTAGCTCTCGTTTTTTTCAGATCTTGTGCTAATAAAAAAGTCTGAAATACGCAACAGGTGTTTGTAGGTTTTTCCTTCAATAGATTCAAGTTATGATAACATACAGAGATATTCACGAAAGCTATATCTTTAGTGTTGGTCGGTCGATTTCTCCGAATTTTGTGAGTTACACAAGTCTCATTCTACTTTCTTATCTCATAATGCTTCCTCCTTTCGTTGTTGGTTCCCATTTCTTTTCGGTATTTCTTCTGCTACATAAAAACCTGACAAGGAGGTAGTTTTTATACCATTGATTTATTCAACGTTGAGCGAAATTAATTTGTTGTTTGTTATGAAGAAACGTTTTTGAACGATGATTGAATATTTACAAGAAATATGGTTTCAAGAGAACTATTGCAATAAAGCAGCTACTATGACACAGAAAATAACTGTCATTAGTGAATGCTTGGAAGAGACACTCTTAAAGTGAAGGAGATATTGCTCAAGATAGTCTTTGGTTTCCCGAAGATAGAGGGCTCTTTATTTTACTTATTTTTGTTTACGGGCAGCAAACCTACATATGTATATTGGAGGATTTAGATTTGATAAACCTTGGTTTCTGGTAATTTTTGACGGGCTTTTATACTAGTTCAAAAATATGAGATATAAATAAAATATAATTTTTGATTTTTCCACCTCTGAGAAATGTAATCGAATATCTGAATCATAGTTCTTTTCATTGTTTTGTTTATTTGTTTTTTGAGGAAAGCTACTCAAAGGGCTATCCGTTTCTAATTTAGCAGTGTAAGACTAGAAGGAAGGCAGCTAGTCATCACCACCTACCGCTAACTCTTGGGCTATTCTTTTACCAACGAACAGTGAGATTGACCGTTGCATTATAATGCCCCCACGGTTGAAAGAGCGAGCATGTTTGGTGCGACGGGTATTCGAACCTACAACCCTCAGATTACAAGTCGAACGCCTTAACTCACCTGGCCATGCCGGGCCAGTTCTTTTCATCATTTGTGTATCTATTCATGTAAAAGATATGGGTTGACTTATTTTAGAAATTATATAATTATAAGCATGGTTAATTTAGCTCCATGAAATGCAGTGTCGTAACCGAAATCAGTGATTAAACCTTTTGAGGTTACTTATACTAACTTTTTGAAATGTTCTATAACGTTAAGGTTATAGAATATTGAGATAAACTTGTTTAGTTTGTTTGTTACAAAACACAACCAATTATCAGTGTTGATATATCGTAGATATGATTCGTATTAGAACAGCCAAAATCTAATATTTTCGTCTGTCTAAATTACCCTGATATCGTAGCTTTCGTCATTTTCTACAAATGATTTAACTGTGTTCATATTTCGGCTCTCTCTTGTCATAAGTATTGGTTTTTATTTTTAATGGCCAATGATGCTTAATTATTTGTCTGATATCAAATACTTTATGGTACGAACTGACTGGTCATGGATACCCCACGTTTGGTTTTACACGTGCTTCCTAATTTGATACCACGTTGTTTTCTTTTATGTGAGAATAAGGAAGACGATTAGTGTGAGATTAAACCTTATGCACAACCTAGTTGTATGGAACACACGAATGTAAGTAATTGCTTCTCGTTTACTATATCATCATAAACATACAAGAATAACAAACACTGCAAGATATATAATAGCTTGCAAGAAAGACAAGGTAATATTCATATGTAGATAATCATACCACTAACAGATTATCGAAAAAATATAAAGACGGAGGGGGATATAAGACTATAAGTTTCTTAACGAGAGAAATGTAAGACGTTTCTGCAACTTTGCTTGTAGCGATTTATTCATGTTAGGGGGATTCGAACCTGCGAACCATAGCGTATGAGTCGAGCGCCCCTAGCCACCTGGCTATTCCTGGTCAACACAGAGGCATTTCCCGAAAAAAAATAGAAGCACCTATATACTCAATAAAATATAATTATAATAGCAGGAGTGGATAAACTGTCAAGAAAAATATATAATTTATGCAACAGTTGCTAAAAAAAAGTGGAGTAGACCTTTTTTTGTTTGGATATAACGTCAGAAACTTTTGTTGTGTTCAATTCAACACATTTAAAACAAGTACTGTTAACATTTTGATAGTTAATGACTTTCAATAAACTTAAAACTTATAGCAATGCTAATTATTATACCAGTGTTATGGACATCATAGTGTAATGTTAAGTTACTATACGTGGAAAAATTATTTTAAGCGCGTAGAAGCTGAAGTGTGTCTCGACGCGTTTAAACATATAAATGTTGAAGTCTGTATGTCTTGACGCGTTTAAACATATAAATGTTGAAGCATGTATATTTCGATGTGCTCAGACACATAAATTTTCAATTATGGTTTTATATGTTCTAAGACATGAATGTTGAAATATGGTTCGTTGTGTTCAAATGTAGATGTTTAGAGCAACTGTTAAAATGTACAGACAGTTTAATACATGCCACAATAAATATAATAACTATTGAATCTAAAAAAATAATAAAGCTGGTGGTTAATAAAAGAAAAATAGGGCAAACAAGAAATACGAGAAATTATTAAAATGAATAGACAAAGTAAAACAAACAAATAATAAAATGATCGCAGACAATCAGTAAGTCTGAGAAAAGATAAAACGGAAGATTCTGAGTTTTTAAACAGATTGACAGTAAGACAAGCAGTTAGCAGCGTCAATATAATACAAGCATTTCACGAGACGGAAAAGTTGTGAAATGGAAATATAATATAACAAACAAAAAATGATTGTTTGTACTAAAGCACAAACCTACACAATGGGTTGTATACGTGCTCTTCCGATCATTATTTGGCCAGGTGGGTTAAGGAGTTCGACTCGTAATCCGAAGGTCGCGGGTTCGAATCCCGGTCGCAACCAACATGCTCGCCCTTTCAGCCGTGGGGGCGTTATAATGTGACGGTCAATCCTACTATTCGTAAGCAAAAGAGTACTCCAAGAGTTGGAGGTAGGTGGTTGATGACTACCTTCTTTCCCGCTAGTCTTACACTGCTAAATTAGGGACGGCTAGCGCAGATAGTCCTTGAGTAGCTTTGCGCGAAATTCAAAAAATAACGAATAAATAACCGACCATTATTATCAAAACTCGGTGTTTATAAAGCGTAGAAGTCCGAAGACATGTCGCTGTGCCACTGGGGTGCACACACAAATCAGATGAAACGTTTATAAGACGGACAGTTTAAAGTTTGAAGATAAAGTAATGAAATTATATAAGTGTTAATCACGCAGATTGTGGGTTCACGTTGTTCTTGAACTATACACTGGGTTGTCTGCATTCTGTCCACCGTCAGCAATCGAAGCCTAAATTCTGACACTATAATCTAATAAACCTACTGTCGATGCACAGAGAGGATAAACGTAAGGTTCCTAAAATAATTTTACCTTTCGCATTGGCTACGTGAACATTATTTTCATATGTTTGGTTCTCAGTATTGACTTGAGATACATTGTTGTAACTTCTTTACCTTGAATTATAAGGGGTTTTATCACTTTTAAAATTATTAATCATGTGTGGCTTATCTTGGCTCGTTATTGGTAAACGATTTTAATCTTTTGTTTTTTTCCCGACCACTAGTTCTCTTCTGTAATTCGTCGACAGAAGATGTTTTCACAGACATTTCACAGGATCATTTCTGATATGTATGAGTACTGTGTGTTTATAAAAGATTTTTTGAAACATAATGGGTTACAGAAATCACATGAATGTTTGCGGGCAGAGAGTCACTTTCAAGACACGGTTAACTGATGAGCACCCACCTCAGGTGTCACCCTTTTATTTATGTTTGTCCACGATTCAGTGAAGTGGGCAAAATGGTTTTGCAAATTTCTTTTCGAGCAGGAGCGGAACTCTTTGTTAGGTAGTTGTTTTGTTGGTATTGAGGTGCACCATATAATTTTTACACAACGTGCAGCTGTTCGTTATTACTTTGAGAAAAATTTAATTAAAGCGATGGGGAAAGATAGTAAGAGCAGACCCTTCGTGAACGAACGGTAATAAAACCGGCACAACCAACGTTATATAAACACCGAGTATTAATATTTTTTTTAACTTACAGAATATCGCATTTCTCAATATCAGATGTAAGTATTACCACGAAATGGCGCAACAAATCCTTTAATGATTTTAACTTCAGCCTGGTTCAGTGTTATTATCCACAATCGACACCATTAGCCTATGGTAACTATAAAGACATATACAACAATGAAAATTACTCTTACTGGAAGACGCAATGGAACATTACATGTGCACTGAAGGCCTGCTTTAGTAAAAAGCGACAATCTGTAATCACATATATATTTAAATAAAACTATAAGTGTATTAATGACTATCGAATTTTATTTATAGAAAGTTGATGTTTATTATTATGTTTAGTCTCTACAATTAATGCATTAATCTTTATTTTCAGGCTTATAAGTTCGATTTATTACAATATTATTACAGTCATTTCAAAAACGCTTGTATTATATATATAGTTTCAACTTTGATTATCTAGTTTCACGTGCTTTTAAAGACATGAAATAATAAAACAATTAATTTGTTTCAACGAATCGAAACAAAGTGATGGCATTTATAAATAATAATCGATTTTTCTCTTTAAAATCAGAAAGTTTAGTATTCATATTTCTTAGTACGAAAGAAAAATAAACACGTGTGGCGGAGCCTTACCAAACTGACTTGATTGTGTTGTGATTGATTTACTGTCACTATCCACGCGGCGTACGGCAGGTTATTACGAGCCAGAGACCGTCCTTTCTTTTTCGGCAGTTAAACCTGCATTTCCAAATATATGATTACCTGGTGCCGACTAGTTATCTGTATACTGTCTCCTTCTGTTGGAGAAAAACTTATTCAGTTTAACCTCTTTTATTTATAACCAGTTTGTCTTCCACGGATCGAGTTGCGGTTTTTACGGGTTGTCCGTCGTGTGAAATTGAACCATATGATGTACAATAACAAGCACTCCCTGTCTTCTTTGAAGATACTTGTCCCCGAAACTGGGAGGTTCAAACTCTCTCACTTTATTTGCGTCTTGGGATTTTCTATTTGACTTTCTAAAGTTTCAACGTATACGGTGGCGCCACCAGGTGAAAACTATATTTAAGTATTTGAGTCTGACTGTTTTGACGAGACGGACAAACGTAAAACACAAAACTTGCACAAAACGACTGTGGAAATAAATTTATGTTTTATAAGATGGTTAACGTAACTTATAAACAAGTTTACTTATCTAAATTAATACTTCTAGGTTGATGTTAATTTACCAGCTATGTAAATGTTGTGTTTGCAACAGACTTGTTAAGAAATCTGCTAACATCATTAGAAATCACAGAAAGAATTCAAATTAATGCAAATAATTAACCGGCCCAAATACTCGATGCTAGATGGTTACTGGTCAGTGCGAAGAAGTGATAATATTGATTTTTTTTCTTGCTTATCACAAATGCGATAATAAATGGTAAGATGGATGAACACTTACACCGCATAAAACTAATTAACCACAAAACGTTTGTTTGTTTTTTGAATTTCGCGCAAAGCTACTCGAGGGCTATCTGCGCTAGCCGTCCCTAATTTAGCAGTGTAAGACTAGAGGGAAGGCAGCTAGTCATCACCACTCACCGCCAACTCTTGAGCTACTCTTTTACCAACGAATAGTGGGATCGACCGCACATTATAACCCCCCCCCCACGGTTAGGAGGGCGAGCATGCCTGGTGCGAGCGGGATTCAAACCCGCGACCCTCGGATTACGAGTAGAACGCCTTAACAAATTTGGCCATGCCGGGCCCATAAAAAAAGAAAGAATGAATTATAAACGCCATGCAAGTAATAAACGTTGTAGCAAAAATGTATCTTATAGAGATCTTCCAGGTTGCTTTGATATATGAGAACTTATCTTAAAATGTTATTTAACTATTTCATATATTTCATAGAATGTTAAATAAACTTTTCTGTATTAACCTACAACAATTTGTAAAATACTTTTCAAACCCAATAGTTCTGTTTATAACACTCACAAAAATCGCATAATAATTCGATACATTTCAACAAAACCTGGATATGGGGGAATGTATCCCCAGAAGTTCCAGTGCAACAAAAAAAAGTAATTTTAGTTAAATCTAAATCTATGGCTGGGCTAAAATTGTTTCCTGGGTAATACTATTAAATCAGTTATTTCAGAATGTAACTTCCTAGTTTACGACCGTCATGCCGTTTTCTCATTAATAAAACATACTCAAATGGTTTAAAGATGACAGTAGGGCTCGAAAGGGTTATTATAGTACGTTCACATAATGTTTTGTAACGTTCATTGAAAATATATTTAATTGTCAGTTGAATACAAAGCATCCAGTAAATGTGCGTTTAGGTTAATGTGTATTACAAAGAGGAAGTCAAAAGTATTTTGTACTTAGACCAAGATAGATTCATAATACTTTAAAGAGATGTATAAAACAAGCCCCCCAGTGGCTCAGCGATATGTCTGCGGACTTAGAACGGTAAAAACCGGGTTTCGATACTCATGGTGGGCAGAGCACAGATAACCCATTGTGCAGCTTTGCGCTTAATTCAAAACAACAACGTGTGGAACATAAACAGGTTTACTTACCGAATGTGGTGCTATCTGTTGACAGGAATGATAGATAAAACAAATTTTTATTTTTCACATCACTGCTTGATGAATTCTTTACGTTCTTAATGAGGGTTAAAAAGTATCTTACAGACAATGAGGAAATTAAATGTTATCACGCTTCTATATGAGACTTATTTAAGGAGTGTTTTAAATTTTAATCGTTTTGCTATAGTAAAGAGTTTTGTTTGTTTTTGAATTTCGCACAAAGCTACTCGAGGTCTATCGGTTCTAGCCGTCCCTAATTTAGTGGTGTAAGACTAGAGGGAAGGCAGCTAGTCATCACCACCCACCGCCAACTCTTGGGCTACTCTTTCACCAACGAATAGTGGGATTGACCGTCACATTATAACGCCCCTACGGCTGAAAGGGCGAGCATATTTGACGCGACGGGGATGCGAACCCGCGACCCTCAGATTACGAGTCGCACGCCTTAACACGCTTGGCCATGCCGGGCCGCTATAGTAAAGATAGCGATAAAATTGAGATAATTCATAAAGGGCAACTTGTTGTAAACTTTATTGAACATTCTTATTGCAAACAAGAATACTTGGTTTAGTTTGTTTCGAGAGTTTCGTGTACAGACGTATTTTGAAGTAGAGTTCTAAATGAATCGGGTTAAAAGATACGATTTGCATATTAAAGGTAATAAGTTTCCATCTGAGAAACTTTAAATATACAAATAATAATAATTAAATATTATTTGTTTCTTAAAGAGTTAATAAACATTTTATTAGAAAATTCGGTTTGTTTTTGCAAAACATATTGCAACAAAGTTTTAGTATGGTTATGGTTTATCAATAAATAATTTATTCGATTCTGTTGTTAAAGTTTTTTTGTTGCTCGTCTGAACAAACGAAAGCCCAAAGTAGTTGGGATTTGGATCAGCGGCTCCGTTTATTGGGTTAAAGTAATTGTGACGTAAGCCCCAGCTGAGTTTCTAATCCCACTTTCGTTTAGTTTTCTTCTTTGTTTTTAAAGAAAAACCCAAAAAACAATTTTTGTAGCATTGTGTGTCGCCCTTAAAACGTCTTTAGTTAAGCTCTAGTGTAGGGGATGTCTTACTTTATTTTTCTTTTTTTATGACTAAGGATCTATTTGTAAATAGAGGTAACTTGTAGCGACACAGTTGGATAATTATATACTTTAAAATAAACTATCATATATTTTTAAAATCCGTTCGCAACCTTTTTAAACATCCTGACGACCAAACGTCGGGTCGCGACCCTTGGGTTGATGAACACTGGTCTCGTTAAGTCGATGGAACAAAACACTGACTTTTTGCTTCCAGGAAATATACTTTGGCTTTATTTTTAATGGCTAACGATAACCGAAATGATACATTCGTAATGACTTATTATCTTTATTACTAATGAATTTATTTTTTTTAAATGTGTCTCCTGGCGGATCAGCTGTAAGTTTACGGACTTGTAACGCTAAAATACGAGGCAATCTATTATATAGCTTTGCGCTTAATCGCACAAAGCTTTAAATGGAGAGTACAGAATTATCCATTACTTCTGTATGAACCCAGGAATTAACTTAGTTGTTTTTTTTCCACTAAATATGGGGTTATAAGTGAAGTAAACCAGCAAGAGTAGCAGATAAAAACCCACAAATATTTTGATGTATTTTACAACAATAAAGATAATTCTATGCTTACGTTTTTCTAATTTTAATTCTGTTGTTGCTATGTTTACTACTGTTTATTTGTCTGTTTGCTCTGTAGTTCAACTATAGGTTAGCATTGATGAATTTCGATATTAATAACAGATTTCAAAATCTTTCGAAAAACATTGTTTGAGCTCTAGAACCTTTTATTATACTTTTTATTATGATTTTTTTATAATTTTTGTAATATCGTGAATTACCAATATTTACAGTCATTTCTGGCTAATGAAGACCGTTCAATCTGAGGATGGAATTAGTGATATTAAAATTTTTTTGATTTTATTCGAGTTTCTTTTCGACTCGAGGTTTCAATTGTTTCTGAGCTCATATACTAAGAAAAGATAATAACCATTACGAATCATTAGGCTGTTGAAACCACTGTTACTGACTCTATAGATAATTGTGAGAAAGGAACAACCTGATCCTGTAGATAGCTGAAAGATATATAGATGAACGTTAAAGAGAACTCTAACCCACCCGTGAAAGATGTTTACAGTTTGACGTTCTGAACGTCATTATTTTCATTTGCTTTAATTTTTCTCCGACTATCTTTACACACTGATAGGGCATCGTCGATGCGCTAAATCCAATGTTTTCTCGTTACCATGGTTACCGTGTCTCTAATGGCAACCGGAGCCCACTCCCACTAATAAGGCTTTTCTATTGGAGTTCTGGAGTGGCGCAGTGTATCTCACCTCCGCATACATGTGACGTCAACATTTCGAACCACCAAGAAGCTGCTGTTCCAAGATGGCCGAACTTTAATGTTCAATCTACAGATTCAGCACTGAACATCACCAAAAATACTCAAAACCATGATGATTGTGTATCGTCTCAACTGTCATTTAAGGTAAGGCGCTTCTGTTTTCTGATACATCGACTTTAAGAACTAATGTTACTCTGTTCGAAGTGATAATCAACAGGACAACAACAACTGTTCTGTGTCTGTGTTTTACAGTATCTCCTAAATCTTATTTTTACCTTACAATACAATAAATATGAAATTAAAGTATTTTATCCAGAGCGTATCTAACCTCGACCACGTTGCACGCTTATTTATTTATTTTCACTTGTAATATTATTATTATCTACCATTATTTTGAAGGGTCTCTGATGTCATTTAAGCAGCTAAGTATATAACAGTACTTAATGTAATATAACAATCTTTCGAGATTAAGTTCCACAACATGTATTTTCTATACGTAAGTTCGATATATTTAGCACCAGATCGGTAGCGAATATAGAGCGACCTAATCTATATAATTTCTACAGTCTTCATTTCGGCCATGTTTTTCCCGCCTTTTATTTTTTCTCTCTTCACTGGAATGCAACAAAAGCTCTAGTGATAATTTCCTCAGGGGTAAATTAAAGCTACTCGTAATCATCTCAAGCTTGTCTCACAGCGATTCCCATGCTCCGATATCACATGAGCATGTCCAGTGTGCTGTTTTATTTCTTTAAAACAGTACTTAACGGCTATCATTTTATTGCCGACATGATATGAGCAGTTTTTCTAATATCTTTCCAATAATGCAGATACACGTGTACACATTAGAACGTTGAAACATCATAAAACTACATCCGGGCAACAAGATTTTGTAAACAAAACGAAACAACAATAGCAAAAAGAAAGAAAAAAATTTTACAAATGTAGAATTTCTCTTAAAATTGGTGCTATTAGTACACGTATCAGTATTTTACGTAGGAATTGCAGTTAAGTTTATATTTTAGTCGCTATCTTACGTCATCGAAAACTTTTGTTTATGATCCTTAATATCGTTAAAATGATTTACATTTTCGTTAAGCTATTGAAAGTAAAATGAAAGATTTTTTATCAAATTTAATAAGTACACGATGTGTGAATTATCTTTTGCACGTAACAGAAACTATATATTATGAAAAAAATGTCCCTTCCGTCCAACAGTGCATTATTGATTGCAAACTGTGCAAGCTCCAAAACACACAGCTTCGTCCACTGACATTTCTCGTGATGACAAATAACTCGTTGTCGGTTTGCCCATTTAAATATACTAAGCTAAAAAGGAAATTAAAAAATCAATTATGGTAAATTTCAGTTTCTGGGAAATTCTAATTATGGAAGTGTTTATAGTAGGATTTAAAACTATTCTGGAATAAGGTTTTTTGCGGTTTTTTTCCTTGATGTTTATAAATAAATATGATATTGCCGACGTAACCAGTTAGACCTTCTGGTAATGCAACTTCTTTGGTTCCACTATACACATAGTTGTTTTTCTTTCGCGAACGTGGAATCTTTCGTGGTTTGTAATATTTGCATCTGAATTGAATAATTTGTGTTGATTGCTGACATATTATCATTTTAAAAAATCTTATGTTTATTTTTAAGTTTGATAAGATGAAACAGCCAAGCCCTCGCCCCAAATGTCAAAGTTTCTTACTTATTTTCATTTCAGGCTCGGCATGGCCAAGCGTGTTAAGGCGTTCGACTCATAATCCGAGAGTCATGGGTTCGAATCCCCGTCACACCAAACATGCTTTGGGGACGTTATAATGTGACGGTCAATCCCACTATTCGTTGGTAAAAGAGTAGCCCAAGAGTTGGCGGTGGATGGTGATGACTAGCTGCCTTCCCTCTAGTCTTACACTGGTAAATTAGAAACGGCTAGCGCAGATAGCTCTCGAGCAGCTTTGTGCGAAATTCAAAACAAACAAACAATTTTCATTTCTTATTCAAAATTTCAAGAACTATTCACCCAAACTCCTTTTAAGATCGAGTCTATATAACTGTGTGATACAAGTGAAATTAAATATTTTCACATCCTTCCAGGTTACATTCTACATTCTCAAACGCAAAGAAAAAATTAAATTCAACTTTAAAAACATCTTCTGAAGACGAATTCATAATTTATTACACTAAGTACTATTCAGCAGAAAGAGTCAGGGATGGCGCTAAAAAGAGGGGTGAGGAGGCTATAACCACCTCAAAATTTGTCTTAGAAACCTCAACCAGCATGTCTAACACGCTAGCGATTTATGTATCTTGAGAGTTAAGCCTAGAATGCGTCTAAGCCAACTTCCAAAAAACCCAGGAAATGTTAAAAGAGTTATATATCAAATTGTATTGCCATAGTAAGAATGTAATTAACTAATACCTATTGTAATATTAAGTGTACTACAGTACTATAAGTTTATTCATGAATTATGACAAAATGAATTTAAAAAAAAATGTTTTTGTAATTTGGCGCAAAGCTACACTAGGGCTATCTGTCCCTAATTTAGCAATGTAAAACTAGAGGGAAGGCAACTAGTGATTATCATCCACCGCCTACTCTTGGGCTGCTCATTTACCAACGAATAGTGGGATTGACCGTCATGTTATAATGCCCCCCACGGCTGTAAGAGCGAGCATGTTTGGTATGACGGTGATTCGAACCCGCGATTCTCGGATTATGAGTCAAGTGCCTTAACCACCTGATCATGACGGGCCTATACTAGGAGCGTCAAGTTATAATCGTCACACATCAATTTAGTTTGAAAATATTTTTTTTGTCCACAGAATGATTTAAAATCAATAAGTGAACACAATTTTTGTTAACCAGCACGCGATTCTTTCCACTATGTATTATGTAAGTTAAAATGGGATGAAATTATAATTTAAAAAAAAAAGCATTTTATACAATCAGGATTTTAGCATTTCTTCTAAACATATATAAAATACTGCTGGAATAGAATGATTCTTTTCTGTTTCTTAATTAAGTTTATTTGTTTTATTGTCACATTATATAATTACTCCACTTATATCCGTTACAAAATATCAATGAAATTTTAGGTTGTTTTCTTGTAGCAAAGCTATATCAGGCTACCTCCTGAGCCCCTGAGGAGAATCGAACCCTGAGTTGAGCGTTGTAAATCCACAGACTTACCGTTGTACTAGCGGGGGACCAAAAAAAGTTTGAATAGTTATATGACCAAATTATCAGATAATAGGTTTTGCTCCAACTTCGGAGTTCATATACAAGTACCTGCACTAATAAATTCCTTTTTATTCGTCGACAGAAGATTTGCGGTCCAAGTGTGGCTTGATGGTTATGGTGCTCGTATCCCAAGTTGAAGGTCGCGGGTTCGAACCTCCGTCACTAACATACTTGCTCTTTCAGCCGTGGGGGCATTGTAAATGTGTGTAGCTTTGCGTCAAATTCTAAACAAACCAAAGTATTTGTGTGCTCTGCACGTAAGTCGTGTATTTTAGGTTACTAAAAATCATATTTGTCTTTCTCATACAAACTAACATCCATATTTTAATTGGCCCGGCATGGCCAGGTGGTTAAGGCATTCGACACGTAATCCAAGAGTCGCGGGTTCGAATCCCCACTACACCAAACATGCTCGCCCTTTCAGCCGTTGGGGCTTTATAATGTGACGGTCACTTCCACTATTCGTTGGTAAAAGAGTTACCCAAGAGTTGGCGGTGGGTGGTGATGACTAGCTGCCTTCCCTCTAGTCTTACACTGTTAAATTAGGGACGGCTAGCGCAGATAGCCCTTGAGTAGCTTTGCGCGAAATTCAAAAAACAAACAAACCAACCACATTTTAATATACAAAGAGACAGTTATTAGTAAAACTCGAAAACGACTCCCCCAATGTCTTCTGACTTACATCGCTAAAACCGGGTTTCAATACACTTGGTGGGCAGGAACAAAGATAGATGATTGCTTAGCTTTGTGCTTAATTCAAAGCAAAAAACATAACACAAAAAACAAATGAAAATACATTTTTGGATATTTTGGTAACAATCAAATTTGAGAACATTGGTTTGTTTTGAATTTCGCGCGAAGCTACACAAGAGCCAATTTTGCAGTGTAAGACTAGAGAAAAGGCAGCTAGTAATCACCACCTGCCGCCAACTCTTGGGACTACACTTTTACCAACTAATAGTGGGATTGACTGTAACCTTATAACGCCTCCACGGCTGAAAGAGCGAGCATATTTGGTGTGACAGAGATTCGAACCCACGACCCTCAGATTCGTACCTTAACTACCTGGCCATGCCGGGCCTGAAAATACCGGAAGTTATTCCTTCATGACACCATATATTTTACAATTAACATTCGCCTAGTGACTCTGGTTACACTGACTCTGGGTACAGCAAACACTTTTCGAAAAATCTGGAGGAGATCTTTACGTCAGTACGTATTAAGAGCGAAAATCTTTTTTTTTTTACCCACATTTCTTTTATTTACAGTGTTACAAGGAGTTATCAACTCTCGGTGTATATCCAAGATACTGAAGTGTAATGTTTTTCAGAGTAACTTTAATGAGCTCTTTTAGCAAGAGATCTTTTTACAGTATTAAAGAGTCAAACTAAGATATTTAGGCGACGGTGCATTAAATATTGATTTACAACTGGCGACTCCAAAACGCAGTTGTAGTGGAATAAGCGTTATAGCATTATTTCTTGTCGTCGGTGTTTTTTACTTAGTTGCATTATACGCTATATATTAAGGTGTGGTTTGCATGTTTTAATTCATACTCATATATTTTTACAGGAAAAATTTCAAATAAAAAATAAGTACCCAGAAAATGAAGCAGTCTTTTGAACGAATGACTAATCGTTGTCAATCCTGAAACACCAATATTTCAGGACCCACATGACTAATCGTTCTCAGAACAGATACAGCCACGTTTAGGCTGAATAATAGTCGTAAGGAGTATTATACAGATAAGAAAATATTGCTGTGTTTTGTTTGTTTGTTTGTTTTTGAATTTCGCGCAAAGCTACACGAGGGCTATCTGCGCTAGCCGTCCCTAATTTAGCAGTGTAAAACTAGAGGGAAGGCAGCTAGTCACCACCACCCACCGCCAACTCTTGGGCTACTCTATTACCAACAAATAGTGAAATTCACCGTAACATTATAACGCCCCCCACGGTTGAAAGGGCGAGCATGTTTGGTGCGATGGGAATTCGAACCCGCGATCCTCAGATTACGAGTCGAACGCTTTAATCCACCTGACCATGCCGGGCCAATACTATGTTTTATTTGGAGAGAAATAATGCAAATAAAAATGTTTGATTGTTTTTAACTTCTGTAGTGACATTTTATCTAAGTTTCACGTACTTGTTATTCATGATCACGACAAGATGTTATGTGGACTTTTTGTTATTTTACTTCCGTTTTGCGAAAATTCAATTTTTTATTATTTTAACAACTGTTTATAAATGCTATATGTGCTGATATAAAGGCTAATACGCATTTAAGAATGTCCGAAGTTTAGCTACTTGAATGATAAGCTGTCTTCGAAGTCTTGTTAGCAAAATCCATGGCGGATTTATTCATATTCAGCGCTGAACTCTAGGCGCTTCTTTTCGAAGTATTTCATTGTCATTTAATTCTGTATTTTACGAACGTTTACAACTTATTTTATTTCTCTTATTGTTTCTTGTTTTGTTTTGTAGTGACACAAAGTTACACAACGGGCTATCTGTTTTATGCCTGCCAGGGATATCAAAAATCCGATGTCCAGCGTTGTAAGTCCAAAGACATGCCGCTGTGCCACTAGGGGTCTTTTTCTTTCATATATCATATTTTGCTGGAAACATTCTTATGCAAAATAAATGCCTTTAAAAACAGCTTTCATAAAATATGAAATAAAACAAACCAGTGATATTTTCGTCGCTAGGAGTTCCCATATGTCTTTTGTGGCAACAGAAGAAACAGATCAATAAACTGTTTTTTGGGCAGAACATGTTTTTCATGCACACGTTAAAAGCCCATAGGACGTCTTGAAGCTGATCAGCAACAACAAACATTTGCGTAAAAATCTTAGAGAATAAAAGTTTCCTTTCTATTTGGCAGAGTCATAACTAAACATCATCAGGCCGGCATGGCCAGGTGGTTAAGGCACTCCACTCGTAATCTGTGGATCGCGTGTTCGAATCTCCGTTACATCAAAGATATGCTCGCTCTTTTAGCCTTGGGGACGTTATGATGTTACTGTCAATCTCACTGTTTATTGGTAAAAGAGTAGCCGAAGATTTGTCGGTGGATGGTGATCACTAGTTGCATTCCCTCTTGTCTTACACTGCTAAAATAGGGACGGCTAACGCAGATAGTCATCATGTGGCTTTGCGCGAAATTCAAACCAAACCAAACTGAACATCATCTTGTTGTGTATATCCTGCTTTAAGCGAATGTATTTGTAAACGACATTACACATCTTATTAAAATCCTTTTTTTCCTAAAAATATTGTCATTAATAAAAAGTATGAAAGTTGATTATTTATGTTTGTTGAAAAAGTTCAGTTTTGTTTTTGAATTTCGCGCAAAGCTACTCGACGGCTATCTGCGCTGGCCGTCCCTAATTTAGCAGTGTAAGACTAGAGGGAAGGCAGCTAGTCATCACTCCCCCACTGCCATGTTGGGTGCGACCGGGATTCGAACCCGCGACCCTCGGAGTACGAGTTGAACGCCTTAACACGCTTGGCCATGCTGGGCCCAGGTCAGTTTTATCTTCCGCTGACGAGATTTGCCGTTTCCTAAATTTCATTCTAAGATTTTTTTCCCCATCTGACGTAAAGAACTTTTTCGTTTGTTCTAAATTTCCTAATTAAAGGAAAAAAACACCTTGTATATAATTACAGAAGCTTAAAAATCACAGATGCACGATTTCCTTTCTGGGTTCTTATTGGCATTAATAATTTGGAGTAAAATACACAAGAACAGAATAATACCGATACAATAAGCCGAGTTCATTGGAGGTGGAGCCAGAGTAAAGACAACCAATCAAATTCCATTACTTCCAGCAACTAACGCATTTAGATTTCTATAATCGCTCATAATTCAGGTGAAACACTTGGGAAAACTGGGATAAAGTACTTTTATATTCTTCGAGGTAAAATTTACTGCTAATAATTTATGTGTTCAGTGTACGTACAATTTACCCTAAGATATATTTAACATTTTCGGAAATTAAGATTTTAAAACTCTAAATAACCACAGAGGTTCGAATTCATTATGATAAAACAAATTATTTTTTTGTGAAAAACTAATTGTTGCATTAAATCTACAAGATGAATTAAAAATCGGGGATCGTCTCTGACCGCTTATTCTCTGTATTTAGGAGCACGCACGGTTGTTCTACGTTTTAAAATATTACCCCTACATAGGGATTTATTTATTTTCTAACATTTCAATTTCAGGTTTGTTGGGTTTTATGTAACTTCCATATCAAAAGCTATACGATGTTATATACCCTTTATGTAGGGGGTTACTTATTTTCTAACTGCCCCATCTCGGGATTTATAGAGCTTTGTATGCCCCTTATATAGAGAGTTACTTATTTTCTAACTGCCCCATCTCGGGATTTGTAGAGCTTTATATGTCCCTTATATAGAGAGTTACTTATTTTCTAACTGCCCCATCTCGGGATTTATAGAGCTTTGTATGCCCCTTATATAGAGAGTTACTTATTTTCTAACTGCCCCATCTCGGGATTTGTAGAGCTTTATATGTCCCTTATATGGAGAGTTACTTATTTTCTAACTGCCCCATCTCGGGATTTGTAGAGCTTTGTATGTCCCTTATATAGAGAGTTACTTATTTTCTAACTGCCCCATCTCGGGATTTGTAGAGCTTTATATGTCCCTTATATAGAGATTTACTTATTTTCTGACCCCCTGTCTCAATCCTTCTTAGGCTTTACCTAATCTCTATATCAAGAGTTGTAAGGGTTTATATATTCTCTATTATCCGGTCTCAGGTGGAATATTTTAACACCTGAGTATTTTCCATAAAATTATCCCCCTCTCTCTTCCTGAGAAATTTTGAATGCGCATGCGGTCTTCTTTTGAGTGAGCCCCCCGCTAGTACAGTGGTATGTCTCCGGATTTACAACGCTAAAATCAGGGTTTCGATTCCCCTCGATGGGTAGAGCAGATAGCCTTCGTGGCTTTGCTAAAAGAAAACACACACACTCACCCTTTTGAGTGAATGACTGGAAAGGATTGTAAGCTGTAATAAGGTTTGCTAAATAAGAACTGCACCAACGGAAATTGTTATATAATTTCTTGAAATACCTTTTAACTGCTTTCCCTGATGTTAAAATGCAAACACTACTTGATTCTGACTCCATGTACGAGTAATTAACTGAAAACACGAAATTCAACATTCTTAACTGACTTTAAAAGAATCTGTTTGTTTCGTTTTTGAATTTCGCGCAAAGCTACACGAAGACCACCTGTGCTAGCCGTCCCTAATTTAGCAGTGTAAGTCTAGAGGAAAGGAAGCTAGTCATCACCACACACCGCCAACTCTTGGACTACTCTTTTAACAACGAATAGTGCCCATGGCTAAAAGGGCGAACATGTTTGGTGTGGCGGGAATTCGAACCCGCGACTCTCAGATTACGAGTCGAATGCCTTAACCCACCTGGCAAGAGTAAAACTTTTCAATATTCCTAACAGTAACCAAAAATAGTATATTTTAATTTCGTGTCTATATAAGTAAAAGTGACTTTATGATCAATTTTCTATCTGTTTGTCTGTTGTTAAGTGCAAAGCTTTGCTTATCAGGAGCATCGAAACCTGGATTTTAGTGTTACAGGGCTTCAAGACCGGGGTTATTTTTCGTTCTGTATTTTGTTTGATTGAATGTGGAATCAGGAGCGTCGTTTACTGATTTCATCTTGTATTTAACTTCAGTTTTATCTTGTTTCTGCGAGAGTGACGTATGTGTTTTACTTCAGTTTTATCTTGTTTCTACGAGAGTGACGCATGTATTTAACTTCAGTTTTATCTTGTTTCTACGAGAGTGACGTATGTATTTAACTTCAGTTTTATCTTGTTTCTACGAGAGTGACGTTTGTATTTAACTTCAGTTTTATCTTGTTTCTACGAGAGTGACGTATGTATTTTACTTCAATACTATCTTGTTTCTACGAGAGTGACGTATGTATTTTACTTCAGTATTATCTTGTTTCTATGAGAGTGACGTATGTATTTTACTTCTGTTTCAACTTGTTTCTACGAGAGTGACGTATCCATACTGCTTATTCACTTTCTACCCAAGTTGAGTTGTGTGTTTGTGACGTAACCATGTGTGATAATAACTAAATCTATTGCTATAAATAAACGTTTAGAATCGAACCAATATATTTTTTCATGTCGAAAAATCTGCAACATGATACGAAGTTGAGCTCAGTAATACATGATGTGAGGTGTAATTACATAACTGGATCCAGAAAAAATGTCTCACTTCCATGGTTACTATCGCTTGAAAACAAACTAACTTTGATGTCGTGTATTCCTATTCATAAATACATGTTTTCGCAAATGCATAATTTGTGAAAAATTATAATTATAAGACTTCAATGTGGTAATCAAAGGAAGTCGACCACAAGAAATTCTCTAATTTTTACAAATATTCAAGAAGATTTTTGAACGAAGTTTCAGTTCTGGGAAATTTTCTTAAGTTTTTCTCTATATGAATTGAATTGTCATATTTTTTTTGTTTTGTGTTCAGACAATTTTGTTTTCGTATAAGAATGTCTTTTGTATTTTATAATCATTTTTTGAAAATATTTAGTCTTGTATTTGATTGAAAAATGTGTTTGTTTGTTTGTTTTTTTGAATTTCGCACAAAGCTACTCGAGAGCTATCTGTGCTAGCCGTCCCTAATTTAGCAGTGTAAGACTAGAGGGAAGGCAGCTAGTCATCACCACCCACCGCCAACTCTTAGGCTACTCTTTTACCAACGAATACAGGGATTGACCGTCGCATTATAAAGCCCTCACGGCTGAAAAGGCGGCATGTTTGGCGCGACAGGGATGCGAACCCGCGACCCTCAGATTACGAGTCGCACGCCTTAACACGCTTGGCCATGCCGGGCCGAAAAATGTGTTTGACAGTTGTTTTATTGAAATACAACTATTTTTTCTAATGAGACTAATGTTATGCAACCAAGTAACGCATTTTTTGTGTAATTTTTCATCTTGAAAAATACAAACCATAACTACCAAATTACCTTCCTGATTATATTTTCACTTTCAAACAAACAAATTTTCAAGATGTCTTAAAAAAGTAATAAAAATAAATAAAAAGGTAGAATGTATAAAAATTATTTGGGTGAAACGTTGTCCATAACTATTTCGTAACTACGTATTTCATACAGAACAGTGTTAGGTTATTGTACGGTTTAATGTTTCATAAGTAGGAGTATCTGCCTAATTTAGAGTGCACATTGTGTAACCACTCTAAACATCTGTTTGTTAGTTACTATGATATTTATCGAGAGCAGGTGTGTTGCTTCTGAGATACCTTGCATGTAAATTACTTCAGTTAGAAGCTTTTAATATGCAATTTGAAACAATCTTAAGTCAAATGTGAATATTTACTTCTTTTTCCGTCGTGTTTTCCTGCAAACGAAGCGACTTTTAAAATACCGTATCTACATCACATTCGATATCCAAGCTTCCTCAATATTTCACTTGTTTATCTATTGCGACGTTTATATGGTTCATATTAAGCTATTTGTTCATGTTTTAGAAAGGAGCAGTCACTCGCAAAGATCAAATAATTAACAATATATAAAACAGTAAATCCTAAGATAGGATTAAACCTGAAGCAGTCTGTGGTTAACACTGCCACTGTAACCACGAGGTTACACTTAAACTTGCCTTCACCGTATGTGTTTTTTAACATGGATCTCACCAACTGCATGATGTAGTTTGTTTGAGGAGAAAACCCTAAATCTTCCTCTTTAGAAAACAGTGGTCAGTAGTGGTTTCACACGAAATATATTCTGCTGTCGGTTAATCTAGGGTTTGACAGTCAACATCCAAAACATTTAACGTACGGTTCAGGTGGCACTGTAAGTAGTATGTCCCGAAAGGAAGGGATACCTTAAACATGAAAACTGTCAATGTCAAACAAACAAAAACTGAGAAATTATTTTTAAAAAGAGCGCAGCCATATACCAAGTTGGAAAAGTCAGTTGAGGCAACCTTGTAATTATATGTTTTTTTTAATTATTTGATTTGTTTTAGCGCAAAGTGGTATTTCAGTTGAATCTGTAACCGTCGCAGGAACCGAGCCTCGAAATGCAGCGTTATAAGACCCTCAAGCTTACCATGGAACCACTAGAGAATATTTTGTTAAAAATTGAACTATCAAACAAATTTTCCCAAGCTTAAATCTACCGAAGGTAAAATGAACAATTTCTACGCCTCAATCTCAGCAAATTACCACTGAACAACTCATGTCCCCCGTCAAGTTTTCTTCTTACGATTAGTTTTTTCCTATATGTGGTGTAAATTATAAATAAGAATTTCATTGTGTTTCGAGCAATGAATCTATCCAAATATCGAGCACCTTTCAAACTTTGATTTACATTTCAAGAAAAGATAAGAAATATGTTAAATATCCAATACACATAAAATACATCTAAATTCTAATGCCATCATACATAAGATGAAAACGTATTATATCTGTAACGCAGAAAATTCACTCGAGATCACGTTGGTATAGTGAGGCTACTTCAAAAGAGTTTTTATCTTCTCGTAGCAGGAATTTTCAATGTTATATATAGCTCAGGTCAGACAGTTGCCAGGCCTGGACTACGTAACAATACAGACTTACCCTGGGCTTTCTTTTAACTCTAGAATTACTGGGTTCATATAGACCATCACCGTTTCGAACACATTTTTATAAATTATTTATTTACGAAATTGCTTGTGGAGCCATCAAATTTTAAAGGATTTTTAATAACTCATGCATCACACAAAAACAATTAAAGAAAACCCATCACCACCGCAATTAATTCACGATTTAATATTTGGAGTTCCCTAATTATCGTTACCCGCTGGTACAGCTCTAAATCTACGGACTTATAACGCTAAAATCAGGGGTTCGATTCCCCTAGGTGGACTCAGTAGATAGACCGATGTGGCTTTGCTATAAGAAAACACACACACACTCCCTACTTATTACCTAAAGGCTATGAGTTATTTTACCCAGTTGTTTGTCGATTATTTATACCGTGTGTTGTAAACAAGCAAAATAAAAAGACAAAAAAGTACTCGACATGATGAAAATGAATTAAAAATATGAAGTTAATGGTAGAAAAAATCTGGCGATTTGAGACTTCAGTTTCTTTGATATGATATCACTCAACTTTGTATTATCTATTTGCACTTAACCACTCTATAATACTCCTGATTCCAGATTGAAACTAGAGACATTCTGTAAAGAGTTTAAAGGATCTATTCGACTTGCTAACATATAAAATGGTAATTTTTGTTTACTCGAGAGATACAAGTGACTTTGTTCTTTACCAGAAAAACAGAATTCGATATTGAAATTTACTTTATCCTTCAGTGGCACGCGGCATGTCTGCAGACTCGCTCAGCTGGAAATTGAATTTCGATACCTGGGGTGAGCAGAGCACAAATAGACCATTGTGTAGCTTTGTGCTTAACAAATTTTCAGATACGTACTTAAATTAATGTTATTGAAATTTTGTTTCTTTTTCACGCTTTTATGTTTGCATATCACTCTTTACCAGAGGTGTCGCTAGGAGGCACGGTGCGCAGTTGGTGTTTTGAAAAAGTATAACAGAAAACCATGCTCGCAATAATACTGAAACACCAAATAGCTCTTCCTATGCACCCGAGCAACGCATCTTTTAAGAAACTGACGTTGTCTCCATAGACGTGATGATCTTGAGTATTTGAAATCGATGAATGATTTTGTTTCACACGTGTTTGAATTTCGTTCATAGCTACACAAGGTCTATACGCGCTAGCCGTACCTATTTTAGTAGTGAAAGTTATCATCGCCCATCGCCAACTCTTGGACTACTCTCTTACCAACGAATAGTGGAATTGACCATAATTCATAGGATCCTCACAGCTGAAAGGGCGAGCATGTTTGATAGGATGGGAATTCAAACTCGTGAACCACCTGGATACGTTATGTTGGTCATTGAGTTTCAGTTCAGCGTTCAACAATTTAACAGTGATATCACTAAGGGCAAACTACAGACAAATTAATCATAAATAATTATTTTTACAGTGTGATATATAATTTGAGCCCGTTTTAGTACAACTCAAACACCTGGCTCGTCAGGAAAGAGGCGAGGCCGGATTTTGGAATTGAAGGATTAGATTATATATTCTAAAGTGCATCTTTCAAATCTCAGTTATACTGTTGTAATGTTGTTCTTTCGAGGGCGGATCCTTTTAAAATATCTGATGATAATAATTCAGTTCACGTAACAATAATAAATAAGTTTTATTTCCTTCTTAACATTCCTGCACCATATTATAAATTTTGTACGATGTCGTAGGCCTGCGTTTACACTCACACTAACTCAATTCTGTTATGCTTGATGAAAGTTACCTAATTTATTTATAATAATGTGAAGAAGACATTAAAAGAACAGAGACTCAATGACAAAATGTAACTCTTTGGGGAGGGATTAGAGAGGACTATGAGGACTGGGGGTTGTCTCCCGTATACATAGGGTAAAAAGCCATAAGAAGTAAACAGTATTCACTTTCAACTGGTTTTGTAAAAACTTCCAAACCCTAAAACTAGACTGAATTATTGCGTGTTAGCACTTAATAGCATATAATAATAATATTTTTATAGTATAGGCCTGCAAGTCACATGCGTTTTAAAGCTGATTGTTTATATAACAACTCACACTGGCCCTCCAGTGACACAAGGCATGTCTGCGGACTTCCACCGTTGTGCCACCCACCGTTAGAAACCGAGTTGGCCCGGCATGCCCAGGTGGTTAAGGTCTTCGACTCGCAATCTGAGGATCGCGGGTTCTAATCCCCATCGCACCAAACAGATTCGCCCTTTCAGCCGTGGGGGCTTTATAATGTGACGGTCAATCCCACTATTCGTTGGTAAAAGAGTAGCCCAAGAGCTGGCGGTGGGTGGTGATGACTATCTACCTTCCCTCTAGTCTTACATTGCTAAATTAGGGACGGCTAGCGCAAATATCCCTCGTGTAGCTTTGTGCGAAATTAAAACAAACAAACCGAGTTTCGATACCGGTGTGAGTACAGCAAAGATAGCCCATTGTGTAGCTTTGTGCTTAATTCCAATGACCCAACAATTCCGAGCAAGCAACATGTGAAATCAGACATATATTTTAGTAGTTATTGAATTGTTTTGTTACTGTGAAAAAGGCCGCATTTGGAGCATAAGAATAGAAAAAAGCAGGAACATGAGCCCAACCAGCCGCCCATCATTTCACGTTCTTGTACTTAACAAAGTAACTCAATACGCTCAATAGCCAACTAAGGTCTGAAAATACATAGCACACAAATCGACTCACTCTACCGACCCCAAGTGGGCCAGCGGTAAGTTTATGGGCTTAAAACGCTCAAGTTCGGAGTTCGATCACCAAGTTGCACACAGAAGATGGCTCAACGTGGCTTTTGTCTAAAATAAACAATCATTCACTCCAAGCTTGCTCCAGTATCACTTCGCATCCCCTTCGCACCAAACATGCTCGCCTTTTCAGCCGTGGGAGCGTTATAATGTGACGGTCAATCCCTCTATTCGTTGGTAAAAGAATAGCCCAAGAGTTGGCGGTGGGTGGTGATGACTAGCTGCCTTCCCTCCACTTTTACACTGCTAAATTAGGGACGGCTAGCACAGATAGCCCTCGAGTAGCTTTGCGCGAAATTCAAAAACAACAACAAAGACTTTTAAGAAATGTAGAAGTTTAATAGTTAACGCAAGTAAAGAGAAAGTGTATGTCTGAAAGATTATTTTTATTAGGAGGGTGGTGGGAAAAGCAAGAAAAGAGAAACAAAAATTGCGTTCGCTGAAGTCTTTAAGAACCCATGTTTACCACTGAGCAGAACGCAAGATAACTGTTTTTCTGACGAGATTGTGAAATCCAGTATTCATGGGGTTCGATATTCGCAACAAGCTGTTATATTTCTTCCTATTATGACTACAAGCAACAACAAATAAATATTTCTTTTATTCAAATAGTCCATCAAAATGATCAAAATGCGGCCCGGTATTGTCAAGTGGTTAAGTCGTTCGACTCACAAGCCGAGAGTCGCGGGTTCGAATCCCCGTCACACCAAACACGCTCGCCCTTTCAGCCGTAGGGACATTATAATGTGACGGTCAGTTTCAGATTTGGTTGGTAAAAGAGAAGCCCCATCAGTTGGCATTGGATAGTGATGACCATCTGTCTTCCCTCTTGTGTTACGTGGCTAAATTAGGAACGGCTAGCGCAGGTAGCCCTCGAGTAGGTTTGCGTAAAATTCAAAACAAACCAAACTGTCAAAATGCACAAAATATCTTTCAAGTGGATTGAGTAATCTACTTTAGATTTGTAGTTATCAGCCGAAAATAATTCTGTTTTACCAATTATTTACTTATTGTTGTAGTTTTATCGAATCGTTATCTAAATCAGACGTGTCTTGAGACGAATCTGCCGAAATAAATAAACGCAAAAAATGAAAATACGTAACAAAGATATAAACAGATGTAAAAACGTTGTTGGTTTATATTATTGGTCTTCCAGGGAATTACAAATCGCGCAGAGATGTGCACGTCTATATTTCAACCGGTGCTTCTTTCAATATTCCACTGAGAACGACCACACCTGATGTACATTTTCCCCATCTTAAAACTCGCTTCCCCACATGGTACGGTATCGAAGGCCTGGAGCAGTTCACGGGTGAGCTAGACTCTCCCCATTACTTAGATTGATCGTAGCGCAACAATGTTTCTAAGCTCACGGAAGTACTCCTATCACTGAATTAACATGACACGTAACGCCACCAGAAGAGATCGCAACGATAATCGATCTGTTTTAGCGTTCGCGTTCACTGCAAAGTTATATATAAGCTGATTTTCGCAGTTGTAATATCGCAAAAAACAAAGTGCACAAAGCAACTAGTTTTACTAACCTCTCCCTCAAGTTTTATCAAAGAAACATTTAGCAGTTTAGTCATGTTCGCGAGCTCCATAACCTCTGTGTGTATAAAACTTTCTATTGGTATGAAAGAGTGATTTACGTTTGGAATTAAGTTTCTTTACGTTGTAACCTTCATCGTTCCTCGAACTTTCTCCACTTCTGTCGCAGCGTAGATGATTTTCATCCAAGTTTCTCTTCAGCAGACACCTTTTTGTCTTCTCGCTAATCACGCAAGTGATTATATTAGGGACAATTAAAGGGAGGCCAGGAACGTTATTTTGCCCGGGCGTCAAGATGAAAGGGAGCTTCTTGTTATTTTTCCATTTGTTATTTCATGACTTGTTTTTAAGTGTTTCCCGTTCAGACCAAAAAGTGACGCATGCTCTCAGCTTAGAGCTGTAAATTTTATAAATAAATCAAATATCCGAATTATTTTTCATTTTTGTTTTGCTATCACGTGTGTCGGATTCCATGGTTCACATCTTGTTGCTGCCCATGCACTTGAGAGCTTGGTGTGCATTATAAGAGTGAATGTCAAATCCCACTATTTGGTCTGACATGAGTGGCCCGGCATGGCCATGTGGCTAAGGCACTCGACTCGTAATCCGAGGGTCGCGGGTTCGAATCCCCGTTACACCAGACATGCTCGCTCTTCCAGTCGTGGGGGCATTATAATGTAACGGTCAATCTCACTATTCGTTGGTAAAAGTGTAGCTCAAGAGTTGGCGGTGAGTAGTGATGACTAGTTGTCTTCCTTCTAGTCTTACACTGCTAAATTATGACGGCTAGCGCAGATAACCCTCGTGTAGCTGTGAGCCGATCTGTGTGCTTTATATTTTCAGACCGTAGTTGGCTATCGAGCGTGTTGAGTTACTACTAATATGTGTCTGATTTCACATGTTGCTTGCTCGGAATTGTTGGCTGGTTGGAATAAAGCACAAAGCTACACAATGGGCTATCTTTGCTGTACTCATACGGGTATAGAAACTCGGTTTTTTGTTTGTTTGTTTTAATTTCGCGCAAAGCTACACGAGGGATATCTGCGCTAGGTGTCTCTTATTTACTCTGTTTTACATTTTACTCGTCATACTACAGGTTCTTACTGTCTTTCGTTTTGGGCAGCTTATTATTGCTGAATGTGGTTTGATGGTTAATGAGCTCTACTCGCAATCTGCGGGCCGTGAGTTCGAATCCCACCCTCTTTCACCGAACATACTCTCCCTTTAAGCTGTGGAGGCGTTATAATATATGATCACTTCTACTAATCCTTGGTAAAAGAGTAGCCCAAGGGTTAGAGGTGAGTGGTGTTGACCATTTACTTTCCCTGTAGTCTATCACTGCTAAATTAGGGACGGCTAACACAGATAGCCCTCGTGTAGCTTTGCACGAATTTCAAAGAAATTAAACATTATTATTAGTCCTCACTCAGTGTTTTTTGCCTTCCTTTATTCGTTGTTACTGTGTTCCACGTAGACCACCTTTTTTTTGGTTCATAGTTTATTTCATGTTATCCGCTAGTTGTTGGTCCTTGTCGTATTTTTACTACTTTTTTATTTAGGTTGTTACTTTTACGAATACAGTTACTCTTATCACTCTGCTTTTCACTTTAATGTAAACTGTCGTTCTTCTCAATTCATTGCCGCTTTATAATCATTTTGTTTCTGCCTCCTACTTATGTTATTCAAATCAGTTTGGTTAACACTTTAATCAGTGTTATTAACCTAATCACATTAACTGCCGCTATAACATCCTTTTAACTCCGTCTTTTTATCTAATTATGGCGTCATTATTAAAACCGTTTTGGTTAACACGAAGTCGATAATGATATTATTTTCATTTAACTGTCATTTTATAATCTGTCTAGTCCCGACATAACAGGTCGTTAGGGCGCTCGACTCGTAATCCGAGCGTCCCGGGTTCGAAGCCTCGACACATTAAAACCTACTCGCTCTTTCAGCCGTGGGGGAGTTATAATGTGACGATTAGTTCCAATATTCGTCTAAGAGTTGGCGGTGGGGGGGAGGGTGATAACTAGCTGCCTTCCGTCTTGTCTTATATTGCTAAATGAAGGAGGGCCAGCGCAGATTTGCTCAAAATTCATAACCAACAATCCGACTGACTGCTTTTGACTTAAGTTGTTCCTTCATTATTAAACTCACTTTGATAATCGATTTCATTACATATTTATTATAATTAGTAGTTTAATTAACAGTCTTGTTACCACTTTTATTTTGTCCATCAAGAACGACTTTTTTTCCGAGTCTTAGGAAATTTCAGGACCATAAGTTTGGTCATTTATGTGATTTCCACGTAGGAGGAGTAAAAGAACATATAGTTCTTTCAGTAGCAAGGCGACCCCTGGTGGCTTAAAAGTAAGACCGAGAGCTTATAAAACTAAAAACCGTATTTCCATACATTCGGTAGGCTGAGCACAGAAAGACCATTGTGTAGCTTTGCACGTAACAAAACAAAGTATAAAGAAAACTTCTGGGCAAACGTTTAGCTACAGAGTTTCTTGTGTATATTATTGTTCTGACAACAAGACATTGTAGCCACAGGGTTACATCTGGTGTATCTACTGGGTAACTACCTCTCTGATTTAGCAATAGAAAATTTTGGTGTAATGTTCTTTGTCGTATAATTTCTTATTGACGCATTTGAGTGCATAAATTCCTTGAAGCGTAAAATATGTCTGAAGTAATAATTTAACGAATCCAGTAGTTGTGTTCCTTAGAACAATTCAGCTCAATAAATGTACAGCAATTTACTGTTGCGTTTAATATAAACTGTATATAATCCCCCTTCATCCTCCCAAGTGGTTCACCATATAAAAATAAGAGTTCATGACACTACAATTTAGGAATCGATTCCACAGGTTGGCACAACACAAATAGTCGATTGTGCAGCTTTGTGCTTTACAAACATCCATGAAAATACAGTACAATTCATAGTTCGGACATTTATACTGTAGAATTAGTTGTAAATATGTTTGTTTTCTTGGTTTTTATCTCTTTTTCGCTACTTACTATAAAGCGTATTTAAGGTCGATATACACGTCTTGTTTAAATTAATGACACGCGTTATATAACAGTCAGTAGATGTCAGAACATAGTTAGGTTATTTCCAAGTGGTAACTGTGCCGCTGAGTACTATATTAATATAACGTTGTTCTTTAAGGGTTTTTTTTTAATTATATTGTGAAAATAATCCAACGTTTAGTCTACTTAATGACACGAAATCACTTTATTTCCAATTTAAATAATTCTATAGGCTTGAAGTGAAACACTGCCGTAAAACTTTACAAATTATTTAGGCTTACAAATGATGCTATGCCTCTCAATAACAGTGCTAGGACTAACGTACAATCCGTCCATTTTCTTTTTCAAAACAATCAAATAACTCCGTTTATCTCAATTGATTTTCAACTCAAGTAATTTTATATTTCACGATACATTGTATCTATCACGTATGATTTACACTTGAATGTGGTTGGAACAATTTTAACCTCAAGTTAGAACTTTCTGTAATATTCTTCTAATTAATAAACAAGTTACAATATCAAATACAGCTTACAATACTGCTTCCTTCATGGGCTATAAAGTTTCTTGAACAATCCTAATATAAAAAAATGAAATATAAAAACCACAATAAACTGTTCATTCGCGAAGTCGTTTTTATGGTTTTATTTTCCGAGGCTTATGGTATACAAATTGGTTGTCATTTTGTAACTGGAAGATTTCTTCCTGGGTAAATGGTCGTCTGACCCAACTGGAAATTTTGGGCTCTTCAGCAGATTGTTTCCAGTGAAAAGTACTTCTTTGAAGTCATCCAGTTGGCTTTTTTCGCTGACCTACTTCAGAAAATGTTAAAGATGGATATCTTTGGCTTCGATTATTTATCCTTCTGGGTTGGATTAACCTTATCAGAGAGATTTTTCAGAATGATTCCTCTCAGTGGTACAGCGGTATGTATGCGAACTTTCAAAGCTATAAACTAAGTTTCCCCATGTCTTGTTAACACTTCATTGTTCCTTGGGCTCAAAGATTCATTCTTTGGATATTTTTCATTCGTGTTTTAACACAGCTTTGATTCCTTACAGCCTTGGCTGTAATGAACATATTTCCCACGTGTACAATAATATGCAAAAGTGTTAGTACAAGAGAGGATTTTGCCATTCTTTCCATTTTATTGGGCTAATTCTTCCATAGCATTACAGAATCTAAAAATAATTCAATACTATGGTAATGCTTTGTTGATTTCAGAAGACAGATGTATGAGCCAGAATAAACATACTTATTCTTTAAAATTGCAATATACTTGTACCAATGGAATACCGTAGCGGTTTTTCTTTAATGAACGTAATGATCAAATTTAGGGTCTTAAATAACTGTCATGGTACCTCATGCAGTGTCTTAACTATATAGAAAGAAGCTAGCAAGGAACTAGCATATGGTACCAGTGTGTTCTAGAAGAAATCAAGAAATTAATTTAATAACAATCCACAAACAAAGCTTAATAAAAAACAACGCTTAACACTATATATTAAGTCCTGTTATAATACAACGGCCTCAAAACCATAGAGAATTGGAGCATACTAGAAACATTTAGAATAAAATCCCAAAGGAAATTTTGACAAAATATGTTGCAGCAATGCCTGAAAGACTGTCTGCAGTTATTAAAGCAAAAGGGAGGCACACAAAATATTAACTGTTTGCTGAACTCAAGCACTTCCACTGAGTTTCTGTTGTACTAAATATGAAGAACAATAAAATGTTAGTGTTTTACCTGTGATTTACCTTCCATTGTTCTTTAAAAGTAGCCTGAAACCTAATTTTTGACTTTGTCCTAATACTTTTGTACAACACATTGTAACAATTAGTTATTTGTGGTATATTGTGAGAAGAGTTCTCTATACTCTTTTGATTGCAATTCTTGGCTCTATGTCCTTTTAACCTACATTTGAAGCACCTATTATTTTAGAGTTTATTTCTTTTATTATGTGTAACTAGTTGTCTTACCAATCCTTATAGTTATTCTATGTTATCATCGTTATAAGATGATGTTTCAATATCATTCATACTTTTATACTTTCTAGAGGGTGACTTCAGTCCTATAGACTTTAGGATTCTAGTTCCATTGCCAACTGTATAGATTCCTTTAAAAAAATCTGCTCTTTTCCAGCTTAATTATAATATCCTCATTTGTTATGGTATCTATAAATCCTTCATGTGCCAAACAATTTCGTGAGAAGCACCTAGGTAAGATACCTGTGAAAGCATTTTGCAAGTTAAGCTAACATATCTTTCTTCCTTCGTATCCTGTTTCAGAAATTTGTTCTTTTAATGGTGCAATACTCCAAACCTGTTGAGCAAGGCAGTTACTAATGGTTAGTAGTTTTTACGACTCTCAGCTGGAAGGTTGCTAAATGTCATTAAAGTTGAGTCTTTTAAATGGGCAGAGAAAGGATGGCTTATTGTTCAATATTCTACCCATTACTCATAAGATAATTTTGAACTGGGCTTGATATTACTCCCACGATACATTTATATAATCGTCTTTGCTTCTTGATTGGTCAATGTTGTACTGATTGGCTAATTCAGGAACTGAATTTAGTACTGTCATGACCGGGAAGTTGGAAAGGTCCTTAATTAATGGGTGATACAGCAGTAGTCCTAATAGAAGAAAACCAAATAATCCAAACAAGTCCTTCTATCCCATATCTTGTAGTTAATGGAACTTTAAATTGGAAGTATTCAGCTGATGGAAAAACTGTGGATGACTTATTGTTTGTATTTGATAACTAAATTTTTAGATACTTTAATCTAGAACATATATTCTTTTCTACTTCAGTTATGCTTTTATTCTTCATTGATATCCTATACTTCACTATTGACTTCATCAGTGCCCATTTTGTACATCACTGATACCATTCTAGCATTTCTTTAAACTTGTTGAAGTAATTTCACTGTCTGTTTCTCATAGTGTCATTACAATTAAATTTATTTTTGATTATAATTCTTATTTATTTAGTAGAACTGTTTCTGTTAAATCATTTTTATATAGTATAACTGTTTCTGTTAAATCATCCTTTATATAGTATAACTGTTTCTGTTAAATCATCCTTTATATAGTAGAACTGTTTCTGTTAAATCATCCTTTATATAGTAGAACTGTTTCTGTTAAATCATCCTTTCAATTCCTGTTACACTCTTCCAGTTTTCTATCTCATTCTTCTTGATTGTTTTTGTTTTTATGTTTTTCTCTTGTTGACCGGCTCTACAGTGGCTCAGCGGAACGGCTGCGGACTTATAGCGCTAAAAACCAGGTTTCGATACCTATGGTGTGCAAACAGAGATAGCACATTGTTCAGCTTTGTGAGTCACTGCAAACAAGACTTCTTGGTCTTATCCTAATTTTTTTTTTCTCTTTCTTCTAACTTCATATCCATTTCTTCTTGATTTTGTCTTAGTAATTTCATCGTCTCAAGTAGCGTTAGACTCTTATTACTTGATCTTATAGTCGCCATCTTGGAAGTTAAAGTCTGTTTCCAGTGCATTTCGAGTTATTTTCTATGTACCCAAATAAATCTCTATTTCTGACACCAACTTTTCCAACATTGTTCTTTTTGGTGAAATCTTTTGGATTATCTGGGGAAAAGAATTCAGTATCTAGTCTACTTAATGAAATGAAATCAGTTTATTTACTCTTTTAAATCTTTCCACAAGCTTGAAGTTAAATGCTGCATAAAATGTTGAATTTTTTATACCTTCAAATTATGTTATATCTCTCATATTAAATCTAACGTACTATCAATTCAGTTACTTGTAAAAAGTAATGCAATAACTTTTTATCTTAATCACTTTTAAATTTTACGAAACATCATGTTTATAATCTATTTTCGAATATTCGAGAAGATAGTTTGACCTCAAATTGAAACTTTCTAGTAATGCGTCAACAAGCTAACAAACACACTACAAAATTAAAAATATAGCTTGTAGCAAAATCATTTGAAATCAGCCAATATCAATTAACGTTATGTTGCATTTTATAATTTAAATATCATTACAGCCTTTACACGAAACAAGAAAAAACACGTGCTATCGTTGTACAGGTTCTTTTATATAAAAATAACACCGAATTCAAACTACACACGATAACAATTCAATTTACTTCTTCGATAAACATTTCAATATTCACGTCCACTTTTAAGCCTAGTTTAAAAATTTACCTTTTCATAACAAATTCCCAAAGTAGCGTAGGTCTAACTCTCTTAACTGCTATTGATAAACAAACATAATAACTCATCAAACAATTAAAAAGCAGAACAGACGTAATGGCTCTCACTTCTATCACTGAATAACCTTTTCTTAAAAAAAAATTGAACTGAACTTATTCCTTGAATACTCGCTGATTACTCATCAACTATATGATACTTCACAAATTATCGTATTTATAATGTATCCTTATTTATATACGCTGCATGAAATTTCTAATGATTATATCATCGTTATAATCAGCTCCCTCTGGCAAGTATATAATTTATAATATCAAAATTATAGCTTTCAACACTGCTCTCTTCCTTGATTGTAAAGTTTCTTACGCAATCGTAATACACTAATAAAAGTACAATTAATGTACATTCATCAAGTGTTTGTTTATTTCTGAATTTCTCGCAAAGCTACACGAGGACTATCTGCGCTAGCCGTTCCTAATTTAGCAGTGTAAGACTAGAGGGAAGGCAGATAGTCATCACCACCCACCACCAACTCTTGGACTACTTTTTTACTAACAAATAGTGGGATTGACCGTCACATTATAACGCTCCCACGGCTGAAAGAGCGAGCATGTTTGGTGCGATCGGGATTCGAACCCGCGACCCTCAGATTACGAGTCAAACGCCTTAACCCACCTGGCCATGCCGGACCCTCATCAAGAGTTATGGATGAGTTTATTCTCTGAGATTTTGGTATGAAGTAGATTGAGGCTTTACTAAGCACTGACACACTGAGCTCGTGCCCCAATCATATTTCACATGCCTCGAATCCCCACTTGGTGTCTTAAAAATCAGATTAAAAAAACCATGATCAATATCAAACTGAATAGTAAAAAAATCCTGCATCTATGGGCTCGTTTCCCGCATCTTTTCAAGCACCTAGTGACACCTTTGGGATGACCCCTTGTTCTTTATCATCACTGTTGTCTTCTCTAGGTAGGTGGTCAAATACATCTGCTTATAGCTCTTTCCTTGGTGATCCTCTGGAAGTTGTCTTGACATGAGATTTGGACTCTTTAGTAGGTTGACTTTCCACTGGCAGATTCTTCTCTGTTATTGCTTTGTTTCCTTTTTCTCAGTTACGTACGTTCAAGAACAATCATGTAGGGGTAGCCTTTGCTTTAGATCACCTGTCCATCTGGATTCTGTAAACCACATAGTTTGTTGTTTTTTTTCAGTAAAAGGCGTGGTTCTCTTCAACACCAATTTTATTTTTTAGTTCATTTTTTCTTCGGACGAAAATTTCTGTCAGTCACACCATGTCATTTTTAGGAAATCTAGTTTTTATCAGCATTAACATCATAGCAACTGTTCTTTTATGACATCTTTATTTTCAGAGTCAGAAACACTCTTACAACCATCAATCAGTCAGAAAATGTTGAAGTATTTGATCACTCATATTCATTCATTAGAACTTGATATATTTTTAATAACTCCTGATATTAAAATGTCATTTTTGATAGTACAATAACCACCCTCCCTGTTGTATTTAATAACTATCGTGTTACGCACGGAAGCGATTTGAAGTTAGCCTAACTTTACATCTATGTCTTTGCACTCTTCCCCGATGTCAATTACCTACATATCATGAGCAATGAGAAACTTTCTACGGTAAAGAAAACTTCCATCTTTCCTCTTGCTGGAATTTCATGTACACCTAATGCTCTCATCAACCCTTTTTAAGTGTCAGTTTTCCACATTTCATTGCGAATTCAGATCAAACAATTATAACTGTAGAACCTGTGTCATTAAACATACTGCGAGCTTGTTTTCAATCAATAAACCCACGGACTTGTGAACGTTTTTTTCCTCAACTAATGAATCTCTGTAGCAGTATATATACATACTATATATATTTTCTACTGCTTTAATTTTGTATAATTTTTAAATGTTTTTGTTTGTTTAGTCTTCGTGCTATAATGACTACAAAACTTGGTAAAGAAAGTCGTTACGACTACCTTCTTCTAGCTGCTTTGTTTCTTTGTTCGCTATAATAGGTAATGTCTATTCTGCTCAAGAAGATATTGTATAGCTACCAGGTTGAAAGGATTGAACTGCAATATGCTTCGCAGACTGAACTGACATTAACTATATGTAAGATCCGACAAGTGTTGTGAGAGAACAAAAGTCATAAGGTGACACTAGACATAGAAAGCAAGTTTACCTGTTGGAATTAGGCACGTTTTCTCTAGCCAGTTCTGCTATAATGTTTTAAAGAGAATATAGCGTTTAAAGACCATTGTGTTTAGTTCAATGGAAATTGATCTTGATAAAAGAAATCTGTGGAGTTAAACAAACTTCATCAGAATCGACTGTGATTATTTCTGCACAGATATGCACACTGAAAATATGTTTATTCCTGATAATAAAGAATTTGATCCATTTTTTTACACTAGTAAAGTCTTACTGTTTTGTATTTAAGATGTATAATACAGACACTTTGGTTCATTCTTGTTCAAATAGAATCTATTGTTATTAGCAGAATTACTTATCAGCTACTTTTTGGGAAATTTATTTTACTTGAAAACATCAAATTAGCTCATTTAGAGAAGGTGGAATATTTTCAATTGAACTTTTCCCATAATATCAGTTTCGTCAGTTCTTTGTTGTTCCTCTGATCTGGCTGGTTTGAAGACTCATCTTTGAGGTATGGCCTTCTTAACTGCTATTAATTCCTCACAGTTTTGACTATTATGGCCACGTTTCCCACATCTATAACAGTTCCTTTTTTTTTTTTAGAGTAGTTTTCATTCCATACAGTTGAAATACCTTTTATCTAGTTGTTTACTTCTTTCATTTCTGTGTGATTAGCTGTCTAGGTGTTCCTTTCATTCTTCTAAACCAGTGGTTCCCAACTACGAGATAGCGTTCCAGGGGGTGCGAGATAACCTTTGTTTTGGCCACCTTCACCTTTATTCTTAAATAAATAATTACTGTGAGGGGTGCGAGAACATATTAAAATTTTTTAGGGGTGCGGGGTATAAAAAACGTTGAGAACCACTGTTTTAAACTATTGTTTCATCTGATGCACTCATTAACTGTAGATTTTTTTTTTTTTTGAGATGTACAACTATTTTGCTTTAGCCTAATTCTCATATTCTTGTGTTTTACGGCAAGTATAAAATTGGTCACTTGCTAATAAATCCATAATTTCGCATGGTACATCCAGGTAATATAACTAGAAAAGCATTTTCAAATCTTTTGCACGTTTACCTAAAATATTTTATTTTATCTGTACTCTTCTCCAGAACTTTGATCCAAACAAATTCCTTATAATATATCACTCTGAATCTGTTAAATAAAGTAGCTACCAATATTAGTTGTTATAGATCTCAACTGGAAGATTACTCAATGCCGTTAAAGCTGGTCCTTTTAAATGAGTAATAAGAAGAATAGATTGTTGTTTACTATTCTCCTGGTTTACTCTATGCATTAGTACGAACTCAGTCTGATATATCTCCAGCTGATGTTATTGAACTGGCTAGTTACATTCTGGAACTTGATTCAGTATTCACATGACTGGAGTATTCCAAGAAAGCCCTACAGTCACATATGGAGCAGTAGTACTAGTTGTAAGTGTACACCAAATTGGTTCTCCTATTTCTTATTTAATAGTAAATGATAGCCCTCGTTGGAATTATCGGGCAGATGCAAACATAGTTATGTATCGTTTGTTCTTTACATGTACCAATTACTTTGATGACTATTTTTATCTTCTCCTTGATATTCTTTCATACATCAATGATCTTGCTGTTATAATCTTTTTACGTCATAGATGTATTTTTGTGCTTCTACAGGTTTATCACTACAACTTTTCTATACTTTACTGATGTCTTCCTGTTCATCTTAAGTGTGGATGTTGTAATCTATTGTACATCCCTAATAGTATCATATCATTTTTTAATCATATTTAATTGTGTTCTTAATACTTCTTTCAATATTACGTCTTTTTCTTCAAACTCATTTTAAATTTCTAATTCTAACTTTCTGATTGATTATTTTTATTTTTCAGTTTCTTCTGTTTTCATCTCAAGTTCTTCTAATTTTTTGTCTTTTCGTTTGTTCTTCTTCACGCTGTTATGTCATTTCAAGGAGTTTTCTGATCTCGCTTTGTGTCCATGTTGTCCTCTTGAAATCTAAAATGTAGTCAAAGTTCTATTTTGTGTTCACGAAAATGATCCAACTTCTGACATAAATGTTGCAATATGTTCTATTACTGGGCAGATTCTTTTGACGTGTTTGGTAAAAATAATGCTGAGTCCAGTCTATGTAATGATAAATTAATATATTTCTGCAGTAAATGTTTGCTATGGCTACACTGACTTGTAAGTCTAGCTTTATAAATGAAGTCCATATAACGATTACTAATTAATTTATTTGTGTGTCGCTACGGCCACATTCACTCGTGAGCTTAATTTCATAAACAAACTTTTGCAACTTGAACTACGAAACTAATGTAGACCTAACTTATTTAGTTTAGATCGATAAACAAACCCTTTAACTTATCGAGTAATTGAAAAACAGAATGAACGCGATAGCTCTCGCTTTTAACATGGACAACTTTTCAGACACTGAACTGAACTCACTCATTACATCCTCCACAGTAGTTCAGCGGTATGCCTGCGGACTTACAACGCTAAAAACCGGGTTTCGATACCCGTGTTGGGCAAAGCACAGATAGCCCATTGTGTAGCTTTATGCTTAATTCAAAACAACAACACTCATTACATACCTACGCTCAATCTTCATACACTTAATATTTTATTCTTTCTCGTTTTATAACGCACTTTTATTTCTTAATAATACGAAATTTCTAGGTGATTAAACCATCATCATCATTAGCTCCTTCTGTCAACCATCTAAATTAAAATACTGAAAATGTAGCTAAGAGCAATGCACATTATTTAAGTTTTATGTTTAAAATCCCATTTTGTACTAACGTTAGAAGAGTTGAATTGTATAAATAGTACTGTTTTCTAGGCTTGTTATTCGAAAAAAATATTTCAATAAAAACAGGCAAGGTAAATTGTCAATAAGTTTTTAATAACAAATTTACTTCGCCTTTTAAACCACTATTCTTAGAAGAAAAACTAATAAACCTGAGTGCATCGTGTGTTAGTGTTATTCTCTCTAAACTACAGCAAAATACATTCATGCTAATTTGATATTATGGTGTACACACTCAGAGGTCTGCTTTTCGCTTTAAGACGCATGCGCTTTGTTAAACAACAGCTGCTACTAACATGAATATTTTAGTTATTCCTTACGAAAGAAGAAATACGATAGATGCATTTTAAGAACGACTAAACGACGTGCTTCTACGCATGTCCTTTCGGCCACTTACTTGTATGATCTAGTCCCTTGGCACGTGAGTCTCGCGTGTTTATCTGCAGGCATATAATCGCGAATTTATTCGTAAGTTGTAACAAAGTTTCTAAGGGTGTAATTATTAATAAGACATATTGAAATGTAATCAAAGTAAACTAGCTTAGAAAGATTTCAGATCCCTTGCTTTTATAAGTTTTCGGTGTAAAATGAAGTTGGATTTAATATAAAGCAATATGACTTCTAATAAAGTTTAGTGCATTTTCGATATTATAATGATGTTAACGTTCAAATAACCCGATTTCATCAAAACTGCTTGCTCTTTACGTTGGAAATGAATCGAGAATAACTATTTGATAAAATGGGGCAACAGGTTATAAGACTGCTTGTTATTGCCCTACAACATGTTAGCGTTAGGCAGAGGCGTCGCTAAATGCTTAAAAGATTCGAGGCTGGAGCTCATGAGCGCAGGAATTTTCAACGCTTCAGCAATGGCGTATTTAGGTAAGGGCTAGAAGGGGCTCAGCCTTACACCCTTCAGAGATATATTGAATAACTCTACGTTGCATTACATTTTACTTTATCACATACATACAGAGGGCAAAGAGTTGAAAGGTTAGGTTGACTATAGGTCATGCATTGCTTTTGTTATTTTCAATTCGTGTTTTTAAATGTGTGAAGGTTTCAAATCTTACTAAAGGCTAATCTTAACACGAGATGTTAAAAATCTTTTATTAGGGAATGTTGATAGTTGGCGCCCCCGCTAGTACAGCAGTAAATCTCCAGATTTCCAACGCTAAGCTCAGGTGTTCGATTCCCCTCGGTGGGCTCAGCAGATAGCCCGATGTGGCTTTGCTATAAGAAACACACACACTCATAGTTAGGCGCCCTCTATAATAAGTAATTTATATATATACTTTAATATAAAACTTTATCATACAATTTTATACCAGGAAAGCATCAGTTCACATTGATAAAACAATTCAAAGGAAAGTTTTAAATATTACCTCTCTTCAAAACCACTTTGATTCATCATAATATTTACGAGCGATCACAGAATTCGTATTCAAGCAATATAAAGTTGGGTTTGTAAACAATAAATATGTGAATTTGTTTGTTATTGTTATTTATTTTATGTGATGAACACAAATTTTCCATAAAATGTCTATATTAGAGACTTTCCAAAAACTGGACACGCAACTAATCAATTATTCCTAAGAGTACCAGTTTTTGGAGTAATAAATAGAACATATTAAAGACCGCAGAGGTTCGAATCCCAGTCACACCAAAGATGCTCGCCCTTTCAGCCGTGGGGGGCGTTATAATGTGAAGTAAATCCCACTAGTCGTTGATAAAAGAGTAGCCCGAGACTTGGCAATGGGTGGTGATGATTAACTGCCTTTCCTGTAGTTTAACACTGCTAAATTAAGGACAGCTAGCGTAGATAGCCATCGTGTAGCTTTACGCGAAATTAAAAAACAAGCAAACGAAAGAGGCCCGATTTCAATGTGCTTTTTAAATGTTAACTACTATTTTTTTTTGTGTTTTCTTATAGCAAAGCCACATCGGGACATCTGTTGAGCCCACCGAGGGGAATCGAATCCCTGATTTTAGCGTTGTAAATCCGTAAACTTACCGGTGTACTAGTGGGTAACTAAGATGTGACGAATATGTGAGCTATTTATTTGTAAACAAAGAGTTTGAAATCAATAGTTTGCCGATGTCTTGGTTTGGTTTGTTTTGAATTTCGTTCAAACCTATTCGAAGGCTTTCTGCGCTTGTCGTCCCTAATTTAGCAGTGTAAGACTAGAAGGAAAGCAGCTAGTCATCATCATCCATCTCTAATTCTTAGACTACTCTTTTACCAACGAATAGTGGGAGTGACCGTCACATTATAACGCCCCAACGGCTGAAAGGGCGAGCATGTTTGGTGCGACGGGGATTCGAACCTGCTACCCTCGGATAACGAGTCGAGTGCCTTAACCACCTGGCGAGGCCATGGCCGCCGGTGTCTTCATAGAAGACGAATATTTACATACATTATAAGAAAACTAGCTAAATTATTCCATCGACTTACGAGACTGTCCCTCGCTGGGACAGCAGTAAGTCTAGGGATTTACAACGCTAAAATCAAGGGCTCGATTCCCCTCGGCGGACACAGCAGACAACCCGATGTGACTTTGCTATTCTAAAATAAACATACTGATGAGATTAAAGAGAATAGCCACTGTTGACAAATCTAACGTGTCTCCGGCGACCAATTGCAGCACGATCAGTTTGGACATGAGAAATTTGTGAAAAGCAGAGAAAAATCGAAAACAGTCAATATCACTGCTTGAAACCTGCGAGATGTTGACTATGTATCAAATTACATGTAAGTTGGTTGACATACACATCCTGAACTTAGCTTTCCTCGCTCAAACAAATTTGGCACAAGATCCAAATATGGTATGTTTCTACTACATCCCACGTAAATAACTCGAAATATGGCTAAGTGATTGACCAGAAACCCTTGAAATTGTGTTTAAAAATAGACATATCCAACATTTTGTATATATATATGTATGAAACCTACACAAGGTATCTTTGTACTAACTCTCATGTAAACTGACCGAAAATAAGGGCGCGACAATTGTAAAAAAAGAAACACAAAAAAAAAACAATAACAGTTACTAACAAACGACGTTCTGGTCTGGCATGGCCAGGTGGGTTAAGGCGTTCGACTCGTAATCCGAGGGTCTCTGGTTCGAAATCCGATCGTACCAAACATACTCGCCCTTTCAGCCGTGGGGGGCGTTATATAATGTGACGGTCAATCCCACTATTCGTTGGTAAAAGCGTAGCCCAAGAGTTGGCGATGGATGGTGATGACTAGCTGCTTTCCCTCTACTATTATATTGTTAAATTAGAAACGGCTAGAGCAGATAGCCCTCGTGTACCTTTTCGCGAAATTCAAAACAAATTAATTTATTGAAATTATGTGGCATAATGAAATCAACATCACCCATCTATTATAGTTCAAACTAAAAATTAATAAAGAACTGGTGAATTTGCCCTGAATCAATATATATATATATAATTTGTTTATTCCGAATACGTGTACTTGCACAAAACTGCTTAATTTTGAAGTTAGACTAAAAAGAAGGCAGCTAGTTTACAGCACCAACTACCAGCTTTTAGGATAATGAGATTTGACTGTTATCCTCATAAAGCACCTGCAGCCAAAGTGGAGACACGATGTTGAAGCAACGAAACGCAATCAATGAATATCTGAGTTCACAATTTTTCACTAATTATAGGTCTCGCCTATCTGGAAATTTCTTAAGCAATAATTGTTTGTTTATACGGAAGGTCGTGCTTTCCATTTATATTATTTGAATATATAGTACAATAAATTATATAGTATAATTAAAAGCAGTTAATTTTACTAATAATTTACATAACACATTTGAAAGTTCCAAAGTTACTTTATATTCCCAAAAATGTATAAAAATATATTAATCTTGCACGCTCATCTTCCTCTGTCTTTTCCCCCCCACCTTTCCATACGAAGTTGTGCGTCATCGATGTTTCCGAGGTAACGTCTTACGTTTCCAGAAATCAATATTATGGTTTTGAAATAGAATAATTCATTTGTTATTGTGGCGCTTCATATTATTTAATAATTGAGTTCTGTTCATATGTCAACAATATATTTATGTAATAGCCACAGCTATTTAAATATGATATTCAAGCTTTGTGGTTGTTAATTTTTATTAACCAAAACGTGAATTTCAATGAAGACGAGATGATGTAGAAACATAATATTTTGTTTGATTCGCTACTACCGCAGCAACAGACTGGTTTCACAATATTCGCAGCTTATAAGATGCTAGTTATAATACTTAGAATGTATTGTTTAATGAACTGGAAACCCTCGTTGTTAATAATATATTCTGTTGTTGTAGATAGCAACAGTTTATGTAATTTCAACACTACTATTTTGTTTATAACGTTAACGGTTTTTCCAAGTTGACGAAGTATTATTGTAATCAGTCATAATAGTCACAAGACATTAGTTTTAAGCCAAATATATTTTTAACATTACATTCTTTATTCAGTTAATAGGGATCTTCCTCGAAGGAGAAATGTATGTAATAGTATTTTTACCATACTATGTGTTAAAAATGTAATAAACCTAATACTATTGTCTTAGGACAATTATAATTAAACATAATAACGTATCGCGAACTTAGGAGATGCGTTAACACCATAGTAACTGTATAAATGGTGTCTCGACTACTGCTATGTTTGTTGTGTAGCGACCAGCCTGATGAACTCTGTATTGAGCGAAACGCGTCGTCGACAGTAACTATGGCGGAGACAGTGTGACTGACATACTATTACAACTCTTGATTTCCTTGTAAAACCTAAAGGGACCGAATAAAGCAAACAGTGTTACAAAATATAATAGGCTTAATACCAATGTCTTATGACAGTTTCTCTTATAATTTATTATTAGATAATTCCCATTTCTGGGTTTCGTTTGTTTTGTTTTGAATTTCGCGCAAAGCTACTCAAGCGTTATCTACGATAACCGTCCCTAATTTAGCAGTGTAAGACTAGATGTAAGGCAGCTAGTCGTCACCACCCACCGCTAATTTTTGGGCTACTCTTTTATCAACGAATAGTGGAATTGACCGTACATTATAACGCCCCCACGGCTGAAAGGGCGAGCATGTTCGTGCGACGAGGATTCGAACTCGCGACCCTCAAATTACGAGTCGAACGCCTTAACCCACCTGACCAACCCGGGCCTTTCTGGGTTTCGCGTAACTGAAATTAAAGAATGTGTGTGTGTATGTTTTCTAATAACAAAACCATATCGAGGTATCTGCTGAGTCCACCGAGAAGAATCGAACCTCTGAATTAAAGAACAATATGTTGTTGTTTTACTGTACGTTTTCTTTGTAGTTTATAAGCTCTAATTTTATGATTAGACAAGCCTGCAAATTTAAACTTAATAAAGGTTGGTTTGGTTTTAATCCAACTACCAAAATTTCAAAACCAATATCCATTTTTTTTTATCACGTAAGGACTTTTTTTTTACACATCGGAAATTTTTTTTCTAAGATCAAATTTACAACAAAATTACTATAAATATAACAAAATATGTTTGGATTATTTACGCATTATCTTGTTGCCATAGCGACAAATAAAAATCTTTAAAAGAAAAAATTGAAGTGCACACACGAACAAATAGTATCCAGAAATGACATGTCATGAGTCCTGTTAACCATTTATATACTAACGGTGTGTTTCTCCTGGGTTTTAGAACAGTCGATAAAATTCCCACGTTGCGAATGGTCGAGATAAATCTATAGATAGTGGTTTTAAACATTTTAAGAATAAGAAAATGGGACCTAATTCCACTGAAAATGATTCTTTTATATAAAAGTACGTATGACGTTTAATGAAAAAAAAATCTGTACGTGATGGAGAAAAATGGATATTTTTGGATTCAGCGTACAGTAATTATTGTAGAGCATAAAAACATTTCAAGACAATGAAATCATTGCAGACTTGTGTTATTAGTCTGTACTGATTTTTGTAAATAAAATTACAGTATAAAATACCTTACTTTATCTTTATTGGTTCCTAAAAGTTAATTCAAATTACTTTACAATGATGTAAATACCACTTGAGGATAAAGCTTCGCATGTAGATAAATGAGCGTCTCAGGTCAGTGAGTTCGTTTTCTTTTTTCTCTCTATCTATTAACCCTTAAACGGTGACCATCATCAACTGATGCCGCTACCTACAAGATCCCCGCTGTTTAAGGGTTGAGAAGTTGCACATTCCCATTTTACCTGGTCCTTCTGCTGACCGAAGAGACGACTAACCCCACTGGTGAGTCCTAGCCCTTTAGGTGGCTTGGAATGACAAATAGTAATAATTTATTTCATGTAGTGACCTGATTGTCAGTTCGATATAACTAAGTATACACGCTTGTATGTAAGTTATGCATGCAGAACAAGTTACATCTATTTATACTACTAATAATATATAATTTGGAATTCCAAGACTATAGTAATCCATCCCAGAAACGCGCTTTTTTATTCTTTAATTAACAGTTTGTATTCTACAAGCAAAAAAGTATACAGATTGCAACGAAGAATCTTGAACATTAGCAAAATAAAATATAATTGTAGCAGTGGTTAAAAACTCGCCAAATTAAAATAACTTTTTAGTAAAATAAATGAACAACGTCTTGCGCAACGGCTTTTTTATCAGGTTATTAGTGGCAATGAAACTGATAATGTAAGGGTTAGCTAGGCCAGACACGGCCACGTGAGTTAAGGCGTTCGATTCGTAATCTGAGTGTTGCGGGTTCGAATCCCCGTCGCACCCAACATGCTCGCCCTTTCAGCCGTGGGGGTGTTATAATGTGACGGTCAATCCCACTATTCGTTGGTAAAAAAGTAGCCCAAGAGTTGGCGGTGGGTGGTGATAACTAGTTGCCTTCCCTCCAGTCTTACACTGTTAAATTAGGGACGGCTAGTGCAGATAGCTCTTGAGTAGCTTTGCGCGAAATTCAAAAAACGAACAAAAAAGTGTTAGCTAGGTTGAGAGAATAAATAGCGTGCGACTTGAAGGCTTGAGAACATGTTCGTGTAGCTACAAATGAGCTAATAACATATAAAATTAAAAAAATAACAAAAATAAATTTATACAAATATATAAGTATTAGTAATTAATATATATATAAAGTGGAAATGTATAACATGAAACAGCAACAACAATGTAAGAAAATAAACGAACAATATCGAGTAATATTGTTTAAAGGGATGTAACAATAAAAGGAATGTGAACTTATAGTTGTGGTAACTTCAGAGAGTTACTAATGTACTCCACTGAAGTGAGCACATTACATCCACTTAGTATTGACTCACTCATAAATTAATTGTTTTGATTTTTTTTATTAATTAATTAATTCTTTCGTGTTTTTAAGAATATTAAATAAGTAAGAGGTATGCTTCTGGTTCAGAGGTCTGACAAGAGGGGGAGGGTTTGCTATGTAACAGTTGGGGAGCCATTGATTAAAAGTACAGCTAAATAAACTCCATCGCTTACTTTGTAACCAAATTGACATGATATGCATCAATAAAGGGGTTATACTAAATGCAGACTTGTTTACTGTATAACTGGGCCGGCGCCGTCAGGGGGCATTATCTGTACAACTTATTCCCTATTTACTCAGTTACAGGCTCCAAACAGTCGTAAAATATCTGTGAGAAATACAAATCAAAAAATAAAATAAGATACAATTAAAGCTAAACATAATAATAATAATAAGTAGTTCACACCTAAAGGTTTATACTGGCAATACAGTAATAATAATAATAATTTAAAATATCCAGGAAAACTACTTTCGTGTGATGTTTTACAATAATCTACTGTCGTATGATTAATTAATTTGTGTAAAGTGACATGAAATAGTGGTGCACACGAGTTACTTCATTTCGTTTTTTTTCAAGGACTGCTTCTACCTCCCTAAATAAGTGGCTGCCCCCCTCCATAACGCACATGCTACCACCAGAATTGTTTTATGATATTCACGAAGCTTAACACCCCTAAATATTAAGTCTTATCCATTGAAGATTATCCTAACCATGAAGAATCGAGAAAAAAAAATCTATGTAAGAAGAAGACTCGAATTAGCGAGATTCTTGGCGCCAGTTTGTCACGTCATTAGAGGTCTTTTAGATCTCCGATAATAGGTTTTAGTTGTTTACAGCAACAATAAATACTTATTAGGTGGCTAGAATGTTTTTTTTTTTTTACTCAGAAAATACATTCTTTCAGTTGAATATACACGTATTTTGCGCAAATTACTGAAAAGTTTTGAAACTAATACATATACATAATATATATATATATATATTATGCATTGTTTGGGGTTTGGTGGGACAAAGATAACGGAAGTAAGACTGGTCTGTCGTAGTCTACTGTATCTCGACTAATTGTGGAACTGATTTTGATGAAACATAGTTGACTGATAATGGGGCACTTTATTATCCAAGATATTTATACACTAAATACCTATAAGGCCCTTAATTACGTCTCAGTAGGCTTAATGTTATAGTCAAAGATCATATACAATCGATATATACAAAGTTCGTTACGTATTCATGTAAGAAATGACAGTCAATCCCACTATTCGTTGGTCCAGCAAACCCGCCGCCACTGAGGGCGCCAAAGTTGAGTCAGGAAAGCCCAAGAGTTGGCGGTGGGTGGTGATGACTCAGCTGTATTTGAGAACAGAAAGAAAAAGGTGCAGAAGAATAGCTGCCTTCCCTCTAGTCTTACACTGCTAAATTAGGGACGGCTAGCGCAGATAGCCCTCGTGTAGCTTTGCGCGAACATAAAAACAAACAAACAATACTTTGCATGTATTTGTCGTTACTGTTGCTTAATCGTTCGGAAATCGAATGTTTTATTTGCCTCTAATTTAACAAATCACACTTGTTTATTTGACAGTTCGTCAAAGAATATTCATGACCAGGGCTGAAATTCTTAATCTAGAAAATGTCGGTACTCATATGCGCATCCAACAAGATTGGTTGATGTTGTGACACAAAGCTATACAAGAGACTATCTGCGTTTTGTTCTACTTGGTATATTAGTCACATTGTAGGTATTTACATAAAATTAAAGTACTATATGTTTTCCTTCGGGTTCGAATGCCCATCATACCAAACTTGTTCGCCCTTTCAGCTGTGGGGGCGTTATAAAGTTACATTCAATCCCACTATTCGTTTGTAAAAGAGTAGCCCAAGAGTTGTCGTGGGTGGTGATGACTAGCTGCCTTCTCTCTAGTCTTACGCTGCAAAATCAGGGACGGCCAGCGCAGATAGCCCTCGAATAACTTTGCGCGAAACTCAAAACAAACACGTTCCAGCATTTTAAAATATTACTAGTTTCGTTTTGAGCTTACTCATGATTAAATTTTTTTATTACAAATTACAGCATTTACTGTAAGGAATAATTCTTTTAATTGTTTTAAATGGTACGACGTTTTGATCACTGGTACGATACACTGTTGAAACCTGTGTAGTTGAGTACGATTGCACCAGTGAACGAAACGTTGTAATGTTTAAACATAATATTTCCCCTACTATAAAAACCGTAACTTGTAATTAAAAGTGTACGGTATTGTTATCAACAAGTGTACAATATTGTTATGAATATTTGGGTGCCTTTTATATAATCCTTGTCTAGCATTCAAATTTTATTTCTTTATGTATAATTTCTATCTATTTTATTGCTATTTTGATTGAATAGTATAACCACTTGTTGATAGTCCTTCAGACAATTATTGTTGCAGCATTGTTAAAAACCTAATGATTTATACGAGGCATTATGTATCTGTCATTTATATTTTGTCTAAAGTTATGTATGACCTCTAAAGAAAATATAAAATCACGACTGCAAAATCTAGATAAAAAAGTAAAACCCCACGCATTTCTTTGGGAATTTATAGTATGATTTAAAAAAAATGATTTATAAGTTTCAGTATGTACTTACACACTTAAAAACTAGTGGCGCTTCAGGTAGGGACTCGAGGGGGCTCAGCACTAGGGCCCATGGTTTTAATGAAGGACCATTGATAATTTTATTCAATGTAAAATTACATGGGATGTAGAGCCCACAAAAAGTAATAGCTCCTGAGCCCACACAACCTTAAATCTGCTACTGTTAAAAACAGTAATAACTATTAAATTAAAAACTCGAAGAGGTACTATTAATGACCGATTATTACTGTGAAAGTATATGATACAAGTTTTGCGGTTGAGAAGATATTATTTCTGAAAACTAGTGTGAGGCCGTTAAATAAAAGTTTGCAGAATATTGTTACCAGTTTTACTGTGATGTAGATTACACGAATAACCAATCTTCAGATTGCATTTCATTGGTATAAGGTGTTGTATATAATAATACGGTGGCTTTGTTGTTAATTTATTTCAGCGCCCCAGTTTTTTCAAAGAATTCTTCGAGCAAATTTGAACAAGGGACGACTCTACACAGACGTTCATGATGTTAAACTAATAGGCTAGAGTAGTGTCTTTCAACCTTATATTTTAACTCCAGATCCATTTGTGAAACTTATAACCAATCGTGAAGTGGCATGATCAGGTGGTTAGGCTGCTCAACTCGTTATCTGAGTATCACGGGTTAGAATCCCCGTCACAACAAACATGATCGCCTTTTCAGCCGTGGGAGCGTTATAATGTGACGGTCAATCACACTATTCACTTGTGAAAGAGTAGCCCAAGAGTTGGCGATGACTAGCTGCCTTCCCTCTAGTCTTATACTGCTAAATTAGGGACGGCTAGCACAGATATCCTTCGTGTAGCTTTGCGCAAAATTCAAAAACCAGCAAACCAAAACAAACAAATGACTAGTCGCGAACCAGTAAGTACCTTAGGACACAAAAGTATAAAAAACAAAATGTGTCTTAATAAATAAATAAATGTATAAATTATTATATATTTTCAAAGTCTCTTCGTGATCCTTTCAGAGATTCTAACCACCCATGGATTGAGAAACGTTGAGAGAGAAAGCAGTTAGTTAACAGCATCGAACATCAGTTCTTGAGGTTGTTAAAATATATATCATATTTGATCGTTTTTCATGAATAAGAACGTAATCTTCTTTACATATTGCATTCGGTTGTCTATTAAGCATGATGACTTATTTTCAATACAGATGAACGCTAGCTCCAATAAAAGAAATCGATTGATATCTTATTTGTATATTTTCATTCAGTAACCTTGCTTGAAACGAGCAAATCTTCAAAGATAAACCTAACTTCATACAGTTAACATTTTCTCATTCATTTTCATCAATGGCGGACTGAGATTGACCTGTTTCCCAGCCAAACGAAGATTTCTGAGCCCTTGGAAACCGATTTTAGATCCTAGTCTGAAAACATAATAGACAATTTGTTACCCTTTCGACCCAATGGCTGAAAGGAAAGTCTGAAGGGTTGTAACTAAAAACTGGGTTTCTATACCTGTAGTTGGCAGTATGGAGAGCCCATTGTATAGTTTTGTGCTTAGCATAAAAAAGAACGAACGAAACACCTTTCAATTGGACGTTTAGTGAAAGGGAAGGTACCAGGCGTCACCTATAATCACTAACCTACTAGAACGGTTGTCGATATTTGAATCGTCAAGTTAATTAACTTGGTTTCTTGGAAATTTTCCCATGTGCTGTGTCATTAAACGATTCTGTTTAAATGCAATGCAATAAGATTATCTAATTAAATTTTTTCTTTTCATTTTTCCTCTTTTTAAATCAAAACAGTTTTGATGAAATAAGTAATATAATTTTTTATTCTAAAATTAGCTTTAATCTGTGAGTAGAACATTAATTAGTTTTACGCTTGATATTTCTAGCTGTCTTTTACGCATTATAGTCAGCCTACATTTGTATTTACAATGCATTGGAATAATTAATTATTTTTATAACAAGTATTTTGTTTTGTTTTTGAATTTCGTGCAAAGCTCTACGAGGGCTATCTGCACTAACCGTCCCTAATTTTGTAGTCTAAGACCAGAGACATGTTTGGTGTGACGGGGATTTGAACTCACGACCCTCAGATTAGGGGAGTCAAACGCCTTAACCAACCTGGCCATGCCGCGCCGTTATAACAACTACATCTTCACCATTCATTATAGTTGGTTTTCAAATTAAACACTTTGTGTTATTTTTTGACGCTGAAACTCCAAAATGTAATTTACCTTATGTAGTAGTAAAAAAAGTATTTGTGTTTGTTTTCCTATCTTCGAATTACCAAGTTTACGATGTAGTATTCGCTTTAGTAGAGAGATGAAAAAAAAATGTTACGAAATCTCACGAGCTGGCTATGAAACATTATCCTTGATGAATCACTGCTTGAGCGCCAATGAGAAACGATTTGTTTTGTTTGTTTTTTTGGAATTTCGCACAAAGCTACTCGAGGGCTATCTGTGCTAGCCGTCCCTAATTTAGCAGTGTAAGACTAGAGGGAAGGCAGCTAGTCATCACCACCCACCGCCAACTCTTGGGCTACTCTTTTACCAACGAAAAGTGGGATTGACCGTAACATTATAACGCCCCCACGGCTGGGAGAGTAAGCATATTTAGCGCGACGCGGGCACGAACCCGCGACCCTCGGATTACGAGTCGCGCGCCTTACGCGCTGTGAGAAACGAAACGCTGTCCCAGCACTTTTTTAAACAAGTAAAGGCAAATTTATAGTTTAATATTATCGTGTCAGGTACTTTGCTTAAGATTGTAGAATGCATTAAGGCATGACTGATTTAAAACTATGAAAACGCGTAATTTTTTTATTCAAATTTATAGAGCAACAACGACCAAAAACACTTTCTCAAGATTTTACAAAGCTCTGTCGCTTTGCTTGTGTGTCCCCAGGAAATGTACCTTGTTGGGACAGCGGTAAGTCTACCGACTTAGAATGCTAAAATCCAGTGGTCAGTTCCCTGCAGTGAACACAGCAGAGAAACCGATGTGGCTTTACTCTATAAACAACGAAACAAAGTACAAGAAATATTGTAATAATAAAACTATACAACCCAATATAATCCAGCCGAATATAATAACAAACAACAACACAAACTCGATGCATTAAACGGGATGAAACATTAGATATTTTTGTCGATTTACTGCGTATGACGTGTTTAACATTTTTTATAGATGTAATTCAATTTACATTTCCCTTTAAGTTCAATGAACAAAGGATGTGATAGGAGCCAATATATAAATAATAAAATTATTTTAAATGATTTGGTTTGGTTTGTTTTGAATTTCGCACAAAGCTACTCGAGGACTATCTGCGCTAGCAGTCCATAATTAGCTAGTCATCACTACCCACCGCCAACTCTTGGCTTACTGTTTTACCAACGAATAGTGGGATTGACCGTCATATTACGACTCTCCCACGGCTGAAATGGCGAGCATGTTTGGTGTAACGGGGATTCGATTTTTTAAATGAACTAACTAACATGCACCGTCAGTGAAATAAACAGTTAATCCATGCTGTATGTATTTTCCATTCATTTCTCTGTTGCACTCCAAGTTCATTGGGTATTTTTTTACACACACTTTTGTAGTGTGATTAGCTGGTTAGATTTTCGACGATAAGATATTGAAAAATGTCTTCCGATTAGAAATAATAATTTTTCAATTTGTTTTTCTTTTTTAATTTGCTATTTTTTAAAATTTTGCGTTTCATTTTCTTTTGGTTTTCATTAAGTAAGACAACACAAGGATAGAAACGTTATTTTTTAAGTGCTGTTGAAATAATATAATGCGTTCCGCCCTCGTGTAACTTTGCGCGAAATTAAACAACAACAACAAAAAACAAACGAACACTGAGATCCTGGTAGGCCTAATATATAAGGCTGTTTCGCCCACCACTGAAAGTAGCCATCGATAAGCGAAGTTAACAAGCGGCGTAAAAAATTTGTCTTTCATCGACGTGAATTTTTCTCCTTCCTTTTATTAAACTGTTCAAGCATCTGGTAAAAAGGGTGTTAAGATTTTCATGCAGTGTTAAAGGAGTGATGCGGTACGTTAATTCTATTTCTACATTTACATTAAAATTACTTCTCAGTTTTTTTCCTCATAATTTTGTTAGCGTAATTTTGGTTAGAAAGACTAAACCTGTTGTCTAAGCTTTTAACAAAGAGTGTTCATTATTGCGAGAGGACGAATTCGCAAATAAAAGCAGTGACGTATACTGATCTCTGAACCAGTAAATAATTCAACCTTTTCCTTGACAAATGTCAAAGATTTGCTGAATACCATTCATTGAAAACTGAATTTACATGAATAAAAGGTTTGGTGAACCTGTAACATTTTAGAGTCATAATGTTTCCCTAAGTTTTTTGGTGTTTTTTTTTTTGTGTGTGTGATGTGAACACACACAAACCGCGGCGAGGTAAAAAATTGCTGAACTACAGGTTTCATTGGAAAGACTAAATTGTCTATCTCTTGACTACATTTTAAATACAGTAACATATATGTTATTTCAAAATATTGCGTGATATGTTAAAATGTATTTTATATTTGCATTCTTTTATAGTAAACTGAGTTTTTAATATTATATACAATGTGGTGGTATCAAAAAATAAATAATTTAACATTACTAAAAATCATAAACCTTATTTTGGTGTGTAATGACTTCGATAAAATTAACAATATTTATAATTCACCAGCTTAACCTATTTCACGCCAAAACAGTTGTTTATGAAGTATTCGATAAGAAAAGTAGCGTATTAACCATTACTATATCTATGTGATCCGAGTCGGCCTTGGCTCGTAATGTGCGGGTCACAGGTTCGTATCCTAGTCACACCAAACATGCTCGCCCTTTCAGCCGTGGGGGCGTTATAATGTTACAGTCAATCCCACTATTCATTGGTTTGAGTTTCGCGCTAGCTGTTCCTCATTTAGCAGTGCAAGACTAGACGGAAGCCAGCTTCTCTTCACCATCCACCGAATAGTGAGATTGACTGTAAAGTTATAACGCCCTCACGGCTGAAAGGTCGAACATGTTTGGTGTAACGGAGATTCGAACCCGCGACGTTCTCTGGTTACGAGTCGAGTGCCTTAACTACCTGACCATGCCGGACCATGAAAAAAAGATTAAAAATAATAAATAATATAAACTCTTCACTTGAGAATCATCCAAAACTTACTGGTTATTTTTCTTGTTGATGTTATGGCATTCTAAATTTTTCCCCGTCACAACAAATATACTCGCCCGTTCAGCTGTTGGAGCGTTATAATGTCACGGTCAATCCGACTATTCGTTAGTAAAAAAATAGCCCAAGAGTTAGCGGGGGGTGGTGATGACTAAGTCCCCTTCCTCTAGTCTTACACTGCTAAATTAGGACGGCTAGCGCAGATAAACCTCACGTAGCTTTGCGCGAAATTCAGAAACAAACAAACCCAGTCAGACTGACGAGACTTCTATTTAGCCAAATATCCTGGTTAGTACTGTTTATACCATAGTTTACTTTCTATAACTTTTTTATTTAACTTTCATTCTTAAGGTATTATAAATGTAGTATATATAAACAATACGTAACAGTAAGATCGTCTTTTTGTTTATTATTATGTGGTTGTTTGCTGTTTAGCGCAAAGCTACAAAATGGTTTATCTGTTCTCTGCTATTACGGGGATGGAAAGATGGTTTTTAGTGTTATACGACTTCCGACTTACCACTGAGGTAGGAGGTACGACTGACACTAATATTTAACAGGTATTTCTTTACTGACCCTCGGCGGGTATCCATTTGGAAGAATATAATGGTACCTTGTGATTTCCCGTTGAATCAACAGACTTACAATGTTACAAATCTGGTGTTCTATTGTCCTCAGTGAAGAGAGAGCAGATCGCCTATAGTGTCGTATTGCGTTAAATAAACATCAACATACGAGTACCTTATGCTTCTGCCGATGGGACCTTTCTCAGAATGCTGATACTTTCAGAGCCAGCATGGCCAGGTGGGTTAAGGCGTTCGACTCGTCATCCGAGGGTCGGGGTTCGAATCCCAATCACACCAAACATGCACGCCCTTTCAGCCGTGGGGGCGTTATAATGTTACGGCCAATCCCACTATTCGTTGGTAAAATAGTAGCCCAAGAGTTGGAGGTGGGTGGTGATGACTAGTTGTTTTCCCTCTAGTCTTACTTACACTGCTAAGTTAGGGACGGCTAGCGCAGATAGCCCTCGTGTAGCTTTGCGCGAAATTAAAACAAACAAACAAACAAAGCTGATACTTTCTCTGCTCAATTACCTAGCCTGAAGCCAAGTTTATAATACAATTGATTAGTAAAGTTAAAATATCAATCTAATTTTGAACTTAAATCATTACTTCCTGTTATATCATCAACATTTTAATAAAAAATATACTTCTTTAACCAATGGAGACTAAATAAAGAAATCAATATATATTTTTCCAGTTTTTTTGGCAATGCATTTCATTTTATACTTTCGTTTCTTAGACGAACAACAATATTAAGTTTTTATACGTCTTACTATTTCGAATGCCCATTGTTGGTCAAGTTTTATTTCGCATTTTTTTTATTTAAGTTAGCTACGAAATTTGAGGTTGGGGTATATTATAGGGTTGCAACCTCGATATATGGCATGGGCTTAGAGGGCTGAAGACCAGGGTCTCACACTAATTAGAGTTTGTTTGTTTTTTGAATTCCGCACAAAGCTACTCGAGGGCTATCTGTGCTAGCCGTCCCTAATTTAGCAGTGTAAGACTAGAGGGAAGGCAGCTAGTCATCACCACCCACCGCCAACTTTTGGGCTACTCTTTTACCAACGAATAATGGGATTGACCGTCACATTATAACGCCCCCACGGCTGAAAGGGCGAGCATGTTTAGCGCGACGGGGATGCGAACCCGCGACCCTCAGATTACGAGTCGTACGCCTTAACACTAATTAGAGAGCCTCCAGCTATGACTATAAATGTATTGCACGTAGAGGTTCTGTCTCGAGGGACCCTCTATAAATTGAAAATCCTAGGGCCAATGAAACCCTTAATCCAGTCTTGCTGGGGTGGTTAGTACTTTCTCCATTATTTTGAAACGGACTGTACGCTACCATCACAATAATGAAAAGCTCGCTTTCATGTTCTCGATACACTCATGTAGCAAAATTCACCGTCATGTCTTTGTTTATAATTCTTCCACTCTTTCTTTCAGTGCATGGATTTTTGTTTACATACGAAATAAAGGACAAAACAAAACAAAATAAAAGACTATTATAATATTAATTTACTTGCCTAAAACTTAAAATGGGCAAGCATTTGGCAGTTTGAAAGAGATTATCATTTCTTCTTGGAGGCACAGAATTCCACACTCACAAAGCAGTTCTCTGGAGGCGATATGTATGTGGATCTGACAGTGAAAGAGTAATTGCATACTTTCTGATAGGAAACGATTGCTTAGATCTGAATTTTCCTGCTTGCTGCATTACATTCTTTAGTTAAAATTTCTGACTTCATTATGAAGCAATCTGAATACCCGTACAATATTTAGTTGTTCCATAAAACAAAGACTGAAGTACAAAAACAAATTCCTTCATGAAGATTTTAATAAGCGAACTCGGATTGAGAATCTCAACAATTGACAAACAAAAGCTACATAAAATTATAAGAATAATTAAAATACGTAAGATTTGAACAAAACGCCTTCATTTGACAAATGATTTTTTTAGAGACATTCTCGAGTTGTTGTTTTCATTAGATTTTTTCTTTTAAATGCTGATCGAAAGGTGATAACAAACATTTTCAATTACTTCGGCTCCTCAGTGGTAAACTAATGCACCTTTATGTGTAGGATCCACAAATAATCAGAGGTTCGAACAGGAAATGTATTAGGGAGTTATATGAATTCTGAGTTTCGAGACTAAAAGAAACGAAAAACTGGGTAAGAAATTGAAAAATCACGAAAACAATAAGATTAATGAATGCACTGGACAAAAAACGAAACTTTTACTGGAGATAAAAACTTGTAAAGCCTCCGCTTAGCTTGTTGAACAGAAGGTGTTAATAAAATTAGATCATCCAAATTACTAGAGCACACAGTTATATATAAAATGCTATCTCTCTCACTGCACATGAACTAAGCATGGTTAGACCAACAGCAAAAGAAGAGTGAATTTGTTCTAAGCGTATCACCTGACCAGCCTTTGGAAAATATTAATATTTACTTTCTGCTGTGTGTTGTATTTTACAGCAATCTTTCTTTGAAAAACTTTATGTGATACCGTAAGAAAATGAACCAAAACAATTGGTACCTATCTAACGAAGAAAACACACACCAGGCGTGCATCACATACTTCCTTTTTTGTTTCCCTTGACTTTTAATTTTGAGATAAGATATTGGTGTTGAAACTGGTTTTCTCATCCCTTCACACATCATTACAACACTTTTGTTTCATTCTGGTTAAGCACAAAGTTGCACAGTGCTTTGCTCACCACGAGTATCAAAACCAGAATTCTAGTGTCGAAAGCCTGCAAAATCAATACGTATAAATCCCTTTGTAAATGTATTTTTACTTGTAATTATGGCAACGGTAATTAACGTTATCTGCCACGGTACCTAATTTTAAACTACTAACTATGGAGAAGACAGCCAGCCAGCAGCACCTTGCTACGAAGCGACCACGTTAAATGATGGACTATTACTTTTACAACGCACTTATAACTTAGAGTTAGGTATCACATAGGTTCGAATTCCGCTTGTTAGTCCTAAAATCCATTGTTCTGCTACAGGACTAACTCATGTCCTTATAAATGTATACATGTGAAACCTTTTTAAAATATTTCTCCCTTGGTTTGGTTTTACATAATAATATTAACTTTTTTTTTTCAATAATAATTCACACAACGCATGCAAGATAAAATCAGCTTCATAAAATTGATTGGCAGGTTAATAGATAGAAACACGCTTCAATTTTATTAAAAAATAAATAAATGCACTCAGTGGCACAGCGGTATGTGTGCGGACTTACAATAATAGAATTCTGGTTTCGATATCCGTGGTGAGCAAAGCACAGATAGCTCATTGTGTAGCTTTGTGCTTAAATACAAAAAACGAGAACAATAACGAAGCTTTATTTGATTTTAGTATTGTATGTATAACATTTAAGATAAAGAAAACATGTTGTGGGAATGAAAACTTAGCTCACTTTTGTTGAATCATAGTACTGATGGTGAAAACATTGAATAATGAAATACTTTGGATGTCTATTCTTTCAGCAATAAAATGAATTCATGATGAACTGGATAAATTAATGACGCGTGTTTGTGTTTTTTCTTATAGCCAAGTCATATCAGTCTATCTGCTGTGTCCACTGAGGGGAATAAAACCCCTGATTTTAATTCTGTAAATCCTAAGACTTATCGCTGTCCCAACTGGGGACAAATTAATGGCACTACTTGGCTTGGTTTGAATTTTGCGCAAAGCTACACGGGGCTGTCTGCGCTAGTCATCCCTAATTTAGTAGTGAAAGACAAGAGAGAAGATTGTTAGTCATCACTGCCCATCGCCAACTCTTAGGCTACTCTTTTGCCAACGAATAGTGAGATTGACCATAAAATATAAATGCCCCCACGGCTGAAAGAGCGAGCATGTTTGGTGGGATGGAGAGTCTAACCTGTGACTCTTAGATTTTGAGTCGAGTACCCTAACTACCTGGTCTATCTGAGAGATGGTGATGTTAACCATTATCCTGGAAACTTCTGTATGTACCAAAAATTCCACCTTTCACTCACGTGCCTTTATTGTCACAATTAGTATTTTCAGGTAAATCTGCCCTGAAACTAATAGCTCATGGTCTTTGAGAAAATGTTCTTAAATGCAAAACAGAAAATACTAACCCTATTGACTGAAAGAATGAAACGATGGAATCACTTTACCTACGAGTTTAAAGTGAAACCATTTAAATGTTATTTTCCAGAGAAACGGCCAATTGTGTTGGCTCATTTGAGGTCACGTGATGAAGCCCTAGTGTTTCTACTAAATGGATCAATTTTCACAATAATTTTGGACTTTTAAAAAAAAAAAAAACAAATAATGGCGTTCACATAAAGAAAATAGATTCTTGAAGCGGGAATAACCAGATAAATAACGTAAGGTAAACTTGGTCTCACACGGTTCAGAAATGTACGAGATTCAACACAGAATGATTACTTACATCCATTACTTCCAATGCTGGCCCGGCATGGCCAGGTGCGTTGAGGCACTCGACTCCTAATCCGAGAGTGTTGGGTTCGAATCCCCGTTACGCCAAACATGTTCGCCCTTTCAGCCGTGGGGACGTTACAATGTGACGATCAATCCCACTATTCGTTGGGAAAAGAGTATCACAAGAGTTGGCGGTGGAGGGTGATGACTAGCTGCCTTTACTCTAATCATACACTACTAAATTAGAGACGGCTAGCGCAGATAGCCTTCATGCAGCTTTGCGCGAAATTCAAAAACAGAAAAACTTCCAATGCTTGGTCTTTGAAATGTTAACTTATAGCTGTTATCACAAGAAACAGGATAAGAACACAAATAATTAACATTTTCTTCTTACCCCAAATAACTACGAACTTTTATCTTTCAACAAATATATTAATCGTCAGTCCAAACAAAGCAAGAATTAGTTGCAAAACCTGACATTTAACTGTACAAAAACCAGATATTTTACCTATGCGAGTTCTCTGTCATAATATGTACCCATTATTAACATGGTATTTTTTTATTGTTATAAGATAATAGGTTTTGCAGTTTTCAGTCTTAATAATTGAATTCTTTCTGTTGTTTACTTTTCACGTCCATTTCTTAGGTCTTTCCACTGTAATAATATGCTAATAATGGATGACAATACTATTGGACTATAACATTTTTGGTATTTCCGAGCACTGTTATATTATTTTTCTTATGTACTACTTTAGAAACACATCTGTATTTTGTATTTGTATTTTGAAGTGTGTTTTGTATGTTACTACGGATTAAAGCACCATGTGACACCGTACTCCCCGTGCCATGGGCACGTTCAATTTGCTAATATTTGTACATTTATGTCTTCGATTACGTTATTCGTTCTGCTTCTAATGTATAAGTACATCATAGTGATATCCACACCGCTATAATATCCTAATATTGTTGTAACGCTTTATGATATTCTTGTAATTGTGTGCACTGCTATAATAATATCTTAACATGGCTATCATGCACATTGTCCAAACTCACCATGCTCCCACCTGTTGTAATATCCTGATGTCTGTGTAACACATAATATCCTACTCATCCTGTTCCCCACTGCACTGCATAATATCGTAGTCCTCATGACTTTATACTGCTATAATCTCCTGATATGGTTATAATGTAACATGGACAACATGGGACCAATGTCCCATCCTCTAAACTAAATTAACCCAAAAAACTGCAAAAAATTAATGGCAGCCTCTATCATTCATTCATATACCCATTGAGCCTTTTATTAAACTCATTTACATTTATTACCTCTATTACATGTGAACGCAACCCAATCCAAATGCAAACTACCCTGCTAGAAAAAGGAAACTGTCTTAGCTGAAGATGACTCCTATTCTGCCAAAATTTGTACTTGCGTCCCGTAATTCCTCTGTGCTCTCTGTTAAATATCAATTCGCTTTACAAACATAAACACCTTAGTCAGGTCTCTCTTAACTATTTTCAAGAAAATACAATGTGAGAGGTTTCAGCTTTTCCTCGTATGACAACCCCTCCATCACAGACACCTTTATAGTAGTCCTTTCCAACAATTCAATGCTTTCCTAAGTAAAGAAGCTCGATACTGAACACAATATTCAATATGTGACCTAACCAGTGACCTATACAATGAAATACTAGCCTTTTTAGACATGTATTCAATATTTCTGTAGATACAACCTAAAATCCTATTTGCCCTAACAGGATGACTTTAGTGATATATCAGATATCACACCAAGATACTTTTCTTTCATAACACTCTTCAGGTTTTTCCCATCCAAACTATAATAACTCACAAACAATATCTTGTGTTTATTATAATTAAAACCAACCTGCTATTTATTTGCTAAATTCACTACATGATATAAATCCTTTTGTAAATCATCAGTATCCTCTTCCCAACTAGGAACATCCAATAATGTATTGACTATTCCTTCATCTATGTCATTGATGTAAATAAATAAAGAAATAAGGTCTTAAGACTGTACACTGAGGTAACCCGTTTCGAGCATTAATCTTGTCAGTTTGAATGAACTCTCTTTGTAACAACCCTTTTATTTATAAAGCCGCTCTTCTATCCATTTAATTAAATTATCCCCCACACCTATAAAGACAATATTTACAAGCTGTTTATGTGGCACCTTCTCAAATGCTTTCTGAAAATCCAGACATACCAAATCTACACACTTATCATCCGCTACACAAACAGTAATGTTTTCAAAGAATGTCAAAAGATTTGTAAGGCAAGATTTTCCCTTAGTGAAACTATGCTGATTATCCAATATAATTCTATAATTACTGGAACAATTTTTATGACCTTTCTTTAAAAGGAGAATCACATTAACTAACTTCCAATCCCCTGGTACCCGCTCACTATTCAAGGAAGAACAATAAAACCCTTGGGAAGATATTGACTGGTTCAGAACCAGTATCGTTCTTTAAACTTCCCAATTCTCTTTCTTAACCAGCTCAGAATTAATGCAGTCATCTTGTTTGATATCCTTCCCATTTAAGATGTGGTTAAGGCACTAGAGTTGTAATCCGAGGGTTGCTGGTTCGAATCCCCGTCACACCAAAGCATGTTCGCCATTTCAGCCGTGGGGGTGTTATAATGTGACTGTCAATCCCACTATTCATTTGTAAAAGAGTAGCCCAAGAGTTGGCGGTGGATAGTAATGACTAGTTGCCTTCTCTCACGTCTTACAGTGCTAAATTAAGGACGGCTAGCGCAGATAGACCTCTGTAGCTTTGCGCAAAATTCAAAACAAACCAAACCTTTCTTTATATATTTAGGAATATAAGCCACTTACTAAAGTACTTAATACATTAACTAAACTTTATTGTTTAGATTATTTTAATATTATGAAACCAAACCTTTCTTTTTATATTTAGGAACATAAGCCACTTACTAAAGTACTTAATACATTAACTAAACTTTATTGTTTAGATTATTTTAATATTATGAAACCAAACCTTTCTTTTTATATTTAGGAACATAAATCACTTAATACATTAGCTAAACTTTAGCGTTTAGATTATTTTAATATTATGAAAGCTGTTACCTCAAAATTTCATATCTTCCAAGCTTTGCTTTTACAGCTCTCGAAACATGTTCAAATGTTTTTTGTTTTTGTTTTTTAGATTTCGCGCAAAGATACTTGAGAGCTATCTATGCTAGCCGTCCCTAATTTAGCAGTGTAAGACTAGAGGGAAGGCATGTTGTCATGACCACCCATCGCCAACTCTTGGGCTACTCTTTTACCAACGAATAGTGGGATTGACCGTCACATTATAACGGTCCCACGGCTGAAAAGGCGAGCATGTTTGGTGCGACGGGGATTCGAACCCGCGACCCTCAGATTACGAGTCGAGCGCTTTAACCCTCTGGCCATGCCGGGCCTGTTTTAAATAAAGGCAGAAATACTGCCAATAAGTTTCATTCTGCCTTTCTCTTAATCTTACGAAAAACTGTAATGATTAGAAATTCTTATTTATCCTCGAATTATTCATTATTTGAAAATAAAATGCATCTAAATAGCAAAAACTATTCCAGTTTTGCTATACATTTCTATTCTTATATTGAGTTCCAAGTAGTGCAAGAGCACTTTTGCCATCCTTAAACTAATAAATCATTGAAATGGTGACTGTGAATTAAAACATCTCTATAAATTAGTCAGTGAGAAGTAACCGGACATGCAGTTATAAAGGAGAATGCCGGTGTATTACAGTCTTCTGTGAAATATGATGTCATAAAAATTCCAAGAAGTTACTGCTAGAACAAGTCTCCAATGTTACAATTCTGCAAGGAACAATTCATATAGATTCTAAGAAGTAACTGCTACAATTAACATTCAACTTTACTATTCTGCAAAGAAGTATTCAAATACAATTCAAGAGGTTACTGCTACAATCAACATCCAATGTTACTATTTTGCAAAGAAGTGTTCAAATACATTTGAAAAGGTGACTGCTACAATTAACATTCAATGTTAGTATTTTGCAAAGAACTATTTAAATACATTCCAAAAGATGACTGCTACTGTTATCATTTATTACTTTTCTGCAAAGAATAATTTCAAATATATTCCAAGAGATGATCTGCTACATTTAGTCTCCGATGTTACTTCCAAGAATCAGCCACTTGCCAGTGACTAGAAAATTGAGATCTGAAATTTCCACAAACTCCTCCAAATGGTCTCAAGAAATTTCTCTGGGCAGGACATTCAAAGAAATTGAATATTGACATTTATTTTCCAGACGTAAGTCGTACGTGCTTTACAACAGGGAGCATTGTCCTACTGAGATGGTATTCAAATTTTTGACTAGTATATCTTTCATGGCCACTGTGACTTGTTAGTTGTAGATCTTTTGATAACCATGTGCACCTAAAAAATAGGTACTATGCTTATGGTTCAGATCACAGTTCCCACCATAACACCTCCATCAAACTCTTTCATAGTTCGCACAGCATAATAAAGTTGAATTTGTCATCTGCTTATCTCCAAGGCCCATATATAGCCATCACTTTAAAGCTGTCTGTAGTGTTTCTCACATCTCCGCTAGTTTCAAGTAAAACTGTACAGTCTTATTTACAAGAGACCACATCTGTCACTGTTTTACACATTGACTCCATCCACACTTTCTGGAGTATATAATATTTTCTTTCCCAAAAGTACTCTAGCATGCACATATACATTGAAACTGCTAGTCTAACTGTCTCAGCTCGGCATGACCAGGTGGTTAAGACACTCAACTCGTAATCCGAGGGTTGCAGGTTCGAATCCCGTCACACCAAACATGCCTGCCCTTTCAGCCTTGGGGGCGTTATAATGTGACAGTCAATCCCACTATTCTTTGGTAAAAGAGTAGCCCAAGAGTTGGCTGTGTGTGATGATGACTAGCTGCTTTACCTCTAGTCTTACACTACTAAATTAGGGACAGCTAGCGCAGATAGCCCTCGTGTAGCTTTGTGCGAAATTCAAAACAAACCAAAGTAATAATATCATGTATTTATACTCATAAAGTTTCCCTACAAACTGTGTGGAGTGGATCATGTTGCATGTTCAAAGGAGTTTCGAAACCCGGATTCTAGAGTTGTAAGTCCGCAGACACACTACTATGCTGCTGGGGACGCCCTCTCTCCTATCATTTGTAAATTATGGACGGCTAGAGTAGATAGTCTATGAGTAGCTTTTTGTGAAAATTAGGAAACGACATTTTGTATGTGTGTGTGTGTGTGATGAGATTCCGTCGTAAACAGTAAATAATACATATGTATATATATATATACATATATATAATGTTTGTAAATTATGGTTGTTGGTTATTTATTAGTGTTTAACGTTTCTGAAATGAAAATATTTTAATTAGTTTGTACTGTCATCAGTTATCGAACCATGAAAGTTTGAAATTTAACTTTAGAGAAATGTGATTCAGTATGTTCGATATCTCAATGACTGACGATATTCCGCTTTTAAAACACTAGTCGGCATAAGAAAACCAAACAATTTAAACCTTCTAAGTAGTAGGAAAAAATTCTGATTAAAAAAAAACAAATAGGAACAATGTGTAAGTGTTTGGGGATAACATTTTCAAAAGAAAAAAAAAACATACTAAATTTCGGTACAACTTTCCTTGAAACAAGACGTATTATGATCAGCAAATTGAATTTAAAAGAATAAATACCTTCGCACCTCCAAAAATTATAACATTGTTAAAACATTTTCTTTTCAGGCATACTGTTAATAATTAAAAAAACATAAAACCGATAATATCAAGTATTATTTTATTTTTTTAGTATTAATATTGTTAAAGTATTGTTTAAGGAAACATCTTAATACTTCGATAAAACAATTTTGTTCAAGAATGATGTTCTTTAGGTCGAAATATTTATAATTTTCCCTTTCTTTAATTTGAAACATTCATTTTTAATGGTTTGTTCACAGTGAAGAAACTAGTTTGTTTTTTTTACGGTAAAAATACTATTTCCATATTATTTCATTGAGAGAAGATTTGAAGCAACAGTAGATTCGATATCCGTACCGATGCTACCGCCCCCATTATGTCTGACTTCTTGTTCGTTCAAGAAAAGAATTAAACACGTGTAAATATGTTACATATCGTAGTTAAGGTGATAAGTTAATGTCATTTCACAATAAAATGTAGTTTGTTAGTGTTAAAAACAGTCGATACTGATTAACAGATCTGAAGTAAAAAAAATTATAAAGATAACGTTTTGCAATAAAATTATTTTTTGCTTTTATGTAATAAACTATATCGAGAGTTGCCGCTACCCTAGTCTTCTGGACGCTCCTGCCACCTAGCAAGTAGATCGATAAAGACTACGGCAGCACTAGACATGCCACTTGACGTAGTCCAGTGCATTCACGGCTGCGATAGTTAATACATACATTAGAAGCTTTGAGAAATTAAAATTTTCCTAGAAGGAATCATTCCCCTACAGAATGAAAAGCTGGTTAACTAATTACATGAATGAACACAAGTAGTTATAAGAAGTGCTTCGAAACCTACACTGAATTGGATAAGGTTAGAGCCTCGCCCTAGGCGTGTAATGCCTTCTTCTGTCTCTTTTTGCTTTTAAAAATTATTTGCTTTCGTGCGAACGATTTCAAACTCCAATATGGAAGCCCAGTGTTTTGTCTGCGTCTACGTATTTTTGGAAGATTTTATCCGTACAATTACGGTGTGAGTGTTCCTATATGATAGAAGAAAAAGCGTTCAACTGGATTCTTTTACAGTTGTTATTTCTTTCGCGGACGAATACCTCGGTGAAAGGGCTTTGAAATGTGAAAGAACATAACGAAATGCAAATACTTGGATTACCTTCTTGTCTTATGATATGAACAATTTCGAACCTGAATAAACGACTTGTGGCTAAATTTAACCGACTCTTACAACTGACACTTTCGCCCCGATCGAAACAATGAGTAATAAGCCTAAAAGTGTGGCGCCTCTCAGGATTTAGACACTGTTCTTTGACGTCATCAACGAACGGTGGTCTGATGCAGGGTATGGATAAGTAAAACTTGCTCTCAAATGGCGGACTGGCAATCATTTCGAGTCTGGTGGTTAAAATGCTTTACATTGAACTTTGTAAATGGCGTAGTCTCACGATTAATGAGTGACTCGGCAAAAAAGGTAAGTTTATGACTGACAGCCAGCATCATTCTGTATATTAGTCTGAAATTAGACTTTGTCACCATACTAAAATTGGCTTCATTTAAATTTATATTAAACAGAACATATACGCCTCATCATTTGATCATTTTAGTTATTTTTAACATAATATTACTGTACACTAGCAATTATATTTGTTTTTAAGACTATTAATTTAATACGTGTCTTTGAAAGTGTGAAATGGTTTCGAAACTGCGATTTAATTAGATTTGTTTTTCGTGATCTCGTAAGCTACACTTTGGTGTTTTTTCTGTATCATAAGATATTTTACTTTTGAATCTTAAATATTAAAAAGAATAACCACAACAATGTTCTTCGGTACGGAATAGTAGCGCTATTGAATTTTCTCTGAAAGTAATGTAATACAGCATTAATGTTGATTTGGTGGTAAACGGGATTGTGTAGATCTTTTAGCTAGCATCACAGATATTTTCAAAACACAAATTAATTGTCACTGTAAGTGTGGAAGAGTGCTGTTCTTGTGGTATATATAGCTCTCGATTCTGAAACTAGCGAACCGGTTTCGAATACTAGCGATATCACAAAATAGTTATCCTCTCTTTAATTCTGGGTGCGTTACATAAGTTACAGTTAATCTCTTAACGTTGATGGTATGCGGTAGAATTCTGATGATTGGGCGTCTTTCCTCTGGTTTATACTTCAGTATGAGAGAGCCTTTGCACCTTTTCCATAAATACGAAATATCGATATTCTCTGATGTGATACTGTATCTAAATTAATGTTAACTAAACGTGTAATTACTTATATCGATAAATAAACTGTTATTTACCTGAATGACCCCAGGAACACAACGTTATGTGTACAGATTTATACCACTAAAAGCAGGTTTCGATACTCGTAGTGGGTAGAGTACAGACGATCCTCCGTGTGGCTTTGTGCTTAATAACAAACTACAACAGTAACAAAATTTATCTGAGTTTGATTAATTGTTTTATTTAAAATCGAGGTGCTGTTCTGAAATGATTACAGACACTTCAGATTGTCAACCCGTTATGTAAAATGAGCTAATTAATCAACTAAACAAATGTAAAAGAAACTTAAGATCCAAAACAAGTGTAAATTTTATCACCTATTCAGCTTTAATGTTAATATATCTGCTTAAGTTGTAGTAAGAAATGAATTTCGAATTTGGTATTAGTAACTGCTGAGCTCTGAAATTTCTGTAAAGATGTTTTTCTCAGTTTTAATTAACCTTCAGTAGTGTACGTCTCTATAAGCTAAATATATTATCATTTTTAACATGACTTACCAAAATAGTCTCGTGTGCCTGTTTTTTACTGTTATAGACAAAATGTGTTATCTCTTTTTAATGTGATTTATCAAACAGTTTTATCCTATACATTATTTCACTATTATAAACTAAATATATGTAACTAGTTATCAAATATTTTCGCCTCCCAGTGGCACAGCGGATTTACAACGCTACAAGCAGGGTTTCGATACCTATGGGGGGGCAGAGCACAGGTAGACTACTGTGTAGCTCTGTGCTTAACTTCAAACAAACGCTTATTTTCCATCAAGGACTAAGTCTTGTCAGCACCAGACAACTGAAGAAACTTGGTTTACTCCTGAATATCTGAAGTACGACATCGTTTGCTCAGTTAGTTTAATAGGTTGAAAATTTATTAATTATCTTTCGGATCACACTGCAGCGCTAGATGTCACCATAGATGCAGTTAATCTCTTTTGTCGTAAGTCACCATTTTCAGCTGTAAAATCACTGATGACGTTAGTTCAATTAAGGAAGAACTAAATGACGAGGGCACAAAGTTTTTTTTTTTTTTTTTCCAGTTCCTCACTTACCAAAACCAATGACTTCTCATTGCCTCACACTCCTCATACGATTTATCCACCGTCGTTCCCATGACCTGATGGAGTCACAGTTTAGCCACTAATAATTATTACAGTTTAATTAAGTGATATGATTAGATACTCTTAGATAATTCCTTCAGACATGGCTCAGTCTCACTTGATCATTTTTGCCAACCGCAGTGTACTGATTACTGTTCAACCACACCACATCATCCGCTCGTTTTGAAAGTGACCACTCTTCATGTCTTTACGCTTCAGTTTTTAATTACATTTGTTCTTGTTTTGTACCATAATTTCGTCTCATTTTCATTACCTCTCAAGGAATGTTACAAACAATTACAGTTAATATTACAGGTCATTTCTCTTGGTTGTTGTTGTTGTTTTGAATTAAGCACAAAGCTACACAATGGGCTATCTGCCCACCACGGGTATCGAAACCCGGTTTTTAGCGTTGTAAGTCCGCAGACATACCGCTGAGCCACTGGGGGGCTATTTCTCTTGGTCGTTTTCTAATAATCCAGTCAACCTTAAGATGGTTAGAACGACACAGAAGGTAAATATTTCTCAACATCTGATATAATTTCTAATTTAGGTTAATTTCCGCCATATTAGTGAAAGTACTGGTTTGCTTACTTTATTTCAAACAAACGTACACATACAATAATTAAACAAATGTTTAACAATGACCTTTCTAAACATTGATTTTTGCTAATGAAGATTATTTTGTTGTACTAATTAACAGTGTTTTCTTTTATACTTTAAAAAACCGATGTAATTATTCCTAGAAGAAAGTATGTACAGATTAAAATGTATTCTAAAGCGAGGCTAAGTGGCTTGTCATATTCATTCCTAAATTTAAAGATGGCATCTGTTTGGATATATTGAAACAGAGAAAAACTTTTTATCAAACCAAAAGACCTCTGACAAAGTTACAACACGTATTTTTACTGAATTGAATTCGTCAGAAAAATATCGCAGTGGACTTTGAAACACTTCTACTTTCCAATCAGAGCCCGGCATGGCCAGGTGGGTTAAGGCGTTCGACTCGTAATCTGAGGGTCGCGGGTTCGAATCCCGATCGCACCAAACATGCTCGCCCTTTCAGCCGTGGGGGCGTTATAATGTGACAGTCAATCCCACTATTCGTTGCTAAAAGAGTAGCCCAAGAGTTGGCGGTGGGTCGTGATGACTAGCTGCCTTCCCTCTAGTCTTATACTACTAAATTAGGGACGGCTAGCACAGATAGCCCTCGTGTAGCTTGGCGCGAAATTGAAAAACAAACAAACTTTCCTATCACTTCTCTAGATGGTCCCATCCTTTGGTGATAAACGTTTAAGTTTTCCTATAAGGGATTTATAAACGGCATATAAAAAGTTCGGAAAGACTGATTATTATAAACAAGCTACTTCCTTAGAAGATTTATACATTTATTTGTGATAACCTTGAAAAAAAAGTTGTAATCTGACAGGTTTATTTACCATACCTCAGTTAATCGATTTCGCCGCCATTGTTCGTGAGCAAGGAAAGACAGTGTAACAACAAGTATGTCTATCGAGCTTCTAACGTTGGTTACATAACTTATTGTGGGTATAAATTATAATGTTTCCTCTTTAATGTAGATCAAGGTTGTTGTATAGGGTTCTTTGTTCTGTTTCCATAATACGTAGTCATTGGTTGTTGTGGTTTGTTTTGAATTTCGCTCACAACTATTCCAGTGCTATCTGCCCCAGTCGTCTCTAATTTAACGAAGAAAGACTAGATGAAAGTCATCACCACCAATCGCCAACAAATACTGGGATTGATAGCACATTATAAAGCTCCCCACGGCTGAAAGGGTTGAGTATTTTTAGTGGGACAAGGATTTGAACCCGCGACTCTTAGATTGCGAGTGAAGTGCCCTCTGACCGACCACCTTGCCGTGGTTGTTGTGAAATCACACCAGCAGGTGCTGATCATTTACAAGGAGGATTATAGTCCAAACTAAAGTTCTCGAAAAGGATGGCAAGTCTTCGAAAAGAAACTAACTGCATTGTGATTTGATGACAATAACCTAGCCTCACTATCTTAACTAATGTCTTAACTGTTTTAACTAATGTTCCTTGGTGAATTTTAATATCAAAATATGTTAACATGTAAGAGAATGGTGATAATTATCTAAACCGAGAGAACATTATTTTATAAACAGCCTTGATATACGTTAATTCAATTAAAGATGTCTTTATTTCCATTTGTAGTGTAGCAGATTAACGGTTTTTACGTTGAATAAAAAAATAAAAGGCGTACAAACTGTTTTTATAACATTACACGGACTCAGCTTATAGCATACTTACATTCGAAACCTACTCTGCATAATGTAATTCAGAAATGTGAAATTCGAGTTACAAATTTTCAACCTGAACAACATTTTGTGATGACAGTGAATAAACGGTCAGTCTTTTGTGCGCCTATTAACGGAACTAATTCTTACTTCTATAACGCACTCAGTAAGGAGCGTATTCAGCAACATGACGTCTCGAACAATGGATTTCTTTTATCAGTAGTCATACTGGCCTTGAAAAGTTTGAGAATTCATTTAACTAAATACGACGTTTGAATAAAAAAAATATACGTCTCCATATTGTCCTTTAGACCAAAATGCTTTAATTCTGTTTGAGGTACTGATTTATAAACTAGCTAGTGTTCAACTGAAAAAAGTGAACATAACATTTGCTAGCGTTTAAAGATATTATGATTAAATCAAAGGACATTACATAAAGGTATCTCTACTACAGACATAACAAAATGAAAAAAATGTCTGAAACTTTTTTTGGAGACAAACTATAAAACAAAGACACTGCAGAAAACTTATGAAATAATACATTATTACCGACTGAAAAACTATTGTCTGTAATACGTATAAAGAAACTAACGAAAAAAAACATCAAGACTAAAAATCATTTTTCCTGAACCCCTTTAGAGGGGACACCAACATCAAGGACATCAGTGACTGTGACATCAGTATTAAACTTATCTTTACAATTTTATAACAGCGTTTATATAGGAAATGTTTGTATGCAAATTAGAAAGAACATATAGCAATATTAAAATCAGTATCTTAAGTTATTTTTCCTGATAATCCACTCACTCAGTAGCGCAGCAGTATGTCTGCAGACTTACAACGCTAGAAACCGCATTCCGATACCCGTGATGGGCAGAGTACAGATAGCCCTTTCTGTATTTTTGTGCTTAACTACAAACAAATCTTTTCCTGACAAATTGAGAAACAACAACAACAAACATAATAAATAACTTGTAATGCATCATCCTAAGATTATCTGTATGGAATATTTGGTGATGTGGCCCGTTTTCTTTAGTTTCTCCTAACGTTTTCCTTAGATAAGAATTGTTCTTAAAATTAGTTTTGTATTTTTCTATGGACGAGGACGGCACTTTTGTTGTATGTAAAAACCTTTAAAAACTTAACAACCTAACCAGTGTGCATATAGATATTAGATTTACAGTTGAATCTCAGAAATTTCCTTTTCTTCGTATTTCGTTCAAAAAATACAAGAAAGCAGCTGGTGATTGCAAGGGCACCGCTACCCGCCGTAAAGATTCAGGAATTCTGCCCCAAGAAGCAGCTACTATACAAAATAACGAAAAAACACAGTTGTGATGTATTATTACAGTTTATGTTTGATAGTTTCGGGATATAGTGAAATACATTCAGAGCAGAGGGTGTATGGGCTGGTGGACGGCCACTGCTCTGACTGATTTGTGTTCAAATTTTGCTCGAAACGAAATATCGAATATTGCAACACAGGGCGTTCTGTGTTTTGTTTTGAGTTGTTTCAATAATTGTTACTGGTGATTTGAACGTTTACTTATTGTATACTTGTTCCCTTCGATAATTAATTAAACGGTTATCACGCACTGTAACACGACTGTGTTTTATGTACTTAATGCTTGGTTTGATAAGTTCGTTCAGATTTCTTTTAATGGTAATCTTGTGCATATCTTACTCGAGAAATCATTCAAAATTAATGAGACAATTAGGGTTTGTACTAGGAAGAAATCAAGAATACCAAATGTACTTCCGTAGGATGTATTCTGTTTCAAGAGTTTTAAAAAATATATATTAAGAAAATTTTTATCTCTTGCTATTAAAGTTCGTATGATATATTGTGTTGTTTGTTTTTGTTAATTTTGCGCAAGCCTACACTAAAGCTGTTTGCGCTAGCTATCCCTAATTTAGCAGTATAAGACTAGAGGGAAGGCAACTGGCCATCACCACCAACCGCCAACTCTTGGGTTCCTCTTTTACTAACGAATAGTGAGATTGACTGTTAAATTATGACGCCCCTACGGCTAAAAGAGCGAGCATGTTTGGTGTGACGGCATTCGAACCTGCGACCCTTGGATTACGAGTCGAGTGCGTTAACCAGCTGGTCATGCCGGGCCATATAATAGTGTTGTAGTATACAGAATGCACAGTTCTTCTCGTGACTGATGGCATGCGCACGTTTTACTGACGTCACAACAGTAGCGTCCCTTAGGTGACGTCATTTTAGTGTCTGCTGACTGACTGACAGACAGACAACACACTACTGTATGATGGCGTGACTGGTTGATACGGGCGACAAATTCAGGCGGTTTTCAGCCCTGTTTCGGAGAAATTCCACGCGTGTCACAACGGAATAATTATTCCTTGAACTTTATTAACTGCCTTGACAACAAAATCATTAGTAAAGCCAAAACATTATCTGCGGTTTATCCACACAAATTGGATAGAACAACAAAGAAACACTAATTTAACCTCATTATATGTTTATAGTTGGATCTCCAAGAGATGCCACATAGTTAGATTGGCGATAAATTTTAAACAGATATTTTCTGCCGAATAATGAAATTATTTCCAAATATTAAAACATAAGGTTATAAAAAAATTTGAATAAATTGTTTCTTCTCCATTCGGCTTACTTATTGTTATGTTAAAGTACTAGTTATGAAAAAGCTGAAATGAAAAACATTATGTGGTTATTCTCTATAGTTGCAGAATATTGCAGCATAATTAACTTTCTTCGAGAGTTTCATATAGATAATTAAAATGTTCAAGGAAGACATAAAGAAGTAAATTGTTTAATAAATCTACAAGTCGAACTGGAAAATCTATATAGTTCTTGGATCTATAACACTTTCAAACAATGGGTTTAATGTAAATCAGTGTAGCGATATTTAACGTTTTGTTTGGTCGAGAACAAATAGAAATATGCTTTAAAATCAATCCTTAAACATTCCAAGCTAATCAGATTATCTATTAACAGCAGGCATGAAAAAGGAAGCAATTCCAAATATTCGTAGAAACCAGAGCTAATACATATTTTGGCAGTAACGAATTTGTGAGCTAACTTGGCAGTACTGAAAAAACAAGAACGTCAGCTCATTTTATGCCATGTACATAAAAAACAAGAACGCCAACTCACTTTATTCTAACAAGCAAAAGAGTTGGTACTAGAGAAAATAATCCTCAGTGGGGTATGATTAGCATGCCAGAGTATGGTTAAGAAAGTCAATTGTTCGAGTTGCGACGTGCCGTTGAATACACTAGTCACTTTCAGTTGAAGGTGTAGTCTATAACTCTGATAATCAATCCTGTTATTCGGTTAAGACAGTGGTTCCCAACCTTTTTTATGCCCCGCACCCCTAAAAAAACTTAATATGTTCTCGCACCCCCAAGGGCACCCCTGGTTGGGAACCACTGGGTTAAGAGTAGCCGTATGGACGGAGGGCGCTACTGATACGGATTGGTTGTTATCTGTCCTATATTTGTTAGTTAAGGGAGGGTACACCGGGCCCTTGAAAACGTTTCTGACCTTGCCCTTTAACTCGTGTGTCACATAAAGTTTCGATAAGATTGAAAATACCAAATACTGAAATATCGTGTACTTTATAGCGAAGCTGTAAATCCTCTAACTACTAGAAGGATTACATTTATCAGCATGTGGGGGTGAGGTGTTTTGTAAATAATAGTAGAACCATTGTGTTTCTAATGTAATGAAAGGGTGTACTCTGATATATTAAAATTATTGTGTTTATTGGTATAGATAATTGAGTAATATCTTAGCAATGTTAGGATTATAGTGTTTATCAGTAACGTGGAAAATAATTTTTCATAACAGTATGACACTTGAGGTGTTTATTATTATGTAGAACTACAAGGTTTCCTGATACTATTAAAACTAAGTAGTTATTGTTACAATGTGGTTTGGAGTTCCCTATAAAAATATTTGTCAGTTTAGTGAACGTGTAATTCTGTTATAGCATCATAAGCAAGAGTTTTTGCAAAATACTGAAATAGGGAGCTATTAATCACGACAAGAACCAATATTTTATCGAGTGTACTGAAATAGTGAGTTTCCTGACAGTGGAGTTTATCAGTATTTTGAAATATGGAGTTTTCCTCACATTGGCGTTTATCAGTGTATTGAAATATGGCGTTTTCCTGACATTAGTTGATTCATTGCGTTCATATCAAAATACTGGAATACCGAGTTTCTCTGACAGTTCCAGAATCGCTGTTTTCGTGAGAATACTGAAATGGGAAGTTTCCTTGACATTAGTAGATTCATTGCGTTAATAAGTATACTGAATTTAGGGTTTTATTTATGATAGTAGTAGAAACGTGGTAAGTTTGAGAATATTAATGAACTGAATCTGCCTATTGAGAGAAAGTGGGACGACGTTTCGGGTTCTATGCTACAGTCTGTTTTTGAAGCAGAATCACTGTGTTAATTAGTACACTGAAGTAATTAGCTTCCCTGACAGCAGTCGAGTAGTCGAACTATGTATCAGAGGAAGAATTATTATATTTATTAGAATACTGAAGTAAGGAGTTTCTCTTAGAGTAGCGAAATCATTGTGTTAACCGGTAAGTTAATGTAAAAAGTACATATGACACCACAAAAAATCATTGTGTTAACCAGTAAGTTAAAGTAAAAAGTACATATGACACCACAAAAAATTATTGTGTCGATCAGTATACTTCAATGGTAAGTTTCTCTGAAAGTAGAATCATTGTTTTAATCAGTGTTACATTTCCCTGACAGTAACAGAGCCACTGTTATTTTTTAACATGCCGCACTCGGGAAATCCCTTAAGAACAATTAGTACACTAAAACAGATGGACCTTAATTATACAGATTCGTGGCTTATGTCAGTAAACAATTGTATGTAAACGATAAATGAGGCTTATAACGTTCGCCTTAAAGGTCACAACTTCATAAAACCCAAGGAAACCGCCAGAGAATACACTTTCATAATGTCTGGAATGTTTTAACTGAATTAATACTACATTTGATTAAAGATGGATGACACGTTCAGTTTTAGTCCTCAAAACCAAAGTCTAAAAATATTTTTAGCGAACACTATAACAATTACATACTTTAGTCTATCATAATATTCAACTAATAGAAAAGACGGACAGAGACTGGTTAGTATCGCTTTTCACCAACACTAATCGAATGTATTATTTTTATGTGAAGTAACAGATTGCTGATTTTTCGAATATCCAAATGTTACTTCGTTTGCTGTTGCTCTATACTGCAGCTACATTTGTTTTTTTTTAATTTAGCGCAAAGCTACTCGAGGGCTATCTGCGCTAGCCGTCCCTAATTTAGCAGTGTAAGACTAGAGGGAAGACAGCTAGTCATCACCACCCGCCGCCAACTCTTGGGCTACTCTTTTACCAACGAATAGTGGGATTAACCGTCACATTATAACGCTCCCACGACTTGGAGGGCGAGCATGTTTGGTGCGACCGGTATTCGAACCCGCGACCCTCGGATTACGAGTCGAACGCCTTAACACACTTGGCCATGCCGGGCCCTGCAGCTACATGAACTGGAAATGCGCAGTGATTCGACTAGTTAAGCTAACGAGTTGAAACTCTTGTTTACGTTATACTTGTCTATAAACCAATTTGGTACCTTAATCAAAATTACTTAATCAAATTAATTAATCAGGACTCGATTGATTTTATTTTGGTGCTATTATAATTTAAGATATTGCGTGACGAGCTAAACCTTACTTAATCCACTTTATTATTAAGACCCGGAACTTATATAACCAGCTGGATGCAGTTCTTGATCAAATAATATTTAATATATTTTTTCCTCGTTAACGAGAATTTAATTAATGTATTATTTAGTTAACCAGAACTTACTTGTCCTCGTAATTGCAACCTCTGATCATCTAGAATTTAATCTGATTTTTAGTAAATATCTTAACGTACTATTTATGTATTATTTAGTTAACCACCACACACACACATAAGTCGAGATTATGTCTGATCACACAAAATACGTTAAGGTTGTTTTTTCTTTTCTACAAAAGCATGCACATCTTCGTACTTCATGTGATCAATTATGCCACATAACCTGACTTTTGTATTTTTGTAAAATATAATGGTCGTAATCAGATGCCCACCAGTGGCACAGCGGAATGTCTGCAGACTCACACCACTAGAAACCGAGTTCCGATACCCTTGATGGGCAATGCACAGATAGCCCATTGTATAGCTTTGTGCTTATTTCCGAGCAGATCTAAGCAGACATGATATTTTGTTACACAGGATTAACATAAGTTAATTTACTAACTAATGTAACAGAACATTACCAAATCTGATGAATTATCTAGTCAATCAGGCATAACTTAATTTGATAAGTTAAGAAGTCAGACGTTACTTGACACGATTATCTGGCAAACTATACCGTATTTAGATTTATTATTTAATCAACCAGAGATCAATTAACCTGAAATAGGATTCAGTTATAAACGTGACCTAACTTAAAATATTATCTAATCAACTAGACCTTACTTAACCTGAAGAATTATTTAGCCAACCAGACCTTAATTAACCTGAAGCATTATCTGGTCAACCAGACCTAACTTAATCAGATGTGAAATCTGGATAAGCAGACTACTTAACTTTATTACCTAATCATCCAGACCTTACTTAAACTGATCCAGGTCATCCAGAATTTGTTTAACCTCATAATTTGTCTTTAAGCCAACTCATTCTTCATGTGATGTGTTAAATAGTAAACTAAACGAATATTATACTTAATCTGGCTTTTGCTTTTATTACCTAGAATAGAGTTTACGTTATATACCATCCTTTCAATACATATTCTTAAGTGCCATTCGATAAGCCAGTCATAACGTTATTGCATTATTTAACTCAATATAATTCGTTAGACTGACCTTTTATACATTTAATCATAATTCTATCAACTATACGTTTCAACTTATAAACAATAACTTGGTTAATTTAATTTTTTGTGATACAGAAGACCTCACTTGCGTTATCGATTTCATCAAGATCTTAGTAATTTCATCTATTATACCAGGATCTTAGTAATCTCATCTGTTACATAAGGATCTTAGTAATCTCATTTATTACATCAGGATCTTAGTAATCTCAACTATTACATAAGAATCTTAATAATCTCATCTATTACATCAGGATCTTAGTAATCTCATCTATTACATCAGGATCTTAGTAATCTCAACTATTGCACCAAGATCTTAGTAATCTCAACTATTACACTAGGATCTTAGTAATCTCATCTATTACATCAGGATCTTAGTAATCTCATCTATTACATCAGGATCTTAGTAATCTCTTCTATTACATTAAGATCTCAGTAATCTAATCTATTACATCAGGATCTTAGTAATCTAATCTATTACATCAGGATCTTAGTAATCTCATCTATTACATCAGGATCTCAGTAATCTCTTTTATTACATTAAGATCTTAGTAATCTCAACTATTACATCAGGATCTTAGTAATCTCATCTATTACATCAGGATCTTAGTAATCTCATCTATTACATCAGGAGCTTAGTAATCTCATCTATTGCACCAGGATCTTAGTAATCTCATCTATTACATTAGGATCTTATTAATCTTATATATTACATCAGGATCTTAGTAATCTCATCTATTATATCAGGATCTCAATAATGTCACCTATTACATTAAGATCTTAATAATCTTATCTTTTACATCAGGATCTTAGTAATCTCAACTGTCATTTTATTAAAGATAATATGTTTAGCTGACTTTTATCTAATTACCAAACTCATTCGTACTGACGTGTCATCTGATAGTCAATTAGAACTTGTCACTATTGGCTGGAAAATAACATATCTTTTTTTTCTTTTCGGTATTATTAACACATACACGCACATACTATTCCCTACTCATCTTTTGGATGGTTTTTATTCTAAAAAGTATCTCATTAAACCAATTTACGTGTAACTTATTTTCTTCAACCAGTAAAACAGTAAACTTTTTTCAAACCTTAAGCAGCGTAAGATTTTGAGTTCATCTGAATAACCGACCAAAAATTTTTTTTTTCTTGAAACGCTGGTTGAGCCATAAACTGTTAATGAAATTATAATTATGCGTGATTTTAATTACAGACGTATAGATTGGGAAATGCCAGAATCAAACCATGAAGGGAAAAGGTTTTTGAAAACTGTTCAAGATGAATTTCTTCATCAACTGGTCAAGGAACTTACTAGAAATAATGTTATTTCACATTTATTGTCAACATTAAATGTAAAAATGGTCAAGTGAGTGGAAGTTACGAAATATATGGGTACAAGTGATGATTTTTCCATTAAGTACGATGTTTCGCTGCATATGAAGATAAGAAATAATGATATTTTGTTACAAATTTCTAAAAGATCCAACAAGAATTAACTGTTGTGAATTGGGTAACTGAGTTATTTGGAGATACTGATCAGATGTGGACAAGTTTTAAAGATAATTTTTTAAATATTCAAGGCAGATGTATTATTTATAGAAAGGAAAAGATAGCTGCAAGTTAAACACGGTTGCAACGAGTTTAAGATATAAAATTAAATAAAAACATAATAACTTTAAAAAATTTAAATTAACTGAAATAACGGAAGATTATAAAAGATCAAGAAAGTAGGTCAAAGAGGAAATTAGGATATCAAAAAGGATGTATGAGAAGAGGTTGGCTGAAAATGTGAAAGTAACAGTGAGGATGTATTTCAATATATCAAGGGTAAACAAAATGAAAGATAATAAAGGAAGGTTTATATCGGATGGTTATAAGATGATTGGATTATTAAATTCTTCTTTATCTTCAGTTTTTATTAATGAAGATTTTAAGCAATGTCCCACATCTTGAACAGTTGATATGAAATGAAAACCTTATCACCTGAGCGCTTGTGGAAGGTCCACTTTTCAAAAGCGTTTGGGTCATACGGTTTTTATATCATCTCTATCCTTCTTGAACTTATGTGTTTTCTTTAACATCATGATTGAACAGTTGATAGATGGAAACAAACTCAATATGACTTGCATTAATTCTTAGCTGGTTGAGATAAATTAGGGAGTTTAAAGAATGGTGAGAATCCTTGGTCAGGTTATATTTCCGCAAAATATCGAAGGTGATGAAAGATTGGATATGTGAGCCACTTCTAGTAGTTGAATAGTGGAGAGGTACAAGAGAATAGAAAGTTTGCTAATGCCACTTTTCCTTTCAAGAGAGATTATAAAAAATTGTCCCAGTGATTATAGGTCCGTTATTCTTGCATCAATTTTGGGAAAACGTTTTGGAAAGTCTGATAGCAGATGCTTTGCAAAGCCATTTATCAAAGTTTAGAATGTTTTTGGACAGTCAACATGGTTTCACCGTGGGAAAATTTTGCCTTTAAAATATTTCGACATTCTTTGAAAACGTTACTGTTTATGTAGATGAGGGTAAGAGTGTAACTGGATTTTCAGAACGCATTTGACAAGGTGCCACATAAATGTCTTGTAAGAATTATCTCTGTAGGTGTGAGGAATAACTTAGCAAATTGTATAGAAGAGTGGCTGGATGGAAGGAAGCAGATGGTTGTTACAAATAGAGCTAATTCAAACTCGATTAATGTCACAAGTGAGGTACCTGAGGGCTCAGCCTTAGGACCTTTACTCTTTTATTTACATTACTGATATACACGAAGGAATAATCAATAAATTACTTAAATGTGCAGATGATATTAAGGTATCGGGTGTTGGTAGCTGTGAAGAGAAGATGGTGCTGCTGATTTACAAAGGGATCGACCTGCTTAAAGGGAAAATGGGTTTTAATTACAATAAATCGAAGATAATGCATGTGTGTTATCATAATTTGAATTATAAGTATAATTTAGATGGGAACAACCTTAACAGTTGCTACTGGTAGGGTAAATAGGATTTTAGGTTGTATCTACAGAAATATTGAATACAAGGCTAAAAGGTTATAACTTCATTTTATAGATCATTGGTTAGACTATGTTTGGAGTAATGTGTTCAGTCTTGGACTCCTTACCTTAGGAAGGACATTGAATTCTTGGAAAGGTTTCAGAGGAACGTTACCAGAATGGTGCCTGGGATGGAGTATTTGACACAGGAGAAATTGAGATCTCTGAAATTATTTTTCTTTTAAAAAAGAATAGTTAGAGGAGATGTGATTGAGGTGTTAAGATTGTAAAGGGAATTGGTAGTGTCATCTTTCTTCATACTTAATAGTGAAAATAGTAGGATTAGTGGACACGAATGTAAATTTTGTCAATATAGGAGAAATCTTCACCTTAGACAGTTTTGTTTTGTAACAGGGTGTTAGCCTTTGGAACAGGTTGACTTAGAATGTTGTGGAGGAAGTAAATTAAAGTGATAATTACATGAAGGATAAGGATTGGCTTTAAGATATCTTAAAAATATATTTATTTAGTAGTTTTGGTTTAGTTTATAGAATTGGACGTCTGTTGTTCCAAAAGATTGATAACTTCTTCTTAGATACTTATTAAGTATACTTGTAATTATACACATTCCTAACTTGGTCACTGTTTTTTTTTTCCAAAATTTCTCTAAAGTTTTTGTCTTCTACCAGTTGTCCATAACATAATAGACTTTTATTTCTTTCGATAAAAAATTGTCATCGAACAATGATGTTTATCATTCAACCATTCAACAACATTAATATTGCTATAATTTAACATCCGTTTATCTAAATTTAGAACGTATAGTCTTAATTTGCCCATCCAAGTGTCATACCAATTTCGCATATTCCTGGTTGCTAGTTTTATGGAGTATAGTAAAAATAAGTAATATTTCAGATGTAAAAAAGAACAAAATACAAAGAGAGTGCTATAATGGATAGCAAGAAACCTATTACAACCGTAGTATCTAGACCTATCTTACTTTCGCTTATAGATAAGACTTATATAACAATTTTCGTCCTTGCTCTTCTGTGTAACAGGAAGGGAAGTTAGCTAAAGTGCTGGCGTAGATTTGACTATGAGACCCGTCACTTTCTACTAAATCTCTTCAGGAAGATAAGTTCCAAAGAGGCAGTTTTCCGTGACCTTCACCTGCACGAGGTGATTTAATTTTACTCCTACAGACAATTCACGAGGTTATTAGTCACTTAGAGATACATGATCGATAAAATATGTTGCAGTTAACTGGAGCCCTGGAGATAGAAATACTCAAACCGAACAACGTCACGCTTTATATCCAGAGTATTTCCTCCTCCCGGTAGCTTAAAAATAAAATTGTGGGCATATAGGGCTAGAAATCGAGGTTTGATCCCGCGGAGGAAACGGTGCATATAGCTCGATGTGTAGGTTTTCACCATGAAATACAAACGTCTAAGATAAACAGATATGTGTTTTAAACACAGAAACTACTGATTAATTCGTGATGACGAGAAACCCACTTGAAGTAAAAACGTGTCTCAAGATGGCTGGTGTGGATATTAACACTTAACGTCTCAAGATGGCTGGTGTGGATATTAACACTTTTGTTAATAAAGCAGAAAACAACGTTTGGATCTTTATAGATCATTTTCAGGTTAACAAAGGGTAAACCTAAAGGGTTAAACCTTTGTTATTCTGAAGATGACCTAAGGAGATCGAAACATTATTCTCTGCTTTATTAGTAATACCCATACCAGAGGTCCTGAAATACAAACTGCCGAATATTTTTAAGTGCGTAGGTCTATTTTTCTTGGTAACTTGCTGACAATCTTTGCTGTTTAACTGTGAGTGGAGCAGCGCTAATTTCAAAAAAAGCTTAACGATATTAGTATTACATGCAAAAATCAGAACAAAATTAAATCCTTGCAACCTAAACTTCATTTTATCTTACACATGTTTGGACACCACTTTTGTTGAGTGTTTTACGTAAATATATCTATTAAATATTGACAAGTGATCATTATATTAAAAGTAAAGAAAATTATTAACCATTGAAAATATTTTGCTATTGGACACTGATGTCCAAACCTATGTGTGACGTCAACAACTTGTCCACTTTGGAAAGTTGTTTTACTATCTTAGGAAAGGAATGGGACCGATATTTTTCCGCGATGTCAGGTCAAAAATAGACCGACATTCTGTATCCAGTGTTTCGTTTTATGTGAGGTTTTATTTGACGTGTTAGGTGCATCAGCTATCTAGAATTTAACTGTTTACAATTTCTGAAGTACGTCTTGAATCCTTATATGGTGTAGGTTAAATGTTTTGTTTGTTTTTTTAATTTCGTGCAAAGTTACATGAGGGCTATCTGCGCTAACCGTCCCAAGTTTAGCAGCGTAAGACTAGAGGGAAGGCAGCTTGTCATCACTACTCACTGCCAACTTTTGGGGTACTATTTTTATAAATAAGCAGTTGGATTGACTGTCACATTATAACGCCTCCACGGCTGAAAGGGCGAGCATGTTTCGTGTGAAAGGGATTCGAACCTGCCACCCACGGATTACGAGTCGAGTTTTTTAACCACCTGGCCATGCCGGGCCCGTTAAATGTTTATTGCTCCCCCCAGTCCATTGGCACAGTGGTATGTCTATGGACTCACCTCACTAAAAACTGAGTTTCGATAGCCGTGGTGGGCAGAGAACAGATAGCCCGTTGTGTATCTTTGTGCTTAATTCTAAAGAAACACAAACATAAATGTTTATTATTTTAAAAAAATACATATAATGTGAATATAATAAAGCCAAACACACAGTTTTGAGGAATTAGGTGGACAATTCTGTTTAGTTAAGCTACTTATGAAAATTGGGCTTGAAATATCATTATGAGTGTTCTGTGTCATTGTGTGGCATGCAAAATATAAACGTAATTGTGTTTGATGGTCCTAGTTCATTCACGTATTTGTCATAAACTGTCCGACATTCATGTAATAATTAGTGCATCGAAACTGATAACAAACAACATCATCAACAAAACATAAACAAAAGAACGAAACAAAACTTTCCAATTGCCAGAATCGAAATATGCAGCAGACCGTAAATTTCACGAATAACAATTCTTAATGAATACCTGCTAGTAAACTGCTTGTTTATGAATTAAAAATCAGATCAAAGCGTAAGTTTTCTTCGCTTTCTTAAACTTCGATATGGACTTCGTTCACTGTGTAGTGTCACCATCTCCTATACTAACCCAGACACGTGCCTTTCTCGAAGTGCTTCCGGTTTTGTTCTAAGATATACGAATAAAATAACACAATGTGTGTAGTCTGTGTAAAGTTTTTCTAGAAACCCTCGTAATGTATCATAACTTACAATGTAAACAAAATGAAGGGTGTTGTATCCGTTGTACCTTTTCCTCTATTCCTCAACCGACAAAGATCAACATTTCATGTTAAGAGCTATTACTTTAACCTTTCATCTTGATTCGCTGATTAAAGACACTAACAATGTTTGTTCACCGCTGTAAAGTTAAACTAAACCTAGTGCACCACGAAGCTCTGATTCCCCCTTTCACATTTATGAACTGGCAGGGCAATAAATTAAACCACGTGCGCAGTTGTACGTCTAGATGTTCCCTTCATATTTATTCTCTGGTATAATGTCCCCACTCCCTCATTGGATATCAATAATTTTTGTTTTTACCTTTCACATTTACTCTCTGACACAAGTTGAACCAAACTACATTTGTGGTACGTCTAGAGTTTTTGGTATTCCCTTTCACATTTGCTCCCTAACAAAAGTTGAACCAAACCACATTTGTGGTACGTCTAGACGTTCTTGCATTCCCTTTCACAATCTAACACAAGCTGAACTAAACCACATTTGTGATACGCCTAGACTTTCCGGTATTCCCTTTCACATTTACCGTCTGGTGTATAGTCAATGTGTGTTTGTGTGTGTTTTCTTATAGCAAAGCCACATCGGGCTATCTGCTCAGCCCACCGAGGGGAATCGAACCTCTGATTGTAGCGTTGTAAATCCGAAGACATACCGCTGTACTAGCGGGGGGGGGTGTATAGTCAAACTAACCTTCTTAATGGGTAATAATATAAGTTCTGATTTTTCACTATCAAATGTATTTCATGTTGTATAACGTCAAACAAAGCTACTGAAGGTCTGTTTTGTTTTCTTTTCACGTTTTTCTTTTATTTTCATGTAATAAAGTTTAATTAAATCAGATGCGTGAATGTTTTAAATGTTTTGTTTTCACTTTAACTTTTATTTTCTGTTAAAAAGTCAACCTATATCACACAGGTTGAACGTCAGGAAGTTAAGTTTATTATCTGAAGTTTATTTAGTGGTATACTGCTAAATTAACCACATGCGAAACAACTCTCATGTTACCTGCTTAACATACGAAACAACTCTCATGTTACCTGCTTAACATACGAAAAAACTTTCATGTTACCTACAATAATCTTAATCTAGACAAGTAAAATTAAAACATCTAAGCACTTATTATGTCGAGCGAGCTGTTTTGATTAATAATTTTCCATTCAGTCATAATGTAGGAAGGCCGGGCATGGCCAATCGCGTAAGGCGTGCGACTCGTAATCCGAGGGTCGCGGGTTCGCGCCCGCGTCGCGCTAAACATGCTCGCCCTCCCAGCCGTGGGGGTGTATAATGTGACGGTCAATCCCACTATTCGTTGGTAAAAGAGTAGCCCAAGAGTTGGCGGTGGGTGGTGATTACTAGCTGCCTTCCCTCTAGTCTTACACTGCTAAATTAGGGACGGCTAACACAGATAGCCCTCGAGTAGCTTTGTGCGAAATTCCCAAACAAACAAACATAATGTAGGAACTATTGTCACGTGTGCATTACGTCACGCACTTGTATGCCCTTTTCGCGTTGCAGAGTTTTAATAGTCTCCTTTGTGGTTTTCACGTTGTTTTACAGCTAACCCTGTAAACTGAAGTAGGTGTATCATATGTAAACAAATCTTACTTTAAACATTCATGTAGCTTCACAGCTAACAAAGAAAAGCATTTATATAGAATTTCCACCAATACTTTTCATCCTTTCACATAGTTTTACACTTAGTCAGATATAACAACCACATCTGTACTATGTCGAGCGATCTTGTTATATTCATTCCACCCGCTTTACAAGTAATCAGCTAAACAAAGGCTGGTGTAGCATCGTAACTGCTCTAGGTCTGTCCATTCATATTATTTTACAAATAGTGAAACATAATAACTACGTTCATAGCACGTGAAGAGATCCTGGTGTATTAACGAAGTTTCGCAATTATATATAACCAGGTAATGCAACAAGGATAACATTTCACTTGACCAGAAAAACTAAAATGTTCACGAAATGTTTTACAAAGTCCGGTTTTGTGTTTTTGTATTACTTTATAACAAATTGAAAACACTAAAGTACAATTTTGTTATTGTACTTCACAACAAACCAAGGAACCTGAAACGTGTGTGTTTAAATATTTATATAAAGACCCATTTATTCTGTTGCAAAGCTACTCAGGAAAATTATGTGCGTTGTATAACAAGGGACATTTATATCTTATTTTATATTGCCGCTGTAGGTACTGTTATTACATATTTACTAGGAATTTCTTGTATTCTCTTAAAACTTTGAACCATTTGGTTAGGATCTTTAAATTTAATATGAAATTTCTGGAATTATTATTGAGCTATTTGCACTGTTGTGTTATTCACCAGAGGAAAAGAAAAAATAGTTGTTTGAAAGGTATTCCGTGTTATTTTTAGTGGAATGTAGAAGAAAATGAAGGTTTTTAAAGCACTTTTCACAACAGCTGCGCCGAAGTTTATAATCTGGTATATTTAGTTAATAAACTTTATTGTATCTACGCTCGTCTTTGATGTGCTTTCGTTGTTTTTTTCTCAAAATTTAACGCTTTTACTTACATAGGCCTAGCGCGGCCCCTTGGTTAGGATATTGATCTGTTGAAGTGAAGTTTTGTGGTTCGCGTTTTATTACTGAAACAAATATCGCTCTCTGCTCTTTAGGATCTTAGATGGTTAAAGAGGTCACAGTTTAATCTCATTATTCAGTTTGACAAGAGTAGCCAAAGTGTTGGCGGAAGGTGACGATGACTAGCACTGTATTCCCTCTAAACAGATAACCCTAATAAGTTTTTGCGTGAAACCCGAGAAACAGCCAATCCATATGTATTCTCAAATGTGTATGTTTGTGTGTTTTTCTTATAGCAAAGCCACATCGGGCTATCTGCTGAGCCCACCGAGGCAAATCGAACCTATGATTCTAGCGTTGTAAATCCAAAAACTTACCGTTGTTCCAGCGGGGGAAGTATTCTTAAATAGCCTTCTCTCTAGGAAAAAAAATGATTATAGAGGCCAACTACACTACCATATTTTAAAATATTCATTATATGCATTTAGCTTCGTAAATAACGTTTCGTTAAATAACGTTTCGTCTACACTTGTCTTCCTCAAAGAATCGGCCCGGCACTCGACTCGTAATCCAATGGTCGCGGTTTCGAATCCCCGTCACACCAAATATGCTCGCCCTTTCAGCCGTGGAAGCGTTGTAATGTTACGGTCAATCCCACTAGTCGTTGGTAAAAGACTAGCCTAAGAGTTGGCTTACCTCTCTTCTTACATTGCTAAATTAGGTTCGGCTAGTGCAGATAGCCCTTGTGTAGATTGGTGCAAAATTTAAAAAAACAACAAAGAAATAGTATTAGATTCTTCATTACTTTCAGTTATAAGTTCTTGTAAACAAATTTTCATATTTGTAAATATAGCGGCAGTGCGCTTATTTTCTGGTTAAGAACTGATTTTCTTTATTTAATGGGAAAACATTCTAGTATTCTATGAAATAATTCTTGTAGGAAACGTAAAATGACTTGGAAACACGTAAAGGTAGACACAATATCACATTATTTTAGATAGTGGTTGGTAATACAATAGGTGTTATGGGTTTTGGGTCTACATTATTTTTTTACTTGATTCTAAAGCCTTCCAGTGGCTGATCAAATTCATTCCTCTTGAACCTGAGGCAAATGAACTCACATATCATTCGTAACGTATCCATTGAATGTTATGGCTTTAAGGTTGACGAGCTTTTTTAACCCAGAATATTTTTTGGGGCATACTTTAACTCAACTTGTGGATATAGCTGTTTGAATATCCGCGTAATTTCCTTTGTAGTAACGTATGAAGTAGTGCCTAAGTTAGGTATCACTATAAAGTAACAGTTTTCAGAACATCTATCGTAACAACAGATGGAGTTTTTAGTTTTTTAGTGACAAACAGTGTTTTCTAAACTGTTCTGAATTTCTTTCTGAATATTATTTCCTAATATTCTATAACAAGATTTGGGTGACTTTTTTGTTTTAATCGAAGGAGTGAATTGTTTTGTTTGAATTTCGCGCAAAAACTACACGAGGGCTATCTGCGCTAGCCGTTCCTAATTTAGCAATGTAAGACTAGAGGGAAGACAGCTAGTCATTACCACCCACCGCCAACTTTTGGGCTACTCTTTTACCAACGAATAGTGGGATCGACCGTCACATTATAACGCCCCCACGGCTGAAACGGCGAGCATGTTTGGTGCGACGGGGATTCGAACCCGCGACCCTCAGGTTACGAGTCGAGTGCCTTAACCACCTAGCCATGACGAGCCTATATGGAGTGAAACTTTTAGAATGTTAATAAAGAGGGTTTGTGATGCGTTTTAATAGTAACAGTACTTTGGTTATATATGAGACGTTTACATTTTCGCTAGTAAATGTAAGTTTACAAAACGTACGTTTCGAGCTGCACAAAAATTTGTTGCCTGAAAACGTTTTCCTAATTTGCAACAAAAAACATTTTATTTCCAAATCCCCACAGTATATGGACACCAGAAATAAAAAGAAAATCTTAAACAATACAAAGAATATCAAAATCATTTATGGACTTGAAAATTAAAAATAAGTTTTGTAACTAATACTTGAAATAGTTAGTATACTAACCCTGAAGAAGCCGCAAAGGCGAAACGTTGGTTTAAATAAAAATAAGTATATTTTAAAAAATATTTATCTGGAGTGTAAATGTCGTTTTTTTTCCCCTAAACTTTTATCGAAATGTGTAAATTACTCCACCATGAACTACAACTTTTGGAAGACAATAAAGTATAATACTTTAAACCATCTGAACTGAGTGAAACCTTTTAATTAAAGAAAACAAATATTTCACAAATATTTGATTTATTACGACCATGACGTCACTCTTCTCGTGATTTGTAAAACGTGTGAGTATTTTTATTTTCTTAAATTCCATGCAAACAGTTTGTCAAATTCAAATTTAAAAGAAACGTTTTGAAAAAGTCCTAGAAGTGAAAAAATATTGTTACTATTGACGTAAATAATCTTACGTTTTTCCTAAATAGGCTCGGCATGGCCAGATGGTTAAGGTACTCGATTCGTAATCTGAGGGTCGCGGGTTCGAATCCCCATCCCCCAAAACATTTTCGCCGTTTCAGCCGTGGGGGCGTTATAATGTGTCGGTTAATCCCACTATTCGTTGGTAAAAGAGTAGCCCAAGAGTTGGCGGTGGGTGGTGATGACTAGCTGCCTTCCCTCTAATCTTACACTGCTAAATTAGGGACAGGTAGCCCTCGTGTAGCTTTGTGCAGAATTAGAAAAACAAACAATCTTATGTTTTTCTTAATGCTTATGACTCATCTTTAATCAGTTTCGTTAAAACATAAATAATTTTATTTTTTGGTTTTATCTTCTAACATTTTCTTTTTATGATATGTTGATCAAATTCGTCTAAAGTAACGTTTATAAGAGTAGTTATATTTTATCGGGTTTTTTTTTGTTGCACTGAGTTTAGACATATTGATTACAGAATTCAGTGATATGGTTTATGGTACAGGTCATCAGATATTGGTATACAAACTATTATATACACATTTAGGGTACGTACCCTTGAGTATCTGTAATAATCGATGAGCCCCCCGCTAGTACAGCGGTATGTCTCCGGATTTACAACGCTAAAATCAGGGGTTCGATTCCCCTCGGTGGGCTGAGCAGATAGCCCTTTGTGGCTTTGCTATACAAAAAACACACAAACACAATAATCGATGAGTGTTAGCGATATACTGACCGTAAGGTCTGGTTACACTGAAAACTGTTTTTCATCATGCAGGTGCTAAGAGTAACTTTACTGATCGTTTAGTGTTAGTAAAAAAATTAAATGGTATATAGCTCTTTGTGTATAGCTGTGCTCGTACAGTTCGTTACAGATGTAAGGATCGTTCATTGCAAGCTGTAATAACTGTTTAAGGTGGTGCATATAGACAAACTGTTGTTGCGTGAAGTTAAGCACAAAACTACAAGATGGGCTATCTTTGATCTATTTACTATAGGTATCGAAACCCGGTTTATTGCGTTGTAAGTCTGCTGACATACCTCTGTGCCACTGAGTGACATATATAAACATCCGTCCCGTTAAACATGTCAAATAAATAATGTATTAGTATAGATAATTTAATATAGATTTTCTGTGTGTGTAATAATTATACGAATAACGTTGATTTTAAGCGTACGTACCTTCGAATCTTAATATATTGATCAAAAGTCTTAAACACAGAGAATATGTTTTAGAGACGCACGTTAACTGAGCTTCTGGATATAGCTGTTTCAAACTTTTCGTATTTTTTTCTTAATATTGTATGAAACAATGTTTAAGTGGAATATTAATATAAAGTTTTTGTGTTTGGAACATAAAATAAACGCGTGGGTTGATGTAACTACAGATAAATAAACTTGAATAAACGGATTTCAAAAGACGAAAGGCGGAAGGCTTTCGAAACGTCGTCCTTTACACTTACGTCTCCACAACAGACAGTTGTCGTCCATTCTACAAAGTTTCATCGGGTTTCAAAACTTATATAAACATATCATTTGTTAAATATAAAATTATTTTGGCTTAGATTTATATTTTATCATTTATAATTGTTATTATTTCAATTATTGAGTATATTTAACACAGATGCAAAACTTTTCTCATGTGAACTGATGAATTCAAAGAAATTCAGGACTACTCCGTGAGAGATATCTAATCGAATATCCTGTTATTTAACATGACAAACTTATATGTAAATTATTAGGTTAAAATTTATTAACCGAAGAGCTCTTTATATGGATATAACTATGTGTATGTAAGAAATCAAAAGAAACGCACTGTATTTACACATACATATTTATGTGTATGTGTTTATATGTATACGTCATTGGGTGTTGATGTACGCTATTTATCTCACTGTTGCGTATCACGCCATTAGAGGGCGGCACAAGTGTGACGACCTCGCACTGGAGATGTCTAGAGACAATGACGTCAAATTTCCACGAACCAGAAGAATCAAAAGGCAAGGCACAAGCGTCATGATAGGTGTATGTTGTCATGGTAACGGTAATTGTCGAGAAATCACGTTGGTAGACCGCCATGATGATTTCATCATAGAATTTCATGTCATAAAAGTCTAGATTTAATTATGTTACAAATAAAACCATTATTTTAAAGACAGACTGACTGTTTCATCTGCTTGGATTTATGTTATCCATATAAAACGGTTTTTATTGTTCGTGACAAATTATTTGATTTTACACATATTACTTTATATTTTCAATTTACCTATATTTTACAAAAGCGTTTTTTTCACCATTTTTATCTATTTTTCCAGTGTACTAAAAATATAATATAACATAAAATGATACATAATTAGTGAAATACAGCAACGTTATTTATTAATATAATGAATATTTCTGAAACAAACGCTGCTATGTCTAAGAAACAGAAATTAGGTTTATAAGCAAAGAGATATATGTTGCGATATACTTACGTTTAAAGGCTTTATTTATCATTCTTTCTCCCATATAGTAGAACTGAAATAGTCTGATTATTAGTGGTGAGAGGGGAAAATATTTATGTTTAGAATGTTATCCAGATTTGACTGAACCGCAAGCTGTTTGCTGTAGACAGGTATTACAAATTAGGATATTTCTTAGCTTGTAATTGGTTTGGTTTGAATCTCGCGCAAAGGTACACAAGGGCTATCTGCGCTAGCCGTCCCTAATTTAGCAATGTAAGACTAAAGGGAAGGCAGCTAGTCATAACCACCCACCACCACTCTTGGTCTATTCTTTTACCAACGAATAGTGGGATTGACCGTTACATCACATTGTAACGTCCCCACGGCTGAAAGGGCAAGCATGTTTGATGTGACAGGGATTCAAACCCGCGACCCTCGAATTACGAGTCGAGTGGCTTAACCCACCTGGCCATGCCGGGCCTGTAACTGAGCTTATCAACGTTAATCAGAAACACCTAACTTTCTCCCCATTCGAGTACATACAAAAGTAATTCGTTGCAGCGTATAAGGAAATCGTAAATCGAATAAATTTTGCGTGTTACTTGTTCACTGGCGCTTAAAAATTCTATCTGAAGTATGGTGAACGTTAAATTTATCACGAATTATAATAGACTTGGTCAACTCAGAACTGACTTTTGTCATATGCCTGTTAACGACCTCAACCCAGTCTCATGTTATGCAATATTTTGTCTTCTATATAGCAACACTGATTTTTAGGTCTTACAATGGCATTGTTTTGAAAATCTGTTTCCGTTTTTTATATTTTCCAAGTCTCAAATATCAATAAAATCGATTTTTGTAAAGTACAAGAATTGTTCACTATGGTGAACATACTGACTTGGAATGAATAAATAGCTATACGGACATAACCTGTATGAAAACCAATCCAATAAGATTATAAATTATTGTTATGGTATATTTGTGTACCCGAAGTTTGGTTAAGTGTATGTAATACTTGTTAATTTACTTACGTGATACTACATTAGACTGTGACGAAACGTCTGTTTTACATCAGGTAGCCTTTAGCATTACTTATGTACGGATGGCTCGATTGCTTAATAAAATGCTATTTAAATCTCTTCAGTAGGTCATTAGAACTACACAGTACTATACAGTATTTCGTTTGGTATCAATATATATGAAACGACTGAGTCATAAGTTCTTGGAATGTCTGTAAATATTACAGCAAAACGTTTGAATTCTTTTTTTTTCTCCTTCCTCTGTTTTATGACTTGATAATTCATAAACCAAATTATAATTCTACGATGTTACAAGTACGCCTAGAAGTTAGCTTTCGTACAGACATGTGGTGTTCCATTAAAAAGAATACATACAAGGCGAAAAAGGAATTACCAGCGAATATTAGATAAACAATAAATGTCACATTTGAAACCACTTTGTATTTAGAAGTTGGTCACAAGTACAATTTCCTTTGTCTATTGAATCATTGCATTAAAAAACAATCATAGAAAAACTTTTCAAGATAAAAATTAAATGTAGGGATGTCTAGTATACATCCTTTAAAAATAATGCAAGAAAAATAGAGGGAATATCATTTGCAGCATCTCTATGTGCAAATGCCATCGTTAGTATCTTGTTTGCATTGTTTTGAAGGATTGATATTGTCCATCCATACATTTACTTCATTTTTTAAAACGTATTTTCTTCACTTGTAAGAACAGTGATTTGTAACTTATGACCTTTCTATAAAGTGAAAGATACCATAACAATTTCAAAATACATATGAGGAAAATATCATTGAAATAATCTCTTGATTTAAAACTAAAAGTCCTTTTCTAGTTATTTTCATTTGTAAAAAATGTATTTGGAAAACTAGCCAATTTAAATATAAATAAAACGGAGTTTCGTTAAGTTACAGAAATAAATTTATTTTTTGTAAAAATGAAAATGTTACTTGTTTTAGTGTCAGGTGAACATAAAGTCAAAACTTTGTAATCTTGTCATCAGTTGGGATGCATCAGTAATATGCTGAAATAGCCAAAATCGTTTGTATGAGTGATCACATATTCAAATTGTATAGAAATTCAAGTGACTGGTAAATGTTATTATTTCAAGTAGATTCTATAATAGTAGAATGATTTGATAAACAGTAAGTAATTCATTTATTATATATGGTTGTAGCAAATTATATGATACGTAGAGTTTTAATCTAAACATATGAAGTACGCCATGCATCATAAGTGAATATATACTTATGAGGTGAAACAGTATGTTAAATTATATAGTGAATTACATAAACGTCTGTTTCAAGACGATCAACATATGTAAAGTAAATTATTGGTTTTAGTAACTGCCTTACTCAAATAACGAATAATATACATCACCATAACTGATATATATTATAGTAGTTGTCTCGTTAAAAAATAAGGTTTTACTTGTGAAAGCGAAACAGCAGATGTGTTAAACTTCTAAGGAAATATAGACATGTTGTCTACCTAAATAAGATAGTTCTTAGTAATACATTGCCATGAAAACTTCTTTGGCCCATAGAAATACTGTAAAAAGTAAGTAAAACTGTCATAGAATACATGTGTGACGTGAAATATTTTGCAAAGAATAATAAAAATCGTAATTATATGGATAACATAAATTTAAACTGGTGAGATTGTTGTTAAAATAATGGGTTTAATTGTAACCTTAAGGACACATTGTCTCTATGGGTGGCCAAACCGCGGCTCTTTGACATATAGTGTGCGGCTCTCGGAAATATGTTGGTTGAGTTCCTTTTTGCATCACAATTAATATAAAATGTAAAAAAAAATTATTAAGCTTTATAATTATTTACCGGGTATAAATTGAGAGTCCACTGGATTAAAACATAAGTTTTAATGTTCATGGTGAGTAAATATATTTAATAATTTGAATCAGGGATTAAAGATATTTCGGATAAGGAAGGATTACAGAGGAATTGTGCTGGAGAATTAGTAATCGTACAAGCCGGTGCTGACAATGTTAGTTTTAGTGGGCGTGGCTTGCGATCGCGTGATTGTGGCGTGTGTGGCTGTGTTGCGAGCAGTGAGAGTAGCGGAGTGTTAGTGTGATACTGGGCGCTGTAGAGTTTGGTTGCGTTGCGCGTGTTGGAGCTTATTGTTTCTTTTCACTTTAATCTCTTAGAAGTGTGTGCAAATTTTGTGAAGGAAGATGGCATCATCAAATTGTAAAAAGGGAAAGTACGAAGATGAAAACAGAAATGTTAAGCCAGAGTGGGAGGAAGATTTTGCATTCACCGTTAAAGGAGGTAAAACTTTGTGTCTTATTTGCAATGTGTTACTCAGTCATTACAAAGTCAGTAACTTGAAACGCCACTATGAAACAAATCACAAAAACCTTTAGTCTGATTATCCACCTGAATCAGAATTACGGAAAAACAAGTTAACTGTGTTAAAATCATTACTAACTAGCCAGCAGACACTGTTCACAACGTTCAGTAAGGAAGTTGACACAACGACTGAAGCTAGTTTTGTTATATCATGAAATATTGCTCGTGCTAAATGCTCATATTCTGATGGTGAATTTGTTAAAAAGGATATAGCTGAAGTTGTTGCAGTGTTAGATCCAGATAACACAAAACTTCAGCGATTAAAAGCACAAACACCAGCTTCACGCCACACTACAGAGAGACATACATATCTCCCAGATCAGTGTTGATGTTGCAGGCAAAATGCAAAATGATTTAAAGAATTCCCTTGCATTCAACTTAGCTCTTGACGTATCTACAGACATACAAGACAACCCACAACTGGCGGTATTTGTTCGTTATGTTTCCTCTGATATAACTGAAAGAAAATATGTTCGACTTAGTGGCACTAAAAGAAACAACTAATGGTGTTAACATTAAAAATGCGCTTTGCAAAGCCTTAACAAATGCTGATGTTCCTCTGGATAAACTCGTTAGTGTTGCAACAGATGGAGCACCTGCAATAGTGGAAAAAAATACAGGATTAATTGCATTTATAAAAAGTGATCCCAACTTTCCAGAGTTTCTCCCTGTTCATTGCATTATTCATCGCGAACACGTGGCAGCCAGATACTTCAACTATGAAGATGTTATAAAATTTGTTCTTGAAATTATCAATTTCATTCTCTTAAATGGGAAGACTCACCGACAGTTCAAAAATTTTATTGAAGAACTGGAGCTTGAAGATAAACCCAATGATGTCTCTCTCCACTGCACTGTGAGGTGGCTGTCAATCATCAATGTCTTAAATAGGTTTGTGGATCTGTTGGAGCCTATTATTACTTTTCTTGAAGAAAAGAAAAGATTCTGTCCTCTACTGGAAAGTGATGAATCGATGCAAGATCTAATGTTCCTTACTGATATAATGAATCATTTACAAACTCTCAACTTGGTACTCCAGGGGAAGGATAAGATTGTTTCTGATCTTACTCAGACAATTTTCAGCTTTCAGAATAAAATAAGACTTTTTCAAAGAGACATATTGTCAAGAAACTTCAGTTACTTTCCCAATCTCAAAAGGAGAGTAAATACATTACCTGATATTGAAATAAAAGACAACAAACTGGAAGAATACAAGGATAAATTACAAGGACTGCTTGATAATTTCCTAGACAGGTTTAGGGACTTGCAGAAGCTGAAGCCCTGCTTCGCATTTCTTGTAAATCCATTTGTGGTTGATGTGATCAATGATGGTTGTCCATTCTCGAACCTCTGGTTACAGAATCATCTGCTGTGGAAATGGAACCTGGGTCTAAAGATGACTCATTCTACAATTGAGTTCTGGAAACAATTTCCAGAAATAAAATATCCTGAACTGAAGAAAACCAGTGTGCGACTCATCTCAATTTTCAGCACAACGTACTGCTGTGAATCACTGTACTCTGGAATTAAGTTTATGAAGTCGAAGCATAGTGCAGTCCTCACAAATCAACACCTGACGGAGCTAATTTGTACAGCTTTGACAACATATCAGCCGGAATCTCGACGACTCAAAACCGAGTGCTAGCAGTAAATAGCCTGATAATTGTATCAATGTCTGTTTGTGTCAGAAAAATATTATGATAAGACTAAAATTTTGTAAGGTGGTATCTGATTAAAATATCTCTAATTTTATTATTTTACATATTTTCCTCCATGTTTGGACAGATACTTACTAAGACAAATAAATGTCATTAAAAATATCTGTTTTTACCCCTTTTATTTTTATTTTTTTGGCAGTCTCATTAAATGTTAATGAAATGAAAATTTGTACATTTTTCTTAGATGTTTCCGTAGTTCATTACCGTATTAAATATGCTCAGTATAGTTAAAACAATAATCAGCCAGCATTTTGAAAACATTTGGTGTATATACGTGTACTTTGTGATTATTGAACCTAATACAAATTACCAGTTTATAAACTACATACATGAATAAATATTATTACGTACATGTATTTATTTAAAATTTATGTAACAAAATGTGCATGTAACAATAAAAACGTGTGTGTGATATTTGTTCATGTCTTGTGACTCTCAAACATCTGAAGTTTATTGTATGTGGCTCTCACCTTAAGCAAGTTTGATCATCCCTAGTGTATAAACAGCGACAGATTTGTGGAAAGGGATTATGTCTACAATTACGTAAGGCTGTGGTACCAGACACTAGAAAAAATGCAAAAGACTTAAAAATATTTCTTATATATATGGCAGCTGAACATTAAACTGTTTATATGAGACACAAACACCAAAACTTGGAACAGAAACTGTGGAATACGAATGGTAGGAAACTTATAATTTTGCTGATTAATCGTTTTCTACCATCTTTTGTTTTTTCGCGAATAGTAATGTGAATATATGGAGAAAACTTTATGAGACACTTGACCTTACTTCTTTGAATTTGCAAGTAAGCTAATGAAAGTGAATTGATGACTGATAGAACGGTCTTTAGGCAAGATCTGAGTCATTTGATTCATTTAATGAGGCAAATGTCTTTCAGAGTCCATCTGAATAATTATGCAACTGAAAAAATAATGGAGACCTTTGTTACGTACCATGGCTAGAACAGTCACCAGAATTCAGTCCAAATTAGCATCTTAGGTATGAACTTGAATAGATATTATTTTTTGATACTTGTGATTGATTTATTGTTGGTAATTAGTATGTGCTTTTCCTACCACATATAACGAAACCTGGTTTCTAGCGGTGCATGTATGCAGACATACCGCTGATCACTTGTAGTAATAGATATATAACACAACATGAAAACGAATACACAATTGAAACCATTTTTAATTCAGGATAGTCTATGTCCTTTAAAATGTTGACTCCTGAAAATGACGTAGAAAACGTCGAAACATGCAGATCCAAGATTTTACAAGCAGTAGATTACCCTAAAATAAAAATATGTTAATCGTGTACTTATATTAACGTTGTATATTTATTATGAACTTGAATGTTTCATAAGATACCGAATATATCCTATGCCGACGACCTGACATGGCCAGGTGGTTAGAGTGCGGGTTCGAATTTACGTTCCACTAAACATGATCACCTTTACAGCTGTGGGGCGTTAGAATGTGACGGTCAGTCCTACCATTCTTTGGTAAGAGAGTAGCCCAAGAGTTGGTGGTGGGTGATGATAACTAGCTGCATTTTTCTAGTCTTTTACTGCTAAATTATAGACGGCTAGTACAGATAGCCGTCGTGTAGCTTTGTCCCAAATTCAACCCAAACCTATGTTGACATCTGTGAAACAGTTTCATTTGGTTAATAAACTAAAGCCATACAAGATACCTTCTAGCATCCGCGGAGTCCATCCAGACTGTTGTCACGTTGCAAGGTGGTCCAACTCCACATTGAGCTGGAGAACTACTAAAGCGATCTCTATGCAAACAAGCCACAGACTATTGTATTTAAATAAATGTAACTGGGTTTAAATATGCAGAAATAAATTGTTGGAACAGATACACATAACACTGTATATAGATGTCTGAATCATGAAAATATACACACAGATCACTGGCTTTTGTCATACACAGATCACTGGTGTAGTCTCGACATAGTTAGGCATATAGATTGTTCATTAAAATAAAATACACATGCCATTAGGTGTAAACATAAGAGCAGTAAACGTAGATATAAAGACCATTAAGGGTATAGGTATACACAACACTGAGTGTAGACGTACAGATCGTTATCGACAGACGAATGGGTCGCTGGCTGTACACGTAAAGATGAATGAATTTAGATACTAATATCACTGAGAGTATAGGAATGTGGAACATTGTGTGTACATCCATAGATCGTTACTTATAGGTAAATGAGTGTACATCCATAGATCGTTACTTGTAGGTAAATGAGTGTACATCCATAGATCGTTACTTATAGGTGAATGAGTGTACATCCATAGATCGTTACTTGTAGGTAAATGAGTGTACATCCATACAGCGTTACTAATCGGTGAATGAGCGTACATCCATAGATCGTTACTTGTAGGTAAATGAGTGTACATCCAAAGATCGTTATTTATAGGTGAATGAGTGTACATCCATAGATCGTTACTTGTAGGTAAATGAGTGTACATCCATACAGCGTTACTAATCGGTGAATGAGCGTACATCCATAGATCGTTACTTGTAGGTAAATGAGTGTACATCCAAAGATCGTTACTTGTAGGTAAATGGGTGTACATCCATAGATCGTTACTTGTAGGTAAATGAGTGTACATCCAAAGATCGTTATTTATAGGTGAATGAGTGTACATCTATAGATCGTTACTTGTAGGTAAATGAGTGTACATCCATAGATCGTTACTTATAGGTGAATGAGTGTACATCCATAGATCGTTACTTGTAGGTAAATGAGTGTACATCCATAGAGCGTTACTTATTGGTGAATGAGCGTACATCCACAGATCGTTACTTATAGGTAAATGAGTGTACATCCATAGATCGTTACTTATAGGTAAATGAGTGTACATCCATAGATCGTTACTTATAGCTAAATGAGTGTATATCCATAGATTGTTACTTGTAGGTAAATGAGTGTATGTAAATATGTAGATCGTTACTTATACATGAATGAGTGTAATTTAAAAACTACGAATAGAATCCTACTGTTGTGTAAATATAGAAATGGTGAGCTATATAAATGAATATTTGTATACAGATGATATGGCATCGTTGTGTGTAAACATGAGAAGTCATAGAGTGTACTCAGTTGATCACTGAGTACAGAATAATGATTTAACCAATACATACCACAAGGTGGAGCAGTTCAGTAGCTCACTATTCAGAGATATCGCTTTACATACAGATAATTTTACAGAATATGCAAGTTACTGAATTTTTATTAAAAGTTATTTGTTTGTTTTAAACACTATAAACGAAATTATCTATGCTAATGTTAAGTTGTACATACGTATGCAATTGTCTATCTTGTAACATAAATTATTTAAAACGTGCTACCTACAGGATATGCCCGGCACGGCCAGGTGGTTAAGGCACTTGACCCGTAATCTGAGGGTCGCGAGTTCGAATCCCCGTCACACCAAACATGCTCGCCCTTTCAGGCGTGTGGGCGTTATAATATTACAGTCAGTCCTACTATTCGTTGATAAAATAGTTGCCCAAGAGTTGGCGGTGGGTGGTGATGACTAGCTGCCTTTTCTCTTGTCTTACACTGCTAAATTAGGGACGGCTAGCGCAGATAACCCTCGTGTAGCTTTGCGCGAAATAAAAAACAATGTGGCTTTACTATAAGAAAAACACACACGCGTTGTTTGTTTGTTTGTTTTGAATTTCGCGCAAAGCTACTCGAGGGCTATCTGTGCTAGCCGTCCCTAGTTTAGCAGTGTAAGACTAGAGGGAAGGCAGCTAGTCATCACCACCCACCGTCAGCTCTTGGGCTACTCTTTTACCAACAAATATTGGAATTGACCGTCATATTATAACGCCTTTACGGCTGAAAGGGCGAGCATGTTTGGTGCGACCAGGATTCGAAACCGCGACCCTCGGATTACGAGTCGAACGACTTAACACACTTGGCCATGCTGGGCTCACACGCGTTGTTACTAAATCTCTTCCTTTCTGATACAAGTGAACTTTGTGATAGATTCACTATTATATATTTATTTTAATTTCGATGTTTGTGTAAGTTAAATTTATATTTAAAAATGCGTATAACTTATTCTGTTGAATATGTACTGCGAATTTTCCGCCTATTCACTAAAATTGTAGAAGATTCTCGTGTAAGAATCTATAATATACGTGTGTCAGTAAGTACTAGTGTATTGTTAATGTTGTTATGCAAGCTGAAATTTATGAAAATTCGCCTCACACTGATAAAACGTAGCAAACGAAACACGTCAGGACACAATATATATTATTGGTTTACCAGTTGGTATACTATAAACTTCGAAAGTTATAACTGTGATTAATGTTTATTAATTAGAAAATTCAGATATTTGATAAGGAACGTGTATAGATTTCGAACATAAAAACCGTTTAACTTCAGCAGATTAACACTGGACGTTGATATTTTTGCGACATTTTATAACTTCAGCGGTGAAAAACTCGCGTCTGATCAGCGAATAGCTAGCCAGCTCCCCGTTAAGTGAATGGTACTTATATCAACTCGAAATTAATATCCTCATCGTAAACCCTTGAATATCAAGGAAGTTCTGGATCAGATAGAAGACTCAATGGTGTTTATAAGTGTCAAAAACTTTTCAATATAAATCATTATTTTAAATAACTGTTATTATAAATCATACAATTGTTTGTATATTTGTTTTATGAAAGAAGACCGTGTGTATTAATCTTGCTGGCAAATATAATTAATTTAATAATATCGACATTTAATTAACTTCTAAATTTAACTCACTTTCAGGCTGTTTCATTTTGTAATAAGTAACAACATGCTATTCTAATAGTCAATGTATTTCTGCCTGTTGGTTGTGTTTTGTTTGTTTAGTATTACTTTTTCTCTCTGACAGATATGATTAGTTTGTTTGTTAGTTTTTGAATTTCGCGCAAAGCAACACGAGGGCTATCTACGCTACCCGTCCCTAATTTAGCAGTGTAGGACTGGAGGGAAGGCAGCTAGTCATTGCCACTCACCGCCAACTCTTAGGATACTCTTTTACCGACGAATAGTGGGATTGGTAGTCACATTACAACGCCCCCACGGCTGAAAGAAAGAGCATGGTTGGTGCAACGGGAATTCGAACCTGCGACCCTCAGATTTCCAGTCAAACACCTAAAACCACCTGGCCATGGCGGGCCAGGACGAGTGGTACATTAACACTTTTACTAATAAAGCAGAGAACGACGTTTTGAGCTTCATAGGTCATAGGTTCATCAGGTTAACAAATTCCATACCAACCGTCCTGAGATACATGTTTACTTCAAGTGGGTTTCTCGTCATCACGAAAATATAAATCAACCTTCTTCCTTCAACTTTTAGAGTGGCATTTCAAACGACTTTTGTCATGGTTTTCGCTGCTCACGACTTCAATAACACAGTGTCATTCTGAACAAGTTGCAATATTAGAATCACATGTTAGTTACCATAAATTGAGCCTTAAATACAAGCACGCGATCGTCATATTTATATTGCTGGCTACAACAATACGTGTATATATATATATACTGCAACATGCGTTACACCATGCGTTATATATATATACGTGTGTGTTTGTGTACAGATATATATATATTGCAACATGCGTTACACCAAGGGACCCTAGAGGTTGTTACTACAGGTTTTAATCAGTAAAGCTTTTGTATGTGGCAGTGCATTTCATGAATACAAAAATGAAAAAGCGTATTGATTTATTTTTTTTAGAAACCCACACAGGAAAATACTAGCTCTAATAACACCCGTCCAAGCTAAGTGAAATATATCGTTTCTCTTCAGATGCGTAATTCTTCCCATGAATTTGCAAAACTTGTGGACATATAAAACATTACTTAAACCGTTTAAAATACAACTACAAATTTGAAACGATCACTATGGTTGTTGTATGTGTTCGTTTCCTTTGGCCTGGCATGGCCGAGCGCGTAAGGCGAGCGACTCGTAATCCGAGGGTCACTGGTTCGCGCTAAATATGCTCGCCCTCCCAGCCGTGGGAGGCGTTATAATGTGACAGTCAATCCCACTATTCGTTGGTAAAGAGTAGCCCAAGAGTTGGCGGTGGGTGGTGATGACTAGCTGCTTTCCCTCTAGTCTTACACTGTTAAATTAGTGTTATCTGCTGAGCCCACCGAGGGGAAGCGAACCGCTGATTTTAGCGTTGTAAATTCGTGGACATACCGCTGTACTAGCGAGGGGTGTAGTGCAGGCAGGAAGAGATGAACGATTAGAATAGCACGTTTACTTCTTTCACAGAGAGAGTAGTGTAATATTAGAATAACATATTCACTTAACTCAGAAACAGAACGATTTAGTTTATTAAAATAACATGTTAACTTGTTTCAAAAATGAAGGAATAGAGTATCAGGAAAACATTTCCTTGTATTACTTAATAAGTGACAGACTGGCAGAATTTACATTACTAATCAAAACAACGATATGTTTTCTTAATAACTTCCTCACGTGCATCAGAACAACAAGGTGTCAGCTAAAAGTGAGAAAACAACAACAAAGGTGCCAGCAGATTTGCTCATTACTACCTGGAAGCAGAATATCAGAATAATATATCATCGTACTGTTTAACATTCAGTGAGAAAAAGCCTCAGACTCGAATGCTCTTACTGGTATAACATACGTAATGCCAATTAATAACAAAATATATAATTTTATTTATTATAATGAAGAGGTTTTACATAGTATAGACCCCAGTTTTTGGGTATACCATGTAAAACTACACTGACAAACACCACACCAACATTATTTATAAAAAATACAATGTGATAACTGCCACGACTTCTATATTGGAGAAACAAGTAGAAAATGGAAACCAGATTCAAAGAACATAAAAAAGTCACCTTCACACGTTTTCGAACACTGCAAGTCAAATAAACACAACATAACCATAGAAAACACTCAAATACTAAATAAAGAAACAAACATAAACAAACGTAAAATTAAAGAAGCCTTACTTATACAACAACTTAAACCCAAAATAAACCAATATGTGAACGCCTTTATACCTATATTAATATAATAAATAAAATTATATATTCAAACATCTAATACCGCCCTCTACATTTTGACACAAACAGTTACACAACCCTCAGCCCAAACGAGCCGTTTTGTATATAAATTTCTCAACAAGTGGGTTTCCGTCATCACTGATACGTAATGCCAATTAATAACAAAAAGTTATTAATGAAGAGGTGGAATTCATTTTCCCGATAGGACAACGGTTATTCTACGAACTTACAACGCTAAACTACAGGTTTCGATTCCCCGCGGTGGACAAAGCAGATAGCTCAACGTGGAATAGCCAGGTGGTTAAGGCACTCGACTCCTAATCCGAGAGTGTCAGGTTCGAAACCTCGTCGCACCAAACATGCTCGCCATTTCAGTTGTGGGGGGCGCTGTAATGTGACTATCAATCCCACTATTCTTGGTAAAAGGGTAGCCCAAGAGTTGGCGGTGGGTGGTGATGACTTGCTGCCTTCCCTTTAGATTTACATTGCTAAATTAGGGACGGCTAGCGCAGATAGCCCTCGTGTAACTTTGCGAGAAATTCAAAAAACAAACCAAACCTCAACTTGGCTTTGCTCTAAAACAAACAAACAAAAGCCACCATTTAATTAAAGTGTGACCCAGATCTAAAAGTATTGTCTCCGCTACCGACGTAAGATTGTATATATATATATATATTGCAGTTGCTTTTTGGTAGCTAGACGTGACGGGCTGAAAGAATTTATTTCGATTTCGTCATTTGACGGTGTTGCCTCAAACAAAAACCGCTGCGTATGCTCAGCACCAACAGACATTTGAGTAAAAAGAAAAACAATTTATTATTTTTTTACTTTCACGCAGTCCCCCACTAGTACAACAGTAAGTCTACTGATTTACAAGGCTAACATCAGGGGTTCGATTCTCCTCGGTGGTCTCAGCAAAGAGCCTGATGTGGCTTTGCTATAAGAAAAACACAGACACTTTCACGCAATACTAGTAGAACGCAACAATTATAACCTTTTCTAAAAAAAATGTTTTGATGCATTTAAATATAAAATATTTTCATTATATGATACCTTTGAGGTACAACAAATTTTCAGGCAACAGCGAATGTTAAATCAATACGCCTGGCTGCTGATGTGTTGAACATTAGAGAATCAGAATGAAAAGAAATAGAGCTGAAGAGTAGCGACACCTAGGAACCGGTACTTAAAACTCAAGTGATTTTTGATCATTTTAAAAGTGAAAAGGAAGAATAGGATAAATTTTTGGATGAAATATATAAGTGCGCACGCGCGCGCGTCTCGGAGGGCAACAGTAGCTTTACTAACTTAAAATGCTAAAATTCGGTAGTCGATTCCGCACTGTGAACCGAACGCAAGAGATATTGATGACTAGCTGCCTGCTGTCTACTCTCGACTCGGCATAGCTACGTGGTTAAGGCATTCTTCTCATAATCCGAGTGTCGCGGGTTCGAGTCCTCGTCACACGAAACATGGTCGACCTTTTAGTCGTGGAAGCATTATAATGTGACGGCTACTCCAACTATTCGTTGGCAAAAGAGTATCCTACGAGTTGATGGTGGGTGGTGATAACTAGCTGCCTTCTCTCTAAATTAGGAACGGCTAGCGAAGATAGCTCTTGTGTAGCTTTGCGTGAAATTCAAAAACAAACAAACACAACCTATGGATGTTTGACCTGTCCATTATCTTGCGTGTCATATAAGGTACATTATTAAGTTTGCCATGCCAAATTTAAGCCTATAAATAGTTATTTATCTGACAAGTAAACAACGAGCAAAAAAAAAAAAATCTCACAAGGAACAATACAATACTTTTCGTTATAAAGATAGGTTTAAATATGCTGAAGAAACGAACAAATACGAGTGCCCACAAAAACTACTGCATATTTTCCACTGAAATTGATAATGGATCACATTTATAGTTGAAGAATGTGTAAATAATATATAAAGTTTTAAAAATAGATGAAACACAGATTAATCTCATTATTATATATAATTGTGAAAAAATCTCGAATCCTATAATCAAAAGGAACGCCTTTAACGACAGTTAAAAAGAAAAAGGAAAGGTCTTTAAAAGTGAAAATGGTTAAAATATTTTCGTATCGTATAATATGAATAAATGTTTGTCACATAAAATATTATGATTTCTAAGAATAACGTAAAAACTAAATAACAAATAATTTATTTTTCTGAAAACTTTATTTCTAAGTTTTTTGTTTCTTGTTTACACAGGCTGTCTCGTTCTTTTCATTCTCTCTGAGGAGCTGTCTGTGCCTCACGCAGAGAAGTATCACTTGTGACTGGCTGTAGCCATGCCGGAGTCTACGGGGTCGTCTGATGACCAGTCAGATCTAGAGGAGTTGCCCTTATTCCGTCCGTTTACCAAAGAATCCTTGGCAGCCATCGAGGCCCGGATTGCTGAGGAAGCGGCGCGGAAGAAAGAGCTTGCGCAAAAGGAGTTAGAAGATGCTGGCACTGGAGAAGGCGGCGAGAAGGAGGCACAGGGAGGAGAAGAAACGGGGAGAAAACCTGAAAAAAACCTTGAGGGTGGAATGCCCCTTCCAAAACCTCTTGAAAGGGATTTTCCGGTTGAACTGTCAGCAATACCTCTTGAAGATTTGGATAAATACTACGAGAACCAAAGAGTTAGAAACATTTAATTTTCATTGCTTCTAAATGTATGACGACATAATTTTGTTTTTCATAATTACACTTCATATGTCCCCTAGTGGCTCAGCGGTATGTCTGCGAACTTTCAACGTTAAAACCGGGTTTCGATACCCGTGGTGGGCAGAGCACAGATAGCCCATTGTGTAGCTTTGTGCTTAATTCTAAGCCCCCCAGTGACTCAGCGGCATGTCTCCGAACTGACAACGCTAAAAACCGGGTTTCGATACCCGTGGTGGGCAGAGCACAGATAGCCCATTGTGTAGCTTTGTGCTTAATTCTAAGCCCCCAGTGACTCAGCGGCATGTCTCCGAACTTACAACGCTAAAAACCGGGTTTCGATACCCGTGGTGGGCAAAGCACAGATAGCCCATTGTGTAGATTTGTGCTTAATTCAAAACAACAACACTTTTTATGATAATCGTAGTTTATAAACGTAATAATTAAGTTGTATTTAAAGTTTTGCCTTTGGTTGATTGATTCTTTTGGAATTAAGCACAAAACTACACACCCACCACGCGTATCAAACTTGGGTTTTAGCGGTGTGAGTCCGTAGACATACTGCTGTGTCACTGGGGGATTTTGCCGTAGGCAATACTATTTTTTTCCCCATCAATATTACATGTATCGCAAGTATGAAGAGCATTTATACATGTTTCACAGATGCACTAAACTAAAGACGAATTTCAAATTTCAAAAAAATAATTATATATAGAGCAGAAAGCATTAGTGAAATTTGTATTTATATATTTTCAGAAATTACAAAAACTAACTGGAAAGTATATAAAATTAAAATTCATATTAAAACTTTTGAGGTAATCAGGGTTAACTCAAGGATTTAAAGGAAGGGGGTTCCTCGGATTTGCTTATTCAGATGCGTTACTCTGTCTTTAATATAACTCTTATATAGAATTATGTCACCTGTCGGTTTTAATTTTAAAAAAAGTGCATTATTTTTAATATGCTTTTGAATGTTGAAACTAGACTATTTTTTTAAGCTGGCAGCTAACATATTTGGTACTGTTTTTTGTTTTTGAATATTTAAAGATTCTGACAAGAAACAAGGTACATGAAAATCTCCTTAATCGTTATGCAAACACCGCTTTTGGCAATAGAAACGGATCTGAAACTGTATGACAGTTTAACTTTCATAAATATTTTTCTTTATGGACATCGCTACAATAATTTACGAAATCAGATAACACGATATTGGAAGATAAATCTTATCATTTTTCATCTAAGACAAACGTGTGAACTTGACGTCTAATATGGCGGCTAAACTATAGGCCACATGACTTTTCACGTGATCACACAACCTTTATAGGTTATTTGTTTGTTTTTTGAATTTCGCGCAAAGCTACTCGAGGGCTATCTGTGCTAGCCGTCCCTAATTTAGCAGTGTAAGACTAGAGGGAAGGCAGCTAGTCATCACCACCCACTGCCAACTTTTAGGCTACTCTTTTACCAACGAATAGCGGGATTGATCGTCTCATTATAACGCCCACACGGCTAAAAGGGCGAGCACGTTTGGTGCGGCCGGGATTCGAACCCGCGACCTTCGGATTACGAGTCGAACGCCTTAACACGCTTGGCTATGCCGGGCCTACCTTTATAGGAAGATTGTACTCAGAAATGGCACTTTTTTGTTGTCAAATGCCAGAGAATAAGTTGCCCACGGTTTTCTTGTCATGTGATGCTCAAGATAGGATGTTCGATCATTTAGAACCTTCCACACACTCTAGGTTATCCAAGGTTATAGCTAGAGAGTAATATACGTCGTTGGTAGATTCAATCGTTTAGATGTACAAAACTTTCTTACTTGATTTCACAACGTTCAATGTAATTATTTCCAACGTATTTGTTACAAGAAATATCAAGATTGTGCTTTATTCACTCTAGAGGAGAAGCAGTATCATAAAAAGCAAATTAAAATTACAACATTTATTTCATTTCCAGAGTTACTTTTTCATCACAGAGCCTTTTTATGTGGCCTGTTATCGTTGTTTAAAAAGAAAGATTTTTACTACGTAGCAAAAGCTTTAGGCACTTTTAGGTGATGTAACAGACTGACAGTATTCTGCCACTTCAGATTCAAAAGAGATATTATATTTTTAACTAGTTACATAAGCATTTCTTTTAAAATACACATATTTCTACAAGGAAGAAAATTATATTCTATACAAATACAGTTTTTGTATTTTAATTTAGGTCGTTTGAATTGTTGATAGAGGGGTGGGCAGGTTGTAATAATGATGATGTATAAATCTAGAAATGTCCTGAGCTCTACAGTTGACCTGACGTGTTTAGTACACGTTTCAGTGGAAACTAGACAACATTATTGAGGGTCCCACGTGGTGTTGGCGAGCATGCTGTCCAGGTAATTTTAAAAGCGATTTTTCGACCTCACGATCTTTCAAAAACAAGTGACCTGGGTATGTACTTAACGATCTGCGACATATAACATTTTGAATAAATACGTGTGACCTCTTCTTCTTCAGTGAACAGTTTTAAATATTTAACTCACCAATTGTGCTGAACGTAAAAGTAAGATCTTTAATTACGATTTTAACAAACATCGGACGAATATGCACTGCTTTTACATAGCAATTATTAATTTGACTGTTGTTTATAAATAAATGGACATTTTTAAAACTGTCTTTTATAAAAACAATTATTAATTTTATAAACCCACTTTTGTAAAGACAAAACATATTTTTGGCCCGGCATGGCCAGGTGGTTAGGGGCACTCGATTCGTAATCCGAAGGTAGCGGGTTCGAGTCTCCATCACACCAAACATGCTTAACCTTTCAGCCGCGAGGGCTGTCACTCCCACTATTTGTAGGGCTTCAGTACTTAAACAATAGGCAATTGTTGGGTAGTTGTTTAGTAATTTAGCGAGTTAGTCAGGCAATGAGCTAATTAATCTGTGAGTTAGCCAGTTACCAAGTAAATATTTTACTGTATTATCAATCGATTTCTTAGTGTATTATTCAATAGGTTTGAGTTGTATTCTACAAAGAGAAGAAATGAAACATTTAAGTAATTAAGTTTTATTTATAAGATAGAGTTTGTGTGTGTGTGTTTTCTTATAGCAAAGCCACATCGGGCTATCTGCTGAGTCCACCAAGGGGATGTATTGAGATAGAACTAGCAGTAAAAGTAGGCCGTAGAACGTAGTTGAAGAAACAAAACGCTTTATTTTTTTTTTATGTGTAATTGGAACATGTACTATTTTTACCGAATAATACAGAACAACCTGTCCAAGTACAGAAATATTTCAACAATGTAATTTATTACAAAGCTATTTGCAGTTCTCTTCATAATATTAGAAGCGATTTGCAAAGAAGGTAGGCCCCGACATGGTTAAGTATGTTAAGGCGTTCGACTCGTAATCCGAGAGTCGCGAGTTCGAATCCCGGTTCCACCAAACATGTTCGTCCTTTCAGCCGTGGGGGCGTTATAATGTGACGGTCAATCCCACTATTCGTTGGTAAAAGAGTAGCCCAAGAGTTGGCGGTGGGTGGTGATGACTAGCTGCCTTCCCTCTAGTCTTACACTGCTAAATTAGGGACGGCTAGCACAGATAGCCCTCGAGTAGCTTTGTGCGAAATTCCAAAACAAACAAACAAAGCATGTTAAAAAGCATGAATGAGCATTATTCTTCCTCTTGAAATCGTTTGCTGCAGCTGTTTTACATCTCGTTTCTCAATCTTCTTTTGAATACTAAAAAGCGTAGAGCGAAAGTTGGTATTTAGACCAACTGCTGTGGATAAAACAAAGTAAAAAACCCAGTTATATACACTATTAAATATAGATTTTCGTTTATGGTTTGCGCCCGGCATTTTATTCTGCATGTTAAGAATTTCGGGACATCATAAGTATCAATATTATACATTGTGTTAATAATATATAATTCACTTAATTTGACCGCGTAATTTAAATATACAAGGTAAACTCGTTTACTAAAAAATTAAAGTGTTCAATATAACAACACTTAATGTGTTAATAATTTTTTGAAATTGCTTTATCACGTTTAAATAATTTATTTCTGTGAGTTCAGGAGAGGTATGGAGGAGTACAACAACGAATTCTTTACAGTACCGCTGCCATTTTAATAGTGGTAGTTTCCTCCCCGCCCGGTGACTCGACAGTATATATGCGTGCTTATAACGCTGAATATAGGGTTTCGATACCAGCATTGGCTATAGAACCAATAGCCTAATGTGTAGCTTTGTGCTTAAACGCAAACAAACAAATATATATATATTCTGTAGGATTAAATATTCATAATGTTTACAAGCAAACATACTTTACGAAATATTGGGTTGAGGAATAATTCGTGAGCGTTTTTTCAAGTTAAAAAAATATATTCATAAATGAAACGCTTTCGCAAAATATTTCATGTCATCTGGTAGATAATTTTTTGCTCTAATAGATGGTGTGTTTGATTTTCATATGTCTCTAATTTTTGCTTTCATTTTCAGCTCATTAAATGGAATGTCAAGTGGACAAAATCGAGCATTTTCGACACCATCTGCTTTTCGCATTTAATTTCTTGCAATTTCGTTTAAAACAATGCATACTATATACCTAGGTATTACATGAAATAAAGTATCATAATAAATGTTTTGGGTGTAATGTGTTCATGCATTGAAGTATTGTATAGTCTTGCATGTAATGCTTGAATGAAATTATTTAAAAACGCTCACGAATTATTCCTCAACCTAATAAATTGACATAGAATTGGTTATATAGTGAAAATTATGAATTTTTAAACCTAGGAATTATATATATTTATTTAAGCACTCAACAGAGGAAGCGATACAGTATAATCTGGTTAAAAAGATGCATTTTTAAATGACCTTCCTCGTGTTATTCTGTATCACTGTTTCCGTTGTGGTACTAACTGATGTAAGGATCAGATATACACAGACACATACATATTTACATTTGTTTATGTAGATGTAACCAAAACATACATTTTAAAAGATATATTAAGCTATTATTATTCTTAGACAATGAATATGTAATGGTTTATTTAAATATTACAACTTTTGTAGTTGATTCTGTGTGCTAACTGTTTAACCTGAATCTGTTTTCGTATATAATAATGTATATATATTTTTTTATTTTCCAGACTTTTATAGTTATTAGCAAAGGTAAAGATATTTTTCGGTTTAGTGCCCACAATGCTCTTTGGCTTATCAGTCCTTTCAATCCCATCCGTCGTTCAGCCATCTATGTTCTCGTCCACCCAGTATTCAGCTTTGTCGTCATTGTTACCATCCTTGTCAACTGTGTCCTTATGACCATGCCTAACAATGAGAGCATTGAGCAGTACGAGTGAGTGTCATATGTTCTTTGTGCTATTTTATTCAAATTTATAAAGGAAAAAATTAACGATTTGTGTTCCTCTTGTCTTTTCTCGGAAACATCAAAGAGCATTTAAATTGTTAAGAAAACTGCAAATGCCTAATACACGTGTATATGATATACCTACATATGCAGATCTCATATAACATTAACAGTGATAGGTATATTTGTTGAAAACTAATAACTGTGTATATAAATAGAATAATTTAAGCCTTACATTCTTCGAGACCAAGTTTATGAGAGGGGAGCCCAGGCCAATGGTTCATTTTATGGACCCTTTTGGTACTCTTCGTATGGTACGCTACGTCCGCTGCAATGTACTTCATTCACATTACATAGAACTTTTTTGTAGAGTTCTGAGTGGGGTGAAAAAAAATTAAAACTAAGAACCAGTATACAGTATTATTAAAAATTATAAAGCTCAAAAATAATGACCAGGGACAGATTTAATGGTCAGCTAAAGCTGATTGGGGCCCTATTTGCTTTCACATGATATATAATATTGGTATGAATTCGAGGGCTGTTCAAAAAATACACGGACTGTTTGAATTGCGCGGCTCCAGTTGGTTCTAGGGGAATCCGCTTGGTGTCGCTAGGTTTGCACAGATCAGCTGATTACGACGCCATTTCTCGATTGCAGATATCTTCATTTGTGTATTAGCTACGCGGTTTTAAGTGAAGTGCGATTTTTTCGTTTGGTGGATTTCAGAATGAATGACCTGAAGGAGCAACGACTTGCGTTAAACTTGGAAAATCTGCGACTGAAACTTTTGCTATGCTTAACACGGCTTACGGTGATGTTGCTATGAATCGTACGGCATGTTTCAAGTGGCATGAACGTTTTAAGGATGGTCGACAGTCCATTGAAGATGATGAGCGTCCTGGACGTCTTTCCACGTCAACTGACGACCAACACGTCGACAAAATCAACACCCTGGTGCGGGCAAATCGACGTCTGACTGTCAGGGGAGCTTGCTGAAGAGTGTGGGATATCAGTTGGATCTTGTTACGAGATTTTGACCGAAAAATTGAAGATGCACCGCGTTGCTGCGAAATTCAGCCCTCAGAACTCGTGAATTTTCGGCCAAACACTCGATCACTGTTCTTCCCCACCCCCCCTACTCACATGACCTTGCTCCTTGCGATTTTTTCTTGTTCCCCAAACTCAAAAGACCCTTGAAAGGAAGAAGATTTGAGACAATTCCCGAGATTAAGGCAAATGCGACGAAGGAGCTGGAGGACATTACAAAAGAAGCGTACCAGGACTGTTTCAACAAGTGGAAACACCGTTGGGATAAGTGTGTGCGTTGGGGAGGAGAGTACTTTGAAGGGGTCCCAGACCTGTAACTTCTAAATAAAGTACATTTTGTTTTATGACGTCAGTCCGCGTATTTTTTGAACAGACCTCGTAGAGCCTGTTGGGCCCCGTATGTTTTTAACTGACTAGGCATTTTGACTGACAATGGTATTTATAGACTTGAAGAGTTTTAACCTGTTTATTTTTCTTAAATGATCCATTTTTATTTTTATGTTTTAGTATATAGATTTTATTTATATGTATATTTTTATTTTTATCTAATTTTATTTTTATTTTTAACTTCTTGGGGGCCCTTCCTTCAATTTGGCCCTGAAATTGTTTAGTAAAAGAAATAATTTTGATGGAAGGTTTTTTTTTTATATATTTTCACATACCAATAAATTAGATTATAAACAATTTAAAAAGTAAAATTAATAACTTTGATGAAAGGTTTCTTATATTTTTTCACATGTTATTAAATTCAATTATAAATAATTTAAAAATAGAATTAATAACTTTAATGAAAGGTTTCTTACATTTTTCATTACTATTGACTTAGATTAGAAACAACTTAAAAAGAATTAATAACTTGATTAATATAGGTTTCCTATATTTTGCATGTAATTATTCACTGGTCTGTTAAGTGGATGCATTGTTTTCTAGCTGAGAAGAAGATGCTGCTAATTTACAAAAGGATTTAGATCATTTTAGTTAAATGAGCAAATAAATAGCAGTTGGGATGTAATTTCAATAAATGCAATATATTACTTGTGGGTTTTCATAATTTGGATGGGAATAACTGTAACAGTGTTGCTAAACAAAGGGATCTTGATGTAATAGTTGATATGTCTCTTAAAGCCATCAAAACAGTCTGCTGTTGCTAGTGGTAAGTCAAATAGGATTTTGGGTAGTAGTTACAGAAATATTGAATACAAATCTAAAGACATTATAATTTCATTCAACAGGTCACTGGTTAAGCTAAATTTGAATATTGTATTCAGTCTTGGGCTCCTTACCTTAGGAAAGATATCAAATTGTTAGAAAAAGCTCAGAGAAGGGTTACTAGAATGGTGCCTGGGATGTAGTGGTTATCATATGAGACGAGGCTGAAATCTCTTAGATTGTTTTCTTTTGAAAAAAGATGAGTTAGAGGGTACTTCATCAAAGTGTTTAAGATTATAAAGAGATCTGAGAAAAAGGCTTAAGAAAAAGCACAATAAGTAAATGAATGATGAGAACTGGCTCTAAGTGTGTTTTTTAAGCTAATTTAGTGTAGAGTGTGGAACAGCCTAGACAGACCAGTGGGTCTCATGTTTTCCAAAAATGTTATATGTTATGTAACTAGCTGGTGTACCTATTCTTCAGACAGGTGAAATAAAATCTTGTGTGGAACAAATGATAGAAAATTGCACTTCTGTTTGTTTGTTTTTTCATAATATAGCAAACATTAAAATTTCAATAAAAATTGTAAAGGTACCACTACTGAAAAAGATATGAAATCAGACTTGGGTACACCCCTCTTCCCCTCACCCTGACCTTCCTCGTGTCATTCTGTATCACTGTGTCAGGTACAGTACTAATTAATGTAAAGATCAGATGTATACATACATACACATATTGACATTTGCTCACGTAGATGTAATCCAAACATTCTGTTACTATGTTAAAGTAGTTTATTTTTTTGGTAAACTATATATTATTGTTTTTCTTGATATTATTTTCATGAAAATAAAATGCTTTAAGACTTCACGAGCAAATTTCAAAGTTATGTTTGTCTCTTTCAGGGTTATTTTCACAACAATATACACAATTGAATCATGCATCAAAATATTAGCTCGTGGATTTATACTTGATAAGTTTACATATCTTCGAGATCCATGGAACTGGTTAGACTTCGTTGTTATATCCCTCGCGTAAGTATATCTAGAAATTTTTGACATACATAGAGAACTTGCAGGATCAAAATCATAAGACAGAAAACCTCATAAACCTAGATGTATAACACTTTTCTATTCATCCCCACTTTACTTTATGATAAAGGAAGCCACATCTTCCAAATTCCTTTGATTAAATTGTCAGGTTATCATATTTTAACGCCTGGTTATTTTGTGACAAAAAATATATATGTATTTACTCCTTTTTTACATGTATATTTATATATAAATACATATGAAATTTATGAAAATGACTTGTGTCATGGCATTTATTTTTATTAATCTATATGGTTTTGAGTATAGAATGTATTAGTTTAATTACTAGACTGCAGTTTTTTTACAATAGAACTAATAAGCTTGTTACCCTTTAAGTACATGAATGGAATATTTTTGTATAATCCCATACACAGTCTAACTGAATATGATATCTCATTTTAGTACAGAATGATAAAATGAACATTTTCAAACAAAAAAATATATGTATTTAAAGCATAAATGTTAATAGTAAGTCCTCATGGTCACATTTCCAGGTAAGACTACTGTCATTTCAGTAATACAGCATTCAAAAGTCAACAGTACTTAGCATGATAAACAATTAACACTTACTTTTGTAACCCTAAGTAGTCAATTAGTTATAACATTTGCCCTGCTTGTCTTCTCAAGGTAAACAAAACTGTTATATTTAAAATATTAAATCTGAATTTTAACTCTGTAATCTTAGACTTTAAAGTACTGATAATGTAGTCATTCATTAATTAAAAAATTAAATTGTTGATGATGAGAAACCCACTTGAAATACAAATGTATGTCAGAATGGTTGGTATGGGTGTTAACTTTTATTGATAAGGAGAGAACAACGTTTCGACCTTCCTAGGTCATTTTCAGGTTCAGAAAGAGAGACGTGTTTGGCAATAGTTGCTTGCAAGCTCTCTCTTTCTTAACCTGAAGAAGATCTAAGAAGGTTGAAGCGTTGTTCTCTCCTTTTCAATAAAAGTGTTAATACCCTTACTAGCCATTCTGAGATACAAAAATTATATTGCTAAACACATATTTGTTTGTGTGAAATAAATCTTGTATAGCTAATAGTAAACAGTAGTTTCTGTGTGAATCTAAATGCTGTAATCCACAGAAGTATCAACATATAAAGTACAAGAATCACATATAAAAGGGTGTTCCCTCTTCTTTTGTCTAGGTACATAACAATGGGAGTAGAACTTGGCAACCTCAGTGTTTTGAGAACGTTTCGTGTACTTCGAGCCTTGAAAACAGTAGCTATAATTCCAGGTACAGCAAAAATACTTACTTTGAGCACTCAGCTTGAAATGCAGCATCTATATTGTATCATCATGTTAATAGATTAACTAAAGGGACTTCATGTCACTGTTGTGCACCATATGCTGTGCATTAAAATACTTTAAATAAACTTTAATTACAAACAAAAGTACAACATTTTGTAAACATTGTAGAAGTTTGTTAATGCGTAAGAGTACTTTACCATTTCTAAAAGTATAAATTTTCATTATAGATTGTAATGAATGAGATGGAGAGTTTGCCTGTTTGAGTATTGAACCCCCCTTATATGTTGTTGAGATGTTGGTATGAGCTTTGATGTTGGATTTAAGATTTTGCTGAGGGGAGATTGCTTTTGACCTCTTTCATCTTGTTATAATGTCCTGAAAATTCTTATACATCAATTACGTCAGTAATGAATTATAAATGACCCATCAAATGCATATCTGTGAAACAAATATTTGTACTTATTACAGGTATGCATATTATCTTCAACTTATTCTGAGATTCTAACTTAGTTCACTATGGTTTGACATACAAATTATGGTTATTTACATGAATATTTTTAAGTGCAATTTACTTGCATCCTAAGTAACAAATGCATAAAACTCAACACACTAACTGTATCATAAAAATATCTAACACATTTAGTACGTCTTAATATTACTTCCATACTGCATTTACAACTTGTTTTTTATTGTAAATCTTTGTACTTTACAGGTTTAAAAACCATTGTAGGTGCTGTGATAGAGTCTGTAAAAAACCTGAAAGATGTAATCATTTTGACTGTGTTTGCTCTTTCAATCTTTGCTTTGCTGGGATTACAGGTTTATATGGGTGTGCTTACCCAAAAGTGTATCTTACAGTGGCCCCAAAATATCTCAGATATTGGATATTTAAATCATGTTACAAATAGCAGTAAGTATTTGCCTTTGTGCAATATGTCAGAAACAAAATAGTTTTTAAATTTATTTTGGATCTTAATATGCCAGTTGTTATAAATTAATTAATGTGTATTGAAAATAATTAAGGAAATGTTTATGTGTGTGTGTGTACATGTAAAAGTATTAAATAGTTGTCTTCTATAACTAGTAAAGAAAACATCTTTATTCATGTAAATTTTATCTACATTTATGTGAAAACATTTTGCAAGTTGTTACTGAAACCCTTGTAAACTATATGTAAAAAGTTCATTAATGTGTGTGAATCTTCAAGTTTAGTCAAGGGTTGCAAACTACAACTAATCTGTAAGGCTTACACCTACTTGGCTCTGTTTGTATTTTGTGCCTATGTGGACTGTAGTCATACTCATTTAGAAGGCTGGTACAGAGAATTGTGCAATTTAGTATGAAGTTGGTGTTTATCTTTTTTATTTATCATATTATAATGGAACTTTTGCTTATATGATACTGGAAAAATATTTTTATCACGCGATGTGCAACTTCCAACTTTGTGAAATGTTTATCCTGTGCACATGTAGATTTGCAATAGATTGTAGATTCTTCATCACAGAGAACTTTATTTTTCTTCATTCTCAATGTGCAGCTTTGAAGTCATGAATGTATCACACACAGATCTAATGCACTAGCACCATCTATATAAATATAATAGTTCTATTTATTGTATGTCTATGTAAATACTTCACAAGGTGTAAATGGATCTTCACCAGAATTGGTGTAAAGATTAATTAGGTCCTTGGGGAAATACATTTTGCATATTGTGGTTTTTATGGGTGTGTTTGTGGCTTTTCTGCTACTATATTGCCCCTGTTGATGGATCTTCACCAAATTTGGCATGAAGGTTTGTTGGATCCATGAGATGTATGCAAACTTGTGGTTTCAAATTTTATGTTTTGTTGTTTTTATGAGCGTTTCTTTTTTAATTATATATATAGGAAACAACTTTTCATGTTCTAAGATAATTTTTCATTAACCCTTTCGGTGCTGAATAACAACCTTTAATGTTTGGCATGGCGCTGAATATATATGTTTGATACTTCAACTAATTACAGTATCAGTACTAAAAGCATGATATCTCGGCAATAACTCAACAAAAGTCCCTGAAATATTCAGTGATTGTACCCAATACTATATATGTTAAATTCAATACATAAGAATAACAGGAATAAAGGAAGGTTGCCTGCTGCGCTAAGACTTCAAGTTGGCTGCGGTCATCAAACACGCCAAAAGGCTTAATCATGAATTTCTCTAACTTCCATCCAGGGTATGGGTATGCCATTTAGTGTGTAATGAAAGTTCTCATTAACATATGTAACCTGAGGATTATGAAATGTTGCACTAGTGTCTTGGTGACTTAAAAGTGTAACATTATTATTATTATTGCCATGGTGTTCAGTCTTGCATAGATGTGATTCTGACTTGCTCCAAGAGCTGGGTGCAGTCAATAATGAACATAGAAAGAAAATGTTAATGAAGAGTTTTGTGATGATGAGAAACCCACTTGAAGTAAAAATGTATTGCAGGATGGCTGGTATAGGTATTAACACTTTTACTAATAAAACAGAGAATAATGTTTCAACCTTCTTAGGTTATTTTGAGAAGGTCAAAACATTGTTCTCTGCTTTATTAGTAAAAAGTGTTGATACCCATACCAGCTGTAATGGAAATTTTGTTTCTGTTTAATAATATTTGCTTATTTTTATATTCTGTCTTGTGTTCATTTTATTCTCTGCATAATGTTTTTGGAACATGTTGTATAAAGGGTACTTGATAGTTTTCTACTCAAAACCATTGAGTCTTAACATGAAATATATATATCTGTGCATGTACGTTAAGTACTCACTTGCTAAATTACTTATTTTATAATTGATTAAATTTGTATACAGAGATAATTTTGATTATAATTTTCTATTGAAATAGCTAACTGGATAAAGGAAGGTGGAATATATCAATTATGTGGAAATAGCTCTGGAACAAAGTAAGTGAAGGAATTTACAATTTGCATTTTCAGAGAATCAACCATAAATTCTGTGTTAAAAGAATTTTTCAATGTAGAGTAGTGGTTTAGAAATTTAACATGTTATCCATAAGTTACTTAATGATAATTTACTTTTAAATGTAAAATGTGTAATTAGTCATTTTTTCCACACTGCTTCATTTTTAAGGCAAAAGTATCCACCATATTTATTTGTTGCTGTTGTCTTCAGTGTTTATCAAACTTGAGTCTATTAGTATAACTGACTATCGGAAGAATAGTAATTAAATTTAAAGTAGGTGAAACCATTAAATATTAGAAATATGGTTAAAATGTTAACTGCAGTTCTCCCTCATTACCTTCTGGTAAAAATATAAAATATCATGTTTTCACATTTTTAAGATGACAGTTTTTTGTACATTTTACAACATTTATTTCTCTAATTTTTACTTTATTAGCCCAGAAGGCAGAATGACAAGACCAATGACCAAATGTCTCTATCATATTTAGTACTTACTCAATATCTTGACGAAATCCATTGAAAGAATAAATTTTTTTGATTCCAATTCCTGATCTGTAGGTCAATAAAAACAAAATGGCAGGTGTTTACATTTTGTTAGCATAGGGTGCTTTTTTTACAAAAAAAGATATTAAAGATTGTTGAATATGTGGTATATAAACACCATGCAATTTCTACATTATGATATTGTATAATAATATTCTGAATTTATCAGTTATTCTGAGTATATGGTTTACAGCAGTGACAGGCCATGCAGTAAGAGATTTCACTGGTAGAATGGGTGTCACATTGCAACGATTTCTTTAGGAGCTCTGGAAAAGGCACCAAGAAGGACCAAGATATAACATAATTGCTTCTTGCTTCTCAGCAATATAAAATGTGACCAACTAAGACAGATGAATTTACCATGGCTGTTTCTTGCTGCTCAGCAGTGTAAAATGTAACCAGCTAAGACCAATGGCAGATTTAAGGTTGTGTGAGCCCAGGAGCTAATACTTTTTGTGGGCCCTACATCCCATGTAATTTTACATAGAAAAAAATTATCAGTGAGCCCTCATTAAGACCATGGACCCAGGGGCTGAGTCCTCTCTAGCCCCCTATCTAAATATGGCAGTTGCTAAGACAGATAAATTTACCATGGTTGCATGTAACATATGGCATTTATACAAGTGGAAAAAGGTGTATTGTACTATTATTAATAACCCTCAAACCATTATTTGCATTCTGTGTTAAAGCTAATGTTTCTCAGTACTTTTCCATGCTTTGTATATTACTAGGACTGGAAGATATGAAAGTGTTACTAACACTTGTGATAATGTTTGACAATCATTTTATTAACCACATTTGAGCCTACACATTTGGTACTACTTTCAGCACTGTGTGGTATTTCCCTAAAGAAAGTAAACTCCAACAAAGAATAGTCCTAGTCATTGCTCATCCATTCTCAAAGATGGAGTGAAGGCACCTATGTATACTTATGGCCAACAAATAATTCACAAAGTGGGCTACAGCTTATCCATTGGTGGATATATCCACACATCTGGTAGATCATGAATTGGCAGAGTTCCTGAAGAGATCAGTATAGATGAGGGAGCTAACTTTAACACTCAGTGGTTCTCTGAGTTGTGTAAAATGTTGGGTGTGATAAAGACATGCACTTCATATCCACACCAATCTGATTGTTTAGTAGAGTAGGTAATACCTGTTGTGGAGTGTATGCTTGGTAAGTCTATTAATCTCAAACAAATCAACTGGAACAAGCACATATTATATGTCATGATTGGCCATTGTGCAAATTAGCAGAACTTAATAGGTTGTTTATCAAACATGCAAATGTTTGGGGAAGAAATCTTACTCCTTGTAGACATATTGCATGATTCTTTCCTTAGAGAAAATACCATCTAATATGTACAAAAATATATGGCTTGGTTAAGGTCTACATTAATTTATATGCTCAGATTTGTGTTTCAGTAGCTAGTAAGAGCTGCAGTACGAAAGAAGAAGTGGTTTGGATATGATGTCTTCATGTGTTAAAACAAGTCAGATCATTAACTTCTGAATTACAGCAGTTTAAGAATAACATAAAAGAATGTAGTGCACTTCAATCAGTTGTGTCTATATGTTACTGACAAACCTCTAATGAACAAGCTTAATCAGGAATCAGAGGAGAATACTGGTTAAAGAAATGCAGACATGAATACTATTTTATCCCACTCTGATTCTAAAGATGAGGAAAGACATAGCTAAAAGTACTTATTTAACCATTGAGGACAAGACGCATGAGGTAGTGCCAGCTTTATGTCAAATAAATGTAATCACATAATGCATAACTAATACCAAGGTATTCTGTGTTAAAGGGTTTTATATATACTATTCTTGTACTGTTTTACTGTCAGAGGGTTTTATTTTCTCACTAGTGTTTCTAGTCACTCTGAAAGAGTTGTTTTCTATATTTCATATACATTGTGGATATTTTTGGTTGCAGCCTGTATTTATATATATTGAAATCCTTTCCATATACCTGTTTATAGTTTGTAAGTAATTTTCTTGTGATGTTAATTTTAGTATATTTTATTTTCTTCATTGTTAAAGGATTCTCTTTTTCTGCTTCCTTTAGTTTTATTTCATATTCAAAGATATTTTTATGATGAAGTAATGTTCTGCATTGATTATTAGTAATTGACAAAGGATATGTTTCACTTTATATTTTAGAGTAACTTTAAAAAGGTAACAAAGAGCGTTTGCAACTGACCATTGCCTAGCACGTGTCTTATGGACGAGAGTATAAACCTTGTACCATTGTATTTGAATGCAATATTAACTACTTGAATAGTAACTGATATTGACTGAACTTTCCAGTTCTTTATTAGAATAAAGGAGATGAGCAACTGTGAAGTTTATGGTAAAAATAAGAACTGTTTATGGGTCAATGATTGAACTTTTAAAGATTTAAATATTCTACAAGTGGCTGACTGTGAAACATATTTCATATTTTGATAAAGTTAGCAGAAGGAACTTGAATATCTAAAGCTATATTTAAAATTTGGAATGATAAGGTACAGGATAGTTCTTATTTTTGACAGGGATTTTTATGCCCTTGTGAGTTGCAGTAGGCAAGTTAAGAAAAGTATCAAACCTGTCTATGAGAATGGTGCTATGAAGGATGTTTTTACATTGGAAACATTTTTAGAACCTTTTATGAGTGATATGATAAACAAATTCTTTACCTAGGTAATTTTTATGTAGTAAACAAAGGTCAAAACTCATACATAATTAATGTGAATGACAATGATGTTCTTTTTTTTTTTGGGGGGGGGGGTGAAAAGTTTATTAGTGTAAATCTTGTGATGAAATTTTATCTAAAATTTTAAAAATTTTTGAGAGACTTTGCTATTTTTCAAAAGTTTCTGCAATATGTAGAAATTTTTAGTTATTGGAAGGCTGGAAATGCTATTCTGGTTTATAAGGTTTCTAACAAAGAAATAATGGGCTTTTTTTTGTGTGACTTCTCTTGCTAATACCCTACTGAAAAGAGCTGCTTGAAGTCATAAATTGTTTTTGAAAAGTGGAATATTTTAAATAGCACTTAATATATTTAAAATGGTTATGTTTTGGTTTATGAACTTCTTACAATTTTATTAAAAGGTTTCTGTAATGTAAGATGTACCTGTTCTATAAGGGCAATATTTTCTGCTGAAAGAAAATGCTGTGAATATTAAGGCAAACTTACAGAAGGTGTGAACAGTATATTACAATAGAATGATGTTTGTGTGTGTGTGTTTTGCTTATAGCAAAGCCACATTGTGTATGTGCTGTGTCCACTGAGGGGTACCAAACCCCTGATTTTAGCATTGTAAATTTGTAGACTTATCTCTGTCTCAGTAGGAGATTATATTGATGTTATGGAGTGAGTAAAGAGGATATGGGTGTGATTGTTAAGAGAAAGCATGAAATAAACCAAGTATGTTATTTTTTTATTTTAGTGTATGTCCTGAAGGATCTGTATGTCTGCAGGGTTATGGTGAAAACCCTAATTATGGCTACACCAGTTTTGACACATTTCCATGGGCACTTCTATCAGCATTTAGGTTAATGACTCAGGATTATTGGGAATCTCTTTATCAAATGGTAAGAATTTATTTATGGTGTGAACATAATTTTATCTTGTATCATTCAATTCCAATTTCAAGCTGTTACATTTATTAAGCAGAAGCTGAACATATGTTTCATCATTGTGTACTCCATATTTATTCTACATAGTACCAGTATATTGATATATTGTTCTGATTCATGTCAGTACTTCATACTTTGGTATTGACCATAGAGTAAGAGATTGGTTGATTGAGAAAAACAGTTAAGTGGCTTAAGTTATAATAACCTAAACTAATTCAGAGATTTTGATTTTGGGCATTATGACAAATAAAATAAAGTTTCCAGTGGTGAGATGGAGAAAAATAATTGTTCAGGGAGGTTAGGCCTTAATTACCTTTTTCTGTCTTCTAAAATAAACAAAACATGTTTCTGCTGTTGATTGTGGCACTCTTTAGAATAACATTTAATGGTCAACTTACCCTGAGGTTGCTATATTTCAGTATTTCAGTTTGTGGGGCCTTGCTGTGCTGAACCAAGTTATTTAAGTATGCATCTTAACTGTATACAAGTTGTATCTAGTTCTAAAAGTAGAATGTTGTTCTATTAATGTACAACAAAAAATAGTAAAAGAATCTAAGTAAAAATTATATTTATTGGAATGATCTTTGTTAATTTACAGAAAACATTTCACATATTTTACTATATTTTTGATATTAGTGCAAATTTTGTATTATTTTCATTTTTTTTAAATATAAAAAAAGACGACTGTGTTGTAAGTAAGATAATAATGCTTAAAAGTTAACTCATTTAATAAACATAAACTAGACTACAACAGATCAGCTAATCAGAATTCATAAAACATTTTGTATAAGATTAAATAACATATACAAATAACTTTAAACTGTGTTTTATTTCTTAGAGAACAACAGTCATATTTCTAAATTGGTCTACAGTCATCTAAGATTGTCAGTTTTTTTCTTAAATAATTATTTTTGTCTAATCTAATCCTGTACTGTTTTCTTATTGTGTTTCACATATGTTCATTTTTCCAGTTGGAAATATTTTTTGCCATATGAATTACATATAAAAAGCAGTTTGACTCTTGAATTCAAGTATTTTGAGTTACTCTAAAAGAGGTTGCTTTATGAACTATACAAACAGGTATAATCATGTTAGAAAGTTGATACTAATATTATGGTGAAAAAGCAAAACTCCTGAGTTTGTTGCACTTGGGAAAATAATGTACCAGATCTGCAAAATGAAAAATTAAATATTTTACTAACCTAAGTTATAACATTTGGATAAACTCTAAACTTTTGAGATGATTTTGCTATAGTAATATTTATAAGTACATTTTTGTTGTTAAATTATGTGATGCTTACCTTCCATTTAGTATGGACTGCTTAGTTGTTCTTTCATCACTTTTCTTCACAGAAGTCTTTTTTTTCTTTCTTCTTTTTTCCAAACACTGTTTGAATCACTTTCTTGTATTCAGTTTTAAGTATTTTGATGTATGATCTTATGAATATTATACAGTAGAAAAGGCTTTAATATTAACAATCCATTGAGCAACATGTTTGCTTGAAATCAAAGTAAAAAAAATGATATAATTCAATATGTACCTTTCTTTTTTTTTTCCTTCCAGGTGCTAAAATCTGCTGGACCATGGCATATGCTATTCTTTGTCTTGATCATTTTTCTGGGGTCCTATTATCTAGTCAACTTGATCTTGGCTATTGTGGCAATGTCATATGATGGGTTACAAAAGGAGGCTGCTAAAGAAGAGGAAGATGCAGCTGCAGAAGAGGCAGAATATGCTGCTAAGCAGGCAGCAAAATTGGTATAATTATCTCACCTTCCTTCCTTTTAAAGAGAACATGATTAGGGTTGATATAGTCCTGTATGATGTAATCTTGAGTCCTCATAGGGGTGAATAATTATAATCATGTGAATATAATTACAGAGAGTAAAGTGTAATATTTCTCTCCTTCTTTCTATTTTGATGTTAATTGAAGTCTGTAACATACAGTAAACAAATAGCATTTAATTATAATTTATTCAGAATTTAGCTCTGTGATTTCCACTATATATATATATATATACATTAAATTTAGTTTACCGTATATCTTGCGTACTTTGTACGAATGTTTTTGTAAATGTTTCCTTACTTCAAAGAAGTACAAATTACTGCTTACGGTAGTTGATGAATTTTGGAGAAAGATAATTTTTTTATCTTTTCAAATTTGTTTAATTGTAACTTTTTCATTTTCAGTTATTATATTATATGAGCATCATGAAAGTTTATGAATATGTTATTTCATAATACATCTACAGTTTATTGAATTAAAATCTTTGAGTACAATCAGATTAACAATAGATTTAGGACTATTATAAATATTGTTCATTGTAGTTTCAAATAATAAAATGCAGTGATTAAAGATCCTTTGTTTAGATTCAGATTTGAGAGTATAAATACCTAGAACCTTAATTTTTTGGGTATTAACATGTAAGTATTAATAAACAGGACTGAACTAAAAAAAATTAATATTTTGAAAAAAAGATTGTATGATGGGTTTGTTTTATGACTTTATATTTATTTTGTGTATAACTGTCAAAAAAACTATTAATAAAATTATTCAAATAAGGTTATCTGCTTTTCTTTTACTTTGGTGGAGATCATTCTTTTGTTATTTTACAAAGATTTTCTCCTTAAATAGGACAAACTTTAGTTTTTTTTAATTCAGGCACAAGAAGAGGAGGCTGCAGGAAGGAAGGGTGACAATGTTGTCAACAGTCCGTCAGAGTTTTCATGTCGGTCTTATGAACTTTTTGTTGGTCAGGAAAAAATGAGTGAAGAAAAAGACATGAAAGAGAGAGCTAGCATAAAGAGTGCAGAAAGTGAGAACATGTGTGAACTAAAGCCTCGAATGAATGGTAAAATCAGAAAGGTACTTCTGATTTACTGATTTGTTTTTAGTAGCAATGTATTATAATCTTCTTTCTTTAACAAGTTTTAAGAGATTAAAAGTAAAATTTATAGAGAAGTAAAAATTGTTTTACTAAAATTGCTAATATGTGAAGAAATGGAGAATCGTAATTAGTTGTTTGAGTGCTACTCAACATATGAATTACATTTTAAGATGAAATGTTAAAAGTTTGTATTTCTTGCATGAATGTAAAAATCTTGGAAAAAGGCAGTTTCAGATGCTTGTCTTCTATTCTTTTAATCTACTCTCTTGTTATTTTTTACCACTGAATCATTTGGTAGCTCATTTCCTCTTTCTTAATGGAAAATTAGAAGTTGTAAATATAATTTGCATTATTAAAACTTAAATTTGAGGGCAATATTTTCTGCTGAAAGACAATGCTGTGAGTATTAAGGCAAACCTATAGAAGGTGTGAACAGTATATTACTGTAGAATGTTTTTTTGTGTGTATATTATTCATCGTTTACATTATGTCTAGATTTAACACTCATGTCTTTTTAACCTTCCAGTCTACTAGGTGTAATATGAAAAATATGAAGCTTGCATTTGGTAACAATTAAATTCTTTTTATTACATGTCGAGGATAGTTTTGAAAATTTCAGCTCTAACCATTAAAAGGGCCAGTTGTAAGAATTAAATGTAACCTAGTATAGAATTACGTAACTCTTTATATGGAAGTTTCATTGTCAGAATTAATTTTCCAGACTTGTCGTGAAATGGTTTTATGTTTAATATTAATTTGATATACTTAGCATTACAAAGATATGTTACTATTTGTGTAATGCTAGAAATTATAAGCATGTATCAGTGTTTGAATATGAGGAATTTTAAAAATATAGTAAGAACTTAAATAGAAAATTTAAAAAATAAGGTAAATAAAATTCCTAAAATAATGGCTTATATTTCTTTATGAAAAGTCATTATGGTGTACTATAATGCTGTTCCTGTTGTTAGACAGGCAATTCTATTGTATTATTTGGCAAAAAAAGAAGAATGTAGGGTACAGTCTGCTTAATCAGGACTAGAACTTGTCATTTCTTTAACTACAGTGTCTACAATTAATAGTCAGTGATAGGCCTAAGTTCACAGAATACACTAACATACAGTTATGCTTGCTTGTTACTTTTCTAGTACTCATGATCATTTTATAAACCTCTGTGTTGAAACACAAACTCGTTATTCTCAAAACTGAAATGACAAAAATATGCCAAAGTCAAGAATGGATCGTTAATTTTAACAGACTCACAAGTCATTATTCACTTGTGACCATATCTAACATTTTATACTATTCAAATCATTTCCACGTGCCATGTCTATCACCCCGTGCCTAAAGTAAAAACCTGATTTCTTTCACTCATTTTCGAAACAAAGCCTGATGTGTAAGGGATTATTAGGTGTATACATTTAAACTTACAATAGATGTGATGTTTATGTTAGCACGTATTTTATCTTTTGACGTCTTCCAGTTATCAAAATGTTTTAATTAGAATTTAATTGGAATATCCAAAATGTAGTTGTTCAGAACAAAATTTACTGAAACATTAATTAAATAATATTTTATGCTAAGAAAGAGTTCTTCATTATGATCTTGCATAATAAATGCTTCCATCAGCAATAATTTTGAGTAAATATGAAATCTAGCAATAATTCTAATGTGGCCCATGTTACATTTTAAATTAAAGTAATCATAATAAATTAGGAGAAAGGTAATTAAAGTGTACAATTAGACAGTAGCTTTGTACACTGTGCACACTGATGTAAATATGTGCACAGAGTGCTCATCATTTTGGTTTAAAAGAACATCAGTGAATTTGATATTCTCATACTTGCATATCGAAATGTACCAACAACTAAGTCATAAGATTTTGTTTATTATTTGTGGAAAATATTTATTTAAGTGATTATTTTTGGAATAATGAAATTAAATTGTTAGATTGGCATCTTGATTTTGAAGCTATTTATGATTAATGTCAATAATTCTTTCAAAAACATGATATCAATGGTGGCTTTAAAGAATAGTCTTTATTCTCTTTTATAGCATTTTTGTTTTCTTTCATCAAGCAATCTGATGTTCTTTTCCAGTTTTGAACCTGAGTTCTGTCTCTGCTCTCTTCTGAGCAGACTTTGAATGAAATGGCCCAATGGATTTCAAGAAATTTAAAAGTTTTAATTAGTTACGGTAATTCTAAGGTAAATACTTCTTTATCTGTAATATGAATGAACAAATGGCAGACAGCTTGTAAAACCACAAAAGTACTAAGATTTAACTGAGATTTATACAGAAAGGAAAACACACCCCTCATATTAATAGTCATCACCGTAGAGGTCCTTTCACTTTCCAGGCCAGCCTTAGTCTTCCTGGCTCACCTTTTAACCTGCGTAGAGGGAGCCGAGGAAGTCAGTTCAGTTGGCGTAATGGGGGCCGTCGCTTTGGAGACAAGAAGCCCTTGGTTCTTCAAACGTACAGGGATGCACAAGAGCATCTTCCTTATGCAGATGATAGCAATGCTGTAACACCCATGTCTGAAGAGAATGGTGCCATAATTGTACCTATGTTCACCAACTTGAATTCACGACACTCAAGTTATACCTCTCATTCCTCTCGGATCTCCTACACCTCCCACGGTGACATGTTTAACAAAAATGTCACAAAGGAGAGCCAACTAAGATCTCGCTCAAAGAACCTTCAAGGACATGTTCATGAGGTTATTGTTGTCCGTTTTCTTAAATGTTTAATTACCTTAACCACTATCTGCTTCTTCCAAAATTCGTTCCAACACAAAATGGAATTGCCTGATTATTAAAAAGCACGTATTTAAAATGAAGAACTAAAATGAATGTAAATATTATTTTTTATGCATGATGTAAATTTTATTGGTGTGAAGTCTTAAAAAGTCATAGTTTGTTTTCAGTGATGAGGCCTGAATGGCTGAAAAATAAAATAATAACGAAAAATCTTGTGCTTTTTGATTTTAGTTTTGTTACTGGGCCATTCATTCAAATCTGCAATTTGCTTTTCTCCTGAGTGATATTTTTCTTCTTTTTAATATGCTTGCATGCTAATTCTTACTTGTAGTATTTCACAGGTTGTTTCACTGGCACCCAAGATCTGTGCTTTCCTAGGTATGTGATAACTAAGGGGAGAGGGTGGGGAAATATCTTCTGATATTCCTTTGGTATATGCTTAACATAATACTTTTAATGTTTAAAATGTTTTCTGTCCTTAATTTAATTAGGAACTAAATTACTGCCTGTTTTCTTCTTTTATTTCATGGTGACTAACAAATGTTTAATAAATATTACTCACTAACTTTTTACTAATTAATTTTGTTTGTTTTAGTGTGTTCAGATATGTCTATTGTTTTAAAATGGAAGTGAACAACACTATATGTACATTCTGAATTAATTCAACAAAAAAAAGTTAAAGTTATCAGGAAATTTATTTGCTAGAAAATTACTTACTGCATTGTGCATGATTTCTTTGAAAATAAGCTATACAGTGCATGTGCATGTTCCCCTATAATACCAGACCTATTTGAGAAAAATAGTAATATATTTGATAATTTGTTGTAGAAGTGAAGTTGTAATAGATTTCTTTATAAAGTATGAACTATAGTAAATGTTTCATTAAAAGTATTGAAATGTAGTGATAAGTGTTTGCTACTATGACTAGTTAAAAATATTCCTTGAAAAAAAGGTAAAATTAAACTGGAAAAATTACACTGTTTAAAAATGTTTGAAAGTCATAGTAATATAAAAGGTTTAAATGCATAATATTTTGATTTATATAGCATATCTTAGTTAGTGAAACCAAAACAGTTTTTTTGTATAGTAATAAATAGAAATGTTTTGACACTAAACTGTGTACTTGCTTTTATTTTTGAAGAGAGATTCTACATTTGTGATTACACTCTAGTTGTGTTTTGAAAAATAAGGTATTGTGTGCCATGTTTGCTGTAGACCAGTGCTGCCACATTGTAAAAACTTGTAGTAGTTTCAAACACACCCTTAAGTAGAAATGTAATTGTTCTATTTGCCTTTAGCCCATGACTGCATGTAAGTTAGATGTATTACATATGTGATTACTCTGACAGTAACTAATATAATACAGCATTTATAGAATTAAGATACTTTATGTTCAGGGCATTTTATTAAGTAAATATTCAAGGATATACTTGGGATTTGTAGAATTTTGATTTTTGAAGTTCAATAAAACTTCTACTGAGTCATCACCAAGTTTCATAATACATAATGTAATTTGATTACCTATTTAATTAGTGGCAGTTCTTATCACATCTGAAAGTTAGTAATGCAATTTTTTTATAAAATTAAGTTTTCAATTTTTTGTATTTTATTCTGTAACTAAAAATTAACTATTGTTATTAAAATATTGTTTCATTTCTTTAGTTATAAACAGTAGAACATTTATGTTTACCTTAGAAGCTTTTGATGTTCCTAAATGGGTTCATTTTATTTAATTTTGTGTTAAAAACTTTTAAGATAGGGAATTCTTCTGTAAGAGCTAATATTATGTAAATACTCATACTTTCTAACATTATTGTAACTCACACTTAGAAACAAGGAGAGGTAAGCATTTTTAATTTTTTGTAATAAGCATTCATATCAATAATTTACAGTTTTTTAGTGTGTTTTTAATGCCAGAATTCATTAAGGTTATCCCTTTTTCTGCTTTCATTTATCAGAATTGCCTTGATTTTATTATAAGATTTTATTTTACACAAATTTGAATAGTATTTGTTAATTAAAAATTATAAATACCTATAATGAGATAGGAAAAATACTATACAATAAAACTTTGTTTTCTCATCATTAGTTTGACATCATCAGGTTAAGAAATATAGTTATAACTGTTTTTTTTTTTAATATAGAAAAAACCTCCAATGCATGCATAGTATTTAATGTTATTCATGGGAGTGACTAGTATTTATTGTTGTTAGGTTGTGTTTTGGTGTTGATAAGGGTGACTACCATATTCCTTTGTTAAAAAACCATTAAACATATCTTTAAAAGTTATAAAAACAAATTTCACATGAACAGTTTGAGTTTACCTAATAATTTAACTTTTAGTTTTCTCAAGCTTCACCTAATTATTATGAATAGCATTAGAATAAATATATGATTAAAATTTCATAATTTTAATATTACTGTTCATTATAGTTAGAGATGTTTTAAATGTATTGTTCCTTTAAGATTGTAGAATAGACTGATATGTTTTTCCCCCTTGTTTAATAGACTTGGATTGTTGTAATGTTCTGTGGATAGTGCAAGATTTTGGATTGGATTGTAGAATTTTGTAGGTTTAGTTGCTTGACTTCACTGTAAATTTAGCTAGAATATCATTGCTTGTTTTGTTTGAGAAAATATCACTAAATAGGTTTAGGATTATGTTTAATAAATTACTGAGATTGATTTTATCTTTTTTTCAGTACTGTTTATTGTATTTCTAATTTAGTTCCATTATAACCACAGAACATAAATGGTCTGTATTTTATAATCTTTAGTTTTTATTAAGATTATAAAATTGTACAAACTTAAACATTTCAAAATTTTAAGCATAAGTGCTGAATTTCATTTTATTACATAACTTCACTGATTTGCAAACAAAAGTGTAATTATAGTTTTATTGTGTTGTATAACTTCAAAATGTTCCACTCTTTTACAAGTGAATTTATAACAGCAAAATGTAATAAATTTCTAATGTTATTTGGATAAGAAAAAGTTGAACTGTTTACTAAGAATAAAACCATGAACCAACTTGATAAGAAAAGTTATAATTCTATGCTGTCATTTTAGGATTAATTTCATGTTCAAATTTATCAGTCTGGTACATTTTTTTTTCTTTGACAAATTCATTGTCTTTTCACCATGATACTCATTATGTTTAACAACTTATGCAATTAGTTGCTATGCATTAATCATCATATTTTCTGTTGTACAATTATCTTTTTCTTTTTTTTATTTATTCAGGATTACTTCTTAAAATATCACATTTAGGAGCCAGAGTTGTAAACTTCATGAAAGATTTGAGATCCAAGCAAATATAATAAATTATATTTATTTCATATAGTAGTAATTTGAAAGTATTTTCATCAAAGAAGCACATAATTCATAAATTTTGAAGCACATTATCCAATTTTCTAAATCTCATTCTGATATAACTGTTATGCAGGATCCTCCATTTGAAGGTGAGGACTGCATAACAAAACCAAAACAGGCAGATGATGATACAGTACAGAAACAGACTGTGGTGGATATGAAAGGTAATATTTTTGATTTAATGATATTTCTTTTTATTTAAAAAATTGAATATGTATTATTTAATGTAATAAAGTAATTAAAAATATTTTCACTTTTTTCATGGAGCTCATTTGTTCACAGTTATATTTTAGTACTATTAAACTGTACTATGTATAGTGAGAAATTAGTTTAATTATTTCTATTTATATATTTTGTTTTGTTTTTAGATAATGCTGCTGTCCAAGGTTAACAACGTAGATGCACAATGTAACAATAGTGTTTGATGCTTGTTTATCATGAATGTTTTATGTATAACTATAAAAAGTACTTAAAGTATGCAGTGTTGTTATTGTTTCTACATCAGAATTAACATAATTACAGTATTCACTGTCATTATATTTGTAAAAAAAACTACTATTTAGAAACATGCTAAAATCATGTGCAATACAGTTAACTATATTAAGTGATAAGTATATCACTCATTATTTCATTTTACTTGAGTAAGAATTTATAATGTAGTAATATGAACTTCATTATTGGAAATTAAAATATAATTCTATTCAAGTACAACAATTTTCAACCAAAATATGCATGTGGTTAGAATTTTTGTCCATATTTATTAGAAACATTGTCATTTTATGACTGTGATTTTGCATTTCATTGAATATATTACTCTTCAGTGGAATCAGTGAAATTATTAATTAGAATGGAATGACATACAAATTTGAATAATATGAACAAATGACAGATAATAAAAGTTGTACATATTTCTTTTTCAGATTTGGAAAATTTTTTAAAACTACATTTAGAAAGTTAGCACTTAACTGATAGGTAAAGGTATGATTTGACTACCCAATTTCTACATTTGACTACCAATTAAAGTTTTTCAAAAGTTTCATATGTCTAGATTCAATTGTTAGAAACTTTTCAGAAACAATTAGTTTCCACAAGTTCCGTGCAGAAAGCGGACTAAAGTCAAAATGTTTGTTACTCTTAAGAAGTTCCTACTAGTGCTGAAAGACCCCTAATAAAAATTTACTCCAAGTAAAAACAATGGACATTTGGTTGTAAGAAAATGTTTCTAAAGAGCTCTAATCAGTATGCTCTCTTTAAATTTTGGTTTTACCTCTTAACATCTTGCCATTCCATTGTTGTTTCAAAAGACAAAACAGATATTTTATATTATGAAATTGTAAACTAGTTTTGCTTATATTTATTATTATTATTGGAAGTTAGTGTAAGCATATCGTGTACTTAATAAGTTAATTGTCATAAGTAATGTCAGAAACTTACTTTTGTTGATCATCCTCAATGGAATTATAAGTCATACTGTTTCTTGAGGAATAAATTTAAAAATCAATCCAATTACAGGTATAAGGCTTTCTATTTCATAAGTTAAAAAATAAACATGGTAGAATGTGGAATTAGAATCATGAATAAAGTCTGATTTTTTAAATTGTTTTGAGGCACTTGCAGTAAAACTACTTGTTCCAAGTCAGTTCTGTTACTTAGTATATGGAAAGCAAAATACGTTTCGGTTTTATAAAGTTGTCTATGTAAATTCACCTTTGAAGGAACTAAAAATTTAAATCCACTCTTTATTTTATCATGAACATGTTTAATCCCACTTAAATTCTTTTAAACTGATGGTCTCCAAGCCTTTATTATTGCCAAAGTTGAAATTCATTCAATATGCCAATAGCCCTTTTGGAATAATTAAATTATCTTAAGTGTAACCTGGGATGCTTTGTTCCAAATATTAAACTTATATCTTTCTATCTTTTATTTTTACAGTATAATATAAATAAATTGGGGCCTTTGTCCTCTTAATCTCCCATATAATCTTATACATTTGAATAAAAGTTTTCTCAAAAGTAAACAAATTAAGAGATCTTATAACCAACCCTGTGTGATGGAATTTTGTTACAATATGTGTCTGTGACTTGAATTTAAATTTGAACAATAAATGGACAGCACACAATCCACTTGTTTTAAAATAATGTATATATTCAAAACAAGTCAAACATAAGTAAAACATTGGTTTTCATTATTGGTTATCAAAGTTGATTCTAAAGTTTTAAATAATTATATTTTGTTGTGAAAAGTTCCTGAAGACTTTTTCAGTTACCATAGAATTCAGTTGATAAGACAAGTTATTTTTCTCTACTCTGTTTCTTACCACACAATCTGCAATATATTCGCTTATGTTACCCTGTGTGTTATCACAGTTGTGTCAAGAACTTTAAATAATTGTTTCTTTTTTATCAAGGTATACATAGGCAGGTTCAGTTACTTTAGAACACATCCTTTGAGAAGACAAATTATTTCAATTTATCTCAATTAAACTGTGAAACTCACTTTAAAATGTCACCTGTTGTAGGTAAACTGACAATCATGCAGTCTGACTTCACTTTCACTAACTTAACACTTTCTGAATCAACTTCACTCACCTTGCAGTCCATAATTATATATATAGATTGCCAAAGTGAGGCCTAGAACTTTCTACAAACTATGAGATGCTATGATATAATAATATTCACTTTAGGTAATGAGAGTAATACAGAAGGTTTGAACAATGTAATGTCAGTATTCAACAATTGAATTACACACTTAGCTTATGACTTTCACTGTGTTATGTAGCAAAATGGGTTCTAACTGTCACTTATAAAATATTTAACTTTGACATTCTTGTTAAGAAAACTAAATAATCATATAACATCACTCAATGAAATAAATAATAATTTTGACACTAAACAGTCATGCTTATATAACAAGAAATCTTAGAAACAACCCTTCCATATCCAGAATTTTTTAAATAACTCTCCTCTGAACCCTTTCCAATAGGTTTTGTTTCATATTCTCACAGACTAAATAGTTACTTGTTTTCTATATTTCATGTTAAATTTCCCTTTTTTATAAATTTATGTTGCAAATAATTTACAGTGTTTTTCTTCTGGATTAAAATAGACAAGAATAGTGGTTTGAGAATAGTGCTGAAGTACAAACATTATTTACAATGCTTATTTCACTTTTTCTACCTAAAATTAAAGCATGATAATAGTTGACAATTTGCCTTTTATCTGTGAATTTATTTTTAACTTTTGTTCTTAAGCTTGAAGTGCCTACTGTCCCTCTTCTCTCTGTCTGATTGGTATTGTACGTTTAATTTATAGTACAAATGCAATGAGAACCTTAGATTATTTTAATAGTATTACTTTAAAAGTTTCGTGAGTTTTCTTTTAATAAAACATATCTTTTCTAATGCACTTTTTTGTTTTCAAAAATTTCTAATTGCCTATTCCGTTCTTGCACTTGCTTATTCTTTTGATGATCTCAAAGCTCACCACTGAAAATTAAGATGTTGGCTGATTGAATATGCATCATATTTGAGAAGTAAATTCTTGGCTTAGCTCACACAAGAACATAAGATTGGTTTTATATCATTATTTCAAGAAATACTACAGTGTATTATAATTAAAATTGATAATTAAAAATACTACCAATTAAAATATTTTAAATCTAAATTCAAGATGTTTTTAACACATTTATTGCTTTTTTTTTTTAAAGATGTCATGGTTCTGAATGACATCATTGAACAAGCTGCAGGAAGACAAAGCAAATTAAGTGACCAAGGAGGTAACTACAAGTTTTTTGATAGATAGACAAGTTCGAATAATAAGGCATACAGATAGTAGAAGTGAATAAAGATATACACCTATATTTTTACTTATTCTCTCATTTGATGCCTTGCTAATCAGTATTATATTTGTCACTTTTGGCTTTTTCTAAGGTTGGTTAAATTCCTTCTAATCAGAGTGAGTCAGTAAAATTGTTTAGTTAGTGCAGTTTATCAAAACCTGGTTTTAAAGCTAGCAACAAACAGTTTTGAAGTAATGTCAGCTACACAAGATTCAACAATAATAATCTGAGAATATTGCATGTATTAAATTCGAGAAAAAGTGCTTCACATTGACAAAAAAACCTACAAAAACTGGACTGAAAGCAGGTGATATATTTTTATTAAAGTATTATAGCAACTTGATAAAGCTCAATACAGAATAAAGTAAGGGTCTATATTATTTAATACAAAAGTTTCTTTACAAGTTACAATAAAAACTAAGAGTTTATGTTATTTATGTATTTAGTTTTAAATTTAACCAGTAGTGTAGTGCTTCTAAAATACAGTTCCGCCACCTGTAATTGAAGCTGGGTTCTAACACAAAAACTAAAACTATGTACATGAAAAATAAATTATTCGGTATACACTTAAAATTAAATATCTTTTGCAAACAAATTCACAGTGTGTGTCAGAGAGTACTAGCTGTTTGTAAACCCTTAGTCCATTGATAGAACTCTCTTCAAGAGTTTAACATGCAGTCTGTTACTCTATCTCACAGCTGGTGTCAAGGTAGCTGAAGAGCAAGTGTTAGAACATTAAAATGATAAAATGTCTTTCGTTATACATTACATGGTTATTAAGACACAAATATGGTAGTAAAATGTAATAAAAAATGTTTTAAAATTTGCTTGGTGTATTTAAAGCATACAAATTTTTTTTAAAAGGCTTATTTAATTGATATACAACAAAGATTATTATTTTTTGGACTGGAGGTATGTGAAGCATTATAAAAGTCAGTTTTGTAAATACTGTTGTACAGTTATAAGTACAGTCAGTTAATAAGATTTACATTTTTAAAACTTATTTTAATATTAGTAATTTTTATCTGGTACACAGTTTTTGTTGCTTTTTTTCTCTGTGCTTAATTTTAAAAATGTTGAGTGTGTGTGTATCCCCTTGGTAATATATTTGTATTCAGTTTAATATTCATGTAAGTAGTCTCAAATAACTGGTGCTTCATACTTCTATTTATTTAAAATGTATTTGCAAAAATGAAAATGAGATTTCAAACATGAGATCTTTATTCCTGAGGGTGACATCACACATTTGACAAAGTTTTGCAGGATTCCAGTGTTTTAAAATATAGTACTACATTGCCAAACATACTATCAACATTGTAACCTTGAAACTATATCGATCAATTTTTCTAAGAATCAAGAAAAACATTTTTGTAAGTTTACAATTTGGTGCCATCTATATTTATCGATTAATTAAATGATTTTTGAAATAAAGACATTGTAAAATAAATATTAACACTATGTCAGCACATTCTGCTGTGAGATTTTTATTTTGTTTTAAAACAGTAAGTGGTTAAATGGTTTTATTTTATATTAACTTACATAAAGATGTATATGAAAGCATTAAATATCTGGTTAATGGAATAATCATAATTTTATTTGTGAAAATGTATTTAATGTCATGTATTTCTTGCAGAACAAGAAGAGGAAGAAAGGGAAGAAATCAAGTTTAGAGATAGATGTTTAGCTGAGTGCTTGAAATATGTTGACATTTTTTGTGTTTGGGACTGTTGTTGGTGTTGGATTCGCTTTCAGCAGCTTATCTCCTTAATTGTTTTTGATCCTTTTATGGAACTTTTCATAACCTTGTGTATTGTTGTCAACACTCTTTTCATGGCCATGGATCATGATAATATGGATTCAGATTTTGACAATGTTTTAAAGAAGGGAAACTATGTAAGTTGTGTTGTTTTCTAGTTAAGTAATTGGTTGCTTTTTCAATCAAGTAATTGCAGAATAGTTTTAACTGAAGCCAACACAGTTACTCTGTACAGCTTTCTTAACTGCAACTGATAGGGTTAATGTCAATACATATAATATACTTAACTGGAGTTAATACAATTTTTTTTTTACTTTAACAACAACTGACAGAGCATACTACATGTATGTATGTTGATTTTAATTAAACCATACAGAAGTTATTGTATATTTGACCTAACAACAGCTGACCCAGGCACTACATATAATGACCAAAGATACAGTTGTCATGGCAAGTTTATTTACTATAACAACAGCTATCATGCACATTGACATTTATTATGGCTCTGATAACTGACAGTTAAGCTCAAAAGTATTCACAAATCACAGATTCTGTAAATAATTTATGGAGAATAAATTGAACTAGGACAGCAAAGGAAAGAAAGATATACTAATGAAGTAAAACGAGTAAAACAAAACGTTTATTCGTAAAAATTGTGCAGGTCTTCACACTTATTGGCCAGCTCAAAGTTTTTGTACTCTTTCTGGCTGCTGGTGTGAGAGGCTTTCTTACACTTATCTGCACAGGGCAAAGACAAAGTAATTCTGATTTAGCAAAATTCAGACAAAACGTTAAAATGATATGTAAGTCACAGACTATTCAAAATAACATTTGTAGAAAAAACAAACCCATAGCTCAGAATGGCTGGTGTGGGTATTGTTATGGGTTTCTCGTCGTCAAAAAACCCATAGCTCACATCAGTTTGTACAAGTTTCTGTGCCACTTTTTGAGATAGACTGGTCCTCCCAGGGGAGGGGGGGTCAAGCATGGGATCAAAGGAATATGAGTTTATAGTCATTTAGCCATTGACGTATGCAAGTATTATCTGAGTAAAAGAGTGAGTAGATGTTTATAACCTTTCAACATTTGGCTAGCAAAAAAATGCAGAGCATTAACATGAACAAGTAGAAAAATGTGAGAATATGTTTAACTAAAGTTGTATTCTAAAGTAGTTATGGAATAGTAAATTTAACAGTTATTGTGGTCATTAACTATTGACACAAACTATAAATAACAAAGATTATTTCATATATTGACTTGAGCTGCAGATGATAAAAATATTAAGTTATTTGTTTACATAACTTTAGCTGAAACAAGGTACGATGTAAGAAAGTGGATGTAGATATTCTTCTATTTGTGTTTCTAAAAGTCTATCTCTCTCACTTATGCAAATTTTTTAAAGTTTCTTACAGTTGCATTTGTGGATAAATCTTACCAGCTAATCAAATTTGTGTTGTTTCACAGTGCTAATGTTAATGTTAATAGAGCAGTCACTGGTGGATATGGCACTTTCCAGTAATGACTTCCTTTTATATATTAATTTATTTTGTGTACCAAACAATTTTACCTTGATTTGACCATTCACTTATGTCTTCATAATAGATGCAACACATAACTGTAATTTTTAGGGTGAAAGGTCAGGTAACAACCTGTGTATGGTGACTCTTCTTTATATCAGTAGTGTACCAGAAATTGTTTTTCACCTTCAAGTAATGTGTGTGGTAAGCATGGCAAATGAAACGCCTCAAGGCATCTAAGAAAGCTACTAATGTCTCAAGCTGAGAACAGGAAGTCTCTGTGAAGAAGAAGGAAGCTCTAACCTCACCATCTCAGGATGTTAATGTAGATCAAAACTGTGATGAAAGCAACCAGTTCCAAGTTATACTTGATTTATAAATGAAACATAAAAATTAGAGAATTTTCAGTCAGCTTGAAATTGTTTTAGTGCAGTTTGCTACATTATCTGATTACTTGTACAGTATATAAACCGTTATGCTCACAGCAACTGGCACAGCTTGAACTCAATCATTCGTTATCTTGTTATGACCTTTTGAATAACTACTTTTGTCAAACGTGACTTTTTTATCCTGGTAGGTTGGTTGATCAAATCTAAGAGGGACTACTCTATGATCAAATTCATAGTGTCATGAAATAATTTTACAGCATAGATCAAACCTGTTGTGTATGTAATCCAGCACAAATAGCTAATTGCAAAATGCAACTTTGTTTTAAATATTTCAACTTGTAAGTTAAGAACTTACTACTGTAATATTGACCATTACTGAGCTTGATATGTTACAGGATAAAATGACCAAGAAATTAGAGAAGAGTGATAGTATATCTGTACCTTTTAATAATTAAAACAAGTAACACAAAAATTATATTACCATTAACATAAATTAAAATCAATTCAACTTGAACTGGATATAGAATCATACATACACACTCACACATTATATATATATATATATATAAATACATTAATGTGTGTGCACAATTATTATTTATTTAGCCCCCCAAACACATTAATAGAACACTTATGTATTTGAATATGCAAAATAGTCTGAATATATCTTGTGTCATGTTATTTGAGTTGTGTAAATATTGAGATGTAGTTATATTATGGTTAATCTGTACAATAGTAGGTAAGTGAAGGGATATTTTTATTTTTAGAGGATTTTGATGGTAATCTAGTTGTAGCATATATATTAAAGATTATTTTTTAGCTCTTCATAGACTTTTTAATATATGGCTCTTACCTGTGAAATGGTTTGTTTCTTTTTTTGATTCATGTTGATTCTATGATGCTTTATTTCTATTTTAATAATTAAGAACTTTTTCAATGTTTAATTAGACACATCTTAATATACTTGTATCATCCAAATTGATTTGATAAGCATTACTTGGATTTCAGTTATTTTCCATGATTAACATAATCATTGAATTTTAATTCATTTAAGCATTACAATTCCCACTTTCACCAATGTAATCTGTAGGCAAAATATATGACCCAGTTATTAGAATCGAGCTCTAGTAAAGTTACCCAGTTGCGACTGGCCAGTCACTGTACGTAGAAGTTTTTGTAATGTAAATTTTATTTGATATAATTCATTATTAGCTCAGCAGTTACCTTATGATGATAAGATTGTGCAAATAATTTCTGCAGTTGGCATATCATAGATAGTGCATTATGCAGCTTTGTTCTTAATAACAAAGACAATTTCTTGTTTTTTTATAATGAACTATTACAGCTGTTAACTAAAATATCTATTAAAAATATTCAGTGTACCAGAGCTTATAAAACCTGACTCTGCCAAATACAAAAATCAAAAATAAGGTCCCAAACTAAACTCAGTGAACATAATAACACTAATAAGAATATCCTGCAAATTTATTTCTGGTGGGAACACAAGTAATGTTAAGCTTTATCTTAACTAATATTTACCTATTGATGTTTTTTCTTTTTCAAAATAAACCACATTTTTTACAGAAACCCTTAAAAGAGGCATCAATTATAATTATTTGTTTGCTTTTTTGTGTTATTTTAACCCACTCTACAAGCATAAAGAAGAAGAAAGATTTTATTATGAAAAACATGCCTATGAAACAGATTAAACTAAGAGTATTTGATAAACTAATACTATCCCTTCTTTTTCCCTTAATTAACATCTTACATTTCAGTCATCATAATGTAAATTAATTCATAATTTTCTCAGATGAAGTTATATTTATCATTGTATTTCTTAAGGCTATGTACCATTCCATCTATGATGAAACACACTGGAAAATATTAAAACATAAACAATGTTTATGTTATTTTAATTTTTACTTTCAATTTGGTTTTACAGATAGACAAGCAAAAATTAATATAATATTTTTGTTAGTTTTTGCTTTAATTAGTTAAACTTAGTTATAATAAACAAAGTACCTGCATTAATTTAAGAGAATTGAGTTAAATATTTCAAAGTATGGAACATAGTCACATGCATTGTACTTGTTTGATTTGTATGAATCAGTTTCGTTAATATGTGCACCTATATTGCATAAAATAAATTGAGAAATGTTATATTTTGCTAATATATGTTATTTTTTGTGAAATTTTACATTTGAACTTTTGTTTTTTCAAAGCACTTAAAATTAAAGATAATATTTTGCATTGTGTTATAAAACTTTATTAAATAAAGGATATGTTTTTTTTTTTCCAGTTGCACTAATCTGTTTTTGTGTTCTTCTGTCATGAAGCAAGTATGTGTTCTTTTTTTGTTTGTTTTAGCTTTGATTTTCATTTGAAGTAAATAAAAATAGTGACATTTTTATATGTACTCTATAAAGTTTGAATTGATTTAACTCTAAAATAAGTGTATCATTTATTTTGCTTTGGTATTTCACAAATTTATTATTTTTGCATTCATGTTTATAAAGCTGAAGCATGACAAATGATGAAGGACAAATTTGTTAGATTGATGAGTTTGTTATTTACCAGTTGACTTGTACAAACAAGCAAAAACTTTTCATGGCCTGTACATGGCTTAAAGGATTCTGCCTGGATAAGCTTCTTGTCCATAGTTCATGGCTTAAACTAGAAACATTTGCTTGGAGTGTTATTCTTGAATTAGCATGAATTTGCCTTTTGTTGAAAGCAATTGTACACCAGGTAAAATTATTTAATGTTATCTTCTTGATTGGTTGTATCCTTATGCACAGTTTTGCAAAAATTGCAATAAATATTAACATGTGATCATCTGAGTAGGTAGCTCATCTTCCAGGGTAAGTGTACTTAGATAACACTTTCATATTGTAACAAAATATGAATTAACATACTACTGTATTTTTTAATCTTCATACTTGATTCTGTAATGCTTTATTAGACTTGCATGCTTTATTCTTCTTTGCAATTAGGAAATATTTTTTTCAGGAAGCTGTAATTAGAATTTATGTTAGCTGAAACTGAAATTAAAAATGAGTCTCCACAATCTTCAGTTGTTCAGGCTAACTCTCAAAATGGCAAACGTTTATACAGATAAAGAACTCTTATATAGCAAATTTTATTCTGAAAGTTGTTTAAAAGTGTCTAAAACCAGTGTTAACTTCTTGTTCTCTTATACAGAACAACGAAATTGCATTTTATTGATTGAAAAAAAAAAGCTATTAAATATTGGATGTTTTTGTAAGCACTAGACAGAGCATAGTACATTTTTTGTTCACTTGAAGTATATGATTTTTAAGTGTTGCTCTGAAATTTTGAGTAAATTTGGGATGAATTTGTTTTGAATAAAAAAAGTAGGCTATTATTATGTATATTTTTTACTTTGCACTTTGTGCAAATGTGCAGTTGTTTATTTTTCAAATTTTCTGTATATTCTTTTCTCTTTAATTATTATTGATCATTCAGATGTGGTCATGTGTTTTAGAAGTCAGTGATATTTTTTCATTAAGCGCACTTCTCTTGAATGCATTTTCTTTTCAGTTCTTTACTGCAACTTTTGCAATAGAAGCTACTATGAAGCTCATGGCTGTGAGCCCAAAAAATTACTTTAAGGAAGGATGGAACATCTTTGATTTCATTATTGTAGCCTTGTCTTTATTGGAGCTAACCTTATCTGGTATCCAAGGCTTGTCAGTGCTCCGATCATTTAGATTGGTATGTATAAAATATTGTGATGTATTTCTTCTTTTATTTGCATAATTACATAGATAGACATATGTTGGCAACCATTCTTAACTTAATTGATGTAAATGAGTTATCCCATTTTTTTCTTCATATTACTGGTGGTATACAACTATGACTAATCTGTACATGTATATGTATTAATTATTTTAGTGTGAAGATAAAGTAGTGATAAAATACTGTAATATTTTTTATTCTCAGTCAGTAGACTTAACAGTGTTGTCAATAGATTACTGGTATTTAGTGTTAAGCATTTATTCTCAGGTTACAAATACAATGGTTAAAACAAGTGTAAGAGTTAAGTGTTCACAATTTGTTAGGTATTATAGGTACAGTAAGTGGGTTTTATTTGGGGACTCAGATGTACTTTTAAGAAAGCTGGCAGTGAAGATGTGAAGATGTATCTACAGTTTGTAGGTTGGACAAGAAGTTAGAGGCTATCCTAATTGCAGTACAGAAAGAGAAGTGTAAACTGTGGGTAATGACTGCAGAATTTCAAAAGGAACTTAAGTTTTTACATGTAAGGGATACATTAGATAACAATGACTTTCAAGCAGTTGGATTCAGATTTAATTGTAATGGACATGTTATATTATGCAACAGTTTTCAGCCTTTTGTTTTTGTGGATATGGAACCATTGGAAAGATGGTAAATGAAAGAGACAGAGAAGGACGTGAATAATTAAACTTAAGAAGGTTATAATTATAGGTGATTCTCTGACAAGGCATGTGGATAGGATAGTCTGTGATACAGTAAAGGGGACTAGCAACATTGCAATTTTTGTCATTCACGTAAGAGCTAATATGTATGTATGGAAAGGTAGGTCAGAGGAGCTAATTAATAATTCTGATATAGTGCTCTTCCTGTGCCTACAAGATTAGCTTTTCATGTTTTGTGCTGCCCTCTATTTGCAAACTCGTTTTGAAGCATGCCACAAGCTTTCAACCCTGTCTGTGTTGGAATACAAAGTTTCAATACATCACCTGTCCACCTGCTATCATGTGAACCATGTGACTCCCTCTGCATGCCACCACTAATGAACAATTGTGTTTTGTTAGGCAGTGGTTGAGTGCAGACATCTTTCTTTAGAACACTTAGCACCCTAAAAATGGTTTAACATTCTTGAACTTCATCCAGATTAGCTTTGTTTACTTTCATTTCAATATTCTTTGAGAACATATGATTTGTATGTGTTTGCCATACATTTTTACTGGTTTCAAATCACACATGAATTCCAATGCCACTATTACCACTTCTGGTACTCATCTGCTATTTCATTTCAGCCACAGGCATGGACAACCCATCAAGGTATTTAGTGGCCTTTACTTGTGGGGAGAGGAAGCACTATTTGGAACGCAGGTTTTCACCCTTGTTCTTCCTGTCCTTTGTGAACCTTTTACAGGTGTAAGGATTCTGTTCAGACGTCATTGGTTTTCGTGGAGCTTATATATTAGGCATGTGTTGCATGTGTTCTTGCTGTTATTTTTGTTTCCCCACTTCCTTTTGTGTGAGTTTACATTTTGCTTTTGCCAATGTTGATAGCATTGACATACACATTTCCTGGAGGCTTTTGGGTATTTCCATCTTGGAGACTTTTTGGTCAGGCTCCCACTTTCTGGACCACCAGTTGTGGGTTCTATTTACCTGTTTGGGAGAACAAGTCCCAATGTTCTTGTTTATCCTACCTTTGCCTTGTTTTCCCACCTTTGCTGAGTTTTTCGTGGGAATGTTATGAAGTTTCTGGGGACGTTTCTCCTTCCTTCCCTTTCACTGTTGGCTACATGTTGTCTTTAACTATGGCCCTACACATATGGTTCACTTCTCATTAATTATTTTTTTTAAGCCATGACATTATTTTCTTGCTTACCTGTCACTGGTTCTGTATATACAAGTCATTCTTGTAGCCTCATTTTTATGATGTTTTGAGTGTGACACAGTTACTGTGTCCTTGTCCTTGTTGTCATTGGTGGCTTCTGTATGACAGGGCTCTGCCTTTCCTTGCAAGAGATCCATTGTTTTCTATTGAAGCTGGGTGTGACTCTGAGTTCCATTTCTTGACCTTACCTTTTCCAGCCCTCTCTATCACAGTTTCTCAGGTATTGCTGTTTGCCATTTTTTGTGGCAATACACAGCATTTTCTTCCTCCTTCTCAGGTGTCCTGGTCATACCAGTGTCTATCTGAAGCAGTTCTTGATTTCGTATCCCAACATGTTGTTGAACCTGCTCCACCCGGGTTTCACTCCCTACCAGTTTGCCTGTTGTGGAATGGTTTTCCTTTAAGGGCCCTGTCCTTTGATCTTGCTTCCTCACAGTACATTTGTGTCGAGCTTTATGTTATCTCAGGCTCCATTTTATGAAGCTGGCCATTTGGACTGCCATGTATGCTCCTTACTTCTAAATAACAAGGTTCTATAGCTTTTGAGGTGGTGGTTGTTTATGACACCTGTCGTACCCCTTGGCATGGCACATATGCAGTTGCTTCAGTTGACTCTTAGTGAGCAGTGAACATTGCAAAGGATTCTTTTAACGTTCATATTTATCTTCCTTCCATCTTTATTAGTGTTGGACAACGTCCATATGTTGGCAGGAACACCACTTCCTGAGTTAAATTTGTTTGTGAATACTTCCTTTCAGAGTGGGAATGCATGGATCATTGTTTTGTGGAGGATATTTCTCTTCACTCACTGTTCTTGAGCTTCTGACTATCTATCAAGCCTTGGATCATTTGCTTTCTCTTGCCAGCTGCTGGTAGGTTATGATCTGTTTTAACAATTCTACTGGATGGCTTCTATCACCTAGTGTGCAGCAGGTCCCATTTCCTGTGTTTTTTGCACTATAGATCTTCTGTATTGGACCCACACACATTGAATTCTTTTAATGGCATGTCATATCACAGGTGCTTTCACTTTCACTGTTGACCTCTTTTATTCTATGGTTTGGTCCCTATATCCTGCCATTTGTTTGTGGCTGTGTCTGCATCTAGATACACTCCTTATTGTTGTCTTTGCCACCATCCTCACTTAAAATGACCTCAGTTTTTGTCCATGGTTCTTTTTGACTGTCAGTGCCTTCAGCCAAGATTGGTCTTGCATTACTTTATGTTTATCCTTTCATCCACTCACTTCTTTGGGTGACCATTTTTATCCATGCAACATCTGGTTACTCTTTCCTGGCCTGCTAAACCTTGGTTTTCTTAGTTTTTCCAACTACAGGTGATCTCCTCTCTTCCTTTTCACTTTTGTTCCAACCTGCTCCATTAACCCAGTCACAAGTCATCCATCTCATGCCATTCATCCTCTGTCTTCACACCTAGGTTTTGTCAGTTTCTTGGCAATGTTTTTGATTTTTCTCACAGAGTAGCTTCATATTTAGCCTATTCCATTTGGCCTTCTTCTTTGGCCATCTGTCTAAACACATGGAGCATTTGTCACTTCTTGGAATTGACTCAGGGTGTCCTGCATTCCTCAGAAAGTTTGCAAATAGAGGACAGCACAAAACCAGAAAAGCTAATATTGTGAGAAGAGGGAAGTACCTATCAGAGATACATTTTCATTTAGGAAAATGATAACATACAATGGATTGATAGAGGCTTATGAAGTAAAGGACCATAACATAATTATGTTTGGGATACTGTGGGATGAAATTACAGGGCTGAATGCTAGGCTTAGCTTAATATGTAAAGATGACAAAAATTGGCTGGTTGGGCTTATGGGATCAGTTTATTGGAAGAAGAAAATTTTTTTTGGAATGGATAGTTTACATTTAGATAGAGCTGGTTTGAAACTGTAATTTGGATGGGAATAACCTTAATAGTGTTATGAAAGAAAGATACCTTGGTATAATGGTGAGTCAATCACTTAACCCATTCAGGCAAGTGTGCTGTTGCTAGTGGTAGGTGAAATAGAATTTTAGGTTGTATCTGCAGAAATATTGAATTCAAGTCTAAACAGATTATAATTTTATTGTATATAATCACTGGTTAGGTCATATTTGGAGTAATAACTTCAGTCTTGGTCTCTTTATCTTAGAAAGAACATTAATTTATTGAAAAGGGTTCAGAATGATTCCTTAGAAGGAAGGATTGTGATACAAGAAGTTCAGATCTCTCAAATTGTTTTTAATTTAAGAAAAAAAAACAAGCATTAGAAGGGGTCTGATTGAGGTATTTAGGGTTGTTAAGGGAATTCATAGTGTTGATGCTTTTTTATTTTCATACTTAATGGTGAGAATAGTAGGACTGGGAAACACAAATATAAATTTTAGCAGGGTAGGAGACATCTTCTTTAGCTAAGACAGTTTTATTTTTCTAGCAGGGTGGTTGGCCTTTGAATGTTGTGTAGTAAATATAAGTAAGTTTAAGAGAAAGCTTGATAGCTATATAAATAATAAGTGTTGACTTTGACGTTTTTTAATAGTTTTAATTTAGTTTAGAGGACAGGACAGCTTAGATGGACCAATAGGTTCTTGTTGTCCCCAAACATTGTTATGTATACATATATTTATATACATATACTTGCCCATGATTTTTTAAATTTAATCAGATGCTTATACATTTGTCTTTTCTTGAAATGTACTGATCATTGTTGACAAAACTCCCTTTTGTAGAGTGTATATTAACATTTATTGTTACTTCACATGTGTTTCTTTTTTTGTTTTATATGATTTTTATAACATAATTTCTATTCCTAGTTGCTTTAATTTATATTTTAAAACAAAAAATATTTATTCTTTCAGCTTCGAGTTTTCAAACTAGCCAAGTCTTGGCCCACTTTAAACCTGCTAATATCAATTATGGGCAAAACTGTTGGAGCCTTGGGTAACCTGACTTTTGTTTTGGCCATCATAATCTTTATATTTGCTGTTATGGGGATGCAGCTTTTTGGAAAGAACTATGATTTAAACAAGCATTTGTAAGTGTACATGTTAATGTTTCATAAGATTTTAGGTATTTATAAATTAGTTTATATCATAACAGTATAATTATTTTTATTATAAAGTATAAGGGTTTTGTGTATAGTTTCTTGGTTATTTTAAAATTGAAAACCAAAGAAAAATATAATTGTTAGGAACATCACATAAACAGAAATAAAAACATTATATGAAATAAAAAGAATTGAAAACATTACACATTTATGTTATTTTAAATTTTATTTTTGTAAATATCCTTAATTGTTGCTTGCCTTGCCTAATTTTATATAATTTGCAGAATTTATATTAAAAAACACTGTCGATACTTGTTGCAACTTAAGGAACTCATTTTGTGGATGTTATGAAATATAAACAAATTTCATTTGACTGTTTAAAACCGTTTTTATTTAGAAGTGACTTCACTGATAATAATAAAAATCAGTGTAAAAGCTGTTAGTGTAAATTTCATCCTTTGGTTTGTGTTAATCTTTATTTTTTTCACATTTTTTTGCAAAACTCAAAGCATTATGATATCATATTTTTGACAGAAAATAATAACTACAGTTTTTTGGATCATTTCATGTTTATATAGCACAGTGATAAAAGGAAAGAAAGCAAAATTAAAAAATATTTTTTCAGTTGAACTGAAGATTCTACAGCTCAAACCTTTCAAAAAGTGAACCCTTGTTTTTAGAAACTTAAGAAAACCAAAGATCAGCACAGTAATGGATTGAGCCTCTTTAGTAAACTTTACAATTCATCTAATCATTTTTTGTTAAAAATAAATAAATAAAATTATTTTAATACTGCTGAAGAAGCATAACAGAAGTTCAATAAATTATGTGTGCCTAACATAGCAAGTCATTATATTCCATTGAACAGATTTATTGATGGGAAAGTGCCTCGCTGGAATTTTAGAGACTTTATGCATTCATTCATGATTGTGTTCAGAGTCCTGTGTGGAGAATGGATAGAATCCATGTGGGATTGTTTAAGAGTATCTAGTTGGCCATGCATCCCTTTTTTTCTAGGAACTGTAGTCATTGGTAACTTAGTGGTAAGTTTTCTACAACTGTTTTCGTATGTAGAATAATTAGTAATAATCATAAGTCGTGAGCTCAAAATTCATTATTATGGAATTTTGTGTAATTTCAAGTTTTGTTAACTATAACACTGTTATATAATACCTAATTTTAATTGGATGGATATATTGTAGTAGATGTAATTATTGGTAACTCATACAGTCGATGTCAATCATCAGTATTAATACTAGCTAAAATTATTTGTATTAACATTTCTTACCAGGTTTTTGGTTTTTTGTGTGCATATTTTTCACTGTAGCTTTTATCTTATTGATAATTGATTGCACCTACAACCAAAGCAACTTTAAATTTTAGTGGTTTATTAAAATATTTTTATGTATATTTAATTTTTACTGACAGTTTTTTAATAGATGCATGTAAACTTATAAGAAAAACCATATATTTGTCAACAATATTTTTTTCTGTAACTCAAAATTTATATCATGTCTTTTATTTTTACAGTATTGTTATTCAAGGAGATAAGTTTCCCAGCATCTGATCCAAATTATCAGTGTCTCGTTTGCCATTGCTTCATTAATTTATTCATGTTTTGCATAAACCATATTTATAACATTCACAAGTATTGATTCTTAATTGTTATTTAAGTTTTTTTTAAATGTATAAATCATATTGTAAGTTAGTTTATAAGCAGAAATAAAACAAGATTCATGCATCATGATATTATTTAAACTTGTAACAATTTATATTAACTCTGATGGCCATAGAATTCTCAGATCACTTTGGAAGAAAAAGTGTTTTCTGATTTGGTAAACTGTAGTTTGAATTTAAACATGTCTTAAAAATTAACATAGTGCAACATAGCTTCACTGGTGGCATAGATGTTTAATTGTGTTTATTGCCATATGTGTTTTGTATTTTATACATTCAAAAATTCTAGGCTGTAAGGATATTAATAAGTTTTCTTAGGCTAAAACATAAAATTTATCAGATGATATTAGAAGACTCTAAATTTAAAAAAAAATTATTTATTAAGCTATTAATTACTCAATTTTGAAATCAAAATGATAATTATATTGATGTTTGGAGCCTTTTTAAAACTTTATATTTTGTTACGCACCTAGGTACTGAATCTTTTTCTTGCTTTGCTGCTTTCTTCGTTCGGAGCATCCAATCTCTCAGCACCAGCTTCAGATAGTGGTGACACTCAGAAGCTACAAGAGGCTTTTAATCGATTTTCTCGGGCATCCAGATGGGTTAAAAATAATGTTCTTTCACTTTTAAAGGTATTACTTTTGCTTGTATTATTAAATTTATTTTATCAAAGAAGACTCGTATTCTGGCTGTTTATGAGGTTAAGCAAGGCATCTATATGAAAGAGTTAATTTTTCAAAGTTTCAATAAATAATGCTTAAAGAATTAGACACTTTGAGTGAAAGTATTCATACAAAATCTAGAGATCTTAAAAGCTAGTTTTAGTCAGGAGGTTTAAAATAATTAATATGTTATATAGTGGCTGTAAATTAGTAATGTTTTTCTTGTTTCAAAGATTTGGTAACATTGTTTCTGGTTTTCCCATTCACTGTTTGTATTATTTTTAGCTGCAGTTTAGTGGCTCATAGAATGGCTCGTCAATTTTTCAAATACAAATTTTTAATTCATAACTCCATCATCTATTGATCAATTTGAGATCAAACTGCAGTTTTTGACTCAAGAGGTTAAACTCTTCCAACTAATATATTTCACAATTCCCAAGGACTCGTAGATTAATTAACTTTAATGCTGCCTAAAATAATTTCAAATACCTTGGATATTGAGGATTTCTTTTTGTTACATATGTAGTTATTTATTATCGTACCAGTAAAATGCACGAAATAAAAAAGGAAAAGTAATTATTAATACAAATTAATAACTAAGTACCTAAGCCCAGTTTCTAAGACTTCTGGCAACAACAAGCTTATATTATATTTAAAATGGCAATTAAGGACTGTTGATTTTAAATTGCAACTTTGGTAGTTAATTTGCAACTAAATCAATCACAGTTAACTTAAACTATCTTAACCAGTATGAGTAGTAATGTTGTTAAAATCGTAAAATTTTATTGTGTTTAGAGACACTGAATTCTGATAAAGGAACTATTATTTTTTCTCTAAGTACCACTAACTGACTTAAAAATATATATCTACTGATAATGACTGAGTACTCATTCATTTGTATTTTATCATTTCACATTAATAATTTGTATACACATTTACATACTTTGATAATGTCAGAGATACCTGGACTAATTATTTTTATTTAAATGGATAGAGTATGAAACCAAAAGCAAGAAATCAAATTGGTGACCAAACACCAGACCATCGAGAAGATGTGGAAGAACACCTTCCAGTTGGAGATATGATTGCTGATGGACAGGTTCAAATGAAAGAAAAGAGAAGTCCCAAGGAGCTCACAGATGTAGATGTATTGGTTACTGATGGGCTAGAGATTGCGATTCGAGGTATATCTTTGGCATTATTGGGACAAATACACATTATGAACAGAAATATAAATAATAACTTTTGATCAGAGTGAGCTATATACTGAAAGCAAAATTAATGTTTAGCCTAGCTGTCAGTAGAGCAAATTAAATATACTTTTTCTTGTGTATCTCTTTATAAAGATTAGAATGAATTGTTTAATCAGTTGAGTATGTTTCCTGTTAATTCTTTTTGGCCTTAAACCAATAATATCTCAAAGTTTGGCCAGTTATGTTATACAGATGTTTCTTTATTTGTTATAAACAAACTCAGAACAAAACAGTATTTCCCATCTCAACTTTAGTAGCCTATTAGCAGACTTCTTTTGATAAATCATTAGATAATGTAACATTTACTTCTGTTAAAAAGATTGCCTGCTGTGGACTGCACTTCTGCCTGTGAGGAGATTATATCATTGACAGTTAATTTTGTCATTTGGCTAAGAGTAGTTACATGGGTGGTGGATGCTAGTGATTGGTTGACTTTTTGATCACCATTTCTAAATTAGGGATGACTGTACAGAACTATGGGGAGTCTTGCATGTGACTCTTTGGCCCATGTTTTGTATAAGATGCCAATCAGTTCACTATACTAAATAGGTTAACTGTATGAAATGAAATTTTACTAATTTTAAAATAGTAAGGCTGTTATTTTACAAATGTTATGTTTATAACATTTGATAATTCATGCACAGTTTTAACCTACCTTACTTCTGATAAAAGAAAATGCTAATTTTGTTTTAATACAATAAGGATTATGCTTTTAATTATGAATGTAAGAATGTCATAATTGACTGTGTTTTGAGAACTGCATGATTTTCTTAGATTAAAAGTAGCAAACAAATACTGTATTGGTAATCTTGTAGGAGATGGCAAAGCTGTTACAGTGAAACTAAACAATAAACCAATGATGAATTCTGTCCATGCACCAGTTAAAGATGAACAGAAGGACAAAATATCAGACAGAGAGTTAGATAACAAAAAGAAGGTAAATATCTTTTTCAAGATAACAGAGCACTTTGAACTTCATAGTATGCATTAGTATTTGGCTTCCTTGAAACATTACTTGTTTTTAATGTATAAGTGTAAACAAATAAGTCATTGAATTTCTTTGTTGTATAAGAAAGAGAACATAAGTAAAGCCCTAGGGATGCTAGATATGTTTACTACTCTGCAACTTTGTATTATTGCAAGCTTTTTTACTTATTTTCTGACGTATATGAAATCTGTAAGCAATATGCCTGGACTTTGAAGGAGCAGTGCTACAAGTGATTACTGTATGTTTACAGTTTAACTATGGTAAACATGCATGCAGACTGAATGTTATTTATCTAATAATGATAATGGTCATGTATTCTTGACTAAAAAAATGAATTTAAATATGATAACAGGAAAATGGATACTTAATACTATACCATTACTTTCAGGTTTGACACTGATAAAATACAGTGTCTGAAAAATGAATGATTTGAAGGCTTGTACATGTTGCATGTTAAAAAAATTATTCCATATGTATATAGCCCCAAATGGCTCAGTAGAACGTCTGCAGTCTTACAATGCTAAAAAGTGGGTTTTTTATACTCGTATTGGATACAGCACAGATAGCCCATTGTGTAACCTTAAACTGATTCATTTTAAATCTAATAGTTTCTAGGTACTACAACGTAAATAAAACATCATCTCTGGTTAAAAGGTAGATGATAAATTATGTAATACTCACACATTTACAGTAGTTACAGAAGTCTTGTAATAGTTATGAATAAGAAATTCATTGAAGTGTGTGTATCACACACATACATATTTATATATTGTTATGAAGTTTATTAGGCATTTGCTGAATAAAATTCATCTCTTTCATACATTGAACAGTTTGTCATACATGACATTACGGTCTGTGCTGATATCATCAGGTCCGAGGGATTAATTAGCATGGATTCTGGTTAAATGAATAGTGTGGTTCTAAGAGATAGCTCAAAAGAACAGCTAAATATGATTGACTGTGAGAACATGATTTCAACCCTATTTTTTATTTTTTTGTCAATATAGTAGATCAGTCAAGAATTATGGCAGCATAATTGAATTGTAATTGAGTTTAAGAGTGGTTTCTTAACTCATTTTTCTGTAAAATACAGTTTCAGATGCTGCTTGTTTCCAGTCTTTATTTCTCTTGCATAGCTTTCTTTCTTGTACTTCTTTAATATTAGAAAATTTCATAAAAAACAACACTAGGATTTTCAACCTAAAGAAAGAGTGTTTTAATGTAGCTAAATATATTATAGTTGTATCTTTTAAAGTTTCTTTTTTAACGTAGATGGTTGAAACTTCTGTTGTGGAAATAAATAAGTATAAACAGAAAGATAATTGGTGTAGTCTTTATCTTTTCCTGTTTCTACCAAGGAGAAAGAGTATTTAGGTGTTAAGGAATTTCCACAGAAGGATGATGATACTTTAAGTGTGAAATCAAGTGAAAGTATGAAAGATAAATCTAATTTTGAGAAGGAGCAAAGTCAGTCATCTTTTAACGAAGAAAAAAAAGATATTAGTAAAGAAGATCTTGAGGGAAGCGAAGGTAATGTACAGCTATGAGTAAATACTTTTTTCTGTTATATAAACTTATGTTTATGTTATAACCACACACTGTGGAAATTATGTAAAAACCCATTGAATGTGACATTATTAATTCAAAGGTTTTATAAGTGCACATCATTTATGTTTGGAATATGAAGACTTGGTATAGAAATATATATATTTAATATATGTACTGTTTTAATCATAATATATACATTAGAATTGTTCTCTATCTCTAAACACCTTTTTAATTGACATTCAAAATAGTTGAAACAACAATAGTGTTCTAGGAAATTAACTGTTGGTTCTTTATGTATATATATACACACACACACATATGTATGACTTATGTGTTTGTAAATAAATAAATAAATGTATGTCTATCCCTATGTGTTATAAAAGGTACATGTGGCAAAATCAGGGTTGTTAGGGTGTATAATTAGAACTTCCAGTTGACTGATATATGCAACAGAAACTGTTTATTGGAGTGTTAGTGTATCTGAACTTCATAAACACTTATATCTCAAGGTAATATCTTGCATTTTTTATTGTAACAAAGAAACAACTTAGTATACTCCACTTATTTTTTTCTAGTATTTACAGTGATTACATCATGAAACTTGCTATGATACTGAGTAAATTTAAATTTTCAGACTAATAATTTCTTTTACATGTGAATTTCATAAGATAAGAACCAACATTATGACAACCATAATGTTTACATATTTTCTTCATTTTGGTTTTAACACTTCAGAAAAAAATTAAAACAGTTCTGAAAGTTGAAAGTAATCTTCTGGCCAAGAATGTCTACCTTGTTTCTTTTGTTCTGCTCATTTCATTTTTTCTCATGGTTAAAAATATTTATGACCTAAAATTTACATATATATTGTGTATTACCTATTGAGTTTCTGTGTTTGCTATATTAATTGGGGCTTGACATGGCTTAGTAATAAGTGTGCCTTGAGGTCTAGGGTTTGTGTCTCATTGGTGCAAATTCACACTACTTCTGAAGGTTATGGTTGCATTAGAGGGTTGTTTCTCAAATCTATTTGATTAGAGTTTGCTCAACAATTGGTGATGGGTGCTGTTGACTAGCTGCCTTCTCTGTAATCTATCAGCACAAAATTAGGGATGGTTAGCATAGTTAATTCTAGTAGAGCTTAATTTACATGAATATCTAAAAGAAAGAAACTAGATGAACTTCTAAGCTTGATAAATACTTTAATCACAAATATCTCATTTGAATCGTATATCCGTATGTAACATTGTTTTCAATGTAAAAGATTTCCTGGAACACTCAGAAGAAAATCCAGACACTGAAATAGCAGACTCCGGGAATGTAGATTCCACTGCAGAAGATGTGATTGTGGATGAAGAACCTGCAGAATGCTGTCCTGATTGCTGCTATGCACGTTTTCCCTGGTGTTCAGGGTCAGAAGAGTCTCCCTACTGGCAATTTTGGGATAAACTTCGGTCTAAAAGTTTCCACTTGGTGGAGAACAAATACTTTGAGACATTAGTGGTTACTCTGATTATGATCAGTAGTTTAACTCTGGTAAGCAGCTAATTACTGTATGTTTTAAAAGTTTAATCTAATGCTGATTAGAAGTACCATACAGAATTTTCTGTTTTGTGAGGTGAGCATTATATTAAGAAGTAATTTAACTCTGGTAAGCTGCTAATTAATGTATGTTTGAGAAAAGGTTTAATCTAACGCTAATTAAAAGTACAATACAGAATTTTCAGTTTTGTGAGGTTAGCATTATCCTAAGAAACAAATGATAAAACCTGTGTTTCATTTGTAACCTGGGTTGAGATTCATAGTTATATTATTTAGAAGTTTTCACTGCTTAAAGAAAAGTATTATTTTACTCATATAATTTCATTTCTTACAGAATAAATTCAATGAATCAGTTATATGTAATTTTTCTGAAAAGTAGATTTCTGTATGAAGAATCAGTGATAAGCTCTTTGTGTATTTGCTTATATATTGGGTTGAGGAATAATTCGTGAGCATTTTTTTCAAGTTAAAAAAATATATTCATAAATGAAACGCTTTCGCAAAATATTTCATGTCATTTGGTAGATAATTTTTTGCTCTAATAGATGGTGTGTTTGATTTTCATATGTCTTCAATTTTTGCTTTCATTTTCAGCTCATTAAATGGAATGTCAAGTGGACAAAATCGAGCATTTTCGACACCATCTGCTTTTCGCATTTAATTTCTTGCAATTTTGTTTAAAACAATGCATACTATATACCTAGGTATTACATGAAATAAAGTATCATAATAAATTGAATGAAATTATTTAAAAATGCTCACGAATTATTCCTCAACCTAATATATTACTAGAAGATATAAATGCTGGGGTATTTAAGCTTTGAATCATGATTTTAATTACATTTGTGTTAATATCTAAAGAAAACTGCTTACATAAATAACAGAAAGAACAGTCTGCTTCCACAGTGAGATTTCTGCTGTGATTATAACACTTTAGAATGTAGAGAATTACATTATGACAGCTTGGGTAAGCAAAAAAATACATTCAAAAAATATTCTGAATAGAAAACATTATATATTGCTGTTCTCAGTGATACCTTAAACAAAACAAAAGAATGTATTCTATATGAGTTATATATATATATTCATCTGTGAGCTTTAATGAACAGTTGGATTATTGTGAATAATAATGTAACTTTCTGTTATTGCATATAGCAAAATGGGAAGAAACCTTTAAGATACTAACATTAATTTGTGGAAACGTCTCTTTCATTTGTTTCAGTCAACTACTGTCCAATTTTGTATAGGTTGTAATAACCTTTTGTTTTAATAAATTACATTATAAATTTCTTTTTAAGTTTAATAACATTTATTCTCTAATCATAATTGTACTTAAATACTTGTGAAAATTATTATTTTCCACAGAATTTTTGGCATATAAAAATAAAAACACAATAAAAATTAATATTGTCTGTATCAGGTTGTATGTGAACCTATGATATGTATGAATGAGCAAATGAAGACGAAATGCAGAAGACTTTTGAAACGTCATCCTCTACACTTGTGTCTCCACAACAGGCAGTTGTCTTTCAATCTACAAAGTTTAATAGTTTGAATATTATAAATAATGTGTTTGTTCTTAACTGTATGGTTAGTCTTAAAACTCATCTTTATTATGAAACAACTGTTAAAGACTGTTCATTTATTTTGTTGTATTTTTTATTCTTAGGCTCTTGAAGATGTTCATTTAAAACATCAGCCTGTACTGAAGGAGGTTCTTGTAATTGTGGACAAATTCTTCACAGTCGTCTTCTTTCTGGAGATGATTTTGAAATGGTTAGCTTTTGGCTTTAAAAAATATTTCACAAATGCTTGGTGTTGGTTGGACTTTGTCATTGTCTTGGTAAGTCATGTGTAACTGTTATAGACTTGTAGATATGTTGCATTTTTGTACAGTTAATGATGTTTTAGTATAAAGTAAACTGGTACTCAAATCAGGTAGACTTGCCTTTCAAATACTAAAAGCTTTTTTTGTTGAATTATTTTTCATGCTGTCAACAGCCATATGCTTTCAAATACAGTTAATATGTAACCTTTCTATATTAATCTGTGACAAGCCATCATTTTACAGTTATGATTTAGCCTTTGGGAAATGGGAAGACGTTCACAATTTTGGCAAATTTTGATCTTTCAAATTGCTTATTATTCTTATTACGAATGCTTCACCATTAATTACAAGTAAAAAATCCTGAAAAATTACACAAAGAAATAGAGTAATAACCAATGTTTCAAGATTCAGATTTTTTGTTCTTTTCTCAATAGGATAGAAAAGAGAGCTATCAAAACATTTCTTTATATACTTTTAAGCACAGATGCAGAGAAATGTCCATATGGGCACCTGCTGCAAGTTTGACTGATGTAACATTCATTTCTTGTGTCACAGGTTTGTTATTTTTACATGTGAATAGTTAAAATTGGATCTTCGTAACAAAGGTTGGGTGTAAAGAGAATTTACAAAAGGTTTCCTGATGAAGAATTTCCAGAATCAACCTTTGTTGAAACATAATGAAGTTCTACTTATTAAAGCATAAATGTAAAAATGATTCTACTTGTACACGTAGAAAATGTGAACGAACTTGTTTGAAAGCATAAACCAGTAATCAGTAACTCAAGCAGAATTTAATAATGCCAGAGAGTCAACTATTTATATCTTGTAATAATTTTTTTATTAGAATAAAGATAAAAGTTTTGATAAACATTATACAGGACTTTAAAAACATATCCAATAAAGACAACAACCATCTGCTAACCTTAACTGCATGTATTAAAATTGGATTTACAAATTTTTCTTTATTCTTAACATAGCTTACATAATTTGTGTTATTTATTCTTTAAGATAGAAAAACAATTATAATGGAAAATAAATTAAAGTTCTTATGTTAATTATATACTTACTGAATTAAACATTTAATTTTACACATTATTAAAATTAATTCTTCTGTGTTTTTCAAAACCCAAATTCCTTTTTTTTATATTGGACTTAAGATCACCCACACCAGTTTGTAAACAGTGTATTAAAAATTCATTCATCTTCTAAAGTTATCAAAAGTTTTGTAGATATGTTAGTATAACAAAACATCTACTGTGACATTTTTTTTTACTGTTTTAATCACTACTAGATGAAAAAATATTGCAAAATCATTTATAAAGTCACTACAGTGAAAGACACATGTAACTGTCACTTATTTGTGTGATCTATCAGTGCAAATTAGTCTTATAACTATATACTTTTAAAATGTAGTTATATTAGATGTTTTCAGAATATCTTAGACTATTGTTGCCCTGTTAGAGCTGTCTGCTGTTAACTGCCATCCTACAGAACAGTTGTAAATATTTGAAACATACCATATAGAAATGTTATAAACATCTTGAAAATGGTTGGTAGAATGACCATGAAGCATTGTAGATGTGTTCCACAAATGATAATAAGCATTAATGAAAATCTTTATGGACTACTAATGGATGTTACATGGCACAAATATAGAAACTGTAGAGACAATATATGTAAATGTGAGATTGTCTCTTAGAAATATTAGATTTTACAAAATGTTTATAAGACTTATTGTAAGTTATAAACTTTCTTATGTAAGTTTTCCAGTGTTTATGAACAGTCACAATTCAATGCACCATGGTCATTTTTTACAAAGGTGGAAAATAATGTAGCCATTTTAGAGATATGACACAGAGTGACAATAGAAATTTTCTAGTCCTTCCATATAATCTGTAAAAAGGACTACAGTGGGTAATAGTCTTTTTTAGACAAACTTTCAAAGAATATCTAAAGGGGGATAACCTTTTTTTACAGAGCACTCACAGAACTGTTAGAGCCTATTTACAGAGAAACATAAAATGGTTACGGCCTTTTTTCTTTTTCTGTAGTGGGTGTAGCCTTTTTATAGGTAATTACACAATTGCTAGAAGTATCTTACAGACATCCTATAGAATAGCAACTGAACCAGTACAATGTTTACAGACTATAGCCATTGTCTTTTTATAGGCAACTAGTTGTGACTGTAGCCTTTTAAACTTAACTTTTACCACAGCTATAACTATTTTACATATAACTGTAAAATGACTCTTCATATTTCCAGATGTTGAACAGAATGTGTATATACATTTCATAGAAAGGTAGTACAAATAAACTTTATAGTATTTATGGCATTTGTTTCACAATTTATAGAGGAAATATACTCATATATAGATGCTTTTTTATATATATCTTATATAATGGTTGTATCTTTAAGCTACATTTGTAAAACTGGCTGGTTTACCAATAATATAGTTAAATAATAATTCTAATCAGTTTTTATTATAGATCTCTAGAAGAGCAAAATATTTTGCAATAAAAGCTTACAATAATGGTCATATAACCTTTTGCAGAGAGTAAATGTAGACATTTCACATACAACTTAATAGATTGACTGTAGTTATTGGTGTATATAATATTTAAAAGAAAACAGTTCTTAGGCAATTTCAAAATGTCTGTGGAATATATTCTGTAGAATATGACAAGTTTGAAGAATATAGGATAGCTATTACCATTTTATAACTATAGAAAATGACTGTAACCTTTCTGTAGGGCATTTTTCCTAAGGGAAATAACTACTTTTGTGAAATTATTTTTTAATCTAAAACTGTAAAACTTGTATCTAAACATTCTTGTACATGTTATTGTATGCTTTACTATAAGTTATCTTTTTAAAGTTGTACATGACATTAAATATAATGTTTGAGTTCACAGCTTTATTATTTGTCCATTTCCAAAGAATATTCCAAACTGAAAAAGTGGAGAAAGTTGTAGTATTTCTTTTATAAAATTACAGTTTTAAACTCAGCATTTGAAAATGAAATAATTTGTTAAATTGTTCCTTTTTTTTTAATGGTTAAAGAAAAGTAAAATATATTAAAATCTGTATTATGATTTTACAGTAATAAAAACTCAAGTTAATATTAATTATATGTATTGTTTATTTTTGTAGTGGGCATATTCAGTGGCTATTTTGTGTTTCTTGACAACTTGACTTTTGTGTTGTTTTTTTTATCCGGACCCACTGTTTATTGCATCCTAGACAATGTCTTCCTAGAACCTCTCCAACTAATCCCAGGGATTTTTTTCTCCCTATGTGCCTCTCCTGATTCCTGCCCACTGCCTCTCCTTGCTGATCTAATCAGGTCTCTTTGTTTAACCTGGTTGTTGGGTTTATGGGATTTACCAACATTCCTGCCTTTAAAACAATGCGAACCCTGCGAGCCCTACGTCCCCTTCGGGCCTTGTCTCGGATGGAGGGGATGAGAGTAAGTAAACCTAAGAATATGTCCACACACAAGTCTGTTGTACATATCTTGTGTTTGTGTAAGTCAATGAATGGCAACTGTATGAAGAGGCATTTTCTTTTTAGGAATTGCTTCTATTGTAATTGCTACGATGTTTTCACGTAGTACTGTGACGGCCAAGCACAGGATGTCATCTGAAATCAGTGCCTCTGTGGACTTGTTTTAACCAGCTCGTCTTTGATGTATTAATTTAGTATCTTTTCACCAACTGTACGTATTATATTAATGCAAAAATTTCAAAATTAATTAAGTATTCTGACAAAATATACACATGGTAAACAAAAGGTAAAGAAAAAACTATACTTTTTTAGTTTATAATTTCTTAGGTTTGATTAAAATAAATTGCCTTTATTTGCTTATATTTGTACATTTGCAATTTTTGATATTTTTATTGCCACTTAAATTATATATACACACACACACACACACATATAATGTATTTGAAAATAAGAATAATTTTTATTTTGTCATATCAGAATATAATGACGTTACCTTACTGTTTGGTAAATTAATTGCTTTTGTCTTATACTTTATCTACTTGTTTGGTTAAGTATTTCATTTTTATAATCATTATTATTTCTTAATATTTTGAAAAATATCGTTACACTGTACATGGACAGACTTTAAAAGCAAACATCTGTAATTGTTGAACCAACTGTTTGAAGTAATATAAATTATACATACAGGGTCAGATCTCTATTTTCAAATTACAGTGAGGTACTAATGTGACTAATTGTCATATGGAAACAAGAGCTGGTTACAGCAGAGTTCAGTAGAAGGCCCAAGGTAATTGAGTAGCATAGCCTTGTGGGTTCTAGTTGGGGTTATAAACTCAACTAGAAGGAACCTTTTATGTAAGTGACTTTCTACCCTGTCAGGTGTCAGTGATCAATATTGTGGCAACAATGGCAGGTGTAGTGAAGATCCAAGCCTTCAAGACAATGCGAACTCTTCGTGCTCTCCGACCTTTGAGAGCCCTTTCACGTTTTCAGGGAATGCGGGTAAGTGATGTAAAATAAGTGAGCTTCATCCTGTGTAATTTATGCAGCTGTATCTTCAATACCAGTGTTCATATATGTATTGCTTGAAGTGGCTTAATTTGCTAATGGTTGAGTGTTGATTTATAAGGCTTGTTATTATGCATTGAACTAACGTACAGTTTTGCTTTGTTAAATGTGTGAAGCAAACTTTTCTCTAAAATGTGGTGTTTGGAATATTAATGCTGCAATACTGATCTCTAGTGTTTGCACATATTTACATATACAGACATGAGATTCAGTCATACTGCAAAATTCCAAAGTAAATGATTATTGGTGAACATTTATGAACATAAAATTTCATAAAGAAATTCAGTTAGTGTACTAAAAAGTTAATAATAAATACTTATTGAATGATAATTGGTGTAGTTTATATGTATATTTGAATATAGTGGTACGTGAAGTAATCTCCTGTAAAACTGATTGATTCACATGTTGTTTTTTTGTTTCAACATTACAGTAGGCTAGTTCTGTATTAATGTAAATTCATGATGGCAGTCTATTAGTAGTCTATTATAGAAGAGTATAGATTTTTAAAGTAAATTTCTTTTTTCCAGTTTAAGACACCAACTGTTCTAACAAGTGATGCATGAGAGTGAATAAATTTTAGTAGATTTGTATGTCAGTGCTCAGTTCCTTAAAATACAAAAAAAATATATATTAAACACAAAAATTATAATCTGTAAATCAGGTTTTATTTTTTCTGTGCCTATAAATATTTGTATCAATGGAATAACGTGGAAATTGTAGTAGCTTACTCAGTTTATATGCAAATGTTGGGTATAGTATTGTTAATTTAGGCAAAAATGAGCTTTACCCAGATGTCATTCTCATATATGGTGATACGTGTGAATATACCTAGCATTATATGACATCTTTAACGTTGGTTGTACAAGTTTTTATATGTATATATATATGTATCTGTTGGATATCCTAAGACAGGGATTCCCTAATTCTGCCAACTAGCAGACTTTCTTCAGTTTCTTTACTGTATCAGCAGACCACCTCCCATTAAAAATAGTTTTTATCATATGTAACTGGTGTATCATATGCATATTTTACTACCTTCACAGCATGATTCTAGTTTTGAGAAAATAACGTTGAAAAGAGATCTGAGTAGGAAAAAACCTTATAACTTATTTAATGTGAAGGATGATACTGTTTTGCTGACACAATCTTAAGCCTGATGCTATAGGGCTACCCACTTGTGTCACTAGGTCTGTCACTATGCTTGCAGTGTTTTATTATGCTAGGTTGAAGTCACTTATCTATAATTTTATGAGTCACTTAAAAATGGTAAAACATTCTTGAAACAAATTATAAATCATTGTCACCAACACCAGTGGTAACCATGTAATTACACTATGTAACAAAATTTTTACTTTTTTCTTGTTCCTGGATAGAAAGTATTATTTCCCAATTGCTTATGCCTAAAGTAAATAGAAAAGACCTATTTTTATCTTCAAACTTTGCTTTTGTGCCCTGGGAGCATATAAAAAAAACATGATGGGAGACTATATTTGGGGGTTGATACCTGAAAGTGATTTACATTACAGTTGCAAATCTTGAAAAATTACTCACTTCTAAATATTTTTGTATAACTTTAGTATAAATACATGTAAATCTTGATTCATATGTTGTTTTATTCAGACCTTATGTAAATGAAAATGTGCAAATTTGCCCATTTTTACATAGAAAATAGGTTAATTTCTAAATTTCATTATCCAGGTCAGAAAAGCAAAGTTTGAAGGGAATAATGGCCATTTTCTATACTTTTACAACATAAGCAATTAAGAAATAACACATACTATCCAGGAACAAAATTTGTGTTACATAATGTTATTATAATATCTATTAATTATGACACTAACATATACAATTATTAATTTGGTATTTATATATATTACTGTATTAGATTTATCATGCCCTAGCATTTTAACTTATTTATTACTTTTTCAGTAAATGGTAATTTCATAAATTTGATGTATTACTGCAGACCCCCTTAAATACTATTGCTAAACCCCAGGTGGCCATGGACCACAATTTGGGAACCCCTGTCCTAAGATAATTTTTATGGAAAAGGAATGTAATTCTATTGTCTTGTCATTTTTTGCATCTCTTCTTTTAATAATTTTCTACATGTATATATGCCACAGAAAAGCTAAAAAGATTAGAAACTACGCTTGTGATTGATTTTTAATTTTTCAAGTCTGCTAAGGAACTGATTCTTGTATTTTGCATTTCACATGAAAAGTCTGCCTTTTAAAATTATTTTAACTGTGCTATTGAATCATTCTGGTTCTATTGTTTTTTTAAAGGTAGTAAATTCGGAATGTTATACTTTTTTTATTTGAAATGAAATTTTTTGTTAATGTCTGCCTGTTTGATTCTGTAATGTAGCATGTGAACTTCATAGATAATGCATGGCTGTACTGTTTGCTATTGGCCATTGTGTTCATGTAGCTTAAGTGTTTGCTGTGGAATACTTAGTTAAAAACAACATGGGATCAAGAAAGGTAAGAACAAAAAAAAGGATTACAGGTCTTTTCCACAAAACCAAGTAAGTTTTATCTTTTTATTCTTACAGTAGTGGTTTTTATATTCTTGATATTAATGTTATAGTGCTATCTTGTCATGTGCATGATTTTACCTTTTATAGAAGTAGAATTTTTCTCTTTGATACTTCATTCTCTAAAAATGTGTTTTTTAGTATTTTGTTGATATATTAATCTTTTAAATGTTATATACTTTGATATTTTTGTTAATATTCTCAGTATTTCACAAATTTTGATTAGATAAAAAAAATTGCATATAGTGTTTCTATTGTTTAATCTATATAAACAGAAAATATAATTTATAGTAAATGAATGCAGCGGTAGATTTCATATCTAAAAAATGAAAAATGTATTAATACATAATATGAATGTTTATTTGAAATATATCAAATTAAGGTTAAATATTCAGAATATTCAACATAAACATTTAAGTTTTGTGTTTTCTTATTATTTTACTTTGAGAAGTCTTAGTAATTAGTGTATATGCTGAATGCTAACTTATTTAGTAGGACATCGTGCATTTTGCATGTATTCAAACCTATGAATTTATGGGATTTTCCACTCTTTAAAAACATATTAGTGAAAATTAACTATTTTCTACTGTTACTGAAACATATTTATATTTGTTTGTGATAAGATTCTTGTGTTTTCCACATGATAAGGTTTTTTTTGTTTCTTATATGACTTTTCCAACATAGGTAGTAGTGAATGCTCTCGTCCAGGCTATACCAGCTATTTTCAACGTGTTGTTAGTATGTCTCATTTTCTGGTTGATCTTTGCCATAATGGGTGTCCAGATGTTTGCTGGGAAGTATTATCGATGTATTGATCATGAAGGAAATCGATTAAATTCCTCTTACGTGCCAAACAAACAAGCCTGTTCAGCCAAGAATTTCACGTGGGACAACCCAATGATCAATTTTGATAATGTACTGAATGGATACTTGGCACTTTTTCAAATAGTAAGTACTGTTTTTATTTAAGGAATTACTACCAAAATGATTGCTTAAAAATACTTTTTTAATAACAACTTGAGAATATACAATACCATCAATAATGTAATTTTTAGTTGCCTTTGGAAAATGTTTACCATGTGAAAAACAATGATTGACAGTATTTGGTTTTCAATTTTTTTTTTCCTTTTATTTATTTGAAGTGTAAAGAAAAATACTGATTGTGTGTATAATGTTATTTAATGTTTCTGAAAGGTGTAGTGAAAATATACTTGATAGTGTTGTGTGATATAAGAGATATAAGTAATAGTAAATCCGTTTTTAAAAATATAAAACTCTATTTGGGGTTGCATAATGTGGGAATGTGTATGGTTTAAATGAAAAATGTAAGTTAAATAACTATTGATAAGTAATTATTATGAATTGATCTGCTATTAGTTCAATCATAAAAAACTCTGCTAATAAAATTAAGTTAAAATATTTAGGTTATATTTTATACTATTTTCTTGCTTAGTTGTAGCTTAGAAAAGTATTTGAAGTAAAATTCATCTCTACAGGCTACCTTTAAAGGATGGCTTCCAATTATGGACAGTGCTATTGACTCTAAAGAAGTAAGTATTTTTTTGTTGTTGGTGGTTTTTTTTTTACTTTATATATTAAAACAGAAGAAAATAACCTCAGTATAATAATAAATTTCCTCTTGATAAGCAGCAAATCAATACATAGTTATTTTATGCAGTGTAATTTAATAAAACATTCTGAAAAACTAATACTGTGTAGTTATTGGAATTTGTCTTCTCAAGCCCTGTTGAAAAAGTACCCACACATACTTGTGTGGTATATTTTGTAGAACATACATTTCCAAACTGTTTCATGACATGTTGAATTTCTTTGACTTTGTTTTTTTTCCCTGTTGTATTGATTTTTTTGCTTTATATTTTCAAATCTTTTTCAGTTGTATTTCAACTAATATTCTGCAGGTATTACTATACCACATTGAAGGCATGTACACAATCCTTTTGGAACCCACATCTCATGCACATTTCATATAGTCCTGGAATTTCAGACTTTCCTGCTGGTTCCAGCTGGCTGCTTCATTCCTACAGATTCTAGCTTGTTATTGCATTTTTGCTGATGTAAGCTGACCACTCAGTTCTACCAGTTTTATACGGTCACTACATTTCTGCTGGCTCAAGCTGGCCACTGAATTCTACTGGTTTTATATGTTCACCACATTTCTGCTGGTTCACGCTGGCTACTCAGTTCTAATGGTTTTATATGGTTAATACATTTCTGCTTTCTGATATTAACGATAAGATCCTCTTTTATTTTTAGGCTTCTCTCAGTGTGAGTACAATAGTGAAATTCTTAACATGGAATAGTTGTACTGCATTCTTTCATGACAAAATGATATACATGTAAGTTAGTGGTTTCCACCTTGGATCATGACCAAAGTTCAGGTTTGCAACAGCTCCTTAATAGGGTCCTGAAGGGTGGTGTGTAAATACATTTTTCCTATTCCTGAGGGTCATAAGGTCCTGTTAGTGTTCGGATTAGGGTCACAACAAGAGAAAAGGAATCACTCGTGTAAATTTTGTGTTGATGAATTCCACAAACATTTAGAGGTATGCTTGCTGAAATGTGAGTTTTGCTGCCAGAAAATGTACTTAAGCACTCACTGAAGTGAATAAACAAACATGTGAAACATAAAGCATAGTGGCTTTTTTTTCTTTATTTTTAAAACACATTTCTCAGCCAAAAATTATTCTGACGACAAACAGCTGATTGAGGGAAAACATTTCAGAAATGCTTTTAATATGGTTTCTTATATTAATAATCATGTAATGAAGTAAAACTTTCTATTTGAGCAAGCACTCTAAACACTTCTTGAAGTCACCAGTAAATAACTCTCAAGAGGAGAGAGAACAGTACATCTATTCAAAATAAGGATTTTGCTGTTTTCTTAGAGCTTAGACAGAAAAAAACTATGATAGAAGGGGATCTTGCCATAAGTACTAGAAAGCATTCATTAAACCAACAGAAAAATGTAGTGTCATGACGTTGAAGTTTGTAGAATATCTGTCCTATTAGATAAATAGTATAAGTATTATCATTACATGCTTTTCATATCTGTATCTAATATTTCCAGCTGGTCTTCCCATTCCAGATGGCCAACCAAACAGTTGTATTGTTCTCACCTCTAGCTGGCAATGTCACTGTTTACAATCCATTTAACTCTTTATGATAGTTTGTTTTTTGAGCAGTTTTGGTTTCCTCTTATACATACATCCACTTCAATAAATTATATGAAAATTTTATTATTATTATTATTACTGTATTATCACAAACTAACTAAACCACTCTTTATGCTTTATTATAATGTCTCATAATTTAAAAGTCTAGGTCAAAATTGAACAATGTGTATAACATGTGCCTTACCAATAATATATACATATGAAGTGTTTGTCATTTTGACAGTCAGTAACTTGAATTTGTTGTGGAAATGATATAGCTCAGTAGGAAAACTTTTAAAACCTTAAAAATACAACTGATAAATTTTTTACAAATTATATCATGCGTTAAAATACAAGATGCATTGGAAATATAAAGCAGACATGTTGTTTTATTCTGTGTAACCTTTTCTATTTCATTAACTTTATTTTTTAATGAAGGCTTATTTATGTCTAATATATTTAATGTTATACATTGTCTACATCCCTGAAATCATTGGTTTAATTCATTTGTAGATATATGTCTTATCTTATGCTGGAACTTAAAGTATTCTTTATGAAGTCTTTTTTTCATCCTGAGATGGTTGTTTTCCCCAGGGTTGTAGATGACAAAAATGATGTCTCCTATGCTTTACGTCTTGATAGCACTTTGGTCTCTCCCTTATCTTCAGTTTGCCCATCTCATGGTGGTTTAGTAATTTTACGCCATCCCCTTCGGACCCACCTTGATACCTTATGTGTTTTGTTGAATAGCCTGGACTTTTGCTCATCATCTCCATGCTCTGGAGCTGCAATGTCATTATTGGATGGACGACTGGTTTATTACAAGCAGGATTCAGCCACGTATATTCACCAACTCCTTTCTGTGGCAGCTCAGGTGGGTTGTTTGGTCAAATTGGAAATGTTATTCATTCGACCCACTCAATATCTGGTCCATTTGGGGATCTTTTTTAACACAAATATCAGTCGTGTACTGTCTTCTCCTTTATGTTTTCATTTAATGGAACTTTTGGTTCACCAAGCTTTCTTTGCTCAGTCACTTACTACTTTTGAGGATGTGGTCCCCTATGACTGCATTGGTTCCTCTTGGTCATGCCCATATGAGATTTCATCAGTGGGCACATCACAAATGATGGAACTTTCCAAAAGAATCCTATTTTCCAACTCCGTTTCCTTTCTTTCTTCCCTTCAAGACAATATGCAATGGTTGCTGCACAAAATATGCACATCAGTGGTCATTTCATTTCCTCTCCCACATCTATATTTACATCTTCTCACAGATGCATCCCTTCAGGGATGGGGGAATGGGTCAATTGATAGGAAACTTTGGGTCATTGGTCTGCAAACAAAACCGTATGACATAAATGTTTTTCAACTTCTAGCCACACCAGGTATTGCATCACTTCTTTCTTCTCACCCATCATTGTTTGATGATGGTTTATTTGGACAGTTTTACAGTGGTGGCACATACCAATCACCAGGGGGACACTCAGTCCAAGATCTTGTGTTTGGACATTGTATCTATTATATTAGGCCCACACACATTATATTCCCCATATAGCATGCCATATGCCTGGTGTTTTCAGTCTAGTTGCATATCATCTTTCACACCCTGACCAGATCTACCTAATGGAGTGGGCATTAGATTCAATAGTTTTTCAGGGATCTTTGCCATAAGTGGGCTTTTTCCAAGTGGATGCCTTTGTTATGGATCTTAATACAAAGTTGCCTCTCTTTTGATCACTCTTACTGCATCCATGGGCTTTGGTGGTCAATGCCTTCTGCTAGGATTGGTCACACAAGTATATTTATGTTCACCCTCCCATCAGATTAGTTTCTTGGATGATTTTCTCTTATCCACTCCACTCTTTGATGGGTCCTCCTGATTGCTTCCTGTTGGCCAGTTAAGTGTTTGTTTCCAAGATTGCAGTGACTGCTTCTATCTCCATCTGTCTCTCTTCCACATTCTCCCTCCCTTTTTTCTTTGACATCCTTAATCACATATTCTACATCCAAACCTACGTGTCCTTCATCTTCACACATGGCATTTGTCCAGTCCTTGATAAGACAGTTTAGTTTCATATGTCAAGTCACTTACTTGTTAGCTAGTTCTGTACATCTGTCTTCCATGTAAATATATCAGTGCAAGTGGAAAGTCTTTTGTTATTGGTCTGCAGACAGGGGGCTTCCTGTTGACAAGCCTATTTTGGCTTTTGTGATGGAATTTCTTACCTGGCTCTTTGACCATAGGTCTTCAGTATTCTTGCTTTCTGGATATTGAATGGCCTTATCCTATACCTTTCAGTTTTACCAATACTATAGGGTTTTTACTTACCCTGTTCTTACTGTGCTTATGTGTTCCTTCCAGATAAGTCACCCTCCCAGGTGTCCTAACTTTCTGGATTAGAACGTTATTGTGGTTTTACATTCCCTTACTTGACCTCCATTTGAACCATTTTCATCATGTTTTTTGTTTCATCTGTCTCCTAAAACATATTTATTTCATCTCTTAGCCTGTGGACATTAATGGTCAGATTTGTTTGCCATTGAAATTTCACATACCCTTTATCACCCTACCAATCTTCTCCATTATCCAGATTGTTCTTTTCTCACAAAGACCTCAGCAGCTCAAGAGAGTTGTTACTCCTTTTCTTCTATTTCCCATTTTTATCATGGACAGGATACAGAGAGGCTTATGTGTTCAGTCAGGGTCCTTTGTTGTTATACAGCCTTTGCTGCTACCTTTCAGGATATGCACTCCCGACATTTTATCCCATGGCGATTCTTCTCCTTTTGTGATATTTCACTTTCTGTCCCTACCAATTAGGCCCACCATTTGGTCTGATTGACTTACTATTCTTCTTAACTTCCTTCCTCCCATCAGATTTAACACTTCATTTTCTCCCTTGCTTCTTGTTTTTGTCTTCTGATGGGAGAGATTCTATAATCTGACATGTGGAACACATCTAGCAAGTTTGTCTTCTACTGTTTTCATCATATCACGGTTTTCTCTTCATCACAATTTCATTTACCATCTGTGGCTATTCCTCAGACTTTGGCACAACTCCGACTGGTAAGTTTTTATTTATACTTTCTGTCTTTCAGGGTTGTTTTTTTTAACTCTTTCTCCAATGGATCTCTCTCAGTGTCAAGTGGTGCCTGACCAGGTATTCTTAACTCTAAGACTACACTGACACCCATATCAATTCATGCTTTATCTTTCATGGCTTAGCATGCTCTCTGTTAAGATGGGATGTTCCACAAGACTGCTTGACATTAAATAACCTCACAATGTTTTGCTTCATAAATATGTCCATCCCAAACCATACTATCCAAGGACTTCTTAGGTAAAGCAGAAGGGATTGCTGCCCATCCCTTGAATGAATAACTCAGTGTGGTCTCATTTTTAAACTAAGGTTTCATAGTCACCCATTATACTGTCTCTTAACATTTTATGAATTCAGATTTCTCTACATCAAGAAGTTTGTATTGTATAATGTTTATATCTAGTTAAAATATATGTTGATGTGTATATTCAGACTGGCAAGGTCACTTAATAATGTTGTTTGGTAGAGAAGTATCTTGATGCCAGTGTTATCTGTAAGTGTGATTACAAGTTATAAAGATATATAGTGTAACAATTAAATAATATATGTATGAAAAAAAACCTTCTGAAAATGTTTTTACTGTGAATGTTTAGACATTTATGTAGATTAACCTCATCAATATTTCCCTATTGAAAATTCAGTGCTCCTTGAAGTGTAAGATATTTTATTAAAATAATTAGATATAATGCTATTAAATGAACAGTGTCAGAAAAGAAATTCTTCTATATACAGATCATTAAATTACCTGAAGTTAACTTGTAAGTATGTTTTGAACTTTTATAGTCCTTGTATAAGCATTTGTAAACCTGTGTAGTTGTCATCATTTAATGTGGCTATTTACTGTAATTAAAAACTTGTATGTCAAATGAATCATTTGAATTATAATTCATAAATTACAAGCTCTTAAAGATTTGTTTTGAAATATTATCTGTATAAAATATTAATTTAAAAGTCAGGGGACTTTACTGAATGGCCTGGATGATTGAGAACAAATTATTTTTTTTTATCCTCAGCCAGGTGATCAACCAGAAGATGAAGTCAATATTTATATGTACTTGTACTTTGTCTTCTTCATCATCTTTGGTTCATTCTTTACTTTGAATCTCTTCATTGGTGTTATCATCGATAATTTTAATGAACAGAAGAAAAAGATAAGTTATTTTATTTACTATTGGTCTTTGAGATGTTTGCTCTTTTACAACGTAGATAACTTACATAATTAAAGAAATTCTTCAAATACTTGCTTTTATACTTTGTAGATACTTAGGTCTATTTACTGTTTGTTTTTATACAGTATTAAATACATCCTGTTCTTAAAGTTTTTTATTTTTGTTCATAAAAATGGAGAGAGTCTTCCTACATATCTTCTGTACCTTTGTATCAAGCACTTCTTTTTTTGCAGTGGAGACTTTTGAATAATTAATTAGTAAACTGTTTGTTTGTGTACAGTAAATAGTTTTGGGTGTTTGTTTGTTCTTAAAATACTTTCTGTTATATTCAGTACATGCGTCTGAATATGTACTTTATTCTTATGTGCTCTATTTTAAACAGGAGAAACTCTTGAATGTGTGTTGTTAAGGTAATTACTTTTATTTAGTTCTAGGTCTTAACTTTATTCTTAAAGTGATTGCTTTACCTATTGATATACTAGGATGCTTTATTTATACAGAGAACTTAATTTATACTTAAGCTTTCACTTGAAATTGAAATGGTAAGTAAATAAAAATATTTAAGTTGTCAAATCATTAGTTTGAAATGGATGCAACATGAAATTCTTGCTTTGATATAACAGAGGCATTAGTGTGTCCAATTTATTTTTAAAGTGTTCTTTGTTTTCTTAAATGTCTCATTAATTTACAATAAATACCAATATAAAAGAAGCAAAAAATACATTTAGTGTGTGAATAACATTCCAGCATTTTGAAGAAGGTTTTAAAAAAACAACCTCCTCTAATTGTTCTTATTGTATGTGTTTACGCAGGTGGTTCTTTGGAAATGTTTATGACAGAGGATCAAAAGAAATATTACAATGCCATGAAAAAAATGGGATCCAAAAAGCCTGTGAAAGCTATTCCTCGACCTCGAGTAAGTTTTGTGGCAACTAGTCAAAGTTATAGTAGTTTTAGGTTTTTTTAATTAAAAAAATATTCAATTGGAATAAACTATTTTCACTGTTTAAGCAGAAGAGTGGCATGAAAGAAACACTATCAAAACATCTGAGTTTCAATTTCATTATTGCTGTTTGTTTTTGAATTTTTGTGCAAAGTTACACAAGGGCTATCTACACTAGCCGTCCCTAATTTTGCAGTGTAAGACTAGAGGGAAGGCATCTAGTCATCACCACCCACCACCAACTCTTGGGTTACTCTTTTACCAACGAATAGTGGGATTGACCATCACATTATAATGTCCTCCACGACTGAAAGGGTGAGCATGCTTGGTGCGATGGGGATTCGAACCCACGACCATCAGATTACGAGTCGAACGCCTTAACCCACCTGGCCATGCTGGGCCCATTTTTGTCACATAATCTATCACTTTTGTTGTTCAGCTGTTTCTTTTAGGTTACTCAGTAAAAATAATGAAATATTCAGTTTATGTAACAATAACAAATTAAGGTATTTCTTCATTACTGTTTGGTAAAGGGTTAATTCACTTTGATGCTAGTTGTAGGCTTAAATGTAAAAAACAAACACTTTTACAATAAAACTCTTTGAAACTGTTGTAGGTTTAATACATTAATATTGTTCAACGAAAACTTATTCAATGGATAAATAAGTCCAACTAACTTAACTTTTATTATACTTTTCTCAATCAGTGAGTACTCAGTCTTTCACACACTGAAAACTTCACTTAATTCTCAATCACTGAATAACTGGCCCTCAACTTTAACCTGTGCTTCCAAGTGTGTATATTTACCCAACTAGAACTCAGTCATATTAAATAAATATTAACCTAATGCACTCTTCAGCTAACATTTAAATTGAAACATTTGATATTCAACATACATCATGTTCCTTTGTGCATGAATGCCTCTTTTGCACTGTAGGTTTCACATTTAGTATTTTTTGTAAAGTTTCTTTCTGAAACAATGATTCCAATATCAGTAGGAAAGCATGGTTCATATAACTACTCACTGCTTGACAAAGTGAAAGTTACTGATTTGTCGCTGTATAAGTTAGTGAAGCAAAATATAAGGAAATTACTTTTGCTTATATATATATATTTTTTTTTCTTTTCTGATAAGCTAATGGTTAAGGTATAGTTTATACTATGCAAAATAAATTATTTTTTATAAGCTGACAATTAAAGTGATTTTTCTTTTGTTTGATTCTTTTTCCACATTTGGTATTATAAATATTTTTTTTTTATAATCTATGGTAGAAGAGAAAATTAAATAGGATGTTGATATTTAATTACATAACACTTCTTTTAGCATGCATTTGCACATTGGGTAAATTTAATGTGTAAAGTGAAGCTTAATTAACCTTTTTTGTTCAAGATGTACCACAAAATAATAAAAACAGAATTGGCAGAATAATGTTTAGTGTGTCAGTTGTTTTTTGTTGAACATCTTTACATATCATCATGCTCATTCTATTTTACACAAAACTATAGTTATGGATAGTTAATTAATTTATTGAACTTTAGTGGATAATTATTTTCTTTAAATATGGGATTCAGTAACCTTCTCTTTCTTCATTTTTACTATAAAACTACTGATTTAGTGATGTGTAATTAATGAAATATTCCTTTTTTCAGTGAAAGATTTTAATTTTTTTGGGATAAAGAAACATGAGATTTTGTATTATATGTGTTGTAAGATGGAAATCTTGTGCATATGTATGTAACTATTACATGTCTGTTTACATTATACTTATAACTGTTTATGTAACTCCTTCACCTACAGTTAAAGCTGCAAGCCTTTGTCTTTGATCTGACTACAAACACCAAATTTGACATGGCCATAATGCTGTTTATTATGCTGAACATGATTGTGATGGGCATGGAACACTATCAACAGACAGAAACCTTTGGATTGGTACTTGAGCGTCTTAACATCCTCTTTATTGCTGTCTTTACTGCCGAGTGTGTGCTGAAAATCTTTGCTCTACGCTTGCATTACTTTAAGGAACCTTGGAATGTGTTTGATTTTGTTGTAGTTACACTTTCTATTTTAGGTAAAGCTTTTAACATTTATAGTTTGAATGTATTTCTGTGTCTAAGTGCCTATTCTTATATATGAAAATTTTGAATGTATCTTTACATTTTGGGGCTTGTACCTAATGTGGAGTTAAATTTATATGTGTACTAAAATTATTTTTATTAGAGGTAAAACAAGATAGTCACTCCAGATACAGCTTATATTGTACAATCATTTAGCGTTTAAAAGTTAAATGAAAACAAACACTGTTCAATCTATTTAGCATTCAGTGTGGTAGGTCTCAAGTAAATTCCACCTCACAGTCACCAGACAATTTTATTGAGAAGAAGGAAGCTAAGTTCTTATAATATTGTGGATTTTTTAATATTATTTGGTTTTATTATTTTTATCTTTAGAAATTAGAGTTGAGTAACAAAAAATAACTAGATTTACTAAGACTGGGGACTAAAATAGTAGATATAAACATTTTATTTAGATTTTAGTAGTGTAATGTGTAGTATACTGTTAGATTAAGCTTAGTTTGCATAACAGTTTTTTAGACTTAGTTATAATTGAACTTGCAGTGAGATTGTAAGAAAGAGTAAATACATTGTTTAATTTGATAAATGCTGTATAAAAAACAGGTAACTATCAAATTTAGGCTTAAGAATGTTAACAACAGGCTATTGGTATTTAATCACAGTATCAAGTGTTTTTTTAATTCTACAAATAATACAGTGGTTAAGACTAGTTCTGGGGTTAAGTGTTCACAGTTTGTTTGGTGTGATAGGTACAGTGAAAGGGTTTTATTTGGGAACTTTGAACTATTATGCACTTTTAAGGAAGCTAGTGGTGAAGGTGTTTAATTTTTACCTAGAGTTTGCAGGTTGAAGCTTATCCTAACTAAAACTGAGGAAATACATAATCTGTGGGAAATAACAGCAAGTTTTCAAGAGCAGATTAAGCTTTGACACTGCAAAGGAGGCATCAGCTAAGATTAATAATGACATTCAGGAAGTTGGGTTTCAAAGTAATGAATTTAATTGTAAAGACCCTATTATATTGAGCAACAAATTTCAGCCCTTGGTTTAAGTAGACAAGGAATTATTTTAGGGAGGGAAAACAAAAGGAATAAGGGTGATATGGGTTATAAACCTAAAGAGGTAATAATTATAGGTAATTTTTTGACATGGCATATGGATAGAATAGTCTATGGTGTAAATAGAGAGAAAAATAGTTAGATTATGCTAACTTTTGCCACGGGTGGAAGACTTGAGTGATAGAGGAAGAGATACAATGAAGGGGATTTGCAACATATGGACTAATGATATGGGGAAGAGTTAGTCAGAGGAGCTACTTAATAAGTACAAGGGGTTGGTAAAAGCATTAGAAGATAAAGGCCATAAATTAATTGTGTCAGGGATTCTGCCAACAACTAATTGTGGAAATGAAATTTTGAATAGGTAACTAGGGATAAATGGTAGGCTGCAATTAATATGTAAGAATGAGCACATTAGCTGATTGGACTTGCTAGTTCAGTTCACTGGGAGGAGGAAACGTTTTGGAATGGATCGTCTAAATTTAAGTAGGAAAGGGGGTGGTGTGTTTGCAAGAGATATTCATTTCCTTTTAAGGAAAGTTTTAAATTAGAACTAGATAGTGATGAGGACAAAGATAAACTAAATGAAACAAAACTGAAATATATAGGAAAGTTTAGCATAGGAAATCAGCATAAAAGTTGTTACAAGAATAGGCTTAATTATTACAGTTGTAATGCTAGAATTATATAAGAAATAAAATAGATAACCTTAGGGTACTGGTAGAAATAGAATATATTGAGATAATGGGAATATCTGAAACATGGTTAAATATAAATGATTTTGATGACAAAATTTCTTTGAAATAGAGGGTTATAGGTTCTTTACTAGGGGATAGAGTTGTAAAGAGAGAGTAAGGAGTGACTTTATATGTAAAGTGTGATTTACATCCTGTTGAAGCTGAGAATATCAAGGATAATAACAAGGAGATTGCATCCATTTGAATTTCTTTTTGTAGATGTCATGGGAAAAAAACTTAGTCGGAATTTGTTACAGACCACCAGATGAAACTGATAAAATTAGCAAGAAACTTTACAATGAAATTAAAATTTTAGTTCTTAATGATGTCGTAATTAGGGGTGATTTTAAACATGTTGATTGGAAAATGCTAGAATCAAACCACGAGGGAGAAAGGTTCCTGCAAATTTTAAAGACGGATTTTGTCACCAGTTGGTCAAGGAACCTACTTGAAGCAATGCTATTTTAGGTTCATTATTAACTTCTAATATAGAAATGGGTAAGAAGGTGGTAATTAGGGAACACCTTGGTACAAGTGATCACTGCTGTATTAGGTTTGATGTTTTATGGCATATGGAAATCAGGAATAATGATATTTTGATTCAAAATTTCAAAAAGCAAAATTTTGAAAGAATGCAACAAGAATTATCTGTTGTATGAGTAGCCGAGTTATTTGAATATGCTGAGCAAATGTGGAAAACTTTTAAAGAAATATTTTTCAATATTCAGAACAAATACAGAAAAAAAAAAAGAGTAGCTGCAAGTAGAAAACCATGTTGGCTCACAAAGGGTATAAGAAGTGAAAATAAAGAAAATTTAAGACTGGTATTATAGAAGATTTAAAACACTTATTAAAAATGATCAATAAAGGTGGTCAAACAGGAAATTAGAACATCCTTTTGGATATATGAAAATATTTTGGCTGAAAATATGAAAATTAACAATAAATTTTTTTAAGTAATCAGGGGTAAACAAAATATCAGGATGAGGATAAGATTGTTGCAGGACTATAAAGGAAAGCTTGTATCTAATGATTAGGAAATGGCTAGATTATTAAATCCTATGTTTCCTTTAGTTTTTACTGATGAATACTCAAGCAGTATTCCTCATCTTGAATAATTGATAGATGAAAACAAAGATAAAGGAAGACAACTGCATAAATTCTGAGCTTGTTAAAATAAAATTGGGAAATTTAAAGAATGATAAGACTCTTTTGTAAGATAATATTTCTTTGAGGGTTTTAAAGGAGATCAAAGATTGAACATGTCAACCACTTACCACAATTGTAAGTTCTTGAATAGTGGACAATATCAACAGATAGGTAATTAGTTAATGTCACTCCTATCGTAAGAGGATGGGTAATAAAAGTTGTTACAGTAAGTATAGGCCTATTAGTGTTACGTCAGTTGTGGGAAAAGTTTAGGAAAGTCTGATAAAAGATACTTTGCAAAGTCATTTAACAAAGTGTAGAATTTTATCAGATATTCAACATGGTTTCAGATGGGGAAAAATCTTGCCTTACCAATCATCTGACATGCTTTGAAAATGTTACTGCATATGTAGTTGAGGGTAACTGTTTAAATTTGATGTATCTGAATTTTCAGGAAGTATTTGTGAAAATGCCACATAAAAGGCCTGTAAAGAAATTTATCTTTATAAGTGTGGGGAATAAGTTAACTATTTGGATAGAAGAGTGGCTTCAAGGAAGAAAGCAGAGGGTTGTTACAAATGGAGTTTAGTTAATGTGAATTGATGTTGCAAGTGGCATACCTCGGGATTCACTCTTAGCACCATTCCTCTTGTTGATCTACTTTAATGACATAGAAGAAGCAATGGTCAATAAGTTACTTAAATTTGCTGATGATATTAAAGTCTTTGGTGTTGCTGACTGTGAAGATGGTGCTGCTGTTTTACAAAAAGATTTAGATCATTAAATGTGTTGGGCAAATAAATAGCAGGTAGGTTTTAATTATGATAAATGTGATATATTGCATGTAGGTTATCATAATTTGAGTTATAAGTATAATTTGGATGGGAATAAAAGAAAAGGACTGTGTTGTAATGGTTAATCAGTGTTGTAGGCCATCCAAGCAGTGTGCTATTGTTAATGTTAGGGCAAATAGGGTTTCTGGTTTTGTAAAAAAGAAGAGTTAGAGGGAATTTGATATAAGATTGTAAAAGGAATTGATAATTTTGATGCATCAGCATTTTTCATAATTAACAGTGAGAATTATAAAAAAAACTTGGGGGTGCAAATATAGATTTAGGCAAGGTAGAAGCTGTTTTCAGACCTGACAATCTTTATATCTCAAATAGGGTAGTTGGCCTATGGATTGCATTGCCTTCAGGTGTTGTGGAGGCAGTAAACTTGAGGGAGTTTAAAAGAAAGCTTGATAGATATATGAGTGATAATGGCTGACTTGAATTTTTTCTTTTCTTTTCTTTTTATTTATTTAATAGTTTTTGTTTGGCTTAGAGGATAGGACAACCAAGATGGGCTAACAAGTCCCTTGTTGTCCCTAAACTGTATGTTAATATATTATGTTACTGAGTAAGATCTCTCACAACTCTCTGGGTTTTAGTGGATTTTACTCTCTAGTCATAAATTAATTTTACTCATTTCCAGAGAGGAAATAATTTGGTTTTCTGTAAATGCATATGCCATAATTACTTGTTTCTTCAGTAGATGTTACTTGACAATTTTATTATTTGTCTTGAGAGGAAAGGTTTTTTTAGTGTTTTATTATTCACTAGTTGATTGAGTGTTTTGCCAAAACATTAACTAATTGTTTATTATATACTCTGTTGACTAATAATTTGTTTCTAAGTATCTTTGTGTGTGTGTATGTGCTTATATCTTCAAATTTAATCCATAAATGTGTAAAAGATAAGACATACCAAAAAGAAAACAGAAAAAAAAAACCTTGTCAAGACTTACTAATGTTAAAATAACGTTGAAAATAATACATTTTGTCAATTATACATCAGTGCAGGTAAGAATCTGTTGTGGAACAACAAATGAACACATTTGAAATTATTAGTTTGCCTGGTTCAAATGCTTGAATCCCTGACATCCTGTACCAAACTATGCATGCACTGTTTGCAGCTAGTTGTGGTAAGGTTGTTGTCCAAAATAAATAACCCAACTAATTCAGAATGCTAATAGCAGAGAATATATAATATAGAATGTATAACATACAAAAGGAGAAATAAATGAAAAAAACAACCAAAAGATTAGTAGAAATTGAAAATAGTAAATAAGTATAAAAAATAAAAAATAATGTTCCCTCCAACCATTTATTATCACAATCAGTTAGTTCTTCTCCCTTGAATGTGAAATGAAAAGAACAAAAAGAAAGGGCACCATGTCAGTTATCATAGTAAAAAAAAGAATTAAAAAAAAACTTAATTTAGGAAAAGTTTAGCAAGTATGGGCAGACTGAAGTAACTTTGAGTCACCTAAAAATTGTTTTTTTCTTACCCCAGTTACTTGCATTTGGAAATAAATAAATCAGTTTAAAATGAAAATAAAGAGGGAATAAGATAATTCCAGTTCTTAAAGATATATAACTAAAAGAATTAAATGAAATGGAAGACTAGATGGAGAGATAATTACATAGTAACATATCCAAACTATCCTTGAATGTAGCCACTGCCAGTAAAGATCAGAGTAGGTCATTATTTCAAGAATGGGAAATAACTATCTTTGCAGTTGAAAATCATACCTTTTAGAATAGAATTGGAACCATATTTATTCAATATAATGTTATATTTTTATTATAATTAGAAAGCCATAACCACTAAATCTGATTTTTTTCGATTACATTTTAAGATATTTTTATTTCATTGTTTTATGTAGATGGTAACGTTTACCCGCTTAAGTTTTCATATTATAATTGTGTGCGTGTGTGCACGTGCATGTGTGTGTGTACATGTAATAAATATAACATTTCCTTTTTTACCATTTTATGAAGGTGTTTATATTGTAATATGGTAATAAACATTTTATTTACTTTTAAGACGTTCAACTTTCAAAGAAAATTAAATATACCTGTTAACTTTATGCTTTGTATTATTTGTAATATGTATTTGTATATCTTAAATAATAACAAGATCAAAAATTCAACTGTTATTTTAATTTTCTAAATGTTTAGATTTATTTAATCTATCTCATGTTGAATATTAAAAGCTACAAACAAACATGACATTTTTAGTACAGTGAAAGATAGTTTTATCAGTTTTATCAGAAATTTTGTTTTTTTATTTTGCAACTTTTTAATATAAAGTTCAAGTCTGGCATTCAGTTTCAGATCTTATTTTCTTACCCTTCTTATACTTCTTTAGAGATTTGATTCAGTGGATCATTTCACTCCATTGGTCATATTTTATTATTATTGTTTGTACTTAAGATATATTTATTTCAGCAACATTGAAAACATTTTACCCTTATTTTATTACAGGAGTGGCACTGAAAGATCTGATTGCTGAGTACTTTGTTTCTCCAACTTTGCTGCGTGTTGTTCGTGTTGTTAAAGTAGGTCGAGTGCTGAGATTGGTCAAAGGTGCCCGTGGAATACGGACGCTACTTTTTGCATTAGCAATGTCCTTGCCTGCATTATTCAATATTTGCCTTCTTTTATTCTTGGTCATGTTTATCTTCGCTATATTTGGAATGTCATTTTTTATGAATGTGAAGCATCGCTATGGTGTTGATGATAATTTCAATTTTGAAACATTTGGACAGTCAATGATTATCCTCTTCCAAATCTCCACCTCTGCTGGCTGGGATGTCATTCTTTCAGCCATTATTGATGACACTGACTGTGACCAGGCAACAGATACAACTGATGGAAATTGTGGAAGTAGAGGCATTGGTGTTGCTTACTTGATTTCATATTTGATAATTAGCTTTTTAATCATCATTAACATGTATATAGCTGTCATATTGGAGAATTATAGCCAAGCCACAGAAGATGTGGAGGAAGGCTTAACCAATGATGACTATGATATGTACTACGAAATTTGGCAGAGGTTTGATCCAGATGGAACTCAACTAATCAAATATGAAGTGCTATCAGACTTTGTAGATGCCCTTGAAGACCCCCTACAGATTAAAAAGCCTAATAAGTACAAACTCATTGCTATGGATATCCCAATATGTGAAGGAAATATGATTTATTGTGTAGATATTTTGGATGCTTTGACAAAGAACTTTTTTGCCTCCAAAGGTCGAGTGATTGAAGAAACAGCTGAGCTAGCTGAGGTTGTACCTACAAAGGAACATAGACAGTTTCAAGCAGTCAGTAGTACTCTATTGCGACAGAGAGAAGAATATTGTGCACATGTAATCCAACAGGCTTGGCGAAAATATAAAGGGCTGATTCAAAATGGCCCACCTCATCAGCAGACTGAAGTTGTTGTTGAGAGTGATGGTCACATCACTAAGAATGGACACAAAGTTGTGATCCATTCTAGGTCACCCAGCATTACAAGTCGATCTACAGAAGTATAAAACGTCTCTGAAAGTACAAGAAGAAAAGAAATAGATTGTAACCAATCTGGTAGAGAAAGGAGCTGTCCGTCGATAACAGTTGGATCAGGTTATATTTTTATATTCTTTATGCAGAAGCTACTTGCCACCATGCTTACAATGCCAGTGCTTGGTTGATGTAAAATAACCAGGGTGTTGCCATTATTATTTTTCTACAGAAATTGGTTGGTGTTACGGTCAATTTATACTGTTTATATGCAAAACATTGACAGAAAGCATTTGTTTTGTATAAAATATTTAGTTTAAAATGTTTGATGGTGGACTATTTTTGTTGCATTTTAAGTTTTGTTATTGTACAAATTATAAAATGAACTTCAATATTTATGCTTCCATTGTTAAGACTGCTGTTTTCTTCAATGTTGTTTTAAAACATTGTACTAACTTTGTTTACTTGGAGTTGACGAATGAAGCTTCAAATCACCATAATTAAGACTGAAATTGCTTGTTTTGCTATCCAACTATATGGGTGATTTTTAGGATTGGCTGTGAAAAAGTAAAGCTCATATTTCTAAGGACATACAAAGCACATACTGAAAAGAAAACTTAAGACATCAGGCCACATTTAAAAACTGGTGTAAGTTTTGTATAAAATGCTGAAATCTAGTGAATACTTTAATATAGTGTGAGTTGAATGGTCACTAAGAAGCAAAGAGTTACTAGCATGCTTTTGTTTTGTTCAAAGAAATAAAAGGCATTTTCAGGATTAATGTTTCTGACAGTTAACAGGAAATTTGATAGACAATAGCAGCCTCCAAGTTTTTGTTTTAAATGAAGGATTTAATTAAATTATTAGATTATATCATTATACAGTTTCCTTTTTGAATAAAATTAATACTAACTAAATCATTTTCTCTCTTTTGTTTGCTTAAAGAGGTGGTATTGAATTGAGATAAACTGTGATATGATTAGGAAGTGTGATATATATTATTTTGAAAGTTTAAAAAGTTTTATTTGGAGTTTATTTCTAAGTTGATTTAATATCATAACTCATTAAATGCTCAATTTTATTGTCAACTGCTCTTACACAATCTAAAAATCTCCCATATATGGAACCAGATTACTAAAGTGTTACAATGCATATGAGATACCATGCTTTTATTATTTTGCACCATGGAACCTGCTGGCCATGTTTACGTTCTTCTTCAGTCTGTGCCTTTATGCAGAAGTTGCCATTTGATCAATGCCAATCAGTTGGTGAAATCAACAACACATTGAAACCTTGCTTTCAAAACCTGTAGAGAGAAATTTTATCAAGAACAATGTATATGATTCACAGGAATATACAAACCACTTGATGTTAGCAAAGTGTGTGGTTAATAGATGTAGCCCACTAATAGTTGGTAAACAGTATACCCTGAAAGAACATTCAAGTCTTTGGCTGTAAACTTGTATATATATATATATATACACACACACACACACACATATATATATATATATATATATACATACATACAGATGGAAAGATATTTGCACAGTGATAAATAAAAAAAAAAAATTTGTGCAACTAAGAGAGGTAATTAATGTCTAACCCTATGGAAGGTACTTATCCAAAGTACTTTGACCAATTTCCCTGTGTGCTTCTAGATATTACTTTTTTTTAATTTTTATATCATTACTGACAGCCTGCATGTGCACTTTCTTGCCTCTTATTACCATCTTTTTTGACTTCACTGTCAGCAAAAGATGGTTATGGCAGGAAGAGGTCAATTTATTGAGCTGTTTGCACCATTACCAGATCTTGGTGGTTTTTACGTAAGAACCACTGTCATGTATATGCATCAGTCTTTTCACTTGGGAGCAGAGAATAAGATGAACCCAGTATGACATTTTGGCAGTGTTTAGTGAACATGACTGATGCAGGATTCTACCAGAAGGTTGCTCCTTTACCGACAGAGCAGCCAGGTGGGGGAAACCCCTTCAAAGTGGCTATTTTGTTTCTCATGTGCCTTTGTGAGTTGTAACTTTTCCATCCGGGATTTTCATGCATTTGCAGTGTAACTATTTAGGAATATTTTAATTTTTGCTTTTATTATTTTGCAAATAATTTTCTTAATCATCAGTAATTGTCTTTCAAAGCTCATGTTTTTCATCTTAGAAAATAACCACTGTATGATTTATTAAGATGCTGAATCAAATACAGTTGGACTCTTTAACATTTCACTATGCATATATTAAGGCTAAGTTTTGTAGCTTTAAAGCAGTGTAGTATATTGACTCATTTTTTTTATTGACAATAAAAAAGAATCATTTTATGCTAAATGCAACATTGCTTCCTAAATTAGTATTGGAAATTCACTCTCATTCTAGAACAGTAGTATTGTAATAAAATCATAAGGTCACTGAAACTTGATAGATTGCATTGTGTAGTGCTACTAGAAACATTCTTTTAGAACTAGTTAGTACTCTCATCTTATCACTGTTGTAACAGAAACACCTCTTAAACTCTTTTCACCTAGTTCTCCTGCTCGTCTATTGGATTCAGGCTGTCAAACATATTTTTTTCTTTGTAAATGTTTCAAATTTCACAATTTGTATCATATTATCTGTAAATACATCATTGAATAAATTTTGATAAATTATCACAATGAATAAATGCTGAAGCTGAGCACTGGTTGCTTTTTTATGTAAGTTATTTCATTTTAATTTTTTTTATTCTGAGTTAGCTTGCAGTTTTATGTCTCTGAAACATTTCCTGTAGGTAATGTTTCTCTCATCTTTGAAGACACTGCTCTTACTTTATGCACTAGAGACAAACAAAATGAGGTTCTTAGGAATATGAGAGAATATCTACTGCTTAACAAAATAAGATATGTGTATCTGAAAATATCTGACTGATAATCACTACTATAATAAGACTATCTTTTGTGAGATTTTGTGTGTTTTAAGCATATCAAACAGGATTACAATGCACATTTCACATCTGTAGAAAGTAAAAGGAATTTTATTTGGTCACCAATGATACATTCGACGTGTGTACATTTTTATTTCAGATTTTTTCACTCCTTCCCCTCATAACACGTAGAAACTCAACAGTCATAAATTAAAAACCATGTATTGAACACTACCAGTTTGGGGTATTATTAGATTGTTCCTCAGTAAAAAAAAAAGAAAAAAAAAGAGTTATCGAGTTATCTCTTCTGAATGCTGATTTTAATGGTCTCAGAAAAGTTAACCATCAGTTTCTATTTGCACTAGCTAGACTTTTCAAAATTAATATTAATTAGTTAAATAAGATGTTTTCAGAATGGGTAACTCCTCATTTGTTTCATTGATATGAAATTTGAAAAGAATTAGTAATCATTTACTTTTGTGTGATAATTTGCATTTCTTTTGTTGGTATATTCATACATAGTTTTGTGTAAACTTATCAATATCACTTGAACAGTAAGGATCTGTGAACATAAAACTAACCTTACTTTAGGTTATCTATTTTATTAGGGTCTACTTCATAATTTAACTCCACTGTTTCTCTGTTTTAAAGGAAACTTTTCACTTGTGATCCAAACAGTTATGGGTAAAATAAATGAAACAAAAATTATACTTGAAGGCCAGTTATAATAAAGTTATTTACAAGAGATATAAATTGGATTCAAATAAAATTTAAATTTTGTTTATAGAATCAGGTTTTGAAGGGTAGCTCATGATAAAAATTTCCTATCATCCTCTCATACATTTGAAGAATTATCTTCTTTACATTGCATAAGATTAACAAGTATGTCATAAATATTATCTTTAGACTGTTTTAATATTTAAAATAATAAATGACTAAAATATTTCTTGTGATTATTTATATTCTTATTTGTAGGTAGAGTAGTATATTTTCAAAATATAATATTAACAGAAAGAGTGAAGATCTAAATAACTGTAACATTGAAATTCAAGAGTGAAAACTTAACACGTTAATTTTACATTTATATTAAGAGGAATTGTTTGGTTAATTAGAGCTTCATTTAAGAACCTCAAATGAAAATATAAATGTGTCTAGATTTCACCAGTTTGAATTCTTGGTAAGAATTCATAGAAGTATAACAACAAATTTTGGTATCCATGTGAGAGCTTGGGGATCAGTAGAATTAGCCAGTTAATTGAATATTCTAATGTAAGACTTGGATGGTTAGAATAACTGAAAGAAAGTAATAACACAAACATTAATTTTGATTAATTGATTATTGTTTTAAGTCATGTTGCTAATTAAGTTGAACAACATTGAATCAATTTAAAGTAATATAATAAATCATTAGGGCATTTTTACAATCACTTGGTTACCTTAAATAATCAAAAGCAGTGATAACTTGAAACACTAATTTTGATTAATCAGTTACTTTATGTGACACTAATTGATTCTCATAGGTAATCAGTACATAGAGTTATTTGCCTAGCTCTTGCCCATATAAGTGGTATACAGTACACCCAGCATTTGAAGTTGTTTAAAAAGATTTTTGGAATTGAGATAAGTACAAAAATTGTTCTTCCTTATAGATACTTTTAAGAGAAATAAAAGTGTAAATGAAGTTACTTTGCTTATGTACACACATTTACAGTATAACTGTTCAAAATCCTCTTGAACAATGTACTTGAATTCTACACTGCAAATTATGAATGGATGTTATAGCATATGTCTATTTCAAACATAAATTCTGAATCTTATTTATTACATTCTCTTATCCGTCTTCTCTTCTGCAAGTTATTTTTAATATCTACGTAAATAACTGTTAAAAGTTACAAAAAATTTAAATGTAGGTAGGACATGTACATATTTATTATTCTCAGATGTCAGTATAGCTTTTACCAAGTGTTAAAAAGAAAAATATTTTCAAATTATCACTGAATTCAATATACGTATCATGATTTGACACATACAGAGTAAATATTTACTTGTATAAGAACTTATGTGAAATGTTACTAAACCTACCCCAAAGTGAATAAAATAAATTTACATTAATGACAAACAGTACATTGTTCATAACTGTTAAGTCAAAATCAGAAGTTTATAAAGTTGCATGCTTTATATTCAACACAAGTCAGTATAAATGTTCTAAACTTACTGCCATGTTTAAAATAATTTGTATAAAACATAATTAAAAATAAGGCACACTGTAAAATGCTAGTTTTTAACATTTTGTTAGGTATTCTAAGATAAAAAAGCTTAAATCAATAATTGTGTGACCCTACCTGTATAGTGCAACATCTCAAAGAAAAATTGAAGGACAAATATGGTTAAATTCAGTAAAATAAAAAAAAAATTCAATTCTAATGCTAGAAAAGCATGCATTGAATACTGCAGTGTATTTTACTTGCTTGTTGTTAGGTGTATTTACGTTTCTAAGTGAAAGCTCCCATTACAGAAATACCAACGATTTTCTCTGTTTGGGTAACTAAATGAATCTGACAGCTACAAATGCAGAAAGTAAAAGTACATCTGATAACTAGCAAGTGATCTGTTTGAACCTTAAAGTATACATGATCTAACAGGGTTATTTAAATTAACCTGTTTGAATCAACAGCTGGTTCAATAAAACACCTACTTATTTGAGTGTTATATATGTGTGTAGTTCACTATACATTTTATACAGTTGCTAAATATCAAAGTGTTTATGTGGTGTTTAAAAGATACTTGTATAAAGTTAAATTTAGGTTATATATATACGTATGTGTGTGTGCGTGCGCGAGTCTTATCGTAAACAGTAAGCTATTTTATTTACAAATATAATTGTTTTGTAATATTTGCATTCTTACATATTTTAAGTTTTGTCAAAAACATTGCAATTTGGAAACCTGTATATTTCGACTAGGTGTTTACAAATCTATGTAATGCATCAAACTCTTGTTAAAATACAAGAGTCCCGGGTATGATATTTTAATAAAAATAAGAGCCAGAATAGATGTTCTGGTAGCATGTCTCCTAAATGTATAACTAAATTAACAAAGCTTACCACTCATATAGATTTCTTATTTCTTTTTTTGAATGTTTTTTGCACACTACATTTATATGCCCAGATAACTTAAAAGGGCCACAGTAACACCTAAATAATCAAAATTTAAAAAAAAGTTGCTTAATTTACTTTAGTCTTGAGCACTGTATAGGTAAAACGTATATGGATTTATCAGTGTATGCCCATTTGACTTAGGCAAAATGGGGTATTTTCCAGAAAATATATTGAATAACTATATTCCATCTGTTCATTATGCAGAAAATTGAATGTAAGCTTTGTATAGTAAAAAAATAATAATAATAAATAAATAAAACGTGCTTGCTTAAATCCCTTAGTTGTATATATAAAGAATGTACGTTTTATCAATGACGTTACAGAACTTTTGACGTAACCTCTTTAAAAACAGCATTATGATTAAGAAAATAGGCACTATTCATGAGCTTTTTTAACACTTGCGCTACGAAGTAAAAATGATTTGAAATGGTTTTCCCACTCACATATTTCTCTCAATACTGCAAAACATTCTTTTTTTATAATACAGGATATGATGAGGTAAAGAACACTTGAATTTACCATACAAGTTAACATGTAACAACAAATGTAGGGGTAACAGCTAACGTATAAACAAATATAAGGATATTAGTCAGTGCCCTGTAATTGAAAATATCAAGAAATAGAATTGACCATGAAAACAAACGATACAGATGAAGCATTTATGACTGAGATATGCTCATCAGTTATATAATTTAACTGATAAGTGACTGATAATTATAAGCAAACTGGGCTGGAAGTGTATCATAATTTAGTTGACGTTCTCACACAATATTTTGCCACTATTTATATGTAGTTAAAATCCCAGATCACAAACCAATATGATGTATAAAACTCAGCCTAAACTACAATATGGAAAAAAAAAAAAGTGTGATAATGCTGAAGTGTTCCTGTCCATTGACAAGTAAATATTCTAAATCTCCCCTGCTGAAAATAAAAGAAATTTGCGTAAATTGATCATAGCAAAGAGACATTTTGTATTCATTATTCGTCACTAACATGTCAGTAAAAAACAAGAAAGGAAGACATATTTCAAAGCAGCAAGCATGGGTCCCGCTACACGTCTTAATGGCTGGATCAAAAACCTCCTTCCCATCTTCTTGGGGACCCCTGTACCCTCTACAACAGTTAATGGCAATGATTCAACAATTTCAAAAATCATGTAATGAAACTAAATGCGACAGGAACAACCTCAAATGATAACCAGTTTCTTTTCATGTGCCTAATTCCAAGAACGATTACAAACAGTTACATACTTAAAATTTTCAAAGGCAGCTTGATGCTAGAATATTATTATCAGGTATAACAATGACAAAACTAGTAATTCAATTGTGCCACTGATTCTAGGTGTATAATAATTTATGGATTTACCATTACAATTGCTGGCATACTGAGTTACGTGATGTTTAAAAGTGAAACTAATATAAAATCAGTTTGTAACAGATTCTTAAACCAATAAAAAATGGTTATAAACTCATCACCAACTTACGACAAATAAAGTAAACTGTAAACTTTGCTCAAGAAAGCTAGAAATATTTGATGTTAAAATTCTGGGGAATGATAATTAAAACTGATTTGGAACTTAAAATTATTCTCATCACACTGAATCATTGTATTTCTGCAACATGTTAGCTAATGTCAATTTTTGAAGGTTTGATGGTTATTTTTAACCATTTATTAACCTATACACTCTGGTGAGTTGATTCAATGCATCTGTTGCGCAGTTTTGTTGTAATGCAAAAAGAACAAAAACTATTGGATAATGAACTTTCTTTCAATTATGTAGTTTGTGCAAATTAATTTACACGTGATACTTGTATAAATTTACAGCTTTGAAAGTTTGAAAATATTTCAGTGTTATATGTTTTCCTTAAGAAACAAAATTATTACCTTTGTTGCCCCCAAGTCTGCGGACTTACAACCCTAAAAACCGGGTTTCGATACTTGTGGTAGGTAGAGCACATTGATAGCCGCCCATTGTGTAGCTTTGCGCTTAATTCAAAACAACAACAACAACTTGTTACACATTTTTAGTGTTGTTTTTTTTACGTTTTTATTAGATTTCCCTTTAAAGTTTTTATCATTTAAGTGTGGTTTGGTTTGTGAATTTCGAGCAAACCTACACAAGAACTATTTGTGTTAGCTGTTCCTAATTTAGTAATTGAAAAGTGGAGGGAAGGCAAGTAATCACCACTACCCACCGCCAACTCTTGGGTTGCTATTTTACCAACGCATAGTGGGATTGATCGACACTTTATAACGTCCCCACGGCTGAAAGGGCGAGCATATTGGGTGTAATGGGAATTCGAACCTGCGATCCTCAGATTACGAGTCGAGCGCCCTACTTTTAAGTGTCTAAATTTTATCTGTTTTTATTGTTGTTTTTCTTCATTGAAAAACACTGCCCGTAGTTTCTATATTATATGAACTTTAGCATACGAAAAAAAATTACCATACCAAATTTATAAACAAGTATATTTTAAAAATATATATTAATTAGAAAGTTTCATTTGTATTCTGTGGTGTATAGCTTTATACTTCGGTGGCCTAAATTAACCCCTCAGCCTTGTCGACGAAGCGAACCGGCATTGATCGAGTGCAAAATTATTTAAACTAATCACATTAAGCCCACTTCATCTTGTTTCAACAAAACAGAAGAAAAGAATTATCTTAGTGCAACGTCAAAACTAAAATTTTGTACAATATGAGAATACAAGCTTTAAAACAAAACTAATTTTAGTGAAAGTTGATTAGAAATATCTTTACTTTTCATCCCACTAGTTTTAGCATCATAACACCAAGCTAAGCTTTTAATGAGGCCTGGCATGGCCAAGCGCGTAAGGCGTGCGACTCGTAATCCGAGGGTCGCGGGTTCGCGCCCGCGTCGCGCTAAACATGCTCGCCCTCCCATCCGTGGGGGTGTATAATCTTACAGTCAATCCCACTATTCGTTGGTAAAAGAGTAGCCCAAGAGTTGGCGGTGGGTGGTGATGACTAGCTGCCTTCCCTCTAGTCTTACACTGCTAAATTAGGGACGGCTAGCAGAGATAGCCCTCGAGTAGCTTTGTGCGAAATTCCAAAACAAACAAACAAAAGATTTTAATACTATTATTAGTATTTTACTTTATTCAAAATTTACATCATACATGCACCTGAAAGCTGTCTTGTTCGATAATAACAGTATAATTTGCTCTAGTTCGAATGCGTACATTCTGAAACGTTCAATAATTAAATGTTGGTTGTGTTTTCTATCGTACTTTGATTTCCGTCGATTGAATCTGTTGGAAGACATATTATATTGGCTTATAAGTTACACACTTGAGAACAAGTGTTTACGTTATCAGGATATGCCTCATCGAAGCCTAAATACCGGTCATTAGCTCACATTATAACAACGATTGCTTAAGAATTGTTAAAACTACACTTGTACTCAAAACCACAAGTAGTATTACGACTTTCTTCTAAGTAAATATACTCGAACGTAATTAGGAACCATAAGATAAAGGCTACTGTGGTACAGTTAAGTTTGTCTGTTTGTTTTTTGAATTTCGCGCAAAGCTACTCGAGGGCTATCTGCACTAGCTGTCCCTAATTTAGCAGTGTAAGACAAGACTTCAAAACATGAATAAACGTGACTATTCTTTTGATTTTTCACATGTTCAAATAATTAATAAAAATAACTGTAATTGGAGAGACTGTAAGAGTAATTGTAAGAGTACAGACAATTACACTTTTAAAGAGAAACAATTCTTCACAAAAGGAAATCCTCTTCTCACGGTTTCTACTTTTCTTTTTTGTAGTATTCTCGTATTTACCGAAGTACTTTTGAGTAGTTAAGTAGAAGGTGCATAATAATTGAAGGTTTACCAGACAGTGTTTTATAAATCAAATTCTGAATTATGTTAACCTGGACCAAATTTGGATCAAAGAAAAATATTTAAAGATGTCTCACAAAGAAACAATCTTTATTCAATAAAACAATCAGATCATATAAAGGCATGTGTGTTTTAGCGTTTTTGTTATTTTCGATAACACGCTCCACGCAGTTCGAACGTTATTTACAATCAATTTTTTCTGAACCCTCAACGATTTTGTTGAGCCTATTTTTTCTCTCTAAGTTGGCTTAAAACTGCCATTTTAGGGCTTTTGTCCAATGCGTTGTAAATTAATATAGTTTTCTTTAATATGCGTGTGTTTTTACTCATATTGAACACGTTCTTTTCATTATTCGTAATGTTTCCACGTTTTGCGGTCTTTTCTACGGTTTGTTCTTTCTAATGGCATAATATCATTTTGATTTTGTAGCAGATGAACGTTTAACTGGGGTGCGATTCTATTTAAATCTTCTCGTTTGAAAATTTTAGGAAACTAAAGTTTAAAAACAATACATTTAAAATAAGCTTTCTTGTAACGTCACCAATTAAATTTCTTCATTCAGTTTTTACAATAATACTGAAACAATATCGTAATAGTAACCATTCTATAGTATTGTTATGACGACAGAATTTTCAAATTAATCTAGCGAAAAAGACATTTTGTAAATTACGTTTCTTGGCAAGCAGTTGAATATTTGATTAAAATATGGGAAAAAGAGTTAAAAACATCTGGAAAATGATACAAAACTGGTTTTATTGTTTAATTCCACCTTGGTATGTAGTATTTATTTATATAACTTACTATTATTTTTCTTTTATTTGATCTAAACTTTAAACGTTCTTATTAATCCTAACTGTTTTTCTGTTTGCTGTGGAACTATGCTCTGGGCTGAAATGTTATTAAGCCGAACTGTATTACAGTTCTTACTATAAGAACATCTCTGTCATGGAGAATTATTATGGTTCATTATGACAACGTTGATGTGTACTAAACAATACAAAATTTATGTATCGTTTAAAAGGACGAAAAACACAAGGAATATGTGTGATGGAAATAGTGTCAACTAGTGAGATGATATAGATAGAGGTCAACTCTGTTCAACTGTATCAACAGTGAATAAAACTTGCCGAATACGATTGATGTTGCTAGGACTATTATCACGGTTCATTGAGATCGTTTGCCTTGATAACGTTACCAATTTCTAAACAGTTTCTTTTCTGTACTTTTGTGTTGGTTTTGGAGAAGAACATCATCCCTAAGGATTTTGTGACATATTTCATATCGTTATTAGTTAAGTTAGTAATGTACTGTTTGTATTGGAGGACTATCAACCGACATCATGTCCGATTCTAGAATATAGAAGTGTCCTCGACGGTTGCTGTGAGATTGTGAGGGCCTATCTCTCTCGAGAAGAAATAGCGAATGCTCACACCTACTCCTGCACCTTCTTTTGATTTAATAAGGCCAGAGAAATCAAACGAGTGTTTAAAGCAACTGTGTCAAAACTGAAGTCAGTGTTTTCGTTCTCGACATGGTTCACTGTGAGATTTGAGATTCTGCCGTGATCCTAGTGCTGGAAATACGTCAGGGATTCCATGGTGTCTAATATTATGTAGGGGAGATATTCCTTCCAGAAAGGTGTAACACAGTTCTCTGCTCCTATCCCTTGATTTGAGCTCATAAGGTAGTTAAGGTAGTATGTGATGCGAATAATATCTAAATATCACTTGAGATTTGGCATCTTATAATGGTCAATAGTCTTACAAGATGATCCCATGTGTCACAGTGTGGGTCACAGCCATCATTCCAGATATTTGTAAGAACTAGTTTAGTTACAGAAACCAACAGTTACAATAATACCTAACGTTTAAAATGCGTCCTATTATATATCATATTAGGCTTTAAACGTATATGGTAAAATTTAAAATTAATAACTATAATAGCACAGAACACAGGAAAATAACAAGGACCTATTATATCATTTGTATTCAACATGCTTACAGTAAACATCTGTGGAACGTTAACCATAGCTGCAGGTCAGTTCGAAAATTTTAGGTACGATGTGATAATTGTATTGTTAACAGAAACATGACATGCTAAAGCGAATAACTGAAACTCATTTTTAAAAGGGGCTGGGGAGTGGAACAACAAGAAGGCAGATACAGTTTCCAATACGAAAGTCGGAAGACATACATAGCTCAAACTCTTAAAAACTATAAAAACAAAAGCTTTCTGACTAAACCGTAATAATTGCCCTAACAACGTGAACCGTATCTGGCGAGTTGTATTCACTGTTCATACACTTGACATTCATTTATTTAATAAATGTCAGGGATTCCGTAATGAGATATTGCTAAGTGACACCTCAAGCAGTCGTGGTGAGATAAGAAACTTTTGAATGAGTAAAGAAGATCTATAAATCTAAGGTAGGATAATTTTACTGTGTGGGGAAAGACGAGGAAACTTACTTTCACAGTTCATAACGTATGCCTGGTTCGTGTCTGAGGAAAGATCCCTGATGAATATGAAAGTGAGAACTATTATAGTTGTTCTTCTGGAGATCAAGACACATTGTAATGGTGGTGCAGCCAATACAGTCTGCTGCAAGATACACTGTGTGCTATTAACAGAATTGATACTTTAGTAATATTCCATCTTTATTATCTCGGACGGTTATATTTGAAACCGTCATATATTTTGCGCGGTTGTGCTCTACTGGTCTCTTACTTCACATAAAATCTTTAATACAATCCATGAAGAAATATCTGAGATATTGCGTTTCTTTCTTTTTCTTATTTCGTAGAAAAATTTGTGTGAAAGAAAAACTCACTTTTATGGATTTGTAACTATCAAATGAATAAATATTTGCAGTAAAATTCTTACCAATGCTTTAAATGTAAATACCACTTTCACTGCCAAATTAGACATTTGTCCTTTCAAGTGGCACACTCAGTGTTTTCTGGCGGCAACTTTTTGTTAACACCATAGGTGCTTTTCATTAGACAGATACGATCTAGACGTTGCAGACTTGGAAAAGATTGGTCATCTACGTCGTTGTTATTGTAATAGTCAAGAAGGTTAATCGATATGTTGTAGTGTATGTTGATGTTGCTGATGCTTTACTTTCCGAGATGTTAGTCAGGGTGGTAAATTGATCAGTGGTAGAAATATTTCTTCTTCTTTGGGTAATTTGGTTGGTAAAGGGAAAAGTTGGTCATGTTGGAAAATGGGTTTGTGGTTTGAAGTATTTACGAAAATTTGATGACGGCAGAGATGGTAAAGATTGTCTTGTACTTTCTCTACAGAGCTAAACGGCTTTAAACTAAAAATATTCATAAAAACAAAATTGACTAAAGATACGATCTGCTGTCGTTTGGAATTATACAATGTTTTCATTAATTGGGTTGATTGGGAGTGAATCCAGTGAACAAGACGCAGGTTACTATTGATTGACTGTTCAAGTGATTGACGAATCTGAGTAAAAATGGGAAAATATGATGTTTACTCTTCGAGTTTGTATTGGTAACATGAGGGGAGGAATTCCATAGACTAAAGAAATGCCTTAAGTTTGCGTGGCTGGAGAAAAACTCCACTTCATCAATGGTTCTTCGTTTTTGTGATGTCGACACATACTCTGAGCTCGATTAAAGTTGTTGATAAATTCACTGCGTATGTGTGACAAGAATTGACCCTTACGTGTATCCTGCCACATGTTGGTATCATTTCTATCCCATTTATTTCCCGTGTGTTTTGTCCTTGGGACGGGTCTTTCGTTTTCTGTTTACTAAAAGGTAATAAAGTGTTAGAGCTGAATTATGTACTTTAAAATAACGAACCTTTATTATCATTTTTAACAGTTTCCACTTTCAACAAAGAAAAGACCGCGAAAGACTCCTGACACATATTGAATTTATTTCAATATTAGATTATGTTGTTGACAACATTGACCCTCACTATACTTCTCTAACGAACACAGACTCCTCGACTTCATCAAACACAGAACAGGTGCCACGAAAGGTCAACGATGATGTTTCCCCAGCCGTAAATAGAAAATAAAAAGGTGACTATAACGTAAGTGAGACGTCTGATGATAATGACAATAATAGTAATAAAACGACACAAAACATACAATACACAACATGTATTACCATAATGGACAAACATCTCTGTTTTAATCATTGAAGGAATTGAACTGTTTCTTAGAATAAGAGATTGTCACTGAAATAAGAAAACTGTTCACTTATTTACATTTCAAAGATATAGGAAGACTTCCGAAAGTGGGACTTCTTCATCACCAATAAACACAACACTATCATTTACGAGACAGAACGTACATCCAGGTTACTAATGATACCACACCAACTCACCTATAAACACATATGTAGTATTAGAATTAGTAATTGTCCCGAACTCATTATACAAAAACTAAAATTTTACGGTACATTAACAACATTTACGCAATAATTTCCCCTTATCATGCATGCTTCACACACACATAGAGACCCCCGACGCCATTAAACTTCCCACCAGTCTACGACAACATTAAAACCTACTTGCAGGCATTTAACGAATCACTTAATGCCCACCTACCACCAATGATCGCACGTAGAAATAACACACACGAACTCGATAGATGTGTATGAAACATTAATACAACAAGGAACTAAATTTCTTCCATTTGGTAAGAACAGTCTATTTTTTGTGTTCAAATGTATTTAAAGCCCAACTTTATTCAACGTACAGCGGTCATTATATAAATCCCAGTACATCAAATAAAATCATTATTTTTTGTTATTGGTATGTGAAATTGTTATTGTTACTAACTCCATGCGTACAGGCTCGATCATTTTGAACGATCTTGTACACACCACATAGCTAGCTATACATATATACGATACTCTATAACCCGATGGCTGTTTTGAAAGGTTTGTCCCTGAAGAAGAAATACCCACTTTTCGAGAGCGCCTGGTTTATAGGGTATCATATATTTGTATTAAGTTGATTTCTTGAGCGTACGTACTTTTCTTGCATCATGAAAATAATCATGAAAGTACACATATTACAACTATATGTTACGTGTTAAACACATTGCCACTCGTCAGTTGTCCTTCATAGAACGTCAGCCATGACCTATGCACCTTCGTAGCCATGTTTATGACTTAGTAAACATTTAGAAAAATAAATAACAAAGATCGCGGATTAAAGTTAGGAACCAGAAACAGAGTGAAAACAAAACATAATTCTGTTTAAAATATAATAAATTTGCATTTCTTTTAAAGACATTTTCAGAACGTTTTTTTTTTCAAGACATTCCCATGGCTTAAAATAGTCATTTTTATATTCCAATACATTTCCTGGATTTCTATGACTAAATAAATCTTTAATTCTTGCGTTTAGGAAATGGCACTTAAGTAATATGAGATGCAACATAAACAAGGTGTCATACGTATATCTTAGCTTAATCTTGTACTTATAAAAGTATTATATACAGTTTTGTATCATACTTTACTGTGAAACTACACAATATACTATATACAGTTTGTCCATTGCCAAGAACTGAAATCTGGATTTTAGAATTGCAAATTCATAATCTTAATACTGATCCACTGAAGACATACGTGTCTCTTTGTGTATGCATTAAATGTAAAATAATTAAAAGAAATATTAGTTGGGTTATTACGTAAAGAATGAAAACGTAAACTTGAGACATCAGTCCATAAATTGGTGAATAATTTTTACTTAACTTATGACAGTGCTCCAAAATATATCATTATAGTTTATTTTTGGGTATTACACATTGGAAAACATTAATAAAACGAAATTGTGTAAATGTTTTGGATGAAGTTTTTTGCTGTATTTAAACTTTTATGGGCTTTTTCTATGTCATTCTGGCCTTAATGATAAATTAAATATTTTCATGTTTCTTTCTTACAATATAAAAGAATTCTAAGTAACCACTAAAATTTTATACTTTATTTTACTACTAGATGACTATCATTTAGCTTCAAGTGGAATAAAAGTTATGCTGGCTCTTTTAAGTTACTTTTTCAGAAGATATATTAAGGATTTTTCAGATCTCTATTATTGACCAAACTGTTGCTGGATTATGGTTCTAAAAGTAAAGCCTGTTTTAAATGGAAGTCCCATATACAGCTCTTGGAAGAACCCTATAAAAAATTATTGTTCTTCCAAGTGAACCAACTGTTGACTGTTTTCAACGAAGACAAACATTATAATTACAAAACACATTGTTATTTTTTTCTATCAAGTTTACATTCAGTTGTAATATTTTACAAAAATTAGACGAAAGTAATGTAAAGGAAGATATTGTTATTTTTGTAATTTGGTATATTTTAGGAATTGCATATTCATGTTCAGTTCACAGACTACATTATTTCCGAATCTGCGTTGGAAATGTGACTGTTACACAGGTTGGGAAACGTCTCACCACTAATCCACTTTGTAAAAACCATGCTGGAGGTGGAATCACCACTGAACGAATTACCTTCGTCTGTGATCAATCATATCCTGTTGGGAGCTTCAAGTCAGTATCCAAATTACTCAGTACTGTAACAGTTGCAGTGAATCACCTACAAACTACCTCCACATGCGTAAAATCAAAGTGTATAGTTACAAGTTATGAAACTTTTACTTTTATGTAGTCACTGTTTGATCATTGTACTTTTTTCTGTGAATCAGTTGTATAAAATTATCAGAAATAAAACAGGCATCTGTGAGATATCATTGTAGTTGAGAGTAAAAATATATTCCATAACATAACTGTTTGTTCTTGAAATTAAAAACAAACCTATACAATGGGCTATCTATGATCTGTCTACCACAGGTATTCAAACTCTGTTTTTAGAGTTGTAAGCCTACAGATACAGCAATGTTCCACTGGGGGGGGGGGGCGCATTCTTTGGCAAAAAGACAATTGAAACTGTAAAATTAATTGCCAGATACGAACATCTTGTGTTGAAAAATTTTCATAATGTTTTACGCATGCACATTTCCAGCTATACATATGGTTTTAATAATAGATTGATAGTTAAGGAATGTAGGTAAATTCAGTTTTCTGTACCTTCCTGTTGTTCTTAGTTATTCGTCTTTAGTTTCACATACACTTTCTCATGGAAAATATTTTTACCTAGTAAGACTCATTGTCTAATGTTCTCTTTTGTTCGAAAATCAAGTAATATCTCAGGGTAGGATGCTCTCTTATTTATCAATTGAAATGAAATAAGTGATGGTAGTACACGTGTACTGAGAATTTTCAGAGCAGCTCAGTGATAATTCTGAGACTCTATATTGCTAAAATATGATTTTGGTACCCAAACTGGTACAGCACAGTTAGTCCATTGTGTAACTTTATGTTTAATTGCACGACAAACACATTGAAAAATACGCCATTATTAAAATATTCTATGATGTGCTAATTTTTTTAAATTTGTAGGATGTCATGAAGTCAAACAAAGCTATCTTACAAACATTTTGTATCCAGATCAACAGTGTAGCACCCATATTGAATTTTTGCACATTTGCCTGCCTATAATTACTTTTTTGTAAATGCAGGTCACCTTTTATATTATTTACGTTGTTACCAATCCCTTTTTTGATTGACACTCAAATAATACATTTCCAGAACTTTCTCAAACTGTCAAGTTTACTATCATTATCAGATCTGGAAAACAATATCATTGGATATCGGGACCTATGCTGATAATATTCTATTAACCGTGTTACTAAATACTGTTTGGGACTCAACATTAACAAAATTTAATTGTTAGCAGTCTCTGTATACTCTTGAGGTCAGGCTTGCCTGACTAAATAACCAGTTTCTTTCAAATGTTTACCAAAACGAAAAGTCTTTTACTTGCACACACATTTTGATAACTGTATATTAGATTTCTTAAATGTAAATTCATAACATACTTTAAATCAGAACTTAATATTTTTTTCTAGCTTTTGCTCCATCAATTTGAAAATTGCCTTTTTCTGAGATTTTGAAAAAAGTTATCTTTTACATTTTTTGTGGAAAGCGTAAGACGTAACTTTTAAGGCAAATAAAACTTCGTCTGCTCATAAATGTTTCACATATTTCAGAAATCCTTTAATTTCTTACTCTTTTTTTAGCCGAACAAATCATTCTAATAATAAACTGATTTTTAGAAATTCACTTTTTAAATACACAAGTTGAACGATGCATAATTTTCAAATTTTTTAATCACAACTTACTTTGAACAAAGGACTTTGTATCTATCTCTTTGTGTTCAGTAAGTATTACAGTGTACTTCAGACACACATACTGTTTAACTACCTCAGAAGGAGGGAAGGGTAGAGGCAATAGTGTTATAGCTCAACCAGAGGGTGCGTTGCTAGTGGCACAATGTTTGACTGCCATGACAGTGGACGAAGGAAATTGTTTGCTGCCAGAGAAAGCATTGTAAAGAAAGATCGTGTGACATTATATTTTAAGAGTTACTTAACAGGAAGAATGTTGTTTGGAGATATAGTTACAAGAGTGGTACGAGAGGGCGCTACTGTCTTAGGGAAGGATGACGTCCTAACTGGACATCAGAGGGTATGTTACCATAGGTTGTTGGTGTTACCTAAGTTCTATAGGCAGATGGTGTTACTGTAATTTTACAGGTAGACTTTGTTGCTAATGGTAGCGTTTGTAGAGGTAAACTGTGTTACTAGGCAGATGGACTGTATTAATATTCTTCTGTCAGATTGAATACAAGTTTCAGTTTGTCTGAACACTGATTTATAATTTTCGTTTATATAGATGTTTTTTCACACTTGTTCTATAAAGGTGGGTGATGTTCCTATAGGCGGACAAAGTTGCCTTACTTTCGTGGTATTGCATACTGATTTCAACTTGTCTCAAGATATTATTTGTTATAGATTTACCTTTTATTTAGAAGTCTTCCCAGCATGTTGATCCGCGTTTGACGACGCAGAGATATTTCTTGTAGAAGGATCGCCAAATTGAGCTCTTGGCCAGTTTGAAAGGAATGTCCTTGTAAGGTACTCATACACGAAAAATCTAGAGAGTAAATTCGCAGTAACGGAAATCGAACTGTGGGCCCACTCTATCTGCTAAGGCATATTTGACAAGTGATTACATCAAATAGATCTAAACAATAATCTAAATATGTAACTAATTAAACAGTAAATCTACTGATACAAAATGTACATTGATTACAGAGTGAATCTCGGAAAGGACGTACTTTATAATTATTGTACTTACACTTGAATAAATATTTAATTTATATTCTAATTTGAACATGCAGACTGAAGACCACCGTTATCGAATGACAAATCATTGTTCTGTATTACATTCAAATTTGCTTCAAGTTTGACTTTAAGAATTAGTTCATCAACGTATTTATCTATAATATTTAAGAGTGTCTTATTACATTTTATTATTAAATTAAGTTTAAGTTTGACTTTACGACCTTAAGGTAGGTCTAACATGGCCAGATGATTGAGGTGCTCGACTCGCAATGTGAGATGCGGGGCTTTGAATTCTCGTCTCCTTCTAGCTATCGGGGTGTTAAAATTTGACGGTTAATTCCACTATTTGTTTGCGAAAGATTATCCCAAGAGTTGACGGTTGGTGATGATAACTAGATGTCTTCCCTCTATTCTTTCACTGCTAAATTGGAGAAGATTAGCATTGATATCCTTAGGTGAAATAAAAAACAAACGATCTTTGGGAAGTTGTTCATCACCGTATGAAATATTTTTGATATTTCAATAATACATAAATAATAAGAATTTGTTTTCCAGTCTGAGATATATGAACATAAAAAGTGTCAAGGAGAATTATTCAAAAACATGTACTTTACCAACAGAAACATGTACTTTACTTACAGAATCGGAAACAAAATCTCCTTCACTTCAATCTACCCTTTCCAGACTTACAGTAATCGCAGATTGTCTTTGCCGTCATCCAAAACAAAGAATGAAATTAAAAACCAATCTAACTACAGTCGTTTCTTTTCGTCAAAACAACCGCAGAAAGATTTATGAAACAATTTAAAATTAAAGGCGAATAAAATACATTTTCAAAATCTCAATTTATCAAAACACTGTTTCCAACATATAAACTTTTACTTTCTAAAAGTACTCCTTGTGTTTCTTCTCCGACACGAAAGACACATGCTGTTGTCAAAAACGCAACAGGTGGCTCTGCTTTACAAAGCAAACTGAAAAAAAAATATTACAATGAACAAAAATATGAACCCCCCATGTGAAATATTGGTGTAACATGAAGAGTATAACCCAAAGTCAGTGTATACTCCTTCTACTTCTACAAAATGGATATTTCTCTTGATCAGTGTCCCAAATTTGAGTCTACCACTGCCTGTGAACATTTGCTCAGTGATGCGTTAATTTAACTGAGTGCATGGTGGGGCATATCCAGACGCTGCTCAAACAGAATGAGCAGTACTCGGACATTCCTTATACTGGGGACAATAAAAGGCCACCTCAAAATGTCAAAGTTTGACAAAAGCAGCAATGCCTCAGATGACTCCAGTCATGCGGGAACGTGCCATTGGCATGTTGGAAGCAGGAATGTCCACCAGAGCGGTCGCTGTGCAACTGAATGTTCACTTTCGGACGATAGGACGTTTGAGAGTTCGTTTTCAACAGACGGGCAGTACTGCAAATCGACCTCATCCACGTCGGCCACGTGTGACCACCCCAGCACAGGATCGCCACATCCGGCTTGTTCACTTGCGGGACCGTCTAAGACCAGCGACACAGACAGCAGATGAAACGCATCACACTGCAAACGGTCCGTAACCACTTGCGAGATCCTCAACCCAATTGTAGTGTCGTTTGTCCGGCAGCATAATGTCACCTTCCAACATAACAACGCCCGACCACATGTTGCCAGGATCTGCACCCAGTTCCTTGAAACTGAGCACATTCCGGTTCTGGACTGGCCTGCGTATTCGCCAGACATGTTGCCCATAGAGCATCTTTGGGATGTTCTGGATCAACGTGTTCGCTACCGTGTTCCAGTTCCGGATAATGTGCTTCAGCTCTGTGTGGCACTCCAGCAAGAATGGAATAACATCCCACAGGCCACCATAGACAACCTGGTGAACTCCATGCGAAGGAGATGTGTTGCTCTGATAGAAGCAAATGGTGGACACACAGGATACTGAACAGTAAATTTATTCAGCCTGACCCCTACCATGTTTGAAGGAGTTTTTAAAAAAAATTGCTACAATAATTCAGTGTGCTTTTATTCTTGTAATAGCAGCCACATTAATGTTTCATTTCACAATAGTATTCAGCAAAAGTCGAATAAATATAATCAGATAATTCAATATGTTACAGATGTTAAAAATACACGAACCAGTCATGACAGGTTTAAATATAAAATTATTTATGATATATCTCATTTAACTTTTTTTTTTACATTTACAGCTTCGATAACATTGCCCAAACTATATTTGTATTATTAGATGAGGGCAAATGTTTTATGTTTCCTTAACAAATGTTAACATTATTAGTGTACAGTAAGAATATAATTGAATCAGAAAAGAAATAAGAATTGCTTTGGAGAGATATGACGTAATAAAAATGAACGTACTATGGGTCTGGTATTAAAACAATTAGTAAACCAATACGGAATTAATTCAGAGCTAGATATTTTAATCTGTATGACATATGGTCTGAATTTTCATGTTGGAGAGTTGCAAGGTCCATGCAGAACTGCCTCTAAATTTGACCACTGTCCAAAGGAAAAGCAACCAGCCAGTAACATTCACCGTAAAAAATGATTTACTGCATAACAAATGATTATGAGGAACACCTCTAATTTAAATCTTTTCAGATAATTACAGTTACGACAGAAAAAGTTCGTACTCCTGCGTCGTGAGTATTTTATTCCTTATAACTTAAAAAGTATCACGATTAGGATAATGAAAGTAGAGTATATTATAAATATTATACTAACACAGATCTACATAAATTTTTATGTAAATTGAACGAAAAATAACTGTTTATAAACAAATAACCAAACACAGGAGGGTCAGAAAGTGTTCGTGCGTCTACTTTAATGGTCAGTTGTGTAGCCTTTCAGGTGAATTACTTGGCGCAATCTCTCCTCATAGCCCTCCATGATCGTTTGACAGTATTCGACTGGTATTTTCTTCCATTCTTCTTTACAAAAGGCCTCCAACTCTTTCAAGTTTTTCGGATGATGCTGATGAACCCTGGTCTTCAACTCATACCAAACGTTTTCAATTGGGTTGACATCGGGTGACTGCGATGGCCACTCCAGAACGCTTATATGGTTCTTCTGCAACCAGGATTGCACATATTTCGATGTGTGTTTAAGGTCATTGTCGTGCTGGAAGATCCTACGACGCCCAAGCCCCAAGTTCCGAGAAATCATTCTTGATAGAAGTGCCTAATATATCAACGTACTCTTCTTTTTTCATGATTCCGTTGACGCGGTAAAGGCTGTCTACACCAGAAGAGCTGAAGGAACCCCATAGAATAATCGAGCCACCTCCGTGTTTAAGTGTAGGGACGGTGTTCTTTGAAAGATTTCGTTTCCCCTTCTTACGGAAAATATAGCGAACATCATTGTGTCCGAGAAGCTCGATTTTAGTCTCGTCTGACCAAAGAATACCCTTCTAATAGGTAAAGGGTTTTTATACATGCTTTCTTGCATACCTCAATCGTGCTTTTAAATGAGCAGGCTTCAAATATGGAGTTTTACGAGAACGGTATGTTTTGAACCCAGAAGAGCGTAACATGTTCGTAACTGTAGAGGTGCTTACTTCAATCTCAGTTTCCCTTACCAGTTTCTGTATGTCATTACATGTTAAACGAGGGTTCCTACTAACTTCTCTGAAAACCTTCCTCTTGGTTCTCTCTGGAATTCTGGTGGGGCGTCCTGAACGAGGGAGGTTAGCAGTTGATCCTGTAAGCTTAAACTTGGCAATTATGCTTTGAACAGTAAATTTCGACACATTAAGTTGTGTAGTAATACCGGAAAGAAACACACGAGACTTGTATTTTACAATAATTCGGTTTTTTAAATCACTGGACAGTTGTTTCCTGTTTGTCATGATGATCAAGCAGATAATGACGTAGATGGCGCTAAATTGCTGGAAGTACATTTTTTTGCTGGCTAAATTCCAATAATTATAAACCAAGTGTCTAGTTCTGGAATGGTATAATGTAGTTTATCTGCCAAACTAAACACAATTTTTACGGGAATATCAGTTTTTTCACACATTCTGAAATGTACAAACACTTTCTGCTCCTCCTATTTTTGGTTATTTGTTTATAAACAGTTAATTTGTCGTGTAATTTACATAAAATTTACGTAGATGTGTGTTAGTATAATATTTATAATATATCATACTTCTATTAGCCTATTCGTGATACTGAGCAAAATACCTCTCGGGACGCAGGGGTACGAACACTTTCTGTCCTAAGTGTATGTTGAATGGTTAACTCTCTGAATTGTCTACTTTAAAAATAAAAAAATAAAAAAACAACCATTTTTTTACACTTATCACATTTCAAAAAACACTTTATGGTAGTATTGGATTTTAATTCCAAAATGTATTAATTTCACCTCGATTAAACAGTTATGCTTTCCGAATATTCGAAGAGGAGTTTCATTTTTCTACAACAACAAATTAACTAATATAATGTATGATCCTGGTATTAATTTATAATATTTTGTTATATATACATATAGGTAATTCAGCAAATCAAATAGAATTCTTTTAATTTTGTTTGTTTGTTTTAGTGCAAAGCTATAGCTCAGATTACATGTGTTTTGTTAACCGTGAAAAAAAACAACAACCCATAAACTTCTCTTTGCTCCACGAAATAACTTTTCTTTTGAAAACATTAGTTTGCATCTCCACTTGCTCATGACAATAATAATACCGGAAAGTTGAAACTAAAAAAAATAATATATAATCTAACCAGCTTTAAAGAGTTACCATTAGTATATGAAATATATATATATTTAGAAAAATAGTTCTTGAAATAGTTTGCCATAGTATGGTGCTGAGACAATATTACAGTAAACCTCTCACAATGTATGCAGTTTAATGGTAAGGGTTTAAGAGATATAAATGTTATTAACATTCAAATAATGACAATCACAAGTCTTATAGTGGTTCAGCTGTAAGTCTGGGTGCTTACATTGCTAAAATTTGAATTTCGATGCTCGTCATGGGCACAACAAAGATAACTCTTTGTGTAGTTTAGCGCTTAACAACAAAGATAACTCTTTGTGTAGTTTAGCGCTTAACAACAAAGACAATCACAAAACCGACGGAAACATTGCTTCTAATCTCGTCAACAACTCTCCCATAAAAGTGCTATGTTTCACATATCGCGCACACTAAATGCTCATATTCTAACAGTTATTGTTTGATTCTTTGGAGGTGTCGTTGATGATTGTCTCAACATATTAGACTATTCTAGGTATGAAGCTGGATTTGTAACATTTGATTAGCAAACACTGCATTTAAGACGTTGTGTGCAGACACCCCTTCGCTCTTGTATCTGTGCGACACAGGCGATACCAAGCTAATATAGGTGGGCCTTTTCGACTGCCATGGGTGTACAATTTATTTTAAAATAATCTAATTTAAGATATGCACAGAAAGGACTGTTCCTTATATATTTTCAATAGCGATCCATAAATCAGCCAGTCCATTTTCAGACAGATGATTCAACCGAAGATAGAGTAAAAGCTGATTTACAACGTCTCAATCTAATGAACTTCTTCAGGTTATATCGACAAAGAGTTATATATCAACTTCATGAAAATATACCAAGGTGATCTAATTTTTGTATTACTTTCACCATTCCCATTATTCATCTTGAAACTGTGGAGTTTGTTTTGCTATTAAGCGCAAAGCTACATAATGGGCTATTTGTGATGTTCCCAGCACGAGTATCCGAGTGCTGATTTTAGGGTTATAAGCTTTCAGACGCCACAGGGGCCATCTGTTGAGTGTGTTATTTCATCAGTTCGATATGTTCGGTACGATAGCTGAAGCAGTTTTGTATTTTGTATCAGTACAAGTAGACTGACAATTCTCATATCCTATATAAAAATAATTTTCAGGTTGGTAAATACAATGTTCAGTGGTTTCCACTGTTTCATGTGATAATTCGTTGCTTCTTTTCTATAATTCTTGAAATACTTGTTTTATTTCTAGTTTGCTGGTTACAACTCTCTTGCAGAAATAATGAGAACTGTTGTCTTACACGAACAAAGTGAAGAATATCCATTTCTCTATCTACAGTCTCCCCCCGTCAGTGGCACACTGGTATGTCAGTGGATTTATTCTTCTGGAAACCGGGTTTTTTGTCGCCGTGGTTGGCAGGGAACTTTGTGTTTAATAACAAACACTGAAACTTCTATCTACAATAGCTCCATGCGTGTGGCTGCACCCAGATGTGCATGTTTTCAATGTGTTTTCGAAGCATGTGGTCAGTAATTGCCGCACTAATACTTCAGTTGTCAGTAAAATCGTGTTTCCTTCCTACCAAAAGGTCTTGCGCGAGAGGAGGGGTATTATCAGGTATCAATTCTCAACAGCTGATATATCAAAACTATAAGAAAAAAATCACTCATCAAAGTAGAACGAGTTGACTGTATTAATTTCTTTATAATAAATATCTATTTTAGGAACGCAAAATGATGTTTGAAAATACAGATCAACCTGGTAATGAATATAGTTACGTGTCTGCAGTGGCTGTACGTTCTTACTTATAAAGGTTATGATGGTTTCTTTATTTGGGAACTTTCGATGTTAACGATATCTTGTTCCAGTATTGTTTTATAAGATTCGTCCTTCGTCGGAAAGTTAAGTATACAATGCAAGGTCGTTTTGCTAATAAAAATAATAAAAACAAGTGAATTCAACAAAGTAACTCTTTTAATGAAGGTAACACCAAATAAATAATAGGGTATTCTCCTCTTGCTGAACACATAAACGCTAGTTATTAGTGTGAAGTACTGTTGAAGAATTAATGCTAATTTAATGAGGAAAAGTCGTACAAAAATTTAGACAGATCTTAAATTAGCATTTCTTAAAGACGGAATATTAGAACACAGATTACCATATGAGGAATCATCAATTCAGTCAAATTAACATACTAACCATCAGTTAGTTTGGGGGTTCTCAAAGTATATTTCTCTTTATCCTTTGGCTGCTGCACTTCTTTTACTTCTTGAGTCAAATAGTTAGCCGAATACAGTTTGAGTGTATAACTCAATTTTAAGGAGTGGAATGTATGGAAGGAGTTTATAGTACAGCCATATGTGCCTTGTCTCTCTAAATACACACTTCACAAATGGTGTATTGTTGACATCACTCTTATGTGACCCTATAAACCATTTAGTAAACAACGTGGCAAAACTTCATTAAATTTATAACTACAAAAGTGTTTCAAATTCATTACTTAATTTAATATATAATGTTTAACCATGAGGATGGCTCGTTTTTTTTAGAAGGATAATTATCAATGGCTGATACGTAGTTTGCTGTTGCTTTTTCAGTGGTTGTCTTTTGCATGTTGTTCATTTCCATCATTTCAAACAAGATAGTTTTATTATTTTATCATGAATAACATTTTTATGATGAAATAACTAGCGTCATCTGTTAAACAATAATATTGTTAAATATTTATCCGAATTCATAATAATAAAAACATACGCGAAATTAGAGCTGAGAAACGATGTTTCTATTAAAACAAGGAAATAGAGTGTAATAAATCCCTCAAACTAAACAAAATTTTACAACTGTACCTAAACACATGAAAAATAAGCATGTTACAAAAATTTGCTGAATTTCGTGCAAAGTTATTCGACCACTATCCGCGTAGTGTCCTTATTTATAAGATATACCGTAGAGAAAGGTAGCTAGTCGATTTTACCCACCGTCTCCTCTTGAGCTACGTTTTTGTCAACGAAAAGTTGGATTGACTGTTACATTATAATTCATCCCCCCCAGCTGAAAGGGCAAACATGTTAGGTTACGGGATACAAATTTTACGAATTGCAGATTGCGAGTTTGCGAGTTACGTGTTCTAATCACCATGTCAAGAGATAAGCTCATTTCTGAAAACATATCCTATGAGAGTTTCATTAGAAGTCAAGCAATATACCTATTTAATTTTCCGTTGGAATTTGTTGGACGAACTGCTATCGGCTCTGCCCTCCTTTGTTATTCGATACGTTTAATTCACTTATTCACATGAAAAAAGCAAATGCACTAAATTTAATAACAAACTAAAGTACATTATTTTTACCATTGTTTGATTGAAATTAAGCACAAAGTTACACAATAGGTTATCTGTGCTCTTTCCACCAGGGGTATCGAAAACCTGATTCTAACGTTACAAGTACACAAACTTGTAACACTGGATGGTAATTTCTTTCCCATAACTAATACAGTTATACAAGCATATTTTAAAGAAGTCTTGTCGAGCTGACGCTTTTGTATTGGAAATTACGTAGAGGTAGCATTTTGTCATGTCCATAAGTGAGCCAGAGGCGCCCACTTGTAGGTCTTGATATTCAAAATTTCATGTTTGCTTGCCTCCTCTCTAACAGCAATTACACATACTCGTTAAAGGCAGCATATCACGAAACATTTTCGATAAATTGTTCATCAAACTATTTGAAAATGTAAATGTTGGTGTAGCAACAAAGTTTGTTAAAGTACGAGATTTTTCAGAGTAGAGGTGAGTCGTGAGTGAACATTTCGTATGAGTGCCTTCGAGTATAACCATATGATATAGATCTTACAGTGTTAACAATACAATGTAGTTTTAGTTTTTCGAACAACAAGAAACATCACAACAATTCACAAGTAAATATTTTAAGGCTTTGTTTGAACAAACTTTGTTTCTTTTGGTGCTATTTATTTTAAGTTATTTGAATATCATTTGATGAAAAAAAAATATATATGTGTGTAATAAAAGATGTCTTTCGTAGTAATGTATATCGTGCCCTTCCTTAACACAGATACTACACAATCACATTTATCGATCAACGCTGATGCACCTGTATGCTTGACGTCACTGTATTACAATGTGTAGTTAACATTTTGTAATAAGGACATCTGAGATTTCAATCACTCTATTGCTTCAACTTAATAAGAAAATCGTCCAAGTGGTTACTGCTCTCGCTGCTCCCTAAAATTATTTATTACATTTAATTTTAGATGGCTTGTGTAGCGGAAATTGAAATGTTGCCATAGAAACTAGTGTTTGATGAATTTTAAAATGCAGCGGAAAGAACATATCAAATAGAAAGATAACTCACTATTTGAGTGTGTTGTAGATTAAAGGACAGTAACATTTCAATGACTTACACTAAACTACAGACGAACTTGCACCAAAAAAAAAAAAACACGAGAAAAAGGATACTCTTGTAATATCTTAAAAAACGATTCAAATTTTATTATTATTGTTAGCTAAGTTCATGATGGAGATTTTTTGTGATTGTATCATTCTGAACACGCTGTTAATATTTATTAAATTTATATATTACTAGCGAGAGTACCCAGCTTTGCACGTGTTACAATACTTATATGTTTTAGCAAGTACACCTGTGTAAAAAATAACTATCCAATTTTAAACTCAAACTGCTTCTGAATTAGGTTATTTTCCGTTATATCATTGATGTTTTAATAAAAGAAACACATCTCTTTAATCAACGAAGACACTAAATAAAGAAACTAACAAATCTATTTCTAGTTTTGTTTTTTGTGCATTTATACCTTCAATACATAAATTAACAACAATATTATGTTATACTTCAGTTGCTAAGCAACATAATATAAAAGCCATTGTTACCAAAACGCACTAGTCTTCAATATGTTATAAGTTAATATATGATATACTAAAGGGTATGCTACGAGACGAGCTTGCGTGTACACACATAGAAAAAATTAGTAATAATAGACAGATTTACACCCTTAAGGTCCACTTATTATGGGTGCAAATTTTAGGTTTCTAGGTTTTTCTCTTTGAGCTATGGCGGTCACATACACACAGACATGCCATTTTATTATTATAAACTGAAAATCTATGTGTCATATGTTGTTAATGGAAAAACAAATCTGTCAGTTTTACTATTTCTTGGTAAAAGAGTAGCTGAAGAGTTGGCTGTGGATTGTGATAACTAGTAGCCTTCCCTCTAATCTTACACTGCTAAATTAGGGATGGCTAGCGCAGATAGCCCTCGAGTAGGTTTGCGCGAAATTCAAAACAAACAAACTCAATGTACTAAGAAATATTTGGAGGAAGTGGTCAAAGAGCACCTGACCCTCCAGGGTACGTATATATCATACCCAAACCCCGAGAGAGAGAAGAAATATTTCTTCAATAAAGAATTTTGGTATTCGCTTTGTTACAGTAAATATTAAGGGTTTTTCTTTATCTCTCAATTTTTTCGCATTTTACAATGAATATAATACAGTATCGAGAGGTATAATTCCAACAAGTTAACTGGAGTTGCTATTTGATAATCGACAGCTGAATATTAGAATACTGTCTTGACCTATTATTTTATTTTTTCAAATATTTAATTGGGAAGAAAATGCAAGTATTTATTAACCCAGGATAACTTCATGCATCACATATATCACTGGATTTGAGTTATCCCTTTTTAAACTGACAAAAAACTGAATGATCTCAATTGAATACTCACATATAATAAGTCAGTTCCGATTTTTTTCTTATAAATTTTAACAGCTTTATGAAATATACCATATTTCTTGTTTTTACTTAAACTTTGGTTTTGTATACGTACGCATATTGCATATAATACTTCCACAGATATTACACAGAAATATATAAAACAACCATGATTTTACTTTTCTTTCATGAGACTCGTGGAAAAACTGTCAAAAACACTATAACTGTCCAAACCACATGGACTAATTTAGACGAAGTGTATTGAGGGCTTTCCAACAGCCTTCATCAATTTTAGCGAGCAGAATAAGAAAATATGCACAACCTTACAGACATTTTTGTTTATTTCAACTTGCTTTGTGTCTAAGTTAACGGTGGTTAAGCTTAGAAACTAGAAATGAAAAGAATGTAGCATACGGTGTTTACATAAATTCCTTTCAGTAGTGTCCAAGCGTTATAAGCAGAAAATAAGGAAAGATTGTGTTATGTTTGAGAAATGACGTAGGATGAAATTGTGCTTCTCCTAAATTATCTTGTGTTTTTAGTAAGTATATATACATATTTATATATACTTGGAATATATTCCAAGGTATATATAAATATATACCTTGGAAGTTTTTAGAAAAAGATCAGTAGAATTTGGAGAAAATTTCAGAATGTTTTTAGAACTTCATTCAAAAGGAAAAGACTGTTTTCCATTCGATAACCAATGCATCCCAATAGTCTTTAGTTTTACCATAATGTACGTGGATATGACTAATAAGTAGTGCATTATAATATGCGTTGTTTATTTGTCAAACATATATTTCTTACAAGACCATCGAGAAGACTAAAAGCAAAAATATATGAAATATGTTTATATATCGTACAGCCTTTTGCATGGATATAACTGTAATGGAAACAGAACAAAAGGTAGTGTGAATATATGGGAAAATACAGAAAGAGATTGGGTGGGGAAAACAGATAGAAACCATAAATCTGTTATTTAGAAAATTAAATTGTACAGAGTCTTTACCAAAATGTTTGCATACTATTCTATATTGATATTGTATTTTAGGTACGTGAGGTAGTCATTGAATAAATGCCCTAATAGTAACAGAGAAAGTAGTGTATGATCGGACAAACATTCAGGAGTTGTTATTTTGATCTGTATAAGTAGTTTGAGCATTTGCTCGTCAAAATATATATAAAACTATTTTGTACAAAAAGGAGTATTTTCGTATAATATTTATCGAAACAGATCAACGCTTTGTTTAGACGACTTCTTGGTAGTAGATGTAGAGTCATGCCTCATCACGTGCCAGAAGGTATAGAGTATGAAATTGTTCGACTGTTCAGAAATGGTATGAAACAAACGAACATTGCCAGAACAGTATGATACCACCACTGTACTGTATCAAGGATCCTGAGAATGTATTCGGACTACAGACAACGTTGTTTTAAGAAAACTTACTGGTAGAGGCTGAAAACTACTGCATGAGATGATCGTGTTTTTATCAGGTTAACATATCAAGGTATCGAAAGAAGTCTTGCAATACCTTCATTCCAAGGTATTCAGAAGAACAGTGAATAGGAAAATGATAAAACACTGCTAGTTTGCAAGAAGAGCTATCTGCAAACCGATATTAGCAAGATTTCACCACTATGTATAAGACAGCATGTTAATTTTTACAGTTAGGACACTTGCGACATGTCATATTTTCAGACAATTCCTGTTTCCGACTTGTTAAAGCTGACAGTAGGATTCGTGTTCGTCGTTTGCCTGGAGAACAAATGAAGTAAAGTTGTTTTTTCCAAAGAGAATACACAGGAGGTGGTGCAGTACGTGTTTGAGCAGCTATTCATCATGATGGAAAAAATGTTATTCATATTCTCCAGGGAAACTCCAGGTAACATTGAAATACCACTTCTTTGAAATATCGAGTGCTTTAGTTCTACCTCTTTTTACAAAGTTTATTGTATGAATAGTACTCTTTTTTCTAACTCCTGTAGCAATGAGTCTTATTCAAGAAAATAGCTCAATGACTTTAGAATGGATAAACTTGGTATTACAAATCCATTTATTCAACTCACAAGTTTGTATTTTGTTTTCAGTGTGAAATTTACACGCAGTTGATTTTTCATTTAACAACTATAAAATAGCTTTCTTTGAAAATTTAAATAAATATTTTAGAAATAATGTTTTATAAATAAACTATTGAAATACGGCTTAAAAAGTACATTACTGTTTAGATTACAAGGTCTGAATACCAAAATTCCTTTTTCTAAAAAAAAGAATACACATCATTTGAATTGGTCCTCCTAATGCTGCTAAACAACCCATTTATAGTAACTTAATTACAAAAATGCGAATCTCATCACAACACAATTATTTTATTTGGAAATACACTATGTTGGACAATTATTAAATGTACTGGCGTTTGCAAATGCACTGGTAAAATGGTACTCTTCAATTTATTCGAATTATACTATTTTGATATTGAATCTATTATATTTCATTCTTATGCAAAGAGAAAGCCAGATATGAGACTTAAAAATATGACTAATTACAAAACTCTGTTAATTTTGGAGAAGTATTCAAAATACACAAGACTATCTTTCTGCACTATTAACAAGTAATATTGAATAGAAAGCAGCTAGTTAACAGCATCCACCGCAAACTCTTGTGTTACTATAATCGAATGATGGAATTTGCACCTATCGTCCCAAAAAAACGGTAACAGTATAAAAGTAAAAGTGTAAATATAAACACAAATATATATTAACAACCTTACCAATATAACACCATTACAACTTGTCAGCTACCTTCTTAATAATACATAAGTATAATATTAAATGAATATATAAAAAATGAAGCACTGAGTAGTTGTCCTATTTCTTTAAAATCGTATTCTAGGTCCGCACTCCCCTTGGAACCACTTCCAATTTGATGGCTCAGTACTTTGTAAGTATGGATTAAATGTTCTCAATTATTAGTATGCTGTCTTCCAAAACAATTTTACAAAAAGTCCTATCTTGTATCTTAGCTTTGTGGATTACGCGAAAAGAATCATAGGGAAATATAAGACTAAAAATACATGTTTAAATGAACAGCATAACACTGACGAAGTAAAACATAGTTATTCAAAATGAATCAGTATATGAATTTAGATTGGAGAGTAAGTAAAAAAATTGCATTTTTTAATTAATGAAAATAAAATGTAAAATTAAGAAAGCCAAGAGTGCACTATACTTGAATATTCATACGTTTCCTTACTATTTTGAAATGATTTTAATGTAATTTGAAATGTAGCACAAGGCTACAAAAGGGTTATCTGCACTAGCCAATCCTAATTTAGACTAGACTAGAAGACTAGAAAGAAGGCAGATGGTCATTATCACCACGGACAACTCTTAGGTCTCTTTTACCAATGAAGAGCAGGATTCTGTTTCCTTATCGTAACGAGTGGTTACATTACATTACTTATCATTAAACTACAAGGAAATACTGGGATGTCATGATCATTCTTTTGAAAATAAAATATAGTTATTTCTTTCTTTTATCGTGAATATGATTACCGTGAATAATGACTACTGAATTTATAGAAAGAAAAAAAGAAAAGTAGTTAGTAATAATAAATCATTAGTTAGAAAAAGAATATTCAGTATTTTTTATTTGATTACTTTAACTATTTTAATATATGAGAGTTAGGGATAGTAAAACGTTTTTAACGCGCAGAATTTGTAGATTGACTTAATTTTGAAGCAAAAATTTTAATTTGTACAAAGTATGGATTATTCTGCTCAAAAGATTCTCATTCTTCAAATATGTGAATAAAAATATCTTACACTGGGTATTTTTCAATAAAAAAAAAGATATAGATTCTATATATTTGTGAAAAATTTGGATTGGTACACTAACTGTTGATGGCATTATTTGGATTGGTACACTAACTGTTTATCACGTAAACAAATGATTACTGGTGAATGTAGACAAAGAAGTGTTTCCGTAACTAGAAGTTAATTCTTTTTAGGGAAAGTTATAATATGTAACAATTCATATTGGCAGCATTGCAAAAATCACTAGAAGAGTCTTACTCAGTTTATTTTCACTTTCTACTTTCTCCATAAAGAAAATGGAAAAAAATTAATCTTCCATTTACGCAATTCCAAACTATGATATCCGGCACCCATACTACATCATTTAACATAAAAAAAAGAAATGACAAAAAAGGACATTACGTATCATTCAATAAACATTAACTTATCATTATATATATTGTTTTAAAAGACTAAGTACATATCGTGGTACAATTTTTTAAATATTTAAATATATTTCATGAAAAAAATTGTCGTAGTTAACGGACAAATTGTATGTTATATGGAGAAAACAATTTGTATGCATTATTATAACTTAGTTATTTGTAAAACATTTCAGGAAAAAAAACTATCATAATTACGTAAATTATATGTTCTACAGACATAACTACTTATTTGCTATATTATAATTTAGTTATTTGTAAAATATTTCAGAACAACTTATCATAATTAATTAAATTGTAAATTGTGGCACATGGCAAAGTACAGAAAATACAACGCCTATTTTTAGACGAACGAGAAAAACATAAGATCTTGAAGTTGTAATTATTAGATTAAGGAACATAAAAAGGCAGAACTAGATGTCATGTCCATTCTATGAAAACCAAAGTATAAGAGCTTCTGTCTATGATACGTGAGATTAGTGACGATTAGGTTATATTGATAGGACAGGAAACATTAAGAGAACAGATAGAAAAATGACACAAGTGACTAATAAATAGACAAATATGACGAAATACTTTTACATTTAACACACTCCAATGTAAGATTCAGTAAATGTAAATTGTTAGTTTGTACCTACTAATGTACAGAGCTTAAAACTCATTTGAATTCACGATACATATATTTAATTCGAATAAAGTATTGGTCATTAGGAATCACAGTTCTAAAATTTTCATTTTTCAAATTATTCGAAGAAAGGTAAAAGAATGGTTTTTGTTTCTAAGAAGCTATTCTGACGCATTAACAAATAATATTATTCAAATATGCTTATATCATGATTTTATTCTAATTTATGTATCTAAAAACACCATTCCCTTTTCATGAACTCGAACTGTCAAGTCCTTGAGGGAATTGATAATTAACTTTCACTCATCCATTCTTGTATGTGTTTGTTACATTTTGGTGAATGTTAATAGATATGTGCAATCGTGACTTTGTAATATTTATTTTTGTATCAACTCAAGAATTCTCAGTTTCTACATGCTTCCAGTTTTCTGTTTTGCGAAATATCAATATTTATGAAACAAAATACTCTAACCCAACATTATTGCTATTACGTATTTTGTTATTTTTACCAAGAAAACAAACATTTATTTGAAATCCTTTTAGTATTATGCAACAAATGTAAACATCTCAACTTTATTCCTTTCACTCAAACACATCCACATACAAAAGTATTTTCTTCAACACATATTTGATTGTTGCTGTTTATTGTTTTCAAATGTAAAAACAAAATGCCCTTTTTGTTTTCATGAACAAATTTCAAAAGTAAATGTATAAGTATGTTTTTGAAACAAATAATGTGATATTATTAGTTTAAAACCTCAGGGCAGAACGAGGCCCAGACGTTAGCACGCCTGACTGTAGATTTGAAGTTCCGTGATTGGCATTCTATTAACACGTTAAAAAAAATGATTTCGTATTTTAAGGTCGTGATGGCATTTTAAAAATCAAGTCAAGTTCTAAAATTCGATTAGAGTGTCCCAAGAATTAACGATGGGTGTGTGCGGGTGCTTATGAGCTGCCTTTTATCTAGTCATTCTTTAAAAATTAGGAACATATCATGTAGACATCCATGGAGTAGCTGTTTAAAACAAACAAACGAAATTGTATTAAACAAATGTTTCACAAAATCTTTTAAAGAGTTTAAAATAAGTTACTTATATATATTTTTAACTTGATGTTTTTCGAAATAATAATAAAACAAAGTGCAACGTTCCGGAGGACAGTCTGTTAAGTTTTTTGTTTTGTTTATGCAATAGAGTTGATTATTATGTAGTTTGTGTCTAATTAGTGAAACAGTTTAACTATCTCGTTAAAGTTTCTTCTGTGTTAATTTCTAATAAGTTAACAGCCGTTAAAATAATTTCAGGTCTATTTCATACGTTTGCTTTTTTTGTCTCGAGTATTTGTTTGTTTATTGTTAAACATGAAGCTGCAGAAGGGGATATCTATCTTCTACCCACAACAAGTATCGAAAAATGATTCCCATTATTAGAAGTCTGCAAACATGCCACAGTGACAATGAAAAAAAATTTTTTTTTAGTTAAACACTCTTCTTTATCTGGTTTCTAGCGTTGTAAGCATGAAAACTTCCCGCTGAGCCACTTGGGGGAAGGGACAGGAATCTGTAATTGTTAGTTATTGTATACCATATACATAAGAATACCAATGCATAAATAAAATCATATCTGTATCAGTATGAGTGATGGAAACTCGTGTTTAATAAAATACGATTTTAGAACAATAAAGGAAAAACTCGAAGTTCTAACTTTAATTGTTTAACAACTAAACTCCGAGCACTAACTTTAATTGTTTAACAATTAAACTCGAAGTTCCAACCTCAATCATGTAGCAATTAAATTTCAAGTTTCAATTTTAATTGTTTAACAATTTACTGATTAAACGCTCAGAAAAAAGTTGAAATAAATGGAAATGTCAGTTTTAAGCTAGACCTAATCAAAAGACAAAAAATTATTTTAAAATTTTCAAACATAAATTACAAAACACTTTATAAAACCATTATTCTTGGTCCGTGGCACCTTAAATAAATGTGCTAACGTGTCACACGTGACGCCATGTCTATCATTCTGGTTATACATCGCTGCATTATTTAACGCAGGTCTTTTTATTTTTTAATATACCAGCAAATACGATCGAAGATTTAAAGACAGTAGTTAAATAATTAGCACTTTAGCGGCTGATAAATTAGCACGTCTTATCCTTAAGACTGATGAATTGGACGATATTATTGTATTGAACAAAAGTCGATAATTAGACTAATGTTCTTAAAAATAGTCAAGTAGTGTATAATTGTTTTTAAATGTAACAAAAATCTGAAAACGAATGTAATGCGAAAAGAGACAACCATGAAAGTACTAATACAAATTCATAGATTTTTCTATGTAATATAAATATTATTTGTATTAAAGAAGTTGGCCCGGCATGGCCAAGCGTGTTAAGGCGTGCGACTCATAATCCGAGGGTCACGGGTTTGCATCCCAGTCGCGCCAAACATGCTCACCCTTTCAGCCGTGGGGGCGTTACATAGTAACGGTCAATCCCACTATTCGTTGGTAAAAGAGTAGCCCAAGAGTTGGCGGTGAGTGGTGATGACTAGATGCCTTTCCTCTAGTCTTACACTGCTAAATTAGGGACGGCTAGCGCAGATAGCCCTCGAGTAGCTTTGTGCGAAATTCCAAAAAACAAAAAAACAAACAATTAAAGAAGGTCTTAAAAGACGAGAGGCTGATAAAATGCCATGTCAGAGCAGAGTACGTTTCGTCGAATAGAGGAAAAAATCGTGAAATGGACGCTCTAAAAGGAGTCCACAACCTTAAATAATGTTATAACAAAACAACTGTGCATTATATCATCATATTAGTTGTTCAAAACTGTGGACTGCGGAAATAAACTTAGTAGCTTTCTTATAAATATAAGATACCAATACTCGATAGAGTGTAAAAACAGTTATTGCTGAATATAATAGGTGCTACTTCTTATAGTTTGTTTAATAAAATATAAAAAGACAAGCAAACCCTTAACTGAGTTTCAATAGTAGATCGTACTTTTATTTAGTTACACTTTCATTCATTTTACTCCGACTTTAGACTGATACTTAATTGGTAAAAATTGACATTGGAATGCATAGTTAAAAGCATATAATGACTAGTTTTGTGTTAAATCCTAGTATACTAATTCATTAGCAAGATACTTACAAATATTAATTGACATTGTACCATTATGTTACTTTATTTCTTCAAGAGTTTATTTTTCACACTTCTAAAGTAATTTTTTAAATATTCAAATCTTTGTACAATATAATGCTAGAAGTTAAGGAGCACAATTTTAATATTCAGTTAAATTAAAATTCTAAAAGAGTGAGTGTTTGAATTCTTGTTATCAGTAGGCAAAGAAAGCATTCGTTTAATATACATTATCAGTTTTATTTATTTATGCTATAGCTGAAGTGATTTTGTTTTCATGCGCGTATTATAACACTTAAAATACATATTTTAAAATAATTAATCCTACACTGACTTAAGGTGGGAACCTGAAATAAATTTCAACTTTATTTTGTTTTAATGAGAATGCATCTGAAAAGTACAACGTATGTTTGAGTTATTAATACATACTTGCGTAAGTATTACTTAAAATTTATTTTGGTTTCTAGACGGTTTGTTTAATTTGGCAGTGTAAGACAAGAGGGAAGGCAGCTAGTCATCGCCACCCACCGCCAACTCTAGGGCTACTCTTTTACCAACGAATAGTGGGATTGACCGTCACATTATAACGCCCCCATGGCTGAAAGGGTGAGCATGTTTGGTGCGACGGAATGCGAATCCGGGTCCCTCAGATTACGAGTCGCACGCCTTAACACGCTTGGCCATGCCGGGCCTTCTACACAGACTTCACTGTCTAAGTGTAAAAGTTACTTATTTGAAGTAACATTACCAGCTTAAAAGATATTCAAAAATTAGAATACTTGTAAAAACTAGAATAAACAATATCAAGATATGTCCCCGTAACAACTCAAAGGTAATTCTGTGAACTTTTAACGCTAAAACTCGAGTTTCGATGCTCGATGTTGGAACAATACCTATACTACTCTGCAACTTTATGCTTAACAACAGAAGAAACAAGGTACAAAAGTATTTTTTCAATTTAAAATTCTTAGTTGTTTTCTTTATTTCAACATTAACTCAAATTCCATATATTATTTATTACATTTAGTGCATAACTTTTCCATAAGTAAAAGTATAAATTATAAAAATAAAATGGACAGCTGAGCCATAGTTTCTGTTACAAACGGAACTGATTTTAAACTCTTGTTACCTAATATAATTTATCCCAGAGAAGCCCCAGATTTATTGTGTTAGGTATTATAATTTCAAATAGCAGAAAAGTTTAATTTTTAATTGAATGTCGGTATGTATCAGATTTATAGTATTTTGCCAACGAGATTGATATACACAATTTTTTCTTAATACAAATATATTTTGATGTACAAACAACAATGCAATTTATAACTACAGGTATTACAAATAGTTATCACAAATAATAATTTGCTCACAAAAGTTGTACAAATTTACAAACAATGTTAAGTCTTCTATGTTGTCTGGAACTAAATATCTTATAGACGTTTCACGAACTAATTAACGAATTACTTCTGAGTTGGTATTGTTATACTTTGCTAATCGGCTAGCCACATGCTGTTTACAAGCTGATTTTTCTTCAACAGAGATATCTAATGTCTTCGTAAGAAGTATTAACGTCCGAAGTTAAATGGTTTGTAATGTTCGAAATCTATAAACGTTCCCGGTCAATTATCTCTAGTTTCCCGACTGATAAGTATTAATCACCTTTATAGCTTCCAAAGTTTATAGTATACTAACCGTGGCAAATATTGTATAAACTGTCTCTCAGTGTGTCAGTTTATAAGCGTTAAGGCGAGATTTTAGAAATTTCAGTTGGCAATAAAGTTAAACATATTTATATATTGTTGATTCTTACACTCGAGAATGTTTTATAAATTAAGAGAATATGCGAAAATTTCGCAACACATGTTTAACACCATAAGCTACATACATTTTTAAATATCTATTTAATAAAAAAATAGATATTAAAATACATGCGTAATAGTAGATCCGTTACACTATTTGAATTTAATGTCTTGCTCAAATGTATAAAACCGAGTTTTTATTAATTACTGAAATATTAATAATCGGGCTTTTGTATAAGAAAATAAAACTTCTGTATTGTTTTGCAATAAAACTTTAATTCATCTTTTATAGTTGAGAAAGTTTTCTTCATAAATAAATGTTCTCAGAAGTAGAAATTTCAAGAACTTAATGTACACTGTACGTTTCTACCTCAAACTGTACAAGTGATGTAGAATTTTATAGCACATAACTTCAAGTACATCATCCTGTTATCCCGAAATGACAGAGAATACTTTAGTGCATATTTAAACATTACATTAATACTTCATATTTCCTCATTATTAGATATGAAAACAGCTTTAAATTATTTTTTCTGTTTTTTTGTGGTTCGCCAAAATATTCGACAGAATGAAACATTGCATAATAGTCCTAATTCTTAAGTGTCAGTGGTAAGTTTACGGACTTGCAGTACTAAAATCCCAGGTTCAATTTCTTGCTGTGGAAAATGCGCTTTAACAACCATCTAATTCTTTAAATTTTCGCTACTGTAGTGTCATCTTTGGGTAATTATATCGTTATCTTAACGCAATATTATATAGAAAATACTGACTAATATACTATGGTTAAAAAGACACAAGTATATAATGTCTTGGTTATTATTTTTAATATTGTAAGTAAGACAATTGTTTTGCTCTAAAAATGAGAGAAATATTTTCTCTGTAGCCATCTAAAACCTCATTGGTTATGTAGAATATTTTTACTTGAAAAATGATTAACGATGTTTGTTTATTATAAGAAGTTTTATTTTGATATTTAAACAAATGTTATTTTCTAATCTAGTTATTATCTAATCGAAACGAAAAGTATGCCATTTGTAAAAAATTTTCACAAGCAAATTATAACTGCGCTTTTATTAAACAATACCTATGTTTTTAAAACCTTAAAATCAGTTATTAAGAAGATAGAAATGTTATGTATAATTACTTTCCAAGTAAATGATATAATTAACAATCAACCATTAAAACTAACGATTTATATCAAATAGCAAAATTAGTTTGTTGTTCATGATTTCTGAATCATCATATGTAGGTTTAGGATTTTGATCAGCTTGTTGAGTGAACATAGTTTCTTTCTTTTTACTTAATATTTTGAATGAAATAAAATTGTTACAATTAATCAGATTGTGAAACAAAAATAACTTCATTGTTTCTAATAAAACAGATGTATAAAAAGTTTGTAATTTGCATTCCAGAAATTTCCTACCCCGCATAGCCAGGTGGGTTAAGGCGTTTGACTCGTAATGCGATAGTCGCAGGTGCAAATTCCCGTCGCATTAAACATGCTTGCCCTTTGAGCCTTTGGGGCGTTATAATGTTACGGTCAATACCACTAGTCGTTCCGAAAAAAGTAACCCAAGAGCTGGCGGTGGGTGGTGATGACTAGCTGCCTTCCCTCTAGTCTTACACTACTAAATTAAGGACGGCTATCGCAGTTAGCTTTTGTGTAGCTTTGCGCCAAATTAATGAAACAACAAACAAACAGAAATTTCCATGACTAATGATGATAAATGCATTTTTTAGAAATTTATGAAGCAAGAAAACAAAACTGTACTACATTAATAGTTAAATTTATTTCATGTGTTGCAACACCAAATCTCTGAAATTTCTACAAAAAAAACCAACAAAAATACGGTTATGTAATAATATTGTACATTATTGATATTAGTTCACTTAGTAATTCCTATTAAAATGTTGTACTGGCGACTTCAATATATGACACCATACGGTGGGCATGGGAACTTCGCTATCTATAATGTTTTGAAAGAAAAAGTTTCAAAAGAGATTTATTTGGAATATAATAATGTATTTAAAACCTAAGTTTTAATTTACTAAAGTTTGTTCTATTTTACTAGTAATTAATTATAGCAGTTTTTTTTTTTGCAATTTTGTTCATTCTGTGTCGGGATTTTGGTTCACTGTTAGAACCTGTGAGGGTTAGATTCAACGTAGACCACTTTTTCAGACTTTTATATGGAACCACCTGCAGTTCAGGTGAGAATTTTGTTTTGAATGTTTTTCGAATTTAATAGGAGTTAAATTTAAAGAAACAACCGAGAAAGATCAGAAATTTGTTTTATCTTCATTCTGCTTGGCGGTTTTGTATTCTTTGTTTGTTTGTAGTTAGGCATAAAGCTACAGAATGGGCTATTTGTGCTCTGCACCCAACAACTATCGAAACCCGGTTTTTAGAGTTGTAAGAAAGCCGGAGAGGAGGAGACGAATATTTCGTTTAGTTTAGATACTCCATCGATATTAGTATTATTGTTGTTGAAGAATTACTTCAAGTTAAGAAGCATTTTGATATTAAATGTAATACTGGGATAACTGAACGATAAATGCTATTTTTAGCATATTTTTGTAATGAGATTTGTTTAAAGTTTTCTAAATTTTACTGAACTTTTATTTGAAGTATTTGTTAGAGATTAGTAGGCCCTTTTCAAGGGCGTTGACGCCCAGTCCTTAAAGTTCAATTATATCAGCGCTTACCCTTAAGTTATGTACGTTGTCAGTTGCGCCATCTGTGAACAAAGAAGAACAAATAGCTTTAAGATTTTATGTCACAGAAGGCTTAGAGATAGATTATGTTTATCACTCACATGTTATACTGCTCATCAAATTTCAGAGTAGCCTTCCGTATGATGGGTAACATCCTCTATTGAAGGGGTCAGTCAAAAGAGCTATCTGTCGATTTTGGTTTATACCATTTCAAAACTATAGTGTGAAATAGATGAGAAGTTAGCTCACCAAAGCTGAATTTTGTTTTTATTCTAGGGGTATTTGTCATAATACACTGCTTGTTCCATGTTGGTATGGCTGGTTTGCTATTGCTACCCTTACAGAAATATTATTCAAAGAGTTATGCTGCTGAGCAATGTCTTAAACTTATATAAAACAAACAAACAAACAAATAAAGTGATACTATAATAAGGTTACGTTTTCTAATAAATTTACTTTTGCAACAGTTAGTGTTTCTCTGTTTTCTGAACAAAATATACTTCATTAACAGTATTGATCATACTATTTAGTATAAACTATGTCACTGCTGTTACATCTTTATTTATTTTTATCACTATACTTTTAGTATTATTATTTTGCAGTGTTATCTTAATTTACGTATTTAGGATTGATTTAAACCTCCTAAACTAGCTGAACGTCGTGAGATATTATTCATATTACAGCTGAAAATATTCTAATAATTCTAATAATTATAAACATAAACGTAAGAAGGGTGTACTTGATTAGTTACATTAATTACTAGTTTGGCTTTAGTTTTGCTAAACTCATAGTTTACTCTGATTGGAAGTTAATATTAATAATGTGTTATTTCAAACTAGAAATAAAAATATGTAAAAATAAGAAAATCAGATATAATAGTAGCAAATATTTATTTATTGATGTCACTATTAGGATATGTTTAATACTTTTTAAAGAACAAAATCTATTGTAATAAAACTGGACTTTATTTGTCTTGAAAATGAGTGCGTTTTACTATCTAAAAGTGCATGCACGCGCTCTTCATATTTTCAACGGATGTAAGCAAAAGGCAGATGTAAATATACTTTAGTAGACATATTGTATCACAACATATTAAAAACATGTCAAAGTTTTTCAAAAGAGTTAACGTTAGGCTGTAGAATAACTTTGTAATTTTATTTATTGATAGTATTAAATATGGTGAATTAAAGAAAAGCAAAAAAGCAAAAATATACTAAAGTTAAAGTATTAAATTTATCTTTTTATAGAATATAAGTCATGCTTTATAAAGTCTCAATTAATGTTAGGCTTAAGGCATTTGGATTTACAGATTTCGATATCTGCGATTATGTATTTAAAAAAATACTCTTGCAATAAAGATATTAACTTGACTGCAATTTTTTGCGGGTCTTTGCAATTATAAAATCAAATCTTTCTTTTGAAATTATTTCTAAAAAGTTTACATACATTTCTATTTACCTTTTATAAAAACTAGGTAGACTAATTTTTGGGTACGAGTCTAATTTGAAGAGGTGTACTAAACAAATCTTGTGATAGTATTGCTCATCACATAGTTGCGGGGTCACGTTTGATCCAATGGATCTGCTGTCTCATTTTCACGTTCTGTTACCATAAAGAAAATTTTGAAGCATTTATATTTTGTAAGGTCAAAGTCAATTCAGCTATTCATTCAAATAAGAGGAACCCAAGAGTTGGCAGAGGGTGCTGTTGACTAGCTATTTTTCTTCTAGTCTTTCTCTCTAGTAACACACAGGTTAGTTTGAAGTCTTATAATGCTAAAACCGAGATAAGATATCCATGGTGGGCACAGCATAGATAGCCCATTAACTTAGGCATAAAACAAAAACAAAATTAAAGAATTCTATCAGAATATTTTTCTTTCAACATCGAATGTTTCAGATTTCTTCTTTCTCATTGTTTAAGTATCTTCCGTGTCATTCCTATAATTAAAATTTGTTATAGTAGCAATGCAACAATAAACAGTCCAGCATGGTCAAGTAGTTAAAGCACTCTATTTATGATCTGAGGGTGGCGGGTTCGAATCCACGTCATACCAAACATGCTTGCCTTTTCAGCTGTAGGGGCGTTATAATGTTACGGTCAATCCCACTATTCGTTGATAAAAGAGTAGCTCAAGAGTTAGCAGGGGGAGATAATGGCTAGTGACCTTTCCTCTAGTCCTACACTGCTAAATTAGGGACGGCTAACTCAGATATCACTATTATAGATTTGCACAAAGTTCAAAAACAAAGAAACAACAATAAATCATATCTATATAAAACAATGAAAGTCATAAAACAATGTATGAAGAATGTTAATAAAATGGAGTTCTTGTGAAAACTGTGCTCGTGATTTGCCCCACTCCCACCCAACAAACAGCGGTACGTCTGGTAGAAACCTGGTTTCAATACCCGTGGTGAGAAGAGCACAGATACCTCGTGGTATAGCTTTGTGTTTAACTACAAACAACACCCTCAGTTAGTACAGCGGTATGTCTCTGGATTTACAACGCTATAATCAGGGGTTCGATTCCCCTCGGTGGGCTTAGCAGATAGCCAGATGTGTCTTTGCTATAAGAAAACACAGTACAAACAAATAAGTTATCGTGATTTTAATAATAATTTTCAATCTGCAATTAAACAAAAATAATTATAAGTCGTCATTTGTTGATGAAATAATGATACATTAGTATAACTATACGATCAATACTAGATTATTTTAACTTGTAAACTATTAAGAGCATCAGTAAGCATTTATCCTTTAAAATCCTCTATTTTCCATACTTGAAAAGATCAAAATAAAATTTCGAATTTGAATGATAATTTATTTTCTCCTGTAAAGTTGGTATTCTAATGACGAAAAAACGAATAAATATGAAGTCTGAAATAAAATACTTTATCAGACCGACAAAATAAACTCGAATTGTTCGTGCTTTCCAACCTCTTCTAATGCACTGTAGTTAACGACGTGTTCGGTCGTTGTTTGTTTTAATAGATTTGCTTTGTTTCAAGACTCCTCATTTCTCTAGTCGTTTCTCTAGCACAAACACACGTTACAGAAGACTCAAAAAGAAGCTGTTTGTTATTGAAGAAAATACTTTTAACCCAAATTGTCTCTTTGAAATGTCTACAAAATAAAAAAAAACTGGTTCAAACATCATTGTCTTATATTCTTACATTCCTGATCTAAACCATTATCTTGATGACAGCAGATAAGATTCAAAATGTTTATAGGGAAGAAGGTAAAACAAAACAAAACAAGGTTCAATATTTGTGCACACTTCATTTAGTCTTACATACGAGTAAGTCAACCGTTCTTGCATGAAAAAAAAATCTTTCATATCCCAGTATTTACCTTATCAGTTATAGTCCACATAATTCTTAAGTGTAACTTCTACGGACAAGGATGTATCGATGTTTTGTTAACAAAATGTCCTTCCTCACTGGGATAATTTTTGCAAAGAAATTATCTGAGTAGTAAATGACCTAACACTTTTTCAGTATTGTGAGTGTAAAACATGCAGGATTTAAATAATAAACAATGAAATGTTACGAAGGTAATTATAACATTTTATTTAGTTATAAGTTTGCTGGACTCCCGATTTCACCATAGTTTGTGCTTTCACGTGATAGGAATTCCAAACTCAGTGAGCATGAAAGTAAAAAATAATCACATATAAAATCTTATAGTAAATAACTTATAATTAAAATCATTATCACAAGAGAATAGAGCAATTTGCTGATAAACACACATATAGTTTTATTAATAAATATTATGCTTATATTAATATGTTAGAAGTATTAAAATGATCATAAAGTTCGATATTCTGTATTTTTTAAATATTTTTAATTGGTTGGAAGTGATTTCACATCTTACACTGCTCTTTGGCCAAGTTAATTAAATACAATACATAATATTTTTTAACAAAGTCAAATTGCTTGTACAATAAATACATCCAAGTAAAAATATTTGAACAAAAATATAATCGTACTTTATGTTATTTCAAATCCATAAATGTATATATAGACAACGAGGAATGTACCAGAAGCGGAAAAACGCGCAAAGTTCACAATATTAATGTGTTAAATATCTCTGATGTTAGGTTTGTGGGAAATGAAATATCTTTATTGAAAAAAGGTTTGTTTTGTTGTCTCATCAGCAACCCTAACCATTTAAAAATAGAAAAAAATGTAAACGATTGATTGATTGTTTGAAGTTAAGCACACATCTGTTTGATTAGAATTATCAGACTTAAGGAGTTTTATTCACAAGTTGAAAAAATAGATGTCATTTAAAATAAAATTCAAATTTACGTCAAAATCTGGTATTAAACTGGAAACATTATGTGATCAAATACAAAATCTATCTTGAATTTCAACACAATATAAACATTGGAATAGGAGAGGCAAGCACTTAACGCAGACTGTATTAAAAGCATATAATTTTTAAATAGCTAACGAGATATTCTATAGTGTTAATGTCAAACAGGTTTTATGATACAATGGTTATGGAACGTTTAAGAGATAATACAACTTATATGAAACTTGAGAAGAAAAGATTATAATAAATACATACTAGAGAAGATAAACTCGTTTACTCAAAAATATAAGGGTCAGTTTAATAATTTATAAATAGTTACAAAATGTTACCAAAAATTCATAAATGCCAATACATTAATCACTGTTCTGATGTAAATAATAATTTCGTACAGCTAGCTGAGGCTTTTTGTTGCCCTAGTAGATCCACTGTTGCAGGGCGTCAGAGTTTCACACTCTTGTTATTTCTTTTGTGGATGAAGTGGTAAAACCGTTCATCCCAAACGTTTAAAGTAAAGGCAGGAGTGATTTAAATTTTTTTATCAAATTACCTGATAAAATTCGTCATAACTGCACTCTAATTACACTAAATGCAGTATCTTTCTATACTAAAATTAAATGTGAAGTTGGAACATCGCGGTTAATTACTTCTTGTGAATGTTATCCAGAAGTTTAACATACTAAAATTACTAAAGAGTTTTTAATCGAAGCTATAAAATTAGTATCGATTAATAACTATTTTATCTATGATAATTATTTTTACATCAGATAGGCGGAGCTGTCATAGGTACCAAAATAGCATATGTAAGTGCTTTTTAAGAGAGAAGATGTATGCCATTGTAGATCAAACAATGAAATCAAATGTTTACCATTATGTGATGTCACACTGGTCCAGATACCTTGGTGATTCTTTTATTATTTGGAATGTAGATTTAAAATTGCTTAATTTTAGTCAAGATTTAAATAACATAGAGCCAAGCATTAAATTCACAGTCGAAAAATTTATGCATTATAAATATATAGTGATTTAAAAATCTGACAAAGGATCCTTACCAACTGGTATTATTTTATAAACCCATGCTTATTTACATTTTAGAAGAAATCACCCTAGACATGTTAAAAGAAATATTCAAGATACGTTAGCAGAGAGAGTTATACAGGTTGTTAATGTTACGTATTATACTTTATTTCGAACGAGTCTCCGATTTAAATATGTGACGTATGTTAGCTTATTACTATTTCAAATAATCAGAAATTTTAATTTAGAATTTAATTAAATGTTAATATGTATCAAATTTATGATATTTGCCAACAAGACTAATGCACACAACTTTTTTCTTAACACAAATATATTTTAATATACAAACAAAACACATAACAATTTATACTAACGATTATTACTAATTATTACTACAAATGATGGTTTGCGTATAAATAATACTGACTTTTATATCCGGCCTAGAATTGAATATTTGATCTATGATCCAGGTCCAATACGAACAAGTTAATTCTGAGTTGATATCGTTATACCTCGCTTAAACTAACACTGTCTTTTCTTAGCTAGCCTCACACCGCTGACTTTTTACCAAAGGAGAAATTTAATATCCTCCTAGAAATACTAACGCCCGAAGTTAATTCAGTAAAGTTGAACGGTTTGTAATGTTAGAAATATATAAATATTCTTGGTCTAGTTCTATAGTTTTTCTAATTAATAAGCGCTAATCACAATTATCGCTTCCGAGGCCCCTATTAGCTGACTAATAATAAACTTTTTTAGGAGATGTTCTCGAAAGTTCACTTTGTGATAATACTGTGTCAATCACTAGTATTACATACGCACGTGGTATATTGTTCATTCTCACACTCGAGAATCGTCTACAAATTTCGTGAACAGGCAGAGCTTGTACAATATACAGTCAAGAATATACGACACATGCAAAAAAAGAAAATCATACTGAAACAAGAGTAGGTACTAAAATAAACGTTTTACGGTCAATCCGTTACAATATCTATTGTCTTTTGTCACCTTGAACTTAGAATAATAATGATATTGGAATCTATGTTAATCATTATTAACAATGAAGAGAAAAGAAATATTAAATTGAATGAATCAAAAATGATTTTATTAAATAGAAGTTATTCTGATGGCCAAATTGACAACTGTATATTTCGTGCCAAATTACATGAAAGACTATAACTGAGACAGAAATTTTACGTATATCAAGGAGATTAAAGCTTGACCAATTCTTGTTCATCTATGGCCGTAAGCGATGCCAATGTAATTGTAGTTAATAGGCAGCTACAAAATGTGAACCGTTGACTTTGTTATAAAAATAAAATTGAAAATAGACAGTGTAATATCTTAAGATGTCAGCTCTATAATCTATATTATATTATTAATACCAATATTATTGTAAATATCAATAAAAACATTATGTTTACATTCAAAATATATTTTTCTTGTAATTCTGAGAATTGTATCTCTATATGTTAGAATGTACAATATGTTGTGAATGTTACGTGGACCAAATTGAAAATTTAAGATATATGGAATGAAACAACATAAGTTTCATGTTAAAATCTAAGTTATAAATCTATCAAGATGCTCTGAACATTTCTACACTTATATCTTAAGTACACTTGTTACATTACAAGAATCTTTCTTTGTCAGTTTTCCATTTTGGTCTTGCGATATTCGAAAAAAATTATTATATGAAGGTTATTTCACAAAGATATTTCGAAGTAATTTGAATTTTATATTATGTTTGAAGTTATGCTTTATTTACATGTTTTTTCATGAATATTAAATAACACACACACACATATATAATTTATTTAATCAGTGATATAAGATTACTCTGTTTATGCATTTGAATTAACATACATTCATTTATAATTTTGCTATTTTGGATTTTGTTAAAAAAAAAACTATTATGTATTGTATTTAATTAGGTTGGCTGTGTAAGCTGCCAATGTACTTTTAACCAATAAAATATATTAAAAATACAGTATTACGAACCTGATGATCCTTTAAATATTTTAAATTTATTATTATGCTCTAAAAATTCACTCCTCTTATACTAAATGCTGAAACTTTGCCGTCACGTTAGACGGAAAATCTAGAAACATTTATTTAACACAATTGGAAATGAGGGAGTATATTCTTCAGGGACACATGTATAATATAAAAAAAGTAATCAGTTAATTTGAAAACAACTAAACGACTTGTTACATTTTACAATAAATACTGTAATAAAACGAACTTTCGAAAATATGTTATTAATTATTTTTTACTTAATTAGCTTTTACACAGTTTACGCAAATAGGAAAGATTTCGATCATTCAGTAATTGGCTTACATAGTTCTATATGAATGTTCTTTTTTTCTCACTTATGTCCACCGTAATTCGTGGTCTAAAGATAGTTCAAGTATTTATAAAAAAATATGAAAGCAAATATTTTACGTCAATCATACTTTATCTAACATACCCAACGTCAACAAGGCGTTTCATTATATATCAGTGGCTCACATGCCAACTTGGCTGTTATATGTTGGTGTCTCATAATTATAATATTCCTGCAAAGCAGAGAATTAAATAATGTTAGAAATGAAGAAGTCTTTCTGATTAGGTACAAAAGGCAAGCTTTGATTGACAATCAAAATTATGTAGACTTTTCGATACTTAATTAAAATATTCTGTATTTTCTTTCTGTTTATTCGCAATTTAGAATTATTGATATCTTGATGTCCCAGTCGTCAATTCAGAATATTAACTATTTTATGCTTTGTGTATATCAAATAAAGTGTATTTCAAGCACTGGCAATGAAGAATGATATAGATATGGGACGATGTGGGCTTGAGCACTCACATCACGCTCTCCTAATTTCTATTTCTATATCTATTGCTAATCCTTTATTTTATTTCTTTAAGTTTGTTTGTTTGTTTTTTGAATTTTGTGCAAAGCTACTCGAGGGCTATCTGTTAACCATCGTTAATTTAGCAGTGTAAGACTAGAGGGAAGGCAGCTGGTCATCACCACCCACCGCCATCTCTTGGGCTATTCTTTCATCAACGAGTAGTGTGATTGACCGTAACATTATATCGCCCCCACGACTGAAAGAGCAAACATGTTTGGTGTGACGAGGATTCGAACCCGCAACCCTTAGATCACAAGTCGAGTGCCTTAGCCACCAGGCCATTCCAGGCCTTATTTCTTTAAGCGAGACTGATGAATGGAGGTTAAGACTAATAGGCAGTGTCTCCCCACCACAATGTGGGTCCTACTTTCCAGTCACCTCCAAAACCTAGGGCACATTTTACATCCCACATTGTTATTTGTATCATGGGATCTTTTTAATTAGTGCAGCGTTTTTTGTTTATTATTTTTTAATTTATTTTAGTTTCGGCTTGTTTTTAGGTTATAACAAACTAATATGTATATTAACATTCTTTTATGGTGATTATTTAACATTATGTCCCATAATGGGTCAACGGTACTTTACTAACTTATAACGCTAAAATAGAGTGGTCGATTTCTCTTAGTGAACAGAGCGCAGTTAGTCTCTCGTGTAGTTTTGAGCCAAGATAAACAATCAAACTTAATATATAATTTATTTTTACTAAAAATATTTTAGTGTCTATCAGCTTTCACAATTTCGTAACATGTAATTTTAGTTGTCTAGAAACAAGACATAATTTCTTTTAGTTACATATTTATCATTCACGTTTCTTAACTATTTCATACTATTAAATTGTATTTCTTTTACACATTTTTGAAGCAGGCAGTGCTGTCGTTAGAACTGTACATTAACTTAAACCATTTTACTTTACTAAAGTAATTTACTAAACTTTATAACATTTTACGTGATTACTGAAGTTCATGAAAAAATCCCAATTAGAAACTAAGTAGTGTTATTTAAAGTTTTCTCACGCGATCTTATCCATAACTTCATTAGGCATTGCAAAGATACTATGATTGGTTTTCTTTATGAGATTACTTTGAAATAACATTCACTGCTATAAACAAATTAAACAAAAAATCGATCAGGATTAGGATTTAACGAAAGTCATTCATTTACTGTGTTAACATAAATTCCCAAGCGAAAAGGTTTTTACATCGTCTTAATTTCTAGCGTCATCTGCTCAGCCCTCAGAATACCTTCAAATTACTTCCGCAAAGAAAACTTTATATGTTGCTTTGAATCTTTAACATGTGTCTTACTTGAATGCATTATAATGTATTAAGTCATCCTGTTTTCATAATTTCTCAATTTCTTGGTCTAGTTTTATTCTCGTTTCAGGATACCCGAGATCCAAGGTTCTACCAACAGGGTTTAATTCAGTACTGAACTAAAACGCAATTAGTGACATTAGTCATTTCTTGAAACGATTTAATTAAAAAGTCATTCAGCCCTGTGCGTGAACGTGTGGAATGAGGGTCTCTTTTTTTTGAATTTCACGCAAAGGTACACGAGTGCTGTCTGCGCTAGTGTAAGACTAGAGGGAAGGCAACTAGTCATCACCACCAACCGCCAATTCTTGGACTACACTTTTTCAAGAAATAGTGTGATTCACCGTCACATTATAACGCTCCCACAGCTAAAAGGGCAAGCATGTTTGGTGTAAGGAAGAGCCGAACCCGCGATCCTCAGATTACGAGTTGAGCGCCCTAAACAACTGACCATGCCAGGCCATGGAAAGAAGAAAAACTAATTTGTTTAAAACAGTAACTTCAAATTTTTTCTTCAGATAACTAAGCACTTATAGGATATGATGGTAATACTTATGAAGTATAGTGGTAATTCTTATGAAGTATAGTGGTAATACTTATGAAGTATAGTGGTAATTCTTATGAAATATAGTGGTAATTCTTATGAAGTATAGCGGTAATACTTATGAAGTATAGTGGTAATTCTTATGAAGTATAGTGGTAATTCTTATGAAGTATAGCGGTAATACTTATGAAGTATAGTGGTAATTCTTATGAAGTATAGCGGTAATACTTATGAAGTATAGTGGTAATTCTTATGAAGTATAGTGGTAATACTTATGAAGTATAGTGGTAATTCTTATGAAATATAGTGGTAATACTTATGAAGTATAGTGGTAATTCTTATGAAGTATAGTGGTAATACTTATGAAGTATAGTGGTGGTACTTAGTATAGGTAATTCTTACTTATGAAGTATAGTGGTAATTCTTATGAAGTATAGCGGTAATACTTATGAAGTATATATGAAGTAATTAATTCTTATGAAGTATAGTGGTAATTCTTATGAAGTATAGTAATTCTTATAGCGGTAATACTTATGAAGTAATACTTATGAAGTATAGTGGTAATTCTTATGAAGTATAGTGGTAATTCTTATGAGTATAGTAATATATGCGGTATATAACTTATGAAGTATAGTGGTAATTCTTATGAAGTATAGCGGTAATACTTATGAAGTATAGTGGTAATACTTATGAAGTATAGTGGTAATTCTTATGAAATATAGTGGTAATACTTATGAAGTATAGTGGTAATTCTTATGAAGTATAGTGGTAATACTTATGAAGTATAGTGGTAATTCTTCGAAAATGTCACTTCCTTATTAAGCTCGTATTCTCTACTTACACAGTAAGAGGCAATACGTAAAGACACATAATCTATCCAATGAACCTGAAATTTGTATATTTGCTTTCTAGTCAATGATTGTTGTTTTTCATATTTTTACCCTAAACCTGTAGATTTCTGCCATTTTAAAATAATTGTAGGCCCATTAACTAGATCGTTGTGTTGTGGAATTGATATTCCATGGCTCCATCTCTTTATAGACAAAATAAATATGTATAAAAGCAAAACTGAACTTCAAATTTTGGGGCAAAAGTGTGTTATAAGAGTAAAATCAAACCTAATTTTTTGGTCTGACAAGAATAATGCCAGATATGGTAGAGAACAGTATTGACTAACTGCCTTTCATTTAATTTATCACTTAAGAATTAGATATAAATAAAGAATTGTCAACAAATGAACAAACATTTATATACGTTTTGTTTATTTGTTACAACGTATTGGAATTTGCATCAGATTATTTTGAAAAAGACATATAATTCTACTAAAAATATGTTTTGAGAATGTGCTTTTGATCAGGGGAAATAATGTTTGTCATAAGAGTGATAAAACAGCACCGACTCTCGTTTGTTTGAAGTTGGCGTAATTGTTGCTTCAAGGTTTCCTTGTGCTTGGTGAAGATCCTAAAAATAATAGTTGTTTAAATTGGAAACGCACTCAAAATACAGTATTTTTTTATATTTGAAGGAATTCTACCAGTGCGCCTTAAAATAAATATAAGACACACTGACAGAAGATCTTGCGTTTTTCAGTGCTTCTAATAAGCTAACGTTATTTCCTTGAGCCACGTGCTGACTTGCCTCTATTAGGAATATTAACATTTTTAATTAGGCCTATATAAATGCGCCCTCCCCGCTAGTAGAGCGGTATGTCTCCGGATTTACAACGCTAAAATCAGGGGTTGGATCCCCCTCGGTGGGCTGAGCAGATAGCCCGATGTGGCTTTGCTATAAGAAAAGCACAAAACACACACACACTATATAAATGCATTTTTTTTTTTTTACGATGGAGTGGTCGAGTTTATATAGTTTTCAGACAGCTGGAGTTATTGAATAACTACATATGGCAGTTTAAGATTAAATTACATTATCCTTCCACTTTTAGTTAAAAACTAGTAAAATGTGCTAAAATTTGGCAAATCACCGTATTGGTCCAATTATAAGGCGATGTTTTTGATTAATAATTAGCCTATAAAATTCATCGTCGCCATATAATCGCTATCGACCACAGACCTCTTTCCTCTATTCTAGGCTTTTGCATTTCTGAATGTCTATATAGCTTCCATCCACGTATGTTTGCTCACAGTCATCATTAATTCTTGCAACTAATCCACCTGCAAGCTATTTAGTTATAGTATTGATTTTTGCGGATCTAAAAAAAAGGACATTATGGCACCCAGTTTTTACTTTATCATAGTTTCTAAAAATGGTGGTTGCCTTATATTTAACATCGCCGTATATTCAGACCAATATGACATTTGAGAATGTGGCATTTCAAGCGATCGTCTGAGCCTAAGAACTTTCGAATTTATATTGAGAAAGCTGTTTATAAAACTTCCTTAGAAACAATAATTCAATATTTGCATCTTCATGGACATAAATAAGTTTTTTAGCAATTAAATAATCATACTTTCGATAGAATTAAGTATAAGTGACAGTATGAAATATTTATACTATTAAAATATTTTTAACGGTCTTTGTAATGAAAAGTTAGAAAGCTAATCAGCTTTATGTTACATGCACAAAATGTATATATACAACATAGTTTACTCAGTTGAAGAACGTTTATGTGTTTTTCTACTCAATTCAGTGTATCTCCAAATAGTCTCTACCCTTTCTGTTCATTACGGGGAACCTAACCCTAGTTTTACCATTTAAAGTATGTAAGCCTACCGCTGACTCACTAGAGGAGTCATTCTACGTTTTCTCTACGTACATCAAATATAAAGCTTATAGGTAGCGTCTTGTCGCTTCTGTGCAATCTATAGATATAGTTAACCAGCTGTATACAATACTTACTTATATAGAGGAGTATCAGTAACAGTTCAGACAAAAGACACATGCAAAATCAGTTTCTTTAAATTTTAGGATTAATCTAACTATCCTCTGTGTATCTGTGTATTTTCATACAATCCTTATGGGTGTTTCAAAGTTTATTTCAGTAGAGTCTTCAATATTATGTTCTTAATTGTGAATGAAAATTTTCAGATTGTGTAGGGTCTCTAAGTCTTTAGTTTGTACTAACTCGTGGTACAATACATAGTTTACTTGTTTGGTTTACATACATTTTGAGGCCCAGATTTATATAGTGGTTAAACTTGGATTTTGAAAGAGGAGAAGCCTCCTTTTGTTATCTACTTTGAAATTTTCAGCAGAAGACCAGGAATGCTCATGGCTTGAATCTTCAAGAGGAACAACTCCATTCCGGTCCTTTCCGATCCAATTAAACTCCTGCATTTATTACAATAACTATTACGTAGACCATCCAAACAGATTATCACATAATCCTACAACATTCCCATATGCTTGAATGTGGAAATGTTCTAGTACTAAAATAAAAACAATAATTTGATATCCCTAATGTTTATTCTGGTGTCTGTTCCTGATAAACATTGATACTTCTATATATAAATAAGTAGGGACTGATGTGCATTTCGCTGGTGTCCAACACGTTCATTTGTATGTATGTATGTGAATGTGAATGCACTAAATTCATGAAAGAAGAAAGACGTAATTACTTGAAACTAACACAACTATCCTAAAGAAACGTTGTATGTACTACTTAGTTTATCAGATATAAGATAATTTACAATGCCTTTATAGGAAAATTAATGTTTTATTTTACTGGTTTTCACATGCAGGTATCGCGTAATCGAAATTCAATGGAGGAAGAATGGTCGTATTTTCTGGATAGAAGTCTTTATTGCAGAAAAGTTACACAGCTCTTCTATAGACAGAAAGAAGCTTTTAAATTGGTCAACATTTCCTACAATACGATTCATATATCAAACTACACTTTTACAGAAGGATATTTTGTCATTTGAAGGAAACACTTATCACTACGAAACTCTCAGTCTCTTTCTTTTCTTGTATATAGCGTTTAGAATTTCTTTCTTTATATAACTTTCCATTGAATATCTTTGGTAGATGGAGTTTTTATTCAATTTGTTTATACACTCAGAGGAGAAAATATATTATCTATACAAATGTTAACATAATCAGCCGATGTAAATACATTATATAAATGAGTTATCTAAATGCATTCAACCACATAAAAAATACAAAAATGTATTCCAATAAAACAAATGCTGCAAATGATTAAAGTTACAAGATGCAGACCTTTACAGTGAAATAATATTTTGCTCATATACAAGAAGAAACACATTTGTAGAATATTTCCATTTCACAGACGAAAGAAAGATGTTAAACTGTTGTAGCATCGGATATTTTCTATATTTTGTATGCATCTAAGCTAAAACTACTTCTAAATATAAAATGCTTTTCTCACTGAATAAAATCCTATATTAGACTGGTGACACCTTTAATAATATTTTCCAATAAAATAGTTTCAAACATATGTGTACATTCAGTGAGTTAGTGCAAAAACTTGATATTGCTTAAAAATGAGGAATGGGTATGCACACAAACTAATAAAAATATTGAGGTAATATTAATATCAGAAGAATTTATAAACAGTCTTATCTACTTATAACAAAGCTGATAGTATATGCCCTCCGAAATGCTGATATCATGAGTTGTGTTTAAGTTCTGATAACGTGAAACATAAACTATTCAACTTTTGTAAAAAAGTCGATTTTGTTTATCGTTTCCTTCACTTATACATGTTTTGTGCTCACGTATTCAAAGCAAATTAAATGGAAAAAATGGAATCAATGTAAAATAAGAAATTTCATAAATTGCACACATTTGTCCGATATTTAAAGCATATTTAAAATAATCGATGGCTTCGTGATTTCTAACTAAATACCAGTGTTTCAGCATCATCTACCTTTAGCATAATATTAAAAAAAGTTTATTGATACAATCATTCGTTCAGACAAATGTAATGTGGTAAATAATTAAGTTAGTCATCCATTATTCAAGAATTTTTTTTGATGCGCAGCGTTTAGAAAGCAACGCATACTTACTAGCCATTATATTAGGCATCTATTTAACGCTTGGTTTAACCACTTTTGCTGCGCAAACGCCCTGGATTTTGCATGACATAGATTCCATAATACACCCAAGATAGAGTTTTGTTTCATTAGATCGTTCGTTAAAATATATGACGTCTAGTTGGTTTCACAAATGTCTGTAGAGGAATATGATGACGAATACAATGTTAAAATTCATCTCACGGATTGTAAACAGGATTGATATCTGGTAACTGTGTTGGTTAAGGAAGGTGTTTAAGTCACTGTAATGCTCTACGAGCGAATTTCTTACAATAGCGGTGCAGTAGATTGTTGTATTATTGTTTTGAAAGAGCTCTTGTCCATCAGGGTGAACATCATTATTCAGATATAACGTAGATGTTACTCTACTTTTAAACATTCAAAGGACTTAGCACCTACCATGAAAATGTTTCTTGTGCAATCATATAATTTCGAACAGCTTGACTGTTGCAGCAACACAAGCTTGGGTCACGTCCTTCAGAGAGATTTGTCCATCTTATCACACCACTTTCAGAGTATAAAAATTGAAACGTGGTTAACCAGGCAACATAACACACTTCTAATTATGTATTACCCATATTTTGTACTTTAAACACGGCTGTGGCATTTCATTTCCGTTTGAATCTCAGATAAGTGCTTTTAGTACTAGAAGTAAGTTGTATAAAGCAATTTTTACAATGTACTTTACTCATCATAAATGTCGTAATAGTTAAATTTACAATGTACTTTACTCATCATAAATGTCGTGATAGTTAAACGAATCTGCCATCTGGGACACAGGCTGTCGTTTGTTTTACTTTAGATGCCTATTGAATGATTTTGTTCTCTTAGTTAGTCTCAGAAAATGGCACAGAGTTATTTTTCAAGTGACAGAAATATTATACGAGTACGTCAATTGTTACTGTTAATAAACCATGGTGGCACATATTTTTGAAACTCTATAAAAAAGGCCTTTGGTAAGCAAGCTTCTGTTACAATAATAGCCTTGCTGGCTTTTTAGAAATTAGGAAGAAGCTTTGTTCTTACCCATTGTATTACAGAAGAAATCACAATGTAACATTTTTACATTTGTGGGCTTCAAGCAATCACCTGAAAAACAACAACAATAACAACAAAACACAAAATCATCACACCATATTTTCGCATGCAAGTAACAATGTTCTGAGAAAAGAATCTTGAGAAACTGGCCAACTTGTACACAAAAATGAAATAAAAACCCTCAAGTTTACAAAGAGTACATAATTTGAACGTTTGACTATTAATTTCACTTTTTAGTTCACATCGAAATTATGTGGAAAGCTTATATATATTCCACTGCCATTATATTTAAGTTGAATTAGCTGCAATTAGCTACTTATTTTAGCATAAAATTATATTTGTCTGTGTTACATTGAAATTTAACTTAGCATAATACTATCAAATGATTACTTGCATTACCGCATAAACTCTGTCTTTCATCCAATATTCAAAATTCTTATGAAATCCTTTAACATAAAAACCACGTTTATGCTTAACTCGTTTGGAAAATCATAAATATTAAATAAAATAATCAAATAACTATATATAAAAGAAAACTATAAATTAATATTAATTTAGAAATTTTAATTCTAGTGCTAATTTCGTTGGATTAATAATGTTGCGAAATTTCTTCTAGTTTATTTGATACAGTTAAATTCCGGAAAACAATACGTAAAATATCATATGAATGAATACATGGACTGAAGACCAATATGCATGAAATTAAACCAGAATAATTACTTTCGTCAAAAACAATTATAATACCATAGCTAATATACTCCATCCATAAGTTAATTATGATATTTAATTTTGCCCGGCACAGAGCTATGTCTGTGGACCCCTCACGCTAGAAATCAGGTTTTGATACCCGTGGTAGGCAGAGCGCGAATGCTCCATTATGTAGCTTTATGCTTAACTACAAACAAATTCAGCTATTCCTATTTAATTTTAAAAACTGCAGATAAAAGCTTTAAACAAGATAATATGAGAACTATCTTTATTATAATACATAAAAAAGCTGTATTTAAAAGCCCAGAACCTGTACAAAATATATTCGCGTTTATCTGTACAGTTAACAATAAATGCAATGAGATTAAAGGAAGGTACATACAATCACTAACGATACTAATAATGAAGCTAACATAAACTAATAGATAAATATAATAGATATATTTTGTGAAACAAAATAGCTGACTCAGTTGGTAAATTTATCGTAAACTAAAATCCTGTATCTATATAAGATAAATAAATAGGAGGCTATGAGAGAATAAAGTTTTATTAAAAAAAGAATTACATCCATATTTTTAATATTAGACTCTGAAAACTTAAAGAATAAAATAAAACGCTATGACATAATTATTTCTGTAATGCGTGTCATTGAATTTATTTATTATTTATCGTAATATCAGGTTTTTCATTGATACATATATTTATTATGAGTTTTCATTACTGAGGGAAACATATTTTATTGAACGAGTGTCGAAATGTGAATGAAACGAAATCAGTTAGGTAGATAAAACAGTAATAATAATAGACTCCAAAAGATAATTAGTAGCTAATTAGAAACTACTCTATGCTGCTCTAGTTACATATTGATATATAATTCCGTATAATTGATTTCCTATTTTCACTATCACCTATATCCAAGATGCAAAACAAAAGTTTTCCCTTTAAAAATAAATTCACCTTTTGAATGAATAAAGCAACATATCTAAATGGTGTACATGTTTAATTCATGTCTTGTAAGAAATGCTCACAAGTGTTGTTACGAAAAAACAGTTTCTACTTCGATAATACACAAAATATACTAAATAATACTGAACGTTGATTAAACAATGCTACCAGGCCGTGATTATTTTAATTATTGCATTTCTCTCATGCATTAGTAGTTTTTAAAAAAAAGTAGTCAAAGCACTTAAGATTAAGGTGTATATATATATATATATATATTTGTTTGTTTTCAACAACAACAATCGAAACAACAGTATATTTAAAAACAACAATAATATTTTTTTGAATAAACCTGACAACAATTGGTACACAAACACATCTGCAGTCGTAATTGCTACTATTTTTCTGACAAGCTTCCTCTTCTAAGCACGTGATTCCCTGGCATTATCCACGTCGAGTGTTAATAATTTGTCTTCAAAACGTATATGAAAGTCCAACTATCCATGACAGGACATATTTTTTGCTCGCTTTTTTATTATTATTATCAGCTTATCAAGCACCACGTCGGCGTTTTCGTCAGTCAGCATCATAGATTATCACTTCGTCGGGTCGTTTTTCTTGTAAACAATCGCGGATGACGTCCAATATTATTCTAAGTCGCCGGTCTAAGGCTAATAAGTGGGCTTCCGTTAAAACAGGGTTAACTGGATCCTTACTTAGTGACTTCCTCATGAGGCTACTTAGCCTCTCTGGCCCCAAATACAACTCCAACATTTGCTTCAGAGTAGACTGACGAATCAGACAACACTGGTATATCGGAGCGAGGATTGACACCTCATCATGGTGAGGCTTTCCGAACCTGTAAGTTTAAACAAGACGGTTTTAGCCCCATTAAGCGCTAGCTGGCGGTCCCATAACGACAGCAATTGCATATCTAGAGCTAAGCTATTAATTTAACATCCAACTTCCCGAATGTTCTTGGTTTTCTACAACAACGAGAGACATGTTTAAACAATACCTAGAAACCCATCATTAGATGGAAGTATCTAAACATCGAGTAAAAACTAACAGGTTAACACTACTTTAAAATCATTTTACTATTTGATATAGATTTTGAAGAGAATTGTTTGTTTGAATTTCGCAGAAAGCTACACGAGAGCTATCTGTACTAGCCGTCTCTAAATTAGTAGTGTAAGACTTCAGGGAAAGCAACTTATCATTACCACCCATTGCCAGCTCTTGGTCTACTCTTTTACGAACGAATAGTGAAATTAACTATCACTTACAACATCCCCATGGCTGAAGGGGCGATCATGTTTGATATGACGGGTATTAAAACCCGCGAACTTCAGATTACGAGACGTGTGCTCTAACCATCTGGCCATCCGGGCGCCTTGAAGAGAATATTTCTACTGTGAGAACATTATTCAGTTTCGAAATACAAAATCATCAAACACCACATTTTTAGTCATGTTCAAATATTCGATAGAACCATGTTGTCTCTCATCTTAAACTTTGGAACATGATTAACTTCATTAAGGTAAGGCATAAGAATTCAGTGACAGTAGTGATTAAATGTTTTAATGAGGGGTTTAAAGAAACTAAACTTTTAAGAAATTTATCACTTTTTTGAGGTAAATCATATTTAAATGTATTTTAAAACGTTTTCAGGTGCTAATTTATGACTTAAGTGTTTTTGAAGGTTCTTGTTTTTACAAATTATACAAGATTTACAATACAAAACTATATTGACGTATGTAACGATTGCAGTTCATCGAGGATCTACTTGAAGCATTTTAACATTTTACTGCTACAATCCCGAAACAATGTACTAGTTTATCGTAATGTAAATTCAGTTCTCTGTTGCTTCAATATCTTGAGAGTCACAAGGTGCATAACTTCAACTAACAGTTACTTAGAGCATATATTCATACAAATATCAGATATATTATAAATAATCGTATTTAGCTATATATATATATATATTTAAGTGATTTAAAAAATTATATACTCAGTAACAAAAGCTACTAATTCATTGAAATATGAAAGGGTTCTAAGGATTTTTTAAAAAGTTTTTAAAGTCACAACAGAGAGAAGAACGACACTTAGTAACAAGTTAAATCAGTCAGATATGAATGTGGTTTTGCACTGTTCAAAAATAAAATACATTGAAAATTTGTACACTTCTCAATGAAATTTTTTATCAGAGAAAACCTATATATTCCGTAAATTTAAAAATCTACAAAAATCCGATAATGACGATAATATAAAATGAACGCAGTAAAAATTTAACTCTTTGTAAGAAGGACTGAAATATTCAGAAAACGAATATCTCGAAAAAAATGGATGACATAAACCAATACTGAGTAATGTTGTCTGGTTTTTCTTGTTAACTAAAAAAAATATTTTATTACGTAAACAATTTATATTCGTCCTATTACAAAAGGGCGTTCAGTGAAACTGGTATCAGCATTAACAAAGTTCTGTAATAAAACGGATTTTGTAAAATACAAACCAGGCAGAAAATAGGAAGAGAAACAAATATTTTCTGAACATGACATGAATAACAGTTTAATTCGACAACTTATGATAATACCTATACAATAAATATAATGAAACTGACAAGAAATGGGAGAAACGTTACCAATATCTACATGAAGATAGAGTCTTCCATAAATCAATGTTATGCATTGTGTGACTGTAGATGAAAAAAAAGGATGTTTATTGTCATTCACAATGGGAAACGAGAGAAAGATATAGATGTATAGATGAAGTACGACCATACCAGTAAAATAAATCAATTTCAGCTCATTTTATGAAAAAAAATTAAGTAACAATTTTAATTCTCCAATTTTAAGGCGTTAATAAAAGATGTTATATGTTTTTTAGCAGGTGCATTACAAGTACTTACCCTCGTCCATGGTCCAAATGTAAAGGAAAACTCTCCTTTCCAAATATTTTAAATGTTTCGTAGTGATGTCTGTCCATGTTTCCTGGGATAAATAAAGCACAGTATTAATACTTCCGACGTTGCGACGATTCTATTTCATTTCTAACATGTTACCTTGTAATTTCGATCCGTGTATATTTTCTCCTTCTTAAAATATTCCAATAATATGTACGTCGTACTATATCGTACACAAAGGAAGGTACACGTTATTTTTTTTTTCATTTGAATTCATGAATTTTGAGTCAAGTTCACTGTTATATTTAAAGCAAACTGATTAGCAACAAACTGTAAAAGTAAAAATTTACACGTTTTTCTCAAATGGAAAATTTTCATTTGAAGTGTAACTTCTTATATATATTTCGCTAACTACTAGACCGTTCATGTCTAACATGCCATTGTTTATTCAAACGATATATATGTGCTTTTGTTTGTGTGCTGTTAACAAGAGCTTAGTAACACCAAAAGTCATATCTAGCAAGCTTGTTTGCTGTGTTAATTTCTCATTTGAGTTTATGTTTATAATACCAATTTCATACCAGCCGTTCTTACTCTCAAAACTCCTCACATTTAGTTCTTATAGACTACTAGGTTCATATATACAGCTCTTAGAATCTATTAACATTTCAAATGCTAGGTTCCTATTTGATTTACTAAAAATGTTAACATATAATTAAAAAAAGAGGTTTATACTTTGATAGTACAATTACGGTTTCTATCGAGATTATCAGCACCATGAGCAATACATCATTACACATTAATTTAATAAAATTAATAATCATGAAGTACTCGGATACTAGTCATATAAAAATACCGTGATCTTTGTTAAGATTGCATACTAATTATGATTTCCATGAGCTCTGTTAGCACCATTTCCACTACTTAATTCATTCGTACAATATACAACATCTAAGAAACTAGAATGTAGTCTTCACAACCATGAACAGATTGAACATTGGTTAATTACTATAACCCTCTTTTACCATAGAAAACATTTTTGACATTAAAATGACATTTCGCTTAAACAATTAAAAAATACCTATTAAAAAATCCAGGACAGCCATGTCCATTATATCTGCTAGCCGTCTTCCTCCTTTATAAGGTGTTTTATTCCTGACCATCTTGCAGTAGTCATCGTTTTGTTCCCAATCTGCTTTTCGTCGTTTGTGATACGACCTCCTCCATGGATGACGCCAAGATTTTCTGGGAGCGAGGCCTTTTGATGGAAGGAAAACGGCAAAACTTCCTTCCAGTGTGTCTGGATGACCACAGACAGCGTGACCGGTGTCACAGTAGTACCCGCATTTTCCGTGAAAGCATAGGTTATTGGCTGCAATTACGTTTACAGAAGATCTTGAAAAGTCTTTTCTCTGTTTTAATTGTTTAGTTATATTCCTATAAACTCTCAGTATTGTTGAAATTGAGATTAAATATCTATATATCCAAAAATGTTACAAAAATACACAGGCTTTCATAGGGTGTCCTAACTTTTTCACATGATTGTACATACATTGTAAACTTGTTATATTAACCTGTACATTGTCTCGTGAAACTAATGCAATATATGGTTTAATTAACCACTTTTAACTAGTGGGTGTTGTTTTCTACTTTCCCCAAAAGTCAAAACATTTGCTAAGAATAAAGTTTTGCTAAAGTTTTGAGCCCTTTATATTATACCATTTTGAAATTTCTCTACAGAAATCAAAACTAAAAACATTGATTTACAACCAGTCATGTGATAATATGGAGAAATTAACATCACAGAAAATATTCTCACGAGTTTAAACTTAAATTATATATAAAATAACTGATTAATAAATTTTACGTAAGTGAAACTGATAAAATGAGAAAGTACCAAGTACGAAACATCTTTTATCAATGCATAATTGTCCCTTCTGTATATCCTTCAACCACGACTTACAAGGACTTTCAAAGTCACAAGTATATTATATAAAGAAATTGATAACGTTATAAAAAATACATTACCACAAAAGAAAATACAGACCACGAAACTTCTGACTCAGCAAAGAACTTATCTTTTATAATATATAGTACCCTTGTAAACTAAAGATAGTTAAATGGATATATGGATGAGTAGGTAGACAAATAGATATGAAACAATATTATTAATAATCAATATCTTGATTCACGTTTCTTGTTCATCCAGTTTCTGTTACAATTCATCACTGAGCTTTTTAGTGCATTCGTGAAAAAAAGGAAGATTTATTAAATTAGTTCCTGAACCCGAATATGTCATTCAATGATCTGTGGTATGATTCTTATTAAACTAAAACTATCCATTAAAAATACAATTTTTCTTTACACATATTTTAAGTAGAGATCTCACGGTCCCCCGCTGATGCAGCGGTAAGTCGACAATTTTACAACGCTAAAATTAAGAGTTCGATTTCTCGGTGGACTCAGTAGAGACCCCACTGTGGTTTTGCTATAAGAAAACACACAGGTATTACACTCATGTATCCTCGGAGGGCGTTTTAAGTTCCACAACTGAATGGTAAATAGTTTTAAAGACTTAATCACTCTACTGGTGTTTCTCTTAACAACTACGTGTAACATTCAGTTAATGGTTTGCAAACTTGATTACAAAGAAATCAGTTTTAAGGCTCCTGTTTCTGTATAGTTAGTAATACATTTTCTTTTCATGCAAAATTTAATTTATTGATCTCTACAAAAACTGAACAATAAAATATGGCGTTCCAATAAGTTCCTTTATTATAACCGTTCATTTCTGCGGCTGGCATTATTGTCTTGTCGATGTAAATCTGCCAATATGTTAGTTTTTAAGCGTAATTAAACACATATTATTTTCAGGTAAATTATAACTGTCCTGAATGAAAAATTATTTCAAGTTGAATATTTACATTAAATTTGCCATAACCAACTAAGAACTACGAGAATATATCTGGAATTTATACAGTTGTGATGCTGCCCAAAACATGTCAGTTTTATTAGTGTTTTTTTAATTAGGGCAAAATATAGTGTTAAAACACAAAATTATGAAAAAGTTCGATTTTTCTCACCCCATATCTTTAATTTCCTGTTTTCGCGATCAAAGAGAGCCAAAAAATAGTGCTTTCTAATGTTACATAAATACAAGAAATTTGCATAAGAAATGTCCGTATTAGTTTGAATAATCTTATCACGGAATGATGCTCGCAATTGTGCTATATAATGTACATTATGTTTTAATTATTTTGATTGATTAACAAAATTTTGAAGTTTGTAACACATAACATAATAAAATAATTCAGATTATATGAGTAAATATACTGAAATTAGTGATTCCAGTGGACCTTTACAGAATTTGTCTGTTTTTCTGTTAAATTATCAATGATACGTAGTTGGTTCATCGTGTTGAATTTTCTTGTACAATATAGGAAGTAATTATGGAAACGCATAGGTGATACACACATAAGAGTTACGAACATTGAGTAATTGTAACTAGATGGACAAGATATCATTAGTGCCGTATATTATCATAATAGAAAATACAAAAAAATAAAATTAGTGATGTAATGTAAGAGTATGATTTTCTATTTGCTTTAATTACACAGAATAGTGCATGTTGTTTCTATACTGAAATAAATTTACCAATGTATGATTTTGTAGTCTTGTTCCAAATATTCTGTATCACTACCCACAATTCAACAGTTGTGTGTATGCTGTTTCACTTTCTCACTTTCCGAATAAGCTCATAAAACTTTAAATAATATTTATAAGAAAACTTTGTGCATATCAGGCCATAGTTGCGTTTCTCCTGTTACACTAATAGGTATTATTTTACCATATTTTATGAGTATTTGGGATCGCAGTGTTGGTGGAGGATGAAGTCCTGCCAAACTAGTGTTATTTCTGAGATAAAATTTACACCTACACTTATAACTATGCCATATGCAATATTTTTATTGGATTATTATATATTTCATATAAAGAGTATCCTGATCTACTGAGCACAACTTTTGAAGAATTTGGTTTTTGTACCTAAACTATTGCAATCACCAATAGTTTCACGTGCCTGATTTATAGTACTCATACAAAACCTCTTGCTTCAATATGTCATTATCCAAAATGTTCGTTTCTAGAAGTTTTTGTGCGATATTTTGTTCTGAGAGCCATGAGTGCACTTACTATGCTATTACTCAAGAATACGACTGCATATACTTTTATAGGCACATGCTGACGTGACAATGTCTGATTGGTTTCGTGACAGTAAATCACAACGGCAATCTAATGTAGTTAATTTTCATGTATTAACTGGCTGCTCTAGTTATATATAGATAAATACCTAAATGCCAACTGCTGTATTTTTCGAAAGATATGTTATTATTATTTGACGAAAGAAACCTACTGGTGAGATACAGCACTGTTGATAAGATTCTTTGCTTTCTGTCTTGAAAAGGTAAGAAAAAAGTTGTGCTGTTTAATTTAATATTTTGATACATGAAATATTAGTGTTATAAAAATACATTTAGGGACTCCACCTGGTGAGATAAAGAAAGTCTTTAGTAGGTCTATTTCGGCAAGAGCATATATCTCTGAAGTAATATTTAATATCCTTCCAACAACTGGTGGTGCCCTGTGAAATCCTAGCAACCTGGAACCCAACAAAGAATAGGATTAACAGAAAGGTTAAAGAGTAATGTACTATAGGTTGTTAATTAAATATAAAGAAAACTTTTTATTTGGGAAAGAAATTAAAAACCCATAAAAAATATAAATATTATTATTTTGTGTTTTCTTAAATTGTTTATAGAAACTCTACAGTAATTTTCAACACTTTAATTTGATATTTCTGAAGCAGATATCGCAAAATTGGAATATTTATGAAACACAAAATCTAGCACATTAGGAAACCTAAAGTTACGAAACAAATGAAAAATATACTTATCAAACATACGTTTGAAATAGAAAATACCTGTCAAGGTGAAAAGCAGCAATTTCACTGTTATGTCTTTCAAAATCCACAAAGTAAAAATGATTAGGATCAGTTTCTCGGTCTCGAGGAAACCTATGTTGAAAGAAAGCTGTTTTGGTAAGAAAAATATAATTTATACAAATGCAAACATGACAAAGAAACACGAGAAGCACGTCGTTTGTCCTGTGGGAGAAAATAGAAAATATTTTTACACGAGAAGCATAGAATTAACTATGGTGGATCACTATATACACAATATAAGTTTGCTTTCAATAAACATTGATTACAAACAAACAACAAAATGTTTACTCAAGTCAGTGTTTGGATCACAACAAAGTATAACGATATTTGTTCAAACATGAGTACGGATCTTATCTTGTTTTGTTTTTTTATCTCACTTAATAATAGATCTTAATCCAAATGTTCATTATGAAACCCGAGTAGTGTTTAATCGCATTCAGCTGCAGAATCTAAAGTACTGACTTTATTCACAATCTAAGTTTACACGCATGTTAAATGTTAATTTTCAAATCTACGCTATGAAACTTCAGTGCATGTCATTTCTCAAAGCTAAGTTATGAAATATGAGTAAATGTTATTCCCATAGTAGACTATATGAAAACATATTCGAAAGGAGATCCACATTGTAGAACAAGCGTCCCAGTCCTATTTCAGATTTTACTGTCAAACCTGGATGCATATCATATTTCAACCTTAAGTAACCAAATCTATTATTAATCTGTAGAAAAAATAGATATCTGCACAAATATCTGTTTATTTAAATTAAATATTAAATTATTACACTTTAAAACTTCAGTCACTATTCCCAAGCATCATACTAATAGAAAGAAGCACAAAAATATAAAAATACTGCGAAGACATACATCCGATATTAATTTACGTTTTGAAGGCAGACTTGAGATGGCCTGGAAATGTTCTTGTCTAAATGTTTTAGCCCCCACGTTACGTGGGGGCTCAAATGAACGTTCATAGAATGGTGGAACATGTAAGTTTTCAGTATCCTGGAGGAGTTTGATCGTTAAACTAGGTCCTCTGTCAATCACGAGAGAGGACTTTTAAACCCCTGCAGTGAAGAATATTATTTCCAGGAAGTTACATGGCATGTTTATGTCCCCTACCGTGACTTCAAAAGAAATAATTAAATAGTTATATCTGTATCAGTGACTCTGAGACCATAACTACATGAGTTATAAGAAAAAGAAAAACAGCATTTGTTTCTTTAGATTGATTTATTGAATTATTAAATAGAAGTACTCTCTTCTCAGATGTTGTTGCATTTTTTATAAAGGTATTGTTTGTTTGTTTATTTAGAGTTAAGCACAAAGCTACACAAAGGGCTATCTGTATTCTGCCAACCACAGATATCAAAACCCGGTTTGTAGCATTGTAAGTCGTCGGACGAATCGCTATGTCACTAAGGGGCTTTAAGAAAGGAAATTTATAAAGAAAAATGCTTCTCATAAAATGAACGAAAAACAAGAATAAAAAGATAAATAAACAGACGCTTATCAATCAACTTAAATAAAATGATAAAATATTATCTGAATGCTATGTAGAGAAGTGCAAAGTTCCTGATAACAAGTAATAGCAAAATACTGTTTCTGGGTGAATATCTCCTTTGTAACTTATCTAAGCTATTCTGGAGAGTCTTTGCTACAGTTGTTATGTAAAATAGCTCTTTGAATCTGAGCTACGCATGCAAGTTATTGAAACATTACGCATGTGTATCGGTAGCAATGAAACAGTGAGAACAACTCCCCAAGTGCTTTCTATTTATTTCTGGTTTTGATCGATTTTCTCTCTTTCTTGGAAAATGCTGTTTACAGCTTTAACGACGGAAACAGAGAAGGAAAAAAAATGCGATTTGGTATGGCCAACAAGTGCAGTAAAGCTGTCAATACCTTAACACTAACGGATGGGCTGTCTGGACTTGAAAGGAAATTTTCTTATCAAAGGAACTAACGAACGATGGCCAGTATAACTTACTTTTGTCTTTCTTTGAACATTCCGAACAACACATCCATGTCACGTTTGTCATAACGAAAGAATGATATAAAACATTAATGTTACAGAGATTTTGAGATACTGTCAGCTTGTCATAAAATATGAAAATGTTATATAAGTAACGATAAGGAAATTAAAGGATAGACAATATAAAAATATTTACAAGCAACGCTTGTTCTCCTAAAATAGCGAACAAGAGCGGTCTGTGAGCTTCACGGTCTTTGGTTTGCGTCTCGTTGTTGCAGAAATGCGCTTCGAAGTAGTGAGTGCGTTCAAGGACTGACAATCAAGTCCAACGTTTCAATTTGAATAGCCCAAATTTTGTAATGGGTGCTACTGATCAGCTGTCTTCCCTCTTTCTCTAGTTTTTCATTTCGAAATAAAGACAATTGGCATAGCTATTCTTTGGCTTTGCACCAATTTTTAAGAAGCAAACTCTTTTCACGGATAAAAATGTTCATTGATGCTAATGTTTTAAAGAGAGATAGCTGATTTTTGATTTTATATAAAATATAAATCAAAAATAAATGCTTCATATTTTATAACTTCAAAGTCAGATGTTCACAGAATGTACTTGAACAGATTCAAGCAATACAAGAAACCACTAACACACAGTTTATTTGTTTAGTGGACAACAGAAATGAATACTAAATATGCGAACTTGTTTTCATTTAGTCATGGAGACGAGACCTGTACTTTCTTATACATTTGTTTCTTATATTGAAAATCATTTGTGATGTATTTAGTAACCAAGCAACAAAAATTGTATTGTGAGAGCATTTTGCACCTTATGCAGCTTTCTGGGAAAACTGGTAATTATTATTTGAAGATACTCAGATGATTCATTTCATGATTCCGAAGTACCGGTTTCATACATATATATATATATAAATAATATGAAATAAATATTACGTAGTTTGTAAATGTGTTTTAATAAATTATATTCTCTCTATGATAAAGAAAATTGTATTCAAGTGATATTTTTAATTTTTTTTCAAAAATGATAAAATTCAATAAGTGTAATATTTTTATTGAACACATTAGCTAATGATGTATATCAATATATCAGTGATTAGTGTCTTAAACTTGTCAATGTAATTGGTTTTACGACCCTTTTATGAGCACGACTTCCATTTCCAGAATTAGAATAGTATCTTAAGAATAGGAGGCAACGTGTGAGTATAATAATAGTCACTAATAGTACTGTTTAACTATAACTGCTTTAATTAACGTAGCTTAGAAATTACTATTAGTATATACATCTCTTATTGTCACTTGTAGTAACTTAAAATTTTTGAAAAGAAAGGAACTGAGTATAAACAAGACATGTAGAATTCACTCATGCAGCATTTTAAAGTCCATATATTATCAAGATCAACTTGTCTGTTAAAGTGTTAACAGTGTTTGACCTGACGGGACTACAACGACGTTGATAGAATACTAAATATGATTCGAAACGTCTTTTACATTGATGTGTTCTGTAAATATTTTGTTGTTGATTTTTGTCGTTCCTGTATGTTGTACAGAATTAGTTTGCAGATAAACTGCTATTATGTGTTTTAAGTAACACTATATTCATTATAATTAGATTTTTTTCTACAGAAAAAATTTTTTTAACAGAAGATTAAAGATTCATTTGCCCATTGTTTTCACTTAAGATTATGTTTAGGTAATTTTTACAAAAATACTTTCTGTAGTAGTCCTTTCATACACACGTACACTGGTATATAAATTTTTCACTGTGTACAAATTCCATTTAAAGAAGACATGAAATACTCTCTCCAAAACATTGTTTTTGTTTTATAGTTACAACGAATACTTGGAAAACTATTGTCTTTCAACTGAGCTTTTTGTTTTCGAACTTCAAATGCTGTCACAGAGTTTATATACTGATATGTGGAAAGAAAGAGAGCTAATTTTGAAAAGAGAGAGAAAAAAAAGACATTTACTTTCCAAGTAATGTTTGTTTGTTTGACATTAAGCACAAGGCTACACAAAGAGCTATCTATGCTCTGCCCATTACGACTTCTAGCGTTGCAAGTCCACAGACATATCGCTATGTTGCTGAAGGGTTCCAGATAATGATAATAAAACTTTTTATTTCAGCTAACGTTTCGGCTTCATCAGGACTAGTATTACAAGAGCTAATAGCCCCATTGAAGCCGAAATAGTGAAACATTGGTTGAAATATACTTTTTTTAATTATTACTTTTTTGTTTCTAACTTTACTGTCAAAATGTCTAAATATGTAGTACAAAATATGAAAAATGTCTAAATACCTCAAGTATGTAGTACAAAATTTTAAAAATGCCTAAATCATTCTAGTATACAGTACAAAATTTCAAGGCTGTCTAAATCATTCCAATATGCAGTACAAAATTTCAAGGCTGTTTAAATCATTCCAATATGCAGTACAAAATTTCAAGGCTGTCTAAATCATTCCAATATGCAGTACAAAATTTCAAGGCTGTTTAAATCATTCCAATATGCAGTACAAAATTTCAAGGCTGTTTAAATCATTCCAATATGCAGTACAAAATTTCAAGGCTGTCTAAATCATTCCAATATGCAGTACAAAATTTCAAGGCTGTTTAAATCATTCCAATATGCAGTACAAAATTTCTAAAATGTCTAAATCCTTCCAGTATGTTGAATGAAGTCTCAAAAAGAGAATGAATGGTTGCAAATATTTTCTTTGCCGTCTGAAAGTATATGTTGTTTCAATCGTGAGTACACAAATATGACTGGTAATATAAATATATACTATAGATATTGTATACTGTTTTTTTAATATAACCATTATAAAAAAACAACAACAAGTCATCAAGTCAAGCAGTAAAAGCATTTGGTTTTTGCTACCGCGGGTGGACTATTGTATCAAGTAAGAAATGAATTCGATAGGACATACAATGACAATATTCACAATCGCTCGATAATCTAGGAAAAAAAAAGTTATGGAAGAAAACAGAACACGGACAATAGAGATTCGAAAAGAAAAACGACACTAATACAATAAAGTAATTATATTTTCCTTCTCAAGCATTTTAGTCATTGATACTTATATAAGTCTCACCTCATTGGCTTGAACAACGCTTCCTCTCCATTGTCGTATTCGATTATGAGCTTCAACTGGGTCCCGCCCTCTTTTTGCTCTAGTAAAATATATAATTAGAAAATTTATAAATAGTTTCAAGAGGTTTGAGTTAGAGACCAAACAAATGTTTTAGACATTTAAACGTTTCAAACGTGAGCTAGAATTAATTAAAAATACATATATTAAAAATAATGAATTATTGTTTTATTAATCTTCGTATCACTATTAATGAAAAAATCTACTTAATAATGAAAATAAATATGAAATGATGTTGTTGTTTTGAATTAAGCACAAAGCTACTCAATGGGCTATCTGTGCTCTGCCAACCACGGGTATCGAAAGCCGGTTTTTAGCGTTGTAAGTCCGCTGACATACCGCTGAACTACTGGGGGGCAATATGAAATGAATGGGCATTTTCACAATATTAATTACATAATACGTAGTTAGTGGAAGACATTAAACTGAAAATTATATAAAATAAATCAATAGATAAAGCACTTAATGAAGAACATGAATAGTATAATTTTTGCTTTAAAACAAAATTAGCATTTCTTCTGATTTTAGGATATAAAACTTTATTAAGGAAAATGTTTATTATATTTAATTTACAACTTTGTGTAGCTTTGTTTACAGTGAATTGTAAAACTGATCCAAAAATAAAGAAACAAGTTCAAACATTTATATAATGTATCTGAGTAGAAAATTAAACAATTCTTGCAACTAACAACGCTATTTATCTTTGGAAAGTAACAGGCGGATTTAGCAACAAGTAAACAAAATATAGCGTATTTTAGATGCTCGTTAGAAAATTTCAGCAGCCATAAAAACTTGAAAGTAACTTTTTCGAATAGATTTTACTTCATTTTCCTAATATATGAGAAATTTAGCATTTAATTAGGCAATCTATCTTAAGTCAAATAGCAAGACTAAAAAGACCTTTGTAATATAGATCACTCACTTAAGTTTGTAACCGCAGTTAAAAAGATGGTTCGATTCTAATAGTTTGAAAATCTCTTCACAAGGAACTTTTTATTAATTTTTTTAACCAAAAGAACTAATACATACATACAAGATTAGAATAAAATCATAGAATAAATTTCTCAAAAACCAAAATTAACTAATTGAAACTTATAGGAAACTCTAGTGATTACATTATTTTCTAGTTTTGCAAATTTTATTTTAAAAAAGCATCAGAAGTTGTCTGTATTCTAAATTATAGTGAAGTATTTACCAACATGAACAATCGGCATGTTAGCCATGTCATTAAGAAGATCGTCCACAATTGGATCATCTCTTTTGTATAGTTCATTCTGACTGATGCTTAAATGAAACACTTCCCAGTTTGTAAAATTTTTTCTACTGTATCTGTAAAAAAAATAAATATATATATATATATAGTTTTGAACAGCAGTAACTTTAAGAAATAAATCTGTCAGTTATGTACCAATAGCCTCTTCACAACTTAATTTATAAATATGAACAAATACTGATCACTTTTGTCTGAAATCAAAATTACAGTTTTTTAAATAATTAATTTTCTTAACGCTTAAAGAAATTATGTTTATAATTTGATTTGCTTACTTAATGCCCAAGTAATTTGATATGAAAATATACCTTAGGTATAGATATGCATTTATATTAACATGTATGTAAATCAGAGTTGTTCGTTTATTATTATTATTATACATACATACATATATATATATATATATATATAGGTGGTTACCTGCTGGTCCATTTAGGCCCTCTCACCCACTAAACTAAACTTTAAAAAAAACAAAAAACACTTAAAGCACCTCTTATCGTTCCAATATTTATCATGCATTTGTTGAACTCCTTTAAATTAACTGCGACGACCATATGTTAACGTACGTCTCCCAGTGGCTCAGCGGTATGTCTATGGACTTACAACGCTAGAAACCGGGTTTCAATACCCGTGGTGGGCAGAGCATAGATAGCCCATTGTGTAGCTTTGTGCTTTATTCAAAACAATCCTTAGATATTTCATTACAAAGGCAAACCATGCTGTTAGAAAATGTTACGTATTACAATTTATCTCGGATGAGTTTCCAATTTATTATGTTATGTATGTTATGTACTACGGTTTTAAATAACCGGAAATTTGAATCTGAATTTAGATGTTAATTAAATGTTGATATGTATCAAATTTATGATATTTGCCAAGAAGATTGATACACACAATTTTCTTTTTTAACACAAATATAATTTAATATACAAGCAACAATACAATTTATAATACAGGCTATTACAAATATTGGTTTATATACAAGAGTTTTACAAATTTACAAACTGCGCTGAGTCTAGAACCGAATATTTTATCGACGGTCCACGTCCACGACAAGAAATTAATAGTGAGGTGATATTGTTACATATTGGTTAAGCTAGCGCTGTCTTTTCTTGGTTGGCCTCACACCCTTACGAGCTGACTTTTCACCGAGTAAGATAACTAATGTCCTTATAAAAAATACTAAAGTCCGAATTTAGTGCACTAAAGTTTAACGATTCGTAATGTTCAAATTCTGTATTTTTCGTATTAACAAGTGATTATCACAATTATAGCTGTAGCTGACCAATAATAATAATAATTCTCTCTTGCCTTGTTGGTTTTATATAACAATCATGCGAGATTTTCATACTTTCAACAATGATCGAAAACACACTAGCGTGTTCGTAAAACAAATATAGAATTTTCTAGAAATTCAGAGAACAGGAAGGATTTGTGCAATACAAATCCAACAAATGCGTCACATGCATCAAACTGAAACACACGTAAGTGTTAAAATAAAAGTACAGCGGTAAATTCGTTACAAAAAATAAAACTGAGCTGTCTTAGCTGAAAATGGTTCCTATCCCGCCAAAATCCATACTTGTATCTCTTATCCTACTATTCTCAACATTAAGTACGAAAAAACATGATCTATAAAAATACTAATTATCTTAACAATCTTAAACAATTCAATCAGATCCACTGTGACTCTTCTTTTTGTCCAAGAGAAAAAAAATCAAACTTCTTAGCCTGTCCTCGTAAGATAATTTTTCCATTTCAGGTATAATCCTAGTAACTTTCTTCCTTTTAAATAATTCATTGCCCTAAGATATGGCACCCACAACTAAACTTAACACGCTAAGTATGGCAAAACAAACCGTCTATATGATGAAATTACAGCCTATTTTATGTTTTTATTCAGTATTTCTGTAGGTACAGTATAAAATCCTACTTACTCGCCGCTGGCAATTGCACATTGCTTGAATGGTTTAAGAAACTAGTGAACTAAAACAGTTTTTAATCTATTAATTTTTTCAGTGTCCAGACCAAGTGCTGGTGTCATAAGGTATGAGGAACTGGGTGAACAAATGCTAAAAAAAATGTAACTCTCCAACGATGATCTTCTTTGGTTCCGCTTGATGGTTCGTAATGAAAAATCTAGGGTTCAATTACACGTGATAACCACAGTGTAGGCTACCTATTATGTACTTTTGTGCTTAAATTAAAACAAACCTTTCAATATCTGAGTTTTACAACCATTTCAGTTTTACCGCAATGATACGAACGAGGACTTAAATATGCGAAATAACAAAATACGGGGAGTCGCCAACAAAAATGGCTTTTATATCATTCGTTGAGCAGGTATTTTTGCATAGGACGAATAACGCGTGTGCTACGAATTACCTGAATTAATAGTTACTATATCTGCATACAATAAAATAAAAGTAACATAAAATACACAAATATTCTGTCTTGTGGTGAGCAACACACACAGGCAAACTGTAAACGCATTGTGCATTTTTCCACAAACAAAATTTGTAAAACCAATCTATATTTTGTCATAAGCAGAAACTGTAAACCCATCGTGTATTTTGTCACAATCAAACTGTAAATCCAGCATGTATTTTGTCACAGTCAAACTGTAAAACAATTGTATATTTTGTCACAAGCAAATTTTAAACCCGATGTGTATTTCATCATAAGCAGAAGCTGTAAATTAATTGTCTATCTTTTCACAAGCGAAATCTAAACCAACTATGTATTTTGTCATAAACACAAACTGTAAATAAGTTATATCTAGCCCTTTAAGCCATGGGGACGTTATTAAGTGGCGGTCAATTCCAGTATTATTTTTCAAACAATAACCCAAGAGTTTGCGCTTGGTGTTACTAACTAGTTTTCTACTCTCTAGTCGAGTATCTTCGCGTGAAATTAATCAAATAAACAATCGTAATCTTCCTATTGCGAATTTAAACCACTAATTTGTAAAGTTATGAATCAAGCATATATTTAGAATTAAATACTGTACACGTTCCAATATACTAATATCTAGAAAGACAGACAATCCATAAAGGTTTTTGAAAGTATGGGAATATTTAATTTATTATTATTATCCATAGATAAATAAATTACATTGACTGACCACTTAATTAGGTATCTGTTTATAATATTTGGCTTCTGTCACATGTCGTCGTGATTATGGACTAGAACTGGTGAGGTGTAAGCTAATGAGTAGCAAAAGATGCGTTTTTTTCGATTTATTTCAATTGTTGAAAAATATGATTTTTAATATGTGCACAGATACTGTGAGGAACTTATGGTGGAAAATGCTACATTCTAGATCTTCTAAATAACACTTATAAGACCAAGATTTAGGAAAATGACTGATGTCGCTATAATTTTGGTCAGATGGTAGATAATTGCATTATCGTTTTGAAAGTGTTCTGTCCATTTCGTGAAGTAGAAGTGACCAAAAAGAAAATTAAAAAGGTATGATAAGAATCAAGTGACCTAGCTTCCGCCATAATATTATTACCCACACTATTACAGCATCTTCAATGTCTTGCAATAGAAGCATATAAGCAGGGTCAAGGGTGATTATCTTCAAATTTATACAATAAAGCTAGAGCATCAAAGCATAGAGTGTAATTTATCTTCAATATTACGAGCATCCAGTAATTGTTATCTACAATATAAACTTTAAGTAACGCTGAAGTTGTGCTTTCCTTGTTGTAATAGATGTAAAAGTTGTCATCCTGATTGACTGTTGTATAATACATGAAGTGTTCTTCGCATATGGGCGTTGAAACAACCTTTGAGATATTTTCCACTTTAAAACGTGTCCAATTGTTTTTTCTTTTGGTTTATTATCAGAGGATAACAGTCACAGTTTCATTATTATTAAATAGACATATTTATTTCACAGACTCTGAAAAAAGACAATTTTGAACAGCTAATGAAGTATGATTATTGATAATAACATTTTTACTATATGGCTATCAGTTATTACGCTTCTTTCAAAATGAGACAGGTTCTTGCAACCACGTTTTGTTCCACAAGCTAATAAAGATAAGACCTCATTTATGCAAGTGCAGCAATGAAGAAACAAATCTATAGAAATCTATCTTCGTACAGTCATTCGTAAATATTGTCTAAATAGAAAGTCGAGTAGTAGAACTTAAATTATATAAGATGCAGAGCACATATTTTGCGACAACAGAATGTGAAGCCTGAACTTTTGGACTCACAGTCACAGCATGATAACAGCCATCCTAATAAGTTTAGAATATCAATAAATATGATTTTGCACTACGTTTTGTTTTATTTACGATTGTTGAGAAATTGTGAAATGAGAAGCTATTTATCTAGTACAGGAAATGATAAAGATCACACTCTAATTAAAATGTTAACTTTTGTTTGAAAAAAACAATATTAATGAAAGCAAGTTTTGTTTAAAATTAATTAATAAAATACCAGTAAAGATATTAACGCCAAAATATTAAAAACGTTCTTGTTTCATTAGTTTTTTTTTAAGTATGATAAAAACTATACTGATTTACAGAAGTGTTTTGTTAAGTTTGACCTAGTCTAGAATATCCAAATTTAAAACAATATTTAATTTTATGGAATAAAAATGTTGTGTCTTTAAGAAAATTTAGTGAAGGCCAATAATTACTTTTTGAATAAACTGTACTGATAATTTCTTCTCCGAAAAGGGCCAAAGACCGCTTGGAGGGGTCACTTGTTTTAACCTCTCACACCTCTATACAGTAGTGTGTTGTCTACAGTAATTCAGTTGACATTTAAATGAAGTCGCGTAAAGAGCGTTTAAGGCTACAATTTATACTAAGTGACGTCAGTAAAATGTACCATATGAATCACAAGAAGAATTATGCACTCTGTAGGCCACAACACAGCATGATGTATGAAGTTTAAAAGGAATAAATAAAAATGTATTCTTAATTTTCGTTTTTTATCTTGAAACGGAACACTTCCAGGGACCTTGATGTAGTGCATCTAGTATAGATGTATTCTATTAAAACGTATTTCACAGCAGTCACTGTCAATTGAATTTGTTATATTAAAACGATTTTAGAGCATATTCATGTCATCAAAATTCATGTCGTAATGTCCAGTCATACTTTTTCTGACCACCTTGATCTTGACAATAGTGCTGCGGGTTGATTTCCATAATTTATGTTTCCGTCATCAGACTGTCATGTTGAAAGCGCACTAAATTTTCCTGATGGTCATGCCCGTTATGTACTCTTTTCAAAAGCGATCAATTTTCAATCGTATTACACCACCTACAGACGCCAGTGTCAAAATGTAGTTCTGATACCCCACGTTCCTCTGCGAATCTTTTTCGGCTTTGGTTGTAGTTACCTAACTTGCTCCTTTACATATTTAAAATCATTTTGATATAACGCCTTCAATCTTGTATAACACTAGTTTATGTTAAAAATTCACATTACAACATCTATAACATTTTAAACATACCTTAGAAAATAAGGTGTGTAAATTGCTTTTCGTTACAAGTCATTGCTAAACAACATTTTCTAAGTATCATTGTTCTATAATATTTCAAGCGTACTTTTGATAAATAACTACATAACAATTATTATACCTTTACATTTCAAACATGGTATTTGAGTTTTATCTTTACGTTAATTGTTTGTTTGTTTTTGATTTCGTGCAAAGCTAAACCAGAGCTATTTACGCTAACCGTCCCTAATCTAACAGTGTAAGACTAGAGGGAAGGCAACTAGTAATCACCACTCACCGCCAACTCTTGGGTTAATCGTTTACCAACGAATAGTGGGATTGACTGAAAGGGCGAGCATATTTGGTGTGACGGGGATTCTAACGCGCTATCCTCGGATTACGAGTAGAATGCCTTTACCATCTGGCCATGCCGGGCTTTACATTAATAATCTACCACATTGCATGTATAGTAATGTTGTATAAAGTTAAAACGTGTTCTCAAATTACATTCATACAGTATCTCTATTATAAACACACACATACATTTATGATATGATATTATTGTATAACGTTACAAATGTATTCAAAAACGATCTAACTATTCCACATCCTTTACTGCAAATGTACACTATAACAGACATGGAAATGATTGTTACATAACTAAACTATAGATATACAAAAAAGTTTCGTTGTTGCTGTTAAAGTACTGGGAATGACCCAGGGATTAGTTTATCGGTTTTTGGATAAGAAGTAAAAAGATGGAGGCAAACATGCCGAAGTGATCTTTCAACTGTCATTCTTGATTATGAGAAACCAACTTGAAGTAAAAATGTATCTCAGAATGGCTGGTATTGTATTAACACATTTATTAATGAAACAGAGAGCAACGTTTCGACCGTCTTAAATCACCTACTTTATTAGTAAAAGTGTTAATACCCATACCAGCTATTCTGAGATACACTTTAAGATGTCATTGCGTTATATAACAGTCAATCCCACTGAATAGTCTTTCGGTGGGGGATACTGTTGACTGGTTACTCTTCGCCTGAAATGCAGTTCAACATAATGGACTGTATGTATTCCTAACTAAGTATTAGTACCTTTAACTTTTCCCTTGAGTCAGTGTGTCGCATAACGTATTGTTCGAGTTTGGAAAATTAAATATTAAGATTTGTCTATAAAATTAGTCAAAAACAATACAATTAATAACTAACATACAAAAATATCATATGTAACAAATTTATTCCTGGTGTTTTGTTTTCCCTTCTATGGTGTTTCGTTATTTGATTAAAAAACAACAACAATAATTATTTTATTTAATTTATAAATGTTAGTAATCTATTTACATATTTTTTTTCAATTTAAAAATTATGTAATTGCTTCAGTTGAAACCGAAAGTGACATTACTTATAAAAGTATTAGGAAAATAAAAAAATTGGTTTGTTATTTCGACACATTATTATTATAAAGAGGATCATAATAAAAAATAAATGTATACATTAAAGAGCCAATGTGTGTGACTTACTTGGAAGTGATTCCTAACAAGTCTGCCAAAGTAGGGTTGAACGTGTTTTGGTACCACTGCCTTCTGATCCAGCCTTTTCTTGGAGGAGTACCGGCCACTAGGATTAACAAATCTGAAAAATCTTCTACTTCGGTATTACTTGACGTAGATTCTTCTTGTTCAGTATTCTCCGTCGGCGTGTTCAGAGTTTCAGAAGGATATACTTGTGTCTCTCTACTTCCTACGGTATCTGAGGGTAGACTTCGACTGCCGGTAGCGTATATGGTCTTTCTTGAAACCTTGTTATCTCTATTCCTCTTTAGAAATCGTCTATGATGGGTTACATGAGTATCACTATTAAGTTCACGTGAATAAATAACATTTTCAGAGTTAACAGCTATATTAAAATGTAGCCTGTTTTCCCGCAGATTAGTTTCCATTAATACCACTAGCGTTACAACACAAACTAGAACAATTCCTCCTATTAGACGTTGCTTTAACTTCATTTCATAAACAATCCAATTATTTAATTAATTCGAGCTAACACGAAGGTGTTTTTTCATTATTTAAATATAAGTTAGTTAAATCGCCGTCTATCGCTGGTTTCTGTTTGAAGCTGAGCACAAAGTAACGATCAGTTTACGTGGAGAAGGAACCATTGTGTGGATAGAACTTCAGCGACATCGAGTATCAGGTCTTGGTAAACCAAAAGGTAACTTATTCCCGCGTACTGGTTACCATAGCAACAAATGTTCACCTCACGTTGACATCACCGGCTGCATCAAAACTATTCGTTGAGCTTTATCTTGCAGTCAGCTGCTTACGCATCTTCAAAGCGCTGTGATGAAAATTCAACATCTCTGGCTCTGAAGACCAAGTAGTTCCTAGCTTGTACTCTTCCTGTCGATAGTCTCACCAACTTGTTATAAATAACACAATGCCAATAGGCTATATATGACAGAAAACTAAGATCTATTGGAAGATACCAATATTGGAAAAATTGTTTTTTTCCTATTTGGCATAGCAGTTACACATAGTTGTTTTAAATTAGGGTAATTGCTAGCAGCATAGTTTGTTACTATTAATAAAGCTTTTTGGAACTTCCAAAACAATATTTACAGATGGGTTTTAATATCATCTACTTTTAACAATAGAACAACATAAAGTTTATAATTATTACATTTTTATTTGCATCATTTTGTCTGTGTTAAAATACATAAAACATAGAAGAAGTACTTAAAAACACAAACTATGATTTGGACATAATATGCACATTGTGTAAAGTTATTGATATTGATGCAAGAGAAAATCGTTTACAAATGAGGCAAACATATTATGTTAATGTTTGTTTAAATAATAGCTTTGAAAATTTATATATGAAGTCTAAAATTTACTAACTACAATTTAATTGTTTTTATTACATTGAATTTATAAAAAATCAGGAATCATATATTTGTAGATTTTTATGTAAGATTCATTCGAAGTTTATTATAATATATATTTAATATCCTCGTACATAATTTTAGTGTATTAATAACCAAGAAACGAACTAATTAAAACAAGAGTCTAATTATTTTAAGCCAACATAACCGCACGTTTCTGAAATATTTGTAGAAACGAGCTATATATAAAAGAAAGTCACGTGTTTACTGTAATTTTAACACACTTAAAGGAAATCGGTACAATACAGCATATACATTTCTCAAGGAAAATTAAACTTAAAAAGTTCTGAGTCATTTACACACAATGAAAATGGGGCAAAGTTAAAAAAATTCAATACACTTTCAAAGGTGTAAACAATTACAATAACACCTTCCGTAAACGTAAACAATAACAGAATGCAAGACTCAGTAGTCTAAATGTAAATGTTATTTATTTATCATTTAATGTTGAAATGGTTCGAACAATTGCTTCTTGTTATTACAGATAATTTTCTGTAACAGCTACTTGTTAAAATCTTCAAAGATGAATTTAATTTCTTTGCTATTTTCTAAGTTAATTAATCATAATTAAAACGTTTTTAGGCATTTAACTATGACCACAAAAGGAATTTATGGCACTACCTACTTCTTTGATTTTTCAATTTAGTAACTTTGTACAGAAATTGGTAAATAAATTGAAAACAAAGTAATAGTTTATTGTGTTTTACCATTCATTCTATGTAATTAAGGAAAAATATGAAATCTATTCTGAGTAATAAAATTTACCCACTTAGTAAGCTTAGAATTATCTTTAAACCGATGATTCATTTACGTAGTTATTTTAAATATGAAGACAGGATTCTTACAACGCATCTCTTTCACGTCATGTATCAATTTTCACTTGCAAGGTGTATCTTTGGCAACGTGGTGTGTACAATACGTTGTCTGAGCTACGTATTAAAGAGCTTGCATAAAAGACAGTACTCAATCAGTCCATCCAGGTGATTAAGTCACTCGACTCATAATCCAAGGATTGCGGGTTCGAATCCCCGTCATACCAAACATGCTCGCCCTATCAGCCGTAGAGGGGTTAAAATATGACGTTTAATCCCTCTATTCGTTGGGAAGAAAGTAGCTTAATAGTTGTTCGTGAGTGGTGATGACTAGCTGCCTTCCTTACACTGCTAAGTGAGTGACAGCTAACACAGATAGCCCTCATGTGACTTTGTGAGAAATTCAAAAGAAAGAAACCAAAATTTATGACATTCATTAACTGTTTCCATATAAGTTACTCAGTCGTTGTTAAAGGTGTATACAATATGTGTATCGTAAATGTATCATTAATAAACTTAGAAGTTCTAATTGAAAATATAACTTAAAACAAATTAAATGAAGAGACTGCTAATCAACTTTTAAAAATGTTTTAATGTTGTCAAACTGACATAGAAAACAACGTAAACCACCCTCATCATACAGTTACGTTGAGCCTACGGGTTTTAATATATATTAAGGATCAAAGACAAGCTTCTACTTTACTAATAGTTAGTATGTCTTAATGTTTACGTTTACTAAATCTATAACAATGCTATTAGAAGTCACACATAATACGTATTTCTAAATGAAATACTTATAAATAAATATTACACATTTTGCAGGAGTGCGTGCAACGTAAATCCTGTATTTACAAAAAATGTTATAGATTTTTGTGAGCAACTGCAGCTAGATAATAGCAGGTGAACAAACTCGCTGCAGGTTTTCCAATAAAGCAGATTAATCAGTTGACTCGTTTTCATTGTAGTTTAAAGGACAATATAAAGCAAAGTTTCCTGATACGTTGGAATCATTCAGCTAAAGTCTAATGTCTAACCTATCAAATATGCATATTTAAAACGTGGCACAGTTACCAATATAGCACACGTTTCTTTATGTGCAACAATTGAAAGATGAGAAGAGGAAGGCCAGGCAACAGTCTCCTTGTTTACACTATGAAGCTGCTTAAACAATAGTTGAAAACTACTTTTACAGACTGTAGAAAACTAGTTTCTAGATAATGGCTTAAAATATTTCGGAGAAAAAACATTTAAAAGTAGAATAACCATGGGCTAAAACCTTAGGGTATGTTGTTAGTATAGAGTCATTAAACATTCATGCACCGATTATCAACGGCCTATAATATATATACGTATAATTCAAAGTGTTTGTGATTCGTTTACTATAAATATAGACAGAATTGGATATTTCTGGTCTATATATCCATTCACAAAAAAGTTAATTTTTTGTTACAATTACTTCAATTCTGATATTTTTTAAATTTAAAACACTAGAAATTATTATTCCACAAAATGAATCATAAGTGCGTCTTATTTTATCTTTTATGTATTTTTTCTTTGATTTTCTTACGTACAGGGTTTTGTGTTGTACTTTAATTTTTATTCATAATATTTCTGAAATGCAGATATGCAAAACAAAACGATTGTGTGCAGAGGCAATTTTGTAAAAAGGTTTGATTTGGTATTTTATGGTGATGGGTTTTGTAAAGCTGTTAAGTTAACGATTCTAAAATGTAGGTGTCTTTACAATAGCCTGATCAGGCAACTTGACTGTTAGCAAAGCGGTGAATAATGAAACTTATATAAATATGATAGTTCTAATGAAATGATGTCTTTTTTCTTAAAATTCTTTAGTTTAAAAAAGACTAAAAAGAAAAGCAAACAAAATCCTTCAACCAATTTGCTAAAAGACATTAAAATAATACAATAAAAACTAATTCTCTGCATATTTTGCACATTATGTTTTAATTTTCCCTTATTTAAGCCCGGCATGGCCAGGTAGGTTAAGGCGTTTGACTCGTAATCTGAGGGTCGCGGATTCGAATCCCGGTCGCACCAAACATGCTCGCCCTTTCAGCCGTGGGGGCGTTATAATGTGACGGTCAATCCCACTATTCGTTGGTAAAAGAGTAGCCGAAGAATTGGCGGTGGGTGGTGATGACTAGCTGCCTTCCCTCTAGTCTTACACTGCTAAATTAGGGACGGCTAGCACAGATAGCCCTCGAGTAGCTTTGTGCAAAATTCAAAAACAAACAAACCCTTATCTAATGTTGTTTTATATACTATTTTGTTTTTTATTTAAATATTTCAAAATAAAGTCATTACGTTAGAAGATTATTCAAATAAATTTATATTTTAAAACAGTTATTTTATATTTGAAACATTACTTTTTATACTTAAAGTGGCATTGTGTTTCATAAATATACCACACGACAACTTAATTCTACCCCAATATACTTATGACCTTACTACAAAAGCTAAACAATTTTCAATCGTTTCAACCAAAAATTTAGAAACTTTCTGAAAAGATAAAATAACCAACTTCATCTTTATTAATTTTCCATGACTTTGTGGAATACTTAGATTTATTCTTTATTGAAATATACAAAATAAATATATTTTTGTTTATTCAGAATATATATGTATAAGAACTATATTCTTATGCAGGGTGTTCGGAAAGTCACTTTGCACTTATATATTTATTAATAGACATGTTTCAATATAGAATACAGGAGATAAATATGAATGACAATTATAAACAATGTTGAAAGTGACCCCCGTTTGTATCAATACAGGCCTGGATCCTTCTTATTTTGTTTCTAAACACCGCTATCTGTTGTTGGCTTGAAATAGACTGAATAAAATATGATTACAAAACTGCACAGCGACTTTCCGAACACCCTGTATAACATTTTTGTATTGATTTTTGATTACTCCATATCTTTGTTATTAGATTAGCTCATACGTTTTTCTTTTATTTATTTTTACCTCTTTTGCAGTAATTGATTGATACTCTTCTATATTAAATAACGTAGCTTGGGTAAAAATGTGACATCATAATAAAAAAGTGTATTTTTTATAGAAAATCTTATTCTTTCAGCTGTATCCGCATATATAAATTTTCTGTATTGTACAAATACTTTTATAAATATGGAAAATAAATGTGTTTCATTAATTTGTTTATTTTTATATGTTCGACGACTTATTATAAATATATTTTGTATCTCAAAGCTGTTTTCATTGTATAGAGTTTCCATGTTTGTTCTATTTTTTTGTCATTCCATACAAATTTATAAATAATTCTAGTTTTTTGTTAAAATTTGTCAGTTTTAAGCCTAAACCTATATTACTCATCAAATAATATATTTTAACTGTCCCAAAGAAACATAACTCACAGAAATAATATATTTAACTAAACACCTACAACCAGTTTGTTGTCAACACATAAATTTATATTTGCATTTTTTTGCTGTTAAGCACAAAGTTACTTATTAGACAATTTGTGCTCCATTTACCACAGGTATTAACATCCGATTTCTAGTGTTATAAGCCTACAGACTGAGCCACTATTGAGTTTTTATTTGTAACAAAATAAGTTTAATTATGATCAATCAAGTATAACATAATAGTTGTCAACCTTAAAACAAAGAATTTAAAAAGGATATTTATATTTTACGTTTGATGTGGTTACACAAACCAAAAAGTCACAACTTCTATAAGAGTTTAAAAAAAATCAAATCGCTAACAATTCTAACTTTCATTTTTCAAACATTCATTACCTAAAATTTCAAATATTTAAATTATTGATTTTTCTGCGTGTTAATTTTATACTCTCTCTCACGTTTCTTCTGATTAATGTGCATAAAATACCTTACCAATATAAGAGTGTGATGTCTGGCGAAACATAATTATAATTAATTAAATTTATAATAAAACGTATTATACTTTTAATATTACATTATTTATTCTGTCACTTTGCGGTTTTCCAAGAAGCGTACAACAGTATTTCAACAGCATTGTGTCCGCCATATCCAAGGTCGATGATGTGTCGTTCAAGGTAGGAATAGCCAGACCGGCTGGGATACAACAGACACTGTAAGGGTAGGAACACTATTTATATAAGCTATTTATCAGCACACCAACTGTTATGGTGTAAGTGCATTTTTCAAGCCAGTCAAGTATAATTATGATTAAGAAATCCATAATATTAAACCTTTTACATTACAGTGCATTTGAAATACTATTATATTATCTTTTTCTGGATAAGATACTTCAAAATACTGAATGATGAATGTCGTGTAATATAATTGGCCTAATACTAATTGCTTATCAGAAGTATACTTGATGTATAATAATTAACGAACTTTACGTTTCTTAAGATTGCCCCTTTAATGGCTCAGTGGCAAGTATGAGGGCTTAACTTTAGGCTAAAGCCGATAAACTTAATATTTGTGGTAAAACGTACAGTGGGCTATAAACATTTTTTGTCACATTCCACTTAGTTCACCTACTACGAATTTTAAATCAGTATAAGTAAACGTTACTAATCTAGCTATGACAATTCACAACTACTCTTTGCCAAGACCAGTGTTCTGCTATCATTATACGCGTGTCTTTCCTTCACGAACTCGTAATCCGAGGGTCGCGAGTTCGAATCCCCGTCGCACCAAATGTTCTCGCCATTTAAGCCGTAGGATCGTTATAATATGACGGTCAATCTCACTATTCGTTGGAAAAAGAGTAGACCAAGAGGTGGCTTAGGTGGTGATGACTAGCTACCTTCCCTCTAGTCTTACACTGCTACATTAGGGACGACAAGAGCGGGAAACACTCGTATAGTTTTACGAGAAATTTATTACAGTTTGTTTGTTTGTTTTTAAATTACCCAACCGCCTTTCTTTCTTTGTGAAATTGAATGTAGGAATATAGAGGGCGTGCTTAAATGTTGGATATATTTATTAATATAGGTATAAAGGTGTTCCTTTGTATTGGTATATTTTGAACTTGAGTTGTTGTATAAGTAAGGCTTCTTTAATTTTGCGTTTGTTTATGTTTGTTTCTTTATTTAGTATTTGGGTGTTTTCTATGGTTGTGTTGTGTTTATTTAACTTGGAGTGTTCAAAAACGTGTGAAGGTGACTTTTTATGTTCTTTGAATCTGACTTCCATTTTTCTACTTGTTTCTCCAGTATAGAAGTCGTGGCAGTTATCACATTGTATTTTATAAATAATGTTGGTGTTGTGTTTGTCAGTGTAGTTTTTACATAGCATAGACGTTAGTTTTGTGCCTGGTTTTTCAATAAATTTTTGTTAACTGGAGTGTCATATTTTTTACTAGCTTCTGCCAAAAGTTTGTTATTTTTCTGCTGATGTCAGAAATACACTGCTGGCCAAAATCTTAAGGCCAATGAAGATAAAGAAACAATCATGCATTTTGCGTTGTTAGACTCAACCACTTATTTGAGTAGAGCTTCGAAAAATGAAAATAAGAAAATGTAACATAAAAATAAAAAACTTTTTTAGCATTTAATAGGCTAAATGTGAACACTATGAAATTAGCCAAAATACTAGCTGGACAAAAGTTTAACACCATACCAAAAGAAGTCCTAAACAGGATAGGAAATGCCCAACAAGAGGTCTCAGTAGTGAGTTGCATAGACGTCGTTGCGAATAACTTCAAACATTCACTTTGGCATGGTCGATATAAGCATTTGCAGAAGGCTGGCTGGAATGTTTTTCCAAGTGGTGAAGATGGCTTCACGAAGATCATGCACTGTTTGGAACTGACGTCCATTTCTATAGACTTCGCTTGCCACCCACCCCAAAACATTTTCAATGGGGTTCAGTTCGGGCGAACACGCTGGATGATCCAAAAGAATCACGTTATTCGCCATGAAAAAGTCCTTTATTCTGTGGGCATTGTGGATTGCAACGTTGTCCTTCTGGAAGATCCAATCATTTCCACACAAGCGAGGCCCTTCAGTCAATAAGGATGCTCTCTCCAACATGCCAATATAGCCAGCTGCTGTTTGACGCCCATATATAACCTGAACCTCCATTGTTCCATGGAAGGAAAAAGCACCCCAGATCATGATGGAATCTCGTCCACTGTGTCATGTAGAAAATGTCACCTTTGAGTTATCCTTATCGTACCAGTAACGTTGGAAGCCATCTGAACCATTCAGGTTAATTTGTTTCTTATCAGAGAACAAAACCTTCGTCCACTTTTCTACGTCCCATGTTTGGTGCTTCTCAGCAAAGTTTAACCGAGCTGTTTCGTGTTGTGGAAGGAGGCGTAGCCTTTGAAGACGTTTACGATTTTTAAAGACTTTCTCTAGTAGATGCTGTCTTATTGTTCTTGAGCTGCATTCTGCGTCCGTAAGGGCCTTAATCTTTTTCGACGATCAGCTAGTGTCTTGCCGGACTACCCGTCAAATCCTCCTGCTCAACGCCGGCAAAATTTTCTTGGGCCAACTTCTTTAAATTCTCGTTCCCTATCCCTCAGGGTTTTTAAGAAATTTGCAACAGCAGTTTTACTACGCCAAATCTCACCAGCGATGGCATATTGAGAGAGACCTTGCTTTTGCATAGAGATGTTAGTGGTAGATGTTGACAACGCTAATGCTTGAACACAAATGACTAGATTTCGTTACGTGTTTACCGATTAACGCTTCGTTTCAGTATAGTCTTAAAGTTTTGACCACCTAGTATTTAGGTTAATTTCATAATGTTCACATTTTCCATATTAAATACTAAAAAGGTTTTTTATTTTCCCTTTTCTTATTTTTATCTTTCGAAGCTCTTCTCAAATAAGCGGTTGAGTCTAACAACGCAAAATGCATATCTTTTCTTTATGTTCATTGGCCTTAAGATTTTGGTCAGCAGTGTATATGGTATGCAGCCGTATACGGTTTCGGGATTTTTTTAAATAGTGGGGTATATTTACTTTTGTTAGTTGATTTTGCTTTCTGTCTAGGTGTGTGCATATAATCGTTTCAACGGTTTGTGAAGGAAACTTATTGATGTTGATGAAGTATTGTTTTATTTTGTCTAATCCATCGTTAATTTTATCTGGTGAGCATAGTTTTATGAATGTGCTTATTTGGTTTCTTAGTATGTTGAGTTTTTGTTTTGTTTCATGTGCTGAGTTCCAAGGAATGTATAGTCCAGTATGAGTGATTTATGGCGGATTTCTGTTTTGAATTGTGTATCGGTTCTTGTAATTTTGAGGTTAAGAAATGATATTTGATTGCTTTCTTCTTGTTCACATGTGAAGTTAATGTTGGGATGTATAGAGTTAATGTGGTTAAAAAAATTAAGTGTCTGTTTGTAGATGTGAATTCGCAATCGTGTCGTCTACATATCTGTACCAATATAATGGTGGATGTAATGCTGTGTTAATTGCTTGTGATTCAACTTGTGTCATAAAAATATTGTCTAGAACTGGTGATACACGATTGCCCATGCTTTGGCCATTTACTGTAATAAGCTCAAATAACACGCAAAATAAAATGTCACGTGCTTTAATTAAAGCATTATTAAGAGATTTCCTTCTTTTACACTGATCTTAGTTTTTATTTAGATTTATCGTAACTTACTTGATTTTAAATTTGAATGAATTTTATATTGCTTTGTAAATAATGATTTTTTTCTTTGATTTTACTTATTATGAATTCATGAACTTTTTTTTTGCACACATGTTGTGTTGTGAGGTTAAGTTTTAGTGAATACAGCATATTACACCCACACATTAAGGCGTGCCGTCTACCTCTTCTGAAAGAAATAACACAATGCTATTTCTTTCTTAGTAACTTATAGAGGGCGGGGTGTCAAGGTGAGCATGGCTCAGTCCGTAGACTGGAAAAACGACTTATGTGAATTAACTCTCTGCGCCTTATGTAGTTAAACGTGAATACTCTATGCACGCTTTCATAATGTAACACTTATGTTCTTCTGCATATTTTCATTTCTAAAGGATGAATAGATAGATCCAAATAACAGTGGAGTTAAGCTCAGGATAACTTGTGTTCTTCTATTAGAGCACCCCAGTGGCTCGGCGGTATGTCTGCGGACTTACAACGCTAAAAACCGGGTTTCGATACCCGTGATGGGTAGAGCATAGATAGCCCATTGTGTAGCTTTATGCTTAATTCAAAACAACAACAAACAACAATCTTCTATTAGAGAATCATAGGAGTCAACAGCCAATGTCGACAGTAAGTATGTAAACTATAACATACCCATAACTGTTACTTGGTGTAAAATAGGTATTGAGAACTAGATAGAATTAACTACACTGACAAAAATAGACTGTTTGGATCGTTCTATGAGTGCTTCAAAAAATTCATCTTCCGTGTTTGGCTTGCAAGATTTCGTTAATCAGTTTAACTCAACCAATAAATTTTAAATCGTATTGATATCAGGTGATTGACCTGACCATTCCATAATATCAATTCTCTTACTTCTAAGATACATTTTAACGACTCCACAACTGCAGAGAAACGTGTTTGGTCATTTTTAGGCTAATTGTAATATGAAGATCTGAGAAACTAGAGCAGATGCACAATACTTTTTATAAAAAAAAATTTAAATAAATCATAAAAGGTTCAGGTACTTACAAAAGCCAGTATTAAAAATTAGGATTTGAAATCCTATTTGAATAAATCTCGCCCGGTGCGTTCTAAAAGCATACATATTACTCTGTTATTTAATAAAATATATAACAAATTAACAATATTTTTAAGGAAGGCCAGTTTTTGTTCACGCAATGTATATTTCAGATTTTGCAGTTACTTTGATCCTTAAAAGGACTGGAACTGTTTGAGCGTGATAACACTGTCAAAGATATATCTTATGTTATTTCGTGTATACCGGAGAACTGTCTACACAATATTGTTAAAAAAACATGTTTGAAGAATGAAAATTTGTGATGTAGAAACGAAGGCTATAATTTATGCTCACAATCTTTCCCCTGGCCTTTACAATTTCTTAGCTCAATTAAAAGTACAAAAATGAAAGATGAATTTCTGAAAATTAGACTAAGATATATATCCACTGAGAAGTTCATACTCATTATTTACGAAACAAGACTACAATACTCCGCAAAATCGCTTATGAGTGATTTTACTGTTGTCAACACTATCATAAAATCGGATTTCTTACTTTATATGTATTTGAAGCTTAATACTTCAAGTGAACCTTTTTTCCCATTTTTTACAGTGTAGCTGTATTCGGTGATTATTTGTCTTCAGGTTTATCCCAAATTTAAATTATGTTTATGAAACTTATTTTTAATCAAACACTTGCTACAAACAGTATTATTTGTGACTCTTAATATCTTTTTAACGTATAAGTTGTTAGCTATTCATATAGCCAGTATCTGTATATCTATTTTAAAATCCATTGTATAGTGCATGGAACTTCAAGTGAACTGTATGCTTTTAAGAGCTACATCCGCTGGAATACACTTTCTATAACATCTGGAAGCATAACCAGATGGGTCAGAATATTTGACAACTGGATCTTTTGGCTCCAACGAGGTTGAGTAAATATTTGTTTTAAAGAAGTCGACGAGAGTAAACTGAAACGTTTTATTTGTCTGAGAGCAGTTGCCAGTAACGTTCTTCTCTTGTAAAACTTGTGAGACTAAATAATAACAAAGTATGTATATATACAGTAACCACTAAGTACACAGCTGACCATGTGTTATTTACTAGTGGGCCTAAAGCTAACCGAAAGCGACTATCTTACTGCGCATTCTATGTAAAGATATAGACTATAAATGAGGAAAAATACTCATTCTTATATTTCATATAATATATATTGAAGGGAAGATATAAATTATTTAAATACATAAAAATATACGATATTCAACACACACACATATATGACATGTTCTGTAAATAAATGTGTCCAAAGCAGGTTTCTTTTAATTGCTATTTAGGATTAACGTTGATAATTAAGATTGGAGACGCAGATAAGGAGGTAGGTAAGAAAATGAATTTAATGCGAACCTTTCGCAAAGATATAACTCAAGCAGTTAGATAAATATACGCAAAACCTAGCTTTAACTACCATATTAAAGTAATTAACAACAAAATAAGTATCACACTTGCAGCAGTCCACCAATGACAACAGTTATAAGTCTTGGATTTACAACGCTAAAATCAGAGGTTCGATTTCTTCGGTGGATACAGCAGATAATCCGATGTGGTTTTCTGTGAGAAAATACGAACATTACACCTGCAGATAATTATTAACAACATAAAATTATACTTCCGTCGAATACAAACGAATAGACATCGATAATCATGTTACAATAGGAGTCTGAAAAATAACCTCACTGTTGTTGTTGTTGTTTTGAATTAAGCACAAAGCTATACAATGTGCTATCTGTGCTCTGCCCACCACGGGCATCAAAACCCGGTTTTTAGCGTTGTAAGTCCACAGACATATACCGTTGAGCCACTGGGGGCAACCTCACTGTATAAATGATCTAATATTAAAACACACTAAATAAAAAGAATTCAAACAAATAGTAAAAAAATAAATAAACTTTCACTTTCCTCAAATTACGTTAGAAGATTCACATGAAATGGATAGTTCGTTCATTATTAAGCATAAAGAGCTATCCTTGCTGTGTCAAATGTGAGTATCGTAAACCGATCTTTAGCGTTATAAGCGCTCCGGCCTTACTGCTGAGCCACCAGAGGGCAAAGAATATGAGCATGTCATATGAAAATAAAATGAATGAAATTAAAGTCAAATTGATATAATTATTAGCCATCTCAAAATAATTTTATAGTGTCTGAGTAAAATTAAGGATAAAGTTATTTTATACTACGTTTTTATTATAGGGTTTGAAATATTGGTAAATAAATGCTACCATACGCTAAAATTAAAGCATTTAAAAAATGCAGTATTGTAATTATTTAGAAGAGTTTTCTATATAAAATACAAACATTGCAAGAAAGGTATTGACAAAAATGTTTAGTTAAAACTGCAAATTCTTTAATGAACAGCATACAAGTATTTATAAAAGCATTGTTCTATTGAGGCCTAAACATGTGTACGAAGAGTGAAGCACTATTTACAGAGAATTTCAATGGCTATTGGAACAAACGGATAAAATGAGAAGTTTCACGGAACATCATAAACCCAAGAATAAAAATAGCCATACTTAGCGTACTTTAGAAAGTAAACAAACAAGCAGTAGGAAGGAATGTGTCTCTAAGTAAAAAACTACGTACGTCTGGCTACTGAATTTAAAAAAAGAGCCAAACAAGATAAGGTAAAAGTGGACATATCACTTGATCTAGCTGATGATCACATAGCGGACTAAACCGTCTTGACTATACACGGAGAATGAATTTCCTACATTACTGGTTTCCTCAATTTGACCATCGAAAGCTTGGTGATTGAATAACATCTAAAAAAAATTATGGTTCCACTTCTCCATTAGTTAACCTTGGAATATCACTTTTTCTGACTATTTCGCAATACGGTAATATTCTACGACTGGAAATCTAATTCTATACGTTTTGCCAGTGAGGAAGTTTCTCGAAAACTGTTTTGCTCTATCAAATTTTAATAAAAATATAGAACTAGGAAAGTGTTAGGCATGTTGAAGAAAGATGATGGTGAACGCAAATAAAATTTTGGTTATTCGCCGATTTTTGACTTGAGACTTTCTGGAAAGCTTAAAATAGGCATATGCGCTGGAGATAGAGCAATTGTACTAGATAGCTCTTTAAATATAATTTTTAATGCCATATTATGAAGAAAATCCAGATGATTTTTATATTGCTTTAATAATGGGCTGTATGTCATTCATACATAAGAGTTTTACCGCATTTTCTATATGGGAGAATTAAAGCATTGAGTTATTTGAAAACAATATAATAATATAACATTATCTCTCATTTTATAATTTACTGTCATTATTATATAATTAATCTTCGAAAGTTTTGTAAAAATATTTACAACATATTTGAGAACCATTGGAGCTACAGGCTGTAAACAATAAACTTACATGTTTTTTTTACAAACGGTTCTCCAACTTCTCGAGTTTGTTTTAAAAACCATTTTAACGCCGTTTAACGATATTCCTTACATTGAAAAAATATATGGATATGCAGAACAGTCTACCTTAAATTTACATGTTGCTTCTATGACTTGATATTTTGTTTGCTGTAGTCATTTACGGTATCCGCCGGCGAAATGCTGTTCATGTCTTAATTAGTTTGTACTGCGTGATGATTATATGCTGTCGGAGTGTGGTTTCGAACTTAACAGGTAGGATAGCCTTGATTTTCACATAATATTAATCTACGGAAAATATTACAAAACAAAATTCGTGATGCAAAGACTGGGCTCTCTATTAGTATGAACTGTCTAATAAAAGTACAACTAAAAAGGAATGCTGTTTGTATGTTTTTAACTTAACTTACTAATGCTGTTTTAAAGATTAATGACTAACTAATGACAGTAATGTATAATGTCCACCTGTACTCGTTTTTGTTATTCTCTGGATGTAAAGTAAGAAAAAAAACTGGTTTTTTGAAGACAAAGGATCACCCAAAGGATGCCTATTGTCTAGTTGATCACCAAGTTATTTTTACAATTAACATTTTAACAGTTCTATGTAAAAGAATAATAAAGTTTTAGAAAACGCTTGACTAAGAATAAAGTACAGTGGCGCTGACTTCTTTGAGGATTTTTTTAATATAAAAAAGAGAGTATTTTAATATTCTCATAACCCTAATTTCTCCGGAATTAAATTAAATTCAGCTTTAAATTTGAGCTCTGCTACCTTACCAAACCACAAATTTCAATCAGATTACTTGGGATTGACAAATAACATTTTGAGGTACAAACCTGGCGTTATTTAAAAGAGCTAGGTTTTATACGCTAATGAGCTTAATAATTCTTAACATCGATATTTTAGTACTTTGCCAAAAGTTCACTTCTCACGTTTTTCAGAAACAGTTAACGTAACAAAAATTCTACACTATCGTAAAGCATTTTAGAGGTAATTAAGATGGTTTACAGTTTGTTAAACAATACATCAATGGGCATTGAAAGACAATAAAAAAGCATTATAAGTTAAGATGAAATAATAATTATTAAGTTCACAAATATTATAATCTCATACATTATTCATATTATTTTGAATCGATCATTTTTCCTTTGTTTAGAAGCTTAGTCATATAGCTTAAAAAATAATTTGCCTACAGTCTATACAAATAACGTTTACAAAAACAAAGAGAAAAATAACAACATGATATTCTGTTACAAAACAATAGTTTTTCATTTTTAATACTTCATTAGAATGCATTATTTGGTTAAGCAGTTTTTGTCAGTAAAATATCTTTTTGTGCCAAAATAAAAACAAAATATAATGAAAACATTATCATACTCATACTATCTCATTACCAAAAACAATAGTATTTAAGTCGCTGGACCAAAACACTTTCAAACTTCTGGATTTAATGCATGATGATCTGTAACGGCTCAGTGACAGCCCTGAAGGATAACAACGCTAAAAGTCGGGTTCTGTAGTTTTGTGCTTAACCAAAACATAATGTGTTTTATAGTATTATAGTAATGTGTTTATTGCATTTGTAAACAGGAAGATGAGTACATCAAAGAATTACAAGTCAAGTGACAACCATAAAGTTGATGTAAAGTCGTGGTAAAGCGGAATATATCAGAACTACTAGTTGATATTGATGCCACCGAAAATTGAATGCTTTTTTAAAGGGTTTGTAGCAGCCATTTCTGATGCAATATATTCATATACTCAGATTGAGGGTTCAATATTTTCAAAACTGGGATATTTCATAAACTCAATGACATTGAAAAGCTAAAGGAATATGGATCAAAATAGGCGAACCCATCAAGAAAGAGACCTGTAGCAAGTCGTACTCCAGCCGTGATAAATAAGGTGTGGTGCCTTGTAAGAGAAACACAGAGGTCAGTAACAAAGGCTGTCCACGTACCCCAAACAACAATATACAACACACCCAAGAAAGATCTCTATCTGGAAAACGAAACAAAAAGCTTACGTAAATTACTTGCACGGCGTATCCATTCAGCTGTTATATTCCTCAAACAGCTGGAGAATGAAACGTATGGATACTGTTCTTTACAAAGACGTACCGGTCAAGTCGCTCAACGTAAGTCTTATAGATTTCTGTCCGATCGAACTGTTGAAACGGGCGCTGGGATACTTTCGTCCTGGTAAACTGAGTATATTATGGAAAGTATCCCGAGAGATGTAGCATGCTTTTGATACAACAATCTCACGAAGGAACCTTTTGCAATAGACACTACGCTGTAGGAATATTTTCAAGATTCGCAGTTGTCAGACAGAGCATGGCCGGACTTTACAACATAGACTGTAATAACCTATGAGCCTCCGAAATAATTTTCAATCAAACCTTACTAATACGTAAAAGCAAAAAAAAAACAAAAAACAAACTATGAATGGTTTTCACATGTGAAAAAAACAACAACAATAAGTTTCTGAATTTTATATTTTTGTACTGAATTTAATATGTGTCTAAAAAGTCTGGTGATGAGTACATATTGCTTACGCGTAGACGCCAGGAACTTTTACGATCGCAAAGCGAAAGCCTTCGACAGACAAAGTAGAAAGAAAATGTGCTCGATTCTATCCGACAGTTAAATCGACTTTACTTCATACAGCATCAAAATGACTCCACTTATACACTGAAATGTATTACGAGTATAGAACCAGCAGCAAAATTACGCCACGTGTGACTTCCCGTGTAGAAGTGCAACAGGCATCAGGCTGTAATACGTATGCGTTGATATGCATGTGAATCACTATTTGAAAACTAACACTGTTGCCCCTTTCTCTACGTTTCAGTACTACAAGGTGTTCGGAAAGTCACTGTGCAGTTTTGTCTGTTAATAAATATATAAGTGCACAGTGACTTTCCGAACACTCTGTAGTAATAGACACCACACTCATGTCTTCCTGTGGGCTTTATACGACCACTGCCAAAGTGCTATTGATTTAGTATTAGTAATATGCACTCTTTTTACAGTTACGGATGTAGATAAATACTGAAACATAATTATTTATACCATTTTGTATGCCGTCTAGTGGTTCTGCGGTAAGTCTGGAGTTTCATAACGCTACAAATCGGGTTTTATACTCGTTGTGGTCACAGCACAGATAATCCATAGTGGAGGTTTGTGCTGAACAACGACAAAGAAAAAAAACACACGAAACATTTTGTGTTTTAATATGATCAGTAGTAGGCCTAAACTAGGTTTTATCTATGTATTTAACATCAATATAAAAAACTACAAAAGAACATTTAAGGATTGGTCCCAATTAATTACACGTGTATATATATATATTTATATATATATTAATACTTTACGTATTATACTTCCTTCAAAAGTATTTATTTGACGTAATTATAAGTCTTACCTTTGAATACATAAAATAGCTGCATTACAGTTTGTGACACAAATTTTGTTCCTGGATAGTATGTGTTATTTCTTAATTGCTTATGTTGTAAAAGTACAGAAAATGACCATTATCCCTTCAAACTTTGCTTTTGTATCTTGGATAATGAAATTTAGACATTAACCTATTTTCTATGTAAAAACGGGCAAATTTGCACATTTTTATTTCTATAAGGTTTGAATAAAACAACATATTTATCAAAATTTACATGTATTTATACTAAAGTTATACAAAAATGCTTAGAAGTGAGTAGTTTTTCGAGATTTGCGACTGTAATGTAAATCACTTTTACGTATCAGCCCCCAAATATAATCTCCCATCATGTTTTCAAAGTTTGAAGAGAAAAATAGGTCTTTTCCATTTACTTTAGGTATAAGCAACTGAGAAATAACACTTTCTGTTGAGGAAGAAAAAAAGGTAAAACTTTTGTTACATAGTGTTCTTGATCAGCTGCTCTCCAGTAGCACAGCGGTATGTTTGCGGACTAACAACGTAAGAAACCAGGTTTTGATACTTGTGGTGGGCAGAGCACATTTAGGAAATTTACGCTTAAAATTTGGCAATAAATAATAAATACAGTCCTACTGTTTGATTCATTGGAAGCATTACAGTTATAAACTACTAATCTCATTTGCTTGGTCTAACCAATACCTATATTGCTTTCACCATATAATTTTGCTGCTCTAAGCCAGCTGTCTATAATCTGAATGACAAAAAAAAACAATTAAAAATTGTCTATTTCTACTCTTAGGTGAAGCTGTAGTAAAAATGATAGACTGATAGTTCACATTACTTTCACGTAGGTGCGCGCAAAAAATCTGGTTAAACCTGAGCAGTTTTTGTTGAATAACTTTGCACATCTGGCCTACATTTGGACCAAATTTGACATCAAATTGCATGTTGTAAAGACATATCAATATGCCAAATAGAAACAATTAATTAAATTTCAATATGATATTCTATTAAATAAAGTTTTTACGCATTGGGTGCTAAGAAAAAATAGGAAGAAATTCAATCTAAATGGGAAATATTATATCTCATGTATTTATTAATAGCTACTAAAAATTGTGGATTGGAGTATTACAGTTCTGGCTAAAGGAAGTGGAAAATTGCTAAAATTATCCTTTTAATATCACACAGTGTTGTTTTGACCGTACGACACGGTACAGCGTGTCTTGATATTTGTTTTCTTCACAATTTTTAGGCTCATAAAACGTCCCTAAGTTTGAGCTAATATACCATAGGAACTAGTCAATAGTATTTACCGCCAATTCTTGAAACACTCTTGACTGACCAAATATTGAGCTTTGACTGTCACTCTTGTTGTGCATTCACGGCCTCAAAGTGCGAAGTGCGTTTTAGCGATAAAGGACTGCAAACTTTGGTTTCTCTGGTTCACAGTGTGACCACACTTAAAAAGCATTTAGCATAAAATGATATTAGCTTACACAATTAGTGCAAATAATGATATTTGATACGGCTGTACCGAGTACATGCGGATGATGACAAGAAACTGTTAATCTTGATTTCATGGAGTTACTATAAAGGAAGTTATTAACACTATTTTAAAATGAAAAACTACCATTATACATTCTAAATAATCTGGTTGATTCTGTAAAGTATAGTTCAGTTCCGTATAATAGAATTGCGGTTCTAAAGCTAAGATCGATTACTATTAAGTGTCACTTTCTTATTTTGCGATGGTTTGTTGATGTGTATTTTTAAAAAGTCGTGATATCTAATCAAAAATACCTTAGTTAGCTAGGCCATGTAGTTTGTTTTACGCACAATCAAGCCACAAGTTAAACAGTTGGACGAGTGAAGTACTGTTTTGTATAAAGTAATGTATTGAGTTAAAAAATAACTTCTTGGTTAAAGTCAGTTTGGATAACGTGTGTAAACTGGAAGGTTCCTTTTTTGTATAATATTGACGTTTATCCAAAACCTTTTGAGGCTTTTACCAGATTTGTTTTTTTACATATTAACAATTACTTAGATAATCAGTCTATTATACAAATGATAATTATATAGGAAAGTATATAAAGTATACTGATAAGCTAACACAGTTTTAAATTTAATTCACTCTTACAAAGAAAAAATCAATGATACACCTTTCTGGACGAAACGTGAGATTTTTCAAGTTGTTTAGTTTCAAGTGTACTTTATTCCTGATGTATTGTATAAAACTTAGTGAATATTTATAACGAACTTTTGAAATCTTAATTGAAGTAAAGCCCTTAACTCGTAGTGACATGGTGTTTTTAAGGACTTGACAGACATGCCTGAGGGAAAGACTTGCCTTCATAGAAAGTATTGAAAGACTATACTTAGCATAAAGTTGGAAACAATGACTGGATAATAAATATCATTAATTTCTTTGATTAAATTTTGTAATGGATCATTGGCCAGTATAATAAGTGATTTTAAAATAATATCGTAAATAGAGCTAACGAAATTTATGTGAACATTTTAGTGCTTCAAAATAAGTAAACGGAAAACTCTTTTAAAAATTCGGATGTAATAAAAAAGTGATACATAGGAAATCTTTTGATATTCTAGAATGCTATCGGAAGCAGTTTTTTAAAAATTATGTTATACCATTCTTTAAAAATCAAAGTGCGGATAAGGTTACGTTAAACAAAGACCTTCAGTAATGTAAATATGGAAAAGAACTTGAAATGAAGGAACGTAATTTAATATGTATGTATATGTGTGTGTGTGAACATTCATTTAGAAAAATCAGACAACATTCCGATTTACAAATAGTTCCTCCTTGTATGATTAGTTTCTTCGTTTGAAGAACAGCGGTATGTCTGCGGACTCACACAACTAAAAAACGGGTTTCGATATCCGTGGTGGGCAAAGCACAGGTAGGTCATTGTGTTGCTTTATGCTTAATTCTAAATAAACCGTTTGAAGTTCTCTTTCCACGTTTACATATACCTGTGGGAATTTCTGAGTTATGAAAATAGTATGATATAATATTATCTTATTGCTTATAATTCTAACTATTGATTGTATTGATATTTTAAAGTAATTTATATGTTTTGGTGATTGTCTTCGATAAGCTGTTTATAGTTTTATTTGGACTACTCGATATTCTTCATCCATATTGTAAAAAGAAAAAAAAAGTGTTAAAAGTTTAATCAATAGTTATTCTACTATTATATACTCTTCAAAACAAGAAACGCAATGGGATATTCTTTTTATTTTAAAAAGAAATATATGTAATAACGTTACAAGCTCAGAGTATGTGATGTTACATGTGTTAAGGCACTGATTGTCAGACCAAAATGACAATAAAAGTTGTGTACTTTGAAAACGGAGGAAAACATCGGATTTTTTGCCAAAACGCATTCGTGTCCAATAAATTTGTTTGAGAGATCTATATGTTTTGCAAGTGCAACATGTGCAAAATCCTTATAAAAGTGACGGGTTCTCGGTTTCCATATCTCAGTGTTAAGCCACCAACACGCAATACAGTTACCCCAAGACTGACTGAAGCACAACGCAACAACGCCATTGGTCGTTTGGAAGCAGGCGAATCTCGATCAGATGTTGCCAGAGCTGTGAATGTCCATCCAAGCACCATCACAAGGCTATGGAATCGTCACCAACAACATGGATCAACTCGTGACCGTCCACGATCTGGCAGACCTCGTGTGATCACGCCCGCACAAGATCGCTACATCCGGTTACGTCACCTTCGGGATAAGACCACCACTGCGACGTCTACTGCCTCAACCATACCAGGGCTGCGTAGGATTTCCGATCAGACCGTACGCAACCGTCTACGAGATGCAGGAATCCGACCTCGACGTCCAGTCAGAGGCGTCATCCTCACCCAGCAACATCGTCAAGCACGGCTGCAGTGGACTCGGGCACATCGGGTATGGCCTCATCGACGATGGAGGCATGTTTGGTTCAGCGATGAATCACGTTTTATGCTTCATAGGCAGGATGGAAGGACCCGTGTTTACCGTCGCCGAGGTGAACGTTTTGCAGCAAACTGTGTGCAGGAAGTTGACAGATTTGGTGGTGGCAGCGTCATGATGTGGGCTGCCATCGCCTACAATGCCAGAACAGACCCTTTGCACATTCGAGGGAATCTTACAGCTCAACGATACGTCGACGAGATTCTTAGGCCCCATGTGCAACCCATCATGGCGAACGTCAACGACGTTTTTTAACATGACAACGCCCGTCCTCACACAGCCCGACTCGCCACTGTCTTCTTGAGACACCACAACATCAACGTTCTTCCCTGGGCCTCCAGATCACCAGATTTAAACCCCATCGAACATCTTTGAGACGAGTTGGACCGCCGGCGACAACCTCAGCCACAGACTCTACCTCAGCTAGCAGCAGCTTTGCAGGCTGAGTGGACAGCCATTCCACAGGATGTGATTCGTCATCTGATCGCTTCCATGGGCAGGAGATGTCAAGCAGTTATTAATGCTCACGGGGGGCATACTCGTTATTGACGTTGAGTGACGTTAAACTTCAACTAGTGAGCGTGGACTTCGCCTTTGCAGACTTCGGATGTTCAGCAGTGAATGTGCAAAGTTACACACATGTCATACAGAACTACCCGGAATGAACTTGTTAACAATTTGTCTCAAATTTTGCCTTTTGCGTTTCTTTTTTTAAAGAGTATATAATACGTTACTTTTATTCACAGACAGTCAACTGTGTAGCTTTGTGCTTAATTCTACTCAATCGAATTACTTTTATTTTCGTTGAAATACAGTAGCAACGTACTACCAAGTTAACTCAATATTCAAATATAATAAAAGAAGATAATTATGTAACTCTTTGAAGAAACAAAATGTGTTCATAAATAATGAACACTTGAAATAGGTTTTGTTTTATTCTATTTAAATATTATTCTAACTGATAGGAAAATTAAGCAAATAATTAACAGGCAGTATGAATAACTTGAGTTTTAATTATATAGATTGACACAAACGGTGTTCGACGAGTGTTGCTTTGAATAGACTCTAGTGTAAAATACACTATTTAGCATCATAGATCATTTCTGTTAGGCAGGTGTTCATAAGAAATTTAAAGTGATCATCTAATTAATATAAGCATATAATTATTTTAATTAAACAATCAAAATGAAACGAACATGGAAAATATAGTTATAAAAGTTACAACTCCATTCAATGAAATGTGAAATAACGTTTAAAATGTGTTTTATGATAAAATGTATGATTCAAAGTAATTTTAGGCTCAAGCTAATTTTTTATAAATATTTATCCTTCTTTATTTTTTGTACAGTTTTTCTTTTTGTAATCCAAAAACAAGTTGTTTAGGTTTTCTCGTTTTTTGTATTTCAAACATTAATCTTACTTTATTTTTAGATGGAAACTCTTTAATGTAATTCAAAATAAAATGAAAGCATTAAAAATATCAACTTAGAAAGATATCGTGCATAAAACCATTATCTCTTGTCGGAAGTACATGATATATTTTATCCAAAGCAATTGCAAGAAATATGCACTCGCAAGTTTATAAAAATAGCATAATCCCATTGGAACATAACAATATCGCAGCAAGAACCAAAAGGCTCCGATGTAATATTTTCACATGTGTATCCTAGTTAATTAATAACGCTAATGAAATATTATCATCAGTAACATTGTCCAGATTTACTCGCTGGGTAAAATTAATATTTTGTGATGATTTTTAGCCCCGCTTTGTTGTAAGCTTTAGCCATGTTGAATCCGGCAGATAATATAACAAACAATAACGATTGACATCAGGGGAAAACGATGTTTTGTTTGTTTTTCTTTTTGGAATTTCGTACAAAGCTATCTGCACTAGCCGTCCCTAATTTAGCAGTGTAAGACTAGAGGGAAGGCAGGTTGTCATGACCACCCACCGCCAACTCTTGGTCTCCTCTTTTACCAACGAATAGTGGGATTGACCGTAACATTATAACGCCCCCACGGCTGAAAGGGAGAGCATGTTTGGTGCGACCGGGATGCGAACCCGGGATCCTCAGATTACGAGTCGCACGCCTTAACACGCTTCGCCATGCCGTGCCGGAAAACGATGTATTTGTTTTTAGTTCGTAGCATCGTGTCTAAAATTCCAAAATACTAGAAATTTTTCTTTTTTGAATTCATAGCTTGGATAATTTAATGGTAAAAAATCATAATAGACAATTTTTTATCTTCATGTTCAATATTTATCGATCAAGCTTACAGCTGCTTTCTTCCCAGTTGGCTTTCCTTTATAAGTGTACAAAATTGTTCATGAAAATTATTGTAAATATCTATCTATTGTTGTATCTATATGTATTACCTTGTATTTTACTGTTGCTGCAGTGACAAATCAGATTCTATTATGTTTTTGTAAAAGTTTGTTTGTTATTCTCCATCCTTCACAAAATAATTTGTTATTTCGTTATGGTCTAAAGTCAGTTCTAAGATAAGAACAGAAACGAAATTTTATTCAATTAATATTAAATCTAGAAATAAAAACAAATATTGGTTTATCATACTATACCTTGTCGAACTTTATTTCAATAGTGTATATTCGTTATTATTATTATTTTGCTTACAAAAACTCCACAATTTTTATAAGAAATTGGTCTGCTTGCACCAAACTATTCCTACTATACCTTAAGTGAGAATGATGCATTTTTTAATGTACTGTACCACAAATACAGTATAGGAAAATAAGCAGTAAATCTGCCCGTATGTAAATTTTCCACGTTAACATCGAACGCTCAGCAAAGTAAGAAAATATTTTATACGCAGCTGTATACTGAACACACAGGTGGGTTGTAATGCTAGTACATAATTGGACTCTAAAGTTGATGATTCATTAGCTGAAGAGTAAACTCATGCATAGTTGGACTTTTAGGAATTATTGTTAGATTGATACATTACAAATGAATACATAGTGGGTTTGTAAACTTTGTACTTGCAGCTGTGCTCAAGCGTTTTAATGTGGACGGTGATAAATAATACAAAGTATGGCAGTATTAATTGACTATAATAGCTTGAAGACACTTTGTAACAAATAACACAATTTTATTTTTCACAGAAAGTACTAATTTTGTTTATAAGTAAACAGTGATGCTTGCTTAGAAAATCAGAAAAGTAAATTATATTCGTATCGTATATTTCTTGAAGCATTTCGTATATATTATATTCGGAAAATATTTCGACAAACCGCATTTAGAACATTTACTTATTTCAAATTATGCTGGTTTACCTCAACACGGTAAACTCACAATTCTGTTTAAAATGCCCATGTGCACTTCGCTTACTCAAAATCAACTCACTACTGCGTTGTTAGGCGACCGGCGTCATACATGTGATCTCTCTACACGTAAATGTATAATATGAACCTTGACTATTAATCATTTGTATTACGTTGGTCACCAGTGTTAGACGAAATGTTTATATTTTCTTTTAAACTGAAATTACGTTATTATATTATAAATAAGTAAATTAAGTATAGTACAGAGGTAAATACAAACACCTAACACACACACATACACATGCACACATATTTAGTGAGATATATGTATTGATATACACATAAATAAACTATTATAAAGCTCAGTGCACCTTGCACTATTACTAGGTATTAAATCGTTATGTGCTTTCAGTTGTGTAAAACCACATTTTAGTTTTGTTCACAAGCGTTCAGGAAATTAGATTTATACTGTTTTCGCTTTACTTCCTCATTTCAAGTTGTTTATATGTTATACGTACTATAGATAATGTGAAATGGAGTTAGGTTTCCTTTTCCTCAATTATATACGTACGGTCTATATGTCTAATGGAAAGTAGCAAATATTACTTACCTATCTTCCCTTCACAACACCAACTACGCAACTTCCCTTTGACAGATATTTATAGTCATCTTAAGACATTACGGGGAGACTTCACCTCGTAAAATCGCCAAAAAAACTCAGGCACGACATTTATCATCCTCATATAACGCAAACACGAAACGCAGCGACGCTATCTCTGGGATTAGACTCAGTCTATTAAGTCCATACATTTTATTTTTTTTAAATTAGAGTGAAAATGGAGACACATTGAATGTCGCGACATATGAGGAATTATTATGAACAATTTAATCAAAAAATGATCCATGTTATTACTTTCTTCCTAGTACCTTCCTTAATAGGAAATGCTCTAAAAACATTATTTTTTTATATACATTATATTTAGTTGTATACCGAGAAAGTACAAAAATGTACAAAAGTACATTAATTTATACACAATTCTTCATAAACTTACAAACAAGAAACATAATACACATGAAAACAAAACTTCCTGTTTTATCTAGTAGCCTCTCCATATGAGAACATACTGATACCAATATATCATTATTTCTTCATAGTTTAAAAAATGAGCAACTGTATAAACAAAACAACGTGTAAGAAGAACAACAGTTCTTCCAACATATGGATATGGAAACGTTTTAAAGAATAGCTGTAATCATTCATTCTCGATTACGTGAAACTGAAAAGGAGCATAACCAAACGGTTTCATTTGAGCTAAAGCAGGGATAGTTGCCAATAAGAACCCGTGCATTTATAGTGCTAATATCGGTACTAACAGTCACTAGCGAACGTTAGTGAGAATAATGATCTAAAACGGTGGTTCTCTACCTTTTACGGCTTTCGCAACCCCCACATAAAAGCATGGACAGGTGGTCAGGACGCTCTACTCGCAATTTGAGAGTTGTGGGTTCGAATCCCCGTCATACTAAATATGTTCGCCCTTTCAACAGTGGTGGAGTTATTGTGTAACGGTTAATCCCAATATTCGCTAGTAAAAGAGCAGCTCAAGAGTTAGCGGTGATGACTATCTGCCTTTCCTATAGCCTTACACTTCTAAAGTAGGAATGACTAGCGCAGATTACTCTCGTGAAGCTCTGCGCGAAATTAAAACAAAAAACCCTCGCCTAAAAAGTGTGCGTTAGATATTTCCTCTTGGAGGAATCTGGAAGAAAAAGAATCTTATATTCCTTGGACCACCATTTCACACCCCCGGGGGGAGCCAGCACTTCTGATCTAAATGTTTATTACTATGTTGGATATATACATATACTGTTGCTATAAGTGTATCAGAAGGAAAGTTACACCCTTTCCTCCCAGTTCATTTGTTAAAAACACAAATAAGTACTTTCTTACCAGCCCCACCTCAAAAAATGTTTCCTGGATACAGTTCTGATTGGAAATATGAATTGATAAAATGGAGAAATTACATACGAAAATATGACACGCAGATACGTAAAATATTCAGCATAATTGTATTACCATTGGAAATAAGATCATCATGAGGAATTCGTACGTTTAATAAAGTAACAAGCTATAATTTGGTAGTAGCGGTAAACTGTATAGTAGAACCTTAATGCTATAGATATTTTAAATGTTGTGTGTGAATATATATATTTTTGTAACTAATCTACTTAAATGTTCACTAAATTTATTGCTCTATTATTTTTTTTCTTTGGCAACGATGCATCGCATTTTCTGCAACACGAATTGCCTATCCACATAAAAAAATTAATCATTGATCTAATTTGTGCATTTTTAATGCTTATAGGATATCCTATACATCAGGATACTTCACACACACACACATATTGATCTACAGCGTTAACTTGCGCAATACAGAACGAAGTAAACATTTCCAAATGGTTACAGTAATCCTTCAACAAGTGGCACCTACATTATAAAGAACGCCAGTTTATTAAGTAAACATTTATTTGATGTACACCTCTCTACTGTTACACTTATTTATAAAATTAGTTCAACAATGATATCTCTTTCACTTTGCTAATTTCACATTTGATTGAGAAAAACAAATAAAATCATATATGAGAAAATATTATTTAAAACTATTTTGATAAAATGTCCACGGAATAACAAATATGGAACAGCACGTGACAAAAGTAACTATGAGACTGTATTTCAATTTCAGCGAACTATGTGTCTGACAGTTAACAGACTAAGCATATATATATTGTCAATGGTCTAGGCCTACTTACCGTAATATTACACATGGAACGGTGTTGCCTGTATTAGTCGAGTACTTCGACTCCCAAGTCCGCCTCATGTCTGGCCCCAAAGCCAACAAGGAAAGATAACAAGAAGAGCACGTGCACACGTCACGTATGCTACGTAACCCTGCGCCCTTGCTTGTTGTCACTGAATGGAGCTGTGCAGGGCGCTGTTTGATGTCACGTCTAAAACTGAACATCAGAATCATATGACGAACCATTAGTATCAGAAAATTATATTACAGGTTAATTTTTACGTAGAACACTAAATATACAGACTTTACTAGGCATATTTATGGCTTGGGTCTCCACGCAAAATATTGAACTTTAAACTTTACGCACAGACAATTATCTTCATTTTCTGCTTTAGCGTGTAGCAGCTCTAATATACGGGTAGTGATTTTATAGGTTTAATGCTCGTTGCTCATGTCAGAGTTCTCTGCTGGGTGTTTAACTTTATCAATAAATAAAGGACATCATGACCTATGACCGAACAAATATGTATAACCCCACGTGATAGGCGTTTTTATCTATTATAGTAGTAAGATGCATATTCCTCTAATAATACTAACTTAATTTCACTTTTATTATGATATAGTATGACAGTATTCGCAACTAATTCATTAATATAATTCCAATAAACCATCTTTTGGTATTTTGATTCATTCAAACAGTACATGGTGAAATCAGGATGATTAAGTTGACATTTAACACAAGTTATACACGACTTACATCTACACTTAAACTGTCTTACATTTTAGTATATTAATGAAATGAGGGACAAGTGGAGTTTTACCAAATGTAACTTTATTTTTTCGAATATTTGGATTTAAGATATATATATATATGAGTGTGTGTGTTTTCTTTGAGCAAAGCCACAAAGGCTATCTGCTCAGCCCACCGAGGGGAATCGAACCTCTGATTTTAGCGTTGTAAATCCGGAGACATACCGCTGTACTAGCGGGGGGCTACATATATATATATGAGAAGAAAGCATGATTATAATAAAAAAAAAATGCCACTGCGATTGAACTTTCTACATGCAACTACTTAGTGTTAATTAATCATTAGTAAATACAAACTTTAATCTAAGACGTTAAACCTGGACAAGTAAGACTGCATCTGAAGAAAAATGACGTATGGATCCTGCTTCAAACGCTGCCTTGTCTAGTCTTAATATATGCAAACATTAGACATTAGATAACAAATTATGAAAGAAATCAATAGGCATTTTTTCTTTCCCTCTAGGTTCTCATTGATTTTAAACACAATAAGTGCATTTTATCGACCAATCCAACATTAAATAAGAAAAGAAATGTTGTTTTTGGGTATAACGTTATATATTGTCGCGGAAACGTCTTTGTAGTTGTTATTGGATTTAGTTGAGAGAAATTTTAGGACTGTTTTTACTAGGAACTCAAGTTAGAAGAACATAAATAATCTTAATATGCTGTGTTATGTTCTAATTACGAAACTATAGTACATTAAAGCATATTATGTGATATTGTTTGTGTAAGAGTTCCATAAATTTAAAAGCTAGTATTTGAAGACAATATTTCATTAAATTATTCCGTAAAATGTAGCATGTGCGTTTGAAAAAAAAATCATACCTAACTATTAGCTAAACTACGGAGTCTATTTTAAAAATAAGACTATTGCTTATTTTCACATTAGTAAACTTACAAAGTCTTTATTTTTAAAATAAACTGCTGTTTATTTTTGTATTAGTTAACTTACGGAGTTTTTATTTTTAAAATAAGACTATTGTTTTTTCTTCCCACATTTGGATTATAACCTGTAGTGATAAAGCAATTATATATTTTTAACAGAAACTGACTTCCACTATCCAGAATCAACATAACAGAAACACGCAATATTTTTTCTTTACTCCATTTTTCATTTATTGTTTTGACTTTAAAATGGTTATTAACGTGTACTACAAATTTTAATTTAATTGGAAATATTACAGCATTGCCGAATAATAGTTTTTACCCTCTAGCAAGGATTACAAAAGTTAGAAAAAAACTATAAAATAAAAGTGTAATGATACAAAGCTTATTTTTAGCATAGAAAAAAAACGTAAACGCCTAAGCCTAACTTCTACCTGTTATATAATTGCACTTGTTTTTTTGAAATTAAACACACAACTACCCAAGCGGCTATCTGTGCTTTGCCCACCAAGGGTATCGAAACCCGATTTTTAAGAGTGTGATTCCACAGACATACTGTTGTGCCACTGAGGGGTACGTACTTATGTTAAACGACGTGGGGCATACAGTTTTCGATGGGTTTTTAAAAAATATATATATTACTATCTTTTATTTCTCGTTTCTTTTTTCTTCTTGAAACGTATAAGATGTAAATGCAATTTAACCATATTTACAAAATGCCTTACTCTTCCAGATGCATGTATGTTATTTTATTAGTCCATTTAAAAAAAAAATTACAAAAACTGATAAGTGAATGAAGGCCCAGCATAGCCAGGTGATCAGGGCGCTTGACTTGCAATTTGAAGATTGCAGGCTCGAGTTACCGTTACAACAAACATGATCGCCCTTTCACCTTTTGGAGCGTTATAATATGACGGTCAAACCCACTATTCATCGTGAGAGTAGCCCAAGAGCTGGCTCTGAGTGGTTATGACTATTTGCCTTCACTACTAAATTAGGGACGGCTAGCGCAGATAGCCCTCGTGTACCTTTATGCGAAATTAAGAACAAACAAAAGAATGAAAGAAGTTTGATTTACAGTGAAACGATATACAAGGGAACGTTATACAATGGTTATATATACATTAATTTTATCATAAAGTTTATGTGTATCTATTTATAGACTTGTTTGTTATATAAACCGTACTCCATGGTTCCTTTATTATTGGTAGAATAACAGAACAAAAATGTATTGACGTAAACAAGTAAAGAATACTTTAATTTTCATACTTGCCACATATTTCTAAATTTCTTTTGATCTCAGATTCAACACTTCCCTCCATCATCTAAATACTTCTACGTTTCTTGTGATCTTGGATTCAACACTTCCCTGTATCGTCTAAATATTTCTACCTCTCTTGTGATCTCGGATTAAACGCTTCCCTGCATCGTCTAAATTTTTTTCTTTTCTTTTGATCTCAGATTCAACATTTCCCTGCATCGTCTAAATATTTCTACCTTCCATGTGATCTTGAATTAAACATTCTCTTGCATTGTCTGGTGATCTTGGATTCAAAATTTCCTTGCATTGACAAAAGTTTTCATTAGATTTAACTTTACTATATTTTTTTATTTTCATTTCGCAGTGTCTTTGCATGATATCAAGGATCGCGGCAGGAAGATTAAGTAGTCTGGTCAAAGGGACGCAATCTTTTTTCTTAACCTTTCTGTTACTCCATGTTTTTGTTTATATTTTGTAACAAACTATTTTGTGCATCAATTTTAAGGATTTCATTTTATTTGGTTTTTGAAACACATTAACCTGTTTTCGGGTTAATTAGCTTCCACCCAGATTATCTTATTTTAGATTTAATTATCTCTCTGTTATTTTGGTAATTATAATTTATTTCTTTGTTTGCTGTTAATCACAACAGTCTATTCGTACTGTTCCTGCTGAGCCACTAAGAGACATTAACGTAATTAATATTTTACAATGATTTAACTGATCATCTGGATACTTAAAAAGCTGAAACAGGCACAAAAAAGCTGCAATTTTCTTCAGATTTACTATATTTAATTTTTTTATTTTGAAAAGTACACTTTTAAATTTCAACTGATTCATTTACACAGAACTACTCTGAAACCTTCTTTGTTGACTGCAACCGTATGTAATTTGGTAATAACACAGCTCAGGGTCTTTCTATTCTATACAAATGTTGCACTGGCTACACAGACGTGAATGATATTTCATAATCAACCTCCACACTTTGACCTTACTTATTTTTACTCTCTCTACTCACACCTAATGCTTCGCCATCATTTGAAAAATCACAAAATAAAATACAACAAGAACTGGCGTCAGTCTGGTTTACCATGTGGTGGTATTTAACTCTGGAATGTCTTGTTAAACACCATTTCATTTTAGTCAGTAAACATTGGATCAATTACGGCTTTGCTTTTATCTACTAAAATATTCACTAAGAAAAGAAACATGTCGAACTATTAGAAGAAAATATCACGAAACTGTACTGTTACGTTGATTATCTAAGGTCCTTTTCTCTTTTATCACTTTAATATAAAGTTTATAGATTCCTTACGAAAGTGAAATTTATATTTGTCAATAGATTTGCTAGTGTGAGTTGGATAGCATAAATGAGAAGAAAAAACCTATAAACAAGGCATTATGTAAGTATATTAGTTTGAAAAGTTTTCACGTGAAACAAATCTGAGTTACTATATTTCTGAATGATGGTTTTTTAAAAACAAAAAATATAATAATACTAAATTAAGAATAGTATAAATGTTATTATAAGTATCTTATGAAGAAAATGAATTATTTACACAGATTAGAAGCAATAATTAACTTAATAAATAATGTAGCTAACAAGAAGTAGGTATTAATATCATAAGTTGAAACTTATAATGATTAAAATGCTCTTATTTAACAGTTGCGTATAGTGCTGTTATCGAAATTAGTATACACATTTATTACTTATGTAACGCTTTAACCAAACCTTTCATGTAATTTCTGCCCGGCAAGAATAGGTGGTTACGATGCTCGACTCGTAATATGAGGGGTCGCGGGTTAGAATCCCCGTTACACCAAATATATTTTTTTTTTAGGCCTGGCATGGCCAAGCGCGTAAGGCGTGCGACTCGTCATTCGAGGGTCGCGGGTTCGCGTCCGCGTCGCGCCAAACATGCTCGCCCTCCCAGCCGTGGGAGCGTTATAATGTTACGGTCAATCCCACTATTCATTGGTAAAAGAGAAGCCCAAGAGTTGGCGGTGGGTGGTGATGACTAGCTGCCTTCCCTCTAGTCTTACACTGCTAAATTAGGGACGGCTAGCACAGATAGCTTTGTGCAAAATTCCAAAAAACAAACAAACAAAAACAATCATGTAATTTCACTCTTTGTTTATCTACTCGAAGTTTTATGAATATAATTTAAATAAAAAGGAAAACGTTTAAAAATTTACTACTTTACAGCACCCTTGGAAAACAAACCTAATAGTTCACAAAAATAAAACTATGAAGTGGTTTGATAAAAACTTTTGCTAAAACCAGAAAAAAAAATTTAGTCTCAATTATTGAATTCCGTTAACTGTTTGAAACTTCATGTTGTTCAAACACTGTTTCTAGCATTTTGGATTTGATTTGGTAAGTGCAACCGATCGACACCTTAGTTAAGATTTTTAATAACTGTTGTTTTTGTGCTAGATTAAATATGTCATATGAAGCTCATAAAAGAAAAGATTACGTGTTTGCTTAACCAACTCCCCTAGTGGTGTCCCTTGCAGGGAAAGCGGTAAGTCTTCGGAATTACAACACTAAAATGAGGGGTTCGTTCCTCTCGATTGACACACCAAAAAGCCACGTACATACATACCCCCTAGCGGCTCAGTGGCAAGTCTATGGGCTCATATCGTTAAAAATTGGGTTCGGATACTGGTGTAGTACAGATGGCCTATTGTGTAGCCCCGCAATTAGTGTCAAACAAACAAAACTTAATTAAATAATTTATATTTCAGAATGGAAGTTAATCTGTCCCTTCACAAACACACAATTTCTAAAATAACAATCCTTAGATATAAACATAAATACTGGATTATCGCGAGAGGTAAGAATGCGTAAGTTGTAAAAGATAATTAGCAGATACGTAATATTTCAAATCTGATTAATACTGTTGCATATCTGTATTTATTAATATAACATTCTGAAACTAGTAACAGCATGCTGATAAAGTTTTTATAAATTTATTCCAAATATCAATATTTTGAAGTAATGTTCTTAAAATTATATTTACTGCATCACTTAAAAATAATGTTAGTGTAACAATGCGTCTTTTATTTTATTGTAGAAATATCTGTAATACCATAAAAAATATGTTCTCGGTTTCGTAGTTCTAATGAGATTAGTTCTGCTATCAGTTATGCTCATCGGATGGCCACGATCACACATAGTATTATACAACACGTTGTTACTAACTTATACATCTTGACATTCTTTCGGATCATCCAAGATCACGTTCTAGCACTGGAACTGCAAAAGGGCGGTAGGGATTTGGTTGAATGGGGATTCATTTAACTCCATTTTCTTTGATGATCTATGTTATGAAAACAACCGTTGATTTTGAGAAGTTACTAGAATCTCGTTTAATTTGTGTCAACTTCGAAGCAGTTTTTTTTATTATCTAGTTAACTATAACAAATGAAAAGCCTAGCTTTATGGCAATAACTATTTGGATCGAAAGATTCATTTTTTTTTGGACAATCATAGTTTTCGCTTGAAAAATGAGGGGAATTTTCTAGGTTAGTCTGTGGTATGGTTTTAGAAGTTACTGTTGTGTTAACTCTTTACTCTATAAGATTTTCCACATCCATGAAGGATAGCTAAAGCTCCCCAATTCTTCAAAATGTTGTCACTTCAATCTCTACATCGTTTCATTATCCAGCTATACAATTTTTTCATCTTTAAAGACTGTAACATGTTCTTCATGCCACAAATAATGCAATTTCCTGTCCATATGTCAGGTATTAGTCATAAACCTATTACAAGTACTAAACTTGAGGTTCTCGGCGCCACAGATCACACATACGGTACCATTATAGTGATTTAGTGTGTACAAACCATTTTTATAAAGTGTGATTAGCCATCAGTGTAACCGTAAGGGTAAATTTTGTACATATATATATATATTTTTGTATTTTACGGATATCTTTCATTTAACAGAGTTGTAATTAAAGTTTGATATGTATTAATCTCAAAAAGTAGGTAGTAGTATATTAAGAAAAAATATTGTAAGAAAATTAAATAAATAGATGCAGGTTCTTTATTTCAACAGCAAAGAACCTGCATCTATTTATTTAACCTTTAAGGCCTGTGTGTCACATGATACACAGTGGTGACAATACCATTGAATATTATCAACTGCTGACAGCAAGTTTATTTAGACGACGAAGTTCTTTCAGAATTCAGATCTCATCGTTGGATGTCTTGGTGTGAGATGACAAATTACAAAGAATTAAAAGGTAATTTCTTTTGTATGTGTAAGAAAAGTGAATTTGATTTAGAGAAACATAATAAAATCTACAGATCAAACAACTTTCATTCTATAAATTTCTGGATTGGTTGTGATTACTCTTCCTCAAGAAGTAATTAAGAATAATCTCACATCAACATGAGACAAGACGTAAAACAATCAATACGTCAAATCTGCACACGAATACAGGGCGGCAAATGGGGCGTTGAAGCTAGCTTCATGTCAAAAAACGAATGATTGACTAAAAGGATAAAATGACATCACTTAGAATGTTAATAAGACGATATTTAGGAAGTTATTCTTGGAGAGAAAGGTAATAAAACAGTTGTTTTGTGAAGCCGTTTCTTGTTAGAAATCTAGCTTCGGATATATAGAGCTTCACTATCAGTGTTGTTGATTATCGTTGCTGAAAAGGATATTATCAGAGTAACTAATTATCCTTTATATGCTTGCTTTATTTGAATTTCTCGCAAAGCTACAGGATGACTATGTTAGCTAGTCGTCCCTAATTTAGCAGTGAAAGATTAGAGGAAAAGCAGTTAGTCATCAACATTCACTGCCAACTCATGAGCTACAATTTTATCGACGAATCGTTGGATTGAGCGTCACATTATAATGCTCCCATGATGGAATGGAATTCAAACACGCAATCCTCAATCGCCCTAACCACCCGGCCCTCTCAACGTGAAGGGTGGTTTTTCTTATAGTAAAGCCACGTCAGGCTATCTGCTGTGACAACGGACGTGAATCGAGCCCCTGATTTTAGCGTTGTAAATCCGTAGAGTTACCGCTGTCCTATCGGAGAACTCGGCGTAAAGGTTAATATAAGAGTTATTGATTACTTTTTTTAAAAAAGGATAACATTAGCGTTACTATTTATCCTTGACGAGAAAGGAGGGGCAGGAGCTACAGGTTATCTTTAACAGAAGGTAAGTAACAGAGTTGTTTCTTGTCTTTGTAAGAGATGGCATTAGTTGACAGTGAGAGAATGTCGAGATTGGTTATAGTTAATAAAAAAATACTGAATAGAAATAATGTTTTGAAATTTTACAAAAATGTTCTATTATCTTTCCTTCAGATCGATATTAAACATTAAAAGTTCGCACTTGCCTTGCGAATATTTTTATATCATTTAAAGTTCTATAATTACATCTCTCGATATGTATTTTGAAATTTTTTTAGTATTCTAAATCTACTAATCAATTTTTATTTTGAAATGTATATACATAACTGTCTGCAAAACTATTTGTACTGATAGTTTTAGAGATAGTCTTAATGTCCATCAAATCTTAATTTTCTGTCCAAAATCATATAACTACAGTTCTATGTCTCATTGTTTATAGAACAACTTTCTATGATTAAGAGCATAGCGTGTTGTAATTTCTATGTTTTTTGTGTGTATATTTTTACATATATCTACATCTTATTCTAGTTACTTAAAGCACTAAAGAGTATTTTGGTAAATATGCCTTTGCAAATATTAGGGTGTATTAAATTTAAGTCCTTTAACTATCGTCTGAGGTGGTCTATAAATTGACGAGCCCGGAGTGTGATTTTTAAGGATTCATGGTTCTCGTTCCATTGCTGCATAGATATACTTTGAATTTTGGACTTGTTGGTGCGGTATAAAAGTAACGGTGAAGCCCCACTGTTCGGTTTGATACGTGTAGTAAAAGAGTTGGACACTGATGATTTGGTACCGTCTCTCTAGTCTGTCAGCCAGTATGTTTGTGGATTCACAACTCTAGAAACCGGGTTTCGAAACTCGTGGTGGGCACAGCATTATGTAGTTTTGTACTTAACTCCAAACAATCAAAATTCTCTTATCTCTAAATTCAAAATTAGTCCCTTTGTGAAGCTTTGCAAGAAAATTCTAAAATAAACCAATGATATTTTCATAGAAAAAAGCAAATAGCGAGACTTGAGGATTTTAGGTAGAATAATACTAAAAATCAGTTAAATATGAATGAGAAAACTTAAATAATTCGTAATGATTTATGACATTTACGTCCATTTATTAACTGTCAAAAGTATGCAGAGAATGAATGAAGTTATTTTGTAATTTGTTGATCATTTTCCATCAGTCTAAATACAATATCTTTCGCTTGTCAGCTCAAGAAGCACTAATGATTATCGTGAAAAAGGAAATGTTAAGTATCCTGTTTTTTAGACTACGAAAAACATGCTACAAGTTTTAATCTCAACCGAGTATAGTTGTAACATGCCACATTACTACTGCAAATTTCCGTCTGAACTGAGGACGAAGCAAGAAGATTTAAGATTACAACTGTCTTCCGATCCACAGGTGGTCCATAATGTATTTTAAAGTGGTGTCAATAACCACAGAGAAAATGATTGGTTTCAATATTGTATAAAACTATGCAAGAGCTAACTACACTAGCCTTCCTTAATTTAGGCGTGAAAGTCAGCTACTATTTTACTAAAGAATAATGTGAGTGACTGGAACATTATAACACCCCTCCCCCGCTTGAAAGAGAGGGTGTGTTTAGTGGAACGGAGATTCGAACTCAAGCACCCTAATCACCTGGCCATCCCAAACCGAAGGGGGACACTCACTAAAAAAAATTGAGAAACATTGTTCTAGAAGCTATCTGTGAAAAAGTATATTCTACTAAATAAAATGTTTTATACAGATGTTCGTGAAGAAATTCAAATGTTTGAATTTATAGTTAATGATTTTAATAGTACGCTGATCTGAAAAATATTCGTTTTGATATAATTTCACCGTTGCTATAAATAGATTAAAGAGTTTATTTTAAAGAATAAACAACGGTAGAAGTATATATACAATTAGACAACCTTCAGTTACTGCAGCTTTAATACGTATTCCGTTTAACGTTCTTATGGTACTTTTAAATCAGTTAGGAAAGTAACTTCAGCTTTGATTAAAATCTCTCACAACGTACTTCAAAGGATATATTTTCTGTTTAACATTAGCGTAAGATGTACGTTTCGGATTTAACTTTACCCCTCACTTTTTAAGTCGTCATAAAGTTGAAAAACACTAATCATACAATACTTGGACACTGTGTGCTTTCCACGTTTTCTTTTACTTTCTGTATTTATTTCTCCGCTAAACGTTTATCTGTTGAAGTTAAAGTTTTTTTTTTCAATTCATGATTTTTTGTTAGAGTTGCTATGAAATCAAAGTACAATTTTGGAAAGAATAGCTAATTTTCTCCAGACAGATAAATACCATTAAAAATTAACCTACTAATAAAACCATGCAAATGTTAACCATTACACGTGCTTAATTAGAACGATCGGTTTTCTGGAATACTCACTTCTGTTGTTTATATATATATATTCAAACCCAACAATGGAATTCTTTAAACTGAATACTTAAACAATTTGTAATGACCTTCAACCTTCCAGGATTGTCAGTATATTGTCAGCTGAGAGATGCAGATGTATCACGTTCCATAAGTGTGGGAATCTCATGAAAATCGAAGAACAAACCTAAATCTCCTTCCAGACTTTTAAATAATGATCAATGTCTGTTTGATATTTTAGTTTCGTTATTAGGTGAAATTTATTCTCAAATGCTTTAAAACGACTTTTTTTTCTAAGATAAAAAATAAGATGTGGTCAGGTGTATCCATGTTACAAGTGATTACATTTACTGGTTTTCATGATGTTTTGTTTATCTGTTTCTTTAATAATTACGGTTTAAGGTATTAGCATGCTGTGATTAGGAGTTCCCATGTTTCTTTTAATAACTTCTATGAATAAATATTCATGTTTCACGAATAGCGTATTAAAAGTTTTAAGTATTTTAGGTGTTCCGTTCTATGCACTTTTATATTTATAAGTTAGAAAGTTTGTGTCTTATTCAATACTAGCGTTCTTTTACTACAAATTGGATACATGTTACCCAAACTTTAGTGCTTTCGTTTGACAAGAGTGACCACCCGTCAGGACCTCTGATCTATTAGCCGGATACTGAAGTTTCGGATTTCTGCCCTTATCTACAGGAACTCAAAAGAGATTCGATCCCACTGTCGTCATCTGTTTTATCAAGTTGTGATTAGGAGTCGAAATTGTCACAAGTTTACTAAACGGGTAGATTTGAGTAGACATGGATTTAGGCAGTTTGGAGTTTATAAAATAAAAAAAAAATGCCATGAAAAAAGTACATTTTAAATGAACAGTTAATAGACAGGAGTTCATTTTTTTTACATCGTTTGAAATAAACGTTTAAATATCAATTGTATCGGTCCCTCACTGGTACAGCGATAAGTCTACGAATTTACAACGTTAAAAGCAAGCGGTTTGGTTCTTCTCATTGGACACAGCTGGTTGCCAGATGTGGTTTTGGTATCAGTAAATCACAACGCTTTTAATTTAAACAAATCATACTTTTCAAAATAAACTATTCACGCAGAAGCTTACATTTTTTTTAAAACAATACTATTCATGCTTAGTTGTAAAAAGATTATGCTTTATCATTAGAACCTTTGTTACCATTATGTTTTCTTTTCATTTATTTTGATACACTTTGAACATTTTTACCAGCTGATGTGATGTGTAATATGCTTTTAATGTTTTTTATTCAGCGTCATTCTTAGATTTTTTTACAGTTTCTACAGAATTAGATAATCGCTAAGGGAAATAAATCGGAAGGTTTATTAACTTTTATATACGGAAACTCACAATGTAGTGCTGTCCGATAAGAAACTTGTAAGATAGTGTTCCACAAACTACACTGCACAACAAAGTTTTTGCTTCTTGAACACTGATGGGTGTTTCTTATAGATTTTTCACTGCTGATCACGAAAATCACATCAAATTTGCCCATCACGTACCGTTTCATTGAAATCTTCAGTTTCACCAGGACATTGCTACAATGGTAAAACGATATCAGGGCAACTGGAATCCGTCAATGCTTGCTGACTACTGTTGAACACTGCAACGTGATGCACCGGACATTTAATACAAACGAATATCAGGAGCAAAACACTTTTAATTATGTTGAACTTAATAGCGCATGAGAAATATAAATGCAATTAAGTACGTTATTGCCACTAAACAGTTAACTGTCTATTTCTTAGAGTTCCTACGTAATGAAGCAAAACCAAAACTATATTTGTGCATACCCACCAGGTACCTGTCACAATCAGCAAAAACTTAAAAAAAAAAATGTTGTGCAGTGCTATCATTCATGGACACTTCTACGACTTGATATTCGTCAACATTCCTCGCTGACTCTGTCGCTTTTTTTGTAAGGGTTGGCCCGGCATGGCCAAGCGTGTTAAGGCGTGCGACTCGTAATCTGAGGGTCGCGGGTTTGCATCCCCGTCGCGCCAAACATGTTTGCCCTTTCAGCCGTGGGGGCGTTAAAAAGGTACCGTCAATCCCACTATTCGTTGGTAAAAGAGTAGCCCAAGAGTTGGCGGTGGGTGGTGATGACTAGCTGCCTTCCCTCTAGTCTTACACTGCTAAATTAGGAACGGCTAGCACAGATAACCATCGAGTAGCTTTGTGCGAAATTCTAAAAAAAAAACAAAAAAAATATTTTAAGAGAATCGACAAGTTATAAACTTTATTTTCGTTTTGATGAAGAAGGAAAGACATAATCCATGTCTGTAGACGTAATTATTTAATTCTGTTCATTAAACTAAGAACAGCTAATTATATCATTACTTCCTTTTTTGAGATTAATTTACTTTAAATACAAGTTCTGTACAAACTAAGAAAGACGTGGAATAAAATGCACTTGGATACTGAGTAAAATATTGAAGACTATTGTTTTAGTAAGACATAAAAAAGTATGTATAGCACAGTGTTATATCGTAAAGAAAAATGAACACATGAATAAAAGTCTATAGGAAGATACCTTGTTTAGCTAACTAGGATACCATTTGTAGCATAGCGATATGTCTGCAGACTTACAAAGGAAAAATCAGGTTTTGATACCCCTGATGCGCAGAGTAGAGTTAGACCATTATGTAACTTTGTAATACACATATACGCGCGCTAACTAACATTTAAATAACTCCTCCAATTAACATTATAATTGAAATCCAGCTATAAATATTGAATAGAGTTCATGTATTGTTAGATTGTGCACATAAAATAATTGTGAAACAAGTGAATATTTTCATTTTTATCAACAATCATGAGTTAAACACTCGTATGAAAGGAAATAAGACATACAGTATATTTTTTAATGAGTTCTTGTAACTTGTGAGCAGAAAAGTCAAGTAAACGAATGTTAAAAAGTACATGTTGTTCATATTTAAATGTTTTTTTTTTGTTTTGTTTAATTTGCGAAAAGATATTCAACGACTATCTGCACTAATTTTGCAACGATAGGACAGAGAGACGAAAGTGAAAATCACCCATCGTCAATTCTCGGGCTGTTCTTTACTAAAGAATAATGCGATTAACTGTCCCGTTATAATTCTCCAACAGCTAAAAGGGCGAATATTATTTGTTATAGGATTGATTTCGTTCTCGCGATAGCGAACTGTGAGATTATTGCTTTAATTTACGGGTCCTTTAATACTGGAATGCTATAATTTAAAAAGCTATTGAAAATAATGAAACAATATAACTTAGGCCACAAATTTGCAAAGTATAAGTTAGCTTCACCAAAAAGATTTTAAAATATTCATTAGTAGAACCGTCATACAATTAAATATGATCCATGGTGACTCAGTAGTATACTTGGGTGCTTATAACGCTGGAACTGTAGGATTGATACTTACGGTAAGCACACTTTACGTAATACATTATTCAACGTTGCGCTAAACAATTAATAAATTTTCCATGTACAAGAAAGTTATTTTGTTCCATTTATAACAATAAACTCGTGTTTCTAAGGGAAATTTTGTACAGAAACTTACACATTTGTTTAACAAATAGCAATAAACCCAATTCATATAGTTTTTTTCCCAGTTAAAACTGATTTCAAAGAAAGATATACTTTATTTTATTGAATAATTACTGGTAATGTTTGACCAAACTAACCTGCCATACTTGTTAGTATTGGTAAAAGAATTCGAATATAAAAAAACAACAACATTATTTAAAACAATATTGGAAACTCACGCTGGTCGTCTTTATTTGACGACCACACATCTCGATAATAACCCTTCAGTACAATTTTTATTGAAAAAAGGTTCAGCCTTAATGATGTTATACCAAGGAACACTACTATCCTTGTCGCTTTCCAAAATCTATCTTGTGTAAGTGAATGAGATTTTACCAGCAATAGGGCAGTCCAATCGCACATGAATTTGATAGGCACTGCATTCGACTTGTAAGTTTTTCTACAGAACAGCCCGAATATCTGTTTCTTTCTGCAGCTGCTTGAAACATGCGACAGTTCAACATATTTTGAAAACAACTTATGTCGCTTTTCCAGAGACGGAGAACCTTATTGATTATGTTTAATACCGTTGCCTGAGTCTCGTGTTCACCTGTTATAAGACACCGTACTCCGCTTACCACAAATTGAGTAGGACTTGTTGCAGGTCTCTTTTTGGGTGTCTTAGCAACTCAATTTGACCCATATCACATTATTTACCAAACTTCAGCATATGAGTATTCCACCTTGCAATTTCTGAATTCGCGATCTGATGTTTGAGTTGATGAAAGTTTTATGTCGAAAAGGATCGTTACGCATCCTTCCCAAAAGCAATCACTTAGTCAATCTCCAATATTAATATATCAATTTTTTTCTTCTTCATTCATAACCATACTGTTTTTTTTACTGGCATGTTTTGTTTTATGTATTTACTTCAGATTTTACAGAAGATGGAATGACATCATTGTGAGAAAACTTCTAATGTATTTTCGCAATTTAGTGGAACTGTTATTTACATCAAATTTCTACTTTCGCCATAAGTATACAACAGTCTTTATTTGTAAGTTATATTAAGAAAAACGACCATCATTTAAAACTTATATCAACTTCATCCCCGTTTTAAGTTTTTGCAACTGAAATTTCACAAGATATAACACCCAATAACATCACTCAACACAGCATCTAAAAACAATAAGCGAATGTTTGTGGATAACAGTTTCAAATGAGTTTTATAAATTTGAACCAAAATTCACAAAGTGGTGATTTTTACCAAGAAACTCATTAAGTCGAGCGAAATAAAATTGTGTTAAGCTCAATATCAAAATAGCATTTAATTAACTTCGTTCTGAAATGAACAATATATCTCGAACAAGTACAGATTAAAGGCAATGTATGGGCAGATCTGAGAAATAAAGTTTGCAGGCACTAGGCCATTTGCAACAATATCTTGAAATATTAGCCATATTATGTGTCGTAAGCAAAGTGTTTAGCTTACTAGAAATAAATAGGATGCATTTGTGATAACGAGAAACCAACTTGAAGTAAAAATGTTTCTCAGGACCGAGGAAGGTCGGAAACGTTATTCTCTGTTTTATTAGTAAAAGTGCTAATACACATATCAGCCGTCCTGAGATACAAATAGACTGCATGTTAGTGAAATCCTACATAAACGTAGTTTTTAATGTGACGAATAAAGACAACTAAAATCTTTGCAAATAACGTATTTACCTATTTTTCTTTCTTTGTCAACTAAGATATCCGGTTTACCTGAACGCATCTATCAGCTTAGGTATAGTATTACGCTTAGAATATATATTCTACAACAATTAGTAGCCGGAGAAGGATAGTTGATTGTGGTGAGAACATATTACGAGCTGATGATAGTATGTTCGCAACATTTCGTTATAGAACATGTGATACATCAAAATCAAACAATCTACTTTATAATGTGATTTACCCAATAACTTTGTTCTGTGAAGAAATTTAACATGAGAAGCACAACGGTGATGGGTTATCAGCGGAGAAGTTATAATTATTATATCCTACTTCACCCAGAAATATATCACTGTTTTATTCTGTGTTACGACGAGTATCTTGCTTTTGTTTTAATTAAAGAGCGTGTTTACTTGAAAAGAAACAGAATCCCATCAATTTTCATAAAACATATTCTCACAAACCAGACACGTCTCACGGTTGTTTCAAGGTTAGCAGTGAGAAACGAAGAGTGAAGATTTGTAAGTGTCGCAGCTATCTTTTTTTTTTAAATTTTAAATTAATGAATCCATAGTAACCATATGTGATGTGTGACATATAATGTATTAACTCAACTAGTTCAGGATGTTTTGTAATTAAAATAATATTATTACTGTTCATCTGTATAACTTTAATTCTGTGTTTGACCACCATTATTATATGCTTAATTAATTATTTCTACCAGAGTGTATAGGTGTATTTGTGCCTGTAAACCATATAAAACGAAATGTTCAAAATGTGATTTTGATTAAATTTTCTAAAAACTTTCCATGTAGGTTAAAGGTCAAGGTTACAATAAAGGTAAACGTATAATTCAAACAATTTTATTTGAATTTATTAAATTTCGTACAAACCTTGTTTTTCACGAAGGACCAAATTATCAAATTTTAATGGACATAGTAGAAATAACACGATTACACTAAAGATCAGTCACTTTTATCATAATGGTAAGAAACTGGGATTTTTAAAACACAAACAACGCTAAAGAACAAATTGAAATAGAATTTGTGAGGGTGAGGGATACTTTAGTGGATATTTAAGGACGATTGCTGAATAAATAGGAAACATTGGTTTGGTTTGGTTTGGTTTGGTTTGAATTTCGCGCAAAGCTACACGAGGGCTATCTGCGCTAGCCGTTCCTAATTTAGCAGTGTAAGACCAGAGGTAAGGTAGCTAGTTATCACCACCCACCACCAACTCTTGGGCCACTCTTTTAGCAACGAATAGTGGGATTGACCATCACATTACAACGGCCACACGACTGAAAGGGCGAACATGTATGGTGTGACGGGAATTCGAACCCGCGATCCTTGGATTACGAGTTGAGTGCCTTAACCACCTGACCATCTCGGGCCAAAAAACATTATGAGGCAGGTGATGTAAAATGAATGTATTCCTCGTTATGAAATATTATTACCTTTCATTTTGCAATACATTATTAGCCCAGTATTGTAGATATTTTTCTGTTACTAAACAAATGTACACTTATATTAATCAACACGTATTTAGCGACTTGAAACAGGAAAACGACTGCAGTTTAAGCCTTAAGAAAGCTACAAATATTTCACTTAGACTTGTGGATTTTGATACATAGTTTACATGTTATTCTTATCTATCCAATGTCGATAAAGTGAATTTACTACGATACTCCTTCACATCTATACAAGACGAAGTAAAAAATTTTACGATACACTATACTCACGAACTAAGACAAGGAAAAACAACGATAATTATTCTTAGAACATTACTATTATGCCTTTAAGATCTGTGTATGGAGCAGATCTGCATGTGAGTACCCAAGCGTCTCCAGCATTAATGGTCGTTTCTTTTGTTCATCTGAATGTTTCATCATACTTCTAAAATAACTGTTAACACAACCACGGCAGTTTTATCTGTATTCTAAGATATGCTGCGTACCATTGTGAACAACGAAGTTTTGCTTCAATAACTACAAGAAAGAATAATAAGGCTTTTACCAACTAAGACAACAGCAGCGTCAAACTGCAGTAGTCAGTGTGGTATTAAAATTCCACTTTTTCCATATCTTTAGCTGTTCAATTAATGTTTTTGAATAACTATCAAGTCTAGCTTTCGTCTCACAATTTACATAAACTGAATAAATTTACTAGGATTTTTCAACGATTTGTAAAAATATTATTCCTGATGTGTGTGCATTTAAAATATTCATTAAATATTTAGAGTTCTAATTGGAAATAAACTCCACAGAGGTTCTATGAATAATTAAGACATTATTACTATTGTTTATTAGCTTGTAAATATGTTGTCACAGTTGAGTTTAAACTCTTGATATAGTAATAACTGTACCTAATGTCACTACGAATTGCCAATAGTTATGTTTGAAGACGAGAGACCCACTTGAAACAATAAAGTTTAAAGACGCCTTGATAGTGTAATAGTTTACTATGGTAGCAAATAAAGAACTTTTTTTGCAAGATTTAATCATTTACTGCTACCAGATTATCATCAACATCTCCAAATACATTTTTACATTATTTTGTGATGTGATGTTTTGTTTCGTTAAATCCAGTGGAAGTAAGAACGTTTTCCTGCTCACTTGTCATGTTAAAAGGCAGTAAAGGCTAACATCAGATAGAAATGTTAAGTTAATAAAAAGAATAAACATTTCAATAATGGTTAGGCCATTAAGATCAGCTAAGAGAAACTTTCTGAGGTCTTCATTAAAAGGGTATTTATGTTGATAAAATTGATGCATAAATAAATGAAAATGTTGAAATTTAAATCAAGCCTTCAGTATACCTTGCGAGAATCGTTCCCAGAATTCTAAGTTTATAAGCTTTCAAGCTTACCACTAAACAACATGTTTTTGACACTTGTAGAAATCTGTTGTTTTTTCTTTGTCAAAAGTGAAAATGCCTAACATTATAACATGATTAAAAATAGGGCCGTGGCGATACAGCGATACGCTGTAACTTATATATCTCCATGAAAATTGGCAAGCTTTCAGTAAACATTGTAAGTATTTTTAATGAAAAAAACAGAACTTCTAATACAGTATTTTTTTTAAACATTAATTGTTTAAATACTCTTAATATATGATGCCAAAGTAGTCATTGCTCTGATTATAAAACAATTTTCTTGTTAACATTGAATAATACTAAAAGTTAACAAATTTCTTTTGTGTAATCTCTAAAACCTCCGAAATAAATTTTCAACATTTTGTTCGATAAATCTTTGTATTTTTTTTCGCTATATTCACAACCCTAATTTTATGTGAAGACAGTTAGGTTGACCAGCCTCATAACTACCATAAAATACAAAATAAATAAAAGATGTCCTTTTTTCTGTCTAGAATTACTTCAAGTTGTAGCAGGACGGTACATTTGCTTGTGCCAACTTACTTAGTTAATATTATATATCTCTTTCTAATTAAATTTTATTGTCAATACTATCGAACTTTGTAACAACTCGTTGATAAAAGTTTTGCATCTAGTTACTTATTGTATTTCGGCATCACCACTAAGATTCGTGTCGTAACAGTCCTACTTAGAACATAATTGTACGAATGTTGAGTTATTCTTTTTGCGTAAGTCTGTTGTTTTTTTAGTGCAGAGCTAACAATTGGTTATTTGAATTATTTCCTTCACATATAATCCAACACCGGATTCAGCGATATAAATCCTTAAACTCACCGCTGAGTCAACAGAGTATTCAGTAAATCCTTAAAACAAAAGTTTCAAAACAAAATACTTTGATTATGAAGTAACTGTGAAGCTTAAAATCTTAAAAGTTCTATGCCTATGTGATTTTTCTTAATCTATTTTCATGTTTTAAGAGGTCAGTGTCAAATGCTTTAGTAATGGATGCCATTAAAAAAAACGACCTTGTATAGAAACGAAACAAGATTTACGTAAGTTTTTATTCGCCCATTTTACTAAGTTGTACGCTATTGATGTTGAGTTGAGTAGCTATAAAATGAAAGATCAATAGGCATTTACTGTTAATTAAGTGATATCTATTTGTATATGATGAATAATGCACTAAATCCACTGTTGGATAAATGACTGTTTTGTTGGGGTAAATTACGGTGGATCAAAATATTCAGGAAGAAATTATTTTTAACAGACGTTCTGTATAATACATAATAAACATTCGCTGGCTGAATTTTACTTAGAAAGGTTGAAGTTGCTTTACAAATGAATCCTTTTCAATGGGTGATGAATAAACAGTTATTTAATTTTATTCAGCGGGTGATAAGTCTTCAGTAAATTACTGTTTAAACACATGGACCAAATAATCAATAATATATTTTTGTTCAATAGTTAATTAGTACATAGTTAGTTTTCTTCGATAAGAGATTGCTTTTCAATAAGTAAAGGCTATTCATCATTTGGTTACTGATCCGAAAGTAATGACGGCTCTTTTCTTCAACAGATATTAAAGGAACAAGGCCTGGAACTACCTAATGATTAGAGCTCTCGATTCTCAGTCTGGGAGTGACGAGTTCGAATCCTCATCATCGAATATCCTTGCTTTTTTGGCAAGGAAGGTGTTATAAAATGACAACCATTCCCACTGTTAGTTAGTAAAAATAGTCCAATTGTTGTAGGTGAGTGGTATTAACTAGTCGCCTTATCTCTAGTCAATCACAGCTAAATTACAGGGGGCTAGAGTAGGCAGCCCTTGTGTCGCTTTGCGTGAAATTCAAACAAATGAAAACAATAAATAATAATAAACACATGCTGTTCAAAAACTGATAACTATTTAATGATTTTTGTTCTTGAACGATTTGTGGTTACTAAGAAAAATAAGTGCTCCTAAGTTGGTTTTAGTGGTCAAATTATTTGCTGTTCGCTTTCTATAGGAGTCATTATTCTATAGATGGTAACATTTTTAAATATTGATTCAAATGTTTTAATATTATGTATGAGTGAAACATAGCACAAATACTACTTTTTGATCAGTAAACTTAGAACCTTTGTACAACTAGTACTAGTTTATAATTGTCAATAAGTAATAAAGAATGTAAATAAAATACCATTTGTAGCTTAATTTGTGAGCTGTTTTAAGTCATTTATCGTGGCATTCTAAAGAAAATGATGATGTGACATACTGTTAATTTTTGTTTTAAGATTCAAACCTGTCAATTTCTGAAACTCTTTTATATCGATAACAAAACAGAGTTAGGTTTAATTTCATAAGTTTTAGTGTGTTTAAGAACATCTGGTGAATAATTCACGAGTGCCATCTATCATTATAACTGTAAAGTAAGACTTTACTTAAAAATTAAAAATAAGTTTTTCTTGCTTTAGATATTCGCCCGAAATAAAAGTCAAAGCTGATTTTAAACAACATGCTACGAATGTAAACGTACAATTATATTTCTTACATAAAAACGTCAATACGTATAAACAAATTAAGTTGATTGAATGGTATATTTTGAAATATTAATATTTAAAGACTTTTAGAATGTGTTTTTATTGTCTGAAAACATATGTATTTCACTAAGAGAGATTAAAAGAAAGGTGAAATTTAAATTGATAAGAACACAAAAATATAAAATCCCTGAAACTTACATCAAAACTTAGGAATGACAAAGAGGTCAAAGTCGAAAGGAACATATCTATAAATTTTTTTTTAAAACGCCTGATTGTTTTTACCGTCATCGAAAGTGAGGTCCTGAGATAAACCCTGTAACGAGTACAGCTACATTTAAGAATGTAATAATTCAACGCGTTGTTAGGCGAAAAGTTTAGTTTTTACTGCAAAGAATGAATGGCGATTACTCTAGAAGATAAAAAACGTCCCATTGTTTACAAATGACTATAAATTACTTATTAATTTTGACTTTTATGCTCCTTAATTTAATTTAATGACAATATACATTGTTCGGTAGAGTAGTTTTTGTATAGTCTTTTAAAACTACTGCAGTATTTTATCTTGAATGGTTAAAATGTCAAGTTTTGTTATATTTAGATATTGAACTCGAATACATATGAGTTGATCACTAGAAGTAACTCTTATATTTGCTAAAAGTATAAACATTTGTTCTTAGCAACTTTTATGAAATCAAGTATAACTTCACTCCGAAATAATGAAGAATATGAGAGAAATGTAGTGTAAAGTGGAATTGGCAAAGATTGTAGTGTAAAGCAGAAATTTTAAAGCACAAAATGCAGGATGAACTAGAAACAAAAGGGAATACAAATCAAACTTTAAACTATTAGAAAATAGAAAGCAGTTTAAGCCACGACTTACTAAGAAGAGAATGTAGCATAAACTAGAGGTTAGGAAAGGAGTTAATGAAGCATAAAAGTAAGATAAAGTAACAACGTAGATGCTGGTAAGAAGAGAATACAGCAGAAAGTGGATGGATAACAGAAGAGATATTCTATAAGCCATACTGAAAGGAAAAAGTTGAAAACTACTTATTATGGTACCCTGCAATAGAAAGAGAAAGATACAAAATTATCATCTCGTATTATAAAGAGAAATGTTCAAAAAATGAATGTAGTTAGGCCAGGCACTGGCTGTTTTACTGCCTTAAGCTAGTATTCAGTCTACCTCCTACCTCATTTTATATTTAATCATGTAACAAAACAGTAGGACTACAATTAAAAGAGTGTTCATTCATCAAAACCTCAAGAAATGTTACAATAACATTTAACACATAACTATTGTATCAGTATAAACATTATAACTACAGGAATTTTATTTTTCCGCTTTTATTAAGACAATAATCACACACTTCACGTTCATACAGTTTTATGTCAGATAAAAGTCTAAGATGGGTTTTAATTAATATGAGTTTGAAAAAAAACAACTGTATTCACTGGTAATTGTGGTGTTCTCTTATGCTTCAGTAGTCAGACTGAGAGTTTATAATGTTGCACAGCTCAAATGTGTAATTTTTAATATGCTTTTTGGGGTAAATTTTAATCACTGTGATAAAGCTTGCAATTCTTCAAATTCAAGTTTTAATACATTAACTTCATTTTATCAACATCTAATAAGCCAATTCAATAGCGAGTTCTGTTCCTATAGCTAATGGAGCCTTTCACTACTAAATCAGTGGGAAGGTAGACAAATTGACTAAATAAATTAACCTTCAAATTTTACTGTTATTGAAGTATAGACTCATCACAACTTTCAGTTTTATAGTTGTGGGTTAATTCGAAAAGATTAAGATGCTTATCCACACAACAAGTCGTGACATACCACAAGACTAACTCACAAGTTTGAATTTTACCACCTAGAAATTAATTGTTTTCGTTTCGGATGCAACATTTTGTTCCACTAATTTTTGTAAGGATGTCGTCTTTTATTGTTACTATCAAAGTGCACGAATATCATTTTACATTTCCCATCATGTATCAATTAATGGCGTTACAGTTAACTAGGCCATGGTTGTAGCAATATCTCCCAACGACGAGTTGAAGTAGAAAAATACACTCATATGCTGAGAATGTACAGAATGTAACTGTCTCGGTGCAACAATTACTTTCATCATTTAGTAAGAAATTCAGAGAATGTGAATTGTATATATAAGAAAACTTCTTGAATTTATGGCTTTATTGTCTTATCCCTCGTCATTGTACCAGGAGGAATACCTTTTCTTCGTGGCTGTTCAAAATAACTTCGACAATATTTGGCAATAATTATGTTTTTCAGTGACAAAATGCAAGGAAATCTTTGTTTACGACGATTTCATAATTTTTAGTCAAAGATATTTCAATAAGCAGTGACACGAATTATTATTAGTTTATCTGTTCTGTGTAGCTTGTATCTGAAATAAAATCGAAGACGATCGAGTAATACTTGGCAGTTTTAACAGAAGTTAACACATAACTCAGGATTTTGTTGGACCACAATTAAATCAACTCTGAATATGCTTCCTGAAAATGTTCATGTAAAGTTTTGTGAGTTAATTATTCTTTGTTAGTAACCTCAAACATAACCAATGTTCAATACGTTTTAATAAATTTCCTTTTCTGGGTATGTGAAGAGCAAATACTAACATCCACAAATATCACTATTTTTAGTGATATTTAGTGATGTCTTCTTATTAAGACACTATTATTCGAAGTACAATTTGCCAGTGCTCCAAGAGAAGGTTAATATTTATTCCCGATTCTGATTTTTTCCATTGTTGAAATGCTGACTCTTATATTAACTTAAAAAAACGTTCTTACAAACGTTTTCAACTCTTCTTTCCTTTGGAGACATTGGAAATTTAGCTATACTGAAAGTACTGGAGCACACAAAACATTGAAATTTACGTAATCCAATACTGAACATTTTGACAGGTTGTTACGTTACAGTGTCATTTTGGGGAAAATCAAATGGTTAAAACTCTCTGGTTTTATTTCGACCAACAAGTGTATCATC